>NC_083738.1:21157500-22517500 GCF_033458585.1 Syngnathus typhle | reverse complement strand
AAAAAGTTGGACTAGCTTTCTTGCGTACACTTCCAATCATGTGCTAAGGAATCAGTCTTTGTTTTATTATTGCTAGCATTAGCATTCACATTTGAAAAAACATTCAGAAGTCCATTTACCAAATGTCAAATTGACATTTTCTTATGTTTCTACACATCAGTGGCTTCCACAACAGCAAAGACAATTACAAAATATTGATTCCATATTTTATTGATCTAAGTGTTTTCTCTGAAATCTCTGGAAAGTGACAACTTTTAAGCAAAATGACAAGCTTTCTTCAAACCAAAATGACAGACTTTCCATTCATTTGAAGGCAATTGGTCCTTGAGGTTTTTTTTGTGGGTCCTGAAATGATAGCCAATCCCACCAAACTTTACATTGGTCGATGACGTTTGTGGCAGGGGCACTTATTTGTGTTCATATTTTTTAAATCCCTAAAAAAACCAATACTGTACCTTAAAACCAAAATTGATGACCACCCTCAATTGGCATATTTCCCATTCTTTTTTAGTCATGGTTCCTCTCGTGAGTTCTGTCATGTTGGACAACCCCATTATATTCCATTTGATAGATTATTGTGGTGTGGAGGTATAATTCCTCAAAAATCTGAAAAGAAAAAGACCTAAAAAAACAAACAGACAAACCACCTTAAAACCAAAATGGCAGATTTCCTGTTCATTTTCAAACGTTTTTGTAGGTCCTGTCATTATGGCAAAATCACACAAAATAATTACATTACACACCACCACCACCCAAATCCCGGAATGATAGTACCTTCAGACCAAAGGAATTTGGCGGGAATTCTATTGATTTCATGTAACTTCTAACGTTCTAGTCTTTCCCAATTGAGCTGGCCTATGCATTTTTTTTAACAAATTAAAACGCCACAAAAGGAAGAATAGTAGCAAGAAACAAAACAAGTATGTCCTTGGCTGTAAAGCGGAAATAAGATGTGCTTGTTGCCGTATGAAATATAAATAGCACACAAGTTGTTGTCTCAAGTGAGCTGAAGTGAGCAGAGCTTGAGAGCTAGCTTGCGCATGGCCGCGGGCATCATGTCCTTGGCGGTCCGCCGGCTCGTACCCGACCCCCCTCCTTTGCGCCCCCTCCCCGCGGCATATTCTTTGTAGCGGCCGTGCAGTGGCCTTGGGGGTTTTTACCCACAATCCTCCTCAGGGCCGGCCGCTATCGCTTGGTGCGGCGCACAAGGTCAGTCGCCCGCCGGCCATGATCATCCACCCCAACAAAAAATCTTCAACTGAGACACTGGCGCAGCTCAGAAGTTGTCGGGGCTCTTCACCTCACTGGAATAAAAGTTGTACAAAATGTATTTTTCAAAAAAGTTATATAAAAGTTCTCTCGCAGTTTGGATTCTATCAACTGATTTTATAAAATGACAACAAAACAAGTTACAAATCTAGATTTTCACTGTCAGCAATTAGAACTACATCTCATTTTCAACATTAATATTGTTTTCATAAACAGCTATCAGAAAGCCCGTTTGACTTGGCAACGAGAAATTTGGTAGGTATGTCAATCATAAAGAGACCCAGAAAAAAGTAATGGAAAGCCAAGCCCCAAAACACTCAGACTCTTTAATTTTAGTTTGAATAATTCATTTTAGTCTCAATAGGTTGTGGCTAACTGTACTTAAAAAAATCACATACCGCTTTCATGGCCAATTTTATTTAGCAACAAGAATCTTGATAGATTATTTTAACATGAATAGACACAATTAAGGTCTCAAAAAGCCATTATCAGAAAGATTTTCCCTAGCAAGGAGTAATTGGGTATACACGTCGACCATAAGTAGATCCTAAAAAAAGCTCAAATGGAAATGCAGGCAAAAAAACAAAGTCTGCTTCTGAATTCTCAGGCTCATTGTAACTGTTGTTCACTGTTTAAAAGCTTTAATTATTTCTCTCCATCTGTGCACCATTTCTATTTAAATCAGAGTTTTAAAAGTCACGTGGCAGAAGTCAACATGTGTCTTGACACGTTTGAAAAATGATGTATGCCGTTGTCTCGGCAATGGCGGCGGCCTGCTGTCACACCTGCGTACTAATTAGCCAATAACACGTGAATACTTTTGCACGCCAACAAACCAAGCAACTTTGATTTGTCTAAGTTGACTTTATTTTGTCACACAAGTGATATCCAATCATAAAAATTACACCCGCTTTTATGTACATTAATGTCAGGGCGGTGACGATTACCGTAATTTTCGGACTATAAGTCGCACCGGAGTATAAGTCGCACCAGCCATAAAATGCCCAAAAAAGTGCAAAAAAACCCAACATATATATATAAGTTGAGTTAAGTATATAAGTTGCTCCAGAGTATAAGTCACCCCCCCACCCAAACTATGAAAAAAAAACGCGATTTATAGTCCGAAAATTACGGTAAATGTTGTGCTGTTTGGACGTTTTATGGATTGTTGCCGATCAATGCGTGTCACCTGTGTACGCGTGGGGCCTGTTTTCCAGCAATTAGACAGCGCCATCAATCAGCCTGCACGTGTTTAATCAAAGCTTATTGATTATCTATATGTGGTGAGTCGTGACGCACACACCTGAGTGTGCTTGTTTGATATGTCCACCTTTGCATTTGAGGATGTCGCTGATACTGGGAATGATAATGCAGGGAGCATAACATTTTTGTATTTCAATCGCAACCTAGTAAAAGGGACACCAAAAATGAAGATGGTTGACTTTATGTTTCGAGCACGGAGGTTTTTTTTTTTTGTAGGTCTGCTCATTATAGACATTATTTGCAAACATTATGCAACTATGTCAAACTGGATTCAGAAGCAGAAATTTCCAACGACACAAATTCTGTCCGTAGAAGGATTTTGTCTTTGAAGGACCTCAGATGAGGGCAAAAATACTCCCAAAAAAAGGTTTCCTTTGACTTTTTGGGCCTGGTGTCTTTAGACTTTTTGTGTAGGAGTAATTTGAAATTAATTTCTGCCCTGGAAAAGGCCATAAAATATCTACTTCAAACCAAAATGGTAGACTCTGTGTTTCATCTGATATTGTATGCGACTTTTTTTGTGGGTCTGCTCAAGATAGACATGGCTATCAAATCTCAAGGACCACCAAAAAACTGAGACAGGTCCATTTAGTGGTAACTGAAATCCAACTTTGTTGGCTTCATCCATCAGACGACGCCTCTGATTGGCCCAAATTGCCTAACCAATCACTTGACATTTTCCTTCGGGCCACCAACCCCCTCTCCCCAGAGCTGTCTGTGGCCCGGCCGTGGTCCATTTTGCAGTGGTGATGAGGGCGCGGCTCCTTCATTTCAGGCTCCGAAATCAAGCGCCGCTCCATGGTAATGTAAGCTGTTAACTGGAATCCCTTTTCATCGTCGCCCTTAATCTTCGCACGCCGCCATGAGACCGTGAGACACCATCCCAAAGCCTTTCAAAACCTTAATTCAATCTGCAGCCTCGCTTCAAAGTGCATGTCAGATTAACACACACATACACACAAGAAAGAGTGCGTGTATGTGTGAAATTGTCCCGTCTCGTCGAAACATTTCTACAAACTCTAATGTGGAAATGAGACGTGTTTTCCCTCTTATCAGCGTCCACATTTGTCGCAATAGCTTTGATGATTCTTGACATCCTTGCTTGATTATGGTACACACATCAAGCGCAGACCAAAAATGATCTCACACTACAATTTAAACCTACAGTATTATTTTCCAAAATATTCTCAGATTGTATGCCATCTGACGCACAAATTTGGAAGACGTTTTTACTATTTAGTTTATATCTTGCGTTTGTATCGAGTCTCATTACATTGCATATCCTCGAGTTCTCTTTCGCTGATAATCAAATCACATCAGTCGAAACTGTTAAATTGAGTAGTTTGGACAGTTTTGAAAAAATGTTCCACCCCTCGGCACAATTTTAAGAAATGATACTATCCTACACAATTATGGTGAAACGGCACAGCACAATGATAAACTACGATATTTTCTACAATGTTAAGCTATGGTGTTAACATATGGTGATGTCACACTGTGATAATAATACGTATACAATAATCTGGTTTGATTTTATACCGCCATGTTACGCCGTGTTGGCCCTACTATGCTACGACACTGTGCTACGTTGCTATGCTACAATGTTTCAGCTCGTCTCGATTCTAGCCGCATTCAGTCATAGTCATTTTGGTTTCTATTGTTGTTTTGTTTTCTTGTTGGCATTTGTAGCCCCGTTAAGGAGCTTTAGTCATCCCAAGTGGACAATTAAAAAATTGTGTCGTTGTAAGCGTGTTGTTTCTTGGGCCTAAACGATGGATTAAGTGTTGAGTTTATCAGGGATTAAACGTGCTGCGCCGGCCGCTATCTGCCTACACGTCCACCTTGCTTTAATTGTGTTCGCCGCTTTGTCCTGGCTCGGATTATGCCTCGCCTCCCCTCCCTCATATGTAAACACTTGGTCTATGCTTTTTCTTTTCTTCTTCTTGTGTTTTACCGTGGCGAGAAAGTGTTTTAGCGCTCTCGCTTCTTAATCTGCAGCCAAAAAGGCGATCCAACGAACATGGATTATGGCGGATTAGAGACTGGTCGGCATTGCGCCTTCCTGATTAATCCACCGGTTTATTGTGTCCGGCGGTGAAAGGTTAACCAGCGTGGGTCCGGGGGTGACCCACATCTAAGAGGCTAATGTTTGAACAGGGAATAAATACACAACATGCAAATACGTACGCACTGGGTAATCCCCCCTTTTTACGGTTACTATGAATGGCCTTTACTTATTTATTTTTTATCTTTAGCTCAAGCCACAGAGGCTACATTTGTTTTCTGTTTGCATCTTTTTATTGTGTAATTTTGCATATAATAACAGTTGTTTTGATAACTTGATAGGGTTTATTGCAAATACATTTTTGATTCGAGACTTTCTCCTTAAAGCAGTGCTTCTCAATTATTTTCTGTTACGCCCCCCCCTAGCAAGAAGAAAACTTTTCGCGCCCCCCCCCCCCCTCCCCACCGTGACTATCCTAACTTGTCTTGTAAATCGTAAAATGTTGCACTGTCGCAAACGTCACAGAAGTAACAATGAGAGCACCACTGCCCCCTGCTGGGAAGATGCGCAATTACACTTTATTCTAGTACTGCAAAAAAAAAGCCTGTTCCCCAGGGTCACACGCGCCCCCCCAGGTATAGCACGGCGCCCCCCAAGGGGGGCGCGCCCCACTATTTGAGAAGCACTGCCTTAAAGTAAAGATCAATAAATCACGAAACGTAAATAAACAAAAGGTGTGCTACATTCTTTGGCTTCACCAAGTTTGGAGACTGTTGGATGAATGTAGCAGGAAAATTTCAACTTCAATATGACCTTGCTATTGGTTTTTTGATTTGGTTCCTTAAAACCTCTAAAATCAAAGAATCAACTCAGTGAATTGGAACTATTTGGATGGCGAATTGTGCCATGAGTAAACGTCGGTCCGCTACTTCCGGGAGAACGTTTGGAATTGGATACTCCACAACTCACTTGGTGCACATGACCCACTTAAGCGCTCGACAAAATGCACAACAACACAATCTGTGGTGTTCATTCATCCCTAAATGTCTCTCTTCCGGCTCCAGTCCATCTCCCTCCTTCCACTCAACCACACAAATCAGATTAGCAGACATATGCCGGCCGCCATTAAGACCTTAGCGGAGCTCTTACGGGAAGCTGTGATCGGCCAGAGAATCTCAATCAGAAAGTCTGGAAATTGCCTCTTTTATGGGGGGGGGGGAGGGGAGTGGGGTTGACAATTCCCCTGTCTGATGTTTACTCCATGCACGCAGCGACTCCAATTAACGCACTTGTTAGCAGATGTTTTTATTATTTCTCATCTGCGCACCGTTGACACCTTCTTCACACATTCAAGTCCAGAAATAACCTGCTTCAGCTCTATCTCACTACCGCAGGAGATCTTTGATGCTGGGGAACACAAAAGAGTCTTTCTTGTGAGAAAGTGGTGAAGTTGCTTTTGGCTTGGTTAATTTGAAAAAAGAATTTACTGCGGCAAATTATGTTTCACTGGGCAAGACTTTTAGTGGAGGATTGTGAATGGAAAAACATACGTAAATGTGTAATTTGTGAAGATTTTTGTCGAGGGAAATCTGACTTTCTGGCAAGCGGGAGTGTGTGGTGGCAGCGGAGAGCCGGGCTCGGTTTGGCATACCTCAGGTGAGATGATTCACTCAGACCGAAGACGCTTTGCTGGTTGGACTAGGGAGAGACGCCTACGTAGGGTGAACATAGAGCCAAGAAAAGCAGAGAAAGGATCGAGTGGAATGAGGAGGACACCGGGGACAGGAACGTGGAGGAGGAGCATGAGGATGAATGGAAGGATGAGGAAGAAATAGATGAGGAGAAAGAAAACTTGGAGTATGAGAAGGAGAGTGGGGCGAGAGAGCACAGGAGGGAGAGAGCACGACTTGACGAGTGAAAACGAAAAGAATGAAAAGAGACGACCGGGGAGAAATGGCACAGGATGTGCAGGAGTCCAGGCGAGAATTCTTGAAGCGTTTTAAGTGAACCTCATGTTGTTCATATGTGCTAATGTTCAAGTGAGGAGTAGCAAGACGAGGAGAAGGAAGGAGGTAGAAAGGAGAAAGTGGAAAACATGATCATTATTTTTCATTTAATATTTCTGCAAGCCAGCTAACCTCCCTGCCATTATCATCATCACACCTCCACCCCCGTACTTCCCTCTCTCTGCCCCCTCAACCTCCTCATGTTGTAGGTAATGAAACATCATGAACATCTTCATAAAAAAATAAAAAAGTCTCCCGATGTGCTGGTGAGGAGTTAAAGGTGAAATGCTGCAAATGGTAGCGAGGTGTTCAGGGGCACCGTTAATATGACCGCCGCCCGCCTGCGCTCATTACATCAGCGCAACAAACACACCGCCGGAGGGCTAAAGGTTAGCCATGGTGCTAACTATGGTGAACCTCACACAGCCATCATTTTGAAAAAGCTGGGTGCAAATTACAAGATTCAGCCCTCAAAGCCAGTTTGCCTTCGCAACATGAAATTTGGTACCCACAGAAAGACCACTACTACTATTTTGTCCTTTTCCAGTGATCCTTTAAAAATCAAACCCCCATCGAGATTTTGCTTCCCAATTTGGAAAAGTAGTGAATTACAAAAAGAACTTGTTGATATTGCATGAAATGTTGAAGTTTATTTAAATGCATGATGAAGACTTTCCTGCAGGATAAAATAATAATAATAATAATTTGATTTCTTCCTGACCTCCCTGGCAGCATACAGTGCGTTTGAGACGTGCTCATGTGTAGGCGGGACCTGTGGGGGCAGCGTCTTATTGGCTGCCGGCAGGTGCGCTTCCTGAACGGCGCCCCACCCCCGTAATGAGCGCCAACGGGTATCAAACCGCGCACCCAGGACAGGACCTCGGGTGGGCCGCCTCCATCACCCGTCATGCCGCTGCCGCTCGGCCGTGCTACATTTGAGGCAGCTGGGAAAGATGGCAATTAACTCTAGTTTGTTAAGTTAATCATCAGAGTTCAGATATTCTTTTATATTTATTTATATATTTATTTATTTACTTACCGTTTTTTTCCCTGTATAATGCGCAAAATTTAACTAATTTATTGTCCTAAAATCTGGGGTGCGCATTATACATGGGTACAATTTTCTTTTTTTTTATCCGGATATCATACGGAGGCCGCCATTACAGATGTGCTTTCTTCTCTGCTGCTTCAAACACGCTCCATACGAACACAATGCTCTCGTATCAGACGCTTGCTCGATCACCTGCTTGTTTGCTGTCACAATGTACCCTACACAAATCAGAAACATTTCTTCGCTATCGAGTTTGCTAGCGCATGAGCAGTGACACTGACCGGCAGAATAACATCCGGTTGTTCCCAAAGATGATCTTTTTTCTGAAAGAATTTTACGTTTACGGACTTAAGTAGGAGTCAAAATTTGGGTGCGTATTATACATGGGTACAGGCTTTTTTCCAGCATCAACATGCCATTTTTAGGGTGCGTATTATACATGGGGGCGCATTCTACATGGAAAAAAACGTTATTTATTTTTAAAATGCCTACAAATGAACTGGTGTAATTGAAGTTACAGCATTGGTTCGTCGGCTTGCGGGAGAATTCTGTCAAGCAATCAATAACAGCTCAAACGAAAACCTGACTCGTCTTAAGTTGGAATCGGCATTATTAAACATTTTTTGTCATTGGCCTTTTGATCAAGTCTGCCTAGCACAGTGCTTCTCAAATAGTGGGGCGCGCCCCCCTTGGGGGGCGCGGTGCTATATCTGGGGGGGCGCGTGTGACCCTGGGGAACAGGCTTTTTTTTTTGGCAGTACTAGAATAAAGTGTAATTGCGCATTTACTACAGCAGGGGGCAGTGGCGCTCTCATTGTTACTTCTGTCACGTTTGCGACAGTGCAACATTTTACGACTTACAAGACAAGTTAGGATAGTCACGGTGGGGAGGGGGGGCGCGAATAGTTTTCTTCTTGCTAGGGGGCGGCGTAACAGAAAATAATTGAGAAGCACTGGCCTAGCATCAAGTGACACTGTAAAAGTACATTTGAGAAATTCTCAACGTAGAAACTGCGTGATAGTCATTTCTCAACAGTGCGTGTGTGTGCATGTATAATTAACAGTGATTTGTTTGATGTAACAAATGTTTCACTAATTGTGACAAGTTTTGGGCTTGTCGTTGCTTTTGTTTTCTGTCTCAAAGCTTTGATTCCTATTTACTCTCTCAGCTCTTGTCTTCGGTTTGTGTGTGTGTGTGTGTGTGTGTGTGTGTGTGTGTGTGTGTGTGTGTGTGCGCACGTGCGTGCATGCCCTCAGGGAAAGATCCCTGCAATCTTATTGAAAGATGTTTACTATGTGCTTCTAATTAATTTGCATGTTTAGTGACAGGTACCATTCATGATCTAACGCATTGTAATTCAATACCAGTGCTATTTTCAAAGAATTAAATCATTAAGTACAACAAAAGTGATGAAAAGTACAACTATGTAAAACAATGTCTGTACTTATTTATGATTTTACAGTAGCTGGAACAGTGCAAAATATACAAAGAACAACAGCGGTAGTAATAACGATTTCATGAAGGAGTACTATGGTGGCCCAAAGGGTCAAAACCTTGCACAAAATGGTGATTGAAGTTTAGAGTTGTATAAGGTTGTTAAACTCTTGAAGCAAATGAGTTATCGTCAGCATTTGAAAAAACTTTTCCACCACGTCTCCATTTTGGGGGACGTTTTTTAAAAATAGTGAGTCTGAGGACTGAACGCTTATTAGCTTATTAGCATAGCATCTTGCATCGCTAATTGAATGGCCTTGGATAATGAAGATTCTTATGGTCTTTTTAATTCTTTGTGATTGAATGTTTTGCTTTTGTTGTTTCGTGACTTTGGCGCTCCCGGCTTGATTAAGAAAGTAGGAACTTTTAATTTTACACGTACTTTATCTTCAATTGCAGGCAGGTTTTCCAAAGTTTGTACTGAAGCAAGCCTCATTACTCAGTACTTGAGCATTTTTTATAAGCCTTTGATTTACAAGTAGTACGATTGAATTGTTAATGAAAAACTCCGTTAGAGTTGTTGAACATTCTAATGGAGCAAGCCTAGTAGTTAACCTCACCACCAAAGGCCTTGTATTAGTAGCTTAGCATTTTGATTAATGAGCCATCCCTTATTTCAATACAAATAAATTGTCTTGAATGTTTATGATGTTTTTATGTCAAATAAAAATGCAACGATAGTGAACTTGGCGAATCAATAAACATGTTTTCTAAACTTGTTTGTGCATTTGTGAACTGTACCAAGGTGAACGTCCGGAGAATATTGATGAGGATATTAAAGGCGACCACTCGGTACGCATGGGCAACAAGGTTAATGACTGCAACGAATGCCGGGAAGCGAGCGGAGATGCTGGGGGGCTCGGAGACCACGGAGAAAAACTTCTTGTCCGCCCTCGGGAAGAAAAAAAACCCAGAACAAACAAAAGGGAAAACGGCAACCAGTAGTCGTGTCCTCGTCTTGTTTTATTGTCACGCTGCACACCAGGTGGGCGGGGCCATTACACCGTTGGAGTTCATAAGCTAATACTCCTTCTGGAGATGTTATTTTGAATATTTCTTATTTGTGGTTTTATTGTCATTTTACTTCATGTTATGACATCAAACAGCATTATTTTGTATTAATTTGTTGTTTAAGCTTTTTTATTATCTGTGTTTTTGTTTAACACATCTTTTCATTTAGTATTTTTAATAAAAAAGTACCGTAATTTCCGGACTACAAGGCACGTTTTTTTTTCATAGTTTGGGTGGGGGGGCGACTTATACTCAGGAGCGACTTATATCCATATATATGTTTTTTTCACTTTTTTGGGCATTTTATGGCTGGTGCGATTTATACTCCGGTGCGACTTATAGTCCGAAAATTACGGTACTGGTGTTTTACTTTCATGGACTGATTTCCAAAAAAACAATTATTTAACGTTTTTTTAATGCTTTTGGCTGTTTTTATATAATTTATTCTGTTAATTTTTTAAATATTGCATTTTGATCATGGTAATTTGAATAATGCTTTTAGTTTTGTGTTTGTAATATTTTTACTCATGTATTGTAATGTTCTCAATGATGGTTTTCTTTTTTTATGTTTTTTTACAAGTTTTTTAATAATGTGTTTTTAATCTCTTATTTTTAATAATGCTTCTAATGATGTTTTTGGCTTGTATTGAACAGATGCTGAACAAGATAATCCACATACACTTTGTAAGCTGCTTTTAGTTTTACCACACATTCGCACGTGCACACACGCTCACACGTATGCTCATACGCACAGACACGCACGCACACACACACAATCTACACTAGCCCAGATAAAGCAAATTATTTAGCCACAGTTTATTCTTCTGCTTGCTTGCTTGGTTGCTTGGTTGGTTTGTCGTTTGGTTGGTTGGTTGTTTTGTCGGTTGCTTGGTTGGTTGGTTGGTTGGTTTTGGATGGGTGGATCGACGGACAGGTGGATGGATTGTGTACATACAACAAAGTTGAGTTTCCGTGCATGTCAATCGATCCATATATTCTTATAATTTGACACCAACAGGATGAAAACCATTATGTTCTTCCTGCCAGTTGACAATGAGGACTTTATTTTCATGAGTTGACTTTTTAATAGTCTTGAAGTGATACAGTAAGACTGAGTGGAAACGGTCATTAGATGAATTTGTAGCATACCGTCAATTACATCACATAAATAAATATTAAACTGGAATGGCTATGACCCGCTCCCTGAACTCTGAACTCTGTACTAATACAGCAACGAATATACAGTCTGTGTCGCCACCAGAGGTGGTCGTAAATCACATAAGGGCAAGTCTCAAATTGTAGCCTTTAAGTTTCAAGGTCCAATTAGGAAAAATAAATCAAGCAAGTCAAGTCACGTCGCTAAAAAGGAAGTCTTTGTTCAAGGAAGGGAAGAATGAAGTCATAAAAACTTACACAACTCAACATACTGTACATTAGAGTGACGTTTTTCACTGATCAAGTGAAAACAAAAAACTTCTGTATTTCTAAATATTAAACAACAATTTGAGTATGAAATATATGAATGTGTACATAATTGTATTAACATTTGCTCGGCTGTTTACGGCCACCACCGTATCAAATGCTGCTACTGAAATCAAAACTTGTCATGAGAGGAGACCCAGAAGCAGTCATGATACAAAAGTTGAAGATTAAAAGTCTTTATCAAGTATCAACAGAAAGCAGCAGGCCTGGGCATTGAAGAAAACTAGACATGCTACCTGAAAGAAAGCTTGACGCACTGACAATTTCTGGCAGGGTAAATATAAACACATGCAAGCGCACTCACTCTCAAAAAACTAAGACTACATAAGTCCTTAACACATACACACAGACAAAAACTAAATGCCTCAGCTTCAAGCAGCTTATCTATGCGTCCATATATAATTCCTTTTCCTGTTGTCCCTTTCTTTACTATTCCTGACTACCGTGTTGACTCTCCTCTATGACCTCTTGTCACAAGCCTGCGACCCAATCGATAATTTCAAGTGCGTCCGCCTCTTTCAAACGAGCATGTAACTGTTCGAACATGAGCAAATACGATCTACGATGGCTATGCAGAACTTCACCAAGTCCCCCACCTTGTCCTTCTAAATGTAGCCTGTAGGGGGCGGTCAAAGCCCGGCAGATGGCAACCTCACGGAGCTCCGCGACGCACGCACGCACAGACACAGCCACTCGCACACACTGCCGCTCGAGAATGGTCAAGTGCAAAAGATAAATGATTTTTATTTATTGTAGTCGGAAAAGATTGATAAATACGAAGGTTAGGTTTGATGTTGAGGTCAGAATGTGCATACGTGGTTGTGCGGCTTGACAAGCAAATCATTACAAAATATTATAAAGCGCTTCTTGATTTGAGGAAAACAGCCATGCCAACATGTTTGTTTTTTTAATTCTTTTTAATTTGAATATAAATGGTGTAAAATAGAAGAACTTCCAGACCGTTTGCCGACCCCCCGCTTGCCTTCCAACACGCACGCACACAGCACTCCTCCCTCCTCCCGTCTCTGTGATAGAGAGACATTCACAAACAGGACGAGAGAGAGAGCGCGAGCGAAAGAGTAGTTGCAAGCTTGCAAGACTGTGCTTCAGTTTGTCATCACCCGGGCGGCAGCCTAGCAGCACGCGAGTAAGCAGCGAGCAACCGAGCCGAGGCGCACCGGAACCGGACGGCACTGCGAATCGACATCACAGAGGAGTTTTTCTTTCTTTCTGTAATCTTTCTTCCGTTTATCCTCTTTCCCCCCCATTTCCTTTTAACTTAAAATTGTTTACATCCCCCGCTCACTTTTTGCTCCAAAGAACCGGAACCTCCTCCACCACCGCCTAGCAGAACCTCGGACGTGATGCGCACCTCCGCCGCGTAGACGGCTGATCCGTATCTCACTCGCAAAAAGTGGACTTAATTGAGAGAGGAATATTCTCTTGGCTTCATTGGATTTCAACTGCTTTTCACTCTTCAATCGTGTGGATTTTTAGCCCATTTTTCCTGCTTTTTTGCACTCTCCGAGTTCCGGAGTGGACACCGACGACAAGCGGAGCCTGGAGTGCTCCAAACTAGGCTACCGCGCAACGCTCACCCGCTCCAGGTAGAAAAACAGCCACCTGCTCGCATGCATCACATTCTCCATGATTCTTTTGAACTACAATGACTCGCTTTCAAAGACATTTTAAAATAATCGAAAGAACGAATGTGCATTGTTGAAGAATGTTGCGATTTGAGACACTTCTTGTCCAAATGAATTCGAGATTAAAACCAATAGCGTGTTCATTTCCGCCTTCATTGCACTTATTGCAGCATTGATCCGTATCGACCGCCGTCCAGCAGAATCCAATAAAACCTGCCTGACACCAACAGTCGTGCTGGTTTGCGTTCTGGTGAGCTCCATATACAGCAACGATCTGAGTACAACGAAAGTCTGTCTGATCTCAAGTTTGTGAACTCCTTGACAGACTGTGTTTCCGGAGCTCATTTTTGACGAGCTTTCCTCAAAGGGTCACCACACCTCCCCGTTTTTGTGTTTGCGAGCTGAGACAAATGAATCCCAATGGAGAGGGTCCTAGTTGGACCTCTGCCTCGAAATGACCCCAAAACCAATTAACGAAGTGTGATTTCTGTGCGTCCAAGGAAAACAAACATGCATGCGGCATTTGATATCCATCAGATCCACTTTTGGCAGATGGTGATGCTTTGGAATCATTAAAAATGAAAATGAACGCAATCACATCCTCATCATCTTTCTCGGGACCTGAAAAGCGCATTTCTTTGCATCATCAGCGATGTTCCGGATATATAAGTTCCTGACACGATGGACTTCTTTGCAATTTGAAGCTTGGCTGGTGGCAAGCCCAGATGCTTTCTAAATTTTTGGGAGGGGGTGCTCGGGAATAGTTTAAAGGCCAAGAGGAGGTTATCTAGGATCTTGTTCAAATTATGTTTTTGAGAGCAAGCCTATTCAAATTTCATCGTAGAATTAATGTTAAAAATTCTAATGAATGAAGATTTAGTGGTTTTGGATACCCATGTTCTCAAAGCTCTGTGTGTGTGGGGGGGGGGGGGGGCTGTCTCCTGGGCGGGGTTGTATATAGGACCTATAAAGATATTCCAGTGTGTGTTGAAGCCTTCAAAATTGTTATAGAAATAATGCATAAATGATTCATATGAGATGCCTAAAACTTGAAGACTCAAGCCTTGACTATCCATGTTTAGAACATACAGATTGGATGGGGTGGGGGGGGGGCTTAGCCAAGACCCCTACACCTATAGATGATGACATGATGTAGGGGGAATTTGCAAGTTTTTTTGTTGCCTCCAATCATTCTTATTTATTTATAAAAGAAAATGTTTGACTTATGCAAATTAAGCAGATTTTGAGGTGGTACATGTCCAGCGTTCCGAAGGTTTGTACACTTCCACCTAAAATAAATGTTTGGAAAATTGTGCATGTTTTTAAGATGATTTTGTCACAGGAATAAAATGATAAGGAGGTATAATGGAATAGGAATAAAATGCTAAAAATTCAAGTTTACTAAGTGTACTAATGAGTGAATGTTGGGGATATTGAGGATGGTAGCGAGGAACCCATACATGTGAACATTTCCAGAAGGATACACATGTTAAGAAACCTGGGCATTTTTAAAAATGATAAGAATTATTCAAGGAGGGGGTGTCATTTTAAAAATGATAAGAATGAGAAAGTTATAATTGGGTCCTTATACTGCTATCCCCAGGCCTTGAGGAACTTGTGTTATCTTTTATTATCTGTCTTTGAAACACACAGACTCTTGTAAGTGGATTTAGAGTTTCAGTGTGTTTATCCGTCCGTGCGTGCGTGCGTGTGTGTGTGTGTGTGTGTGTGTGTGCACGCGTGTGTAAGTCAGAGGCGGTGAATCCGGTCTCTCCGGTTCTGCCGGAGGGGCAAGAAAGCGCGTGAATGAAGGAGGGTTTGGCTGGAGACTATTTACATGCACAGCACACAGTTTGCGGCCTACTCAACTTTGACCTCCTTCTCTACTTCCTGTCAAGTAGGCCGCCAACCTCATGACTCACACAACCGCATGTGTGCGTCTGGTTATTGTTTTCCTCCTGACACCTGTCAACGCAACGTGTCGGGTATCTCCCAGAGTGTGACTCAAACATGTCCAGGAAGTAGACATGTCCACGCCATCTTTCATAAACATCTACATCCCTCATGAAAGATGATTCCATGCAGTAACCTTTGCCCTAGCATGTGTGTCTTGTTTATATATATATATATATATATATATATATATATATATATATATATATATATATATATATATATATATATATATATATATATATATATATATATATATATATATATATATATATATATATATATATATAATATAAATAAGTCACATGACTTTGGATTTACTTTTACCGTAATTTTCGGACTATAAGTCGCGTTTTTTTTCATAGTTTGGGTGGGGGGGCGACTTATACTCAGGAGCGACTTATATACATATATATGTTTTTTTTTTACTTTTTTGGGCATTTTATGGCTGGTACGACTTATACTCCGGTGCGACTTATAGACCAAAAATTACGGTATTCTTTCAACAAGTTAACCTGCCACCAAGGTTTGCTTTTATTTTATTTATTTTTTGCATGATGCATTCAGGTGACTTGCCAAAAGTGGCAATATTTTTATTCTGTTTTGTTTTCCTCATGTTCTCAACCTTGAATCTGATTCTCCATCTTGTTGGTTTGGTTTGAACATGAAAAAGTCACGTGACTTTGGATTGACTTTAATTTTAGTTCATGAAAAGTTGGCATTTTTAACACGTATCACGTAAAGCACAATGTAAACTGGCTACTGTAGATTGCTGTATGTCAATAGATGTGCGTGCGTGTGTGTTAATCTGCATCAAACAATAGAATGTGAATGGAGTCATTAGTGTAATCCCTTTTGTCATGCGCCCTGGCTGGACCCCACACGCACGCACACACGCACACTCACGTTTCCGCTGCGTGTCTTTTGTCTTGTTGCAGCTTTGTCAAAGAAAACTAAATTGACTTGAATACTAGACCTGCTTAAAGTACCGTGATGCCGACGCTGAACCGATCGCATGGCAAAACACGAAAACCTCATGAAAAGTTGCAGACAACAAACATTAGAAAACGTTTGAAAAAGTAAATGTTTGTAAAAACATTTGAAGTCAAACAATTTCATCCAACTTTTTAGGACAAGAACAAGCAAACATCTTAAAATACAAACAAGCCTTTTTGTTAGTTTTATTTGCCAGACCACCATTTCCATCACTTTTGCAATTGTGATGAATCCCTCAAGGATAACAAGTTTCAAAAATCGCTTTTAGTCTCTCATGTATTGCATAACGTTTTGACACAAGCATGCTGTGACATTTGTGACTTTTGTGTTTTGAGGTCATGAGAAGTTTGTTTTATGTCTCACTAAATTCCAGCCGCAGCATTCACATGCTCTTTGCTGACATGCGTGAGTGTGTGTGTGTGTATTCACATGCACTCTGAATATGTGTCTATTTGCTTTTCATACTTTCCCACATTGATGTTTCCTCAGAATGGATCAAAGCAAAAAAATAAATAAAAATACAATAACAACAGAAATCTTGGGAGTGATTGTTTTAAATTAAGAGCTAGCTCGTTGCTTATTGTAGCATTACGAACAAAACATGCATTTCGCAGTTGCGACGTTAGACACTCCATAATAATCATCGTAACGCATCGGATGAGAAGGTGACACAATTTGAGTGATTGCGGCGTTTCCACGGTAACGAGTGAGTGTGAAATGCCTTGGCGATCAGTGGACAATTTACCGGTTCTCAAAGAAAACACACACACTCATTCACAGCCAAATGGAAGGGTGTGTGTGTGTGTGTTTGTGACACAGCAGGGAGGCAACATGAGTGGCCAGCAGCAACAGGCTGAGCATTTGCTGCTCTTTTGCTGGCTTGAAATAGAAGAATTAGAACACTTGGCTCTCCAATAACCTCACTTGTTCTTTGTACGTAACGTGTACACAGCTCAAACAACGTTACCACGTTGCAAAGTTAAAGTTGTCTTCTACCCTCTGGTCTAAACGGTTTTCCACTTTTTTGTCTTCCAGATTAATGGCGGCCCCAAGGCAGCACTTCCTACTCTGCCTGGCGGCAGCACTACTATCGTGGTGCAACGCCACCCCCACCGACATCCTTTACCGGGTCCTCGAGGAGCAGCCGCCCAACACCCTGGTGGGCAGCCTGGCGTCGGACCAGGGGCTCCCTGACAGCGGGCACCTGTACAAGCTGGAGGTGGGCTCTCCCTATCTCCGCGTAGACGGGAAGACAGGCGACATCTACACCACCGAGATCTCCATTGACCGCGAGACCCTCAGGGACTGCCGGAACCTCTTTGATGATGACAAGTGTTACCTAGAGTTCGAGGTGTCCATCACGGACATGGTCAAAGGCATCGGATCAGGGCCTCGCCTCATCGAGGGCCGCATCGAGGTTCTGGACTCCAACGACAACACGCCCCAGTTCTCCTCACCCATTCTCACCCTGTCTATTCCTGAGAACACCCACGTGGGGGCTCTTTTCTCCATCCCCATGGCGACCGATCGTGATGCCGCTAGTAACGGCGTGGCCGAATACTACCTGAGCACGGGACCCGACGCCGAACAGCTCTTTGGACTGCAGGTGGCGGTGGACACGGACGAGAAGGTGCCCCAGCTGGTTGTTAAGGGGAACCTGGACCGTGAGAAGAAGGACTCGTACGACCTAAACATTCGCGTGGTGGACGGTGGGCGGCCGCCCAGGGCCAGCAGCGCCCTGCTGAGGGTGGTCGTCACCGACCAGAACGACAATGCGCCAACGTTTGAGAGGAGTCACTACGATGCTGAGCTGGCGGAGAACAGCCCGCTGGGACACTCGGTGCTGCAGGTCAGTAGAATCAAAAAAGTAGAGTACAAAAAGTGAAGTTTTGTCACGGTCTCCCACGGTACTGTGGGAAGATAGGGCTGCTGAGTCCCAAAGACTCAAAGGTGCACAACGGTTCAGCTTGCGGTTTACCACGAATGCTGTGCATTCCTTCCAGGCCTCGCACATGCTGATCTAGTCCCTCATGTTTTTCACGATCTTTCAAGACTTACCACGGGCAAAATGTAGACGTCGGGTAGCTGGGGAGGATGATTGTGGCCCTGGAAGAGTCTAATCAAGGTCCCTGTCGCTGACTTTGTTCACGTTCGTTCTTTTGCACAGTAACACATATTCCCGTGTGGTAGCAAGTGTGACATAAAAATGGCGTCAGACATCTTTGTTTCCCATTCCGTGCCGGTATGTTTCACGCAGAAACATGGGGAAAAGCTTCCTTTTATGGGCAGCGTGAAAGGGTTTTTAGATGTGTGACAAGGTCTGGCGTAAAATATTGTAGTAAAACTCCTTGCAACACAGAAGAGCCAAAGAAATGATTGTGATTTCACACAGCCATCTTGGGCTATAGATTCTGCAAAATTGGTGTACAAGAGCATTTTTTACACCGCAGAGTGGTCGGACTGTAATTTTACCTGTCAATAATTTTGGTCGGAAGTAGTCCCTGCTTCCCAAGTTGGACTTCTGCCACTGAACATACCCGTTTTATCTTCCACACTGTCACAGACTTGCGACAGTCAGGATTTGCCAAGGTGATAAATTCCATGTGAGTCACCCATAAGGTAGCCTTGTTAGCATGTGACGTAGCGCTAGTGAAAGAGGCGATTGTTGGCATGTCGATCTCAGTCAAACATTAACTGCGGCTTCTGGGAAGGGCTTTTTTTTATTTTTTATTTCTGTCTAGCCGATTCTGCAACAAACCTCGTCACTCTGAGCGGTCACTAGCCAATCAGTGATTATCTATTGCTATTATTGAAGGTGATGCTTGTCACGTAACACCTTTTCAAATGAATGCGGCTAAATGTGAAACATGTTGATTAAAAAAAAATATATACAACCCAACCTTAATTAATACCTCCCCCCAAAGTTTCATTTCCATGACAAACCATTTTGAATCTTAATTTCAGATATGGAAGTATGCATCTGATTGTAGATTTTATGATATGATTCAATTAATGGTTTAATGAATCCACCTATCTTTAGATGGATTTTAATGTTGAGGTAGCAAGCTTTATTTGAAAAGAAATGTAAAGGAATACAGTTTGACACAAAAACAAGACTATGAATTGGCGACACACTTTTTGCCTACTCTGTATATGCAATCCATATATCTTCTTAGAGTTTACGTTACTTAAACAACCCCTTGGCATTCTCTCTTTCTTGATCAACAGGACAAGTCACAATTGAACTCACTCTTTGTTACTTGTGTGCTTTTTAATCCAGAACATATTGTGACTTTTAAGCACCTTCAAATGATTGATTGTTTACAGGCATTGACATTTTCTGATCCTTAGTTGCGGTTGTCCTTTTCAACACTAATCTTGTCGTAGTCATTTGACATGGGAGGTTTTTAGATAAGGTCCGCTGCATCTTTTCTCTAACAATCAATACAAGACGGACGACTCGCAATCTCTAAATCCCGGTAACAGGACGTTGAATCGCGTACGTAAAAAGTCAAGTTGCCTTATTAGTGGTCAAGCGAAGACAATCGACTACAAAAAGAAATGTGAGCTAAAGCGTCAGAGCGGGTCACGTTGGTTAATTGTTAGCGTGGAAGACAAACGGCACTTCTGTCGGCCGTTTGCTCGTCGGCTCGATAGGCAATCCTGCCCCAAGCTGTCAATAATTTACAGGCCGCTCGGCGAAACGCGGCGCTCTTTAAAGCCTTCCCGCCTGGAAAGCAAATCAATGGGCAGGAGAAATGATCTTTTCTTCAGCGTTAACCGCTGGCGACTGGAATCAGCAGCTTCCGACTGTCGGATTTCACTCGGCAAGGGGCAAAGAAGATTTTGATTAGGAGGTCGGATGAACCTCCCGTCTTGCTCTTACAAATGCCTCAAGGATTCTGCGGAGCGAAGCAACCTTTCACACCCTGACGTTGCTTTAAAAAGAGAACACGGCTGCTGAATTAATCATTTTTTTTTATTAACATGGAATAGAAAGAAAAGACACACTAACGTCTTCCAGTTTGAGCTCCAAAGTTAAAGATGAGCTGAACTTAACAGTACGTGCCAATACAACTCTTGGACATTCAATCATACTTGTTTTCATTCAACTTTTAAGTAAGAGTGTTTGTGGTTAGGGATAAGATTAGTGGGGTAGGCTTAATGGTTGCTCAAGATGAGGAGGTTTAGTAGTGGTAGACATTAAGGGGTCAAGGTTAGGATCAAGGTTTATGGCTAATGGCCCGAGTTTAGGGTTGGGCTTAGGTTCCGTGAGGGTTTTAGTGTAGGTCAAGAAAGTGGGTGTCTCAACCGTTCACCCCACTCATATGATTTGCGCTGCCAACTTGGGCCTTTCTCAGCTGCATAACATTTGTATAATGTTTCAATCCTTTTTGAGGATGGCAGACCCCAGAATGAAGAAAAGAGACATACTGTGTTGCTACAATGATGTAAGAGTGTCTCACTTGCCAAGGTGAATTTCTGAGCATGTCTGTATCAAGTACTGCTTTCCAGTAAATATTTATTGAGGCTCGTGTGTGTACGTGCATTTGTGTGTATTATAGTTTGGGGTTAGGCTTTAGGTGGATTTGTCACTTAGGGTAGAACGAAAACATGTTTGGAAGGTGAAGAACCTTTTAAGGGAATAACTCCCGTCATAACGCTCCCTTATGCCAAGAATCAAAGTGCACTTCCTTGAGTTGTTTGTACACTGACCCTGTTTAAAAATTCTTAGTTGAAAAAATAGCATTTGTTCCCCCATGTCAAAAGTCTGATTAAGACTTTTATTCATCCTGACAGGTGTAGGGTATTGTTCTAAAATTAACATTAGTGTGCACTCATGTAGCCATCTTATTATTTTCCACGAAAAGAAAGTATTAAAAAGACAAACACAATCCTTCTAATGATCTCCAAAGATGAATGAACGATATGTGCCAGGACAATTGGACATTCAGAGCAGCTCTTGTTTTCCTAATCAAACTTGCTTTATTTGGCTGAGTGAATGCGTATCACAAGCGGCTATGATGGGTCCTCCCTTCCCGCTGCTAATGTTCCCAAGTGGAGGCTGTGCTTTTGTCCTATTAAGAAGAAGAACATTAACATTCATTTGTGTCCGTTAAAGGGCAATGAGCCGCCGCCTGTCTCAATGATTCTAGCTTCCAGCTGGACGGAGGGGAAATATTTTTAGCGGTAACTTAGCTAGTCGCTGTCTCTCTTTATAACTTTTTGCGAGGGAGTAAGACGGAAAATAATCTGACTAATGCGTCTGGTGTCAGGAAAGTCTGTTGGACTTTTTAGTTGAACAAACATGTCCAGTAAAATGGTCTGTTGGAAATTGCTTGATCGTTATGGTCAGAGTTTAAGGTTATTTATTCGTGCGAGTTTGGTGGATTAGGATAAAATTGGTTTATATGTAGGGTTAGTAGGTTAGGTTGGGGGTCAGATTTAGAATTGGGGTTAAAATAGGGGGTTAATAGGTTACTCTTTGGGTTAGTTGGTGGGCTAGGGCTTCAACCGAAGCTTAGGTGTTAAGGGTTTAGGGTTAGGGTTAGATCTGAGGGATTATGGGATTGGCTACATCTGGAGATTAACGAGAGAGTAAGAAAAGGGTTTGGGTTTATGTTTAGAGTTAATGGTGTAGGGATGATATTTGTGTAGGTGCATGGTTAGGTTTAATAAATTAGGTTAGAGGTCGAGTCTAGGGTTAGGGTTAACGGTAAACTTTAGTGGGTTAGAATTCCAAGTAAAGGTTGATGGGCTAGGCTAAAGAGCAGGGTTAGGAGTGGAGTTATGGATACGGTGAAGGTTAATAAATTAGCTGTCATGGTTTATGGGTTGGGTAATTGGTTAGAGGTTATTATACTACTTATTTGGTAATGTCTTCAAATGTTTTCATGGTTCTGTCATTTGGGACTCAAGTGGTGAGCCTTGAAAGGGTAAACGCATGTTGTCTGTCTTTTCAGGTCCGCGCCAACGATGCTGACACGGGCACCAATGGCGAGATCGACTACAGCCTGCACCAGATGTCCGAGGCAGTCCAGAGACTTCTGCGCATCGACCGTTCCACAGGAATCATCTATGTCAAAGGCATGGTGGACCGTGAGGAGGAGAACATTCTCAAGTTCTTCGTTGTGGCCAAAGACCGTGGGCCGAACTCTAAGAGCTCCAAAGTCCTGGTGACCGTCAAGGTCCGGGACCAGAATGACAATGCTCCCACTATCGAGATCCGCGGCATTGGCCTAGTAACTCACCAGGATGGAATCGCCAACATCTCAGAGGACATGCCGGTGGGCACCGCTGTGGCGTTGGTCCAAGTGTCGGACCGTGACGAGGGGGAGAATGCGGTGGTGACATGTGTGGTAGCCGGCGATGTCCCATTCCAGTTACAGCCTTTGGGTGAGTCCAGCAATGACCGTAAAAGGAAATACTTCCTGCAAACCACCACGCTGCTGGATTACGAGCGAGTGAAGGATTACAGGATTGAGATTGTGGCAGTGGATTCCGGCAACCCCGCTCTGTCTAGCACCAACTCCCTAAAAGTGCAGGTCACTGACATGAATGACAACACACCCATCTTCTCCCCAGCCATTGTGGAAGTTGACTTTGCTGAAGGGAACCAGCCTGGTGACAAGGTGCTACAGGTGCTGGCCGCTGATGCTGACAGTGGCAGTAATGCTGAGCTGGTCTACAGCATTGTGGAGCGCTCATCCACCACTCTCTTTGAAATTGACGCCAGTAGCGGCCAGATTCGAGTAAAGAACCTGTTGGATCGTGAGGAGATAGAGCGCTACGAGTTTCGTGTGGCGGCAGCTGACAAAGGCGTCCCGAGCAAAACTGGCACAGCAACAGTGATAATTAACGTCCTGGACCGGAACGACAATGACCCTAAATTCATGCTGAGCGGTTATAGCTTCTCCGTCATCGAGAACATGCCACCACTCAACCCCGTGGGGGTGGTCACCGTTACAGACATTGACAAGGGCGACAATGCCAGAGTAAAGCTGTTTGTTGAGCCCGACAATGGCAAGTTTATCATCCAGAATGGCACTGGAAACATTTTGTCCAGCATCTCCTTCGATCGAGAGAAGGAAAGCATCTACACCTTCCAATTAAAGGCGGTGGACGCCGGTGACCCCCCTCGCTCCTCCTATGTGGGCGTCACCATCAATGTACTGGACGACAACGACAATGCCCCTTATGTCACCACACCTGCCAACTCATCCTACACATACCTGAGCCCTGTCACCCCATTGGAGACCCTCGTGGCGGTAGTGGATGCTGAGGACTTTGATTCCGGACCTAATGCTGAGCTGGACTACACCATCACTGGGGGTAACCCCTATGGACTCTTCCATATTTCGCCCACCACGGGAGAGATCACATTGGCGCAGAAATTCACCGGCAAGCACAACGGGCTGCATCGGCTGGTGGTTCAGGTTCGGGACAAAGGCAAGCCGCGCCGTCACACAACCGCGCTGGTACATGTCTTTGTCAATGACACCAAGGGCAATATGTCACTGGTTGAGGCTCTGGTGGGGCACAGTTTGTACACCCCCCTGGACCGAGACATCGCAGGGGACCCCAACTATGCCCTGGCACAGCGTAGTAACATCCTGTATGGAAGCCTGGCTGGAATCGCCGGTGTTATCATGGTCATTGTGGCCGTGGTGGTCATCAGGCACAGGCTCCAGAAGGACGCAAAGAGCGGCTACCAAGCGGGAAAGAAAGAGAGCAAAGACCTGTATGCCCCCAAGCAGGGACCCAAAAACTCCAAGGGGAAAAAGAGCAAGAAAGGCAAAGCTCCCAAACCGGCCAAACCTCTGGAAGAGGATGAAGAGGCCAGCCTCCAGAAGGGCCTCAAGTTCAACCTCATCAACGAAGCCGTAAGCGACAGCCCCCGGATACATCTGCCCCTCAACTACCCGCCGGGTAGCCCCGATCTGGGGCGCCACTATCGCTCTAACTCGCCGCTGCCATCTATCCAACTTCAGCCGCAGTCGCCCTCTGCCTCCAAGAAGCACCAGGCGGTGCAGGACCTCCCTGCTACTAACACCTTCGTGGGCACGGGTGACAACAACTCCACAGGCTCCGACCAATACTCGGATTACAGCTACAAGGCCAACCCGCCCAAATACAGCAGCAAACAGGTAGGCCACTACGCAAATGCGCCCATGTACCAGCGGGACATCTATTGGACCGACGGGGTGTGGTAGTTTGGCCCGGGGAAAGTACGTAGACCAAAGTTGCACTCACCGAACCTAGATTCCCCTTGCCACCACGTTCATCTTCATTTTTTTCTTTTTTTTACGTTTGCTTTGGTTTCCCTTCATTTTTTGATTTCACCCTCCACATGGACATCATGAAGGATGCGGAACAGACCATATAAGTGAACCCCACTGAGACATTTTGTTGCTTAAACAACAGAAAGGGGCATTTAAAACTTGACGAGGGTCTAGCCTTACTTTGCTGTCTTGTTTATTTTCACTTTTGCGTTCATTGAAGGAGCTTTTGCCAGCATATCCTTGCGAGTGTCGACTTCTCACGCAGACGACATCCCGGTTCAGCGTCTATTTGACAAAGCACCACTGTGAAACCCTCACTTTAATTTTCTTTTGTTTTTGAGTTTGTTTTTGTATCGTGGAGAGATTTCTATTGGTTTTGGACCCGTCCAGTATGTTTTCGTAGAAGACATTTTTAAAAAGTTAGTAAGGTCCTTCTGTTGATGGTTGTCAGAATCAGTCAAGCTCCCGAAAAGACAAAAAGTTTGCACAGACTCTCGGTGGGTAATGTTGGCCTTCTTTTTTTACCCACGGTGCCTTGTTCTATTTAATGTCCTCGGTGTGTCTGTGTGTGAGTGAGACGTTGTTCTTGGCTTCATGTCCACGACTGGCTGTCAAAAGTAGTGTAACAACAATAACGGACAATCCCAGGTCGAGATAATAATAGAAAAAAAATGTTCAAAGGTCAAGGTTTTGGCCCTTTCAGGTGAGATTTCTGGTTGAGCCTAAAATGCACGAGAACGTTTACAGGTGAACTTTAATTGACCTTATTTAATTTTACTTGTATGCCTTTCTGTGAGTCTTCCAGTCTCATGGATACAAGCTGCCAATTACATCAAAAGCTCAGTGGCTGGTTTCCACAAGATCAAATCAAACTGACCTTTCAAGGTCATTTGCATTTCAAGTAAAAGCCTGAAAAATAATCTTGAGTAACAAAATATGGCAAAACTTTGTATAATAGTTGCCAGATGTGCCACAAGGCTGTGAAATCGGAGTTAGCCCGTTCGCATTAAATCGTAGTCTCGTTTCTTTACCGTCACACCCTGTAAACACAGAACGCTATATTACGTGTGTGTTTCACTGTATGATCCTCATCTGCTGTTTGTGTTGACGACACATGCACAGGCAAACCAAAGACGCACAACACACATAAATATACACACACACACACTTTGCACTCAGTTGAAATGATTTACACCAGTGTTCTTCCTCTTCTTGTTCTCTGCTTAAACTTCATGTACATACAATGTTTGTATCATTCTTTATTTGTTGTTGTTTTTTTTAAAATCAAGTTAAAAAGCAGATTTCATTTCAATAAACATGCTTCAATGTGATTGTGGCGCTCTGTGCTTGCTTTCACTCATTGCTTGATTATGACGAGGACAATGTGGGGATGATGAGGATGACGAAGGAGATGATAATGGTGCACGGGACGTCTTCATTTCCATCTTTCACAAATGGAGATCAAATGTTTTGCATATAGGGGTCACATTAAACATTCATGTTGGCAGTGATTTAGTAATTTTTTCATGTTAAATTAAGGCTCTCATTATTGTTTATTTGAGGAAGACAATAAAACAAATAGAATAGATAGATGTCAGAATGGTGAAAAAGATTTTGAAAAGCTTAATCTTAAAAAATAATATTTGAATAGGGGTTTGTAGATTATTAAAAAGAGAATTTGTGTGGGCACAACAAAAACTAAGATGCATTTTTTGTTCTATTATTCATCTTAATAAGATAAGGGGGGTAATAAATACGTAAAGCTACAAACCCAAAACATTTTATCTCCGTAAGTGTCACGCTTTCATGTTGCATTTCACACATAGGGATGTCACATTAGCAGTCGGACGCGGTGCTTCCTGCCTAAACATTGAACCGTCGCCACAGCAACATGATGACTTGTGTGTATGTGGGGGCAGGTGTGTGTGTATTAACTCAGTCACACATACACATGTGACATAGTTAGCATGGTGATGTGTCTTTTTGGGTGCGTGTGAGGTCACTTCAAGACTTCAAGACAAAGTTGAAAAAATGTGCTCAAGACCCCTTACTTTGTCTTGTCCACTTTTTAAATGAAAACGTTGTGTAATCATCCCACATTTAACACTGCATGGTACCTACTCGGCATTGTAATGAATCAGATTTGCCATTGCTTTGAAACTTGGACCAAATTTACTTTCCGCAAAAAATTCAACTTTGCAACTTAGAACCTACGACGCAATAGAACCAACCTCAAACACACATGCAAACATTAGCTTAGCTTGATGCTATGCTCACAGCTTCCTTTTTGATAAAATGTAAACAATGTTCTCCAGTTGTGTTTGTTAACAGGTCTCCATGCAACAGATGCGTTCACTGTGGTGTGTTTTTTTAATTACCAGTTTCATGCGGTCAGGCCATTGTGGAGTCAAGAAGCACTCGCGAGAAGTTTTTAACGTATCGCTAGTCAATTGTTGACTGCATGTTTGATTGACAGATGATGTGTATTGTGTGCTTGCATGTGTGTTGCCACCTGCTCCAAACAACACAGGCGAAATGAAACAATGTTTTTTTTTATTCAATTTGTTCAGCAGCATGCTAGCGTGTTTTTCCAACCTGTGAACACAATAGGCCACTTAATGTTAGCTTTAGATGCAAAAACAGTACATGTCTGTGCGAAGAAATAATCGTTAAAATAAATGTTGAAAAGAAGCATGTGTGTGCGCAAACTAGAAGCACCACCCGTTAAAAAAAAAGCTTGCATGTTAGTCTATGTCAGAAGTAAGTAAAAGTATAGGACCCCTTGAGGGCAATAAACAAGTTAGCGTGCGTCGGTATCAGTGTTAGCAGGTGTTGGCCTTCTGCGGAGGTGGAGGTCAGTGCACCGATGTACCTGTAGGTAGGGTTTAAGGTCAGAAGCGGTCCAGCTGCTCCATGTGCTTGTGCAGGAGAACACGCAAGCAGCAACAATATACAACACAAAAGGAAAAACAGCGAAGAAAATGAAGGATTGGCATTTAAAGTTGTGCTTTGTTTGTCAGATGGTAACATGCACCAGAGACAAGTTAGTCACGCGAGCTAATCTTGATTCTAATCTTGCTTTGTCTTTTTTTTTTCAGGGGAAACAGCTGTAATTTTATGAGGTTTAGTACCGTTTTTTTCCGTGTATAGTGCGCCCCCATGTATAGTACGCACCCCTAAAAATGGCATGCTGATGCTGGAAAAAAGCTTGTACCCATGTATAATACGCACCCAATTTTTATGAATTTTTTAAAAAAAAAAATTTAATTTTTTTTTTTTTTTTTTTTAAGTCCCAATGATCGTCACACACGCAGGGAGGCAATGGGTCCCATTTTTATAGTCTTTGGTATGGTCTTAACTAGGCTGGATGTAATTTTTTTTGTTGGCGTTGAAAAAGGGTCATAAATGTAAAGGAAAAGTCAAATCTTACAACAATATTTATTTATTTTTTTCAAAATGAAAAAGACAATATAATGGAAATTCTCAATTCATTTTTTCATGTTTTTAAATGAGTGGTTTTACCGGACTTTTGGGTGGACAAAACAAAACAGTTTTTTCTCAATTTAATGAGTTTGTTAGTACAAAGCAGACAGCTTTTGGTGACTTTGCTCTGTTTGACATAATGGCACAATGCACTCGTGCCTTCCACAAGGACACTTGTCAAATTTGAAGGCTAACAAAAACAGATTGAACTGCATGCTAGTGTCTCCTGAACAAATCATGTCATTATCTGTAAACTGCTGTTACATATTTCTTATTGTGCTATCTTATTCACCAGAATGTTTACGCTGTGCAATACCTCTGCAGCATGAAATACATTCCAATACCTGCATTTTTCTGCATATTATAGACATTTTTCTAATGGGTTAATTTTCTTTTCTGTTTGCAGGCTGACATTACGCAAAACTGGCAAGCATTAGCAAGCCATCATGTAACTTGCAGGATTAGTTAGCAGCAGCATTTAAGGAGCACTTTAGCCGGCTCTTAACATTTGCGTGTGCGTGCGTCAACATCTGCTCTTTGCTAATCCAGCATTTGACCTCACATCTTCATTTCCTTTTTTTTTTTCCCTGATTTGAATTTAGAAATGTTTTGAGAATCTTCCGTAGTCGAGTGAAGCCGAGCTGTTAAATTCCGAAATCTGGAAAATACATTACCAAGAGAATGAAAGACGAGAACAAAATATATGGAAATGTCAGGATTAGCATCTGGCCGTAATCTTTTAGGATGTTAGCGAAGGATTGAGGTCGCCTGTAAACTCACACATTCCCATCGTTCACATAACTTTAACATTCAAATGTCTTTCACAATTAAGACAGATTTGAATTTTTCAAACTAAATTTTAATCTTATGCGGTTATTTTCTAGGGAAGAGAGCTGTTTGTGGTAAAATACAGTCAATTTTGATAGAGAAATGGTAGATCTTATTTCCTGGAAAAAAGGTATTTTTTTTTTTTTTTTTTTTTTTTACTATATTTACTATTATCTACTATTATTACTATTTTTCTTATTTTTTTACTAGATATTATAACAGTATTTTTTTAATTAACACGTTTCATTAATACATTAAATAAATGCATAAATAAATAAAGTTTCATAATTATTTGTTTTATTTTACTTAGAGTTAGTCACTGCTATTTCGAAAAGTCACAATCTTTTGTTAAAGTATCATACTCCAGTATATAACTTTTTTATAGTTTTAGGACAAGGAGAAATATTTAGCGACAGGTTGAGTTCATCACTTCCTTTCACTTGTTTTTCTTTTTGGTTTCTTCCTTCTTCCTCTTTTTTACCCTTTCTTCTCTTTTTTCATTTTTCAAGAAAGAAAGATCTTATATTGTGGTCAAAGTTATGTTTTTTTTTTAATTTAAATAGAAATAAAAATGCAAACTACCCGTAATAAAATTGTATTTGTAATAGAAATGAAAAAACTATAGGAACGGTATCATCAAAAAAGTCGCATAATGTTGACTTGAAGTCTGGCATCCACACATCAAAATAAGAAAAGAAAGCGTTAAAGAAGTCTGGGATTAGTGCCTGAGCATAATCTGCCCCAAAAATTAGCGACGGATTGAGGTCATCGCTTCCTGTCACTTGTTCTTCTTCTTGGTTTCTTCCTCTTTTGTTAATTGTTGTAAATTTCCCGAAGGTTTTGTGTTCAAAGGCACACCAAATCCTCCACGCAAGCTGCCAAACACGAATCAACAAAAGTCTTGTGTTCTCTCTGTGTATGTGCAAAAGTGTGTGTCTCTCTCTCCTCAATACATTGTCATTTCAAACAAAAACAAAAAATCTCTTTTTGACTACATGATTTGGACTTTACCAACATCTAACACGAAAACACTATAAATATATAGTGCATGTATATGTATAGTAAATCTATAGTTTTGTATGAATACAAAAAAATGTGTGAGGAAAAAAAAATGCAGTTTTTTTTTATATATAGGTCGTTCTTTTTACAAAAAAGTAAAACTAATCTTATGTTGTGTCGTTTATTTAAAAAAAAACATAAAATTAGATTATTCTTAATACTTTACTGAAGTTACCTTTTTCCCATGTGAAAGTTTATCACTTCCCTTTTTCCCTTTTGCCACCTTTTGTACAACTTTTTCTTTCTTTTGCACCTAAAGTGTTAGCGATGCACAAAAGGTGATGATGGGCCTTTGACAGAGTGACGACTGAAATGTATTGACCTAGCCATGTTAGCATACTGCTTAAGGCGTTATATGTCGCAATGGCAACATTTTAAAAGCTTTCTTCACGCCTCCCGTCTCCGATAGACAATGTGATTGCTGGAAGGCATTCTGGGTAGTTGTGGAAAGCTAAACTTGTTGGGATGTTTTTACTTGAGGAATGTAGATGTTTACGTAGCTTGGCAGTTAGCGTCAGATGATTACTTAATGCTATCTAATCGACAGACACAATCTCAGTTAGGGTATCGTGGATTCGTGGCTATCAAAATTAGCGATTACTAAACTACTCCACGCTTTTCAGGACAATAAAAGACAGATTGTCTTGACATTGTTACTTCGAATAGGTTGATGAGACCTAAGAATATGAATATTTGCCTAAATGTATCTTTAATCTAAAATTCCAAATATTTAAAAACTCATGAAAACTAACCAACCTGCTCTAAGATCTAATTAAAACAAACAGAATGCAGAAAAGTAGTAAAAATAAAATAATTATTCTTAAACTCAAATTTTAAAAATTGTTAAAGCCTTATCAGAATTGACAAGCTAATTGGCAAGCAAAGTTAATCAATTAAACTACTAAACATGTCAGTTAGCGTTAAGGATGGTTATTTAGTCTAAATTATTAACGAGAAAACTAATGAGGGTAATATATTTTGCAAAAAAAAAACTGAAGAGCTTCTTTGCCACCCGAAATTTGGTAAACAAAAATATTAGACTTAAATAAAAGTTCTTCCCTAAAAAGATACTGGAATTTTACCATTTTGCTTTCAATATGACAATGGCTCAGTTATCCCCTACCACATGTTATGTATTATTCAGTCCCGGAAGCTTTTGTCTGATTGCTGCTCCACAAATACTACTAGACAGATGGACGATGCTAAATTGCAAATAGTTTGAGTTTCGTTGCACGTGGGCGAAGCGCGTGGCAACTTTGGTGACTCGCCATGAAATAGAAATCGGTGTGACAGCAGAGTCCGTTCATTTTAGATGGCAGCTTTAATTGCTTTTTTTTCTTCTTCTTCTCTGCGCTTACAGAGAGATATTGAAGCGTCAAGGCCACCCACCCACGTTGATCTACATCTTCTTCACTTGGACGTAAAGTCACTAACGAGCACTTTTTATTTGCATTCTGCTCCTTGCAGGCAGTGAGCCGCTCGTATTTGCTGGTTGAAACGCTGCCCGGCAAAAACAACAAGTAGAAAACCTTTACAGCGCTTGACTTCGTTCTAACCTCAAAATCCTGCTTTGACCCTCTTTTGCTGGCATGCGTGTGAGTGTGTCTCTTCATGCGTGTCGTCTCTTGGCGGTATGCACTGTGTCATCACTTAGTGACTGACAGGCAGACGACTGACAATTGACAGGATGTAGAACCGCACGTGTGTGCATATGCGTTGAAGTGTGTAATTGTGTTGATTCAGGCTGGTGATACAGACTCGAATGCACTTTAAGGAAAAAAAAAACCAAGCCAATTATGCTTTTTTTGGAAGTCCATTTCCCATGAGATGTTTGCTGCGAACTTGACTTTATGCTAGTACCTTATTTCTTTGCTGTGTGCAAAGCTCAGACTGCAAAGAAGCAACGTGACCAGTATTAAGTGTTTTGATGCAGATTAGCAAGCAGGAGAGACCTCTGCCGAACAAGTACAATCTAATCGATTACAGTTCGGGGAGTAACTTGGCCAACAGTGTTGACAAGCGGGTTGAAAGGACAAACATGGCCGACTCGGCTTTCTGGGTTACTTTGGACGCATCGCTCACACGTGTCTGAACACTCGCTGGAAGAGTGTTTGGGGCCTCTGGGGGCAATCGGGGTATTGATCGCTATGTGTGTGTGTGCCCGTGTGTGTGTGGGGGTAATCAGCTACCAACAACACACTTTTCTGTTTAACACACACACACTACCAACAACACACGTTTCTGTTTAACACACACACAGAGTGTAGGTCAGTGTGTGTGTGTTTGAGCCAGTGTCGATGGCGCCAGCGGCAGTGGGGTAGACTGACGCACACACGTGTCCAGACACACACACCAATCATGCTGTCACAGATAACTGATCGGCCACAGCTTGTTGGCAGAAAATTGTGTTCTATTTTCCGCGAAGAATCGTTACGTTCCCGTTGGCATGCCACGCAGGCCACTAAACTTTTGTTCCTTTGAAGTATATCTATTTGTTGTCCCTGATTTTATTTGTTTAATTTTTAATGAAAATAATCCATTCTATTTATATAGTGCTTTTCTAGGTACACAAAGTCACTGATATAAAAGTACAGATAATGGATGGATAGATATTTCTTATGTGTAAATAAGTAAAATGTATTTTATTTTTATGTTTTTATGTCCTTTTTTATCTTTATTTTCCCATCTCCATCCTCACGTCCGTGAGGCGAACATGCTAACCAGTGCTCCACCAAGCCGCCCAGACAATTTTGTAATATTTAAAAAAAAATCTGTTTAAATTCTATTTTGGTCACCTCCCACAACTTTCTTTTTCTTTTCATCTCCAAGTTTGAGGTCCAAAGGTTAGCCACTAAAAAAATATATTTGCAATTTTGAAAGTACATGTTGACATTTTTCATTTGTTGATGAGGTGATGCTTTTAAAAGTGCAATTTGAGATGCTTGTAAGTTCAAAGGCCTTCCAGCTTGTGCGTCCAAAGCAAGTTTAGAGACTTGCAGCAAATTGAATCAAAGTCTTCCTGTTAAGGGTCAAAGGTGAGCCGCTCGCACGTGGTGCTGGTTATCCCCTGGTTAGTGCGACGACCAGGTGGAGGCTGATTGATGAGGTGCTTTTTATCCTGCTAATGGACAGGAAGTGACCACCCATAACCTCTGAACTCAATCACACACACACTCTAGCACCATGCTGAATAATCGCACACACACTCAAACTTTCATCTTCCCCTCGCCCACTAGGCAGGATGGGAATTATTTTCGCTGGCACTTTTGTGGCTCTGACCGCAGAGGTCTCGCAGGACAAAAGACTCCGATTGGCAGCGGCGGGAACTTCTGAATACGACGGGAGCCGACGTGATTGGATGACTTGGCCTCATTTCTATAGGCCGAATCCAAATTAGAATTCTGTTTAATCGATTCAATGGATTTTTTATTTGTAGCCATGGAGGACCGTGCCAATATGCAACAACAGTGGGAAAATTATGGGTGTTGAGATCATCCTATTTTTTTTAAGTATTTTTATTTTATTTTGTCAACAAAAATACTTTTTGTACTTTTTTTTAGTTTGAGATATTTTCTTCGTTTGCATGGACTATAATAACCTTGCGCTATGAACGCTATGAAACGTCTCTCTTGATGGACTGTCAGTTTGGGCAATGACGCCCAACGAGGCAGTAGAGTGGAATTGAAACCATAAATAAAATGGAAAAAGTGAGCAATTGTCAATAATGAAGCTCAGGTAATTGGCAAACTCAACTGCTGGCTAATTAGCTCCTTTCAACTCTAAACTAAAAGTGCGCAAATAAATCAGCGTAATTGTTGCTAGCATTAGTGTGTCCGTGTGTGTCACATTTAACTGACTATCTAATTAGCCAAAAGCACAATTGGATAAAATTAAAGACACTATGAATGTTAAGTGTGAATGATTACTGAAACAGTACTCTGGATAAGTCGGGTTAGGCAATATTGTTATTATTATTACCAGTATCATTATTATTGCTTCAAATTGTCCTTTAAACATAGTGGTGGCAGCAATCTACAGACAGGCACTGGCTCTAATGAGGCAGCAGGAAGGATGCAGGGGCAAAGGTCACACTCACATTGAATTCCTGTCTGCAGCCGAGGGGTGAAAGGTCGTCAGGCGGCGCACAGCTGGGACGACACAGACAGATTTGTCAGACTTGTGCGAGCGGGACTCTTTTAGTGGCCTTTTTGCTTCTTCCCCCGAATCCATCCCGGTCAAAATTAAAGACGCGGATAATTGGAAATATTGTTTTCATGACACATTTTAGTAGACGCGCTGGGAAATTGGGGTGCGTCAACTCTGTTCGGATGTTTGCTTGATGTGGGGCTGGAAGAGAAACAAAAAGGTTTCCTGGTGAGTTTCAGGGATGTTTGAGCACAAAGTGACAGGATCACGTTCAGCTTCCACGCTTTAACGCTCGCCGACACGACCGACAAGGTCAGACAAACAGGAAACCTCATGGAAATGATGACCGCACTCATTTACCTATCAGCTGCTTACATTATCATGAGTGACTTCCTCACGGACTTTCTCTTCATCAAACTAGGTTTGTGTCAAGATAGCGGCCACTTTGACAGATGGTGAAACGGATTTAGTTAAAACACTATTTCATACTTTTCAGGAATATCTGATAAAAACGTTTTTATTTCCTTTAAAAACAAACTTCATAATTACAGTTGTCAAGTCCATTGAATTCCTTCTGCGCTTCCATTGGCTTTAACCCTTTTGGCACCTTCCACCAAGAACACTTATGATTGGCGGAGAGAGATAACCAACATGGCAGCTCTTGTGAAATGCAGCAAAAGTTGATTTTTAAATGGCATGGCCATGAAATGTTGCCATTTTTTTTCTCACTAGAATATCTGCAAATAACACCAAACTCCATTGTTTAAATTGCCTGGAAGGATTAAATTCCCGGACAACCATTTGCAGTTTGAAAGTAAGTCTAAATATCAGTATGAACAATGTTGGTGCCAAACACATGAGTGGACAACCATGGGAGGTCAGAAAATGAATGGTAGGGGGAAAAAATGTCCACTTTTCCACCATAGAGATGGAAATGTCTGCTCTCATCCCCCACCCAAGTCACCCAAATGGCTCCTTTTGTGCTCAGGCATTTTGTTTCTCAACAGAGGGTCTTGTTCCTCTACCTCCTCCCACAATTGTCCATTTTAAAACGTAATAGCAGCTTTTACACCCTAAGCTTTGTGAATACTACATCTCAATAGTAACAGCAGTCATTTAGAATGTATACATAACAATGCGTACATGCATGTATTGAATACGGATTGCTTTCTATTGAAAGGGTGAACAGGTGAAGCAGCAGGGGAGCACTTGATGACCCCATCTTCATCATCCTCTTCACCCTCCTCTTCCTTCTCAGTAGGGGGGACGCAGGGTTCAAAAAAGTGACCAAGCAAACCAGAGAAGCTTTATGAGGGTTTTTTTCAGTGGGAGGAAGAGGCCAACTGTGAAGAATCGAGCTAAACTTGAAAGCACACACGCGGAAAAAACAGTTTTGCGTAGTTAACATACAGGCCAGTTTTATTTAGTTTGAAGGCACAGTGCAAGCATTTTACATGGCAACATAAAGAAGCTAAAATTTGATTGGATAAAAATATCTACAGTCCGTATGAAATGGAAGCAGTGCGGCCATTGATGCAATTTCACAGGGGAAATGTTCAAATTGAGCATGTAAATGTATGATAATGCTTCTAGTGTTGTTTAGGACTTGCTCATTTGTGAGTTTTTGTGTGTGGGTGTGTGTGGTGGGGTGGGGGGGGGATGTGTGACATTCCTTGTTTGAACATAAACAAATGCAGATGGGATGCTTGTCAACAAACGGAAAGTTTAGCCATGTTAGTCGACATTTCAAACAATTCACAATTCATACAGAAAGCTTCCAAAGTGAAGCATGTTGATGACTAGTTTTTTAGATTTTTATTATTATTATTTTTCCTGAACTCCACTACATTGGGTGTTTCGTTAAAAATTCCTTTCAATGTAATAGGGGAAAATTCTATGCATCATAATTACACGTTGTATTGGCATTGGCACTCACTGGTATCAGTCTGAAAAAAAATGATATCAAACATCTCTACTTTCAACATGTGCATAAAACACTTTGGATCAACGTGTATTGATTCAGAGAAATGAATAACACACGACAGAAAAGTGAATCGTATGTAAGTAAAGTAGAATAGTATGATAGTGGTTGATGTCATTTGTGCACAATGTTGTGTGATGTTTGTGTCATTCTTCGAAGCTTCTTTTTCACACCCACATGCATGAGCGCACACACACACAAACAAACACACACTCTCACATACGTATAAAAACGCCATACATACAAACAAAACCCGCCGGATCATCCACCCGCGTCTAATTTTAGCTGGCGTTCGATCCCCGCAGCTTGTGAGGCAGTCAATAGAATCCTCCGTTAGCCTTTGGACATCTTGTCTGAATTTGATTCCCACATCCTTCGCCAGGCCACAACAGCACTTCCTCATCTTCCTCTTCATCAGCATCTTCTTCTTCCTGTTCCTGGGGTGTGTCGCAGATGAGAAAGGCTCTCAGGTTCAATACCAGCCAGTTTCTTTTGGCAAGGTTACATAGAAATAGCCCAGAAATAGCCTGAGGTCCTTTGCTACTATATGGTCGATACGTTTTTTTTTCTTTCTTTTGTGTTTACGCTTTGTTTGCTTTCACTTTTGTTTTGTTTCATTGTTGATACGCTCTCTTGGGCGAGTCGATTGAACCGAATTTTATTGACTAAGACTTCAAAGACACACATTTTACATTTTCTTGACCTTTTTCACAAAAATTGAATTTCTGATATCAAAAGGCGCACTGGATAGCACGTCCGCCTCACAGTTCGGAGGGTTCGTTTCCACCTCCGGCCCTCCCTGTGTGGAGTTTGCATGTTCTCCCCGGGCCCGCGTGGGTTTTCTCCGGGGACTCCGGTTACCTCCCACATCCCAAAAGCACGCTTGGTAGGCTAACTGACCACTCCAAATTGTCCCTAGATGCGACCGCGAATAGTTGTTCATGTCTGTGTGCCCTGTGATTGGCTGGCAACCAGTTCAGGGTGTCCCCCACCAACTGCCCGATGACGGTTGGGATGGGCTCCAGCACCCCCTTGGGGACAAACAGTATAGAAGATGGATGGATATCAAAAGGTTTCTTTTTAAGAAACCACCAAGTCTGTGGAAAAACAATCTATCAGAGACAGAATGCATGACTGACATGCTGTCAATCATTTGTAATTCAGCCTGGTACTGTTTACTTTGCCAAACTTTGGGAGTTATTCTGATAATTATTCTGTTAATAAATGAACAGTTATCTGAATTTTACTTCCTACCAAACGTCAAAATTGACACCTGATTGAAGACCTTCCTTTTGGTCTGACACCTATGATTCCCCGATGTGTTAAACTGTCACAGTGTAGCACCTTCTATTGGCAAGGAGGACTTACTCCATGTCTGATTCACTGTACTATTCGCGGCAGGTATCAGCTGCCTTCGCGAGCACCCAATTCCCCAAAAGCTCTGTCCCACAAGAATTTGAGTTATCACTATTTTGAACAACTTATTGGTCTGCTGGTTCTTTTGTGACCGACGACTATATTTTTATAGAACATTTTCTTCCAGTTTGTGAGTCGGGAGCCATTTTGTGCGTGTATGTGTGTGTCAATAAAAATGTCTGTAAATAGACAACAAGTCTTGCTGCCGCAAACTTGGAACGGCACGTTGTCTTCTTGCACTTTGTGTGCGCACACACACGTACACGCACTGACATATAGCTACGTACATCGTTTTATCTGTCAGTGGGTAGTGAAGCGGAACAGCTTGCTTAAATTTGCCCGCGCCTGTGTGTGTGTGTGCGTGCCGTATCACTTCTCTCTCACACACTCGCCCAAAATTAATTTTCAACATGGCTGCTTTTTTCTGCCTCATGTCCGTGTGAGCTGCCGTCAATACTAATTTGGTGCGGGAGAAAACAAATGTATTTAATCCCTGCTTGTCTTGTCCTGCACCCCCCCCCCCCCCACCACCCAACCCACTTTTGCCCTCCCCGCGGCGGAATGATAGCCATTCACGCTGCAAAGGGAATATTAATGCAACAATGGCCTCGGCGCAAAGAAAACACACTTAAGGTTATCATGGGAAAGGATGTTTCCTTAACCTGCATGGACACATATACACGATAACTTTGACACAAAGTAAGGAACTGTTTATTTGATAAAGTAAAAGTTTTGGAATTAAAAGTTGTCAGAATAAATGAGCACTCAAGTATTCAATTAAACAACAGAAAGCTAAATAATGAACTGAAAGAAATTTTAGAAAGTATTATTTGACTTCACACACATGGCCAAACCAGTTTATCCAGTATGACGTGACAGTTTGTTTCGTGACTTTGCTGCGTTCAGGTGCAGTAGGAGAGCAGGGCTTTCTCACCATGCTTACCGCTTGAAAACACCCATGTCCATTTATTGAGGCAGATTTTGATAAGCGGCAAAAAAGTCCAGTAAGTAATTGATACACTAATAATCTATTTTTAAAACGCCGAATAAAATAGCTGATTTTGCAATCTCTTAACGCCTACAACAACAAATATTTGAATAAGAAGCAGACCATTTTATTGTTTAATATTCGTTTTACATTCGTTAAACAACCTAATGAGTTAAATAAAAATACCTAATGAATAAAACAAATTCTATTTCATTGACACCATTCTTTGCCATAAAGTGATGACTTAAAAAAAATGACGCTTGCAACGTCAAAATTGGTCATGTTTGACAAAGTTGTTTTTGAGTGAGAAAATTCAGCTGAAGTAGGAGAAAATCTCGACACTACTGAACAGCATTTACTGCTTTGTCGGAAGCAGTAAAGTGCTAATGGAGACGCTAGAAAGATGGCACACTTGTCTTAAGTGGGGGCTAACAAAATCCCCTTTCATCCTGCCAATCAGGCATTTTCTCACTTCTGTCCACCAACAGGGAATAGGCAGGAAGAAAAACTGTGCATCCACATTTAATTTTGCTCAAAGCTTCTGTTGTGCCTCAGAAACACGTAGACTTCAACACAACCACCAGTACCTTTCACGCAGAGAACCTGTTAGCTTCGATGGGCCATGGGAAAGACTCAAATGCTAAGTGGCTGACAGGTTTGTCCACATTGTAACCGCCTTGAGAGTTCCGGATCAATTCCGGGTAGTTAGCTTAGCTTAGCATGGGGTGTTGATTCATCACTTTAAGGGAGCGAGAGGAATGTGAGCGGACCGGAATGACACCTCGCAGTTTCGGCCTGATTCACGCCGGTCATCGGTCTGTGTATGCACGTGGTCATCTGATTCCCGCTCAGCCAGGTGATGCGATTGTATTGCGTGCACTTCCTGTGCTAAAGGCGTTTCGGTTGAAATCTCATCGCCGCTCTCAGGTTTCACAGCGCTTCTTGATACTTGATCACATTTTTAGTCTGAAAGCTCTCTTCCTCTCTGCACTCATTTGTCCATACATACATTGCTTTATTGGTTGAGCGATTGATTCTGCTGTCTCGTGTTTTTAGCCTTTGTCATGTCAACGGGGGAAGCGGTGTTGTTTTGATTAGCTTGTCTCCTTTCTAAATGTCACATTTAAAGATGCTTGGTCCAAAACCCGAACCTTGAATTTAGCTCAAGCCCTAATCAAAATCCTTACCCCAGCCCAGAACTGTCATATATATAAAAAAAATAAATAAAAAAAATGTTTTTGGAATTGGAACATGGTAACTTTTTTGAAAAAATAGCTCACAAACAAAGTGAAGTCCTCAAATTTGAGCAAAGTCATTCCTGCTAGATATTGTAGGTCTTCACATAGCTGAATTACAGAAACGATTAATAATTCATTTTGAACCAATTTTCTATTTATGAAATTTGTGTCAAACTGCATGGTAATACTTGGCATGGCAGTGAACAATGGAGTCGGTTGCAGTTAGGGGCCGAGGCAAACGGCAAATGAGGAAAATCTGAGTTGGCGCTCTCTTACAACTGCCATGAAGACAAAAATAAGAATGAAAAGTAATTGGTGATAGTTTCCAAAAATAATAACAACAATTTGTACATGCAAATGCCAAACTGTTAATATGAGAGATTCCACTTTCAATCATTTTATCTTTATTGATTCTCAAAGACTACTGTAGTTCTCACTTTTCAAAACTTTGGTGACACCTGCCTTCAACACTAATGCCATTTCCAAATCCCTAGTTTTGATTCAGAATGCAAAATTTGAATTAATCCCAACTCTTAAACATTAATCCTTACTTTGATCCTAATACCTAACCCTACATCCTGACCCATAAATCTCTAAACATAACTTTTAGAAACATGAATGAATCTTTATTTTGAACATGATTTAAAGAATAAAAACAATAAAACCCAAACAAAAAACAACAAACAATATATATCACAGTTTTATTGTTTCTATTCTTTAAATCATGTTCGAAATCAAGATTCATTCATTCATAGAAACATAACTTTTATAGAAATAACTAAACATATTTTTTTTGCAGTAGTGTCTGATACCCAAGAGTATACAACACATTCCCAAGTATTCATTATCACAGCATGTAACGTAACCTCTGGAGGAGTTCTTTTCCACCTCTTGCGTTAGTCATGTCGCACACACACACGTGCACACACACGCACACACACACCCGCACAGGTGACAACTCGGCATGTCGGCGAGTGGAAAACTATTTGTTTAAAGAATCAAAAAGTGTCCTTGAACATAACAAAAATGCCATTTTAGCACTTTGCGTCGTGACACTTCTTGAAACAATTCTTGACAGCAGTGACGAGTCAGCGAATCAGCGTGAGCCATGTCTCCCGGGTGTGCGTGCACAAGAACGTGCGTGCATGTGTTTTCACTCAGAGCTAAAAAAAAAAATATTGTACGACTGAACGTTGGCCAGTCGAAGGCTGCGATGTGATTGGATTATATCAGGATTTCACAAACTTCGGCTGGATTTCCACGTCACGCTCCGTATGACAGATTTCACATCATTTTGTTCTCGAGTGGCACAATTGTGAAAAGCAGAAAAGGCGTGAGGAATCGCATGTGCTCCGATGGGAAGCGGGCCTCGTTGAAATTTCAGATCGGATCGCAATGATCTGATAGAACCCTGATGAAACGTAAAAGGTGTTTTATATGCGATATTCAATGTGTGAAGAAAACGGTGGATTATATTGTGCCAAAGTCAAAGCAGATGTTTGCCAAGGTCTTATTTTGAAAACCGTGGAGACAATAAGACTGCTTTCAGCAAGAATGAAATCTGAATGTAAGGCTGAAATTCTGAGTATTTTGACAATTTCAGGTCAATTATGAAAACATTTTCGAATCGATTTTTATTACATATATAAATATATATGTATAAGTGAGACGGCTCAGTGGCGCATACGTATATATTATTAGATTTTATTCATGAATTGTTGCATTCAATGGGTCGAAGTATTAAAAAAGCCAGTCAATTGGTTAATTTTGTGGGTGTTCAGATAAAATAAAATGAAATAGTCTTGTGTAAACGCAACTTTTTTGTATTGTAGAGGCCACAAACAAGTACCGTATTTTCCGGCCTATAAGGCGCACCGGACTATAAGGCGCACCTTCAATGAATGGCCCATTTTAAAACTTTATCCTTATATAAGGCGCACCGGACTATAAGGCGCACCATTAATGCATCATGTCAGATTTTTAATCCAAATCAAATCATTCTCCATTTTATCTTTTTTATTTCAACTTCAGACGGAACAAATTACTTTATAATCATAAAATAATGATCCATAGTCTTTTTGAGTCATGATTCATAGTCTTCAGCGGGCCACTTATGATTGATTTCATGACACAATGCTTCGGGCCATTTTAAATGTAAGATTTTGGTCCATATATAAGGCTCACCGGACTATAAGGCGCACTGTCGGCTTTTGATAGAATTTTAGGTTTTTAGGTGCGCCTTATAGGGCGGAAAATACGGTAATATTCTCGCCTTTTTCTTCGGTGGTGTGTTTCATGTGTACTGATCGCGGTTGTGAGCACAAAAGTGGAGGGGGACGGCATGTGCGGGCTGCGGTGAGAACATGAAGCGTTTAACGTGGTGTCTGCACGCCGACCCGCCGTCCTTCGCGGCGTGTCGGGCAGGCAGCTAAGCGACGAGCTGAATTTCAAAGAGGACGCACACAAATTGACTGTCAGCGAGCTGTGAATGACACCTTCATCCACATTGCGTCACACACACACACACACACACACACATGAACGCACGCACTATCCTCTCTCTTCTCTGTGGTGCAGCCATGTTTGTTTCCCAGCAGGTAAATGCGTAGAGTCAAAGGTCAGTGTGCGCAAACAGGCTAATATTGACACGAGTCGAGAGAGAATGCTCGGCGCACACACACACACACAGGATTGTGTCGACCAATCGAAAGCCTCGCTGCACGTTCATCCCAGCGGACGGGAGCGAGGACTGGCCAGTTATTGCAAAAAAGTAATAATAACCCAATTTGGGTCAATATGACCCAACTTTCTGGATCATTTTTGTACAAAATAATACAGTTGGGTCACATTCAACCAAGTAATGAATCTGTGTCTTTTTTACCCAAATTGGGTTATTTTTGTTCCAAGACTTTTAGAGGATATCATCCAAATGAGTGTTTTCCAAACTTGTATTCATCCAAAATAGAAAACATCTTCAAAACAAAAGGTCCTGATATTGTACAATTTTCCCGAAAATCTAGCATGTAACGTGTAGGACACATGTTTGACGTGAGCGTTGATGTGATGGTGTGATGGTCTCGTGATGTCACACACACCGCTTGCCATTAGATATGAAGAAACTTAAAGAAAATTGGAGGTTGTCAAAACGTTGTCTGCCTGCTGTCGCTAGCTAGGACGCTAGTTGGTCAACATGGTGACCCGACGAGTAGTCTCATCTCAAGTCACCGGGGACGGACTCCATCTTGCCCTTGACCTGAATGACTACAAACACAATTAAAAAATAGATGACAGCTAGCAATTGTTCCTGAGGATTGTTTTTATTCAATGGCAGGAAATGTCTAGGAGCGCCTGTCTTGTTCCCCTTAGGACATGCAGGATGTGATGTCATCACTTCCTGTGCTGTGATGTGGGAGGACAGTGCAACTGCTAAAGGCCTCCCCCAGGGAACACACACACACACACACACACATTCTAAAGCAGGAAGGAACTTGTCAACAATAGATGAACAACAAAAGCGAGACAGGAGGAAAAAACAAGTGTACCCTCTTTTCCCGCTGTAGGCGGAATCCCTGGAAGTCACAATGACTTTACATAAACACACACACACACACATCCAAACATCAGTCAATAAGTTCTTCCTGTCATCCTTATAGCAGGCCTTGAGTTGAATGCGCTCAATGGCCTCCGTGTCCTTTAGCGGTGCACATCCGCAGCCTTCTAACCTCAGCTTCTCGACCGCACAGATGAATGGTCCGGCGTGGGCCGGAATCAGTCTGATGGGACATTTGGCTTGCAGCAGACTTTCCCGCGCCAACTTTTTAATGTCTTTAGTTATTCTGCTTATTGTTGAGTTGGGTGGCGGTGCGCTGCGCTGCGCCGGTGCGTCGCTATCCGAGGAAATCAGACATCTTCTGCCTCGGTTGCTTCCCGGTCCAACCGTCTTATTGATGAGCCACCGGGATCACCGCCAGCTGGCAGCCGCAGGTAGCGCGCGGTGTCATAAAATAAAATAATTAATACGTGAAAAAAGCACCGCGTAGCGCGTAGAGGCACAGAGAAACCCGGCACAACGTTTCGGCGAGTCATTTGATGGAGCGTTTAACTTTGATTAGCGTAATGTTCTATTGCACCGTCTGCATTCTCTCAAAACGAAAAACAGCCACAACTAGATGAGTTTTCTTTTTTTTTTTTTTTTGCTGCTGTCACAATTTGGATCATTTCAAATCAAAGTTTCTAAATTATTGAGTGATCGTCAAACTATAGTTATCGATTAATGGCTGAACTGTTGCGCCTCAGAGCATGCACAGCCCCAACAAAGGCATCCATGAGGAGATGGGGTGCATTGATGTGTAAATGTGCCATGTCATGCGTGTTGTAACTTGTGCACACGCGTGTTTATCCATCAGCAGCGTGTTTGTGCGGAGGTGGCGCATTTGACGTATGTGTCTGCGCTGAGGTCAGCAGTAGAATCCTAATTCTTCACTCAATAAGGCTGCTGCCGTTCCTTCCCACTCAAGTGCCCTTGCCTTGCCTCCTTTCCTTCCTGCCTTCAGTCTTTCCTCCCACATGCTCGCACTCGACTCATAATCTGAATTATTGATGGTTGTCGTGTCGTCATGAACGATCACACTCCCATACCTTACAGGAAATTGTAGATAGGATGAGGCTGAGGTGTTCTAAGTCATTTTCTCATGTCCTCTTCCTTTTGGGCGGAGCTATCAACAAATTGTAAAAGATTCCGAAACAAATGCGTTAATCACAAATCAAAGAATAATGAAAACTACATATGATTTTGAGTTTTATATTACCGTAATTTTCGGACTATAAGTCGCACCGGAGTATAAGTCGCACCAGCCATAAAATGCCCAAAAAAGTGAAAAAAACCCATATATATGTATATAAGTCGCTCCTGAGTATAAGTCAGTATAAGTATATATATATATAAAATTATTATTATTATTATTATTTTTTAAAATAAGTGCTCGCTCCCTCATTGATGGTGGCACAATATCGTTCAGTAAATCAGTAAAGCGCCAGTAAAAAGAAAACGCTCCTTCGTCAATGGGGTTACTCGTGGGCAAAACAAGCACTTCCACAATGGAGGTTTGAATCAGACAAAAATAAGTGTTTCCTTTGTTTTGTCGTAAGTTGAGCCAATGTTTTTTTTTTTTTTCTTTATCGTCACGACCGTAAACGCTCTGGGCTCCTGAATGGCGTTTTTAAAAAGTACACGCATGCAGGTAGGTTGCCGTGGTTACATCCCTTTAAGCAGCTTCTCAAGTGCTCCTTCACCTTTACCTCACAGCCACACGTACACAGGGGCGCCACACAATAGTGCACAATTAGCTGGCTGTCTGGAGGGCAAAGCCACAAGGTAACAAAAAGTGAACGTTTGGTAGTATTCTTAGCTGTACTTATAATTATAATAAAAATAATTATAGCTTAGTCTTGATAGCATACGCTGAATTCTATTCTGTAATGCCACTGTTGTGTACAGTATGTTCTTTTGTGACTCAGCATTAGCATCTTTCCTAGACAGCAAGACTCTTTCAAAGCTTTTTTTTGGTCAGATACCCAAATTTATTGGTACACTGTATATTTTGTTTTAGCATTAGCATAAGCAATTGCCTGTAATTGGCTGGCAACCAGCGTACCCCGCCTCTCGCCCAAAGACAGCTCAGCGAGGCTCCAGCATGCTCGTAATCCATCAGAAGGAGAAGCCATTCAAAAAATGGATGGATACAATTTAGGGTGACAGGTCACAATTATTTTAACAATCCATTATTCTGTGCAATATTTTTGAAATTTGATCAAATAAACAGATTTTATAACATGTTTTTTATATCTATCCCTTTCATCTACTACGAGGCATTTTGTTTTAAATTGACTGGAAAAAATTCTAATCAATATGGTTTTCATTCAATTTCAATTTGGTCAGCATGTCAATAAATTGTCAAAAAGTTTCACCAGTTTTTCAAAAAAAAAAAAATTAACTAATTAATTTAATTTATTCATCTTGTTTATTTTTTTTGTTTATTATCAATACATTATTTATTTATTGTATAACTATACATACTGGTGAGAAACTGAAATTGGAGGAACTGGATGGTTTTAAGCTAATAAAAAGTTCTCTAAGTGAGTAATCTTGAAACTTTAACTTTAAATTAATCGATTCCCAAAATATTAATTGATTTTTGAATCAGTAATTGTTGCAACTGAAGTAAAACGGAATGTTTTAGGCGGCCCTGATTCGAGTGAAAAATGATTGGCAGATTAATCGATGATTTCAACAATTGTTAGTGGACAAAAGATGTGAACTTAATCCAGTGCTTCTCAATTATTTTCTGTTACGCCCCCCCCTAGCAAGAAGAAAACTATTCGCGCCCCCCCTCCCCACCGTGACTATCCTAACTTGTCTTGTAAGTCGTAAAATGTTGCACTGTCGCAAACGTGACAGAAGTAACAATGAGAGCGCCACTGCCCCCTGCTGTAGTAAACGCGCAATTACACTTTATTCTAGTACTGCCAAAAAAAAAGCCTGTTCCCCAGGGTCACACGCGCCCCCCCAGGAATAGCACCGCGCCCCCCAAGGGGGGCGCGCCCCACTATTTGAGAAGCACTGACTTAATCCATGTGATCGACATCGGAATCTCATGGACGATTGATATGGGAATTGCCAGCGTAAAACCCTGATCGGAACACCCCTAGTGTTTGTGTGTTGTGAGCCACACGAGGAAATTTTGGACCTTCGGTAGCGGGCAACCATGTTACAATTAGGCTTAGTATTAGCATTAGCCTCCCAGCGGAGCCTCTTGTTGGCCGGCCGCGGCCATTCTTGGCAGGCAAGAGGCGGCTAATCCTGCCTGGACGCTAATGAACGCTGGCTGGCATCCGCCGTGCGCCATCTTTATGAACCCCGCTGGCTAAGCTGGCATTTAGGTGCTTCTACCTGCAACATCTCATGAAATGTAGGTAAAAAGTTGCCATATTATCTTAAAAATTGAAATTTCTGTTCATTTGAATGATTTTGGGTCAGCTATGTTGAGAAAGGACCCGAAGGAAGTGTCAATACGGATGTGTACAATAGCGTTCATTTATTTTGTCCCTGTGGTTGTTGACATGTCTGAAATGAATTTAAGAAAGAAGAAAAGGAATCACCAGTCAATGACAAGACACAGCTAGACAAAGACGGATTGGACCTCTGTCCAATTTGGAGTCCTCTGGCCACCTTTTCATCATATATCCCGTCTTTGAATTTGCAACCACTCGCAAACTGTCATGCTTTTCCGTCCTCTATTGTTTCTACACAATCGACCCGAGCTCCTGTGAGCGCAATCCCGCCAACCCCCCTTTCCTCTCGCAGCCCACAACCCCCCCTCGCTGCTATTTTTATCCACACGTATGGAAACGTTTTAACGCACACCTGCATGCTCACGTGCAGCCATCCCGCGTGATTTATTGACCGAGCATATAGTGGCTTCTCCCGCTACCTTTTTTTTTTTTTCGTATGCCCACTGAGGTGGTGCACCCGCTCTTCTTCCCAACTCAAAATAAATATATCCCATTTGCAGGCTTGAATAGGTAACGATCAATGCCAGTGTTCGTTCAAGGTGATTAAGCGGCCGCTTGATTAGCGCCGACCTGGTAAAGCTCCTCTGCAAACAGCAAACGTGATTCATTCCAATCATCCGGGTGCAAATAAACACGCCCGCTCACGTACATTCAAAACAAAAACAAACATTGTTTTTGGTGGCCAGAGGGCAAATATTATCCTCAGACTGATAAATGTCAATGGAAAACACGCACGTTCCTTGACTTGGGAGTTGAACTTGACACGAAATAAATTCTCCACATTAGAATGAATTAAAATGGCATAAATCTGTTCCGGATAACTCCACGCACCCGTTGCAAAACACCTCCTTTTTGTGTGATGTAATATCGGGCATTTGAAAGTCATTCTTTTGTCTTCATGGCGAGGCAATAAATTCATGTCACAAGGCAGCTTAAACTTTGACTTTTCAGCCCACAAGCGTCTGCAACTCAAAACCACCACACCGACGTCGGGAATTTTACCTTTGGCCTGTGAGGCTATAAAATAAGATCAACATTGGTATTCTCTCCTGTTGCACACATGTGGGGATTGTTCTCATTGTTACCGTCACCTTTGACCCGACGTGGCTTAAACTAAAGTGTCACGTCACTTTCTGCTCAGCTTCATTTCCTCTTAGTATGTCACATGACCTCGCCCGCTGCCTGCTTGCTATCATTCTGGTACAGTACATCAGCATATAAATGTTATCTGGTTATAAGCAGCAAACTCCATTACCATGTAAAAATGATTACTGTGAGCTGGGTACATTAGCATGTAGACGCTATCTGATTACTATCAACTAGCAACATGTATTAACACGTAGATGGTAACTGGGAGCTGAGGGGCTACCTACATTAGCTCGTGAATGCTCTTTGTCTTGCGAGTGATTAGCTGTATTTGTATGTTGGAGCTATCTCGGGTTTTTTTTTCTATGCTTTCCGGTTACTTTGGGCTAGCCACATTAGCCTGCAATTGCTTACATATTGTCAGCAACTAGCTATAGCATCAGGGTGACATTTAGTGCTCTAGGGCCTAGGTTATAATAGTTTTAACTTGTTTTGTTTTAGTTTGTTTTTCTATTGTTTTGACAATTTGTATTGTTTTAAAATTTTGAAAGTCATTTTGGTAGGATTTTTGCAAATGTTGTTTATTATCTTTAATTAGTGTTTGTATTAGTTTTTAGGTTTTGTTAAATAAGGAATTATTGTTGTATGTGAAAGTAAGATGCACTAAGCACCATTTAACAACACAAACACAACAACACTAACAACAACAACTAGCATAAAAACAACCATTCACAAGTCACTTGCAGAATTTCAAGTGCAATAAGCATACTGCTGCTTCTAAGGTTGGATTAAATACATCAAAACAGAGAGTAAAACCATTCATGAGACGTGTGCTGCATTGGTTTTACTTTTATGTCTTTAGCCCTCTGTCCATCATTATAAACAAAAACAAAATAAGTACTTAATTGCATGCTTTACTTGGTGAGCTGCCAAATTGCTAACTCCTCAAGTGGACTTTCACATTTGTGGCTGTTATTCCCCTTGAGAAATATTCCACTCCAGCACAAGGCAACTGGTTTTATACGCAACAGTACATGGCCCCAAATCTGTCATAAAATTGTCTGAGCTGCAATATACGTAAATAAATGTACCTTAAAAACTCAAGTCAAAAACTCGAAACACGCAAGATATTCTGTTTTCACCAAGGATGAAAATGAATTGTTTCTGTTGAGACTGACATAGGAATTGGGTTAGAAATTGCTGAACGATTACTGGAATATTAATATAGTTGTCGAATTAGTCGACAATTGATTATTTATCGATTAGTCGATTCATTTTGACAGCTCTGCTATGTTTATCTTGCTAAGGACTAGCTACTTTAGTTTCGGGATGCTAACTGATTACTGTATTAGCATGTTGACGTTTTGTGTCATTTGCAAAACATTTTTACCGTCTTTTGCTAAGCCTCAGAGCACGTCATCCCATGGACCTATGCCCCCCCACACACACACACACACACACATACAACCCCACCCTGTTCTCTTTCACTTGTGGATTAAACCGTACCACAAAGAAACATGACTGTTGCATATATTAAATTAAACGCCATACCTGCAGTGCTGCTTTGCACTGATAGTGTTGCTTTAAGCGGCTTTCATGTGTGTGTGCGTAGAAGATGCACAAAAGGAGGCCTGTGATGCTTGAGTGACAGCGGAGAAGCGTCAGCAACTCTCAAATGCGCACATTCAGACAAAAAAAGCGTTGAGTCGCCGTACGTCCCTTTTACAGAGCTTTTTTTTTCTCTGCTCTGCTGTCATCCTTCGGTGCTGCGTTTGGGTTCTGTCCGGATGTTTGAGCGTCGGCCCGGAGAGCAGCCAGGCAGCAAATTGAAAAATAGCAGCGGAGAAAAGAGATTTACGGCTTTTTTCCTCCCTCACACTTGTGTGCTGTGTGTGCGTGTGTGTGTGTGTGCGCCGCTTGTGAGTTCATCGGATTGCCACGTCAAGTGTCAGTGTCAACACGCACACACACGGCGCACACACCTGCAGGGCAGACAAATGTTGGCGTTCTACTGAACTCTAGAAGCAGATGATGGACTCAGCTGACCTGTTTTGTGTGAGCGAGTGTGTGCTTGTGTGTAATGTCACTGTCAATAAGCGCAACCACACAAACGCGTACACATACAGACACACACATACACACATTCCTAACACGCTCAACACTCATAACGCAGACACATATTACGGTTCATCAGCTAATCCAAATAATTGCTAAACTTCCACTTGGATGGTTTTAATCTTTTTCCGTCTTGGCCTGATTACCTCGCAGGATTTTCTTGTAGCCTACCCGTTTTCAGGTTTCCCCCAACATGCGATAAAGTAGCGTCTAAAGAAACTGAAGGCGAACACAAGGGAGGGCCAACATGAAAGTGGCTAACAGTAACGCTACCGCCTTGGGAAATTCCTCGACGACACGGGCTCTCCGCTCGTGGCCTCTTGACCTCTCGCGAGTCGTTTCTAAGACGTTCACGCATGACGAGTGCCCGTCGGACGAGCTGCCTTTGATGCTTAAACCTCTGCCTGCTCTCTGCCGTCACATGAGCTCGTGTGACTTAACGGGTAGTGTGGGAGTTAGTCGGCAAGGTATCGATTAGACAATTCCTCACTTTTTCCAACATTAGCGGAAACCAGCACTTCTAGCCCAACTTGTCTGCTGTCTAAGCAGCTTGGTGTTAGTAAGTCGGCATCTTTCTTGAGCTTTTCCATCGTTAGCATAAGGCACTTCAGGCCTGATTAGTTTGCTGCCTAACTAAACGGGCTGCGGCTGTCAAAAAGAAGGCGCCCATAATCATGACTTCTCTGTCATGTCAGGAACCAGCAGAGGGCGCAATCACTTCAGACCCAACAAGCTACTTTTGAAATCAAGTCTGGAATTTCAACCCGTGAAATTACGTAGAAATGTCAGACACGAGTAGACTCGTAAAAAAGGTCTTCAAAAGCCATGCCACGAAGTCGGCCATTTTGGTTTGCCATCCCACGAGTGCTTCCATGAGCCAGAGAACTTGCCGGAACAATGTGGACGAGTAGCATGGACGCATCTGCTTTGCCCTACATTGTAGCCTCCCTATTGGGTTTGATTTCGTGCGGCCGACTTGACACACCCGTGGACACACAAACACACGCACACAGTCACTTTCACAACTTACAACACTCACTCACTCACTCACTCACTCACTCACTCACTCACTCACTCACTCACTCACTCACTCACTCACTCACTCACTCACTCACTCACTCACTCACTCACTCACTCACTCACTCACTCACTCACTCACTCACTCACTCACTCACTCACATAACATGGGCTACTAGCGCACTCCCTCACACATTCTTCATTTGTGTTAACTCATTCATCAAATACTCAAAGTGATGTGGCGCTGCTGTGTGGAATTATGAGATGTCGCAGCTCTCCACATTGGCCGTCGGTGTGTGTGTCTGCGCAGATGTGTGCATGTGCATACTTGATAAGCACACACTTTTATAAACATGCACAATGCAGCCTCACATACTCTTATCTCTCACAGGGAGGTAATGAGGAGCTCACACACAACACGCACACATACCCACATACACACACACGGTGTGTTATCTCCCGCTTTGTGTCTCAGCTGACAAACAGCCGGCGAGGCGTTGTTCATTTCTCCTCTCCTGGTTGCTTTTTAATCATCAGCAGGCCTCCTCATGCTCCTCACCGTCCTCAGTTTCCTCCTCGTCTTCAAGCGGACATTTCAGCTTCTCCTGTGGGTGTTTTTAAAATCTGGCATATTCCTCCCAAAAATGAAGGTTACCACCATTTGCTTGCAATTAAATTCAATTTTATTTTCCCTTTTAAGTTCTAATCATACAAACGTGAAAATTAATGCAATAAATATTTTCATTCCTAATTTCCTTAGCATGGAGATTTTCAAGATTTTCACACCAATTAAAAAAGTACTTGGCCCTTCATTTGACCAAAATACTGATCATTTTCAAATACAGTAGCAAAGTAGGCCCATGTGTTCAATTTTAAATTAAATCCTGCAACACAAAACTTTAAGCCAGACATGCTAACCAGTGCGACAGTCTTCGTAAGTTTACCAATTGTATGTTAGCTCGTATTGGCTAACACGTGCGACGTGACAGACGAAAATAAAAAGACGTACTCGTGGGTGTCCCGCAAACAGTACTGTTGCGGAATCCGAAGATTCCCTGGGGTGACTGTGAGGATTTTCTTTTTTTAACCATTATTTCTCAACTGTGATGTGCTCAACGCTGAGATGGCGCTGAGATAGGCGACGACTTCTATTTACGGCAAACAAACACATACCAGTGCACAAGTACAAAAGGACAAAAACAAAGATTTGTCAAATTGTGTGTGTTCCTGTTGCAAAAGTCCCCTCACTCTGTACTTTACGTGGAAGCTCTGCATATCCACCCTTTGGCATTCACTTTTTACACAGGTAGGCGAGGAATCTTGATCCTTTGCGCATCCTTTTCTTTCCTCCTTCGTTTGTAACCAAGCGTCGATTTCTATCTTTCGGCAGATAGCAGGAAGTGTTCACTAATAACAGCATTCCGACAAATTCTAATTTGCCGCTCATGCCGTGTGTGTATTAGTGTGTGTGTTGGAGCAAAAAAAAAAAAATTGCATTGAACATCCTCAATTTTTATTGACCATTTGTTACTGGATGTTTGTTTGTGATCATTTGTTTGTCAGTTTAAACAATACAATCAAAACCACAAAATTTATATCTCGGCATTTTGCGACCTCGCTGCTATTTGTTTTTCCATTTGAAAAAAAATCCTTTCTCAGTCCAATCCTCAGGGGTGTCGCAATTGGCCAGCGCTGATGGTGCCGCGTCTGTTTGATCCCTCGCACCACACTTCCCAAAGGGACACCGGACTATGGACGGTCGCCATTTTGAAAGAAAAAATACAAAAAGTCTTTTTGATGCCGTTTGAAGCGGTTGAGGGTCCTGACTAGGGTGACACCAGTTTCCATGGTGACTGAGTATCAGGCCAGCCAGGGATGTGCTGTTTATCTGTCTGGCCTCGTTCAGGTGCGTGTGTGTGCGAGCGTGTGTGTTTGGCTCAGTGCGCGTGTGTGTCCTGCAGCGCTACATGGACAGCTAATTGTATTTTAATTATAAAAGCATCAAGTCAGACGGCTTCCTCCTCCTCCTCCTCCACAAAGTCAATGAAGCGTCAAAGTCTGTTTTCAGCCTGCTGCTTTAATGCAAACTAACTCGTCGCCTTCACATGACATTTCAACTCCAAATTAACTCGGCCGTGCAAACTAGAACGTGGCGACTGTGTTGCATTTTTAGCAACTTTAAGTCGACTCTCACGCATGCAATTAATAGCCGAGCGGACATATTAGTTTCCGTCAGGCATCTGCATGGACAACTGTTGTCTAGATGGGTCACCAAATATTTTTAGTGACTCTCATTTTTAGTTACATTGTTTGGTACATAATGAGTCAAAGGTTGCTTTTGCAAATGTGACTTTGTGTTTTCTGTGTGGTTAGTTTTAAGTTCAAGGCAATCTTGACATGTTTTTGGCTATTGTGCTAACATATGACATATTTCCAAAATATGACTCAATTTGATTTCTTGTTGGTTAATTACTGACCTCTATGTGATTGGATCATTGCTTTATAATAGTTGCTAAAATAATTGGGAATCTTTTGCCAAATTTGTCATGTATAAGAAGCCAAAAGCCTTCATATCAAAATTTAATTTGATTTACAACTCATTGTTGATTTGTTGATTTCTACCTTGTGATTAAACATGGACACTTTGTAGTTTGAGGTTTATAGGCTATCTGATCACTATACAAGGGCATACAATTAGAATATTCACAGATCCTGAAAGCCTTCGATGCAGCCTTCGATATGATATGTGACTTGATGGGGTTTTGTCATTGGTCCTTTTCTTGGCCATCGCGAATAATGTTACAATTTTGCGTCTTTACCCAGCTGCCACACCGTCGGGTGACTTTCTCTACGGCCAATCAGGCGCAAGACCTGCAGGATGCGTCGCAGCACAGCTACTACGACAGCGGACTGGATGAGTCGGAGACTCCCAGCTCCAAGTCGTCATCCGGGCCTCGGATCGGCCCACTGGCGTTGCCCGAGGACCACTACGAGCGCACCACACCTGACGGCAGCATAGGTGAAATGGAACACCCCGAGAATGGTGAGTTTACTCTTCGCCGTCCGGTTTGACCGAGTTTACGATGTCAGGAATCCCATCGTCTAATCGGATTCCCACCATTCCCCGCGCAACGCAATCAATATGCAACATAATCAAGTCCCACGGCTCAGCGCATTAACATCACAATTATGCAAATGACGGCCAGTCCAACCTTCCATCAGCTCCACTTAAGAATCCACAGGGGGAGGCTCGTCGGGGTAAGTGGAATTGGGTTGGCCCTCCGTAACGTTTTTGTCAGCCCGATAACGTGTCGGCTCACTTTGTGTGCGCACCGTGTGTAATGTGGTGGCTTGGAACCCGAACAGGCTAAAGGCACACTTTTTTTTAGCGTTGCGTTTCTTACCTCGTTCTTGAATCGACCTTGTTTAATTGGCAAGGTGTCTTCAACCCAAAACATGTTTCCTTTGTTAATTGTTGAGTATGCAAGGTGCGATTTGTAAATTTCATTACATTTGATTTGATTTACGACTTAATGTGCTGTGTTTATTTGGTGGCCCTTGTTGCTTAATCTTTTAGTTGTATGATAGCCAATGTTTTAAGTGAAAATATAATACAATCCAAATTTTAGATGGCTTCTAATTGTGGAATGAAGAACAGCTAATTAGGATTAGCTTTGTAATGTGAACGAGTTCTGTAGGGTTAATTCAATCAGTCTTAATTATGAATGATGTTATCATATATTCATATTTCATTATGTTATATTATGAAATACCTCTTGAGGTCGTCATCTCGTACAGGTCAAAATTGATGAAGCTAACTAATGGACTTAGGTTGAGATGTTGCTTGTAAGATACATCCAATAATTGAATCGTACTGTTTAGCATTGTACGTGTGTGTGTGTGTGTGTGTTAAAGCCCAAATAATCAACTGTAGAATTTTATTTACATCCATTTGTGTCAGGTCCAGTATGTTGAAGAGAATGAGAATTAAAATGAGTGGTGTTCAAAAAGCACATTTGTGACACCATTCTGTGTCACATTTATTAATTAAATACTGGCGTTATTAGTCGCTATAGCAACAGCTACATGCTGTAAAAAACATGCAATTCACAGATAGCCGCATCACAAAATATAATATATATATAGTTTTAGCAATATATATGCACACATGTGAGGCCTGCAGATTATATTCTAGATGAAATCCAGATTAGCAACCCCATATCACCGTAATCCACCAAGGGGCATTAAGTGTACCAAACGGCCGCTCAACTGGGGTCGCGAGTCACGGGCAAAAGCTGGTCCATCTGCCAAGATGCTGCACCCGCCGGTGTGTTGTTGCTCGTGTGTTAGCCACGTGCTATGTGAACAACTAAAAGGAAAACTTTATTGACCACTTCGCAGACTTCCCAGGTGTCTTACATGAAAACCTGTGGACCTTCATGTCAAAAGCCAGAAAATTAAAGAAGAAACCGACAAGCATCCACTTGTTGTATGCTCCGGGGTTTTGCGAGATTGCACGTGTGTGAGACAAACCATGTGTGAGAGTGTATGACCGTGAAATGGTGTGTTTGTGACAAAATGTGTGAGACTGTGTATCTGCACGTGCGCAATTGTATCCATGTGTGTATGTGAAAGAGAATGTATGTGTGTGTGTGCGCGCTTTGAAGTGCGGAGGATAGGAACAAAGTGAGGATGATGAAGATGAAGAGTGCAGATAGAAAATCTCACACCGACTGATGCGGGCGGCAGATATAAATTCGCAAACACACACACACACTCACTTACATACACACATGCAGGCAGACTCCATTTTGTGCCTCCTGTCGCCGGCTCAACTCTCAGCAGACCTCATTGAAATCCCTTATCATCTTCATCATCACCATCATCGTAATGCTCTCTCCTGCCACGCACACTCGCCACCGACAGGAAGTGGACACATTAGCGGCGCAAAGCAGGCTAGAGCCACCGGCATTAGTGTCCATTACGAGAGCTTTTAGAGTGCAGAGAGATGCAAGCGAGCAGATCTTCATGAAGCAGGAACGCAAGCCAATGTTGCGGACGGCACCGCCGCCGCCTCTCATCATGATGAGGTTGTTCGGTCTCTGTGTTCGGCTAACAATTTTGACAGCAAGGCATCCCGAAAAGTCATTCCCAACTAACTCGTACATTGCATAATTTTTTTGTATTTAGTCGCAAGTTGATGACATCACAGCATGTTGAGGCTATTGGTTGATGCAGGTTGAATATGTCATAATGGATGACGTGATGACATTATTCCACACGTCGGTGCCTATGTGTCAAGTTGATGATGTCACGAGTGACATTGAAGATTGAGGATAGGGCAGGTTGATGGCGACGCCATGACGTCGTAGCATGTTGCAGATCTGTTTTTCCTTTTTATACATACGGTAAACCTTTTTTTCTTGGCTCGTGTAGTAAGTTCAAGTTTTTTCCACGAGGTACAATAATGCTGGAGGAGTTACACGACGAGGACGTGGATCAGGCCAACATATATTTCCTCTCTTGGCAGCTTGCTTACTTTGCAAAAAACTAATAATGGCTCTCACACACACACACACACGCGCAGTCATTAGAGCCGGCAGTGTTCGAGTGTGTTCAAAGGCTTTCCAGGCTGAACAACGCACACGCTGGCAGCACCGTTGCGTAACCATGAAAGCGGACGTCCACGCTTTTGGAAATGGGACACTCACTGAGAGATGGGCTGACGAAACTGCCGTCCTGAGGAAGAGTGCGTGTGAGTGTGTGATGCTCATTAGCCGGCAGATAAAAGCGCCACTGATAGGCGAGGTGATTCCTCCCCATGGAAGCACACACGCATCTTCCTCTTCTCCGTTTCTGTGTTTTGCTATTTGTGTGGCAGAGTGATCGCTTGCTGTGATGTGGAGGAGCTTTGCGGGGAGCTCTTCCCGTGCACCCCCCCCTCTGCGTCAATGGATGTAGAGAGGATACGAGGTAGATTTATTTCCAGGTCTGTTGTTTATTTCAGTTTATCTGTGTTGGACGTTTTGTAGACACACATAAAGCCTTTTATACGGAACACAGCAAAAGAGAAGATTGACACCATTGTTTGTGTTCACACAGCAACACAGCAGCGATGCTGTTCTGTCTGTTAGTAATCAACCCAGGAACAAGGTTTAAACAAGACAGAATTTCCAATTAGCCTTTTAAACAAGGATGGGCCTTATACCAGTTTCCAAGTCAGGATGCAGGTGTTTTCAAAATACAAAAGTGTCTGAGCCAGGTGAAAGGCTTTGGGTTACAAGTTACTTTTAAAGTACGGTCTAAATTTAGGATTTCAAATGAACGTTTCAAGCCAGAGTTGGGGTTCGAAAAGACAGGGATGAGGTTTCAATTTAGGGTGTTGCGTTAAGGGTTTGAAATTAAGGTGTCAAACCAGGGTTAGGATTAAAAATGAAGATTTCAAGACTGATTTTGATACTGTGACCCCATTCACATGATCCCCTTTTTCTGGTTTCTGCGTAAACACACGTCATTTAGAGGCGCCGGAAATGTAGATAATAATAAGCATAACATAAAACAATCCGTATATGTGACATGATGGAGGTTAGCGGCACGTGTCGTTGTGATCTAAAGGCGGGTTGCCCAAAGCCGCAACCCGCTGGCTCTTGGCTCAGCTCCTGTCCTGCCAGCTGTTCCCGGTGAGTTCTGACGATGCAGATGGCCCAGCGACCGGCGGGAGGTCTGGGGTCAGTAAGCCGTCCAATGAGAGCACAAACTCAGCAGGGGAGTTTGCCACAGGTCTGGTCGCTAGGTTAGCGCTGCATTATGGGATCTAATGAACGCAAGGCGCAGTGTGCGTGATCTCGGCGGGGGATGTAAACAGGTGTGTGCATGTGTGTATGAGTGCGAGTGTGTCCCTGGTGTGTCCAACTTTGTTTTCGTGCTGACCTGTCCCTGTCCTCAGAGATAGGTCGCCATGGAAACAAGGAGACACCCACTGCTGGTGTTGTGGTGGATGATGGGGTTAATTGTCTATGGAAAGTTACCTGACACACGCACACACATACACACATATGCACGCACACACACACGCACGCATGCATATTACATTTCGGAAAGAAAATGAGTACGCTTAGTGGCACACACATAGAATGTTAAACACTTTCCTCTCTATACAAGAGAAATCAGCAAAACTAAGAAAAAAATTAGATCAAATGCATGTTAGCATTGGCTACAGGGTTATGCTAATTTAGCAATTTTGCTTAGCATTAGGCTTATGTGTATATGCATTTGCATCCAGTGTCTGGGTTTGCAATTGGTTCGTGAAAAAAGAAAAAAATCATAATTTTAATGTCTTCAAATATCTTTAAGTGGGACAGTAAAACGTATCAAGTGAACACAAGTTGCAAGGCAGTTTAGTTAAGAACATTCTGGGACATCCTGCCAATGACTTCCTGTGTCAAAATAAAAGCTTTCCCTAGCTGCCTCCCCTTCACTTCAATTAAAATGTTGTCGGAGGCAATTAAAATGGGTGGCGGCTGATGGATTAGCCGTGGCTTAAAGGTGCACGCTGGCCTCATAGCGCCAATTAAATGTCGCGCACGCTAATTAATGAGCAGCTCACAGTAAACGTACAGTCTTAAACCAATATTGGGGGAAAAAAAAAACACTCAAGCGTTTCCTGTCACTCACTCTGATGCTGATGACAGGATTAAAAAAAATTAGCGCTAATGTGGCTGGACGAAATAAATATTAGACTTTAATGCTGTAACTCAGTAATCCATTCCGAAATGTGTCTGATTGGCACAAAATCCAACATGCATGTTCATCATGACGTATGGAATCAAAATAAAACGATCCATTTTGGGCTTGTGTCTTTTTGGTTTGAAGTTTCAGAAATATGTGTATCATCATTATGCACCCATTAGTGTTGAAAATATGAGACAACATTTAGTACATGTTCATTACCAAGGCCAAGAATCAAATTCCAACCTATGATAGGAAACAAACAGGTAGTCAGCCATACGGACCTGAAAATGGACTTCAAACCGCTTCAAGAGTCATCATTCCAAACCAATCGGGTTACTCTTGCAGTACCAGATTAAAATTGAGTGACCGTATTCACCCACATTGCACCTGTTGCTAACCAACAGCTGCCACCTTTGGCGCCATCTCAAACCAGCAGGCGTTTATTTGTGTTTTTTTTTCTTTTCTGTGTGTGAAGTAGAGCAAATGGTAGCTCGTTGCGCTGCCTTCTTGTGGCCACGCTGCGAAGGCTTTGCCAGGTCCTTCCGAGCATCCACCCGCCCGCCAATTATCCGCCCTGCTGGCGTCCCTTCAGCCGAAGCAAGCGGCGATGAAAGTGGCCACGTTTGAGCGGACGCCTCGGCATTCATCCGCCGGGCGACCTCTCTGACCCGTCGGCACAGGCCGGCCAATTAGGACTGAGGCGTGAATGGAAAGATGGGGGCGGATGGGGTGTTCATGCAGGGCGGTTGTCACGGCAACACGTGCTTTTGATGCTTGCTATTTTATGTGGGCTAACAGACAGAGCGCGGAAGAGGGCAGCGGTCCAAAGCCAGGAGGTAATCGTATGTTAAGTCTTGAATTGACATTGAGTTGACAAACACTTTTCCATAAATTGTAAAATTAAAAAATACAATGGATAGATAGACCCGTCTGAAGTTTGCTAGAGAGCATTTGGATGATCCAGAAGAGGATTGTGAGAATGTCATATGGAATGTCAAACTACAGACTGTACTGTCTTAACCAGGGGGGACACGTCTGGCACTCCAGGATTTGAGTCCCTGGTTACTGATGGTAGTCTTTGTTACTTTGGTCCCAGGTCTCTGCACGTCATTCACTAGGGGGACCTAGTGTGGTTCTGGGATTTTGGTTCACCGTCCTTGTGATCATTTTGACCCCACGGGGTGAGATCTTGCGTGGAGCCCCGGATCGAGGCCATTATTGACCAAAAACTTCTTTTTCATCATAATTTGCAAATACATTCTTTAAAAATCAGACAATATGATTTTCAGAATATTTAAAAAAAAATTGTGTGTCATAGTTGTGTACCTATGAAGACAATTACAGAGAACCTGCACAACTGGTGGCTGACTAAATGTTTTTTTGCCCCACCGTGTGTGTCTTTGATAATACCTTTTGAAACTTTATTGTTCCATGTGATATTATACCTGAAAACCTGCGCCAGCCATGAAAAGAACCGGTCTGAAGCAATGGGGGATAGCTGTTTGGCCACCAGCCTTCTGCTTCACAGGATTTTTAGCAGATTATGAAGGGAGGTTTTTGGGGAGGGGAGACGTCGGGATGGAACAAAAAAGACGGCGGCTAATCCACAGTGACCCTCCACTAATCCACTTATTTGTCACGTATTAGCGCAACGATCCCTCCCGAGTTAATCAGGTTTTCCGCCCAAAGGGTTTCCGACACAGCGGGGGTAAGTGTTCGTCCAAACAAACATGTCTGCGCTCAAATTTGGAGTTTATTATGGTCTCAGCTACGTATGCTTCCATGCTCATAACAATAATTTTCTGGAAACATTTCCAGGTTTGGGTTTTTAGGATGTCTTGAATGGGCTTCGAGTAAAAAGGGTTATTGGGTTAATGGGTGAGTTACGTTGATTAGAGAATTGTATGAATGAATTGGGTTAGTATTGGATTAATGTTGGATTAACCCTGAAACCAATCTTTCTCTTGGGTCTTGAGTTTTTGGGTTGTGATAGGAATCCAGGCTATATATTTTTCTCTTTTTTTCTAGGTTTAAATTGATTTGAGAATAACAAAGATTTATATGAAGGATAATTTGAGTTAGGATAAATATTTCGGGCTTGTGGCTAGCCCAGTCTTTGAAAAAGGAAATACCGCAGAGATTTAAATTTCACAGAGATTCAAATTGAGGAAAGATATCTTTTGAACCACATCCACTCGTCAAAACATTTTGTAAACACGTAGACAGGGAAACGTTTCAACACTTGAGGTCGTGTGACTTTGTGAGGAAGGACGAGCGATGAGGAAGAAGAGCGAGGAAGTGTAGGCAGATGATGTCAGGATTAGACGTAGACGGGCAGGTAATCCTGGTTCAGGAGCTCGTTAGCCTACATGCGACTAATTACGATGAGATTTGTACTGCAGGCCGCTTACTGGGGGACAAGATCAAGTTAACAGTTTGATGGATTGATATTTCTTCAAATTATAATTATTTTGTGGTTTTTAGAACAAAACCAACATTTTTTGGGAGACTTTCATTGCTAGAGCAAACATGCTACTCAGCTTGTTAGTTTAGCATCAGAGATGCTCCAGTCCAGTCCACGTCCTTTGTCAGTTTTACTGTTTCTGCAAAATTTTGGTGAGCTTGGACATTTTACTTGGTAAGAAAAAGTTAGTCTATTTTACATCTTGGAGATTGTTGTCATGTTTAGGATTTGGCCTCTACTTGCTAGAAATTCCTGCACTTCTTTTAATATTGCTGTTGTTTTGACTCATCTGATTAAAATCATTAATCTAGTAATACCCTGAACAATTGTGACTCTCAACAATCCTGATTGAACCCAAAGCGGAAATCTCTCGCTTGTGGTCAGTCGAATGAAAGCTGAGACAAAAATGACAACAACTGCAACATGCCCCGAATGGCCAATTCCGAAAAAAAAGTTGTCTCTTCCTCACTTTCTTCCTGTGCCATTTCCTTCTCCTCCTCCTTGTTTTTCAAGCGTTTGGGTATTGGCTTTTGACTATCGATTGTCACGCTTAACTTACTTACGGCCTTGGAGTGTTTTCATAAAAAAGTATCACGTACTGAAGTGATTTCGTTTTTTTACTTCAAAGTAAATGATTGCCATTTACAGGAAAATCGCCTGAAGTCATCCACCTCATTAGCGCCGCGATTCCTTCTCTTCACTCCTTCAGCCAAATCTTTAATGTTCTGATCGCAGTTTTTTTGGGGGTGTGAACTCATAGCACCAAAACACCATCTTGAATGTGATAGATGTCGTGTGGCAGGAAAAGACCCCACAAACCGAGTCCGCAAATCACTTGGCCAGTCTCAATCGAATTCCCGACCCACAACCAATCAGAAGCCGAGATCCAGGTGCATCCGCTATACGGCGAGCGGGCTGAACCGTGATCCGCTAGCCGTGATTGGATTATCCCGTCACCCGCGGCGCGCGATCTGCCCATCCTGCCTAGGCTCGCCCGGCCGCATCCCGGCCTGGCTGATCCTAAGCAGATTTGATAGACAATAGCATTATATGTCATTACGCCCGCGCCACATGGCTTACATTAACACCGGGCGGCAGGACGCCAGGGAGGGGGCGGACGTGTGGCAGGTACCAGTGGGATAAAGCCTCTTTGTCTAACTGAATTCTTCTGATGGAGCCCCAATGTACATTTGGGACTGTCCAAACTCCAACCAGGGAGCCATTTGTGCCCTGTGACATATACTAAAATTCACTATTGTGTAAGGTTACTGAAACAATGCCATCCATAAAAAAAACACATCACACTTTTCCTGCCTACCTACAAATCTAGCGCAAAGCGCAGTCCAAGCGCTTTTCAGTTTTCTTTCTTTTGGTATTTTGGCGCAGGTAGAAAGAGGCGTTTGCGCCGTTGTGGGAGTGAACACAACCAACCGATGGTAGCTGCTACCCTCATTGCCTTTACATTCAGTGCATGAGAGTCGCACGGTCTACTTGGCGCAAGCAGTTGCTGGAGTCCATTCGTAAGATTGGGGCAAGCCAAGTTCAATTAAAAGTAATCGTAGGAAGATCTCCGCAGCCCCACAAATAGTCAGGAGTGTGCTATTAATATATGATTAATATATTACAATGATACATTCAATGAATTGATTTCTACGATGATTCATGATAGTCATGACTGATTTTACCTTAAACTTTATATTTAAAACTCCACAAAAATACAAACAACACACACATGCAAAAACACACACACACACAAACACAGCGTGTCAATGTTGTTCAGCAGCAGGAACATCCGTCATGCAGCATCACTGAGGGCCACAGATCAGAGTTCATACTGGTGGTGGTGGTGGGGGGGTACAAGGACGGAGCCTGGGGGGCCACGCACACACACACACACAATGTATGGTGACACACATACAGGGCGTCCCGGATGACGGGGTCACCTCCCCCGCAGCGCAGAAACATTTTTCTTCTCCCGTAGGATGACAATGTCAGAACGTAACAACCTTCTTCCTCTTCGTCCTCTTGTTCCATTAACGGGGCGCTCTGTTCGCTAGCAAGCCAAGGCCGTCAGTGTACAGAGCAGCAGCGTCTTCATTTTCGTCCTCGTCACACCGGCTCACAGCCCAGATGTCTCGGCAGATGTTTGCCGGGTGGCCGGCCGATTCACATGCTTCGGGTACATCCGACAAGTTCCCGACCGGGTGGCAGGTATCTTGTTCCGCCTCACTCACCTCAATATCACTTCAGGACAACACGAGAAAAACTAATAATACCTTTAAAACTTAAGAAATATTATTCCAAGAAAGTAATCAGACTACTTTCTACATAAAAAAACAAGACTTTTCATATTGTAAATCTCAAACAACAACTGAAGAAAGACATTTTTGCCACAACAACCCTTCCAAATTGGTGTGTAACCCTGGTGTGTGTGTTTTCACACGTTTGTATACTGAGAGGAAGTCATGAGTCACATCTCAGAAATACAACCGCATGTGTGCAAAAATATATAGCCATCAGTGTGCGGCAGCACGTAAGCGTTGAGATTCATGTCCGCCTCCACTTGGGTGTACCTGTCGTGAAGCGTTGTGCGTGTGCTTGTATACGCGTGTGTGCGTTGTTTTCTGGCGCATATCTCACACTTGTGACAGGAAGTCAATTTCCTATTTGCAGTTTGTTGTGGTGACGATTGGTCCAGTCGGAGTTGATTTGTCTTCCTGACGACCAATCGGATCCCCCCTCCCGATGGATTTGTTTGTGTCATTATTTACATCCGTTTCTTGATGTAATGTAGCACTTTTACATCCAATTTTATCTTTGGTACACCTTTAATCGAGTATATTTTCAACACATCTTTTTGGTGTGGTGCAATTGTGTAGATATTTGTATAGATCTAATATAGATTTATACATCTAATATAAATCTACATCAAACAAGGACTTACTTTATGTCGTTTATTTTTTACCTGGATCAATTTTGATGCTCGTCTGCACCTCCATCATTTGGAATTATTATATTTACATTATATTTAATATCTAAAGTATAATATTTACATCAGGTTTAACATTTGCATCTCTAATGTAGCATAATCACATCATATTTAATGTTCAATTGACTTCTAATGTAGCACTTTACATATGTCATGTATTTAGCGCAAATGTAATATATTTTTTTGATGAGCATTGCACTAATGTAGTATATTTACGTCATACTTAATGTCTATACACTCCCAAAGTGTCATATTGTGATTCTTATATAAAAAAGTAAATCACAGCACTCTGGAACAAAACTATTCATCTACTGGTGGCATTCCACTTTTACGAGGAGTTTACAAGATTAAAACTGGCAGGAAATGTATATAAGTCAAATTTAAAAAATGAGGTGAGTGTATTTGGGGTGGCTGTAGTCTAATTTGTGCCAAAAGAGAAACATTTCTCTTTTCGATGAAGATACAGGCATTGGGGCATTCAAGTGTTTCAGTTTGCAGAGGTATCGTAGAGTGTAGACGTTTAAGTGAGCAGGATGGGGGAAAAAAATTCAAATATCGCACAGTGGTTGACGGATTGTGATGTCAGTAGCTCTAGACTCTGACGGTGTCTGGGGAGAAGCTGCATTTTATTTTTTTATTGATCTGGCTGTCGTGTGTGCCATGTTTATTGTGGTGTATATAGCTTGACATGATGATATTCAGATCCTGTTTTGTGTCCCATAACCCTTTAAAGTCGCATATTTACATATATCATCTATGTCTAACTTATCATAGCTATGTCATATTCTGTCGATTTAAACACACTTCTAATGTTGCCGCATTCATTTCATATTTCGTCTCAATACCTGACATCGTGTAACTTCAGTTTTGGTTTTTTTTTGCTGATCAAATCACTTTTCAATCCACTTTTTTCAAGGTGCATGTACTTCAAGGGTCAGGAACAAAATGAACGCTTGTTAACGGTAGCGAGATGCGGGTGCCCGAGGCTTTTTTTTTTTTTTTTTGGAAGTCAAGATGGAGACAGCGCCGAAACAAAACCTTCTTTTAAAGCGGGCGGGCGGGTGGGAGAGGCATACTGCTTTAGGAGTGTCGGCGTCGGCGACGCTTCTGCTTGCACCTCCATTGTGCGGTGCACAAAAGAGCAAATGAAAAGGCGGCCGGGTGTGTGAATGCGGCTTGAAAAGGCAGAAATTCAAAAGGCCCGGCGGATTATCTACTAAAGCTACACGAACGTTCCGGGCCAAGGACTCGAGTGGACCTCGCTCATGCTAACATGCTAACATTAAAAACGTCTTATTTGATTCATTTTCCTTTCGTGTAAACGTCTGAAAAGCTTCACACCTAGAACGTGTTTGCGTTGTCACGCCGGTCCATTCAGTCAAACTGCTGCCTCCATTGACCTGTTGAATTCACTTTTCATTCCAATATTTGGAATTCCGCACAACCACCGCAACGACAGACACCGGTGGATACGATCAGCACATTTTTCTGAGTAGATGATCAAGAACAGGCGACACATTTCTGCTTATCACATCATCCCTGAGCGAGAGAAATGCCAATAGGTTGGAAAACAAGAAGACAAGAGGAAGAGGTAAAAAGAAAAAGTAGGAGAAGGAGGATGAAGCCAAGTGAGGAGGAGGAGAGAAAAGAAAAGGGGACAAACAGGAGGATGAAAGGGAAGAGCGGCAAGAGAGGGAAGAGAAGTAGAATGAGGATGACTGGGAGGAAGAAGAGGAGGAGGAAGAACAATGAGCAGCAGCGGGAGGAGGAAGAAGGGACGTGGAGAGAGAGGAGAGAACAGAAGAAGAAAATGAGGATGAGGAAGAAGGAGAAAGTGAGATGGAGGACAAAGACGAGAGAGGAAAAGGAGACAAATGCAAAAGGGGAGGAGAGGAGGAAAAGTTAAAATAATGATGAGGCGGAGGAGACAAATGAGGAGGAAGATGAGGAAGAAATTGATAAAGAGAGCTGAGGTGAAAATGAGTATCGGGAGAGAAAGGAGGACGAAGAGAAAGGAGGAAGAAGAGGAGGAAACAGAAGCCGAAGAGCAACAATCATCGCCGACCGACAGCGAGACTCTATTTAGTGTTCTTAAAAGATTTAAATGACATGCACACACGCATCACTCTTTTTTTGTTTTTTTTTGAAGGTGTGACCTACGTGTCATTCTTTCTCTGGAGTGTTTTTTTTCTCTCCCGCGCATGTCCTCTCAATGCCTCCTCATCTCATCTCATCTTGTCTCCTCTCGTGGTCTTTTTTTCCTCTCCTTTGTGATTCCTTTTTAAATCCTTTTCCTGACTTTCTTTTTCCACTCGCCTTTGACGGACTGGAATTTTTTTTCTATCTTGACTGCAGCCGGTTAAGTCGGAAGTGCGTCACTGGCATCCTTTTCATGTGCGACACAACGCGCTACGTCCGTGCGACACGTGCTTGCCATCTTCACCTTCACTCTGACTGCGACTTGTCTTCTCTGAGCAAGCGCATCCATTTAAGTGTGAAAAAACTCTTGTGGGACAGAGTAACTTTGCCATACATTTATTACTACACAATGGATTAGGATCATTTAATACTTAATAAAACAAACTAACAATGACCAATTTGGCACCATCAATTGAAATTTTAGCAAAATTGCTCATAGACTCGACAAACATTAAAAAGGGACGTCTTGTGTAAACAGTTGGCAACAACTCAGAGCGACTAGTGATGCCGTTATTTTCTGGCTTAAAATGTATGTTTGTCTTTCAGCATGATGTAATTACCAGTGATGTACGCTAACTGTGCCTATGTTTAACAACATGGCGTCGGGTGAAGACCCCCATTAAAGATTAATTTCCATGCACATTAAACGTGAGTGGCGGCCATTAGTGCATTTTAGCGTCTTGAAGGAGCTGCGACCATCTTGTGAAAACGTCCGGCGGCACGCAGGACTTCTTTGCTGATGTGTTTGTTTGCTTTGAGGCAATCTGCTTGCGACACGCGCCGCTTATTAGCATAAAACAAATATTTGCTGTATTTCCTCAGCGGAGTGTAAATGACTGCAGTCAGAAGAGACCGTTTGTAATGAGGAACACGCCAAGACGCATCATTTTTATTTCATACTTCAATCACACTTTATTAGCGCGGTTAAGTACGTATATGTATTCATAAATCTCTCCAGGGCCAAAAATGGCTGCTTCAGGCAGATTTACTCTGTATTTCCAGGCAAGGATTCTGAGATTTCGTTGTGGGTCTACTCATGTTTAGCAAATATCATGTCGCTAACTGAACTGGCTTTCGAGTGTTGACTTTTATTTTTTTATCTAGTTGAGCCAAAAATGTCTGCTTTGAGTCAAAATGGTAATTTCTTTTTTTTTTGGCATGCCTTCATTGACATTTTTTTATGAATCATGATAGACATGTCTACCGCATTTCATGCTACTTAGTCAAAACGGCTTAGTTTTTTTTTTATAAACCAGTTTTCTGCAATTGAGCCACATAAGACTAAAATGGTCGCTTCGGAATGTGTTCTTACGAAAGGAAAAAAAAGTGCTAACTTGCTTAACTTAATTAGTAAGTAGACTGCCGTTGTGATGCTAACCGTGGCGCATGATGCTACTATGTCTGTTTGATTTCATATAAAAAAAACGTCTCAGTGTTTTGTAGATGACGTTTATGGTCTTTGCTTTTGTTTACTGAACCTAAATACGCACTCAATTTGCATATTTGCATTTTTTCAAAGGTTTTATAATCTTGTGTTTGATGTCAAATGATGAGAAATGTACATACTATTTTTTTTTCCAAGAATCCATTTTGCTTTATTGCACCGGTAAATTTTTTTCAAGCCACTACTATTTTGAAATCCCATCTCTCCCTCCATTTTTTGAATTTTTCTTTTTGTTTTCTTTTTTGCATGGACTGTGCTCTTGTGCCTGGCGTGACCTGAGGTGAACTGAGGTGTAAGACGTTGCGTGTCTATCCTCTCGTAGGTGCAGCGTCGTCCAGCAGCCAGCCGGAGAGGGCGGCCGGACTAAAAAGACTTCCTTAAGACAAAAAAGTCCCAAAGACACTTTTTTTTGTCTTCTCTTTTTATTCTTCCTGGTCCATTTTTAACACTATTGCGCTTTTTTTCCCCAGTCTTGGTTGCATTTGTATAGATTTTTTTTTCCACGCTCCTGAATGAGTTTTTGTGCTTTCTTGGAAAACGTTTTTGGGACTCCCATGGACTGACTGGATTATCCATTTTTTCTTTTTCTTTTTAACCTATTTTTGATTTTTTCACAGCATTAGGGTTACTTTTTTTTTTTAAACTTAATTTGTGTTTGTTTCGGAGGACAGGGTGAAAATTACAATGGCTCTCACTGGACAGAATTCCTGCCAGAAAAGTGAGAATTATTTATTTATTTATTTTTTGGATTGGTCTTAAAGAATTTCATTGTTAAAATACTTTTAAAATACTTTAAAACCACTGGCCAAAAAAAACCCTAAAGCTTCTTTTCATTGAGTATGTTAAACATGATGTAACAGGAAGTACGATCACAGTTTAAACAGGGTTTCCATAGATCCATAACAAGCATCTTGAACCTAACCCAAATGAACCGACCTTAAATTTACTAACAGTAAGCTCAATTTACCCAACTTCAAACCTCAACTTTAACCCCAGCTCCAAACCATACCACCTACCCTAAATTGACCAAACCACACACCCTTAACCAATTAACATCAACCAAACTAACCCTAAAACTACACTCAGCAAAACTAATCAATTTAAGATATTACACCCCAATCGAAAACAGTCCCCTAACTGTAACATTTACCCCAATCAAACCTTCTAACTATGAATTGACTAAGTTTACCCAAACTAACCCTTACCATCTGAAGCCAAATCCGAATTGAAACCTATCCATAACATACTCTAGCAATAGCCACTAAATTATTGTAACTAACTCTAACTAATCCTGAACACTGAGTCTAGGGGTCACAAACCTTTTTGAAACTGAGCTACCTGGGTTATCAATTAATGCAAGTGCAAGACTGATACATATAAACTTATGAGGTGAATAAACTTGCCAAATTACCAGTCCACTTAATAAATTTTCACCCTGACTAACCTTAGCCGACTAACACAAACCTGATCTTGAATAAAAAAAACCCCTCTCCCTTCAAACCTTAGTCCTAAACCAACCCTAACTACACACTCCAATTCTTCAAATACTAACCTTCAAACGAATACCTAAAATCAAATCCAAAAAATAACAAACAAATTCCAATGGCACAACAAATCTTTATATATTTTCTTTGTGCTTGGTAATAACTGAAAATGTGTAAAAAAAAATCTAATGCAAATTTTATATTACAGATAATAACTACTCCCAATAATCATATTTCACAAATGATAGGACTTCATCGTGACTTCCTGAAAGCAGTTCAAAGAATTGACAATAATACCACAACATTGGCATGTTCAAATAATGACAGCAACCACATGATCGTTTAGCTCTTTTGCATTATTAGCAATTTGCTTTTGCTGAAGTAAAAAAAACAAAAAAACTTCTCCCTAAAAAGCAGTTTTCCTTTATTTGCTTGTTACAGTCTCTGATATTTCAACGGGTTCTGTACTAGTTGCTAGGCTAAGTGGGCAGGCTAGCTTGCTGGGCAATGTGGCTAGGGTAGAGCGCTAGGCTAGGATAGATGGCTATTGTGAATGATAAAGTGTCAAATGGAGACGATGAGTGTTCTTTCAGATAAGCGCAACTTTTCTCTATTAAAAACAACAACAAAATTGTAGCGTTCTTTCAGAAGAGTTTCAGAATGGATTAATAGAATTTAAATCCATTTCAATAAGAAAATATAATTTCATATACGTGTAAATTAAGTTATGAGTTTGGTGAAGGCACAAATTAAATTCGTCAGTCAAGGTTAGGGTTAAAGCGCTACCAAGTAATTGATTGTCTGACAAAAAGAAATCACTAAAACCATTAACATCAACTTCTCAAATCTGTTATGCCTCATCGGAGTAATTAAATGCACTTGTTTGCAAAGAAGTCATGACTTGGCACGATAACAGCTCATACGGCTTTAACTTTTGTTAACAAACCGAAAAGTGTTACTATGTAACCTACCCTCTTAAGTCCCGCCCTCCACGCAAGCTGTCAATCAAGCCTTTCTTCTTATCAATACCCAATAGTTGAATGGACTATTTATTGCGTGTCGGTAACAGTAGTTTGTGAGTGTGTGTGCGTGTGTGTGTATTATGGGATGTAGTCATTACTTGGGGGGGCTATAGCAGGAGGTTGTGCCTGTGAATGTATTTATGATGATGATTTGTATTCACACGTTTTTATGACAATAAAGTCGTGCTGAGCTTATGTAGTGTGTTGATTAATTCACCATAAAATTTGGTAGGCTTATCAATCATGACTAGACCCACAAAAAAAAAAAAAAGAACCAGTGCCCAAAATGTCACTGGAAATCTGCCTTTATGGTTCGAAGCAGATATTTTAAGCTCATTTTGACCAGTTACGCAACTTAAAAATCTTAGACTCGGATGCTAAATGTCTATTATAAGCAGACCCACAAAAAAGTCTCAATAAGCCCGCCCTGAAAAGACACAGGTTGTGTGACATTCTTTGTTTTGACGACAAAGTCAGTTATTTAACGAAACACCAAAACGACACTGAACATATACAGATCTTTACTCTTTTGTTAGCAATGGGGCTTTGGTGGAGATCTACTCGACACTTTTTCAAAATCTAATTCCGTATGTTTGTTGTTTGAAAAACATTTAGATTGGTCCCATTTTGGATGTAACAAAAACGTGGAATTTGAATGGACTTTTGTGATTCATTCATCCATCTCTTATCAGTAGTGCTTATATGAATATAAATTGGGCCAATACAAAATCTATTTTACGTTTTTGTGTGTTTTTCTGTTTAGTTTATTGATTTAATTCATTGAACAGCAACATTGTTATAATCCTGCTAACCGTGTCGTATTAAGCTCGTGGCATCCCAAGACTTTTGCCCACGGCCGTGCATTCATATATGTAGGAAGCCATTTTGATTTTAATTGAGGTTTCCCTAATAATTAACATTCCCCAGCTCACATTTTAATCTCATTTGGTTTCAGGCCTTTTTTGGATCATGAACATCGGATCATGCCGTTTCTTATCGCAATTTATGTTGCGTTATCTTTGGTGGCAAATAGCCAGCTAAAAATGTATTTTGTGTGTGTGTGTTCATCTTTAGTGCTGCTGTTATATTTTAATTAAAGTTGAACAGCGGGCTTAATTACTGCCATGATAAACAACATCTTTCTCGTTCGCACTTGCCTGTCTTCAAAGCTCGGTCAAATGCACACGCGTGCACACACACACAAACACACGCACACAACCACACACACACACACACACATACACGGTGTCTGTGCGGTGATGTAACACATGTGAGTTTATGGCTCTTAATGAAAACTGAGGCCACAGTCCCAGAATCCCAACACTAATCACCATCCCACTCTCTGGACACCACACACACACAAACCAACACTGATACTGTGCGTGTGTGTGCATATGCAGTCATCCATTTTGCCACACTCCACACTAGAAGACTGTGTGTGGGTGCCACAAGTCATGCATGCAACACAGACTGGATTTTTCCTTTTAAGTCTCACAAAAAAAATCAGCCCCCATAGCCAGTTTGACTTATCAACATACATATGGTAGGAATGTCCATCATGAGTTGACCCACAAAAATATCAAGAAGCTATGCCTGAAAGGAAACAGGAAGTCGGCCATTTTGGTTTGAAATAGCCATCTTAGGGTTATCCAACTCAAGGGCATTTTTTTTTTTTTATTTAAAGCCAGCTGTCTCTGGGCGGGGTACACCCCAAGATGGTTGCCATCCAGTCCACGGTGCTTTTAAAATAGTTTTTAATCCCATATGCCAGTTTCACGTAGCTACACGTAGCTACATTCGTTATACATGTCATAAATTAACACAAAATAAGTCTGAAAACCATACCTGGAAATACAGTCATTTTCAAAATCAATTCAAAATATTGCACAATATAATATATATTGTTTTAGGTTGCTTTGGGGGCAAAGTTTTTTTTTTATTAGAAGGAAATACTTAGCAGCGACTTGCTATTTTTTTTGTACTGTTAAACATAGCGTAGCGGCTAAAGAGCGTCAGAGTCCCTTGAGAGGCCAAAAACCCTTTGAAAAGAAGAGTTGGATTTAACCGCAGCCAAATGAAGGCCGGCGTAAGTGCTAATAAAGCGCCGCGGTGCAAGCGTTACGATGGCAGATAAAGCTAACCAAGTGTTTAGCGGCCGCGCGTCACAAATTAACAGCGTCGGGAGTGGAGCCGTGTTTTGGCGCCGTGAATCAGAGAATAATGAGAGTTTATTAAGCGCTTGCCCCGCTCAAAGTGGCAACGCGAAATGGACGTTAAAAAAGCTCAGCGCTAATTTAATTTTCTTTTTTTACGAGCCGCACACTGTCTGCATCTGCAAGCTCTAAAGGGTCGTATTCGCACATCGGATACCCGTACGGGAAGAAAAGGTGACAATGAATCATATCGAACCTCCCACCGAGAATTTCATTAGCCCTTTTCACACGTCACCATCAAAACCCATTTGTGTGAAATGAGCTAACACGAGAAACTCCAGCCAAAGGAGAGCTATTCATTTTCTGGATTCTGAGGTTGTATTAAATGTTTAATAGGGGGAAATGATGGCTATGTGAAAAGGTACAGCAGGGACCGGGCGGTTTGAGGTTTATCCGGCATTTGTGGCTTTATCAGTGGGAGACTAGTTGTTTGACTAGTCTTCTGGCAATTAGCATAATATAGTAGCCGTGGTATTCGAGGCTTGCTGGGTGGGATGGTGGCTGTGTGAAAGCAGGGACGGGGGTGGAAAGTTTAACAGATGACACCTCTTCTGCCCTGTTTTGTCGAAACAAAAATGTTGCTTTCCAATTATACGTGATCCCAACACAGACGTGTTAAAAGCAATTGTATTTCGTAAAAGATTTTAGTGGATAAATTAAATAACGACATAGATACACTTTGGTGTTGGTGGACAAATTAAATAACGAGTTAGATACATTTTTCATCTCACTTCAAATTGAGACTGAACTCATGATTTCAGAACTTCCCTCAAGGCACCGGACTAGATTTGATAGATGGATGAATATACTTCAGGTGCCATGTGAGAGGACGTTTCAGAGCGTCCCTGAAGGCTAAACACAAGCTTGCTCGATGAACGGATAGACATCATACAAGTACAGCAGATAGATAGTTGGAGGTATTTGGAACCATCGCTCAGTTGTCGTGCAACGGGAAAGCTGTGATTTCAGAGTGTCCCTGAAGGCAACACCTGACATAGATAGATACCGCAACATCAAATACACTCAAGGTCTATGACCACAAAGACAAGCAGAAAGAATTGTTGGTATCACTTGATCTCATTATCACCCACACCTTGTTGTTATATTTAATGAAGGCGAGATGTTAAATTTGACCAAAGTGGCTTTTAAACATATTTTTAAACCTGCAGCCACCCTGTGAAAAGTCTCTGTGCGTGCATGTGTGCCTTTGTGAGTGTCCCAACTGTCCTCCTTAATGAGGAAACACAGAGCCGACTAGTTTGTAGAAGGAACCTTCCAACCTCTATTACTGCAATAGTTACAGTGTGTGCTTCAAGTGTGCGTGTGTGTACGTGTGTGCGTGTCCCAGTCTGTCCCCAGTAAACTGCGACTTCTCATTAAAGCTTTCTGCTCGGCTGCCGGCTGACTCCTGCAGACCACCGTGATAATCCACTTCCCAGGACACAAACTCGCACGCAGGCACACACACACACGCACACTCACACACACAGACACACATACTCGCAGTGCCTTGGCGGTCACCTGTGGCGAAGATGAGAGAGGAGAGGGATGAGAGTGATGGAGGTGGAGGAATGAGACAAGAGTAAATATGATGTTTGACTTGTTTTGTGTAGATGAGAAGGAGAAAGGAGGGGTGCTACCGAAGAGGAAAAAGGAAAGCTATGCTCGAGGGGAGGGGAGAAGAGAACTAAAGGAGAGGTAGAGGATTTTTCTTTTTTACGTTGGAAGAGATCTAGAGTAGAAGATAAAGCAGTGGACGACAGGAATGAGTTTTTCAGTAGATCCAGATCTAGCAGGGAAGAAGAAAATATAGTGTAGAGTCGAAGAGAGGAGTTACAGAGTAGAAGACTTGATCATTAAGACAGAAAAGAGATCTAGAGGAGGACACAGAAGCAAAGAGATGAGAACTCAAGTAGGTAAGGCGGTTAAGGGGGGAACAGAAAATATCTGAAAAAGTGAAGATGTGAGAACTCGAGGTGAGAAAGCAGTCGACATGAGAGGGGAGAAGTAGAGTTGAAGAGATGAGATGGAGATGTGGTGAAGATGGGAGATCCTGAGAAGAAGGAAGATCAATGAGAGCGATGAGCTCCAGGGTAAAAGAAATCTAGTGGAGAGAGGGGAATTATAGAATATGAGAAAACAATCATATAGAAAAGCAACAAAAGTGAAATAGTGAGATTTAAATGCACACAATCATAACAGGATCCCTCCTTTGCTAGCTTTTGTCTTGGAAGCAACATATCTGCACTTACATCTTCAATTCAGTCTGCGGGCCCCTCGAGCCCCTTTCACGTAATCAAAATAATCAGATTGTTGTTGTGTGGCAATATGATGCTGGGTTCTGTGTGAAAAGCCCAAGTTGAGAAACGCAGACTCCACCATTATGTATGTCATGAAACTCAGACTGCACGAGAAGCAGGGCGAATTGCCCTTGCCCTCGTTCGATGACGCTGCCTTTGACGTGGCGCACGACACGGCGGAGCAAAGTCAAGTGCTGTGAAAGTGTTTCGACAGAGGGGGTAGCGCCACGATGAGTTAGCGCTGTCTTCCCCCGCTTAATCCTGGGATATTATCGCTTCCTCTGCGTGTAAGGATTAGCCTCCCCTCTGAGCTCCAGCACAGCGGCTCGCTCCTGCTCCTGCTCCGCTCAGTCCAGCCACGAGCCCTCCTAGGCGACTATGCTTGCGGCAGCGATCCCCCTCCATCACCTCCACCACCTCCTTCCACCTCCTCCAGCTATGCATCGGTGGATTGTTTGGTCCAGAGTGTGGTGCTGAATAGCCAATGAAGGGGACGGCAGCAATGGCGAGTGCGCATCTCCCCGGGCAACACTTAAAACGCCTCCCCCCAATTAACCTCACACACACACACAAACACACGCACATTGAACAGATAACATGCGCATTGATATGCACTATACAAAGTCATACAGCGCGGACACGCATCAGGGTCACAGGGAGGCTGATGCTCATAATTCATATCACATGCAGTCACATACACAATCACAAACACACACACACACACGCTCACTCAAGGAAACATTAGCACACACAGCTTGGTGCAGGATTCTGTATTTACAATTCGGGTCACATAAGCACAGATAAAAACACACCAAGGCCAACATGGGTCACTGGTGCCACTGACTATAGTAAACCCATGCACGCACACGTGCACGCCACGCATACACAACACACACACAGTCTTACTGTAACACTTGTGTGACCACACACACACTCACACACATGGAAACAGATGAAATGCAAATAAGACATGCACACAATCGAAATATACAAGCACATTATTCACACTTGTGTGCACGCGCACACACACATCCACACACACACGCCGCACACGCACACACACACACACACACACACACACACACACACACACACACACACACGCACATCTAAACTAGTGAAAAACACTGTTCAATGTAGGTACAATGCACTCCAACACACATACACAAACACGTACACAACTAAAATGCATGCAATCACACAAAGACATATACATAAATACACACACTTGAGAAAACATTTACATGATATGCAGAAAAATGTCATGCGTGCACATACGCACACACACATACACACACTTCCTTCGGGAACAAGAGAAATGAGCTCTCTTCGACCTTCCGATTTGCCGTCTGACTTTCCAGTCACTACAGTAAACTATTCTCATAGCCGCTGGCGTCCCATTGACCGAGCTGCTGCCGGGGGGGCGGGGCCAAGGCCTCCCAGGCTCGTTGACTGCAAATGGACGCGTCAGACGTCGCATCACATCCTTCACATTTGTTGGCTTAGGGGACATTACGAGGTGTGTATGTGTGTGTGTGCTTGTCTAGAGGCTCCATGTTGTTCTGCTCCAGTTGTGTCGCTCTCTCAGACACCAGCCCTGTCCTCCACGGTCCACTTCCTGTCCATTTCCTGGTGCCCCTTGACCCCTGCTGGTTGACTTGAGACTTCCCGGGGCTCCGAGTGTGTGCGTGTCTGTGTGTGCGTGTGTAATGAAGCGTAAAAAGGCACTCGGATGATTTTCCCTTGTCTTTCTACTGAACTTCACACTAATCACTGCTCAGTTACAGGAGGCGCTATTACGCACAAGACGCGAATACACTGATACACATTGTTTATTTTCATCAGGCGTTATTTGGCAGTTAGTTAGCATCGCTTACCTAACAAGGGCTGACTTTGCTGTCAGGGGCAACGCCCTCAATGCCCCTTAAAGTAAGAGTTTCACCTGGCTTCTTCCGTTGCGTATTTGATCTCCGTTAAATGCGGCTGAAGACAATATTGTCAATTTGGTGACGTCAGTATTATTATTGCTCTGTTGGAGTCTAAATGGGAGGCTGAAATCCAAAATCTCCTTTTCGTACTTCTAAAAAAGTATCTGAGGCAGAACTGTTTGTTTAAAAAGGGGGCTTCTTTCTCACTGACTCTCAATGCTGAACTTTTGTCCCCCTGATTTGCTGCTTACCGTGAAAGGTATATTGAGAATTGTTATTTTTTCAATTTTGAAATACTCTCAGAGGCAGGACTGTTGGTTTATTAAAAATGCATACGTTCTTATTCCTCAGATTTATTGGGCTGTGTGAAAGATAGATTAAAAAATATCCCAACTTCTGGGGAAATATCAGATGCAGGACTTTTTATGTCTGAAACACACATCACTAAATTAGGGTTTTTGAAGTTGACCTGGCGATTTGTCAACTTTTGGAGCGGTATGAGAGCAGTGTCTAAATAAATAAATAAATAAATAAATAAATAAATAAATAAATAAATAAATAAAATTGTGACGAAGTGAGTGTCAGGGTGAAACTTTACCAGACGCGATGTCTGCCCTCTGTTTTCACTGTTTTGTGTTACGCCATGTATAAAAAATGCAAAACCGGGACGACCGTGTTTAACACCATTGTTCTAAAAAGTACCGACACCGATAAAAGAAAAGTTGAAACCGCGCAAAGATTCGTGATAAAAAGTCGACGGCAGGTCGTGGGGTCATTGTTGTGGGTTTTGACACATCACTGCCGTTCCCCACATTTGCGTGAAAGGGGGCCACTCAATATTTAACGCACGCTGCGGGAAATGTGCGCGGCACGAGTGGGGAGCGTGTTTGATTCATTATTCAACCTCCTCGCGCTTTTTCTCCCGCTCGCTCTCGTGCTGCATGAGCGAGATAACGGCTCGGCTTCACGCCGTAATTCTTTTGCATCACAGATTAGGCAAAGGGAAAAAAACCCTGAAAAAACTATACCATGGAATTTTGCAGGGGGGAGACACGGAAAACACTCAGAAACTCCCTTCTGTTGTTTGTTTCTTCAACATTTAACACTGGGACGATGAAGAAGACGACGGAATGACCGTAACCATCCTCTTCCACTTCCCCCGCCGCCGTCATGCAAATATACGGCAAAGAAATTTCCCAGTGGCTTCCTAGACGCCCGTCAAAAACGCTGCGGGGGAAAAAAAAAACCCCAATCCCAACGCTAACAAATCCTTTAATTTTGCTTCTTTCTACCGCTGGTTTGCTTCGTTACGTATGCAAATGAGACGGTCCCCCGCCTCGCGGCCCAGCGCCTCGTTACGCGGCGAGCTGGGATCACTTACAAAGGAGAGACTATGAGCGCGGGGGTGCAAGGGAGCGAGGGAGATCAGGCGCCAGAAGATGATGACGATGATGATGATGATGATGATGATGATGATGATGATGATGGTGCACACCAGCATAAATACACACAACTCGACTCACATTCGCTCTCACAAACACACTTCCACGCACCCAGACGGTGTGCGCGATTCTAAACTTTTGGCTGCATTTTTGCTTGAGAGCGCCCCGCGGCAGATATGTTGCGCCACATAGCGTTGTGGGCAAAGGGGGCCCCGGGGCACCGTCACATTCAGCGCAGCTACGCCTTATTTGTTCATTTCACGCCGAAGACCGCCTGATAACAATTTCCTCTTTTATCTCCTGCAAAAGCCACGATACAACAACCAACCTTGGACTGTGTATGTGTGCGCGCGTGTACGTGTTGTTCCTGCGCGTGCATGTCTGACCAGCATGTCCTCATGTGAACACCGTGTGGTAAATCAAAAAGTTTCTTTACTTCATTTGGGAAAAAAAAAATATTACAAGTGCGTACACCCACGCATAAAAAACAAAGCCTTATTGTTGACGATGAAGACTCAAGTTTCTCCATCTCCAGGAAGTTTAAAGCTTCCTCCAAGTCAACTTGCTCCCGGGAAAACTTTTTTTGACAGAATTTTACTGGAACGCTTCCAAAAAAAAAACTTTTATGTTCTTAATCTTTGCGCATTGCCGCATTGTTGTCGTGTGTGTCCGCCTGGGTGTGTGTGTGTTAATGATTTTGTAATGTCGATGTCTGCGAAGTTGTGAGAAAGAACCTCACTCATAATTTAACGCTTTTCTCATTTTTTCTCCCGACGAGGATGACAAAATCTCTTTCTCGCCGTGTTCCACTTTGCCCAAATGTCGTATGGGAATGTGTTGTTTTTTTTGTTGGTGTTAGTGATGTGCATTCCAGTTCTTTTAGAATTAGTTTATGCATATATATTAGGGGTGTAAATCGCGGTTTTTATCACGATACGATATCATATCGATACAAAGAACTACGATACGATATTTGCCGATATCTTAAAGCCTGCTGCGATTCATTCACGATATATCACGATATAGTGCTCTACGATCGCTTTTTTTTTTTTTTAAATACAAAATATAGAACAATACGCAAAATCAACAAGGTACTGCAAACTCTTTATTTAGGAAATTACAAGAGTATTGTAGTATACAAAGTGCTTATTTTAACACTGAACTTTGATGTCGTGTTTTTTCGAATCGTTCACTCACGAGCCAACACTAGTTAGTGTTGCTGCTGCATGGTGGATAATTTCACTTCCTATTTCCTTACACTTGCTGCTTCCGTACGGAACTTTTCACTTTTCTACGTAGATGTTTTCATTACTCGAGATCACATCATTCACTGTCACTTGGGAAGTTTTCAATGACTTCACTCGTGTGTGAGGAAGTTCTTACTCTCGCATGGTGTCTTTTTTACTTTCTGCATAATTCCAAGATGGCGGCGTCCCATTAATGAGTCCCCTGGTCCCCATGGCCCCTCCCACCTTCACTTGCTCCTTAGTGCATCCTGGGAGATATTACCGCCGCGGGCGCCGACTCTGCAAATTTATTCACTTTTGTTGGATAATTGAATTTTCCTGTCATAGTAGGGCCAGACCGCAGGGATGACAACCACTCTTCCTTCTCCTTGTCTTTCTTCTTCTTCTATTAATAATCATGGTCGTTGTTGTCAAACCGCCGCTAATTCTGTACTGCCTCAGATGTGCGTTGATTTACTTTGCTGTTGATGTTATTTACGTTCTGGCGGGTGCGAGCGTGACGCATCCAGACGGCGACGGGGTGCCGAGAGGGGGGTGGGGTCACTTATTTCCAGCGAGAAGGGCACTTCCAGTTTTGATGTGCGGGTTAACGCCAACAACGCTTTTAATCTACAACGCGATGACAGCTCCAATGCGCTCATATGACATGATGGAAAACAACAACGTTTGCATGCGTCAATCATGCGCTATCAATCGTCCGCACGTTATTCAGATGTGTAACGGTTGGTTTAAAAATGGAAAACTAAAATTCCTCCACTGTTTTTATTTTTTGACGCAACAGAAAACACTATGAGCACATGTCCATCAATCGTGTATCTTCTGAAGTATTTCACTGACAGAAAGCTGTCTCCATACATGGACCATCAGTTAACTTTTCCGCTTTTTAGTCTTCTGAAGTGTTTTATTTCTCTACTCTAAAAACCTTAACCATTTCACTCTCACACCAATAAATCAAATAAACTATATGCGTGCCATCAATTGTCACATAGTTGACATTCAAGAGATTCCCATGACACATTTGTGTCTCAAAGTGTTTGAACCAGACAACACGGATTTAAAACAGAAAAACTCCTACTGTTGAATGACACAACAGGAAAAAAAATAATGTCTCAAGTTGAGACTCATGGCCAAGAGGCCGGACTCGGACTCGGACTCGGTGCAAAAATCCGACCGAGTCCACAGCCCTGGTCTCAACTACTCGCCATCAATCGCCACCCCTCTCCATTAATCTCCACCACTTGCCATCAATCGCATTGCGAAGATAATCGCTCCATTTGCATTTACAACGAGAGAAAACTGAAACGCTTCTGCTCTCATCTGATACGACAGAAAACTACTCGTGCATATTTCCATTACTCGCCACAATCGCCATTGCATCCGAAACGACCATTCTGCTATTTTGACCTTTGAAATGTGGCACCTAGTCTATATTTGATCTTTACTAATATTTCTCCCTTAACTCAACAATACTGCCTTGTGTCTTTCAAAGGTAGTTTTTCCAATTTAAAGCACGTATTTTTCATTTATTAACGAAATTGTCGAAATGTAAGTGTAAGTGATTGGTAGCCTATTTCTGTCAATTGGCTGGCTAACAATCCAGGATTTATCCATGTGATCAACTCCAACTCACCCGCAACCTAATGAGGACGAGCAACAAAGAAAATAGAAGGATGCTACAAAAAGCACCATTTTTGTATTCAGGTCAGCTTGTGAATTTAAAGTAAAGTAAATCTTGCAGCTTTAAAGACATCGCACACGCACGCACACACTCTGACACGCACACATACGCACAACTCGCATTGGTCAAATATTTATGTGCCGGAGAAGCTGCTGCAGCGTTATTGCACTTGAAGTTGCTTCAGGCGCCTTCTGTCCGATTCTTTCACAAATGTTAAAATACAAAACGCTACAAAACTCGAGCATCAAACATGCGCAGGCACACACAAGCACGGAATGCATCTCCTCATTCAGGACAATGTGAATTTCACACCGCCCTTTACAACCAGATTCCTCCCATGTGGCTGTTTTCTACGAAAGGTAGAAGGCACAAAGAGAGAGACCATGACAATTTCCTGTCTTTTCAGGTCATATCAAAGGCATAACAGAGGCAGGTCAGTATGTGAAAGGGGATTAGCCAAAAGAAGGAACTGGGGCTGTAAAGTTTAACAACCACCATCCATTTTTCACACTTACTTTCACACCGGCCACCTTTCACTCTGCCATCAAAAGCGATTATTTCTCTTTCCTTATGTATGACTGGAGTGTGTAAAAGTTTCAAAGCCTTGTGGAAAAGGACAGCAACATTTGCCACCTTAGAATGGAGTACAAGTGGAATGAATTGCACTGCCATTAAAAACAGATTTATTTATTTTTTTACTGTTTTTAACCATCAAAATTTCCTTCATTTTTCTTCTTCCACGTGTTGTGTGTGAAAGGTACCAAAGTAGATGGGAGGGACCAAGACAAATTTCTGACTTCTGACTATTGTTGTGGCTGCATAACAGATCATTTGCAGAAAAGTGGAAGTGAGAAATTTTCCAGCAGTTGTGTGAAAGGGGATGAGAAAAAACTTTTTGCACAATCACTGTGTGAAAAGGTTTGAAAATTGCTCATTGAACAAAACACAGGCGAAAAAAAAATTGCCTTTTGTTGATTTTTTTTTTTTTTTTCCTTCAGACGTCATAAAATAATTTAAAGAATGGGGACAAGGGTGTTTTTGAAAGAGCGGGCAACTTTTCCTTTTTTTTATTGTTATTTCATATTCTGCAAGTATTTTTCTTTTGCTGATAATTTCCCGTCTCCTTCCTTTACTGCCAAACCTGACACATGAAAGAGCTCATTCCCTTCACTCCCTCTCTTATTTTCCTCCATCTTCATCTCACCTTCGTCGTCGTCGTCCCTGCGTCCTTTAAGTAATTGCCGTTTAATTGAATTTCTGCAAAAGTCGTTGAAGTGAGAATAAACAGTGACTAGACAAAGTTTGAATGTGACCCCCAAAAGTGATTGGTTGGGGGGTAGTTGCTATAATTTCTTAACAATACAAATGTTACTATTAAAATTAATTCTAAATTCAGCATGCATAAAAAAAACTGTGAAAAGGGTGTGATTATTTTTCAAAAGCATCACTTAAATAATGTCTTTAAAAAAATGTCGCTTAAATCCTCAATCCAATGATTCAAATATATCAAATTATTGTCAATTTAAGACACCCACATCAAAGAATGACTCATACTTGACTTGCAAGTCTTCAGTTGACGTTTGTTCTCCACAAACAGAGGAGCAACACAGAACGTTTTCAGCACTCTGGACAGCTCCCCATTCACCCAGTTGTCAGCGGAGCCTCTCGCCCCACCATCGATTAATTGTTTCACCTTTAGGGGAGAAAGTTTGAAATAGTCGGCCGCAATGGTATGACAATCGAATAGAAATCACGTTTTAGGGACCAAATGCAAAGTTCATGACGCAGCATTAGCCGCATTTTTTACTCGGCAAGTCCTTCAAGCGCCAACCAACCGTACATCAGCCAGCGGGAATAATAAAAGGCGAGAGAGAAAGCAGGAATAAGAAATGTGTGAGTGAGCATGTTGGCGAGTCAGCAGCGGCGCTCGCTCGCTTGCTGCCTGCAAAATGGAGGCCATGAATTTCAATTGACAACAAGCGGACGCACGCCATTTGGGGGGCAAGTAGGAGGGGGGCTGCTTTTACCGGCCAGGACAGAACCCCCGCGCACCCCCTATTCCTCAGAGCCCGGGGTATTAGAAAATGATCTAATGTCACGCGTGGGGAGAGAAAGGTTACTTTCTGCACACGCGCTTCACATTTGCCTTTTCCCTCGCTGACCTTTTCGGCATTCTTTCTTCTCCCACTTTTCTTCAATATCATTCGTTCTTTTTTTTCTTCTTCTTCTGTTGGGCTACTAATTGGCTTTGTTCACGCACATCGTTTAAAAAAGCCGACAGCGCTGGCGCACCGCTAACCTCAGCACCGCATCCTCCTCAAAAGCATCTAACAAATCTTATTAAACATCTACAGAGTGATTTTGCATCACATAAACACCATCACAAAACGTATTATACCGCTCACCCCTTTTAAAATTCCGTCAAAGTTAGCACACCCCTTTCCAGGGCACCCCAACCCCCTTCAAAAGTAATTTCTATGGAGCATCCGTTGATTGATTTTGGATGATTTGGCAGCATTTAGTCACTGGAACAAAAAAAAAAATTACTGGAGTGAAATCAATGTTTACAGCGGAACATCTTTTTCATTTTCGTCACGCCCTGGAGATTGCCCACCAGAGTTGCATGAATTCCACTTTTTCTATAACAGTTTTAATCAAACGCAACCCGTGGAGGTCCCCCATCCCTTGGGGAAGCTGTCATTATATACTGTCTGAAGTTAATTAAAGTTTATTTTCATTGTTGTCACGGCAACACAACTCATTAAGCGTGTGTTGTGTTTTGCAGATCTGAGGCCCCTCCCGGACGTGGCCATGACAGGCAACTGCACGCGTGAGTGCACCGAGTTCGGCCACTCGGACTCATGCTGGATGCCCGGCCAGCCTTCACCGAACCGCAAGGTGCCCAAAGGGGCCGCCGTTCCCCCGAAGCTGTCCACCTTCGTGCCTTACCAGGAGATGGACGCCACCCACGACCCGCCTCCACCCGTGGCTAACGGCAGTCCTAAACCCATCCCCGTGGAAGAGCGTGGTGTGGGCGGTGGCAGGGTTGCTAACATGCGCTTCATGACGCCCTACAGCAGTGCCTACCCCCTGGGGGCCGCCGGCCAGACCCCTGCCAAAGACTGCGGCCTGGAGGAGATCCCCCTCAGCCAGGCAGTGGAGTTCCACTCAGCCACCACCCCCACAGGCCACGCCGGCAAGAGGGAGATCTACCTGTGAGGGTGGACCGTGCCGCGTCACTCTCCTTTGACGCTGCTCACTTGAACACCTTGACAAAAACGCCACCCCAGCCCACCTCACTATCCGCCTCAACACCTTACCAGGATCTGAAACCTTTCCTTCACTGTCCCCTAAATACCATTCCGCCCAACTATTCACCTTCATGCCCACCCAAAAACACAACCCCCACCCCTAACCACCTCACCCCTCAATCAGCTCCTTTACAGCCCCTGAACACCTCACCACCCCAAATGACATCCCTGCTCTATTAAACCACCTTACTGTCCCTACGGAAACCATATTCTCCAACCAACTCACCACCCCTTTAAACATTTCATTGATCTCTCAAACACCTTTGTTACAAGCCCAAACACCTCCCTAATTGCTTGTGAGCGCCTCAACACATCGTTAACACACGAAACACATTTCCCGCCCCTCCATGACCTCACCATAACCCCAAAGCCTTTCCATACCCAAATAAACGCCCGAAGCCCGAAACACCTCATGGGTTCTCCTGAATACCTCACCACCTCCAGCAAACCTTTCACCGAGCACCTCTCCTGCCCTTAAACACCTCACCTGTGCCTGGTTGTGTTTTAGCACAGCCCACATTCCCTTACGCCCACTGCTCTAGGCCCCGCCCACCTGGCTTTGTGCCAGCCAATCAGCTGTAAATGAGGAAATGGAAAGAATGTAAACAACAAACTGCTTTGTGTCTTCTTTTTTCACCCCCACCATCTCACCCCACCACCCGACGCCTCCCCTCGAGTGGGCTTTGTTGTAAATCTTTTCTCACTATTCTGCGTGAAACTATCTAGCTTGACTTTGAACTTCTTTCTTTGGATTTAGTGGAAGAATTTCTGGACGTCAAAAAATCTGGCATGTTTGGTTTTTATCCTTTGTGTTACGAGGATATTTGCCTTGTTAACATATGGAGGGAATCTTTTTTTTTCCCCCTAATTCCACATGTAAATACATTATTGTAAAGCTTATGTGACGTCACGTTGCTGGACTGATGAGTTTTACATGTACAGACGCTGCAGAATTTTCTTTTTGGGGCGGGGGTGCTCGTGAAGGGACAAAATTGTTGGGAAGTTATCCACAAGTTTACTGCCAGATCAAAACTGAAACTTTCATCGTCGTCGTCATCATCAAGGTTGTAATTAGTAATATTCAAGTGAATCCGAAATGTTTTTGTGATTGTTGTTGTCGATTCAATTTTGATTGACACAGAATTGATCAACAGAGGAAGTCAATCAACGTAATAAAAATCAGCACAAATAATCAAGTTGATGTAAATTGTTCCCGACATAATCATCATAATTAACAACTGTTGTTCATCCCGTGAGGAGCCAGAATGTTGACATCAAAACATTTATGATAATTTCACCTATTGAGGGCCACATTTCAGTTTGGTTTTGGTGCCTATTTTATTGGAGTGATCTTCTTCCAAATCTGTTAATCTAAAAAGTAGTTTATGAAGAAGTATTTCCATTTCAATGCCCAACACACACCTCTACCTTCCTCCTCCTCTTCATCTTTCCTCTCGTCCTGGCCGTCAGGAATCAGGTCATTTTTTTCCACTTTGCGCCTCCCAAGCGGCCGGTGTGTTTTGCTGCGTGAGGTAAAGACGGAGGACAGAGGTTACATTTACTCTTTGCCACCAATTAACCTCAGCTGACCCTCTGTGGCCTTTTGCTGCCTCTGTTGGTTTTTAGTGTGTGTGTGTGTGTGAGAAAGAGTGCAGTTCATTTTTTAAAGTTTAAAGGCAGTGTCACAAATTATTCGTCTTAATTTGAGACTTTTTGACCCTGCAAAGAAAAAAAAGTTGTTTTTTTTTACTCACTTTAATTTATTAGCCTGCCAGAAAACAACACTTTGAAATTTCACTATCATCGTTGGGCAATAAAATTACCCCCAATTCCTGATTTGTGTTTGATTTTGCAACGTGAAATTCGGTAGACATGTCTATTATGAGTAGAACCACAAAAAAGTCTCAGAACAACATTTGCAGCATTTCTGGCTCTCCTAAGGACGAAGCAGTTCATTAGCCTAATAGCACAGTTGCCTATGTTATCGAGTTGAATGTTTTTGGTTTTAAAAAAGAATCGTGATACAATTTATTTGGCAAAAAAAAAAAATTTAAAAAATGCCAACATGCTTGCAAAATTGTTCTTGTTTTTGAAGAACTTTTCAGCAACTACATTTAATAAGTTACTACAACTCAAAAGTGTTTTGCTTTCTATCCTTGCATTGCTTGCAAATATTTAGACTGGAAAATTCCTCTGATAATGAATCATTATTTTTTTTAAAAAATCAAACTGTCTTGTTCAAAGTATAACTGATCACCCAAAGTGAAAAGTAAAGTTCCTCCCTCCCGCACACGCTACATGCTAACGCTAACACTGAGCGCGTCTTACATTAACGCCACAGGGTGCCTTGTGTAGCGTGTACAGCACGAGTGGCGAGAGTCCGAATTATTTTGTTTTTAAAAACGGAAAAGTCAGGTTTGACGAGGAAAGGCAGGTTGTTAAAAACATTACATAGACAAAAGAGAAGAACACATAGTTAAAGTTCTTTGAAGTATTTTGTATTCAAAACAAATCATGTACAATTTGACACTCAAATTTTCAACGTTTGACAAGCGTTGGAAAGGACGTTTACCACAACTCATATTTTTTTGTTTTTTTATTGTGTATTATAATTCTGAGCATGAAATAAGCAGACTTTATAAATATAAAAAGGTTTTGAGGCTGTCAGTTTTCTCATTTGATCAGTCAATTACTGGTTTCCTGTATCAATATGTGCTCTACATTTTATTTATTTTTTTTTTCTCCTTTTTAACAAAACTTTGAGCGGGCACACTGTGTTTTTATACCTCCCAACTCCATTACCGCCTGATCGGCATATCACCACAACAACTCGCCACGAACAGTCAGTCCTTCAAAAGTGTTAAACTTTCCAAAATGAATCAAAACCAGAAAAATGAATGCAGATTTGATCCAACATATGAGACGTGCAAACAATGACGTTAAATGCCAATTTGTAACCAGCTCTCCATTTTAGCCACAAATAGGAATTTCAATACCTTCAAAGGTGTTAACAAATCACAAGTTACATCGAGATGTTTGTTTCTAAGTCTTAAATCACAAGTTATTGATGTGGGAATCATTCAAGCTAGCAAAATCATGTTTGCATTACGTAAAATAAATAAATAAAGTGAAACAAAAGAGTAGTGCAAATGACTGGAAAAATGAAATCTAATGGTTATTCAAGTTGACCTTTTATTATTTACAAAAATGTCTTTTTTTATTTAAAGGAACTGCAGTATTTTTCTAATGTGACAAACAGATCAATGCTAAAAAAAAAGAACAATTTTTTATGACTAACTCCCAAACGTGGTTTCTTGTCATTTTCTTACAAGCTCTTAACTTGCCCAGTTAATTATGAATGATTCAGGCTGCTAAAACTAAATCAACCTCCTTGTAATGTAAAAAAACAAATTTAGTCAAAACCTATGACAAGTGCCAATAAACGTTACAAATCAATTTGCTAAAATCCCTCCAGTTAATTGTTTCAGTAGAGTTCTAATTTTGTGAATTAAAAAAGGTAATATTTTTCAAATGGAACACACTAGCCGACATTTTCTTTCTTACCATAATTGTTACGTATGTGGCAGAGGTTTTTAGGCTAATAAATTAGCATTAGAAATTTGTAAACACAACTTTTGTAAACTTCTGACGCACACCACAAAGGTAACAAAAAAATAAAGGAAAATATCGCCTGCGGAAACTTTTACCAATTTTGAAGCAGGAGACTTTTTTTGTTTTTAGAATTACTGAGAAGAAGCCTGTCCATGTTTGTAGACTTGCTGTGGGTTGGTTATATTTCTATAGAAACAATGCTAGTGATGCCTTGTTTTTTGTACAGTTTTATGTACATGCAATTGTACTTTTCTTTTTGTTTTCTGATGAGATGACAAATATGAATATATATAAATATATATATATATTATCTTGTATCTATACTCGAAGCGTGTGAAGGAAACGTGGCTCGTAAGCTTGTCCTTGTTCGTAGGCTCGCGTAGGCTCGTCGCGCCGCTCGTCCACTTTTGATTTAGATGTTTTTGTTGATTTTTTTTAATGATGTTATAGCAAAGGAATGTCGAGTGATGACGTGTTATCTTTTTTTTTATTTGTTGTTGCTTTGTTTCCTTCTTCCTTCTTTGTCCATTTGCATGTTTGACTTTGGAATCAATGTCAGTGTTTTTTGGGGGGAATGGTTTTGCTGAGCAAATCAAAGAAATGATGACATGTAATTACTTCTTCCTCATGGCTTTACAATAAAATACACTAAGTTCAACTGCGGTGTCTCCTTGTGTCTGATTTCAAAACTTTTTTGATGTATTTTTAAACAGAAGTACAGTTTATGTTCTTTTTTTTGGAGGGATGAAGTATGGATGGATGATAAAAGCAAAGAGGAAACAACAGGAAATCAATGACAAATCATCACAACTCACCTTCTTCACCTCCATCCTCATCTGCTCATCACTCCATCTTTACTTCTGTCCATCCCTCATCTTTCTGTCATCCATCTTTCCACATCTTTCTCTTCATTCATCCATTTTGTGTCTCATGATCATCCTTTCCTTTACATCTGCTCGTCTTCATTTCATCTTTTCACCCGTTCATTTTTTTCTTATCTTCGACCCATTGATTTTTTTTTCACATTTATCTACATGTTTTCTGTCTATTTCTCGTTTCTCCATCATGGATTTTTTCATCTGCCCATCTTTTTTTAATCAAACATTTCATTCATCTGTCCATTTTGTCCATCTTTGAATCAATCCATCTGTCCACATTATTTTTTTTTGTGCATCCATTTTTTGAAATTCTTTCATCTTATGAATCTTTTCATGTTTATCATTCTATCATCGTACTTTCCGCTGGCAAAAAAAAAAAAAAATCTAGACTTTTATCCTCTTCTTCTGGACTACTTTGAGGAACATTTACCAAGTGTGCACGCACAAACACACACAAAAACACACACTTTCGTTCTTTGATGGAGTGAAGAAGAAAATGTACTTGAAACACATCACATCATCTCAGCCAAGATCAATACAATTATTGATTGTCTCGACACACGCACGCACGCACACACCCACCCACACACACACACACACAAAAGAGTATGATTGCTGATAACAATTATGCCACTTGATGAAACAAAGCAGTCGTCAAGGCGTGAATTTGTACGTTATCGTCCAAGATCCTGCGGCGTGCACCCATGCCAATTAACGTGTTGCTAATTAGCGACTGCCGTTAAAAATAGTTGCAGCGAGTGAGCGACAAGATGTGGATCAGCGAGACCGCCTTAGTCCTGTTTGCACTCACCACCGCATAAAAACTACAAAAACTCATCTTCTCTCTTCTTTTTGCCACTTAGCAGAGCAGATTGAGTCTTTGGTTGAACACCAACTGACTAGTCACACCTTAACAATATAATGTAACATAACATAATAATATAATATAATATGATACAATATAATATGCAAGTGAAATACAAATAAACTAAATAAATAAGTAAATAATTAAATTGAGAACACTTAACTAACAGAAAACAGACTAAAAATACTAAAATGTAAAATTAAGAATATTTTTTAATGCAGTTACAACGGCTGTCAATTATTGGCAGCTTTTGACTATTTGCCTATTGACACCGTGAGCTTGGTGCCTTGCCTCCCGATTTCCTCAAAGGAATGTGTGAGGTGCAATAAAAAGCCAGCAAACATCATATTTCAAGTCAACATCAATATCCATGTGCGTGCGTGACCTGCAGGAAATCGAAACAAAATTGTTCACAAAGTTTACTGTGGAAATGTTATGCAACAACTTTAAAGTGCCTGACTGAAAAAAAAAAACAAGAAAAGCCTACGTGACCCTGAGAGCGCGACAAAGGTCGACCGTGGCGTTTTTAAGTGTTGACGTCGCCGTGGAAATAATGAAGTGTTCTGTTTTTCAAGCCGGAAAAATGGTCCCGTCGCTCGAACAGAAAAAGAGATCCTGCAGGGATGTCTTCTCGACACATTAGGAATCACTTCAACGCTCATCAATATGCTACTGAGATGCCCGGACCACATCATGAATATTCACACACTAAACGGGAGGCTCTCAAACCCGTATCCTAAACTCAACCCCCCCCAAAAAATGAGAGATGTGCTGTGAATCCCCCCCCCCCACACACACACGTGGATTCCGGTGCCAGCGCCCATTGGACCCGTCTCTGCATCCCTGCCACTATTTCACACATGGACCATTCACAGTGTACGTGAATGTGTGTGAGAGATTCTGGCTTTCGTCGAGCAAAGTCCTCCTGGGGTTGCTGCGGGCGATCCAGCCCATCCAACAACACACAAACAAGCAAACACACACGCACACACAAATAGTTATGAACAAAATTATTGATTGTTTAAGGGGGAAAAATTCATAAAGTCCAAAACTAACCCCAAACTCAAACCAAACACTTCCCCTAAAATAAACATGACAATTGCTTGTTTTGTCCGCTTGATGAGCATGTGCAATCTCATGTAAGAGTGAAACAAGGTGGTCAGACGCTTTCCACAAGAATAATAAAACAGTTCATCCAAACCATGCAATAACCAAAACCCAGTGTGATCCTCACATATACAAATGCTATTTTTTATCCAGTTTACAAGAAGGTATATTTTTGCTAAAATCTGAAACAAGTGGTCAGAATGTCTGAAAGTCACAAGTCACGAAAAAAGTTAATTAAAAGCATAGCAGTGATCTTAAAGGTGAACCTTAAAGGAAGCGGCGGGGGCGGGCTGTACAGGAGCGTACGTGTGTGTGCGTGTGTGTGGGGAGGCGGGGGGGGGGAGTAAGGATGGGGAGGGCAAAGAAGATAATGAAAATAGTCCCTGAACTTGATTTCCTTAATCACTGCATGTCCCTCTTTTTGTTAATTGAAGATAATTATAGGATTTTAATTTCCTTATGTAGGTTAAAGAGGAGATGAAGACGACGAGGCACACTAACTTTATTAGCTCGCTTGCTCACATGCGCGCGCTAATACGCGCGCACTCCGCTAGGCTCGCTAATCACGTCTCGTTAGCGCAACGAGCACATTGACGAAACAACAGCTTCAGTTAGCGCTGGCCAACCAAGCGTCGCATTATTAGTGCCTCGTTTATGCATCTAAACACACGTACAAATGCGCATGCACAGAAAATGGTGGACAATAATTTTTGAACACCAAGCTGAAAACACAGTTAAACTATACTTTTCTCCCGTTATGTAACTTAAGGCCTGATGTGGGGCCAGAATAAGTAAATATGTGCATGAATAAAATAAGACATCTTACATAAACGCTTTTATTTGACACGAGAGCTTTCGCACGCGCAAGTAACACTATCACGTTCACGTGAGCAAAATAGAGTTCAGGCTGCTAACTAACAACTGCACTGATCCAATCCTAACTGAAACATACTGGAATAAACCCTGAACCCCACCTAATGTTAACCCTAACCTCCTAAACCCTAACCCCACCCTAACTCGAAGCTTCTGTATTGGCTTTTCATCATGTGTGCTTCTGTTATGACTAAAATAGAAATCAGTCCGCTAACTAACGGGTGCACTAATCCAAATCCAACTGAAACATACAGGAACTGACCTGACCCCCATAACCCTAACCCCAAGTTCTAACCCTTAACCCTATCCCCGTACCCTAACCTCAAACCCAACCCCATCCCCTAAGCCTACCAACAAACTTGGAACCGTAACCCCTAACTCATAGCCCTACAATCCTGAACCCTTCTAACCCTATCCCGAAACCCTACCCCAAACCTAACTCACCTTACCCAACCTATCCCCAACCCCTAACCCTACCAACAAACCTGTAACCCTAACCCCTAACTCATAACTCCACAACTCTGAACCCCTTACCCTAACACCAACCACTAACACTATCTCTAAGCATTAACCCTTACCAAAATCTTAACCCTAACCCTTAACCCAACCCCTAACCCTTTCCTTAAGCCTTACCTTGACTCCAACCACTAACACTACTGCTGACCCTAACCCTTGACCCTAAGCCTTTCCTTAAACCTCACCTTGACCCCAACCACTAACACTACCCCTACTCTTTAACCCCTAACACTAACCCTAAGCCTTTCCTTAACCCTTACCTTGACCCCAACCACTAACACTACCCCTGACCCCGTAGCCCCCTAACCCTTAACATTTTTTTGGAACTGCTGGGCTTCTGCTCTTTTGGGTATTTCTTACCCTTGTTGTGGCCATACTCTGGTTTTACTTAGATTTTTTTAGCCTGTTTTATCATGTGAACGATTCTGGTATTTCTGTTGCTCGAGTCGTTGTTCCGTTAGGGGTTTGTGTTGTCCGCTTCAAATTTCATATAGGCTTTAATCATAATGACACAAGCTGGTTCAATTCGGGTTCTGGACCCAACATTTTCCATGTTCTCCTTTTTCAATAAATCTCTAGCAATGGTTCTATTGCTGCAGTTGGTGATTTTTTTGTTTGCCTCAATTGACTTTTGTGTATGTGTTGATATTTTAGTGTGTGTTTGTTGCCATAGCGATATGTGTCACTTCCAGGCATTGTGGCGTCCCCTCAGCTTCTGCTGCCTTTTAAAGTCGTCCAGCTCTTAATGTGTCCCTGAGTGTCTTCAAGTCTTCAACCCTGCGGAGCCTTTTTCTCTTCCCCTCCTTTCTTCTTCTTCTTTGGTGCTTTTATCTAAGCCAAATCCAAGATGTCAGCCTGCGGGGAAGCTGAGTGTCTTGCAGCCTCAGAAGAAGCCGCCGCCGCTCGTCTTTGGGGCCCTCGTTCACTCCCTCAATTTCTTTTTCTTTCTTTTTTTGTGTTCTTTTCCCATCCTGATGTGGGGCACTGTAATTGAGCGGCGGCAGGCCCGATGAAATGAGGGGGAGGGGCAGTGTGGGGGCGAGAGGGTGGGCGGCGTGCGCCTGAAAGTGATGTTCCTCGATGTGCACGACAGCAGTGGGAGGGCTGTGATGAAAAAGTAATGATGCTAGTTACATTCTATTAGAGGAAATGTGAAGTCCCCCCAGTGCTCTCCCCCCTCCCTCAATATCAGCATCAACCAAAGGAATTCTGGGACACCGCACACACGTTATTTTTTTCACACTAGCTCCTTCCATGTGTTAATTTTGCTGCTTTCATGTATTTTTAATGTCATATTTCACACAATTACAACTTTTTATTTTGTGTTTATGCGCATGCTGAATGCACAAGTGTAATCAGAGCCTCATTGGAAAATTAAGTTAATGAACTGGCAGGCTTTAATATTCATCACTTCAGCTTTAATATTAATCATTTTGTGATTTTATATTCATGACTTCATTCTTTAATATTTGCCGTTGACCGGCCCTGCGGCGCCACCTGGATACAGCGTGAGTACTGAGCCAGGCTACATTACATTAAGGTTTCGCGCTTCAACTTTTCTATTGCTTTAAAAGATCATTTTCATTATTTCATTCTTGAATTGGTTCTGGATGTGATTCTCTGGTGCTTTTTTCAAATCATTTTTGACCATATTTGATTTTGTCTTGATTTATTCATTCGCAGATGTGCTTGGTCGCACGAAGAAGAGGCGGAGGACGAGACAGTCTAGCACGGAGCCTTAAAGCAACATCATTTAGCGCATGGCTGCACCGCTGCACTAAGACACCCCCTTCTCGCTGTCATCCACCCTGCGCAAGGCTGCCTCCGGCACAACTTTAGCCCCCACCAGCCCGACTTGTGTAAAGAGATCACAAACTCTCACAAGAAGACAATGAGCTGTCCGCAACATTGGACAGTCCAGACATGGAAGGCATTGTACAGTAACTCCAACCTCCACATACCAGGCCACACCTAAAATAAGTGAAATCTGCAATACAGTATGTCGTAAATATTCGGCAAATTTTTCTGCCATTTATAACAATTAATTAAAAAAAAAACAGAATCCATACACATACAAGTATAGAATATATTGATCCAAATGTACCATCTGACGACAAAAATCAATAATCACACCCAAAATTTACATTAATAAATAAACCTACAGCCATGGCTTTTCTGTAAAAGGAATAGTTAATAGTAATAGTTGGACATTAAATAATATTTAGCAAAAACGACTTCCCGTTTTTGTTCTTTCAAAATTTAATGTCAAACAATAGTGTCATCATCTAGTGGTTGAAAGTGAAATTACACCCAAAATAAACTGAAAGGGGAGGGGCGGCGTTACTGCATAGTTCTTTTTTAACTAGACCATAGACCATAACTATTAGATTTGGTTCAATCATGACGGGATTCTGGCTTTGTTTTGTATGTGGTTCTCGACAGAGTCCTTTGGTGGTGTTTGTTTTGGTTTTACGTTTTACAATGTGATTTTTGACTTGGTTCTTGACTTGGTTCTGAATGAGCAGAGTTCATTATCTCTAGTTTCAAAACATTGCTGGCATCAGTTCTGTGTAAAGAGGGCGTATCAGACAAACAATAGAATCACATTCCCATTTTCTGTGCTAAATTTGCACATCATCGGCTGGCTTCGGAGTCACACCACGGCCTCGTTACCACGGCAGCCTGAGTGTCACCCGACCGTCCGTGGTCCAGTCCCGTGTTGTTAGCCGCTGGTCTTGATCACAATCTAATTGCCGGCGAGGAACGTGGATCCCAGTTTTTACCCCAACAATGGTGGCGAGCAATTACGCCAGCGAGGCGGACAGATGATTGGAGTCCAAATGTTGTTATGGTTAGCGAGAGAAAATAAACAGTTAATGGGGTAATTACAAGTCGGCGGGCGAGTCGCCGGCGCATGTGGCGCTCGGTCAACACAAAGGCGCCGGCTCGGTTTATGATGGTAAACAGAGCCGACTGCGGTGTAATGCCACTTTTCAAAGCCCACTGATTGGCCACCAGCGACCCCGCAAACGAGGAGGGCACGGCCACAAACGACACGGCTGCCCGACGCAAAAGTTTTGGACGGAGGAGGAGTTTGTCAAATATAGAGTGTAGGGAACTTGATAAAAGAGTGACAATGTAATTATTTGTTAGCAAAAAGTTTGTTGTTTTGTTGACTTGTTTCTGAAAGTATTTCACTTTTGTGTGTTGGAGGAAGCATGTGAGTCAAAAACAAATTTTCACCCCATTAGGAACTTAACAAATATGAGCAAATACTTATCTTTTAAAACACCAACTGTGCAATGGACCTCCCAACATCGTTATCACGCACGTCTTCAGTAAGTTTAGGAACTGAAGTTCGGGTATTTCAAATATCGGATTCAAGACACATTTACGCCATCATTAAAATTTGGGCTTCATGGCAGCATTAGCAAGCCCGAAAGTAGGAGAAGCGTTTCAAAACAATGACATGGCTTTAAAGTAGATTTCCGTGGCGTGTTTGGGGTTTTAAATTGGATTTTCAAAACAGGCTGAAGGTGTCAAATCCTGGTTAAGGTTTTAAGGTAGGATTTTAAGATAAAGGTAAGGCTTTCCAACAAGGGTTATGGTAGGGTTTCAAGGCATGTTTCAGTTTGTAGTGACCAATAAGGTTTCAAAATAATGTCAAGGCTTTCCAAGCTCGGATTAGGGTTTCAAGCCAGTTTTAGGGTTTGAAAACCGGGTTAGTTGCACCAGTACATGCATTGTCGTCATGTTTAAGAATGTGGCAGACACATTTTCCTTGTCGCTGTGAATAAATACTGGTCACTTGTGCATGTAAAAAAAAAAAAAAAAAAAGAACCCTGATGGAATATCTGCAGGGCTAATGAAAAGAATGCTGAATGTGCCATAATTTATATTTACATGGGAAGTGGCGGCGGCGGCGGGCGGGTGCGGCGCAGTATTTGGGCCAAAGAGGCCTTATCTGCCCGCTCGTTATCAGCGGCCGGATGCGCTCGTCATCATATCCGACTTGATAACTTCACATTTCAGAGCTCCTTAGCTCGGTAGCTCATCGTATCAGCCCTCCGCACGCAGATGGGACGGCTTTCATAATCACAATTCACGCATTTTTCAACTCAATGCAGGTCGGAGGCAGAGGCTGACTCAGCAGTTTTGCATGCTCGCCATATTTGTCATTGCGGGCCAGGCTTTTCCAGGCTCAACCACGGCTCAGGCGGCCTTTAATCAACACACTTAGTAAACAATACACGTCTTCCTCTTCCCACCGTTTGGCCCCGGACCGCCTTTGAATGTTCGCCAGACCCCTACGTGGATATTTTTTTCCTTCGGATCGAAGCGATGTTCATGTGCCAAGTACTCTTCAGTAAATTGATCAGCTGAGTGTGATGGAGAGAAATGCTTGGCTGTGATTGAGTGACGGATACTCCTCAAGAGACTCAAATCCAGGGAACACCCAAAAAAAGCCAAAAGCTTTGAAAACCGTTTCTATTGACCACTAATAGATCGGAAGCCAGTTTTACACAGCAATAGAATTTGGTAGACATGTTCATCATGAGTAAACCCACGAAAAACATCTGAAAAATCCAGACACAGGAAGTTCGTTGGAAGTGGACAATTTAGAGAGAAGTCCTTCAGTCTTACTTTTAAACTCTAATTCTGTCTTGAAGTCCGAATTTGAAACCCTGACTTTCAACTAAAGTATATGTTGAAAGCATCACTCTGTCTAACCAGAGTTCAACTATCACTCCCAGGTTGATCTCGATGCCCAAATAAAGACCTTAATACATAAAAGTGTTGTTGCACGGAAAGGAGGAAAAAAAGATTACTGTACATTTCATTTTTAATTCCAACCGTCCTCCACCGGGAAATAACTTCTGTGGACGAGAAAAGAAGCTCTCAATATTGTGTTTGCTTGGCAGAGTCATTATTGTGGATATTACTTCAGTGGGGGGGGGGTGAGCTAGTGAGGGCGCCTTCGGTTGGACCTCGCTACTGGAAACAGAGAATCCCCTCAAGCCAAAAATATACACTGTGAGTCACGGAAGAACTTTAGACAACTTTCTACTCGACACAAAAATTGCCTCACTTCATGTTTCATATGAATTCCTCGTTAAGACAAACGGTTCGGAAGATAAATGAATATTATTAGGATGATTATTATGAAGCAGACGTCTTTTGTAGTACCTGGAATGACCTGTGAGTGGCAGTGTGGTGCACCCAAACTGCTGAGCAAAATACAAAGAAGAGAGTCTTCATCTTTTTCTTTTTATTGTGAAAAAAAGTCTCTTTTAAATCAAGGCCTTACATTTGGGGTTCTGTGTGGGGTTCAACCGGATTAAGAATCAAAAGTGTATTTAATATTTAATAATTATTTAATATTGCTGGACAATCCCGATGTAAAGTGACGGGCGACGATCCCCTCGGATGTTTCCAATAAAGCCGTTGGGACAGTCGGGTGGCGCACGGGCGGTTCGGCGTGTGATTGATGATGTCTGGGTTCAGCCAGAGAGGCCATTCGTCAGCGCTGTGCTTCGGCGCTTTTCGGGTTCTGGTAACGAGAGATTAGGGATTTTTTTTCCTGATGATTTGAGGATGTTTTTTTCCTTTTCCTGCCATCCAGATTGCATGTTTGATTAGCGTATGTTAATCCGGCTCTGCCGATACTTTATTTCTCCCCCCCCACCAAGTTTTACGACATATATGCGGATGAATAAATTCCAAGGAGAACCTTCTCCAGGATGATTTAAGGTGCAAGTGGAGCTAGCAAACGCTCACTCAGCTTTTCCCGTTTTGATTTTGAACTTCCAACATCAATCAGAATGTCACTGGCTCACTCACATGCCGTCAAAAGTTTTTAACTTTGCTTACTCACGTGTTGTTACTTAGGGAGGACCAAGGCTCCTCAAATCCAAAAGGAATATAGTAAAAAATGAAAACAAATGTAAGAAATATTTTTTAAAAAAACCTAAACTTATTTGTTTGGTTATATTTTTTACATTTATTTTCATTTTTTATACATTGCTTCATATATATTTAATTGTATATATATACACATATATACATATTTATCATTGTATTTATTTCGTATGGGTAGTTATTTATTTTATTTATTATATTATATTATGTTATATATTCATAACTGTAATTTGTCAGCCAAAAAAAAAAATACATTTTTCCAGGAGATATTACCGTAAATTCCGGACTATAAGCCGCGACTTTTTTCCAAAATTTTGAACCCTGCGGCTTATAGTCAGGTGCGGCTTAAAGAAGGATTTTTTTCATGATTTTTGTGATGACTTGATCACTTTTATACACTGCGGTATCTTGAAGAAAAAAACAACAACAAAAATACTATTTTGAAACACTACTATGGCTGCTGCTTATTCTGGCTGTGTTGCTTGTGCCTATTATGAGCTTTAGTAGGAATGCACGCTAGGTGACCTGCGTCAAAGGGCTCTAAACCCTTCATCACAGGCAATGTTTAGAAAGACATGTTAAAGTATGTTATAAAAACTTTAAAAAGGCTTTCTGTGAACGGTCTTTCTCTGTAAAAAAAACGCGTGTGCACGTGCGGCTTATAGTCCGGTGCGGCTTATATAAGAAAAAAACTAAAATATCCCCCAATTTTAGCTGGTGCGGCTTATAGTCCGGTGCGGCTTATAGTCGGGAATTTACGGTATTTACTTTTTAGAATTCCAAATAGACATTTTTGACTGGCTTTCATACTTGGTAATATGGCTAACTTCATGTTGCTTTTCTGTTTTCTTGGTGTAAGACAGTGTTGTACAGTATTTATTTTTTGTCTGCTCAAACTGGGTGGATGTAGACTGATGTAGACAAAACGCTCATGCAGACATCCTCCCAATCAGTATTCCTCCCGCGTTCTTTTCCGACAGCGACGAGGTTCCGATCCAGTATTTCCCAGGGAAGATCAGAGCGTGCAAAGTGACTGCAGGGCCTTTGGGGCCACAAGAGGATGCACTAAAAGGCCCGGCCCGGTCTCGCTCTTCTTATTTAAGGCTGCCGCTTCGACCCTGACAGTTCATTTAATCATATTTATATTCACAGTGGAGGAACGTCTCAGGGTTAAGCTGCGCAAAAGCGCCGCAGTCAGTACTTTTTATCTCGTCGCACACATACACAAAAAGCTGACCTTCCTCTGTGAATTTCCAACCAGGAGGGGAAGATGGAAAAGTTGCCGTTATTGACTGAACACTCCGGGCCGCTCTTGTATTCATTTAGCCTCGCTAACAACCCGCGCCCTCCTGTATTCGATTGCCTCGGCGATCCGGCCTGTAATGTACTCAGTGTGTTTCTACATTTGCTTTCGACTGCGAGCCATTAGCACGCACACACAGATAGCGATTGAACACACAAACACACACACGAGAGTAAACAAGGCCTTGCGCGGAAAGGCAAACGCAGCAATATCGAGCGGGCGCTAGCGCATTTGCATTAGCTGCTATCTCCTTGCTCTAACCGGTCCCCGCAGTCTCATTTAATTGAGGGCCGCCGTAAATTTCTAGTGAGCCATACCCCCCCCCCCCCCATATTAAGCAAATTAAACAGTAAATTCCGTGACTGCTGTTTGAGCAGGAAAGCAGCTCGAGCTGGCACGATCGAGTGCGAAGCGAGCATCACCGCCGTAAAGCTTTCACGGCTAAACGGGTGTCACCGTTCAGACGCTCAAGTTTGAAAACTGTAAATCCCAAATCGGTTCGTTGAGGTTACATTTTGAATCCTCCTTCCTTTGGGAATTCTTTTTTGTGTAGATCAGTTTTGTGATTTGAGTTTGTTGGTGAGAGCTTTGTGTTTTGATGATGTTTCTGTTTCTTGGTGTTACGTTTTGAACACGGACAGTGGAACCTTAATTAATAAACTTCATTTATTATTGCTGGCGGCTCGGTGGCGCACTGGGTAGCACGTCCGCCTCACAGTTAGGAGGGTGCGGGTTCGATTTCACCTCCGCCCCTCCCTGTGTGGAGTTTGCATGTTCTACCCGGCCCCGCGTGGGTTTTCTCCGGGCACTCCGGTTTCCTCCCACATCCCAAAAACATGCTTGGTAGGCCGATTGAAGACTCCAAATTGTCCCTCAGTGCGAGTGCAAATGGTTGTTTGTCTCTGTGTGCCCTGCGATTGGCTGGCAACCGGTTCAGGGTGTCCCCCGCCTACTGCCCGATGACGGCTGGGATAGGCTCCAGCACACCCGCGACCCCCGTGGGGACTAAGCGGTTCAGAAAATGGATGGATGGATGTTACTCGGCTGTTCCTGAACTCAGTGATGGGCAGGGAGTTCAACATTGTGTCAGAACAAACTTTGATTTCAAGCATTTAGACTGACCTTTAATATTCAACAGTAGAAAGCGCATTTGTTTCACCAAATGTGGTTAGTGACCCAAAAGCAGAGAAAATGAGATTTTGTTCATGATTAATGTCTGCGACGTTTCTCTCCAATAATTTAAATGGACTTTGACACCAATGCCAGAGACAGTGCTTTTTATGGCAACATGCAGACTGTGAAACAAGAGGGAATGAAAATCTGACAAATCGGAGAAATATGACAAGAGCAAGACAGAATTCATTCTGTGGCAATTGACATAAGACAATTTTAAAAGTAATAGTTTTCAAAATATGCTTGGGACCACGTTAGGTGGATATGAAGGCAATACAAACAATATGATACCAATAAGGAACAATCAATCATCGCTGATGAGGATTTAGCACATTTTACAACCGTGGCGGAACTCCCAGCACTTCCTTTCACTTGTGCGCCGCCCCCACAAAACGAGATGCTTCCATAAATCAAGCCGGCACTTCATTTAAAAACTAATAGAAGCGCAGAACTGCTCCCTCCCCCCGTCCCCAGCGGTACTTCTAATCGAGCCGTTTTAATCTGCAGCCAAAGTGAACGCGTTCTTTCTTCATGAACTTACCCCCGCCGCCACGACCAGGTTGCACTTTGAAGTACCTGTGTCGCTTTGTTACACCGCGAGCGCCGTTTTAACGAAATGTCAATGTCGGGGCGCTTGCGCAAAACTCAAGAACGTGCATGTGCTCACTGCAAAAATACGCATTTCTATCTTTGCTCTATTACATGATCAGATGTTAAACTTAAAGTAAACACGATAACATTTAATTAAAGTCAACAATATACAAATCAAAAATTTGCAAAATAAAATAGAAATATACATGGAATTAAAAAAATGAAATATAACATAATTATATATAAAATAATTGTATTAAATTAAAGTCAATTAAACAAGATGATGAAAAATGAAAGTAACAGAAAATATAAGTTGAATTAAAATAAATTAAACCATTTAAAAAGCAAATCACTTTAAATCATTTAGAAAAATAATTAAATTAAAGCCAATTAAAAGATAAGATAAAAGATTAAAAAAATGAAAAATACAATAAATCAGTTTTTAAAAATTAAATCAAATTAAAACCTAAGTGAACAGACTAAATGAATTCATTAAATAAAGTGTCGCTTTTTGCAGGTCCCCTTTGCATATAATTTTTCTATCACATTAGCAAGAACATCATTTTTTTTCTGCCATCTGACCTGGGAGGAGCCACACAGAAAGAGCCTAAATGTCTTGTATCTTCTTTTTAGTCCAAGAAATGTTTACCTCATCTCCCTCACTGATTTGTGTTTGTTCCTTGGTTGATAACAAACCGCAGAAACACACAAAAATCAATCAAAATCCCTGTGCATCCATTTTGTGCTGGCAAGAAGTCGTTTGCATGATTGACGCATTTGACAAGTGGAAGAAAACAAATGTGTCTTTGGAATGTGGCACAACAAACGTTATCTCTAATCACGGTTTCATCACTTCTCCCAATTTACCACCACATCGTTCGCATTCGGCAATCAGACACTTTGAAAAAAAAAAAGAGATTGTCTTGATGTTGTCCCGATATTTGTCCCGAGACATTTTAGATGGAGCACTGTGTTATTCAATGTATTACTCTTCATTGTGTTGCAGGCAGCACACGTGTGTGACACTAAGATTTCTTTTATTTCAAATTCACTTTAGTCATCTGCCTCGACAGCAGGCAGCTAATCACTTTCTTGATTCTTCTATATACCATAATTTCCAATAAATAATAGGCAATTCTAAAAAACAGATCTAAAATAACAGGGGAGTATTGTACAAGGGTTTAAGAAGTGGTTGTCACACATTGTTACAGTCCCTGTTATCAAAAAAAGAAAACGACTTCCACGGCTTGTTGTATTCAGGGTCATCTTATATTTGGGAAATTACGGTATATCTGTTTCGGTGTCCAAATGATGCATTAGTTACTACAGTGGCCGTGATGTCACACTTGTGGATCACACTTGCGGTGTCCAACTGTCACTTTGGATTGGTTGCATGTTGAGCAGGACAAGGGACTGGTCGCCAGGGAATGGCATAAAGAGACAAACAAGGAGCCCCACTGACAACCACACTTGTAGATAGGTCGAAGTCCAACTTGAAGCTAACAACCGCAACTCGATCCCAGAACCTCCAAACTGCGAGGCAGGCATGCTACACTATAGTGCGCCGCGTTTGCAGTCCAGGTACCAAATGATTTTCGCTGCATTGTGTGTGTGTGTGTCTGGCGGCATACGCTCACAATGTGCGTGCGTGTCACATTCACTTGCTATTTGCTGAACTGGTTGAAAACAAGCTGCTAGAGATTAGTAGACTGTATCTTCACACCCAAAGCTTTATGTCACACACACGGGCACACACACACACGTAGCGGAGAATAAAAGCCGCCCTTCATGTGCTGTCAGGGCGGCTTAGGAAGCTTCATCATGATTCAGACATCAGTCAACACGCAGCAGTGCAAGATTAAGGTGGCTTTATTTGGACCACAAGACAAGACAGCTGCACTTCCTCTTCGCACACGCACACACACACGCACTATTAAAAAAAATGCTGTTTGCACAGTTCATATGACAGTTGTCCCAGCATATCACAAACACACACACAGGGATGAGCACACACACACGCTAGGCCGAGAAAAGACGAATTGAATGTCGGGATTCAATGGATTGGTTTGTCTGGGCCTTGACACTCCGGCACCGTTTTTCCGCATCATCTCACGTCTGCTCGCACACACACACACACACACACACACACACACACACACACTGCTAATGCAGTAAAGGCGTTCCTGCGACAGTGTTTCCAGCCCTCCGCCGTGGGACGTCCGCCTCCACACTCGTGCGGCACGCGTACAGCCGCACAGTCACACGTTAGATTCCCCCGACCTCCCGCCGCAGGATCCTCCCGCCCGCTCACTCGCTCGGGGGTCCCGACGGGCTTCATTAAAGCTGCGCTTAGTGCTTAAATGGCGTCCGCGGAGACTCTGGCCCATCCCGTGACGGCCGAGAGTTTGACGGAGTCGCTGACTCGTGAGTAATGAAGAAGAACGAGAGCGGGAGGAGGAATTTCACTCCTCTAGCGGGAATTACCCCTACATGTCATCATAGGATAAAGCTGAGGTGAAGCAGCATGCGGTTCGGGTTCCCCTCATTGGCTGGCTTTCCAAGAACAGGTGCCATGCATGCAAATAAGGTAATTCAGAAAAAGCGGTTTGATTTAGCCACATGAAATTTAGTTGGCATGCCGCTCATGAGCAGACGTGCACAAAAAAATTTGTTTGCTCAAAAGGATACAGGAAATCAAACAGACATTTTAGCCTCATTTTGAGAAATCCTTCAACTCCTCAACATGAGACAAAGCCAAAGAGGAGTTCAAATACATTTTGTTTTTTGTTGGAACGTTAGCCTGCTTAGCTTAAAGGTCATCTTTTAAAATGGCCGCAAGAAAGATGGCCTCAAAGGGTAAATATACTTTCTGCCATCTAGTGGCAGAATATTTAATCACGTCAAGTCAAGTTTATTTGTAAAGCCCTAAATCACAAGCAGTCTCAAAGGGCTTCACATGGACAAAAAATGGACAATTATTCTCAAAGCATCCCCTGATCTTAAGCTCCCAAAAGGGCAAGGAAAAACTCCAAAAAACCCTACCAGGGGAAAATGAGAAACCTTGAGAAGGGACCACGGATGGAAGGATCCCCCTTTCAGGATCACCAGGCTGCAATGGATGCAGAGAGGCCACAAATAATACATAATATGAAAATGAATGAAAAAGTGGATGTCCAAGTCAAAGCAAAGAATTTAATTGTTCTGTATGCTTGTATCTTTACACAGATCGATGAACAAGCATTGCATATCAGCGTCTTTTTTTTAACCAGAAAAAAGTAGAATATTTGTAGCCCAAAAAGGAAGTGTAAAAATGGGCCTTGACACACTCACACACATACACGCACACACACACACACTCAGTCTATATTTTTACCGTCCAAGTCTGCTTTTACAGGAAGTGTCTTTGACATGTTGTCGGAATAAAAATGTCCTCCAGGTGTGCGTGAGAATCACGACATCAAACAGCGTTCCTTTCAGTTGCCTGCTGATGTTCGGACCTTTTCCGTATAAAAGGCAAGACGGGACGAGCGCTACGAGATTTCTTGACTTTTTGGGTTAAGTGAGCATTTCTTACAGCGTGTCGAGCGTAAAAAAAGTAACTTTCTCTGCTTGGATTCACGACAAGGCAACTTTGGAAAAAGGGTAAAATGTGTCCTTCTCCATGGTGAGCCGTCTTCAAAGTGTGTGCGTGGGGGGGAGGGGGGGAGGCGATAAGTGCTGGGGATGTGTTAAATTTGAATACAATAACATAAAATAAAGCCGGTTGTCACGCTCAGACAGACCTTTCCTTTCTGTCCAAAGCTGCTCGACACAGTTACGGATTTACCAAATCCTCCCGAGACGAAACCAACTCTGTCGCTTCATTGTGTGAGAGGACGCCCCTCCCTGCGCTCCTTCCTCCTGTTGCACCCCCCGCCCTACCACCACCACCACGAACTCAACTCTGCCAGTCATTCCTCTGCTCCTCTCTGGGTAGTCAGGTGGCAGTTTAAGCTTTTAAGCGTTTTGGGATTTGTTTCAATTTGATGTGGAAATGGGAGGAAAATAGGTGAAAGAGTGAAGCTAAAGTAAAGCTGGATGGGCCCTCGCCATATGTTTACTAGAAAAGGCTCAAATTTCACAGCCGACAGACAACATCTGTCTTGACATCAAAAGATGCCTAGAAATGGACGAAATGAACCTAAAATGGCTGCTTCAAACCAAAATGGCTGATTTCCAGGTGTGGCTTCTTGAGATTTTTTTGTGGGTCTACTTTTGCTAGACACCCAAATTTCACATCAGGGCTTGAATTTTAAAATTGACAACATTTTCTCAATCGACTCTATAATGGTTCCTTCCAATTAAAATGACACACTTCCTGTGTCTTTTTGGCTAATATATTTGAAAACTTTTTTTTTTTGCACGTTTGCTCATAATAGACAAAAAATGTTGAAGGATATTCCAAGCTACCTTTTTTTGTGGTTACATCTAAAATGCAGATTTGTAGGTTTCATCAGGCTAAACACAACCGTAAAAGTCTTTAATTCCGGTGAAAGCTTTGAAAACGGTGATTAATTTGGCTTCAGAGTAACAAAAAAGAAAGACAGATAACTATTTCACTACATGCTCAAGCCTTATAAAAAAGAATCCATTAAATGCAGCCGTGTCTCTGGGGTCACCTGGTCTATTGAGCAGCATGGAATTGCAGCGAGAAGGTATCAAGAATGAGAAGAAAAAAAAAAAACAAATTAGCGAGGAAATAATTCCTGACATTTTTATGAAGTTTTTCCTTTTGATATGCTTGTAATATAATCTTAATTAGCAGTGTCTGCTTTGCACAAGTGATCTGTAACATTTATCTCCAAACGGGAGAAATAAAAGCTTAATAAGAGGGGGAAAGAAACTTTAATGAGGAAGAAAAACTATTTCAAGCGAGAGTTGAAAAATGGAAAATATTCCCAGAAAGGGAATGATGATAACAATAAAAGGCAAATGGCGTGAAAACATCTGGTAAAAATGGCCACGGAGCTTCTGAGGGGAAACATTGTGCCGGTGTGCTTTAAATACACGCAAATCAAAAGTCGGCCGGCTAAAAACTGCTCGGGGAGCCGCTCGGTGTGAAAAAAAAGATGCCAGCGGGTTTGAGTCCATAAAAAGTCAATGATGGCAAACGTGGCTTGAAGAACGCAACCGCTCTGGAAATCTTCCTCAAGAATACTGACCATAACTGTTGCAACAAAAGCAGTCAAACCAAAATATGTTCTGTTGAATCTTGGGAAATGTAGAATCAGAATCAAATTATTGACATTATATGTGAAAGATCCATTCTCAACTTGGATTTTTTTTTTGGCAACTTGTAATTTGCTAATATGATAAAAAATGAATTTGCGTAAGATGTGCATAATTCCTTAAGTAATAATTATTTCAAATATGGCCTCCTGAAGCTAATTTGACCTGGCAACATGGAAGTAGCCATACCTCAAAGGACTCAAGACGGATGTCATTTTCTTATGAAGTTGCCATTGTAGATTAAATCTACTCAATTTTGCCGGCTTTTGTTGAAAGATCGTCCCAGCAGCTAGTTTGACATAACAACCTTGCGTTTGGTCGACAAGTTTATCACAAAGAAAATGGGCGCACAATATTAACTGAGTTCTATCGCTGTTCGCTACTTATTGTCATTATTTGCCAATGCTTAGTAACAGCGATGCATAGAAATAATAATACTAAGCCCACCAGTGGTGCTGAAAGATGGTTAGTAATCAGAAGATTTACCGTAATTTTCGGACTATAAGTCGCGTTTTTTTTCATAGTTTGGGTGGGGGGGCGACTTATACTCAGGAGCGACTTATATACATATATATGTTTTTTTTTTCACTTTTTTGGGCATTTTATGGCTGGTGCGACTTATAGTCCGGTGCGACTTATAGTCCGAAAATTATGGTAATCGAAATCAATGCGAGGCATGAACTCACTTTGGCTCACGTAAGAGAGGAAGCTGACGACTTGGAAGCCATTTGAATCACGGGCAAAAAAGCGAGAATGGCCGACAGGACTTGAGAGGCGGCAAACCAGCGAGTCATTAAAGGTACTCCTAATGGGAGAGTAGTCGTGGAGGTGGGAGGGGGGTACGTTTGATGAAACACTTCCCGGCAGGACCGCCGTTCACGGGAGGGGCGCTGACATGACAGTTGGCGATGAATGCGTTTGTTCCGCCACTCGGATAAACACGCCGAGCGGTTGACAGCAGATCGGAAAGCTAAAAATACTCAGCGGATTAATTATGGCGGTGATGACCCCATCCGCCTTTCAGGGGGGTAAACATACTTTCATGCCGCCTGCCTTTTGTTGCACACACACACACAAACACACCGAAAGACACAATCAAAACATAACGGTAGTTGACTTTTTTTGTGGCTATATTGATGGACGTTTCTGGAAAAGTTGGTAAAGTTTGTCAGTCGAATCGTTTTTTGGCGCTCGATTCTCTTTGTTTATGTAGCCGGGCACAGCTGAGTCTGAAACGCCCACGTCAAAACAAACTACTGTATTTTCTGGACTATAAGTCGCTCTGGAGTATAAGTCGCACCAGCCATAAAATGCATAGTGAAGAAGAAAAAGACATATATAAGTCGCACTGGAGTATAAGTCGCTTTTTTGGGGGAAATTTGACAAAATCCAACACCTAGAACAGACATGAATAGGCAACAACATGCTGAACGGTACGGTATGCTAACGTTACATGAACACATAAACGAGGAACTTAGAACGTACCTGACGTAACATAATAAGAGTTATCCAAATAACTACAACATAAATAACGAGTTTTACGAACTCATTCAATCCAATGAAATTTTCATCTTCTGTCTCACAGTATAAACAACTCGGCTAACCCCGGAAGTAGAAAATGCGGCACTTCCTCTTCTACGTGGCTTATGTCAGACTCATCGGCAGTTGCAGTTCCACTTATTCCACAGGCCTAGAGTGCCCTCTTGTGGTTTAGTGTGAAAATAACGTGAAATGATATAACGTGTTAATAATTTCACACATGAGTCGCTCCTGAGTAGAAGTCGCACCGCACCCCCTGCCAAACCATAAAAAAAACTGCGACTTATAGTATGGAAAATATGGCAACTAATTCTTTTTTTGTGATAAATATGCCTACCATGCCTTTTTTTTTTTTGGTGCTATGGCTGTCAGGGCTGATTTTCTCCAAACCAATCCAGTTTTGCAGGACTCTACGGAACTACAAACTATATTTTGTTTGTTCTTGTATTCCTCAAATTTGGTGAATTGGACAGGATACGACTTCTGACAGTATTTTAGAATAGATTGTCAGAAGCTTCCAAGTTTCCCGTGGCTCCGCGCTCCTTTCTTCCCAGGGAATCCAGAGGAAGGAGGGCGGAAGAAGCAGTGTGAAAGTGGAGTGATGGTAGTGGGCAAGTTTACAAAGCGTACCATCTGCAAAATTGTCAAGACGCGGCCAGGAAGCCGAGGCGGCGCAGGACCTAATGGAAACTGATGAATAAAATGTTCATCTTTCATCTATTTCTCCATTTTGCTGCTAATATCTGCTCGCCGTCCCCTTCGCTTCTCCAGACGCCGTCTGGAGTGCGGCAAAGAACATTTGGTAATTGAAGATCATTGTCTCTGCGAGGGCCTGCAGGATTGAGAAAGTCTCATCGCTCTCTCTCCACACACATGCACACACACACAAACACACACACACAGCTGCTTGGTTTTCTCTTTCCTGACTTCCTTCTTTCCTTCCTTGATTCCTTCCTTCCTTCCCTATAGACTTTTTTTTTGGTTAAATTGGATTTTCATTTGTGACGAAGCAGACACAGTCTCGGCGATCTCGCTGCCTCCCTCGCATCAATTTTCTTTCTTCTTCTTTTTTTGCTCTCTGGTGAAATATCCCCTCTGCCTCGGCCTCAGACAGCCGCTCCATTTTCCTCTTGATGGATATTGTGGAGGAGGAAGGAAAAGAATTAGGAAAAAAAATATCATTCGTCTGTCCTTTTGGGAATGTTTGCTGCTGGCGTGAGAAGTTAAGAAGATGGCGATCAGGCAGAGGATGTTCCTGTAGGTTGCTTTGACCTCTCTCTCTAACACACACACACGAGAAAAACAACTTGTTTTCTCGTCCAGCTGAACATTCTGCTTCTTAAAGTCAATAGATCTGTTCATTTAGCTGCATGCTTGGATTAGTGACGAACGCAAATGCCTCACAGTCTAAGTTCTTGGTTCGAGTAGTTTCCAAGTTTTGTCATTTTTCAACCAATGCTAGCATATTTGTGTCATTGTATACTCCCAAATGTTCAGAAGTGTGAATACTTGTTTGTATATTCTGCATGGACCCTGGCATTGACTAGTTGCTCGCTTCAAATAGGTTACCTATCCATACAAGTGTGTAAACAATAGCGTGTTTAGGATGTGCGAGTTAAACGATACCGCCGTCCCGCTCCAACCGCCGCTTAGCATCGATCTCACTATAAGACGATGGCAATAAAGCTGGCGCTTCAAGTGAGGTGTAATTAGCTACCCCCCCACTAATGAAGTGGTGTTATGCGAAAGGACACCGGGTAATCAATAACAGCCCAGACAAGCTCATTGCTCAACTAGCCCAGCGTGCCGATTCCTGCAAGATCGGCCGGGAGTCATTTTGAACACGCCACACTAACGAGTCCATTTTAGTGACTGACGTATGTCGCGAATTTGGAATATGGAAGCAAAAAAAAATGGCATATTTGGATTAGCTGTCCACTGTAGAACATGTAATGTACATGTCTATATATATTGCCTGACATCTCTTGAAAACTTTTCATTGATGTTCCAAGGTTGTCGTTTTCGAAAGATATCAGTGTGAGCTGTGATATATATTTTTATTTTTTTATTTGACTTGCTTCGGCCACTAAAGGCTGAAGTGTAACCGCTTCGTTCTGCAGGCGCGTGCAAAACTGCCGATAAAACAAATCTGTCTTTTTTTTTTTCTTCTTCTCTGCAGCCTCTCTTCTCTCGTCCAAATCAAGTCTGCCGGCGCTCGATAGGGACGCCGCCCCGCTCCTCTTATCAAACAGGAAGTCAACAGCATGATACCAACGCTGGCTTTTTGATCAGGTTTCGTTCCCGCTAAACACTTTTGCTGAGGCTAATTAGCAGGCGACACTCTTCTGGAACCTGACACGCCTCCTTCTTCATGAGAGCCAACTTCATTTGATTGACCTCCTGATACTACACAATACTGATACTGCACAATGTACCTTAACCTTTACACACTGCTCATTTTCCCAGCCAAGAACATCCTCAGGATTGTCAATATCCAAATTATGGGATCCTTTCACTTTGTATTCATAGCAGTCTGATAAATTGCAGTGTGTTTATTTTATTTTATTTATTACATCAGTGGCGCTCGTAATTTTTTACACTAGGCACCACTCCAAAATAATACTTAGTTCTCCCAACTACAGCCATTATGACCAATATAAAAACACAGTAGCATAGTAGGCCTCAGTGTTCATCCAATTTCTTATTATTGCGTTTGATATTGTTATTAAATATAAGGAGAACAAATCTGTAGTTTGAATAATGTGTCAGGGTTCAAGGTTTTTGTGATGGAGGCGTGAAAGCAAAAATTGACCCAAATTTAACAGACAGAAATATCAATGAAACAATGAAGCTGCTCTCAAAGGTCAAAACAGGTCAAATTAATTCTAAAGAGGATGCGAGGGTTAACACACCATCACTTCCCTCGCCACTATCGCTTCAACCGTGGAATTCCCGCTTGCTTATCCTGGCACATTTCGCTAACGGCCCTTTTTTTGCCGAAACGGTCTGTTAATTTCGAAGTCAGCACAAGTTTTAAACGAGACCCCTTGACTTGTGCCGCCGTTGCCGGGCGGATTAAACTCAACATTTTAAGTGTCACAGACGCAGTGGACAGGAAAAGCCACCGGAAATGGCCCCTCTTTTTTTATGTATGCTGATGTAATGACTTGATTCAGTGTGCATACATTTGCATATATTTGCATACATCGGAACGGGCCCAGCCTGAGTGCATTCTGAAGGGTCATTTAAGGCAGGCAAGCGTGCTTTTTTAAGTTGAATTCAGATTTTGATTGGGATGTTTTTACATTGCATTAGCTCCAAGGAATTCTGATAGGATTTAGAAATAATAGAAATTTTGGCATGTTGCAAAATGGGTTGGAATATCTGACAAGGCGTAGAGGTAGGCATTTTGAAAGCAGCTTTCAAAAACAAAATCAGACATACTTCGCATTTTGCAAGATAGTTGTGTGCAAGGGACAATAACATTTCCTGATAGTTTGCAAACCGTTGGTAGCAAAACGATAAAATGAAAATTCAGAGTCGTATGAGTAGTCGGCGAGGAATGTTTAGTCCATACACTTCTTTTGGCCGGTTGTTTGGCCACATTAGATAAGAAGACAAAATCAATACGATCCTTGAAGACGTCCAGCAGAAAAATCCCAGTCATTTTAAGAATTTTGACACCACCTTCTTAAAAACACACAAGGTATGGCAAATCAAAATACCACAAATCGCTGGAAGTGAGAAGACACTAGATATCTCAAGCATCTTTTTATATTAAGAATCAGTTGTGTCCTTGCTCTGACAACAAACGTGATGTATCATGATGGATGGATTTTAGTCAAAGCATCTTTGATCAAATTCCATCCATCCATTTTACGGATTGCTTATATTCCTGGTTGGAAAAAAAAAAAAAACAGATTGGTTGTAAACTGACATTACTATGAATTTTCACACTCTCTTTCAAAAGTAGAGCGTCGCTGCTCGACATTTACACAAAAGCTGTCATGACAAATTAGGAGTAACTCACAAGAGACTTGTCGCCCGAGGCACCTGAAACAGTCCAGATCGTTCTTTTTTTTTTTCCCCAAAAATCAATAGGAAAAGTTAAAAAAGTCAAGAGTTTGGGAGCTTTTCATTGGTCCACTCCCGTGGGAGGCTTGATGAACTTCAAATCCGGCAGGTAACAAGAGAGTTTAGCAGGTGGATGGCGAGACAGTGGACACCCTAAACTTTCGTTATCTAATCGGCGGTCTGCTAATGAGTCAGCAGGACAAACGACTCTAAACCCCCCCCCCCCCCCCCCGCGGGGCCAGTGGGGGCGAACAGACCCTTTTGTGCCAGTCCAGCTAATTACATGGCGTTCGTTTAATGTGGGACAAGGTGGGGAAAAAGGATCTGGTAGAGGGAAAGTGGCCACTCAGGTTACCTGTGTTTCCCCAAAACACACTGGCTCCTTGTTGTGGAGGCTCGACAGGGCGGGGCGGGAGCGTTTGAACCGGCGCATTCCGTCTTTTCTTCCCAGGAGGATTAAAGCAGAATCGACCGAAAAAAAAAAAAAACTACTGACAATCAATCCCATTCTTTTCCCCTGATTACATCCCCCATAGATGTTTTTGTAAGTATGAGTTGGTGGATTTGAAAGTATGAACATATCTGACCAGCTCAGAAAATGTGTTAAAAATGCAACAGGAAATACGTAGGATTCTAAATGTTGTCACGAGTTACCGAAAGAAATTTCATTCAGATCTTGTTTAAAAAAAACAAAATAAAAAACAACTTCAAATAACATCTATTGATTTTAGCCCCACCACGGGACAATAATTTCTTGAAGCCTTAGCATTCCCTCAAAGACAATGAAGGCCTCTCCCTCGGCTACGTGGACCATCTACCGTGGGATCTCGCAAAAAGGATTCCCCTTGGTGTCAAACTTGGTGTCAGAAACGAGATCCTCTTGACTGATCCTGAATGCAACTGTTTATGCTTGTCTTTTCAGCAAAGATGCAAAGCAGACCTAGACAGTGTCATGAATGGAGTGCTTGGCCAATGTTTTCCGCATTCTGAGTTAACATTCTTATTTTTCACCGTTTATATGTGTGCCTGAGCTACACACTCATATCCACACACACAAATGTGCATACACACTTTGCTATCTGCTTCCTGCGGTGTATAGTCCTCCCCTGATGTACATGGTTGTCCTGGAGGAGGGCGGATGAATAATGAATGTCTCGCAGAAAATGATACAACATTATGGTCCAGTGTATTCACTCTAAAGGCATGTGGCCCATTTTAACGACTGGCCCAGCCCATAATGTAACAATTGGCTCCGTCCCCCCTCGGGACCCCCTAGAGTGGCTGTAAAGCCACGGGTCGCCCCGGGCGAGCCAGATGCCTGATTTATGGTGCACATTTGCTCCTGTGGTTCTGGTTCCGGTTCTGGCTCCACGGTGCTAAAGTCTTCCAAGCACGCTGTCCGCCGGCCAACAGGTAAACGTGAATTCTCCCAGGATGCTTTGCTGGAGATGCAACAATCCAGATAGTGGTGCATTCATCATTCTGTCACAGCTTGGCTGTTTTTTTGGGTTCTTTTTTACATTTACTCTCACTCATAAGGTAGAAAATACAGAAGCTGTAGCAAATTTATGCTACTTAATGTTCCAGTGAATTGTCTAATTCAGTAGGTCAGTTAGGAAGTTAGTTGCGTGGTTCATAAGTTATTTAGTCAGTCAGTTAGCGGAGAAAGTGATTCAGTTGACTCGGTCAGTTGTATTTATCATGATGTGGATGTCGATTAGTTAGAAAGTGATTCAGTTATTCAGTCAGATGTGGCTATCTAAGCAGCGTTGTCATAGTAACCACATAACTGATGTGACGCTTCGACTTTAGCAGGATGCTCTCGTGGTCAAATGAAGGGTTAGGCTAATCGCTCATCCTCATGCGAAGCATAGCGTAGGAACTCATTACACGCCGAATGAAGGCAACCAAGAAGTGACTGACTGAGTGCACCTACTTCTTCTTTCTCTTCTTCTCCTGCGAGGCGGCAGCGGTGTGATTAAGACGCATCGTCCCACGTTGCGCATTCATCAACCTCCGCCTTAATGAAGAGATCAGAAGCGCAGATGCGACGCGCTGAAATATGACGCCATTAGATTCTGACCCGCGGCATTTAGCTTGTTTACCCCTCAAACCCAATGCCCAATATGTGAAGTGTAAGTGATGACCTGCCATGCTGGCTCGGAGAAGGACAATCTTTCATCCTGGGCTCTTCAAACAGGAAGCACACGCGCCCTGCCTTTGCTGCCTCTCTGGTGGCAATGATGCTAATAAAGTGTCAGCGTGTAGCGCTTTGTAATTGCATTTGTCCCTTGTTGAACAAAGAGCGAGGGGATAGCTGGGGAGCGGCAGAGTGACAATCTGTCCGCCTCGTCGGGAAAATGAGCAGGAAAATAAAACAGCCGCCACATAAGAGATTGCGTAATGGCACCATCCAGACGCTTGCTGTGACCTCATTGTTTGTTTTCGGGTATTTGGATATCGTTTTGATTCTAATTCAAATGGGAACAAGGCCATCAAGTGTGTTGAGGGCCTCAATCCTAAAGCATATCTGTCCTTAACATGACATCCTTGAAACACATCAGTCCAGAAGCACATCGATTGCAAGCTACATTGGCCTTCAACTATCCTAAATCACACGAGACCTTGAATGTATTAGTCCCAAATTACATCATGTCCCACATCAGTCTGGATCTCCATCTTCCCAGAATTTGTATGGAAACACATCAATCAGTTGCAAAGCCAAACTCTATGTTGTCAATCAGTCTAAAATCACAGCAGGCCTAAACCATATCAGTCCTGACATCAGTCTCAAACCACATCACATCACAATCAGTACACAGTCAGTTGTGAACCATATGAGTCCTCCTTTGTCCTTAACAACATCTTTCTTAGATCACATCAGTCTTGAACTACCTGGACCGAGTGAGTCCTGAATCCACGTCAGTCCTCAGTCACCCTCAGCTGCATCAGTATTGTTTTTACCCAGAAACGTAGTATGAACACAATTAAAAAGTGACAACTGAAAATTAACCTTCATAGAATTAAAACTATAGTCTCAATCCAGGAAGAAGATTTTCGCTAATTAGCACGTTCGGTAATTCCCAGCACAACGTGACACTGTGTCCCTGCCCCTCCTGGTGAAAGCTGGCCGGGTATGGACGGAGTCCAGCTAACACGCTAGCATGCGTTAAGCCGCCATTCTTCTGCTAAATGCACATTAGCATAAATACTTGGCAGCCTTCGTTAGCATTGTGCTATTGTCTATAGTCAATCTTTTGTTTTAATCCACCTGTTGTCCTGGACGTGACGTAGAGTCTTTGCTCCATGTTGATGCTTTATTTTGAATAAATTATTTCTGATTAACACATGTTACTAACTAACCGCCACATATTTGCATTGTTCTGTAAATCAGTCATAATAGAGGGAACACAGTTCCCTTGTTTTCTGTGTTTTGGTGTTTTTGCAATGTGGGCCCATATAGGCAAGCGCATTGGTGACAATTTTAAATGATGGCAAATAGTGGAATTGGTAAAAATTGCTGCCAGTGAGACAGAGCTCAATCGGTCTTAATTATTATTCCACAAATGCAATATTTATATATTTATATATTTATAATATTTTATATTATATAGTGAGGCCACCTAACATCATATTTTTGCTAGGAATATTTTTGCAATTCTTTCTTCTTTAAACCAGTCCTACTTTTGAGTATTTTGTCTTTTTTTGCCAAAAGGTTTGATTCACAGTAAGAATAAAATGCTCTTGTGTTTGACATAAAACACAAAGAAAAGTTCATAAAACATGTATGATTATGTCTATGTATACATGTGCGTGCGAGGTCGCTCGCGTGTACATGTTTGGTCGTTACGTGTGATGGATGCGTCCGTGCTCTGAAACGCTGCACTTCATAAACGCTGCCATGGCTTCTGGGGGAGATAACGAGGAGAGGAAGAGTGAGATAGAGATGGGGGGGGGGGGGGGGGGCGTAACTTGAGTGTGTGTGTGTGTTTGTAGTATGAAGGAGGGGCTGCATGAATGATGGCGAGGCGTTCAGGTTTTAGGGAGGCGGAGGAGTCTGTTTTCACTCTAATCTGTTTACTCTGCAATTTGTGTTTTCACAGCCAGTCCATTCATTTTGCTTAAACTGACACTTCACTCGCCGACAGGAAGTGTGGGTGTGTACGTGCGCGTGTGTGCATATGATGGAGTGAGAGAGGGAGAAATCTTATTTAAGCCTCAATTTATAGACATGCAGTGTGTATGCAGGACTCCATATTTGGCGCGTAACACATTTACGAGACCTCCTGTCATTAAAACTGAGGAAAGAGCATTTGGCATTGTCAAGTGCATTAATGCGGATGACTTTGGCAATTACCCAGGATGTAACCTTACACTGGATGGTGTGTGTATGACTCCACATATTGCACTGCGTGCATTTACTAGACCTCCCATCATTAAAAATGGGGACAGGAGTGAAAAGCATTGTGAAGTGCCTTAATGCGGATAATTTTGCTAATTACACAGAACGGCGGTCTAATACTTTTGTTAAGCACTGTGTAGGTGTGTGTGTGTGTGTGTGTGTGGGGGGGGGGGGCTCCTACAGTGCTTAACAAATTTATTAGACCACCTGTCATTAAAAAAATGAAAAGCATCATGTCGTGCTTTAATGCGGATGATTTTGGTAATTACACAGGGTGGTGGTCTAATACTTTTATTAAGTACCGGAAGTGTGTGTGTCAGTGTGTGTGTGTGTGTGTGTTTAACACACTTAAGAGACCACCTGTCATTAAAGAAATGAGTAGGATCATGACGTGCTCTAATGCTGATGATTTTGGCAATTACTCTGGGTGGTGCTCAACTGATACATTTGTTAAGCACTGTAGATGTTGTTAGTATATGTGTGTGTGTGTGTGTGTGCGTGTGTGTGTTTATATGTGACTCCATATACAGTGTTTAAAACCTTTATTAGAACACCTGTCATTCAAAAAAAGAACCACCATGAAGGGATTTAATGCAGAGGATTTGGGGAATTATACTAGTCTGTTAAGCAATGTTCATGCCGGTATAAGTGTGAGTGTGTGTGTATACGTGTGTACAAGATACCACATGTAGCGCTTAGCATATTTATTAGACCAACTGTCAGGAAAAAACAAATAAGCATCATGAATTGCTTTCATCCAGATAATTTGGGTAAGAGCCTGCTCGACACTGCTCTGGTGTGTTTTGTGTGTGTACATGTGATTTTGTGTACTTAACACATTCATGAGACCACCTGTCATTAAAGTTGAGACAGGGGCATTTCTGAAGTGCTTTAATGCGGATATTTGAGTCATTACCAATGGTGTAACCTTACACCGAGTGCTGGTTGAAAAGATTTGCTAAACACTGTATCGATTGTGTGTTTACTTGTGTGTTAGTCTGACATCTCATTTACGGGGCTGCTGTCTTTAACTGTGTGTTTGTGTGCGTCCATTAGCAAGGTGGGAATGTAATTATTCAGAGGCACTAAGGCCATTAGCGGCGTCGGTGGACAGAATGTTCTCGCTGTCGCATTTCTGGGTTGACATTGTTCCCTTTCTTTGCTGTACTCTAAAACGGAGCTGGCCCATTATTATTGAGCAGCTACTTTTCCAATTTTCCCGTCAAGAATTAATTTCGTTAAATTCAAAATACAAGAGTGAACTGGATTGAGTTGCAAAACAGTAAGTGGTAGATACGTCAACTTGACAACCCAGGAATGAGCAGTCGGCACAGACGTTTTGAAGAAATTAACACGTGGTATACTCACACAACAAAGACATATGGTAGGCGTATGGCAACATTTTTTTTTAAATTTCTTTATTATCTGAATTTTTATTAGTTTTTATTACATTGGATTATTTTTTAAGATTTTTTATTATCGTTTATTTTATTTTAACATGACCCTTCCAATATTCGCATATTTAACAAGCGCACAATGAAATACTACGTACACGCTAATGCTAGCTGAAGAGAAGCCTTCGATCCTCATGTCAGCCATCTACATGTTCGCCATCTCTTTCTCATGACAAAACCAAGACTAGATATGGTCGAGTTTTGCCATAAAAACTACACCTTCAATCCATTTCCTATTCTTCAGTGTTTAGAACAACCATGGGCTAATCGCCAGTCACTCACAGGAAACAAACAAACAAGGGTTCACACTAATTGTGTCTAAACTGCAGTGATGGCTCTACCAAACTTGACAGATGAGCTCAGTATTGCAAAGTTGTCACTCGACAGTCCCGTAATTATTATTTACTTGGCAGAGAGTCGTAAAAGTCATTCAATAATTGATGAAGTGCACTGACCTCATTATAAATGTATTAGTTAGTCTTCACAAACATACCCTGCTTGAATTATAAGTGCATACGCTAAAAGGTAGGCTTCAATCTGTACCTTAGCTTTAAGGTGTTGCTGTTGGGTTCACAGAAAATAAAAGTATTGGACAGGATTGGTTGAATAACACCTAACAAAAAAAGTGGTTATTTTATGTAAAGTAACCTTGGGTGACTCCAAATAAATTGAAATGAAAAAAAACAAACAAACTGCAAGCTCAGCATAGACTTAATGCCGTGAAAACCACGCTGAAGTTCAATGATGAACCAATCAATCGAGAATGAATTGATTATTGAAATAATCAATATTTCTTTTGATATTCAATTAATCATTGTTAAATTTAGTCTGAACAAAATTAGCAATCTCAGACCATATGAGTCCTTTAAGGCAGTGATCCCCAACCACCGGGCCGCGGACCGGTACCGGTCATTAGTGTCATTGTCTCCGATTACGTCTAGATGGGACCGGCTCGTTTCTGAGAAACAAACTCAGTGCTCCCACTAATTCAACGTAATGGTGAGTTTTATTTTTGTCATTTGTACTTGTTTTTATGTCAGTCGTATCATTTTATTTCATCGTATTTATATATTTATTATAAATGTATTATTTATTTATTTATATAAATGTATTATTTATTTATATAAATGCTGGTCCGCGAAAATATTTCTGACATGTAACCGGTCTTTGGCGCAAAAAAGGTTGGGGACCACTGCTTTAAGGCACCTGCATCTCGAATTACACCAATACTCAACCAAATCTGTCAGGTGAAAAACTGTCCATCAGCCCTGAATTGGCTTAACATACTTAGTACGATAACATCTTCCCAATTAGCTTAGGCTAACCGACTGGAGAAACTCCAGCAGAAAACTTTCAAACAAAAGCGGCTCCTGTAGGCTGTCAATAAAGAACATATGTGTGGAACTCCATGCCTGTGAGCAACATCTGACCGTGTGTGCAATAACATGCGGCTTTGGAACGATTCGACAAATAACGTGGCGCTGGATTGTGTTGTAAACATACGGTGTCTTTGTTTTTCTCGGTGGTACCTACTTTTGATTTGACACAAACACGCATGCGGTTCATTCATGCTTCAAGACATCCAAGAAGTAAACGGATATAAGTAGACCGGGCATGAAGAAGATGTACGGGTTGAAGTTGGTCCCCAAGTGTCTACTTTGCAGAAGACACCTTTACGTACATCAACAAACGGAGACCTTGCAGTTACTAAAGAACGTATTTTGCACACACTAATCTCTTTTACAGACTCAAGAGAGTCGTTATCTATCTGACTGAAGGAAATGAGGGGAAGCCGCTTTGAGTGGCCCCAAACAAGCACAAGTTAAAAACAAAAAAAAAAAAATTGAATGCTAATACACGATCAGAATCTTTCAAATAGATTTTTAAATAAAAAATTGCAGCCATTGGAGGAAGTCCAGAATCTGAGTTATGGGCTCTCATTAAGCAGCAGCATTTTGAGTCAATTACCCTGCTTTTAAGCAACATCATTAGCAAAAGCGAACTAAATTTAATGCTAACACTTCTTGCTGTTGAAAAAAAGTAAAGTAGAAACGCTCCTAACAAAGGAGGCTCCTGCAGCCTGTCAAGCCACCTCATTGTATGGTCCGAATGCATATTTGATGGCGGGGCATGCAGACAAAGCACAAATCTCATCTCGGGGCGACGAGCCGCCGTAAATCCGAGCAGGAATCAAAGGCGAACGCAGGGGATGAGACAAGGTGAGGAGGCCCGTGGAGCGCAAAAGAAGCGACCGGGATGCTTTTGAAGTGTCAAAACATCGGCGGGTCAAAACAGCGCCAGCCACAGTAGGGCTCGAGCGGCGCTAACAGCTTCCTGGAGCAGAGCCTTTGACGGCACTTGCGACGGAGGTGTCAGACCGTCATCAAAGTGACGGCAAACCTTGAAGAAGGCCGGGAGGAATTGAGAGCTATCGTGATTTCACTCAGGAGCTTTTTGTGTGGTTCTGGCCTACTGGCAGACACACTGTGTGCCAACAAGATGGCAAACATGCTTTGCTTCAGACCTCAGGACCTGGCCCGTTCCGTCGATGCGGATTCCTCAAGGGAAAGGCATCAGACTCACCGCCACCTAGCAGAGGAGGTGGGCAAGAGAAAGGAGAAGCAGCAGTAAAACTGGCCAAAGTGTGAAACAGAACCGAACAGTGATTGTGAGTGTAAATTGGTTTGCCCTGCGATTGGCTGACTACCAGTTCAGGGTGTAAACAAATGACTGCCGACGTCTGTTGGTGAGGAACACATACGGTCCAAATCTGCTACCTCATTTACTTTTTCGATTCATTTTGATGCCAACTTTCCTCACTCTCCAGATGCCCAATGGTGTGGAGATTTCCTTCTAAAAATAAACTATAAATAAACCTTGAACAGTGCGATCGCAAAACAACCACCGATATTATAATAATTGACATAAACATGACATACTTATATAAACTACAGCCGTTTCTACGATATCCGCTCTAAGGACGTTGAAGACCTCTTCTACAAGTATGGCTCCATTCGTGATATTGATCCATACATTCAACACAATGTCTTTTTTTTCCCACCGTACCTGACATTCTAGCCAACAAACTTATTTCTTCTTTGGCATTATGCGAAAAAAATGTTGATAACAAAGCTGGCTCCTGATTGGCCTCCGTCCTTAGCTTGTCTCACCCCCGCCCGGCCCCTAAACGCTGCGGCATGACAGGCTTAGCGACGATATGAGCGGACGCCTTATCTGCTCAATTCCAAATTCATAAATCTTTGAGATCAGATGAAATTGAAGCAGCTTGAAAGGCTAGAGGGGGGGAAGGGGGTGGTGGGTTGACACGTCTGGGTGGCTCTGCGGGCCGGCTGCATGCTAATGTAGCATCACGCTCGTGTTTGTATGTACTCAAGAGCCAATGTTGTGGCGTATTACCTCAGTCTGCATGCATTTATGCATTTATGCATGAAGGTCCACTTGGGTGCTGATTCACTGTCAATGCCGACCAGCCGGCTTGTTTTACATTTTAACTCGGTAAATGTTTAACATCCATATCGCAAAGTCGGCTTTAATCTTAATGTTTGCAACTAAAACAACCTCTAACTTACATGAACCCTCCAGTTTTTAAGCGGCCAGGTGATCGTGATATCCGCAGAAATGTAATACTACTAACAAGATACTATGCCAATTATGATTAGGGTAAATAATGAAATATAAGTAATGTTTGTTGCTGACTCTTAGGGATGATTATACTCCCTAACAGGTCAAACTGATTCACAGCTTTTGTAAATTATTTGATATTTGGGCTTAATAGAAGTAAATCAACTGACTAAAACTGTTTTATTTTAATGTTGTTGTCACCTCAACATCGTGCCTACATCGACAACAGTTGAAAACTAGCTTAAAGCTAATTCTGGCCCATTTACAGAAATGTTCATTGACGTGCCTGTTACATAAATAAATCAATCAATAAATATTTTTCCATACAATCAAAAACTTAATTTAATCACTTATACTAAAATATATGTTTCATGTTTTACTCCTAGCCACCAACATGGCTGACTCAAGGATAGGAAGACTCACGAAAAATTCATGAAGCCATATCCGGAATCAAACGGAAAGTCAGCCTTTTTGGATTGAAGCAGCAATTTTTTAAGGATTAGGCCTATTTGCATTCCTCCAAGTCACTGCAGCGTCTACTTCTACTACAATTTATTTATTATTATTTTTTTTTTCAATCTCTCTTGAAATGTTGCTCCCCACAAAAGTTAACGCCCGAGGCAACTGCCTCCCCCCAGTTCCCCCCCCTGCATAACGCTATGCGATGGCAGAGTTTCGGGTGCAGATTGAGTCTGAGATGTAGCGTGAGATGAGCCTTATTTTCGCCTCCAGATACAAAGTCTGCCTCTCGTACTGGCTAATTCCTTTTGCTTCCTCCGATTTATCTTGTTTTCCTGCGTCTTGTCAGCTCATGCCCCCGATAACAACTTCCCAAAATCCTCCCCACCACTTCCGCCTCCCCCAAATTGCATCAGCCACCCATCGCTAGCTAAAAAAAAAAAAATCTAGCGCTGCTATGTTTTCGATTGAACATGGAGGAAGCATCTTTTGATGAAATCATTTCATGTGTCAGGGTGCAAACAGCACAATGGGGGGGCTTGAATTTGTGATCTGACAAAGCTGACTCATCATTCTCACATGCCGTATGAAAAAACAAGGTCATCTTTTTATTAAAATTCTTCCTGTCAGTCAGAAGTAACGCAAAATGATAAATGCTGGCATATTGAATATGAGATTCCAAGACTTTTGTTAAAAACAAGTCAGGATCCAAACTCTCACAGTTAAAATCAAATCAAGACCAAGACTTTGAGAGGTTAAGACCAAGACAAGACTGAGACTTTGTGGTTTTGAGAGTAATTTAAGACCAAGACTTTGAAGGATTGACGTTGAACCGTCCATCAAATATTTTTGAGCTTGTGAACAAGACAATCTTTGAAGGGTTGGAAAGTCATGACAAGGACTGAGCCTCAAGGCTGACTCAAGACCAAGACTCTGAAGGGTCCAGACCATGTTGAGACAACAACTTCAGTGCTTAAGATCAAGTCAAGACCAAGATGTATGTGATTGTGACCAAATTAAGACCACTCAATCTGATATCAAGTCAAAACTAATAATGAGAATTTAGGTGAATTTAAAGAGGATAACTATTGACTACATAATACTTTCAGAGGTAATGATCAAATCAAGACTGAGACCAAGACTTTGAAGAGGTAGAACCAAATCTGGACCAAGAGTTTGAACCATTAAAACCAAGTCAAAACAAGGAATCTAAAAAGATGAAACCACGACTAAGACAACAATTTAGGAATGAATATTAAGTCAAGACAAAGCTTGTAAGAGGATACTTTAAAAGGAACTTTATATGTCTAACTCTCAGTGGAAAAATGTTCAGCAAAACACATGTACGGGTTTGGTATTGTATTTTATGGTAAGTCAGCACTTTGATTTTTTTGTTTTTGTTGCAGCATGCTCCCAATCGTAGAGAAAGACTTTAAGAAGCTAAGAACAGCTTTTATGTCATGTGTCAAACAAACGTCAAACATACACTGTGCAGTGTTCGAAGAATCCAATGTAACCTTGCTAGCAGGAGGTCTCTACTCCCTCAAACACTTTTGCAGTTTTGTAATAGCGGTCTCCTGAGCCTAGCAGGATGTAGTAGAGTGCCTCTCTGATGGCAGCAGACAGTCTGCGGCTTGAAATGTGACAGGTGTCATCCAGGGAAGACCATTGAGCACACGTTAGAGCGCTCACGACGAGAAAGGAGCTCGATGAGGCCCTTTGGGACAGTGGATTGGCCCCCAGTAATAAAAGGCTAATTAGCTACCCCCCCAATCTACCTTACTCTCATCAGAGAGCAACACCCCAGGAGTGGGCTTCCCGCCTAATTCCATCATTTCTCTCAATGGATCTCAGCTCATGCATGGACCCTGTCAGGGGACGTCGCCGTCCTCCTGATGGAAATTACTCGCGTTCCCAGTGATGACGAGAAAAAGACAAACCGCGATCGCTCGATAGAGTAGTCGTTCTTCGCCACATGTCAATCAAAACAGTGCGAAACCAAACGCCCCCTTTCGAGTGGTTGGGGGGAAAATTTCCCTTTCATGTCAATAGCATGCAAGATGACAGAGCCAATCACAGGAACATATAAACAATCACACTCACGTAACCAATTTAGAGTCATCAATTAACCGTTAACAATTTTTGGGGATGTGGAAGTAAACTGGAGTGCCGAACAAAACGCATGCAATGAAATTGAATATGCAAACTATCCCAGTCGAGGTTCGAACCCAGAACCGCAAGGCAGAGGTGCTAACCACTGAAGCACTGCATAGCGCAAGCTAACAAAGCAAAACACGTCTCAGAGGTGCGTAACCACGGCAACTTTGAAGGAGCCAACTTGTCAGGATTGATTGGGATGAATTCCCAACAGGAGGCAAAGCGGCACAGCCATCAGACGCTCGTGTCAGGAGGCTTTTCACTTACATTTGTCATCGGCGGCAGCGTTTTGAGGATGCGACAGTGATTGAGAGCCTCGCGCCTTTTTGTCAATGAAGGAAATCATTGACTCTCTCTGTGATTTTTATGAAAAGCACTTTTGCCCCGATGGAATTTTCTCGTTCACCCCGTTTGACAAACGACGAGAATCTAACACACTTGACTCCTCGAGTTCAAAACAATTGGTTTGCGTGAGGAATGTAACGCGGACACACTCTGGTTCTTTCTTCCAGTTGTCACAGAGAATAGAAACAAAAACACAGTATAGACATTTAAAGACTACGTAGAATTTGCAAAGGACAATAATTAGATTGAACTATCGTTGAGTCAAAGACAGGTATTGCAAAATATTTAAGGCCTTTAATTCCTTGATTTCTTGGTCAATCTGAGATAGATTTTAGGCTGTGAATACAGAGTACCCAAATGCCTTCTTTTCTTCTATTTCTGTCCAAGTCAGGGGTGTCAAACTCATTTTCTACGCGGGCCCCATTGTAGTCATAGCCTCTTTCGGAGGGCCATTATGACTGTCAACCCAAAGAAACGTATGAGTACCTCATATTATATACAGTAAAAGCTACAAAACAAACTGACAAATAACTCGTTTTCAAATCAGATGAGTAAAAACTGGTCAAATATTAAAAAAAAACTTTAAATAATAATAAAAATATTATTAAAAGTGAAGACAATTAGCAATTCGAGTACTGACACGAATTTGATGCACAATTTGTCTTCGCGGGCCACATAAAATGATGTGGCGGGCCGTATTTGACCTTGAGTTTGACCCCTGGAAGCATAAAGAAGTCCTGAGAACACAACAAACACTTCCCTGCCTGATAAATACAAAGGAGGACACAGACCATATTAACGATAAACGGCACCTTGCAGATTAGAAATGAACGACTGCAAATAATCCTCAAAGACAGAAAAAACGCATAATGAAGGCAAACGGATGAGCAGTGTACAAGTCAGCTCTGCTAACAATGTTACGTTCTGCCCGCCTAATGTCTATAGGTAGTGCTGCTGTTTGTCATTGTTCTTGTCTTTCCGGCATCTGAAGACTTCCCATGGCCGCCATCATTAACCGGCAGAACCCAGGGCCGTCTGTCACCGGCTTCATTTCCAATTCCGCAATCCCGAAGTGGTCTCATACTTGAGAACGTGCCGGCTGGACTAATGAGAGGAGGATCTGGAATATTCTTACATTCTTTTGTGCAGGCTTGCTTAAGTCCGATGCTTCTCCTTCTGGAACCAGGCAGATTTGAAATTCACTATAATATCAGCACTTTTACGTCATCTGGTTGCTTGGTCAGAAACCTGTTCCAGAGTTGGACGATGCACGTGACAGAGCATTGCCATTATATTGCGATTCTGAATCATATTTATGGTTTGTATAATTTTGTTTAATGTGATAGTGGTTGATTACATCAGATAAGACCCACTGAAGGCCCACGTACCAAATGCACTGAAAGTCTGCCCGTGCTTTTTATTGAGGTATGGTGCAGAGTGCCACAAATGTTATTGGCTTTCAGTGAGTTGTTTTAATGATGCGTCCTGTGCGGTATAATTATCAGCAGGGCTTCACTGCCGAGTTTGGCTTGTAAAGTCTGCGTCATGTGTTTCTTTATGAGCTACACCAGCAATAAACTTTTTCATCTTTTTATGAGCTTTCGCTTGTTTTACCCCACTGCGGGATCACGTCGGCTTGAAACGGAGTACTTTTAGATGAATTCATGAAACCACGACAACCTCCCAACAACTATCTGGATAGGATGTTTTCTAAGCAATGTAGATCTTGAGATTATTCTGGTTTGAATGCAAACATGATATTATTTCTGCCATGAATGACAGTTTGAAGACTGAAAATGTTCTACAAGCCTGACCCCTCAAGTGGCCTCGGTACAATTTCGTCAGGTTTTTGCATAGACTTCGTTTCAGATTCTGTGGTTTGTTTTCAACTCCTCAAAATCTTGACTTGGTCTCAATTCCTTAGTCTTGAGTAAGTTTTACCGCCTCAAAATTCAGGTCTGAACTTGGTGTTAGCCTATTCTTGGTCTTGAGTCAACAAAGTCTTGGTTTGGCTTGGTCTCAAATCCCTAAAGTCTTGGTCTATATTTGGTGTCATGTTACTTAGGGTGTGTTCAGAACAGTCCTTTAGTCTGCTTGTTTGGTCCGGACCAAAAACGTACTTCATTTTTTTCGTTTGTTGTGGTTCCTGCAGACTGCACATTTTGCAGGTGAAGTATATTTTGTAAACACATCCATGCTTGTGATTTGTGCTCCCATTGGACAGCAATGACCAGGGCGGCATACAGATAAGACCCGGAAATGAAGGAAAACATGCGAGTCCTACGTGCTGTGTTCCTGCTCTGCATTTTATTTGTGATGTTGGTCTTCGCTATTTCTATTCACACCTGAAGCGAACCGCACCAGAGACCACTTTAAAAAGTGGGTCTGTTTCTTTAATCCCTACCAGGATTTATTTGCGTGTATTCACACCTGCACAAAAGGCCCGGACCAGCGCTCCGATGGAACCGTGGTCCGTTTAAAGCAGTCAGGTCTGAATACACCCTCAGTCTTGGTCTGAGTTTCTTTCTCTCGACTCAGTCTTAAGCCTTCAAAATTTTAACTCATTCCCAAGACTTCCACTCATGGGAACCGGTTAGTATGTTTAAAACTGCACCTGCCAAGCCTTTATATGTGCATATAATGGCATATTCAACATATTCTTATTCAAACACCAATCAGTGCGCTTGTGGTTTGATAGAGCATTTTGGTGATTATTTCCACAGAGGTTATGATTGTAGATTGATTTCAGTGTGAATTTAACCAATCTTAATCTTCCTCTTTGTGAAGTGGTAGCAAGGCTGACTGAGGAGCAGCAGCTGCAATAATTTTTTTTTAAAAAAAATCAATTTATCCTTTAATGAAGTCATAAATATCATATTGTTATAAAAGCAAGCAAGCATAAAATATTCCTACATTTAAGCTTTTTCTGGATCTACTGTCTTGTGAGCATCAAAGATGGTGGTAAGTTATTATGAATACTATGTACTGCATATATTTCTGGGACATTTAATTGGGATGGCATACAATATTACCCAAAAAAAACAGCATAGAGCACAAGATTTGTTGCAAAGTATTAATACAGTACGGGAAAATCAGTGTGAATTGCGAAGGTCTGAACCATTCAAAGTCTTGTTCTTGACTTGGTCTCGGTCTTCAAGTTAAGTCAAGTCAAGTTTATTTAGATAGCCCTAAATCACAAGCAGTCTCAAAAGGCTTCACATACACGAAACATATTGACAATTATTCTCAAAGCATCCCCTAATCTTAAAATCCTAAGTGACCCCGGTCTTGACCCCTCAAAGTCTTGGGCATGATTTCATCTTAGTCTTGAGTCAGTGTCATTCCTTGCAAGTCTTAATTTGATATTCTGACCTGACGTGGCCAGTGAGTGTCAGCTGCGTTTTTTTCTCAGCAGAATCCTAACCAAGCCATGGCCCCCCAAATTAAATTGAATGAATGAAAAACGTACACTCTGTTGTCACAGTGTCTTCCTAGCCTTTGGCGTGAAACCGACTGGGAGCCAATTGAGGTGAAAGGGTATGAACTCGTAAAACATTTAAGCCTGGCCTGAAATTGGAGCCCAAACGTACTTAGTGAAGTGTATGCAGCTAATGAGAAGGGGAAAATACAGACGTATGGGCCCTTTGGCTCGGTGTGACCAATTCATTTTCTGGAGATGGTGCTAAAGGCACGTCTATTTATTGCTAAAAATGACACGGCCCGTGCGTGGGGTTGTGATTGCATGGTTACAGCGGTCATTCCAAAGTTGCTAAATCTATCAACAAATCTGCTAAGTTGCATCAGTGCTGTGATTGCAAGTAACCTCGTTCAGGGAATGACACTGCTGGCAGAGATTTCTTTCATCCCAGTGGTTCCGATCGATAACGTGAAGTGCAACACGGCAGCTTGAGCTGCTCAGTGTACCTGCACGGGAGTTCTTCTACCTGCGTCGGCTTGTGTTTGGAGGTTTCGTCACGCCCAAATGAACCCAATTTGACAACGGCGCTAACCTGATGTCAACCAGAAAATGGAAGCACACGTCTGGAAAGTCTTTGGATCTTCCATACGTCATATTTCATGTTCTTTCTACCTGTAATGTGCCAGATTCACATCACAGTTGATGTCTATAAATGTCTAGTTTGCCGAATTTACATTCTGTTGAATTTCTATACATAATCATATCGTATCATATCCAATGTTTAAAGACTTCTACTGCTGCATAATTACACAATATTTTAAATTTAATACAACTCACCTAAAGGTAATTTACCGTATTTTCCGGACTATAAGGCGCACCGGACTATAAGGCGCACCTTCAATGAATGGCCCATTTTAAAACTTTGTCTTTATATAAGGCCCACCGGACATGACAGACATACACAAGAAAAATAAACTACATTCTAACTCAGAATCATGACGAAATAGTTCCTTTCTCTTTTTCAAATAATACATTTCTTTGATGCGGCTTGCATCAAGGTGTAAAAAAAATGAAAAATCTTCATAAGTGTGTGTGTTTGTGTGTACACTGTCTTCTTAAAGGCTTTTTGAAGCCTTTTCAGGCCCCCGTAAAATCAGAAGCAAGCCTCAGTAGTGGGAACCCAAAAAGGAGATAGGTTCCCTGGAGCTTGCACGTCTCAGCATGCTCCTAAAAGCTGAACGTCTGCCGCACTTTGCCTCGCGCCGCACAACACTTTCATCAACACATTTCACACTTTGCCGTCTTCATTATTTACACACCGCCCGCCTTTGATGCGCCCGAGCCGAGCCCCTCTGCAGAATTCGGCCAGGGCGAGCTCGTCTGAGGGTAAATCCAAAGGGTCGCCAGGGGAGTCGCAAATCCAATGATGTCATCTCACTGAAAAACTTTCATCAGACACAGACACCCCAGGAATGCCTCAAATTCTTTTCATCATTTAGTTCATTGGACTCCATTCAAATGTCCTATTTTGTGCTCCTTTCCCCCTTGCGGTTTTTGTCTGAGACTCAATCCTATCAAATGTTGGTTTTAAGATATTTTGAGATTTTGAGATATCTTGATTTGGTCTCACCCTTTCAGTCTTGGTCTTGATTCTGTCTTGACCCCTCCTCAGTTATGTCAGTAATTAAATTTGCCTCGGTTTAGATAGTATTTTGCTCTCAGTGCCCCCCCCCCCCCCAAATAGATCATAAAATCGGACGCTTGTGATTCAAAAGCATTCTTAAAGCCACCAACACCCCAGGAACACTCCAAATTATTTTCATGTCTTAGTCTGTTGGAATCCAGTCAAACGCATCATAGGACACGTCCTGGTCAAGGTCCTTTTTCTTCCAATTTTCGCAGCCATTATTTGTTTTGTCTCCCCGTTTCAGTGTCATTGTGTTAAAAATGTCTTTTCTCTCTCCCCTCTCTCCACTTCATGTCAGTTTCGTAGCGCTTAAGATTGTCGTCTCCCTCCACCCAGCAATCCTATCACGGCAGCCATCTCGCACTCCAGCCGCCACTCCATCGGAGGCTTATGTTTGTTTAATACCCTCTGGAGTTGTCTGGCCAGGATTGGGTGTCTGAGGTGCGATGCCCACAGATTTCCAATTGATGGAAAGTAGTGAGCGGAGGCGATGGAGCGGTCGACCAAAAGTGTTTTGGCCCAGAAAGCATTCGGTGAGGACTATTTACCGGAGAGAACGGGCGGGCCAAAGTGGAATAGAAACTGAAAAGGCTTCAGTGGAGAGCTGGGAATTCATTTTTTTTTCGAGTGAAATTGCAGTTTTAAGGGTAGTGACATTCTTTTGACTTCTTCTCCTCTGGCTAAATCCTGCTATCGTTCTTTCCAGCCACTCGCCTGCTTTTGGTTGAGATCCAACCAGAGTGTGTTGATGGGTTTATACATAATGACGTCCTGATATAAAAACCTTTGTGAAATTGGTTTACATTTAGAAATGTGGTAAATCGAAATTTTACTCATAGAGCCGTGCCATGTCGTGATCTTGCTTAATCTATGATCTCCAAGGGAAAAAAACTAATTTACCAGTCGAGGTTTCCCGTCACATCTGATCTAGAAGTTTCTGATTTGGTCTATTCCTGAAAATAAACTGGTGATTATTAAATTCTTGCCTGCTGATTTGTGCGAATGAGAATGAAAAACAACGTTGCTGAGGCAGAGGAACATATCGTGACATTTCTTGCACACAGTATCTGTTTACTTGACTGTTCTTGTAATTCCTGTGTAGTCGTCCTTATATACTTCCCACCTACGTATGTTGGTTTTCCAAGATTTTTTCCCCCCCTCCTGCTTTCCGCTTTACTATCTCTGTCTTCCTGCAGTTTCTTGCACCCGCCGCCACTGATCCTCCTCCACTGTTCCTCGCAACCGCAAAGTCAAACAGATGTTAAGATTCCGACTTTGTTTCATGTGCTGAAGCGATTCAGGTGCGACCGTTTTGTAAGTCGTGTACCCGCAAGGAGGGCGGTCGCCGAGCTACCTCTCGCTTCACGTTGCTAAGCAATCCCTGCTAACAGTCGCTGGAGAGGCAGCAGACAGCTGTTGTTGTTTTTTCCCACTTGACATGTTTGCTTTAAGGCTGAATTTACGCTGCCAATCAACAGGGGAAGTCCAGAAAACAGCAAATTATGATTTTTGAAGTGGTTTACATGTGCTACAGAGCAGAACATCAAAAAGCACAGTAAATAGTATATTGGACGAACATGAATTACATATGATATAACGATGGCATATTAGAGTTGTTCTTGCATTAATCATGATTTAGAAAAGGAACATTAGAGGAACAGGATAAATTAAAGAGAATTATATTAAATATGATTCATAATTTCTACATTAGAGGTACATGAATTTAATAAGATGGAAAAATGCTACATCAGATATTTATCATGTAAATATGGAACTTGACATGCCGATTGACATTAAATATGAAATTAGAAGGACATACATTATTATTATTATTATTTGTGCAAATATGAAAAATTGGAGGTGTACAGAATAGACATTAAATATGTCAAGGTACGATGTAAATAATAAGAATTAGAGGGGCATTCACCTGCCGCGAGAGCTTCTGAAGACCTTCTACACTGCCATCATCCAGTCTGTCCTCTTCACCTCCATCACTGTCTGGTTTGGATCGGCCTCCAAACAAGACAAGCACAGACTACAACGGACAATCAGAACTGCAGAAAAGATCATTGGAATCAACCTCCCATCTATCCAAGACTTGTACCTGTCCAGGACCAGGAATCGGGCAAGGAACATCTCTACAGACCCTTCTCACCCAGGTTGCAGTCTGTTTGAACTACTCCCCTCCGGACGGCGTTATAGAGCTCGGTACGCCAAAACCAGCAGACACAGAGACAGCTTCTTCCCCCAGGCTGTTGCTCTGATGAACTCACACCACTCATAGAGTCTCAGAGACATTACTGTGCAATAACATCCTGCTCTTCACACCTTTTTGAATTTGTCTACACTGTTCTTGCCATCATTCACATGTCCTGAATGTTGTTAGTCACCTAAATGTTGAACAGAGGGTGTGTTTTTACCAAAGTCAAATTCCTTGTTTGGCACGCTCAAACATGGCGAATAAAAACTCTTGAATCTTGAAATTGTGGTTCACAAGGCAGGATAATCGGCCCGAAAATTAGCCTCAAATCTTCCCTCTCGACAATCGTAGGTCGGCCCCAGTTCTCAAGATAATCTTAGCAGATAATCATGTCGTGCGTGATGTCTTCAGGTTGATCTTGGCCGTGCCATTATATTAGATGTGGAGGTGTGAAATATGGTCTGAATAGACGTAATTGATGGGTAATAGTTATGGTACATTAGAGATAATATATAGACAGTCAATACAAGAAAAAACTGTAGGTACATAGAACAATATGCATTATGTTATACTATATATTACAATATATTGCATTTCAAGTGTACAGACTTAAAACTGATGGAAGTGTCATGTCTCGCTACCATCCCGAATGCTGACAGCGGAGGTCATGGAGGTTGCCCAAGTCGTCCCCCAAAGTCCACCGCCGAAGCTCATTTTGCTACTGGAGCACTTCTCAAGTCTCTTTTTTATTTCCATCAGTCTCATAAGCACTCCACACAGTCATCCCCCGAAAGGGAAGGAACATCACTTCACATCACTCAGCGGCCGACAGATCCTTCCAACGATGAGAGGTCCCGTTTGAAAATCTACTGACTGCGGTGCAACGCTCTCACTGCAAAACGCAGAAAAAGCCCGCCAGAGTGCCATTGCCAGCTTCGAGGTCAGGTTAGGGCTAGCGGGTTAAGGTGGAAATTAGGGTTCGGGTTAGTAGTTAAAGATTAGAACATTAGGATTAGTGGGATTTGCGTTAGGGAGAGTCTGATTGTCACCAAGCGACACACACACAGCCTCCTCTCGTCATTCATCAGTATGACATCCCCGGAGAGTTTGTGCGATCTTGCTGCCGTCAGCCTCACTTAATTCAGTGCTGGCGTTCATCCAAATGCTAACGACAATTGGCTCTTGTTACTTTTCTGCGGATGTAGCATCTTTGGTTGGAAGCATTGAGCAACGGCAGTGGGGAAAGCCTTCAATTCGTAGTCTTCAAACTGTCACTGGGGAAGAGAAAAGTGGGAGGGAGCCTCTGGTCAGCAGTTTGCGAGTCCCCCACGCCCCCAAAACACGCTCACTAACGAGCACTTTAAGTGGCCTGCCAGCACTCTTAATATCTCAGTCCCCGCCAGCAAAATCAGGCAAAAAGAGAGGTTGGGATTAGGGTTAGGAGATAAGGCTCTGAATTAGGTTTCAAGGGTTAGAACCAAAACCTTAAAAATAAAAATCCAAAACCCCATTACATCGATAAGTGAATCAAGCACAGGTAAGGTTAGTTCTAAATAGGTTAAGGATTAGCGTTGTGGTCAGGGGATTTGATTTAGATTGAAATCAATTCATTCATTCATTTTCCTTAGCGCTTATTTTCACAAGGGTCGCAGCTGTGCTGGAGCCTATCCCAGCTTTTCTGGAATGTGGGAGGAAACCAGAGTACCACGCAGGCACGGGGAGAACATGCAAACTCCACACAGGAAATCCGAAGCCCAAATCGAACACCTATTTCAATTCATGGTTATTTTTATTCAGGTTATTATTTAAAGTAGTTGTTCCAATAGGTGTTGTTGTTGAGTTTGGGGCTTTAGATTTAAGGTTACGTCTTAGGGTTTGTGGTTTCCGTTTGACACGTTTCGGTGTGATAGTAGGTAATGTCTCGTCCGACTGGGAATCAAACACTGAATCCACACGAGGAGACTGCAAAGGCAGCCACTGGTCAGCAGTTTGAAAGGCAGAAAAAATAAATAAACTGCAAAAGGCTCCCTGCTGTCCTCCCAAACACGCTGGCTAACGAGCACTTCCTTAAGTAGCTTGCCAGCTCTCTTTAAACAAGCAAAGTGGGCAAAAGAGACGGCTTTTAAAAGGCAGCATATGGTTGCGCTGGATTTTACCCTGATGTATTGTCACGGGATGGCTCAATACCCTCCTTCCTCTTGTGGTACCCCGCCTTCGGCTTCACCGCCAGATGTCGACGTCTCGCCCTGAACATGGTGCGCTGTCGCTGTGAGGCGATCGGTCACTGGTGAAGTCGCTTACTAGCTTCTCGTTTACGCTGATGGCGTTAATAACAGATGAGAAGGCTGATTAAAAGTTGCCGGTGCATCAATTATCCAGCTGGGAGAATCACTGCAGATAATCTTTGATGTTATTACTTTTTCAGGGAGAACATTGGGAAAAGGAAATTTACACGTTTCAACAATTCCACCTCCAATTTAATCCGAAACTGACTATGAATTAGTCAAGTCAGGTTTACCCGGTCACTTAAACCAATCCAGGAAAAGTACGTTTGGGGGTTTAACCTAACCATTAGGGTCAGCAATTTTCAGTATTTAGTGCTAGGGTGAAATGATTCGCCAACAGTGAGGTGTAATTGTTAGGATCAAGTTGGGTGATAAGGTTGGTGGCTAGTTTGAAATAACTGGTGAACAACTAGAGCAAAGCTAGATTTAGAGAGGATATTAGAAAAAGATGAGTTGTTTAATTTCACTCCTAAAACTGTTCAATCTCATGAGCGGCACTTGAACGAGATAAAACAAGTCAAGTGTTTCCCAAGATCACAGATGCATGAATGCTCCAGCACATTAGCAGTCCACGTTTCCAGCCAGGTCCAAGGCTGACCTGAAAGTGAGCTTATTGTCCTTTTACAAAAAACTAGCCAATGTTTTCTCTCAGAGAACAACAAATGCTGACAGCTCCTTGGCGGATGTAAGCACATTTTTGCGATTCACAACCACCCAGGAATGTTGCGCCACGTGTCCAAACATCCGTCAATCAAAAGCAGTCTAGAGGCTGCATTGTGATGGTTGTATCATAGATGCATGATATCTTCACTTCTCCAAACACAAACTGTTGAAATGGGATGTCAAGCACTGTGTGGGGGAAGTGAAAACAAGCTTGAATGACACCTGCTCACGAAAAGTAACAGTCTAGAAATAGGAAATCGTTAGCCTCCATTTTCTAAGTCGTACAAGTGCTAATTTCTACGTTTACGTTAATTTCTACAATTAAAAATTTCCATCAACAGTCTTCTCTATTCCAATTATTTCAATTTAAAGGGACTTTAATATATTTAACATGAGTATTGTTTGAAAAAGAGAAACTATCTGCTGCAGTCAATTGTGATCACGGGTGTTAAAATTTGATTCTAAAACTGTCAGCCCACTTCATTGTTGGTGAGCGGACGCAAACAAACGACCATATTGTTCTTCCTGTGAGCATGACGGCTCATCTGAGATGGCAAAGAGGATGTCTTCCTCGTAAAACCACAACAAGATGCCGAGCATCCATTAAGTAGCGTGGAGCTGAGGCGCAGGGAACAAGAAAGATTTTAAGGGGACCCTGACATCATCATCATCAACAATATCATTGAGTGCCCCCGCAGTCAAGCAAACACTCGGGCGGGCGATTGGTGGTGAAAAGGCGGCAAATGAGGCCCAATCAAGCTGAAAGAAGAAGAACAAGTACTTGTAAATGAATTGCAATAGATATGCAAATGAGGCCTGTTTACACCACCATCACTGTCAACACCAACGAAGAAGAAGGTCACATGTCACTTTTTTTTTAACAATGAAAAAGCTGTCTTCTATAAGAATAGACAGAAACATAATTGGGGTCCTTTTAAACAGCTTCTTTATGGTCTTCACTGTTTGTTTGGCATTTCAGTTTCAAGACAGAGTTCCAAGGCAGGACTTTCAAATGAGAATTTTAAAGTACCGTATTTTCCGCACTATAAGGCGCACCTAAAAACCTCCAATTTTCTCAAACGCCGACAGTGCGCCTTACAATCAGGTGCGCCTTACATATGGACCAATATTGAGCCACTACAGCAGGCGTGTCCAAAGTCCGGCCCGCGGGCCAAATGTATACATTTTAGATATGAACATAGTTTTAAATTGGGCCATTCATTTAAGGTGCGCCTTATAATCCGGTGCGCCTTATAGTGCGGAAATTACGGTAGTATGATGCTTTCAAGATATTGGTTACCTTTACCTAAAAAAATATATATTCAATCCAATTAGTTTTGGTTAAAATTATGCTCAAATGATCAACTCTTGCGCCTGTCATGGTTTTCGCTCGCTCTGCTTTTACTAATTTCTGGGAATAACAGAAACGCAGGTACTGACATCACAAACATGCGGGGTAAAGACGATTTGCGCTGATATTTCCGGATGACTGTTTTCAATGCACGCTGATTAGATTAACAATCGACCCTCTTATTCGGAATAAAATCTTGATCGGAATGGGCTTGATCTTTATTGCCAATGTTGAGCATTTAAATTAAGGCCTCAAGCAGAATCTAGGACAGGGGTAGGCAAGTCCGGTCCTAGAGAGCCGCTCGGTCTGAATCGTTACCAAGCTTCGACAGAGCTCGCTGATAAGGTGATTCATTGAATCAGGTGTGCTGCAACAGGGAGACCTAGAAAACGTCTCCCTTGAACTGGACTTGCCTACCCCTGGTCGAGGGTTTCAATCCAAGTTCAGGGTTGAGTTTCAAGTTCATGGTGATAGGGTTTCAATACAACGTTAAATTTCAAGTTCCAAAGTAGATTTTCAAGATAGGGTTCTGCTTTGAAACAAGTAGTAAGGATCGGGGTGTTTTTTTTTTTTGTTCCGGACTTCCTTTGTTGCATTCAGAGTTGATGAGTTGAAAAAAAAATACACGTTTCTTGGGTGAACATGATGAATGTTGAAAGGAAAAGCCCTCGGGTCACCTCCTCGTTTGTCTTAGGAGTTCTGCTCTGTGCCGTCAAAGATTTCTGCTTCAATCTTTGTGACTAATTGAGAGCAGCCAGTGAGTCAAACAATACAGAAAAAAAGTCTGAGAAATGGTCGGATGAAAGAGTCCAAAAAGACTTTCAGGTTTTTCAAAGACGACTTGGAGACTCTCCGCTTGCATCATTTTTGCTGCACTCGGAGAGAATCCTAATGTCAGAGTAAAAAACAAAAAAAAAATCTGGTGAATCCAGCCGGAAGGGACGTGGGCTGTTTCTCCCTGGGGAAGGTCGCACCTCAGCGCCTCAGACTCGCCGGCTCGTTTCCATGCTGCTCGACTCCGAAGCTCAAAGACGGTTTGAGTCATCCTCCGTGGAATTGGATTATTTCGGGATGTGGACCCAACACCCGCGCATTACACGCACGCACACAAACACACATGCACACTGTCCATCACTTTTTAACTTGTTCTTCCTCTCTGCTGTGCTGCTGTTGTGCGGAAGGGACACTGTTGGCTTTTTAAACGTCCCCGTGGTGAAAAACGCAACCCCTGAAGCACATTCCTGCTGGCAAGATTTATGAAGAAGTCAAGATCCTGGTCTTTCCCCCGCCGTGAGGACGACGCACTTTCAGACACGGCTATCACAAAAACCCTCAAAAGTCATCTTTGGTGACACGTTTACGACATGTTCGAGGATGATTATTTGCAGACGTCTCAAATAAACCAACACTTGTAAGAAAACTACCGCCCTCTACAGTATACAGGTGGTACCTCATCTGACTTTGCTGAGTTATTACTGGAGTTTCCTGTTTTATGGCGTTGAATGAGCACCAAATGGCTTCTTTACACCAATATGACAGACATGGTGACTTTCCAACTTCTGCTTCTTGAACTTTTCTTTAGGGTCTAATCGTGACACACCTACTACATTTCACATTGTTAACTAAGTTAAATTGTCTTGGCTTTATGTTTAAAAATGCATTGCACTTAATGTTGGTCATAAGACGACACAAACACACCCCCTGATGTGTATTGGAAAGGGTGAAATGTCAGCATCGTTAATCGGCATCTGTAACCAATCTTAACAAATGTCAGCGTCGGTTATCCCCAAGACAAATCTGACCAATTACACCCTCTGACCTTTCCGCTGATTTGTTTACAGCACCGCAACAACATTTCCTTTTGTCCTCAATTATTCCACTTTGTCAACAAGCAAATCATAGACACAAACATCACGTCCAAATATGACGTATGAGTAGGCTAAAGATCAACAAGTATTGCTAGCTTTTTCAACCTAACCGTCTTGCACAATCAATTTGAATATTGACTTAATCAGCACACCATTCAGCGTTGTAACATTGGTCATAAAAAAGCGACTTTAAGAAAAATTCAAAAATGCCTACCTCTGGTCTAGACAAACATTGAAACATGAAAATAAAAGGTACTTGGCCATAATGAATTTTCTGGTATATTTATAGCAACTGTTTCGTGCCTTTTGTTCGAATGAAAAAAAAAAAAAGAAATCCAAAGGTGGTCGTTACAGCGAGTGTAGTAAAAGCCAACATGAATGCTGTCTGTGTCGAGGAGACTGCTTTGGCGGCGGTGTGATGAAACCAGTTGAAAGACAGCAAATTTAGCCTTGTTTGTCCGTCTGTCACGCGCAATTTTCCAGGCCGGCGTTTAACGGTGAGGCTTCATTTCTCTTCATTGGCGCAGGAGCGAGCTGACAGCTCTCCTTAGAGGACGTCTACACAAACGTCTCCGACGGGATCACATCTTTTTCACTGCGTGACGCGCTTACACACAAACAGCATTCAGGCCTCAAATTGACTTGACGGGATTTTTTTTTCCATTTCTCCACGTTGTCGACAAAACAATTTAATGTGCCTACAAATTGTGGGAGTCAATAAATATGCTGCTATACGAAATTTATTGGACGGGGACTTTAAAAAAAATGCAATCAGAGTATATTGTTTTTAGACTAAAGTTGGAATGACTCGATGATACAACAATACAAGAGGACAAAAAGTATTGTCTAAGTTTTATGAATGAGACTTAGGTCATCCTCAGACGAGCTTCTATAGTAGAAGTTATACACTGCTAATAATGACCGTGGGGCGCAGCTCCGCACAGCACCCCCAATCCAACCCTTAATGCGGAGTGTCAAGCAGGGAGGCATCAGGTTCCATTTTATAGTCATTTGGTATGACTCGGCCGGGGATCAAACCCACGACCTCCCAGTCTCAGGGCGGACACTCATACCACAAGGTCACTGAGCTGGTCAAGCTTATCGCACCTGGTATTCCCAGGCTGTCTCCCATCCAAGTACTAACGGGCCGACCCTGCTTAGCTTTCGAGATCGGACGAGATCGGTCACTCTCAGGGTAGTATGGCCGTATGATTAGGTAACTGTTTTGGGAGCTAAAAGCCAAAATAGTAGAAAGGGGTCTTCATACCACCCCCATTAACTTGTGTGAATCCTAAACAGGGCAAATTTGAAAGACTCCTGATTGGCCCGGTGGGGGAACAGGCGCGACAAACTCACCAGCGCCGAGTTATTTGTCGCTGATTGGTTGAGTCAGCGGGGATGATGATTCTGTGCCGCCACCGCCTGATTTATTTCCTTTCATCAAGACTTTCGCATCTGCCAAGCTCCCGAAACACAAATAATTCATGTGTTGCTGCCACGCATGCATCGGCATCTGCATGACGATGACAACGCCCGTGTGGGTCGCTTTGGATCATCTTTGGTTAAGTGTAAAGCCATCATGACGCCCTTCCCGTGGGGAAACGTTTGGCATTACCGTAAGAGCAAATGTATGTCCGACCACTGTGCCGGATGAAGTAGAAAAGGAAAGACAGGGTAGGGCAAGGAGGTGTGTGTGTGTGTGTTGGACGGGAGGGGGGGCAAAAACAACAGAAAACATTTCAGGAAGTAGAGCGTAAGAAGGCAAACAAGCACGTGAAAACAAAACAATGTCCACACATGAACGCAAATTGCCTGATTTTCATTTATTCAGAGGGCTTTTACGCTACAAATTCTGCCTAGCAACAGGTGGCCACAACAAGAAGATAGACATTGCATTGGTGGGTTTTATTTTTCACAGAAAATAAAAGTTTATTTACAATGAACTCTGCAATAAATATTGGACAAATTCCCAAAGCACAGCTGAATATCTGGTTGGGAAACACTGGTTTAGAGGTTATTGGGTTCGCCTTTGAAGAAATTGACTCATGTAAACTAAACAGTGACAGAAGTACAAGGATAAGACTGGGTAAGACAGCTTCATTTCATGAAAACACACTTATTCACAATATGATGATGAATTACCCAGCATTTGTCAGGGTGTCCACGAGGAGCACAAGAACCCGAGAACGTCCTCCCGGTGCATGCACGTTGGCGGGGCGCTTGTCGCGGCGCCATCCATCACACCGCCGACCGGCCTTATCTGCAAGACAAAAAGACAGGAATTCCTATTAGCCACGTGGCCGGCTCGCATTCGCTGATGATTATCAACATGATGTCATCCGGACCAGGACGGGAAAAAGGCACGGAGAAAAAAAAATAATAATAAATACTCGCCACACATAATGGTAGAAAAAAGATAACCTCTTAGGTTCCAATGATTTACTGTTTGTCATGAGGAAAAAGACATCATCAGATTTGAATAAATTAGATAAGAATAAATTATAAATAAATAAAATGACATATATTCAAGACTAAGGTGGTATCTTGTCAAAAGAAGAAAGACAAATGATTTAAGTCAACTTTTTGAGGGACAAATGTGTAATATTAAGGAAGTAAAGTAGTAATTATTTTGTTTAGAAACCATGTAAATTACAAAAGTGAATATTGCATATATTTTTAATTCATGTTATAGACATTTGTATTTTATGTGCTAAACAGGTGCAACATTTCTGGTAGGATATGGATGAGATAAGGTTTTTGTCATATGGATTTAAAATGTAAATTATACATTTATGTTTTGATGTAAAATTACAAGGATATTAAGTTCGGAATACTTTAGTTAAAACAGAAAGGAGTAAGAGTTAAAAAGTTGATTCTTTATTTATCTGTTTTATTCATTATTATTTTTCAAATTTTGTTCAAAAATCAAATTCAATTCAATAATGTAGAGTGGGCAAAGTCAAATTAAAAATGAACTTTAGAAGTATGTTGTCTTTACGTCGCCATAGCAAGGTGTCGGCTGCATCTGTCAGCTTGACGTTGGCAGATTGCGCGGGCATTGATTTAGCGGCTTTGTTTTATAATTAAACATAAAACGCAATTCGTCCATATGCATGCATTTAAAAGAGCAGCGTACACACACACACGCACACGCACACACACGGCGCTTGTAGTTAAAAGCATTCACGGAAAGCGGGAACGTAGAGGTTGGCAAGAGTTGGAGGCGTCAACGAGTGTTTGGCCGCCAGCTCACAGGTGCTTTCTTTTTGAGTTTCTCAACACAGAGCAGAGAAAACGCTACAAACGCATAACCTTGGCTGGCGACCACTCGCTAGTCAAAAGTGTTCTCATCGCCGTGACGGAGCACAAATTCGATGGCAGCCAATCACACGGCCATCTGGAGGCGCCATTGAACGCATTTACTCAACATGGACGACATGATCGGCAACAGGACGCAAATTGCTTTTTAGCACTTTTATGTTTTAACTCGACCCAGGAAATCAGCTGCTTTATCGTAAGGGAATAGAGGAAACTGAAAATACGATTTGACAGAGTCATATCCCAAAAAGAAACCTCATATGATCAAGCAGAAGAAAATGCACTTGCAAGGAAAAGAAAGGAAATTCTGAGGAAAACAAAAGTGTCTCATTTAAAAAAAAATTGAGACAGTTACATTTTGAGAAAATACATCTACTGTCATCTACAATAAGCCGCGACTTTTTTCGCAAATTTTGAACCCTGAATCACGAGTTTTAGCTGGTGCGGCTTATAGTCCAGTGCGGTTTATAGTCCGAAAATTACGGTCATTTAAAAATATATATTTCCAGGAAAAAAATGGGATATTTCAATTTTCACCCAAAGACAATTCATTTTGAGTAAAAGATCATACATGGTTTTGAGAAAAGAAACATTTTTTAGACGTCATATTTTCCAGAGAAATGTATTGCTGTATTGTGGTTATGTTCTTGTTCTTACGTTGGTTTTAGTTGTTACTGTATTGTTCCTCTTGTGTGTTCTTACTGTCCTGTTGTGTTGTTTTTGTTATATTGTCATTGTTTTATTGTTAGCATATTAACTTGCGTGATTATTGTACATATATTTTCTTGCTGTTTTGGCTGCGTGTTTTGCCTTTGTTGTGCTCATGTATTATTATGTTTCCTGTGTGTTGTGTTATTGTTGTGTTGTTGTTACGTTGTTGTTTGTAAAATGTGACAAGCCTGATGCGTCGTGTTGAAACCTAGCAGGAATTGGCGTGTCATCCGCTGAGTGGAGGAAAGCTGACGAGGTGAGGCAGCGTTCACGTGGGGGATACGATAGAAGGTTGTTGGGTTTTTTTGGTGACGGGCGTGCGTTGACAAGCATCCCGCGCCACAAGTCAAAATGGAGAATGGCTAATGAAAAGTCGTGGACGCAGATGGCGTCGGCGTGCCAGCTGTGCTGAAATCTCCCAGCATGCATCTGCGCTGTTTATTGCCACCGCCGAGCCGAGCGGGAACACGACAGAACGGAAATGCGACAAAAACATCTGCGCGTGATCCTCATGGACCACCCACACACACACACAAACATACACACGCACACACACACACAAAGAAAATGTTTGGACATTTCTGTCCAAAAAATAAATAGTCACACCCGAATTTTGAAAAGAACTCAACTATTATGTTGATCATTTACAACTAACAATTCTAAGTTACCCAGGCTTGATACCCTACTTCAGATCTCTTCGCCTTTCTCCAAACCCTATTTTGAATCCTCAACTCGAGTTTGAAAACCTAACCCTGTCTTGAAACCAAACTTTGAAACTGTAATCAGGGCTTAAAACCCTGCTTTGAAACTCAAACCCAAATCTGAAATCCTATCCTTTGCTTCTTCCCACTTTTGAGTCTCCAATCCTGAATTGAAACCCTACTTTGAACACCTAACCTTTGTCTCGTGACCCCAAGCAGAAATCCTTAACATTGTCGTCAAGGTTGGAAATACTCGCTAGACTGCTTTGAATTTCTAATTCATAACGGTAACCTTCTGTCGTCGTTTGATATCACCACATCGTTTTGAACAAAAACGCTGCGGAGTAAAAGTCGGATGCCGTCGTTCACACCGACGCCATTCTCATCCCAGCGGGGCGTTGAGCGTCTCCCGCAGACCGGTCGTCGGGCTAAGTGAGAGTGTCTGAAAAACTCCCGGCGACCGAGCGGGAAGATAATGGACAATTGATGTTCTCTCGGAGAGGCCCTTCTTGGCGGGATTTAATTCTCTTAATGGCGGTACTGCTGTTTGAAAGCCGGATGTGAGCCCAACCGTGTAAATATTTTATGATGTCGCGGTGTCGCCAAAGCGCATACTCGGCACACCAATGTCATGTGATGAGGCTCTTGACAACTTCCATACTCATGTCATTCCTAAATCCCGAATCAATACGTTTACGCATTCACGGGTAAGTTTCAAATACAAATCTGAATTAAAGGAAAGTTTTTTCTCAAGAAGACCAATCCGCATGAAAACAAGCGATTTCAACCAAATGAGCCGGGACATGTGCTTAACTGCTGATTCCCTCTTGCAATCTCGCCACTTCAGCCATTTCTCAGCGTTGAAGCGTCCTAAATTAACCGGGATAAACCCGCATCCCCCCACCCCTGTAGGCTAATTACACCGTCAGCCGCTTGTTGTGGAGATTGTTTGATGAAATATGAGCGCAATAAAAGTCGCATTAAAAGAAGGAGCGGTGCGCCGGCGGAGATGGCATCGCATCTTCCGTGTTGTCATCTTCATCATTCCCGTCACGAGCTAAATGGCGTTCTTGACGGGAGGTGTGGGTGGTTGGGGGGGGACACGTGTCGGGACCGGAGGGGAATCGCTCATTCATTCCCCAAATGTTATTTCTATGCAAATGAACGCGGACCGAATTAGAGGAGACGGGCTTGCGGGAGTCCCGCCGGTTGCCACGGCGACCGGAATCTCATCATCATCATCGCAGTCAAGTGGGGCAAAAGAAGCAGATGAGAAGCTAGTTGAGAGGCTAAGAGATGCAGAAGAAGAGAAAAAAAGAATCTCGAGAGGAAGCTACACACAAGTACCAACAACTTTGTACCGAACACGGCTTAAAAAAAGGGTCTCAAAACGGCTTCAAAACAAAATGGCCGACTTTCTGTTTCGTTTGTACATGAGACTTTTTAGTGCATCCTGTCATGATACTAATTGGTATCAATGATGTAATTTATTCTAAAATGGTTCCTTTTAACCAAAATGTCGGACTTCCCGTTTATTTTCTTTGAGTCCTTTTTCAAGTGTTTCCAAAAATACATTTTCATACCACATTGGATGGAAAATTAATAAAATCAATGTGTTAAAACTTATTGTACTTTGGTGTAAACAAAGTGGGACTGTTGTGTGACCCTTTCAATATTAACGAGTGGGGGTGCGGGTTTGGTGGCTGGGGGGGTGGGTGGAGGGAATAGCGGGAGAGCGCATGAAAACAAAAGCTGCTTTATTCCAGAGAAAATTCAGCACATGAAATATTTAGTGTTGTTTTATTTGACACACACACACACAGACACACACACACACACACACGTGCTTTCTTCCTGCCTCCCATGATTCCACTGGGCTCTCCTGCCAGGAAACGCTCAGCCTGGAGCGCATGGCCCGTCTGCGATAAAGACAAGGTAGCACAAGAAGAAGAAAATTCTCCAAAGTTTTCTTTGGACTTGCAGCGAACACGCTCTCTCTCTCTCGCTACTCTCGGTCGTCATGCAGCAGACTTCTTAGGAGATTAGAAGCTTTTAGGCCTTTCGCAGACCCTCCCGTCTCAGCCGGGGTCTAAGTTAGGCAGCAGGGGCTTTCGCAGTGGCCGGCCGGGCCTCCTCAGATATCAGACGCCACTTGGTGTGATTGTTTGATAAAATTTCCTCACAGCCAATCAAAGAGACACAAAAGAATAACCACAAGCTTATTTTGGACAGCCAGATTTGAGAGGGGTGACAGCCGGATGATTTTGAAGACCATTTTGAACAGAGTCCATCTCGAGGAATCTCTTGGAAGACATTTGGTCAAGATCTGATTATGACGGAGGATCCTGTTAAAAAATGGCGTACTTCTTGTGTCGTTTCTGGTATGGCTTCTTGCGGGTCTACTCATAATAGACGAATTTGAAAAATCCTCTTAAATTCATACCAGGAAGCAAATTGGAAGACATTTCAGACTGATTTTTTTGCCTCGTTTGGCCAGATGTACAATCTACATTCCACTAAAAATCACAATTCCAAAAGAAAATAAATTCAACACCATGCTCATCATTGTTCTCCTCACATTGCAAACTTTTCTAATATTTGAACCATGAGGGTCAAAGCGTGGTGACGGAAATAAAATGTCTGCACAGCGCGTTCCTCTCCACATTAATTTGCTTCCCGCTGCGGGGACGCTCTGCCTTTGATGCGGCTCTCTTTCAAACAGTAAAACAAGACAAGAATTTAACATTGCCCCTGTTTATCTATTCTCAAACACCGAGGAGAAGAAAAAAAAAAAAAAACGTTTCGCTTCGTCCACGTCGCTGGGAACAATTTAACAGTTCAAAGTGGTTTTAATGCGTCTGTGTGGCTCGCCTCTAAAGGATTTGCTAGCACTTTTCAAAAAAGACGCAGATACAGCAGAGGTGTTTGATGTGCCCGCGACCGTCTGAGCGCCCCGACGGCTCTCCACACCATTTAACATCCATTTTTCATCAGCCGCCTTTGAACAAGTTGTTGCCATCCATCGCTATGCCAGCGCCGTCGGCCTCCTTGGCTTTGCTCGCGTCGTGATCCGCCTTCTTCGTTCCCAGGCCGTCCCCCTCATCCCCAAACTCCACACGCCTCCTGGACCCTGGAGGAAGAACGCCAGATTTTAAACGTGGCCAAAAAGAGTACACAGAAGAATTGACAGGAAGTGGAATGTGGGAAAAATGTGTACTACAGTTTTGAGTAAAATCCTTTGGGACTTCTATGGAAGTGAAAAAAAAAGTATTGGGACACTTACAAGAATGCAATGCAATGGAATGGAATGGTGACAGTAGAGAGAAAAGTATTGGGACACCTACAGGAATTGAGAAGAAAATCTGGGCCAATGGTTAATCAACTTTATGAATTCAAACAAAAGTAATGGGACACCTACAGGATGTGAAATGCGATGAAAATGTGGATACAAACATTGGCACTAATACAAAAAAATTAAACGTAACAAAAATGTAGACAAAATACTGGGAACCTCAAGTATATAGGAAGTGAAAATTACACAAATTTATTGGGATGCCAAAACAAAGCAAATAGACATCCACATCTCAAATAATGACTCCATATTTTTTTCCCCAAAAAACAAGTATTATAGCGTTTACAGCAATTACAATAAAAATGTATTCAAACGTGTAAGGACATTTAAAAGATGTGGAAACTGGCACCTCTCCTTCCAATAAAGTAAATCTTTTCCAAGAAAATTGCTCTCAGGGCCTTGTAGATTGTCTCAGTCAGCCGTCACCTTGGCCGTTAAAACAAAATGGCAGACTGGAGCAGAATACAACGCAGCTTTTGATTGACAGGGTGCCGACACGGACCAAGTCCTGGTGGATCTGGACCAGCGACCTCAGTCTTCTCCAGTCAGTCACGTCAAGAACCTTGACTGACTTGATGATTCAACCAACGTTTCCAGTCAAGCACAGAACCGCTGCACCACTGCTAGCTTACACACGAGCTAACAAACGCTTGAATGGAGCTGCAAATCATGTTTCACCTTTGTTCCAAAATTCATTTTCAGTTTTATATTTTAGAAGCTGGTCAAAATAGGCTTTTCCACACAAATTCTGTTGTTGTTTTTTTATGGCAAGCATTAAACATTTTCCTTTTGGTGGCTTTCCATCTGCTTGACTTTATAAAGGATGTCAAGAGTGATTGTATCAGGGTCAGGGTCACTTCCTTTTCATTCTTTCATCTTCTCGTCAGTATCATCTGCATGCAGTAGAGGGAGGAAAATAAAACAGGAAAGGGCCATCCAACATCGAGGTGATGATGCAAGTGGGAGGCAAGACAAGCACTAGCTGAGCGCTCGCCGCCGTTAGCGATCCAGCAACAGGAAGGCAAACCCTGTGAGGGTTCAGGTGGGGAGCCCCGGCCTGGCCTGGGGAGTTAGGAGGTGGATTTCTTCATCTTCTACTTTTTATTCTTCTCCGTGGGGCGTCGTGACACTGTTGCTGCTTCCTTCTCCTGTCAAAACCGACCACCCGAGGACAAGATGAGCCATCAAAGACCACAAGGAGTGTGTCTGAGTGCTTCTGTTGTACATTATACAACAAACCAAAAATAACGCCAAGAATTCTATTGATTTATCCTTGGTTATTTGTCAGGTTTCAAAAACGGTTAGTGTTGATTTGAACTAATATAATCATATAACCCTTGATTTGATTTCTCAGCGGGTAATTGCTTTTGAACTATTTAGCACGAAGGCTTTTTTCGGGTCTTAGGGTCAAAGGTGAACAGCTAATCAGTGATGATCCTTCTGTCACAGGAGCCACTTTGATCATTCATGTGTTCTCTTCAACTTGCTGGTCTTACATCATCATCTTGTCTTACCTGGTCTTCTTCTCATCCTCCTCTTTTTCATCCTCCTCTTCTTCTTCTTCTTCATTGAACACGTAAGGGGAAAAAAACACAAGGCAGCTTTCTTTTTATCTTGTGACACTTGAAAGAGAATCCATGTAAAATTTAACAGCCCTTCTCCGCCAGCAGAAGCGATCTGTTTGTAATGGTTGAGGGAGGAAGGGGGGGGGGGGGGTAGCTGCTGGTATGGGGAAGGATGAGGAGGTTGAAGATGTGGGTGAGGAGAAGAAGGGCAACAGGTGAGCCTGAGACACACTTGATGATGTCATCGTAGCAAACTTTGCTGAAGTTAGGCAGCCAATCGCAAAATGAAGAGTAAGGGCGGTATTGTTGCAAAGCATGATGGGAGTTGTTCTTTGGTGGGTTTGATGGACAAATAGAGAAGTCAAACTAGAGTTTAACTGAAGTGTGATCGTTGGCTTGTGTGTTTTTAACATAAAAACTTAACTGTTGTTGGTAACTCTAGCCTGGTCTTGACACCCTAACTTTGGTTTAAGGTTCCAATTCAAACACTAAAACTGCTTTCAAACCTTAATTTGAAACTAAGCTGATAATAAGCCTTGTTGAAAACCCAACCTTGGCTTGAACTTAAGTCTTGTTTGAAATGTTGAGAATCAAATTTCAAGCCTTATGTTGCAACACTTGTTTGAAGCACAAAACCCTGTCTTGAAACTTTTGCCTTGAACTCCTACTTTAAAACCTCAACCCTTGTTTGAAATCTTTATTTCAAATTAAAACCTTTAACCCTTTGATTGAAACATGACATCAGATTGGAATCAATTTTTCATAACCTAACCCTGACTTGAACCTTAATCCTGAACCTCAGCTTCCATTGATGTGTTTATTTCTGCGTCTGTTTCCATCAGAAGTTATTAATTACATTTTAGTTCATATCAACCACAAAAAAAAAAAAACTTTTAAATTCTGAACAGGTTGAAAAAGGTTGAGCTAATTTAATCAAAATGGGGGTTTTTCCTCCCTCTTGTTTGTTTACTCTGCTAACTTTTCATCAGTTTCTTGAAGAGCACTCAGCGATGCCCGGTCAATTATGCATATTGCATATTAATACTTCATATGGCGAAAAAGAAAAAAGGAAGAGCTTTACTGCATTTCTCCCGAAACATGCCCAAAAGCACAAAAATCATTTTTTTATCGCCTTTAATTATTTGATTCAGTGATGCTCTAAATTATTATGTTATGTATTATCTTTAAATTGTCCCCTCGGGAAGAAACTGGACTTATTGGACCGCTTCAAATTGTGGCTTTTACTTCAGGACTTTCCTTTTCTATCCGAGCCACATGACCCAGAGGCTTTTGCCGAAAAGGATGCTAGGAAACGAAAATACAGTAACTGCTGAAATGAGTAAAGTCTTCAACAAATAACAAGATTGTCGTTTCAAACGTTCTCTAAGGACACTGACTTCTGCATTATTCAAGTAATTTTTGCAAAGGGAAAATGTTTGAGGTTCTCTTGTATTGAATTTGATTTGTCATTTGAGAAATCAGTCGGCGCAAATGAGTCCAATTGGTCTCTGGATGTGAAATATGGGATTTATTTGAATGTTTTGTTTCAATAAAAGCAGAGTCGCAACAGATGTTTACGCTCGTTTCAATCTAATTGTAAATCTCACTGGCATGAAAGACCAGACAAAATACATCATTGCGGTTGCCACGGCGACACGAAAAACAAGTGCTGCTGATAGACTCGGGGTATGCAGTTGTAATTTTACTGGATTGTTTTTTGGGGAGTGTATATTGCTACGGACTTGGGTTCATATTGAAATTTGAAACCCTAACCCAAACTTGAAATTTGAATTTGAAACCCTAAACCAGATTTGAAACTTGAATTTCAAACTGTAGACATTGCTTCTAACACATATTAGAAACCCTAACCGTAGCTCAAAACTCAAATGGGAAACCGTAACATTGGCATCAAATGTTAACATTTTGTTTAAAACCGTAATCCAGACTTGAAACCGATTTTAAATGCCCAACGTTGGCTAGAAATTCTAGTTTGGATTCTAAATGTGAAACCCAAATCCACAAATCTTTTTTTCAAGAACTATGAGCCAAGTTTGAAACCTTAATTTGCAAACCTAACCCTGCCTTAAGTGTGAACAAACAGCTGCTGCTTGAACTTGTTGTAAATCTAATCGTACATCTCCCAGACATGAAGGTCCAGATGAAACCCAACACTGCTCTTGCCACTACAAAAATTGAAAAACAAGGTTGGATGGTAGACTCAGGGCAGCTGTTATTCTTATCCAAAAGTCGGCGTAATTACCCCGGCAACGGCTAACCAAATTGTCCGGGCTGGGCCGGCCAATTAGGTGCGGGCGGAGCGGCTAATGGAGAGCCAATTACACAGACCTTCTCCCCATTAGCCTCCATTTGCAGCCTGGAAATTTAGTGGCGGCGTATGGACCGGCCGTGACGTCCAAATCAGATTAGCGTTCACAGAGCACTCAGACGCGGCACGAGTTGTCCTCATCTCAGACACGGGCGTGGCTGTCCTCGACCGTCTCATCGCTAAAAGCAAAAATAAAAGCCCTGCTTTTCCAAATAAGGCGCTGGAGATGTGAGAAGTGATAAGCAGTGGTGACCTCACTCCAAGTGGACATATGATGTCTTTATGACAACACACAAGAGTTTCGGGAAAAAAAAGTTTTTGATTTTGCAATCCTTACTTTGGTTTTAAACTACATTTTTTGAAACCATAATTCATTTAGAACTAAACTCTATTTGTGACCAATTTGACACCCTCAACATTTGATTGACGTATCAATTCTGACTTTAAACATTAACTTTAAGATTAGTCAGGCAAAACTATAAAAAGTCAACACTTGTTTTTGCTGACTTTCCTGTATAGCGTACGTGTTTTAGTGTGGGTTTGACTGTGCTCTATGTGTGTGTGTGTTTTGGTGAGCGTGAGAATTCCCTCAGTTGTTGCATTAATAATGAGCAAGAGTAGCAGATTAAAAATGGAGGCGAGCCGAGGAAGAGGCGTCTTCACCACAGGTGGAGAGAGGCTGAATATAAAACACTGGCATGTGTAAACACACTCACGCACATACGGGCACTATTTTAATAGAAAGCAGCTGGACAAATGTGAAGGCAAGTTTATCTTGGAAAGACCCCTGGAAATGATTTTGAAATGGCAGCTTGAAACCAAACCGGCAGATTTCTGTGTAGTTGTTTGTGGTTGCATTCTTATTATACGGTATTTTCCGGACTATAAGGCACACCTAAAAACCTAAAATCTTCTGAAAAGCCGACAGTGCGCCTTATAGTCCAGTGCGCCTTATATATGGACTAAATTCCTAAATTCAAACTGGCCCGAAGCATTGTGTCATGAAATCAAGCATAAGTGGCCTGCTGAAGACTATGAATCATGAATCAAAAAGACTATGGATCATTATTTTGTGATTAAAATTTTGTTGCATCTGAAGTTGAAATAAAAAAGATAAAATGGAGAATGATTTGATTTGGATTAAAAATCTGACATGATGCATTAATGGTGCGCCTTATAGTCTGGTGCGCCTTATATAAGGATTAAGTTTTAAAATGGGCCATTCATTGAAGGTGCGCCTTATAGTCCGGTGTGCCTTATAGTCCGGAAAATACGGTACAGTAAATGGAATGGATTCGGTGGGGCTTAATTTTAAAAATGTTAACTATTCAACCCACACGCAATGAGAAAAACCACAATGTACTATACAGCATCGTCCGATTCTGTAGTATGCCAGGATCAAATTTATTAACAATAAAAAAAGAAATCTAGAGGAAGCGTCACCAGTCTTTCAGAAATTGCAGTGCTCTACTTCTTGGGTACTGAATTAACAGTTTGATACACACTTCAAATCAAATTACATTGAAGAATATAATTTTTTGTTACCATTGTTAATAAATGATTACATATTTTCATTGACTGAAATACATTTCTATAAATCCCTACCAGTCTTTACATTTGTACGTCTATTTTATTGACATTTTTAGTCGACAGCAAGTCGTAAAATGGCCGCCCCTGGGATGAATAAAAACAGGTGAATTTTGATTGTTTCATTCATATCCCACTAACAAAATACTAATCAGAACACTGTATTTCAACTAACTGTGAAAGTCAACGTTTTTGGGTTGACTTGCTCTTTAATAAGGTAACAAATGTAAGGTTGCAGCAGTTGTGAAGTCATCGATAAGTTTTTCGCAGGCAGCATGAAGAAGAATGATGTCACAGTGAATAGCACCATGTTCCCTGTTTCCTCCCACAGTTCAGTGAGCACGGGTGGGGAGTCACTAGCCTGATGGAGTGACAATTTAAAGAAGCGCTGCTCGTAAAGGGTTGTTTCTTTAAAATGAAGATTGTGTTGTCGGCCACCGCGTCGCATCCCGGCAGTCTTTTCTGCTGGCCTAGCACTCTCGTTTATGTCGTGCCCCGATTGGTCATTTAGATTTTGACAACAGACATCTGCATATTCTGCTGACGTACCATTTTTATTTGCTTAAGACTGTGTGTTTGTGTTTAATAACAGTAACTATTGACTTGTCGAGGAGCCACGGTCCTTGAAAGTATTTATGACCCTCTTGGCAGCTCAGCGGCATTTCTTTGCTGTCGAAGCGGAACGGCTTGCGCAACGACTCCCACCTTCAGTTCACTGCGCCGTTTCCCCTGTATTGGCGCCTCGGATCCATACGAAAGAAAAACTCGTCTGCTTCAAAAGTATCGAATGAAAAGCCGAGACAAAGCGTAAGCTCAGCTCGGAGGAGATGAAGTCAACTGGGGGAGAAACTAACGCGTCTGGGTTTTGTTATTCAAGGTAAACAGCAGCTGAAATCAATGCTATGTTTTGGCAACAGGACAAAGATTTGTCTTGGAGGACATCTGAAAATGTAGATGATGACTCTAAATGGCCACTTTAAAGTAAAATAAAACTTTTATTTTTTTGCCTGTTTTAGTTTTACTTTTTGTGGGTCCACTCATGATAGACATTCTTGCCAAATTTCATGTTCCTAGCTTTGGGGGGCCTTATTGTCAAAGACAAATCATTCACAATTTAAGAGTTTATTCTAAAGATCTATTCCAGATTCAGTGTCACGACTCGCCCCAATCATGTCCATATTGTGATAGTGTCTGTCCGTGTGTCTGTGTGCTCGCCCCTCCCCTCCTGTGTTCCAATGATCAGTGTGATCATTCTCACCTACCTCTCATTTCCAGTCTTGTATTTAAGTCCTGTCTCCGTGTCACTCCCCTGTCGGTTCATTGCTAATGTCACCCGGTCCCTTTGTCTCACATCTCGTTCAGTTTCTGTTGTTGGTTTGGTTGCAAGTTATGTTTGTTTACCGAGTCTGTCTGTAAGTTCCTGCAATAAACCCTGGTCCAAGCTGCACTTGGTCGCCCTGCTCCATCTTTCACTCCCGATCCTGACATTCAGACAACCTAATTATCCTAAAAAGAACAGTTTTAAACCAAATTAAATGATTGACTTCTGGTGTATATTGGGGTATGGATTATTGGCTCATTTTTGTGGTTCTACTCATGACAGACATACCTATCAAATTCTTTGGTTCTGAGTCAAACAGGCTTGGGGGCTAAAAATCATCCCCGAAATTGTGGGGCAAAGGTATCTGGAAATTAAGCTAATAATGGCAAACTCACCAAAATTTCCAAGTATTCGCTTCTAGAAACCTTTTGGTGGATCTATGTAGACTGCCTACCAAATTTCATGTTGGCAAGGTTATCTGGAAACTATTCTTAATATGGCTGCTATGACTTCTTCTGTTTTGGGGCATGACGTTTTTGTGGTTCAGCTCACAGTAGACATGCTCACAAAATTTCATGCAATGAGTCAAACTGGCTGTGGAGACATTATTATTATTAAAATTATTATTATTTTGCATCTTGGTGTTTCCCCTCTATCTGGTATAGAAGGTTGAGATTTAGTAGGCCAAAATCTTAAAATGAAAATGCCAGATTTTCTTTCATATTATGCATTGAGTTGAGCTGTGAGGACTGAATTTGAATGAAATCTGTGAGGAGCGATTTGGACCACGTTGCCAGTCCAATACTCGATGGTGTGAAAGCAGTCTGAGATTTAACGACTTCAAGGGGCTCGACTTGAGTTAATTATGTGGATGATTTACTACTTTTTATTGCCACGCTGCACTAGCCTATCGACTCCACTGACTAAGCAATAAGAGAGTACTTTGCAACAACATCCCAGCACACTTTGACTGCGTCATAAATAAGAGTGACTCATCAAGTGTTGTGTTGACTAAACTTGAGGACGTGCTGAAAAATCCTGCTTTTTAGAGTTATTCTGAGTAACTTTTTGGAACACAGAGAACCGACAGAGACGTTATCGATCTGAGTTTTAGTGGAAGTGGAAATGTTATCTAGGTTTGTGTTGATATACGTTTCGACAAAAGCGACGCATTCCCAAGAAGAAGTGGTTAATTTCATATTATCTGTCGTATTGTTTGTTTGTTTATTTGTTTAATTCTCGGCTCTGGAAGTTGATACAACGTAATATTGGGAATAACTTGCTAGAAAAAAAAAAAAATTGAAAGACGCGTTTGATAACAGGGGGAAGACAGCAAATCCCAGAAGGAAAGACAAACAAAAAGCAAAACTTGCATTAAATAATTCAATCGTTATGTGCTTTTTCTTTAAGCAAATAGAATTACATTAAAATTGGAATTTTGGAAAAAACTAAACTAACAAGAAGTCTTTCAAGTGGAAACAGAATTTCAAGTGATGCAGTAGAAAGCCTGAAGCAGCATAGTGCACAAAGCAGATTGTTTAGAATAATGACAATGAAAAAAAGTAAACAGAATACAAGTATGCAATATAAAAAAAAAATATATAGAGAGCAACATTTTTAGAATAAGATAAAGACAAAGCAGATCAGGAGTCTATGAATGACCATAAACCCTACTCTGATGTAAACAGACAAAAAGTCACGACGGAAGATGAAAGGTGAACGGGAAGGACATCCAGAAGGTTACGCAGGTGTAAATAGTGGCGTCCAACTTAGTTGGCAACCACAAACAACAATCCCCCCATGTGCAGTAATACGGCTGTTGATGGTTGCAGACATGACCTACAACAGATGCACAGCCTAATTCACCCCGCGGACCTCTAATGGAGACAAATGGACGAGGCAGCCGGCGACAGAAGGTGCCGCGCATCTATATTCATCCATGTTTACGCCAAAAAAAAAGAGACTTTTTACCAGGAAGCCTTTCTTGCTCACTTGGCGGCGCAGTGGGAAGTTGACACCTGCCCTGCCAATCTGAAGCACAATTCCCAGCATGTTGACGGTGGAGAGATTTGATTATTTTGACCGTGTTGGATGGGAAAAGTCAACGAAAACAAAGTCATCCACACAGGGACTAAAGAAAATTGCACGAAATTAACTGGAAGTGACTGTTTGAAAAGGTATGACTCCCACTGTTCATTGCAGGTGTACATAAAGCGGTACCAAATGTCATCCAATTTGAAGTACCTCCAAAAAGTTTGTGAAGACATCACATCGTCAATATCTGACCTTGTGCTGTTGAGTCATTAAACGTTACCAACCTGCTATATCCGCACATAAGAGCTGAAAATCAAATTTTTCTTTAAGAGGAGTTTGCATCACTAAAAACAGTCAAAATCAGTCGCAGATGGTTTCTTCAAAACAAGATGGACGCCTATGTCTCTTTATGCAGAGCTTTTTGTGGGTCTACTCATGATAAACACGCTGACTAAATTTCAGGCTTCTCAGTCAAACTGGACTCGGGCTCAATTCGCCCCCCCCCCCCCAAAAAAAACCCAAGGGGACCATCAAGTACCTTTTCAAGCGATACTTCTTGAGACCTTTTAGTAGGTCCATTCTTGATAGACATGTCAGCAGTCGACTCAGTGGAAATGGCTAAAGGAGCTGAAGTTTCTAAACGTATTCCAGGAGGAGGGATTGCAGGTAATGGGCTGCCTCAAACCAGAAAGAACTCTTCTGTGTCTTTTCAGGCATGCCTTTTTGGTGGGTCTAATCATTAGATGAGTCCACCAAATTCCTGGTTGTTAAATGAAACGGGCATCAGAGGCTGAATTTTCAAAGATTCCCGCCGGTACCGAGGTGGCCTTTTAAATCACAGGTTCACACTTTCATTGGATTTAATAATGATGCCTATCAAGAAGCACATTATTATGATCATCTCTCTTCAGACGAGTGCATTCTGGTGACTGTCGTCCCTCGAGCAGGCTCTTCATCTCGCGGAGGATTCCCTCGTCAAGTGTGCAGAGTCTCCCCGCCGTAAAACTTGATCATTCCCCACATTTACATTTAGAGGAGGGCAGGTTAAGCGAAAGAGCTCCAAGACCGAGGACGCGACGCTTAACGCGAACTCCATCGGACTCAGTTGGGAATCGTAACCTCGCCGGTGAATTACAGAAATGTCCTTTTGACACTTTTTACGGTCTTTTCACTTCACTGCCTCATCCTCGCGGGAATGCTTCTGCAAAGTCACGCAAACGATGCAGGACAAAGAAGTTTCAGATGTTCCTTGGTCAGGATTCTCAGGTTTTGTGGTTTGACGTTCAAATTGTCATTTGCCCGCAGTTTAAATAAGCATCTTAGCTAAGATGAAGACTACTAAGAGCCTATGCTGTGATTTATGTGAGGTGATACTCTGCTGAATTAGCATGGTTAGCAGACCCATTAGCCAGGTGCTTATTAGCACTATCACAGAAAACAACTTTTACTTCACGGGTGGATGTGAGATGTTTTGTTGTTGGGTTTTTTTAGTCCTTAACGCCGAAGAGGGCCTTTGATCGAGGCTAATTTAAGATCTTAGCGTAAATAACATCCTCAAATGAAAATGACAAGCGTCCAGAGACAAGAGCTAAACGCCTCCGCCTGAAACAAGATGATTAACATGCCCATAAATGGAGGATCAGAAGCGCATCTGAGACTAACAAGCTCTCTCGGCTTGTTATTGATCCAGCCTCAATCGATCCGACTCAAATCAGAGCAGACGGGAGCTGATCAGGCTAATTACGTTAGCATCATGCATTCATTTGCTTCATTATTGAATTGCCTCCGATGCAAGGCTCACCTGTTTCGTCCCCCCCCCCCACCCGTTTCTTAAAGAACTGGGAAATTACGACATGTACGATCATTAGAACTGCTGCTGATGTTTTGACACTTTCGTCTTTAATAAAATGGCCAAAATGACCCGGAAATTACCACCAAAAAGGCAAAGTATTTTCAAGCTGGAATCAACATGAGTGCAACTGGATTTCTGGGTTTTGTGTGTGTGTGTGTGTGTGTGTGTGTGTGTGTGTGTGTGTGTGTGTGTGTGTGTGTGTGTGTGTGTGTGTGTGTGTGTGTGAGATAGATGATAGAAATGACTATCAAATGTCAAGCTGATGAGGGAAACTGACTTCAGGAGGCTGTATTTTCAAACTCAACTAATTAGAGTCTTGTGCTTTTGGCAACGGATCAAATGTTGCCACCATTCTCTGCCTATTTAGTAATGAAAGATGTAAGATGCAATTTAGTGGCACTCGTCTGTCTCGTATATCCATCCATTTTCTGAATCAATTGTCCTCACGAGGGTCGCGGGCATCCTAGAACCCATCCCAGCAGTCTTTGGGCAGTGAACTGGTTGCCAGCCAATCGCATGACACACAGAGACCAACATCCATATTTTTGGGATGTGAGAGGGAACCGGAGGACCCGGACTAAATCCATGCAGGGATGAGGAGAACATTACTCCGCACAAGAAGGTCTCTAGCCGGAATTTAACCTCTGTTGTTCCTCCCGTCTGGTACACAAGGTTCAAATTTGTTAACAATTAGACAAAATCTCTAGGATGACTGATAATTGTGGAAATGAGTGCGTGAGTACAATTTCAAGAGGACTCCCGCACTGCATACGTGGGCTTTCATAATAATTTTCCCTGATAGTGAAACTTGGGAGCAGCTGCTTCCCAGTAGAAAGAAGTGCCACACATAAATATCATTCAATAGAGCTTTCTGTTAAAATATGATCCTCCCTTTCATTCCCATCTTCATCGCGCTCGTCATCTGTGCTCATGCCAGCCTCACCTGTGCTTCAATTGAAATTTAAAATGTAAATGTGTTTTATTCGGCACGGAAAAACTCGTTGTGAGGTGAACGCGGGGCAACAACATCTCGCCAAATCATTTCCCCGACGCATTTACATGCAAATTCGGCCCTCCGCCGCCACAATGGAGCTGGGCAAATCATTGTCTCATCACACAGAGATGGATTTCATCCCCCGGCATGAATCAGAGCCGTGCTGAATTCATATGCCGAGCGCTGCGAGCCAGACTCCTCGTCTTCCATCACGGGGGGTGCAGGTGGTAAGGGGGGGGGAAGGCAAACAGCCCCGGACCCTTTAGCATTTGCGCAAATGTCAGCGAAAAGGACAGATCTCAGGAAGTAGGTACAGAAAAGCTAAATGGGAGGGGGGGGAGAAGAAATGGGAAGAATCACGGTGCCCGGTACCAAGTTCTGAAACAAACCAGAGTTGAACAAAGACCAAGTAAAGCAATATCTTTGGACAATGGTGACTTTCCAGAGGATGTACAAGCATCTTTTTTGTAGCACCTTGTTCCCTTCAATTTCCATCTTGTATGATACACAAATCCCCTCTTTACTCTGTACCCTATTCTGTTTTAAAAAAATATGGCAGGACCACAGAATCTTTTTCCTAGCCATGTTTTTTTCCCAGGATTCTGGCTCAGTTGATGGTAAAGCAACGTTGCATTAGGGACAGCAGTAGCTCCATTGCCCGAGACACCACAGCCCTCGAAAAGAAATGGGAAATAGTATGCTTTAGCTCTTGATTCTTGGGCTATTCTGACCCACTAAACACCTGGAAAATGTTTAAATGTGTGTCCAAATGTACTAGGTCTCCTTTAAACATGGCCCAGCGTGAGTCCAAACACATACAGACACCCGGTGTCACAAAATGTCTGCCATCTTTTGTTACTCGAGATGACTTTTTGTAAGGAATATATTTCCCTGCATCTGCAGCCAGAGAGTGTCCTCCCGTTGAGACTCCTGCTTTAATATTCATCCGCCATGTCCCAGTAGGCCGAGCCGATACCTCCGGGCCTTCAAACCAGACAGGAGGCAAGAGACAAAGAGGAGGAGGAGGGGGGGGGGGGGGTGAGGGGGGAAAGTGTAAAGGGTAGGAAGGAAGGGAAAAATACACCTTTTGACCATGACGTCACAAGAACTTACAGGTGGCAAAAGAGCACTAAGACAGGGCGGGGTCTTGCCCAAAACAATTTGATGGTATGTCTCGTTATGCCACAACCAACAAAAGTTTTTTAAATCATTGTTTTTTTTTAGTTCACGTATGGAGTGGTCAATCATCTTCCTTCCACCTGGAAGTAACCGAGCACTTATCATTGACAAACATTAGGAAAACGATTATCGGCTGAAAGCCGGAATACAAGATGGGACGCGCTGTAATCGACTTTCTGGTGTAGTGACCCTGACTCCGACCGGATGCCTGGCAGCTGATATCTACTTTTATTGAATAAAAATCCACCTGGCAATCGTCAGGTCAGACAGTTACGATTTTTTTTGCCCTCACTGTAGACACACCTCGAGCATGATCACAATATGACCAAATGATCAACCGAGTTGGCTTTTCTTTTTTGTCTTTAAAACCTCTCCAAAATCTCAAACAAGATCTATTGTTTTACTTCTCGACTCAAAATATTTTAAAGGCTTTTCAATAAATCATAACTCGTCAAAGATGGCACAAAACTGCTGAACTGCAAACCACCATGTAGTACTTGTTCTGTACATTTAAATGCAATTTTATGTTAGCTGTAGTTCATTGAATGTGTCTTAATGAGATGACCGTTGCATGTTAAATCATCTTTTCTGTATGTTGGTATGTTGAAAGAATCTCTGTTTAACTGAAGGACTGAAAAACACGATTAATCTCATCATTTTGGATGGGTGGGCGAAGATTAAATTGTCTGATGTTTACAAAAATGTTGTAAATCGAAAAAGCCTGTGGTGAGTTTCATTGAAAACTAAATTGTCTTGACTATTGCAAAAGACACAATTCAATTCTGTCAGAACAAAAAAACAAAAAGTACTCATTGAAGATGACTGATTTTCTAACACTCTGGTGGTACCTAGCAGGAGAAAAGCAACAAATCCGGGTGACATTTGAGCAGAGGCAAAAGATGACAGCTGGGGAGGGACGGCAGCTTCTGGAGGGGAGAAAACCCACAGAGTTGTCCCTAAAACGTCTTAAGGGTGTCGTAGATTGAGTAATTACTCGCATTTTCCCATATTCACCGCAGCATTAATTCACCTTAATGCCAAAATATTACAGCCGTAATCTGGAGCAAATGCCTACCTGTCATGGCAGCTTGCGTGCGATTAGGGAAGGCGGGCAGGTTGTGAGGTGGAGGGGTGGAACCGCAGCTGCCTTGTTGATTAGGGAAGTCAAGTGAAGGCGGGATACCAGTGTGAATCCTTCAGAAAGATTAAAAATAACTAGAATTTCGTCAACAGGCGAAAGTAACATTTTAACCTGGGGCTATTTTTGCAATTTCCTAATAGAAAAGACAAGTCTAAATATATCCAAATTGAAGGGCGGCTCGGTGGAACACTGGGTAGCACGTCCGCCTCACACTTAGGAAGGTTTGGGTTCGATTCCACCTCCGGCCCTCCCTGTGTGGAATTTGCATGTTCTCCCCGTGTCCGTGTGGGTTTTCTCCGGGCACTCCGGTTTCCTCCCACATCCCAAAAACGTGCCTGGTAGGCCAATTGAGCACTCCAAATTGCCCCTAGGTGTGAGTGCAAGTGTGGATGGTTGTTCATCTCTGTGTGCCCTGCGATTGGCTGGCAACCGGTTCAGGGCATCCCCCGCCGACTGCCTGATGACCGGTGGGATAGGCTCCAGCACGCCCGTGACCCCCGTGGGGACAAAGCGGTACAGAAATTGAAAATTCAGCTGAAGTCTCAAAGTTCAGGTGTTTACAAAAAAACATGTCAGGTTTGTTGAAGGCTGAAAATGGTCTTTGTTTACAAAATAGACTGCTTGCCCTTATTGTTTACAAAAAGATGTTATCACTAAAAACTCAACACTATCTTTGTTAGCAATAAAGTTGGTTAGCTGAAGACTCGTCCTTGAGATTTTTAAAAAAAGGTTACAAGCGTTCGCTGACAACACAAAACTGTTATTGGTGCTTAGAAAAATAACAATGAGTGTCTCCACGAATAAAATAGGTTTCTTCTTGCAAAAACAACAAGGTTATGTTAGCTGAAGACTGATTTGTCCGTGATGTTCACAAAAGAATATTTGTCACACACAGTTAAGAAATGAGGCCCACTGATGGCTCTAATTGACACAGCGGTTTTCTCATCACGCAACGGGGACAAACCAGTGACTACGTGCGAGGGCGGCGACCAATCCCAGGGCTCCCGTCCACTCGGCCGCCAGTTAAAGACCTCGTCTGCATTTTCCCCCAAGCGTCTTCACTCTTCAATCACGTCGCCACTTCATCAAGAGGCATCAATCAGCGGCATGCGAGCGGACGGTAATTACACCCACTGCTGATTTCCCCGAAGGCAAGCGGACGCGTCGGTGGTATCGGTGCTTTCGGCGCCCGCTGAGGGTTCCGGCCTCTCGCAGCTCGTCATCAGCGGTGACCATTGCATTTGATTGACAATCAGATGCAGGGCAAAGGTAGCGAATAATTTTGCTGCTCGGGTTGAAAAAGCATTTAAAAAATATACGGTGAAATACAGTAAACCTTGAAATGTGAAATATCCTTCACAAGGGGAAAATTCGATCACTTGATTCAAAAAGATAAAAATGCAAGTTTGTTAGGTCTATTGTACACTAAATACATAAGCATCAAAATAGTTATAGGACATTTTTTGTTTAGACATCTTTTGTTTTTAATCATCGAAGACAAGCCAATTGCACAACAAAATACATGGTTTTAAAAACATCAAAACAATTAAGCCATCAATGAAACTGTTTTGCGTAAACATCGAAGACAATTTAGTCATCCATGTACTAAATATATACCTGCATAAGAAAATAAACAAGTACAAATTAGTCTTTAACTAACCTAGCATACATGTTAAGCATCAATGGCAATTTAGCCACCATGGAGCTAACAAATGTTTTGTTTGAACACCAAATCCTATTTCCATTTGACGTACGTATTGTTCCACACAGTAAAGCTAATTTAGTTGTCGATGAAGCTAAGATTTATTTGTCCCACACAGGGAAATGTACTGTGTTCAAACACCAACAACAAATTGAACTAAACTAGTGTACATGATGTTACAAGCAATTTAGTCCATCAACAAACAAAATTAATCTTTTGGGCAGAAAAAATAAATAAATTTAGGACACTGTTGATTCTCCAATGACATAAAATTTGAACGTATGTGATTTTGTAAACCACAAAGGCAAGTAAAGCTCAGTTCTGTAGCAGATCCATTTTACTGGTGTGGTTGATTCCCAGAATAGAGATGAAAACACATCACCCATCAGAGAGGCAATTATTTTTAAAACAAAATAAATAAAAAACAGCGGGATCAGGAAATGTCCTGGGTGGCACAGAGAATTGTGGGTAATGAGGGTGGAGTTCATTTCATTAACGGCCGATTGGAGTACATGCAGGTATAGTCAAGGCAAGACCGCATGGAGTGAGAAAAACAAGATGGAGTCGTCCATCGGTCTCAGCTAATGTCAGCAAATTTTAAACTTGTTTATTTTTCGTATTCGAATATAAAAACAGCGAGTAAACGTCACTGTAAACATCAACGTTCATTTTTGCAAAGATTTGTAGAAAGTACGTGTGAAAATAAATTAAAAAGAAATAATTTCTCAGAATGTGTGTCCTCGGGTTTTAAAATAGTTTGGGTACTAAGAACGGGTATTCAAAGGATGGTTTGGCTTTTCAGTAGGGTCCCAAATTTGAATAAAAGGTTATAAAATTGAGTTTGATGAATTCAACTATTTCGGTTAGGTTCCTCGACTATGTATTTTTGCTCTTCCCCCAAAATACTTGTTTGCTTCATTGAGGAATAAATTGTCTTTGATTTTCACTAAAACCGTCAGCGGCGCTGAGGACTCTGCTTCCCATTTCGCATCGGAAATATAATAAAAAGTCCAATTATGCTGGTTTCAGTGCCGTTGTAGTCATATTCCAGTAAAACGGTAATAACGAGGCAATTAGATTAGTAAACACGAGCATGATGATGCACATTACTGCACATTGTGTGAAAATTGCAGCAAGCACAAAATGAGCTTTAAGGCCATTCGGGGGGCTCCCCTGAAGTCTCTTCGCCAAAAGAAAAAAAAGAAAAGTAGACATAAAGAGAATGTCCCAGATATATTAAGTGTGAGCGGCCTTGCTTTTGTAATTGTAGACGCAAAGCAATTATTCAAGAGATCAATAATTGACCAAGACGTCCTCATTACTTTAAATTGGGACGCGCACTGAGAAGTGTTCTTTCAATGTTAGAATGGGGTCACACCCATCTCTCGGGGGCTTTTTAGCGTGTGTGTGCGTTTGAGAATGTGTGTGTGCTGACTCAGCAGGTCATGCAAAGGCAGCGCCCGTTGCTGCTGGAGCTGTTGGCCAATGGTGCGTCACTTAACTGCTGTCCCGGAAGAGAGATGAAAACACATCACCCATCAGAGGGGCAATTATTCTTTAAAAAAGAGAGAGAGAGAGAAAAACGGAGATCGAGAAGATGAAGTGTCCCGGGTGGCCGAGGGAATTGTGGGTAATGAGGGTGCAACACGTTTAATTAGCAGTAGTGTGCAGTGCAGCGAATAGAGGAGGGAAGCGATCGGATGTAAACATCAAAGATGATTTAAAACGGACAATAAAGCTAATGTACATGGTTTTCATAAACATCAAAGACAAATTAGTTTTTAATGAAAATAGCGTTTGTGGTTTTGTAAGCATAGAAAAAAAAACAATTTAGTTTCCAATGAAGCTAATGGGCATATTTTGTGTTAGCATCAAAGTCAATTTGGATCATGTGAAATGTGACGTTTTATGGTTGATTTGTGTTGTGTATTGTGATTATTGTCCCAATTTGTGAAATAATCTCCTGTGCACGATTGACCGGGAGGATGCTGCATCGATACGGCAACAACCCAAGTTTCTTGATGGGATGGGATGGATGGGATGGGATGGGATGGGATGGATGGATGGATGGATGGATGGATGGATGGATGGATGGATGGATGGATGGATGGATGGATGGATGGATGGATGATATGACGGACGGACATGACGGACAGACAATGATGGATGGATGGGTTTTGATTTTTAATCTTGCCTTTATATGTTGTCTAGTAACTACGTAGTGCAAATTGTGTATGAAATGTGCTATATAAATAAAGCTGCCTTGCTTTGCCTTGGTAATGTTAAAAGCATATTAAATTCATTGAAGACCAAAAGGTGATTGACGTCAATTAGGTTCATGAATGATTAGCTTGTCCCTACTGTCAACAACACACGACCAGAGCGATGAAGCACCAACGACTTTGTCGTCACTACTCTCCAACAGGATCAAATTTGAAAATCACTGCATCAGATTGACAACCCGGATGACGGGCCACCGACATCTTTAAATAATCCAACATCCTCCCCAAACATTTCTGCTCGAGCACCTGCGATGAAAGCGAATGAAAAAAAGGTTAAAGAGTGTTGCTAATGGGCCGCGACGACCGTTCACCTTCGCCTGCGTCGGTCTGTTCCGCTCCCTGCCGGGGGGATAATGGCCGCCCCCATTGAGGATTCATCCCTCGTCCCTCAACTTTTTCTTTTTCCTTCTCGACACCGCCTTGCCGCCAAATGCAAATCCGCTCTGTCACATCTTTTTAACTAGCCCTCCGCCCTCGTCTTTCTCGCTGCCTTTTGCTTTTTTTTCTCTCCTCCTTGTGGAGGATTAGCAGCCGTGCGTGACTGATGGGGAGGAGATACGCCATCAGAATAAGTTACAAGCCCCTGCCTCCTCTTCCTCCTTCATATTCTCTCTGAAGTGGTGAGGAAGTCACTACATTGTCTTTGATGTTTACAAGGTGGGTTGGCCTTGATGTTTACCAAAATTTTGAAATTTGTGCTGGTTATGTTTGCCAAAATACATTTGTTAATTTCTCATTGACGCATAAATTGGCCTTGATGTGAACAAAAGGACACGTTAGTGTTTAAAGATAACCTTGACATTTTAAAAACAAAAAATAATTGGAATCAGACTGTTAAATGTTCCTTGACGTTTGCAAAAATTGTCTCCAGTATTTTCAAAGTGTGTTGAAGAATAAATTGGCCTCCGTGTTCAACAAATGTTAGCAATGTATGTTTTTGATGTTTGCCAAAATAAAAATTGTCATTGTCCTTGATGTCCTACAAAACGCCGACACCTACTGTACTTATATATTTGATGTTCACAAAAGAATGCCTTAATGATGGTTGACAACCTTCATCCGTGCATTTTCGGAACCACTTAATATTTTGAAACATACACTTCTTAGAATTAGTGCCGACTAACGTATCTTAGATATTTACAAAAACATAGTTTAAGTTGGTTAAAGTACCGTATTTTCCGCACTATAAAACGCACCTTCAATGAAGGGGTCATTTTAAAACTTTGCCCATATATAAGGGGCATCGGATTATAAGGCGCACCTTCAATGAATGGCCCATTTTAAAACTTTACCCATACATAAGATATACATTTGGCCCGCGGGCCGGACTTTGGACACGCCTGCTGTAGTGGCTTAATATTGGTCCATATATAAAGCCGCACCTGATTATAAGGCGCACTGTCGGAAAATTGGAGGTTTTTAGGTGTACCCTATAATTCGGAAAATACGGTATGTAAATTGCAGCGGCTGTTTACAAAAAAGAAATGTGTTGGTCTTTGAGGTTTTGAATTAATTGCCGTATAAATTGCCCTTGATGTAAACAAAACACGTAAATTGTTTATTAAATCATTGATAAATAAGAAAATTGTCCTTGATGTTTACCTGTCCGTTCATTTACAACTAAAATGTCTTTATGTTTACATAACCACAAATATTAGGTTGATTAATGAGTAAATTATCTTTGACATTCACAAAGATGCATTCATAACGTTGCTTGACAACTATGCTGTTCAAGATATTGAACATTCTCTAAATTACTGATATTTAGAAAACACATTTCTTAAGCTTCTTGAAAACGAAATTGTTTTAACAAAACACGTACCGTAATTTTCGGACCATAAGTCGCACCGGAGTATAAGTCGCACCAGCCATAAAATGCCCAAAAAAGTGAAAAAAAACATATATGCATATAAGTCGCTCCTGAGTATAAGTCGCCCCCTCACCCAAACTATGAAAAAAACTGCGATTTATAGTCCGAAAATTACGGAACATTGACGACTAAATAGTCCTTTCTCTGTGTAGTAGCTGGGATGGAAGGAAGGACTGAAGGTAGTTCGGGAAGGAAAGTGAGGCCTGTAATCTGTCTGGGTGGCCGCCGGGAGCCCCTCATTACTGTCAGCGTTTCAGTCATTGTGACGGCCGCCGTGGGTCTCGTGCCAAGGCAGGGAAATGAAATGCTTATTAGGAATTCCGCCGGCACCTGCCTGTGCCTCCCTCAACTAGGTTGAAGCCCCCCTTCCCACCCCCGCAAACGTAACAAGGATACACTCACTCAGCTGTGTGCTGGCACAAGAGTCAGCGAAAAATGTGTAGACATCACCCTTGCTGCCAACAAGACTTCATTATCTAAAGCTGGGTTTTGGAATAGCTACTTTGATACTGGCAATGTGATCATTCAAATTTTGAAAAAGTGAGTTGTTCTCTGTTGAGTTGGCAAAAACTCTGAACTTTGGTTAACACAGAAAATATGCTCCACAAAGCATATGTCCACAAGCTTTGGCGATTACGTGATTGCCTTGCCTGGAGTAACAATTTCGTTTAAAAAAAAAAAATAATAATAATAATAAATCGATCCGCCTTAGTATAAAGGGCAGCTTCAAGTAGCGCATCTCCACCACTTCTCATACTCTAAATGATGCAGTGTTGCTTCCAGTAGAGCTCAGTGCTGCCAGGAATGTTGTGGCACAACATGGTAATACACCAACAAATGAGAATTTGACTTTCCTGTATATTTTAAAAACTAAACTTGAGGTTAAACTTTTATCTTTATTCTTTTGAAAGTTATTTTAGTACAAAAGCAAAATTCCTTACCATCTTACAAAAGTACAGTATTTGTTCTTGTGTGTGTTGGCAAACGATTTGTGCAAGCGCACACTTTATCATCGCACGATCTTGAAGGCAACCTTGGCAGAAGCCCGAGTCTCATTAGCCTGACTAGAAAAAGTTGGCTAACTTTTTTTGAGTCTCACAAGTGTAGCACGGCAACCTTAACTAGAAGACGCACACGTGAGTGAGTGTGCATGAATAATTGATGTGCCACCTCCTTCTATGAATATTTCAGCACTGTCACACAGACACCTGCTCTAATATTTGTATTTCTATCTTTTGTTATCCGTCGCCTGTCGCCTAATCGCAGCAAGCTCCTCGTTGCCTTTGTTGACAAACTGTTTTCCACTCCACTCCTCAAAACAAATATAAAAGTGTGAACCCATAAAAAAAAAAAAAATTGGAAGGAATTGAATCACTTTTAAAAAGTGCCAGCAGGGTATTGTGGTTCAAAAAAATCTAAAAAAAAAACAAACAAATAAAAAAAACAATCTGTACATGCGCTACAAAAATCTTCTATGCCAGAATGGGGCATGTTCAGGACAACAATCTACCCAGTTATGTGTTTCAATAATCGACTCTGCATCCTATGCATCAAACAACACTACACAACAATCTACCAAACAAGTGTGTATATATATGCCAGTGCATACGACAACATAAACAATAGAAACACAACCTGATACTGTACGACAATCAGCAAACACTTTGGTCCAAAAATTGACTAGAAAGTGCACTTTCTTCCTCTAGATGTCATAATTATTATTATTATTATTATCATTATCGTTCTTATTATTATTATTAAATAACAGAAACCATTGATTATGTAAATTATTCAAGTATTTATATCATGATCCGGTTCATACCTGAACGCCATATTTATAGATAACTTTAGAGTTCATTATAATACATTTTTGAGGCACCCCCTCAGGTGTTGCGGCCTCCAATTTGTTCATCAAAAGAGCTCCTTTGTCCTATGACAGCTGAAAGTGAAGATCACACAAAATGTCTTCCGCTCTCCAGCAGTAATTGGTGCACACACGCACACACATCCACGTACGCAATCACAGACACACACACACGCACGACCCTGTATGCCCTCTTGTTTCCTTGTTTAGTTTTAATTGACTCTTCTTTTTTTTTTTTTTTAATGCTTCATGCGCAGTGCCCACATGACACCGCTGTTGCCGTGGCGGCGTCACGCTCTGACAGTAAGTGGTGTCGAATGTCTGGCGACAGACGGGAGGTGACTCGTTGGGTTGCGGGGTGACGGGTTGGGTCGTGCGACTGTCAGGATGTGTGACCTGCCACCAAACAGGAAGTCAGGTTTTGCTGGCTGTCACCGTGGGAGCAAACTTCATTCGTCTCCTTTGCTGTAAAATGTCGTTCTTCACCTGTTTGTTAGAAGACTATGTGCTGCATTCAAAGCTTCTGCTCTGGACAAGTTCTCCATATTCTTCTAAAAATCCTGTGCAACAATCGACCCAATACAACACTTTGTATATCAATATATGTGCAATATTCAAGTCTATACAGTAAAACAATCCAGACATTTGTACATCTTTGTGTATAACATGGCATGCAATAATGTACAATAATATACATAAGTTTGTATACACCAATCTACACAAACAAAAGTGACAACAATCTACCCTACTCCTGTACAAAATATCTGCACGATAATTTAAGTGACAACAATCTTCTGTACAAAATATCCGCACAACAATCTACACAAAAAAAATGTATACAATTTCTTTTATGAGGTAGTGCCGTCCATCCGCAAATCTCAAGACTTGATTCAGAGGTTGCAGCAATCAAATCATTGGCCATTTTCTTTGCGTTTGCTTTCTTATTTAGCCAAACTGAGTTATCACTCAATATTTCATTGCATGATGCACGGAACATCAAGCGAGTGAGAGAGAGATCTGCCATTGGCGATAGCATAGCCGACACACGGGTTTGCCTTTGAACGTATCGTGTCCAGCAGAAATGCTAATTCGTATAATTACCAAACATAGATGTTATCCCGCGTATGATGTGAGCCACAAACGGACGCAGATGGAGCTGCCATTTTGCCACTGATAATTGCCTGTTGCCTTTACCTCAACTTCCTAGACTTCATCCTAATTATTGTTCCTCACCACAACTACAAAAACAACCATATAAAGCAAATCTTATACATCACTCAAAGACATCTTGTGTAGCCAGAATACAAAATAATGACAAAATATAACAAATGAGCACACACTTGAAGTGATCTCCAAGCACGGCAGCCACAGCTGTGCCACACTCATCATCCCGGCATAACACAAGCGACAATAACAACTGAGAAATCTGACAAAGACATCTAATATGTGAATAAAGTTCATTATACTCACTCAAAGAGGACATTATTTGGAGACTGAATCCATCCTTCTCTCATCCTCTTGAGAAGAGTTCAATTGCTCTTTTGTGGCTATAAAAACAAGTCACATCCAGAAATTTGTTGTCTTTCTTCAGTCTGAAGCCATATGTTGTATTTCCAGTTGAAACTTTTATTTACTCAATGCTAAATATATAAAAAGTTGATGCATTTGCTAGCACAAACCGGTTTGGGCTCGTTTGTTGTCGTTATTATAGCAGCCTATCCAAAGGCATGAAGAACGATGATACTGCAGAGACACTCTTCAAAACTTTTTTCATCTTTTGAATCAGAATTAATTTCAACCCATATATTTGATAGTTTGAGGGCGTTTACCAAATGAAAAAGGTTGAATGTGACAATAAAACACAAGGTAAAATGTGTCATCTTATCACATATGGATCTATAATATGATGAAAAGTGTGACCCGACTGCCCCGCCCACCCTGAGTCACGGCTACCGAGTCAAATGGCAGCCATGACCTCGGCATGAGGAGACAGCTTTTCTCTCATCTGTGATTGGTGGCCGGCCGACGACAAACACGGCCAATGCGCCGTCATCCTCGCATCTGATCAATGCATCCGTTTGGCGACGCTTGGCCTCGGCCGGCGGGCCGGCTTGCGCCGACGTCTGGCTTCGTCCCGACCGAAACTCTTTTCACGTGTTAGCTGACAGCGGCAAATTGGTGTGTCATTGAGCCCCCGCCTTTATTTCCACTGTCCATCAAAGTTGAAAGCTGAAGGGTCTCCAGTTAACACTACACCACCTTTTTCCGCGGGCCCCCGCGGAGCGCAAGGTCGGCGGCCGAACGCCACCCGGCCGACGACCTTGGCGGAATGGCCTGTAATATGAATACAATCATACTGAGTGGCAAAATAACGGCGCCGTAAATTCAATGAACAACCCTTCCGACCTGACTTCACCTTCCTTCACCTCTTCTTCCATGAGACTATTTTTTTTTGGAGGGGGGGTATGGGACAAAGTAATGGAGCCCTCCCCGGAGAGACCCTGAGAAGAGTTTTCTTCTCCCAACAAAATGTCAAGGCGCCCAAGCGTAGAAAAATGGGAGCGCGTAAGAGGCACCACTTAGCCAGGAGTCGAGGACAGCACCACCTGCTTAGCGTCCCGATCTGTTCTCCTGCCGTCACGACTTTATTTCATTGAACTGGAGCAAAACAAAGTTCAGAGGAACAACAACTGTGATGACAAAGAACAAAAATCACTAGGAACTATTAGGTGCAAACTGCCCTCTGTGTTTCACTACCTGAGTTTCTTTCATCGCCGAAACATCTTCAGTTGCCTGAAAAAGCATTTTAGGAAGTATACATTTCTGTACCACTACCAGAATTACAATGAGTATTTGTCACAAATCAGTGTTATGTTTTATTACTTGATGCCACACTGAATAAACCCACTGAGGTTTCGTTAGCTTGGACACACAACTACCAGAATGAGCATTTAATCTATGTAACTAGACCATATAGAACAAGACCTTGTTAATGCGTTTAGAAAGCTTGTGCTGGTGTCATGTGACGACTTGTCAATGTGTAAAAAAGAAAACATGACTGCATGAATACCAGAACCTGAAATGTGTCATAAATCAATATTTAAATTTCATTGAAACGATGGTGTACGAGTTCCATCCATTCAAAAGATGATGAAGTTCTTTCTGCGATATCTCGTCCTCCTGCAGGTGAGGGGCCGTGGCTCTATGCCATAAATGGTAAATGTCTCAGCCGTTGCATGGAAAAGTGATGGATGGTATTGGGCGTGAAGGTAAAGATTCCGCAATGCCCTTAAAGAATACTTCCACTGTGATTACATTTACATTTAAAAGGCTCAATTTGCACTTATCGTCTTCTGACCCCAACAGGGCCCCAATATACCCCCGCACCCCCAACACACACACACAAAAACACGCCTTATGCCCGCTACAGCAAACTTATCCAACCCGAGACATTTCATTAGACACTCATTTTGAGCATATTATACAATCTACGATCAATAATCTTTAACGGCCTTTGGGTTTAGTGCATGTTTTTTTGCAAAATAAAGCAACAACGGTAGAAATAAAGATGTAAAAAAAGAAAGAATCACATAAGTGTCCTTGGGAATGTGGCAGCTCCAAAGTGTTGACGATGAGCGAGTCATAATTAAACGAAATTCATTAGGGCTAAATTGAAAGCGTTGAAAATGTGATTATTTCTGTCTTTGGAGCGACCTTCGTCAAAGAGCTGAGAGTCAAAAGCCTCATTTAGCGAGTGGATGCAGCGACGATAAAAAAAAGATGTATAATATTCCATAATGTTTGATCCTTCGTTTATATGGTGTGTTACAGGTGAGTCTGAAAAACTCTGTTGATATTAATTTATTTATTAGGAATTGTAGGAAAATATCAGAACATAGTCAAGACGGCATGAAAAAAAAGGAGGGAAATGATGCAAAACAAATAAACACATACGTATTTGAACGTAGTTGGGGAATCTAAATAGACAACAGGAGATGGGACAAAAAGGAAGCTGGCTGGGGAAAACAGGGAGAATAGAGATGACAAAAAGAAACACTTGGGAATACACTGAGAAAATAGGGAACAAAAAAACAACTGTTAGAACCATTGGACCCTGATGAAACCTGGATGGGAAACCCGGGGATACAAAGAAAGGAGAGAAAGCAAAATATTTGTAACACGTGTTGGACTGCGGTTGGGGAGCATAGCGGGAGACGGAAGCAATAACACAAGGCAACGATATCGTCTTACAGAACCTAGTTAGACATTCTGGGGATAGACTGAGAAGAAACAAGGACAACAATCAACACCTGTTAAGCGGAGAGAAAGATAGTCAGCAAAACTCAATACGACTCGTACTGTCGTGCCATTAACGAAAGAATGATCAAACAGAGTGAGCGGATTTTTCCAGTCGGGACGCAGCAAATACATTTGATTGCACAGCTAATGCACCTCCTTTCTCATTGTTTTTGTTGATTTTTATCTTTTTGGGGGAACAAATGTTTGACTGAGAAGCAACCAGATCATCAACATCTGGGTTCTGAGTTCTCTCAGACCGCCCCCCCCTCCTGCCCCCGGTGTGCTCAGCTGGCATGCCACAACATATTTTGACATGAGGTTCAGCGTTTGCGTGTATCACTGACCCTCCTGCAATGATCCTCCATGTTGCCCGCCGCCCTGGCCCCTTCGATCCTACGGGGATGCCGCCTCACGCCCCTCCTCTCGGTCCGGACTTGTCAAAACAGATTCTCGTCAAATTAGCGATGTCCTGCACGGCGGTAATTGCTTGCCAAAGCCATTCCGCTGATGCAGATTTACAGGGTCGACTGTGATGGAAATGACGCCAAATTGGCTCGGAGATTGTGAGGCGTCCCATCATGGCGGACCTCGAAATGAGCATTTGTGGCCAGAATGCTGATTGGTCACTTCTCAGTTGAAAAATGTGGATTTGTAGTCACAAGCTGACAGGTGGGCACGTGTGTAAGATGATGGACGGCTCGTGGTGATGTTTAGATGACATGAACAGGACTTTAGCTTGTGGATCGTAAACACACTTACCTCCTCGATTCTTCTATATTTTGAAAGTGAAGACAATTTGCAATTTTAGTATTGACATAGTCGACAAGTGGATGCACAATTTGTCTTCACGGCCCAAATGTAATTATGCTGCGGGCCGGGTTTAGGGGCTTCCATGCTGCAGGATTGATGTTTTTTTTTCTGAGGAGGTGACGTGCTTGTTTCCTTGGAAACATGCAGAAATAATTATGCAGAAATCATGTTCCTCTTTTAATGCTCACATCGCCGCCTGTTCAAATTAAACAAAATGTCGGCTGACATGTCAAAGCGAGGATTAGGTCCGCCACCTCGGTCAAAACGACCCACTAGGCGACTTGACGCTTTTGGAGGCTAATGAAATATTTTGCGGTCTCCCGTGCTCCCGCCGGCTCTCCATCACTCCTTGCTTTTTCCGTCACCTTGCTTTCCCGCTCTGTTCACCGGCGGGACTTGACAAGTCGGTGAAAATAATTAAAATTCAGGCAAAATGATGAAAGACTTGCAGTGAGGCGTCCTTGAAGGGTTGAAGGGGCCCTTCGTGTTAAAAGCGGTGAGGAAGAAGAGAAAACATTTTCCTTTTTTCTGCCCCCTCGTCTTGGCGGAGAATAATGTTAAGGCGGCTGCTCTCGGCTTAAGGGCCTCTTAAATTGGAAAGGCATTGGCCTATAGAGACATGTACCTGTCAAACAAATAGCGCCGGCTCGCCTCTGCCGTCGTGTTAAACTCTCCGACTCTGACGGGTGACGCCGGGGTGGGAGAAAAAGGGGGAGGGAAGAAGGAAGTGGCACTCACGTCTGCCGCCGCCATCCAAGGCTGTTTAGACTCCGCTGATAATTTTCTGTGAGCCGAATTGTTACGGCGGTGGCGCACTTGCTGTGTGTGAAATCAAAGGCGAATTTCCAGCAATGTTAGGTTGTGACAGTTTTTCAAGTTTGGATTGAGGTGGTCACATGGAATATAAGGGCAAAATGTGTAAATGTTGGGAAATTAAATTAAGTATTGTACGAAGCCCAAAAAGTTTATACGCGAGCTCAACCAACCCCTTGGAATTTTGTGATGTTGAAAGATAGTGAACACTTCCTGTTAGCATTGATCAATAAAATGTTTCAAACATTTCATCCTTTCATGATTCATATTCCCAAATTCATACCGCACATATCATGCAAGATGTTTCCGACCAACAGCCACGCTGTCTTTTTTTCCCCCCCCAGAACATTTTAAAGTTTATTTCCTCTTTCTAGAGTGTTTGTTTTAGCTGCCAGCCGCAGGGCAGGAGGTGCAGTTAACGTGCAGCACGATGGGATGCTGAGAGTTGAATTACGACTAATGGCCGCCGCCCCGGACTAGCCTCTGAACATTTTATCCATACAGTTGTGGGGTTTTCCATAGATTTGTGCGCTCTGGCAGCACAAAACAGTGGCGCTTAAAAATAGCCTGACAGAAGAAGAAGGATGAGCATGAAGTGGCCTCATTATGAAACAGTTGTGCGCGGAGGACAGAACACTTGAAACTGAACTGGAAGCCAAGTTTGACACACCAAAAAAAGTGCAACTAAATATATTTATATAAAAATAAGGGCCTGGTATGCAGGGACGTGCGGTGAGGTTCATGACTGGGGAGAAACTGACTTCGTAGCCTCCCTTGCCTCCTCTGACCACACATCCCTACCGCATACTTACCCCCTGAGTCACGTTGACCCTTCGTTAACACCGCTAGGTATCCAGGTCAACCCACACAGGGCAGAAGAGCTGGGGTTCAATCTACGCCGATCAGAGTGAGAACCAGCCGCGGTGCCTTTCTCCTCCGATCAGGGTCCAACAGCACTGGAGCCAGTCCTGACTAAGCAGTGCCTCCCCAGTGCTCTCCTCCCGGTTGAACCTACAAAAAAAGAGGCTTCTTTCTTCTTGAGCAATCTTCTTTGTCCCGTGTCAACGCACGACCTAAGGAGATGCTGGATCCATTCCTCCAACTTTGCTGTGCTTCCTCCATCGCGAGGCTCCAGGGAAGTCAAAGTACCTAGAAGGAACTCACCTGTGTTGCAATACCTGTGGAGGGAATGGTTGAAAAAGAAACCCTACTCTACATCGCCTAGGTCCCGGTGCATCCTCAGCCTAGTCACCTAAGCTGGACTAGGGGACGTGAATGTTCGGGGGAAGAATTGGGAACCTGTTCCAGGTCACCATTTAGAGTCCAATATTAACGTGTGTGGTGCAATGTGCTGTTGCATGAGCGAGGCTAACCCTCATAGAAGACTGAGCCTCGATTAAGGTCCTTCCGCTCTGGACCACCACACCCTGCATGCATTGTTCCAAGAGTCGGAACTCAGGGGGGCCGCATACGTACCCCCGGAGTCGCATTGACCCTTCGTTAACACCGCTAGGTATCCAGGACTTTGTATTCAATTTAGTTCTGTTTTATGAATGTCACATCTAAGAGTCTTTTGTTTTTCCAAATACAATGATATTTTTTACCCCCCCCCCAACCACATCATTTGTCCAAATAAGTTTGCCGATATCTGTGAGCCTCTCACATTGTTTCTAGTTGGAGGGACAGTTCATTTTAATTGGCGCCTCCTACCGTTCATTGTTTGACAGAAGTAACGTTTGGCAGCAGAGTTCAGGAGCGGCCCGCCGAGCATGCTGATAATGCTGTCGCTATCTAATTAGGGAGTGGCTAATTAAGGAGTTGCGTGGTGGGCGCAATTAAAAACCAGCCACTATTAAGTGTGCGCCAACCTGGCCGACCCACTTACGAGTGGGCGGTCAACGGTGGCTCTTTGAGGTTATTTTCGCAACAATCCACCCCATGACTCCATCTTTGATGTTTTCATTATGCTGCCAGTACCGCCCACTTTATCGGTAGTGAGCATGCATGTGGGAACAGGGAAACGTGTACGCTCAAGCACAAGTGCAAAGACAACCCGCTGAGTTCCAAAGATAACAAATGTGCGAGGGAGGAAACCAACAATCTGACGGACGTTGCGGAAATTAGTCCGACGTCAAATTTAGGCTTCGGTAATTCCGTCCTCACCCAAACTCCTGGCAGTCAAAATGGCGAACACATCGTTTGTATTCAAAACCAATCAAGATTTTTAGCCGTGTGTCAAGTTGAGCTCACTTTTTACTTACAGCAGAGTCTTGAACTTTTTATTAAAATATGTTTTTTTTTTTTTAAAATATAATGAGCACTGAAAACTCATTAGAGGAAATATTGCAGGAACATAAAATGCAATTACAGAGTGGCAACAACATTACAACATCCTTTCATCTGTCCCTAAACTACACTACACAACTTTAGAATTACATTTTTTTTTTTTATAGTCCATGCTATTTAAAAAAAACAGCTTTGCTATAATTGCACTTTTTGATGAGCATATTTGTTTTTCGATTGCGGCTCGTGCCTAAGTGCCCCTTGATTCGTTTTCAGTACTGGTCGCGGGAAAAACACAGCCCCAGCATAACATTCCCAGGAGCTAGGCGTGTTTTTCCTTTTGACAGGAGGTCAAGGGTTCCCCAGCGACCCGCAGGTCTTCTTCATCTTCCGATTGGCATGTTGTCGTCCGTGAGAGAATCCCTCTCGCTACTTTTTGTTTTCCTCCTGTTGTTTCTTCTCGTTACGCCAGAGTCCCGCCGGGTTAAGATCATGTCTGTCGTGTCAAGTCCTTGCCATCACTCGCCCGCCTTGCTGCATCTTTAATACGCCTACAAGACTTGTGCATTTACGACCCCCACCCCCCACCCACCCAGAAGCCTTTGCTCCGGGCCTCGTCAATCGCTTCTTATCACAGAACGGAATCACTCTGGAATCATGTTGTCCTCATTAGGACTTGAGCATGACAGAAACCACTGGAGGTTCTGGAAAAGCCAGCCCCCAAAGATAGTTTCACTTAGCAACATGAAAGCAGGTAGCCTTTTTTATTTTTAGCTGGAGATGAGACATAAAAATGGCCTTAAAAAGCCATGTGAGAAAAGGTCACAGGAAGTCAGCCATTTTGGTTGAAGCAAGCACTTTATGGTCATTTCTCACATTTGAATTCAAATATAGTGTTTCTTTAACTCTGGTGGGCCTGTCTACCAAGACTTGACGCACAAAAAGGTCTCAAGAAGCCTTGTTTGAAAAGAAACAGATTTGGGGTTTTTCGTTTTTAGGGTCAAATGGCTCAGTCACACCCAACCAGGTTTGTAAAACCAATTGAGCATTCAAACCTAGTTTCACTGAGCAACAAGACTTGTTTATAATGAGTAGATAAAGAAACCATCCCTTAAAAGAAATATGGAATCACACATTTGGTTTTAAGTGACCATGCTTTTTTGACTGAGTTGCGCCCAACCAGATTTGTAAAAGCAATTCAGCCTCCAAAACTTGTTGAGCATCATGAAATTTGATAGATGTATTTCTCTTGAGTAAACCCACAAAAAAGTCTCAAGAAGCTTAAAAACAGTAAGTCAATCATTTCTGATCTTAGCAGCAGTTAAATCTCTCATTTATAATTTCCACCCAGTTTGGCTCGCAGACGTCCATATGGAGCTTTTCCTGACACGAACTTCGGGCAGACTTTGCATCATATTTTAAAGGCAGCAAAACATGTTTATCTAGTGAGTGACCTGAGCGAGGGCGACATGAATTAAATTGTATTTCATCCCCTTCCAATGTTGAGCCATCAATTCATCAAAACATTTTCGGACTGGAAAAACACTTTAAGGAGAAAAGACGCTAATTTTCCTTGTAATGTTTGAAGACGCCGTGTTATGTTTGACCCGCTGGCTGGCGGAACTGCCTGCCAAGCAGCCAAGATGCTGAAAAATGTAGCTCTTGAAAAGCAGAAATTAAAAAAAGCATACTGGTTATTGCATAAATTAGCTCATCAATTAGGCCACATTTGATATTCATGCACCGTCTGCTTGCCTCCACTTTGACTTATTACACTATTTGAGTTGAGTGTGTGCAGCGTGCGTGTACGTGCACGACTCCCAGAGAAATGTTGCTTTGGTTTCGGTTTGTGCACTTCTATTAAGTGCAAATATCATCAGCGACTTCCATATTTGATGGACTACTTAAAGTTGCTCTAGTGAGATTTTTCTAATCTTGTTTTTTTTCCCCAATATATATTTATTTAAATGCACTCCATCTGACATTTAATACACTTTGATAGTTGTATTTTTCACTGCACACTGCAGTTTTTGTATTGATGGTTGTTTTTGTAAGAGTACAAAATAACCTTGTATACACACACACACACACACACACACACACACACACACACACACGTACACGTATATACATGTACACATTCCCATAGACACACCTATACACCTACCTAACTACACGTAACATCAATCAGATGCCATTTTATGTTTCGTTTCAATTTAGCTTAAACCCGAGTTATGTTGATGTTGAAGACTTTGTTGTTGTCCTTTCATTTATGTCCAGTAATCTTATTTTTGTCCACATGTTTGAAATAAACGAAACGAAAGACTTAATTCCAGCTAAATGTTTTTGCTATTTCTGAGTTGTGCGTGTGACGACGTTCTTTTGAAGTTAACGTCTCCGCCGTGTGCACTCTGCTGGAACCTTTTAAAACCAGCATTATTTCAGCTACAGCAAATATCTAATGGCCTTGTCTTGCTTTTATCACTAAAAAAAAAAAAAGAGTAAAAATTCTGTTCACGTTTGCTCATTTCTTTTTTAAAAAGCTTAAAAAAATGTGAACACAAATTGTTTCCTCTGCTTTTGTTTACTCCCTTCCTTTCCCATGGTGCACTTTGTTCAGACATTGTAAATAGTTAATAGAAATTGGGGATGTTTATTACAAAAGAATGCATGAAAATGTCTCAACTAAACAAAATTCAACAGAGTCATCCATCTTGTTTTGAATCTGCTATTTCTAGGTTAAGTTCCCGGCCTCATGCTTTGAAAATGAATAAATAAACACAACAGCCCCCGGAGACGTTCCACTAATCAACATTAAATTGGATGGACATGCCTGTCTTCACTGAATGCACAAAGAAATTCAAGGATACACTTCAACTTGAAAAGAAAGTAAGCCATTTTAAACCCATAGCTCCAATCAAATAAATACTGGATTTATTACACAGTCTTTCTGGGTAATTTCCAGGCTATGGAAACCTTTCTTGGAAACGTTAATAGAAAAATTTGAAAAAGGCATCGGTCTCAAAACAATTTTTCCGAATCCGAAAGTTTAAAGAAACTATGCTTAATTGTGAACAGGCAGTCAGACATTTTCGTTTGAACTATTTTGTGGTCGAATTCAGAAATAAAAGAAATAAAAATGTCAGACAATTTGCAATAAAATTAGCTCCCAAATCCAATTTCATTGAATTTGGTGTACAATTATATATTTACATCAGGACTCACAAAAAATCTCAAAGAGCCTGAACTGAAGAAGTCAGCCATTTTTATTGGAAGCAGCCCTTTCTAGAACTAATTTCAGAGTACCGTTTTTTTCCATGTATAATGCGCCCCCATGTATAATACGCACCCTAAAAATGGGATGTTGATGCTGGAAAAAAGCCTGTACCCATGTATAATACGCATCCAAATTTTGACTCCTACTTAAGTCCGTGAACGTAAAATTATTTCAGAAAAAAGATCATCTTTGGGAACAACCGGATGTTATTCTGCCGGTCAGTATCACTGCGCATGCGCTAGCAAACTCGATAGCGAAGAAATGTTCCGGATTTGTGTAGGGTACATTGTGACCGCAAACGAGCAGGTGATCGAGCAAGCGTCTGATACGAGAGCATTGTGTTTGTATGGAGCGTGTTTGAAGTGAACAGCAGAGAAGAAAGCGCATCTGTAATGGCGGCCTCCGTATCATATCCGGATAAAAAAAAATAATAATAAAATAAAAATTGTACCCATGTATAATGCGCACCCCAGATTTTAGGACAATAAATTAGTTACATTTTGCGCTTTATACATGGAAAAAAAGGTAACTTTTTTTTTTTGCTCATTAAAAGAACAACAACAAATGCATGTAATGCTTCGGGGAGTTGAGCAAAGTTTTTACTTACTCGGAAGCCTTTTTCGTCTTACTTCATTCAAAAGCCAAATACGAGATTGAATGAACTTGTTAGCATGAGCGCCGCATTTACGTTCTCCCTCAGATTCGTACTCACTCCTTTCCCATGGTGCACCTCACTTAGCCGCCATGAATTGTTGATGGGGCAAAAAGAACAACAACGCTCACTCCGCCGCTCATGTAATATTTAGAGGACAAGTCCGGCGGGCCTGGCAGGTCCGCGGTAGCGGCGGCCTTGTAAGCGGCGCAGCACAAAGGAAGCTAGCGTGCAATTAGCCGCCACCGCAGGGAAACTGCAAACAAAAAAAGCTTTTTGGGCAAAAGGAGAAAAATAAATATTTCAGCACGATTGTTCAAAGTGCTTCGCTTTTCACCCTGGAATTAATTTGAGAGTGTGTTGCGTCGCTTGACTCTATGCAGCGGTTATAAAACGTGAGCAATGCCCCCCACTCATGAAATGTTGTTGATCAACAAAGGTAGTAAGAATCTATCATTATTTTACTTCAACATTTTTTAAAATCAATTGTATTCAATTAAAATCATTCCGTTTTTGCCTATTCAAATGTAAACTAAAGACCTGCTGAAGTCCTTTAATGAAAATGAAACCTGTCAAAACAAATCAAGTCAAATAAGATATTTTAGATGGCTAATGCTAAAAAAAAGAAGTGGCGTCCTCAAACACAATCACACACACACATACACGCACACACAGGTTTACATATCATAGATAAACAAGGGCGAATAGGGATTTTATTTTCATCCTTGCTCACAAACTCATTTGTTTGGATGATTCAGTTTTCCCTCGTGTTGGCGGCGTTGGCGTGGGTGTCCCACCAGGGTTCAGAGGTTAAACTCTGCTTCGGTGATTCTCCTCTCAGCTTTCAACAAAGGTGCAGCTCATACCCGCAGCTTTTAAATGCGACACCGGTGCACTAATGGACCACAGGCGGCACTAATGTACTGACGAGACACTTAATTAGGCACACCATCCATTCATCCATCCACTGAAAGTCCTTGAAAGGCAGCTACTGTTATATCACCACTGCAACATATGGAAAAAAATTGCTATTAGTTTATAGCAGTGCTTCTCAAATAGTGGGGCGCGCCCCACTATACCTGGGGGGGCGCGTGTGACCCTGGGGAACAGGCTTTTTTTTTGGCAGTACTAGAATAAAGTGTAATTGCGCGTCTTCACAGCAGGGGGCAGTGGCACTCTCATTGTTCCTTCTGTGACGTTTGCGACAGTGCAACATTTTACGACTTACAAGACAAGTTAGGATAGTCACGGTGGGGAGGGGGGGGCGCGAATAGTTTTCTTCTTGCTAGGGGGGGGCGTAACAGAAAATAATTGAGAAGCACTGGTTTATAGTAACAATTTTCAGGTTTGAAAATGAATGAATGACAAAAGTCCATTTTTAAAACTTGATTCATTACACATTTTCCTCTCCTATGTGACGTCACAGAAAAGCAATGATCTAAAAAAGGCTCAACAATAAGGTCACATGTTATCAGTGGAACAGCACAATACCAGTACATGCAGATTGGACGTCCATATAGTATTTCTGCATCCATCGCCGTAAATCCCGTCGGTTTACGTGGCAGACCGCCACCACTGCCGTTCTTTGTCGTGGTCTTCTTGTTCAGCCGCTAAGACGTTAATCCTCCGCACGCCGTATTTTTTTGCCGTCTCTCACCTGGAGGATTATGTGACCTTGTTGAGGGATCAGGAGGTTATCAGCTCTTCTTCTTTGTCTTCTGGAGAAGAAAGACAAGGTAGCCAAAGATGTCCTCAAGTAAATGACTTTCCTATTTTTCTCCTGTCTGACCAAGTATGACATCATATGTGATGATTTCTGTCTGGGAGACGACTCCAATATTTGTGCAAACTCTTAATTATAGGCGTCTTGACATTCTGGATATCAAAATAACCAGCCTCCCAATTATTTTTAATCAGTGACTCACCAACATTGCGACTCATTGTTATTTTTTTACTATCCCCAAATTTTGATATGTCGGCATTCAAATATTGTGGCATTAAACATCGTAAGATCCACACACTTAAAATGATCACAATATTATTCCAATACTCCATTAAATTACGTGCACCAAGTTTCGTAACGTGCTTCTGATCTCGCCAGCATTCTGCAAATGAGCGTTCTGATCTAGTCACAATAGTTGGAACGGAAATTATCCTGCCAACTACTGGCACACGTACAACCCGAAACCCGATGTGCATAGTCCATCTTTGATTGGATTCACCAACATTCCAACAACCCTGAATTCAAATACCAAACGTCACTGCATCTCAAAAACCCCAAAGATACCACTTAATTAAAACCCGTCCACATTCTGGACCATTTTTGAATGATCCGAGACGAAACACACACACATGTGGTGGGAGCTCGTGTTATCTGGGAAGTGTGGAAGGATGACAAGATGGGAGATGAAGGAGCGAGAGCTGACCTTCAGTGACAGCTGGAATTCTATCAGGAGTCAATCAGTGGTAGCAATTAGTGTGTCTTTGCGAGTGCTCGCTCGGTTCCTAAGCGGGGTCAATTAGGGAATATGAAGTCGTCGCTTCCACTCGGGCGACACGCCGCTGTCCGTCATCTGGCCACCGCTTTTTTTAATCAGGCCATATAAATGTATCTCACGCGCCATCCCTTCATCTCCCATCCTCTTGCTCTCCGGACCCCCTGGCAACGCTGACCTGGTCAAACGGACCTTTTCTTTTTACGGGAAAATAGCTTTCTATCCTGCTACGGAGGTTATCGGTGCTCAGTGGACACTCTGCCGCTCGCTCACGCTCTCTTTTTTTTCCCCACTTATATTTAGCTCTGCAGTAAGTCCATTCAAAATCTGATTGATGGCGTCGACTTCAGCAGGCAAACAGCTCAGAGTGTTGGGATGCTTTAAATGGGTACAAGATTTCGAATTTTGAATCAAATTAACTCATTCCCTTGCTGCTTTTGTGACGCTTTTTTGTCGCATCCCAGAATTTCAAAACGTTCTTAATTGTCCACTCAAGTCCTTCTGGCATTGCAAAAATCCAGTAATGTGATATGTTAACATTTTAAACCCTGACAAATTACAGCTTTTATGACAAATCAATTCAATGAATTGATTTTTTCTTTCCCAGGGAAAAGTCAATAAGCAGTGCCATTGAGCTGCTAATGTGATAAATGTCAGTCCTGTATATGATTGACAGGTGGTGAGTGTCAGCCAAGATGGGCTTGAGCTTCCTGTGACCCTGAACGAGATAAGTGGTGAAGAAAACGAATGCCTGGATTTACAATATTTGCACACCCCTGACAGTATTTTATTTCGATGGAAGCAAGTGGCCTCGCAGTTCCTCAATTCATTCCCAATCCTTGATTGATGGTGTCAACCTCTGCAAAAAGTTGTTCAAAGTTTGAGTGCAAAGCTGGGGAAGTTTGCTCAAAACCATTCAAAACATCCTGATAGCCTGGAATGTGGAAATTTGCCTTCATGATCGGTATTTAGTTATTTTCAGTACTTTGTCACTTCAATATGCTGACATGCCATCTTTGGAATATGCAACAAAAAATTCGATCCTAATTCAACATATTCACAACAAGTCCCACTCATCCAATAGTGGAAGTACACATATGGCCAAGTTTGCTTTTTGAATGCCGTTCAGTTTCTCCAAGAGAGCTCTTCAGCAGGAGGAAGCGGTTCGTCGAGGGAACGCCGCTCGCCGACAACACAATCAGCATCAGAGGAGCGTTGAGGGAGCGCTGCCCTCAAAGTTCTTTATGCGCTCGTCACACGCTGGGCCATCGGGACGTCTAACGTAATGCGCTCGCTCCATTCTGACATGTATAACAGTTGCCGGCTGGCTGAAAGTACAAATACTTTCTTGTTGTGCTGAAGTGGAATTTTCTCAGTGCTGAATTTTCAGATGACTCATTACTTGTAATTGAAAACACGTGTGTACTTTCTGCATATTTTGTACTTTTTTTTTTTTAATATATACCGTATTTTCCGCACTATAAGGCGCACCTAAAAACCGACAGTGCGCCCTATAATCAGGTGCGCCTTATATATGGACCAATATTGAGCCACTACAGCAGGCGTGTCCAAAGTCCGTCCCGCAGCCCAAATGTATATATCTTATGAATGGATAAAGTTTTAAAATGGGCCATTCATTGAACGTGCGCCTTATAATCCAGTGCGCCTTATATGTGGACAAAGTTTTAAAATGGGCCATTCATTGAAGGTGCGCCTTATAATCCAGTGCGCCTTATAGTGCGGAAAATACGGTATATAATATAGATTATCATTTTGCCACCTCTTTTGGCATGACAGTGGACTCTGCAAGGCACAGGACAGAATCACACAAATGTACCGAGATGTGTGCGTTTGTGTGTGTGCTTGCGACTCTGCACACAGTAGGTGTGAGGTAAATAGTTAAAGAGGTAATTGCACACAAGGGGCCACATACTATGTGCGTGTCGGGCATGTGGCGGTGTGCAGCGGCGTGTCCGACGTGTTGGCACAGGTGTCAAAAAAGTGGGTAATTAGCAAACAAACAAACAAACAAACAAACGAACAAACGACGCCGCGGGAGGAACCACTCGGCTCGGAAAAGCGTGACGGAAAACGTCACGGACCCGCCGCTGCCTTGTCCCGCTAACCGCAACACGGAATGTCAAGTCTGACCCAACCTTTGTGGTCTTGTTAGTGGAATTATTGTGTGTCAAACAACTACTAAACGCCTCACATCTCTTTCCGGATCGCTAAGCATTCCAGTGCACATTCACAAGAGTCCAAACATGTTCAACTTTTTCTTACTTTCCAACCAGTTCTTCAAACATTTTGGCATTCTATTATTCTTCCCAAGTCACACGCATACACGTTTTCTTTGATTTCTTCTCTTCCTCATTTTCTCATCAGATTTCTGTTCAGTCTTTGTTGGGCCCTATGGGCTTTGCATTCCAGAAGTTCATAGTCCCAATATTCCAAACATTTTGGCATCCTAACATTCAACATTGAGATGTATTAAAAAAAAAAAAAAATCAGGCCCTCTGGAACAGATTATTTTGATTCGCATGATTTCGTATAGGAAATATTGCTTTGACTTCCTTGCACGTAAGTTTTACTCAAACCTTTTGGAACGTATTCAGCACAAAAACAAAGGTCCCAATCTATCCAAACATCCCGGCATGTATGCGTGTACTGTATGTGTCTGTGCACGTGTCAGGCTCTATTCTCTACTGACATCTAAGCAACACCAATTAACTCCCAGCAATCAAGGGAGCCGCAAAGTAGCACACGGATCCAATTAAACGGCTTCCACAGCACACGCCAAACACGTATCACATGTTTTTGCGAGCTCTGTCATCACGCCGCTCTGTCGCAGCGGAGACTTTCTCATCCGTTTTTTTTTTCCCAACACTTCACGGTTCACGTGAGAGTCAAAAGGTTAGTGCGCTTCTGTGGCGGGTACAAGAACATTCAACACACGTCGCTTCCTTCCCCTCTGTGATTGTCTTTTCTTGTTTTTCCTTCATTTGAGAGGAGAAAGTGCAGATTTAGCCTCCAAGCACATCAAATGCATAATGCAAAGCTTCAACGCTGGAAATAATCTTCAAGTCATCAACATCGTCACCATCTTTTTGTTGTCAATCAAACTTGGACACACCCTCTTCAAGTGGGTATCACTCAAACGGCAGCAATTCAGTGTGATTGTCAAATGCATTTCTTTAAAGAGGAAGTCAGGTCAAAAATGGTCTCGACATTAATATGCCCCACTGGTTTAGAACTGGTATTCTGATTGACATTGCGTCAGGCACGACCTTGTCTATGATGGACTAACTCTGCTTACTCGGTGTAGAGAAAAGTAAAACCATCGGCGGCCATTTTGGGTTGCCAAGTGTGATTTCCCAGCAGCTTTTTCTACGATATTTTCTGTCTCTCCGGGGAAAATGCCACAGTTTATGTCCATAGCTATGTACCTTTTGATAGAATGTCGATCAATATTTGCCATTTTTCACATGTCCTGAGTGTTGTTAGTCACCTCAATGTTGAAGAGAGGCTGTGATTTCCCTAAGTCAAACATGGCGAATAATAACTCTTGAATCTTGAATCAAACACAGAAACGCCCACTTTCAGGTAGCTGTCAATCAAACAAAGACATTACATAAAGTGAGTGTAACTTAACCACTTTAAAAATACTGTCAATTAGCATAGACAAAGTAAAGAATCTGTCAATTAAAAACAGATACACACACCTTCTTTGAGTGGATGTTAATCAAATACTGAAACATACCATAAAAGACAATCAGATGCATTCATTTCAAGTTAATGTCCATCAAAAATAGACAGTTTCTCTGCTAGTGGGCTGTCAATCAAACACAGACACGCCCTCTTTAAAAAGTCAGTCAATCGATTAATTACAAACACGCTTTATGAGGCGCTGTCAATCTGTCTAGCATCTTTTAATGGCTGTCAATCAAACATACTGTACACAAATCTCTTTCAAATGGCTGTCAATCAAACATGATCTTGTCCCTTTTGTCAGGGACATCCAGTTTCTTTTACTAGGAATGGGCGAACACCCAGACCAGGTATCATATTGGGTCAATAGTATATGGCATGGCTGACAGAATGTTTTTATGAGTCAACTGTATCCTGTAATTTGAGTGGCTTTACCATCAATATCATGAATATGACTATTAATTGGAGAGGCCTGTGTCTACTGATCAAGAAAATATGATCTTTATCGACCGCATGTTTTGGTGTTAACCAAAAAGTCAACTTTATAAAACATATCAAAAGCACTCGTGATATCAAGAGCTGCACTTTCTCCTTTTAGCCATGCAGCTAAACTTTGAGCAACAAATGATTATATTATTATATTTTCCTGTGTGTTTAAAAGACTTTAGGCCTCACATGTCACGTGATGAAAGATGCAAACACAAACACGTCCGCCATCATCACGTCTCGACTTCCTCTGTGGTCATCAGCCAACATTTGTCAGCAGGCCTTGACCTTAATGAGGAGCAACTGGCTAATTTGCTAATGGCTTCTCCTTCCTGTGGGCCATTAGACACACACACACACACAGATCACACACACACCCTCCCTGTCCCTCCACCGCATCACCGCTGCGCCACTAATGGCGTATGAAAGCATTTCCTCGCAATGACAGACATGGCGACCTGTCACGCCAACCCGAGCGCCGACACGACCATTTTGTGTCGGACACGCTGCTTTTTCCGGATGAGGCCTTGCTCTGAATCACCGGAACGGGAATATCCGGCGTGGTATTGATTCGGATGGACGAGCGCTCCAACGCCAACAACACGAAACATTCAGGCTTTATTAAACAAGACACCGAAGTTCAGGATCGGAGCAGGACGTTTTCTAATTCATTAGAGTCACTTGGCAGCTCATTAGGGACACTGAAATTAGAAATAAACAAACAAGGAGCTCGCAATAAATACTTGCCTCAAACTTCAAGCGGGCTGTCAAGTGCTAACACTCAAAGCTAACACTCGGTGACACATTGTTTTTTGTTTTTCCCCGATTTAAATACACTTGCTTAAGAAAGATGATTAGAAACAATCGAGGGCACAAAAATATCACCGTGAGAGGCAGCTTTCATGTGTGTGTGTGTGTGTGTGTGTGTACACTAATGAGACAATTTGAAGCCCATTTGTGAGCATGAGAAAGTCACTCAATAATCGACTTAAATATGTTTGCGGTGCTGTGTGCTTTTTGCAAAAACAAATTCTAATTATAATAAACAGACCAATATCAAAAACAAATTAATCGGTTGCTACTTTTCTGTTTCTGACTGAAGCTGAGTAGGCAAGTCTGCATTTGACGGTGGACGGAAAGGCGTTTCTTGATGTAATTTAAAACCTGGATGAAGGGGTGTGTCTGTGTTTGATTGACACTGGGGCAAAGGTCATGTGTGGGCTTGGTTGAAAACAGTAAACGAGAAAATGACTGTAATAATATCAATCAAAAGTTAGCATTTTTTTTTTCGTTATTTATACTTTGCTACAGTTGTGAGTAAATCACGAAAATTCTCTCTTCCTTCTCCTGTCAATGATACACAGATACATGACACAGTTTTTGGAGTAATCCATAAACATATAAGAGTTCAATTTAACCACTCGTTTGCTTGAGTCTCAACTGTCACACCTTAGAACGCTATCAATCAAAGGCAGCCCCTCTGCGTTGTGACTTTGCACTGCACTTAAATAAGTTGAATTAGGAAAAGTAATGCACTAGGACTGGGGTGTCAAACTCGTTTTTTTCGCGGGCCGCATTGTAGTCATATCTTCTTTTGGAGGGCCATTATGACTGTCAACCCAAATAAATGTATGAGCACCTCATATTACATACAGTAAAAGCTACAAAACAAACTGACAAATAACTCATTTTCAAATCAGATGAGAAAAAACTGGTCAAATATTTAAAAACAATGATATTATTAAAAGCGAAGACAATTTGCAATTCTAGTATTGACACGCAGATTTGATGCACAATTTGTCTTCGCGGGTCACATAAAATAATGTGGCGGGCCATATCTGGCCCCCGGGCCTTTAGTTTGACACCTGTGCACTAGGAGGTTAAGTGGAAGTACTCAACGTTTGCACGTCCAAGTCATTGTTAGTGTGAGCGAAAAGCTTAATTAGATCTACATTAGCGTCACTGTCTTGGCTCGACGTTATAAATCGCTTGACTAATTAAGATGAGTGAAAGAGGTTAACAATGTAGGAGTTTGTCACCAAAATCAGGTGGGAAAGACGTGACTCAGGTCTCTGTTTGTAGTTTCTTTTATAATGCCTGGCAGTTTTTGGTAAGTCTGACCGATCTTTCACAAAGGCACATTTATTGTGTTTTTTAGGGCATGGATTATTGAGAGGTTTTTTTGTGGGTTTAGTTCTGACATGAGATATTTTTAGCAAGTTTCTATGTTGCTAAGTAGAACAGGTGACAGGAGCTGAATTTCAAACCATGAGTTATGACCGAGATAGCTTGCAGAATCTAGCCCCTTAAGCTAGTCTGATATACATAGCTGTCATAAGTAGACCCACAAAAAAGTCTCTTGAAGTAATTCCTGAAAGGACAGAAGAAGTCTGCAATTTTTTGGTTTGAAGTAAATGGGCAATTTAGGCTCATTTCCAAGGATTTTAAAATTCAGCTCACCCACATTCATCTACAAGAGATTTGGTAGATCATGAGTAGACCCATAAAATAAAAGTTTCAAGAAACCATTTCTTACTCACAGGAAGTGTGTCATTTACCTCAAAGTTGCAATATTTAGATTTATTTTAGCCAGTCCCATGAGTAGAAAAAAAACAGAGACTGTCCAATTGTTACCAAATTTGAAACTTACATCAAATAGATGGAATAAATATATATTTTGAAGCTAGTTGGTCGCCATTACACATGTTGAAGGATTGAGGTGAGATTTGACTGCTAATCATTAAAAAAAAGGAAATCCTATAGGTTTGATTCTTGCCAGAAGAGGTGGAAAAGTTTTCCCAACATCCGCCAGAAGCAGACGCCGCTCAGCCAGCCACGTTCAGAGCGTCGTTAATGGCCCTCAAGAGCCACCCGATGCGAACCTGCGAGCTGCAGACACAAGTATGATGAATTAATCGTAGATTCAAAACATCCATTGTGTGAATGTTTCCAGATGACGATGGATCTCACTTTAAAACAAATCTGTTTGCCGAAATTGGAGGAAACTTTTGCTTTAAGACTATGATGCTTGTTTGAATGCAACATTTTTGTTGCTAATGTTGCATTTTAAAATAAAATCTGGGAGTCCCTCCTAAAGCTGCTGCCCCCGCGACCCAACCCCGGATAAGCGGAAGAAGATGGATGGATGGATAGCTAACGGATGCTTGTCGCTCATTGCTATTGGTTCACCACGAAAGCTGACACATTCCTTCCAAAGAATACAAAATCCATCCGTCACCCCCCATGACACCACAGACCGCCAACCTCAACTAACGCTAACGAGCAGCACTGTTTGGCATACGTTAACGACAACCTCCATTTGTCGGCGGGGGCCCAGCCCGAGCTTGTAAGGTGACGGCAGCGCAGGAGGAGCATGTAGCCGCTGATAATTAGCCCACTGTGCTCAGACTGAGCGGCAGGCGCACATGTTGCAGCTGTCACAGGTGCATTCTGGGAGAAAGCACGACGACAACGGCGGCGGCGCTGACAGGCGTGACGGCGCCATCTGGACCTGTTCATGTCCACGTCTCCACCGCATTGGCTCTGCTGCTGACAAGCTTGCGAGTGGCACCCACAGATATGTGTGTGTGTGTGCTTGTGCGTGTGCGTGCACTTATGTGTGATTGAATATTCAACTTACTATCGGGTGTGCACATTGCAATGGATTAGCTTATGTATGCGTGTGTTTGTGTGTCTGTGCAAGTGGAGTTGGAGTGTTGTTCTATTGGTGGTAGGGAGCATAGATGGACTCTAACTCTGAAGCATACTTCTTATTCCTACTGTACATTGTGCATGTGTGTGTACATCATATTATTGTTGTCTATTATTAAAGCTATGAATATTTATAGCAATCAAAAGCTTGCTTGAATGAAGCTTTTAAGTTGTGCGTGCCTGTGTGCGTGTACTGTATACGTCAGATGTTGAGGTGAAAATCTGCAGTGTGTGTCTCCAGTCGTACTGATGTTCCACTGATCTTTCTGTGATTGTAGTTTGATGTCAGAGCAAGAATCCTATTGATTATAAATTCTGACTCATCCCTCTGGAAACTCAGGCCAAGACAAATCAGACAAATCATTTGAGGCCAGGCAGTGTCTGCTTTTCAAATTTGGGTTTGACACCAAAGTTAGGTTTTTAAAGTAGGCACAATGAAACCCCATTTTCCACTAAGAGTCCATGAACCTTAGATTGAGAAACATATTTTTAAGCAATATGGGGAACAATCATTTAATAAGTCTATGTTTGAGTATTTTGGTGTCTTTCAAAGCCAAGTAAGATAAAATAGTTCCCAATGAAATCAATGCCGAGGTACCCATATCCACAAAATGTCACCAGGATCAGCAATGTTATTTTTCGACAAAATGAGGAATAATTGCGACCATTGGATGCTGAGTGCTGGAGGTCACGACAAGCCGCGGCATCCGGTTAGCAATTAGCCGCGTGGGGGCTGTACTTGGCTTGAAAAAAGCTCAAATGCGTTCTTCCGCCAGGGTCAGGTGGAAAATAACCAAGGTGACAACAACACTCTTTTTTTATGGAAAATGCGGCCAAGTTGCTTTGACCCGAGTGGCCGCCTCGCTTCATCCGCGGTTAATGTGTCTATTTTTGAGCACACGAGATTCATTGTCACATGTGCTTGAAACCACTTAACGTTTTTTTTTTCAACAGTCAGGTTACAGCTGCATATACATCTAGATTTTTAAAGAGGTTGAGTTCCCAGAACATTTAGCCTTTTGTTCATGAGCAAAATGTGTTTTTTGTCCTTAAAAATGCATTTTTGGAGAAAACTCCAAACAGGGTGAAAAGCCAGTTTTGAGTTTGTCTGCATACTTTTCAATGTTGTCATAATGAATGGAAGGGAAGTGGTTGGCAAATCCACCTGACCATTCGGAGGTTGGGATTTGAATCGAGGATTCCTGTATGACGTTTGCGTGTGTTAGGTACTAGAAGAAAACCACCACAAGGACGAGTGCCCGTACTTGCATGGGATTTTTCTACATTCCAAAAACATGCTACTAGTTTAGCTTCATCGGAGTTGCCCCTATGTTTGAATATGAAGACTTGGTTGTTCTCCGCGATTGGCTAGCAACCAGTCCAGGGTCTAATCTGCTTCCAGCCCAAGGTCATTTTCTCCTTTCTTTGGTCCCATTTCGCATCCATTGCTGCTGGCCTCATCCTAGCGAAAGCAAGGCTAGTTCGTCCAAGTTTGCAAAAACCTTTTAGTTTTTTGCTGGTATGGCTTCACCTGATCAATGGCGAGGCGTCAGTCGGCTAAGTAGTTTACTAACTACAGAGCAGATATAATGGAAATGATTTAAGTGGGGAGTAATTCATGTATACCTTGCATATTGTTAAAAAAAATCTATCAAAAGTATATAAATGGACGTGAAAAGAGTAGAAATCTTTGAAGAAAAGATCCACGTTATACCCATAAAAGAAGAAGACTAAAGCCTCCCTCTGGCCTGCTAATGTTGAAATGTTTCAATATTGAGCGCTGAAGATCCTGACATCAGCTGCTCGACTTGAATGCATCTCTTCATATGGCGATCATAAAGGAAGAAAGGACATTTAGTCGGCGCGCTTGAAGCTGTTTGCATCGCGGTAATGTGACGCCTGGGGAGGCATGGAGGTGGGGGGGAGCGTTCTTCACCCTGCTTTTCAACGGTGAAAACACTGCGTCTGCGTGTTTTGCGGCGCGAGGCCCATTAAATGCTACGCGCTGCTTTGAAGAGACAAAAAGCCGAGTCGGAACTTTCTGAAATGTGTTTTTAGCGGCCCACAGCCACCCCAGATGCTTTTCAAAAACATGTTGAAAGGAGAAGAGCGAGGGTTGGTGGTGGTGGGGGGGGGGGTTAAGCAAGTCAGTCATTAATAAACTCGACGGAACAAAAGCGGAAAGCAACTCGAGGTGAGGCGATAGACGAGCAGGCGTATTTGTGGCTGAAAGAGAACTAACAGGTTTTGTGAAGCCAATGGTGTTTTTAGTGTTAATTAACCAAGGTACCAAAGACTCTGTACATTAGGTACATTTATTTTTTTTACATGTTGCACAAAGTGTCTCAAAATTGACAGGTGGAGCTGTTTGATTTCGCCCCTGAAGGAATTATAAAGAAATGTGAAATTTTGAAGGCAAAAAACCTTAAACGTTTATTTATGGCTGCTTGTTAGGTGAGTCTTACCTTCCAAAAACAAACAAAAAACATGAACCAGAAAGGCAGGTAGCAAAAGTAAAACAAAATAGCCACAATTCAAAAAGCTAAAGGTTCCGTTCCTGTGCCGACCCACAAATATCAGGGGCGGGAATGTTTTTGGCGGTCAGAGCCATAAATGCACATTTTTTAAAAAAATAATTTCCCATGAGAGCCATACCATTTAAAAAAAAAACGATAGGTTTAATACAATTAAATGCATGTATTTTAATTAAGTGTACTAATGTATTCTTTTAAACAACGTTTTGAACGTCGCCAAATGACCCATAGGTTCCCGACCCCTGCACTACATGAACGGACGGAGCCACGGCCATCCAGCAAGGCAAGACCAGCACAAAAACACAAGCAAAACTATGATGGTCCAGTTTCACTCAGCAGACATTTGGTGTACACGTCTATCATGAACAGACAAATCAAAAATCCATACCTAAAAATAAAAAGGAAGTCTATTATTGTCGTTTGCAGGCCATTTCCGGCTAACCTGCTGTCAATTTTGTCAGATTTCCATTAAATTTGGCACCAAATGATATCCGTAATGAAAACCCTGAAAGGCAAACTTATCCTGGAGATTTTGTCTTTTCTATCCTATTCTCACCTAATGATGCAGTCAAGCAGCATGTGATGAAGCACTGAGGTCAAAATGCTTCAAAGCGGCCTCATTGCTTGTTATTTATTCGACTCCACATTTCCTTATTCTTCCCCACCTGATGATGACACACATACTCCATCATCTCCTCCTCCTCCTCACGTGTAAGGTACGTCCAGGTGCATCCATCCTTTCTTCCTTCCCTCCGATGATGAAGCCATGCGTTATTTCCCGAGACGGACGAGGGGGGACAAAAATCAATTGTTTCGATGCGAATTAATCACAGCCAGCTTTGAATGTTAATGAGCGTGTGTGAGTGCGCGTGATAGCGGAATCCATTAAAAGAACAGAGAGAGCATTAAGTGGAAGTCCGGCGCATGTGCACACATCACCGAACGGTGAGGGCACATCACTTGGTCCTCACTAAAGCTCACAAATACAGCAGAAAATTGGTGAAAATCTTCATTTGAAAAATAACACATCATATAATTGCTAGATAAAGTGTGGGAGAAATATCGGGGTTACATCCTTATTGGAAACTTGTGAAACCATGACAGCATTGCATCATCTGGGCTTTACCGTCCTAATCCTTGTGATTTTTAGTTTGTTTTTAAAGTCCAAAATCACTAGTTTTCAGGAAATGTGAAAAACGTGATGTTGCTTGACTTACCAAATGTTTCGTATCGTATCTTGTGGTTACTTTAGCTTCCCAAACTCTATTTTAAAAAACATGATGAGCTGACAAGAATTGAATGCATGGAGAAAAACAGACCAGGCTAACAATCTAACAGGCCCGCAAGCTAACTATATGAACGCTCGGCTGCTAACTATTTTCTCTCATAGATGTCTAAAAATTATCCTGAATTTCCAGGCGGCGTAATGCTCTACAGTTCCTGCAGAGTGAGGGAGCTTTTTGTTTACCCGTACTTGCGCGACTCAAAAGAAAACGAGGCGGTCTAAAATCAAGGCCACAATGTCTCTGCCGCTCTTGTCCTGTAGGAGGCGCTCCAGGTGAGAGCGTTTTCGCAAATCTTCCTTCACCTGTCACCTTGCCATCACCACTCGGGAGAGGAGCAAGAAATATGGAAATGTCGGCCGCTGTGCTCCTTAATTATTCATACGCCAGTGAATAATCAGATTACAGCTGATGAGCATCCTGAATAATTCACCCAGCCGTGATTGGGCCTCAGGAAATCGACACGGGAAGCATGGGCCTACCGGAAGCTTCCCCATGGCGGCGATACAAACTCCCCCACGCCGCCATCTACGTACCCCCCACCCGCCTCCCTGGCGACTCATTCCTCCCTGGTCCCTTGCTGCCGTTTTCTGGTTCGGTGGCTGGGTTAATGACCATGGAGAGAGCAGGCGGGGTGAATGAGGGGTGCTCCAGAAGGTGGGCTTCATCATTACTGTATATGAGAGCTGATCAAATAAATACATCTAGCGTTCCAGCTTCTCATTTAAAAGATACAACCCACCTGTGTCAACATTCACAACTAAAAACTCTTCAAGGTTTAATTATCCCCCTTGACAAAAAAACAAAACAAAACTCATTTCCTCAAAATGTCTATCTTGCTCGGAGCTTCATCCAAATGGAACAAACTGCCTCTCTCAATTGGGGGGAATTAAGAAATATCTGCAACTCGCGGAGGAACACAAACTGTATTTAGCTCCATGTTATGACTATTAACATACGGGACAAATGTCCTGCGGGGAATAATGGGAATAACAATCAGTAAAGTTGCAAGTAAGGGCCTTACATTCCCTTCTTCATGGCCAATCCTCGAAATTATCATCACACTTTAACGCCATGTTCCTGCAGTACATGTCAGAGCAAAAAACAATTTTGACATATTCCCTAGGAAGTAGGAGAATTCGACCCAAGTCCCTACTTTACACCAATTTGGTCGACCTACTGTGCAATTTGGCGCATGGATCCGTGAGAAGTTTTTTTTGGGGTGTTCCGCGTTTCGGAATTTTATGTAGATCAGAGAAAATAGTGTTGAAGCCTTATTATTTTGAACTTCACAAAAATCTTCAGAAGTACCATCCAAGTGTAGCGCCATGCCTTTGCCCACATTAGCTAGCATCAGCAACAAATTTTTGGAAGCAAACGTCATCCTATCTTTTTTGGAGACCTGCTTCTAATTTGGGCTCATTTGCAGGAGTTTCCAAACATGGAGATCTTTGACAAATTTGAAGTCATGGAATATGCCCAACATGGCTGTTTTGTCAATTAGAGCAATCGCTCCAATTTAAACAACAAAGCACCACCAAGCAATTCGCATGAAAGGTTGGATCAAACTAAAAAGACTGAAATCTTATCAAGGTTAGTGGGGATCTTTAGACATTGCTGTTGTAATCGACAAGACCACCGACTTTTGCATTGATCTGGTGAAAAGTAATGTCAAGTGCTAATTTTTCAAATTTGCGTAAATGGCACAAAATGTCTGACTTTCCGTTTTATTTTGGCCATATGTCCTTGAGACCTTTGGGTCAATGTTGCTATTCTACGTGACCAAATTTCAAGTAAACTAAACAAAGTGGTTTCACTGGCATTTTTATAACATTTTAAGAGTCTATATATTGCGTTGGGAACACCTAAAATAACCATGGTGCAACTTCCCGAAATGATCTTTTTATGGAAGAATAAGTAACACCACAATTCCATTTGAATACAAAACATTGATTCCTCAGAGTCCCATAAATCGTGGGAGACCACATTCTCATCTTTACGAGTGTCAATCAAACAATTTCCCGGCTTTTGAGTGGCGTTCAAAGTCGAGGACACGGCGGCCCGGCAAGGTTTTTAATTTACGAGGTGGTAAAGTTAATCAAAATTGCCTCCACTAAATTCCGACGTGATCCGTCATCTCTGAGGATTTGACGGAGAAGCTGCTGTCAAACACCCGAGCAACAACCCGATAGTGTAACTTTGCCAAGATGTTCAAAACTTTAAAAGTATTCTAAAGTTAAGGAGTGGGTGTTGGGCTTTTTGGAGGCAGAGTGCCTTGCTCAAGTGTCGAGAGGTACTCGTGGATCATCTTATAGCGGTTCCCTTCGGGTTATAGTTAAAGTTGGATATGTAGAGCTCGAGGATCTTCATTGTTTGTTACTCTTTTGTACTATTTCTGTGAGAGCTACTGGGACCAGAATTTCCTGAGGGAGCAATGAAGAAAGTTGAGTCGAAATCTACCTCCATCTATAATTATCAATCCCACAAACACAGGTAAGCTAGTTTGGCTGTGTAGTGGTCTAATTGTTGCAATGTTGTATTTGCCTGCAGCTGGGTTGTACTTTAGCACCCTCCAGTGGTGAAATGTGTGATTCGAGTTTTCGTCAATGGTCACGTAATGCCGTGAGTAACTATTTGTGTTAAAGTACAATATTTCCCGCACTATAAGGCGCACCTAAAAACCTCCAATTTTCTCAAAAGCCGACAGTGTGCCTTACAATCAGGTGCGCCTTATATATGGACCAATATTGAGCCACTAGAGCAGGCGTGTCCAAAGTCCGGCCCGCGGGCCAAATGTATATATCTTATATGTGGACAAAGTTTTAAAATGGGGCATTCATTGAAGGTGCGCCTAATAATCCAGTGCGCCTTATAGTGCAGAAAATACGTGACAACATTTCACCAAGCTATAGAAGGTTAGAAAGTAAAGTTATCTGTTTCGGAAAAGCAAATGTTTACTGTGGGTTTAAAATGCGTCATTAAAAAAAAAAAAAAAAGATGTTAGCATTAGTTCACTATGCTAGTGGGCCTTGTCTCGCTAAGTAAGGTAACTATTTTAGCATGCCTTTTTTTAGTTCATTCATGCTAATTTGGAAAACATGTTTACAAGGTAATTCGTGTTCTAAACAAGGTAAACATAATTGTTCTTAATTTCTTTAAAAAAAATGACAATCTACATAACTAGAAAACAACTTGAGGCAGATATTTTTATAAGCTGTACTAACATACTGTATTTTTATTTGTCTATCTATTTACAGAAAAGAGAAGAAAAAGACGAATAAACAAAAATCAAACAACATCTGTTAACTGTCTGCACAACCTGATAAAGCAGTCACGCATCCAGTGAGGGCAGAACAGGCGGTTCTAATACATTTCTGAAGAATAAATGTACCTTACCTTGTATATTGTGCTGATATATTGTAGCCGTACTGGACCCATGACAAATAATAACATTGTTGCAAAGAGCACAAACAGCCAAGGCCTCTCCAGACTCCCGTAGGCATAGAAATGAAACGCACCCTTGGCCGAGCAATGATTCGGTTTTCACCGCATGCCCCCGTGGCCATACAGATGCCTGACCTAGTTGGGCCGAGACGGTTGGTCTTACGGCCCGGAGACATGCTAGGTCTTGGCGGCATCTTCAAGAAACACATCTGGAGAATGTTTTTGTCCAATTCTTACTAAGTTTGAATCTAATCTCAATTATTATCCATTTTTTAATTTGTTAAAAGAAAAGAAAAAATTTAGTGTGGCCAGCACCTTTTAAAAATTGCTCATTGTTGCTTTTGTTCCCTGTAAACTTTTTGTCCATGTAAGCATTTTTCGACAGCCAGCTCATGTTTGTATTTTGTATTATTTATTTTTAACAAACAAGCGCGACAACAAGCCGGACATGCTGTTTGCTCAGCTTTCACTTTGTGTCAGCAAGCTTGTGACCACATTTCATGCCTCTGTGACTCTTAATGAACCCCTATAAGCTCCATTTTTGGAGAGGGGCGGGGGGTGGATCTCCCCCCCCCCAAAAAAATGAAAGAAAGATAAACAAAGATAGCATTAAAAACACAACAGTTTGGACTTTTGGGAGCAAACACACTGCGAGATATATTGTTTATTTGGATATGTTTAGAATAATGGCTCGCTAAGCAAAATTGTTTTGGTCAGTTTGTTACCGCTGGGAATTGAAAACACACAAACCAAAGATAAAAAGACACGCTGATTTAAAAAAAAAAAAATTAAAATTGTACTCAGCAAATTTGATGATTCCCTCCAATTGCAATTAATCACAATATGATATAATTTACTCAAATAACAAGGCAATGGACTAATCTGATACGATTCTTTAGGACCTCAATACGATTCAGTTTGATTATCATGTGATACCAATTTAGTCACTCCAATTATAAAGTGAGATGTTTCACTTGAGATACGATATTGTGCAGAGTTCGGCAACTAGTTTTCACGAGTTTTCAAATGTTAGCCACAGGTTTTGTAGCCATTTAGAAATTGATTTGTAAAAGGAAAATATACGTATGCAGTATGACAGGACCCAGTTTAATTCAATTCACGACAATTACAATCCGATATGAGAGTTAGAGATAGGAGTCACTCCAAATACGATTATATGCATTCGATTGCACGATACGATTCCGCCTTATTACAATGACAATTAATGAAATACCCTAGTACGACAAAGAAGTTCCATTTTATTTTTTCCCCTCCAAACTGATGTGGCTTGCGCATCACTTTGATGTTGGACTCATTGTACAAACATGGATGATCCTGCGTGCAAACAATCTGCTATCACCTGTGCGAGACATGCGCCGCCACTCGGCTCGACAGATGTTCTCTGTGCCAGCACGTCCGCATGCTCTCCGCACGTCGGTATGCTTTCCGCACATGGCTCCCGTGTGACGTGCTTGATTGCCTCACCGCCTCTGATACAATTGCCTCTGTTTTGCCTTCCCGTGGTGCCTCACTGTCTTTTGTGCCTGTGCATATGCGTGGCTGACTTCTCCGAGCCCCGGGGGCCTCTGGGTAACGATACACTCTGGTTGCAACCGAGCGTCTGATTGGCCGTTTGAGTTTGTGGTGTCTCTTGTAAATAGATCACTCAGCATTCAGCTGCTGGCATTTTGTGGTCTGCGTGTGACTATGTTCACATTCAAACCACACGGTGTAGGACAGATCGATACGGAAGTCGATATAGAGCAGGAGTGTCAAACTCATTTTTTTCGCAGGCCGCATTGTAGTCATAGCTTCTTTCGGAGGGCCGTTATGACTGTCAAGCTAAAAAAAATGTATGAGCACCTCATATTATATACAGTAAAATCTACAAAACAAACTGACAAATAACTGGGTTTCAATTCAGACGAGTAAAAACTGGTCAAGATATTAAAAGGGAAGACAATTTGCGATTCTAGTAATGACACACAAATTTGATGCACAATTTGTCTTCGCGGGCCACATAAAATGATGTGGCGGGCCGTGTCTGGCCCCCGGGCCTTGAGTTTGACACCCGTGATATAGAGATTTAAATTGTTGCAGCACACTGTAGTTCATTCAGATGCTTAAAATATCAGTAATCTAAGAAATTTGATTTTTTATATGTCGATTAAAATTTTAATGCAATGCCAAAGTATACCGGCCTTTCTTGCATTTGGTATCAATTTGGTAAGGACATTTGTATTATAATCTTAGCATTGAATTTTGAAATATCATAATTGCATTTTATGATAGAATTTCACGCAACTTCCATCCCCGAGCACCATCCAGGCTCACAATATGCTCCAATTCACCTTTTCACTGTCTTGGGGCCCCGACGACGATGGAAACATTTTGTGGCACACATGTTCATTGGAGTGTCATTGAATCGGCAGAGTGGAAAAGTAGGTCGGGTCGCACGGACAAGGCAAGATCTAAAACAACAAGATGTCCATCAGGCGACCGATTGGTTGGAAAGCACAGCTGGTCGGAAAGCACGCAGGAAAGATTTTATCCTTTGTTTTTATCGATGAAATGCAGCAAACATAATTTGGGATTAAACTTTGAAACGTTTGTCTAAAAGTGTTTGATGGACTGGGTTCAAGACCAAAGCGGAATCAGGCAATATAATATCAGTCATCCATCTCATCGCTAATTGAGGACGTCTGGTCCATCTTTAGCACCACCAGGGTTTTAATCTGGTCAGTAGGCGGTCCTTGGGCGTGCCGACCAATTAGACTCAACATCCCCTTCAGGCTGATTTCTGTCAAAAGATTTCTTGTTTTTTTTAACCCCCTCGCTGACTTTTCCTAAAGTAGATCAGTGATAATTGGAAGCCCCCCAGGGGCCCCATCACAATAATCAGATTTTCATCTTGAGCATCCAGATGCCCCAGAATCGTTCGCTGCATAATTTGTTGTGTTTTATATACTCACAATTTTTTATAGTGACATTGTCTAAGACCCAAGAAAGTTTTTAATGATGTATGCAAATAGTCAGCCAGTCTAGTTTAAATTTTAGGCACATTTGGCTCAGTTACACCCAATTAGACCAGTGGTTCTTAACCGGGGGTGCTCGCACCCCCTAGGGATGCGAGTATGCCTCCTAGGGGGTGCGAGGATACCCTGGGGGAAGTTTAAAATTTTTCGGGGATAACTGAAGAAAGTGAAACATTCTGGAAATCAAGAAGTCACTGTGACATTATAGCTGTAAAGTAAACCAATTATTATTATAATAATTATTTAGGGTTAGGGTTAGGGGTGCGAGAACTGGTTGGTGAATTGAATGGGCTGCGGACAAGGAAAAAGGTTAAGAACCACTGAATTAGACAAAAGAAAGAATCACCACCCCTCCTGAATCCAGTTTCAATTATCAACATGCAATTTGGTAGACATGCCACAAAATAACTCAAGAAGCCACGTGATGAAGGGCCCATTGGTTTAAATTTTAGGCTCATTTGGCTCCGTTGCACCCAATTGGAATTATTGAAAAAAAGAGGGGAAAAAAAAGTCCATACCTGAAGCCAGTTTCAATTAGCAACATCCGATTTGGTAGCCATATCTGTCATGGGTAAATCCACAAAATGTCTCCAGAATCCATGTGATAAAGGTTCCACCCTGAGGTATTAGGAGGCGCCTTTGACTGACAGAATTCTAACCATACGATAACTGCAAACTCATACCGAATTATCTGTCCATTCAATTTCTCCCAACTTTCATGTGACAGCATTAGATTGTGTATCTTGTGAAGTAGCCACTGGTGAAAGTCATTTTAAATCTTCATATTGAAGATGACAACATCCTACAGTGCAGAATTCTCTGGAGTGGACACATTTCATCCACCCACAGCCCATTAAGTGTGTGTTTGATTGCTGTTTTCACTTTCTGTGATGGCGACAGGCACCGATGAATGAGTGAACGCATGTGGTGTTGGTTATGACAGTGATTATAGGACACGGACGCTAGGATTTGTCCAAGACAAATTTCCCAGCGGGACAATGAAAGCAGGAGAGCATCATGCAGGAAATCCCCACCGGCGGTGTGACATGGCCGATGTTTGACAGCATGGACAAAACAGAAATGTATTTCCGGAGAAGAACATGACATGTTATGTTACAGCAATTAAAAACAATTTTTTTGGGGTAAATCGTTAAACAAAACAAAAAGTAAAAGATACACCCACAGGTAACAACATTTTTGTCAAGTAAGTAAACAAGTTTGTAATTTGTTAGGCGGTGGCTAAAATATTGAGGAGTGTAGATTTTAGAAGTAGCCTGAGGGGGAAAAAAATAAAACCAAATGGCTGACTTCTGAATAAAAATGACTTCTCACGGCTTTTTTTTTTTTGGATGTGAATACCAAATTTTATGTTGAATCATACTTGGTCAACCCTAAAATTGCCATTTCACACCAAAATGGCTAACTTACTCAATCAAATTGAATAAAACTTGGATAGAAATTGAAAACAGTATCCATTTGTTTGCCGTAGAAATCAAGCATTGTTTTTCTGCTTGAGAAGTTTTGAGCTACCTGTCGGTCGGCTTTGTTGTCAGCAACGGTGCGAGCAGATGGCTGTGTCTGTTTACGTTTATTTTGAGTAAAGGTTAAACGGCATCAACCAAAATAGATGCAACCATCTGCGGGTATTGAGCAACAACAGCAGACGCACACACACACAAAAAAAATAAAGAAAACATGTACGGAAATCATGTAGTGTGCAGCAGACGACTGGTGACCTCACTGCGATCATTCAAGTATATTTGAATCATTATTACTTGAGTTAATTCATCCACTGAAGGATATGGAATATTTTGAGAATGTTGCCAAGAATCGTGTTCAACATGGAATCACTTAACCGGTGGATGTATTTTCTGTAAAAAATAGAATCGGAAGGCATGTGGAATTGAATTTTTGACACTTGGTGGAGAAATGTCATCGGAGGAGCTAACGTAAAATGGTAACATTGTGGAAATTTAGGCCATGTTATGATTATAATGATCTGAGCAGTTTGAGTTTGGACTGGTTTTAATCAGTTGAGAAATGTAGTAGGAACTATTAGGAAATTTGGGAAGTTCCAGCTCTCATTAATGAATCAAATATTTTGAAACGACTAGAATCGCTGAAACTGGTTATAAAATATTGCATGTGTGTAAAGATTAAAAAACAATTTTGATTTATTATTATTTTGAAAAATTTGGATTGTAAAAAACTGGGATTTTTTAAAGATTTATTCAAAAACAGTTCAGTCTTGTACAAACTTCTTACATTTAACTTACATTGATACATTTAAGAGCAAAAAATAAAACACTTGTGAGTGGACACAAAGCCATTGTATAAATAAATTTGCCTTAAAAAAGTGTATATATAGCCTAAAAAAAAATCCACTCCAACCAGTAAAATGGTACCGGCCAGGCGAGATGTGTTTGGACGTTTTTTCGTCCGTCTCTCATGAATCAAACATCAGGCGTCTCGCGTCCATATTGGCCTTGATGAAAATGGAAAAACAAACACACGGATACTTCTTTTTCATTTTGTCCCCGGTGAAATTATCTTTAACGTGATGTTTGAGCAGCTTTTTCTCGCCGCTGTCATGGCCCCCAGGATGCTGCCGCGCTGCGGCGTAATGGAAGCGCTGAATTTTGATGGCGTTGTTATTCAAGGACACGTGGACGCTGCTAGCTCGCTGGTTCCTTTTTTTCCAAATTGCTCTCTGTTTTTCCACCACTTGATAAAGTGCAAAGACGTGATAACCTCCTTCTACATACATGCATACATATAGATAAGCGCTACATACTGTGAATACATGTAAAACGTAGCGGACAAACAATTTCCTGAGAGGACATCAACATTCCCCAAGCGAAATTGCCGCCGCACTTGATGTTTTCAAGACTTCACAGAAGCGTAGCAGGATGAAATCTCCTTCTTTTCAAAGTCACACCACTTTTGCTACAAAGAATCATTTCGGAAAAATCCATCCTTCGTCTGTAAGAAAGACAATGAAAGATGGGGAAAAGGAAAATAGAACATTCCATGATTGTGTGTGACTACTTTTACACAATTTTAAATTTGCAAAGGCCACTTCATTAACTGTAACCGGAACATGAATCAGAGAGGCAAACTGGATTCGTCTCCCGTTTCTTGCTTCTGGTGTGATTTAAAAATAAAGTGAGAGCTTTGGGACAAGTTTGCCAGTGCCCCACTCAAGCCAATAAATGGTGACGTGGTAATGTGCAAATCTTAATGTTCAGTGCTCTTGTTTGTTTTGTCGTAATTTTGTGTGCCTGTCTAATTTATTGTTTATACTTGCTCGGTAAGAGGTCAGAGATAATTTGACTTTGCAAAATGAATATTAGTAGGCATGTCAATCAAGAGAAAAACCCTGACAAATGCCCACCTAAAAAGAATTAGACCAGACAGATGGATGCGTAGAAATTCCTAATGATTTGAGTGAATTTTTTCAGACTAATGAAATGCTATTGTTGAAATAAATAAAAAAATACAATCTTTGTTTTCTTCAATAAAGTCTAATTTTCTTGAAAAATGTGACCTTTACAGTATTTTCTTCTTTTTATTTTGATGAAAAAATGACTGAGATGTTTCTCCCAAAGTTGAATATTTTTCTTAAAAATTCAATTAAATCAATTTTAGTCCTTAAAAGAGAAAAATCTTTATTATGGAACAAATACCGTATGTTTGTATAGCTGTAAAAGCAAGAAACAATAAAACAGTTTTTAAAAATAAATGAAATAAATTTTTAAAACAATTATTCTACAAAGATCATCATTCTCAAATAAAATATGATTAAATTGTTGAAAATAAAAGGACTTTTTACTTCCCAAATGTTTTTTCTACTGTATTCTCAAGTACAAAAACTTCCATTTTCTAAATATTTCTACTTTCTCTATAACTATTAGTTAATTACAAAAATAAATGAAAATAAAAAGTGTTGCATCTGAAATGATCAGTTCATTAGTCCAGTGGTTAGTGTTTGTAATCGGGTTTGGTAATTTTGTTTTGCTCTGCTGTCAACAGCCAGGTCGGCATCACAAATGAGAATCTGTTCTTAATTGCCTTACATGAATAAATCAAGGTTGAACGAATAACTAAAATCAAATGAAAATCATGTCAGAATAAACATGCAATGACTTTGGAAATGAAGCGCCACCTAATGCTAATTTGGTTTTGTTTGATGGATGAGGTGTGGCTCTGCGGCCCAACACGACCGCTTTCACACAAACAAAGTCAAATAAAGCTGTCAGCTCTCTTCTGTGCAGATAGCATCGTCCAATATGCTGCATGGCTGCTGATGGAGAAATCCGAAAAAAAAATTCTATTCGCTCCGGGTTGTTCATGATCACATTGACTTATATTTTGTTGGAGATTTTGCCACGAAGTTGTGAAATGGTCTTTACTGATTTCATAATACACATTTGACAAAACGTAACATTGAGTGAAAATGTCGACTCGCTAGCGCTTAGCTTAAACTTTACTTTTTTGTCGATCCTCATGTAAACAAAGGACTGATTGGACTGTTTTTCAATTCTTTTGAGTCCTATGTCCATGACATAGGTACATTAACATTTAGCATCTGTGAATTTTCCTTGTTTTTTTAGGTTTAAATGTTTATTTTAAATTTTCTTACATTACCTTTACTTTATTTTCAGGATTACTATTTATATTTCATGTTGCACTGTATAACTGAAAAGCAAACCCTCACATGTGAATGTATGTACATTTCACCGATGCAAATCAAATTGATTCTGATTGTAGTCAAAGTACTTCCTCCTTGTTTTAAAAGCGGTGATGCCATCAAGATTGTTTCTGCCTGCTGCCCCCAAGAGGTTAGAATGTCATACAACATTTCTTTTGCGCTATAATTTGGTCTTTTTATTAAGAGCGTTTTTTCTATACGTCAGAATATCGTGTGTGTGTGTGTGTGTCTTGGATGCGTGGTATGTTTAGGAAGCGTGGCACTTTTTCCAAGCGGTGTTTGCGTTTCACCCGCGGCTTCAACCAACCAACCGCCGCTCGCAAATTATTCATACGGGTGTCGGTGTGAAGGAGCAACGTCCGCCTGCAGGGACAGCAGCACCACATGCTGTGGATTGTGTATTTATGCGTGCGTGTTTGTGAGGACTCAAAACGCAGGGGGCACTGTGTACAAGTGTGTGTGTGTGTGTTGTAATTCCCTCTCCAAATCAAAGTCCCTGACAGCTTCCTTAATGCCGGCTGCCTTTCAGGTGATGAAGGGCCCGCCGCCAAAGCTGAATACCTTCATCACCTCTACTACCTACGTCCCCCAACCCCTTATTCTCACCCCCCCACACACACACACCTTCCCTCCTGTTGACGTCCAATCAATCACTCCATCCGTATCCCTGACACCGGCATGTATAATTAAAGTTTATTCCCTCGGACCTCCCAGCCCTAAAAAAGAAGATGAATATAAAAGCAGTCATCCATATTTCACAAGTGTCAGAACGCTCCTTGCGGCGACTGGTCAGTGAGGGGATGGATCAGATTTTTCTGCAGTGAAAAATGATCAAAAGAAGACAAATTCCACAAGTGTAATGTTGTCATTTTTTGGAGGGAACAAACATAAACAACCGCAAGCGAAAAATACAGTGCTAGCTGGCTTGACAGAACCACAGCCAACTTTTGGGCAATAATGGACTTGGATTTGGCTCTTACGTGACTAGTGTGGATTTGGTAGCAATCAGAGAAAATCTCAAGGACAAGTTAGCTTTTGATGGGAAGCAGGAAATGTTGAAAAGGAACCCGGAATTTGCATTTCACGTCTGAAGTTCATTTTAGGCATGGCTTCTTTTTGTCTCTTTTCATAAAAGACAGCCCTGCCAAATTTGATGTTGATCAGTGAATGTTGCTGTGTAAATCAAAATGAACGGTAACACGATTTTCTGTGAGCTTCTTGACATAATGGACATTGGGTTAAATACCATCATTTACGGATGTTATTAAGTCAAACATGCTTCAAGGGTTTGATTTCGTTTTTTGAAAAAAGCTTGGCCTGAGGAAATGAGGAATATTTGCTTATAATGGCTGCTTTAAACCAAAATGGCAGATGTACTGTTTCCTGCACAGCTTCTTGAGACCTTTTTGTGGGTCATGTCTACCACTTTTCATGTTGACAAATAAAATTTGGTTTGAGGGATGATTTTTTTTTTTCTTTTAAAATCACAATTTAACCACAATGGCTGACTTTCTGGGTCTGTGCAGACATGGCATCATAGACCATTTTGTGGGTCCACTTGTGATAGACGAGTTCAAATATCATGTTGCATAGTAAAACCGTATTTTATCAGCTAATCTTTTTTTTTTTAATCTTAATATTGTGAGCTGAACCTTAACAATGAGTCTGAAATGGTCATTTTGAACCGAAATTCAAAACTTCAGTGCGTTTACAGGCATGGCTTCAAGGGGCATTTGGTGGGTCCTTTCATGATGGACATGCCTACCAAAATTTTTGTTGCTAATTGAAATCACCTTGGTGAGTTTTTGACTGTAAGGACACTCTCAAGATGGTATGGAAAAAGTCATGATGGATGACACGGAGTAAACAGTCGAGTGACTACAATGTTTGTTTTTCAGTCTGTCAGAGAATAAAAGAGCGGAAAGTGCCCGTCGCCACCATCAGAGTTCACAGCATCGCCACGCGAGCTCGTCCGTTTGTGTGATGTTTGTCACGGCGAGGGCGAGTCAGGGTTAATCCCGTCTCTTGTTCAGCGAGGCGACCGACGCAGAGACTCGAAAGGTCGCCAACTCTGATGCTTTGGAAACAAAAGCGGCGCGGTAGCGGTGGAGCGGCCGCTGAACTGAGACGACCCGGAGGAGCAATTCATTTGTCGTGGATAAAAGACTGTTTACTTCTTCTTGAGACAGCAATCTCTCTGACAGAGAAGCGGCAGACACTCAATCCAAAAGGGTTCTATATACGTATATATATATATATATACATATATATATATGTACCATACGTATATATGTATGTATGTGTATGTATGTATGTATATGTATGTATGTACGTACTCTGTATAGTTTTTGCACAAGCTTTGAACCCAGAGGCTTATAGTCCAATGTGGTTTATCTATGGAGTTTCATGATTTTTATGATATTGTAAAGTGATTTGTTTTGGTAATAAAGGTTATAGAAATGAGGACATTTCATTTCAAACACCTGCGTCTTATAGTCCAGTGCGGCTTGCATATGAACAAAACAGGATTGGCCCCTAATTTTAGCTGGTGGAGCTTATATTCAGGTGCAGCTCATAACCCAGAAAAAAAAATATATATATATATATAAATATATATAAAAAATATATAAAATATAAAATACATATATTTTTTTTCCACTTTTTTTCATTTATTCTCCAATTTTTTTTTCCACAGTAACAATTTTTTGTTGTTGTAAAACAGTGATCAAATGGAACGAAGAGCAATGATTATGGTGGAACCCAGCAGGCAAGCAACTTCTGTTTATTGGTCTGTGGCACACGCCACCTGACATTATGGGATGGCCTTCAGTCAGAAGGTTGCCATGGCAACATTTCCACTCAACCCACTGTGTGTACTTGTAGCTCACATGAGTGGACACACAAAGCGACCGTTTGTTTCCTTCATCATAACCCAGTCACTTTTTGCTGGAGCACACATGCACGTACGCACACATGCACGTACGCACACAAGGCCCTGCAGTGCTTCTGTTGATGAAGGCTGGCTGCAAATCACAACGTCTTTAGTGAATCAACAGCTCTTCTGGTGCAAAGAAAAAGAAAAAAGAGCAACGTGTGGAGCGACCGAGGCTTTAGAGCAAGCTCAAAAAGGCAATTGATCGTATTTGAAATGTCTGTGAACTGTCACAAGGTTTGAGTAAATGTCATATCTGTTTTGAGAAAAGAAAAAGTATCAATTTTGTGAGTATTTGTTTTCAGTGAAAGATATATTTTTCCGTAAATGGTCTTATTTATTTATTTATGGAATAACGAAAGGTAGTATTTATCCACAGTAGCGTTTTGCTGCCATACTAGGATAAAAAAATCACGAATATGATCAATTTCATATTAAAGCCTGACGTGAAAGTCAAACTGCTTTTTCCCTTTCACTCCTTGAAGTGGGTCATCTTTACGCACAATGGCGACACACTTGCTACCATCTACCGTGACACGTACTCTGTCCGTTTTTAGTTTGTATGTCAAGATGCCAAAATTGGTTTGGCTTCTAACATGTTGGCATTTCTCTTTGTCAAAATGTGACCGTTAATTTTTTATCTTCTACTCATACGCTGGTACTGATCTCAAATTCAAAAGTAAGTCATTACAAAGCTGAATTTCACGCAGATCCTCTTCCATGCCTACCTGTTGAAAATCATACCACTGGTGACAGTCATGTAAATGCTTAGATTGACAAATAGAAACATCCACTGCGGTCCATGAACTATTTGTCTCCTCAGAGTACAACTTTTTTCTCAAAGCGTCCCTAATACTCATCCGTAGTAAAAGCGTATCCATCTGCAATTAGGTTGCCTCGCTTGGGTGGCTGACGGCTCTGCCGAGGCCCGAGCTTCTTCGCTGTGGATGAGGAAGACGAGGATGAAGAGCTGGAAGCTCTTCAGGGGGAAGCTCCTGTCTGTTAATTAGCGGCGAGCAGATGGAAGAAAGTCCGCACGTCGCTGGAGGATCAACTACCCCCCCGAGAAGTTGCAGCGGCAAAGCTTTTATTTATTTCTCAGCTCAGCCGGTGTCGCCTCGCATAAGCTCAGGAGCCTCCCCGGGAGAGACGAGAAGGGTCCTTCTCCTCCGGGATTTTGCTGAAGATTCTTCCGTAGGCTGGCCGAGTGTTTGAGTTAAGTCACTTGTGGCAATTTTGTATGCAAGCATCTGTTTACACACGCTCGCATTCAATAAGCCGTAACCTGGTCGGCCCCTTACGTGAAATGCACCACCGAGGCATCTGCGGCTTCGGCGGCAGCTCGCTTTTGATGCACACAAAGACTCGGTCGGGGAAGACGAGTCCCAAGAAATGTTTGGCTTTGCCAAAGTTGCGTCCACAGAAAACACAAACATCTGGGAATTAACTTGTCGTGCAGTATGGCTTACAAACAGGAAGTATTTTAATTCACAGCGATGGTGTTTGGCAAAAAAAAATGCTGCCAAATTTTTATTTTTATTTGCCTTGCAATAAACAAGGCTTTTTTTTTTTTATCATTAAAGTAGTAGCTACCCAGTAGCTCCCAAATATGCCCTAATTATATTCGAGATGTGTTTGATGCTAATTTGTCAAGCTAATTTTCACAGAAAACCACAACAAATTTGGACGATTCGCCATGGAAAAAAAAAAAAATTTACACAGAAAGTGACGATGCTCAAACCAATTTCTCCTAGAGTGTCCACCCAATCGCTACACGACTTGAAGAACCTATCCTAGAAAGATGGCTGACTCCAGATTGTGGACCACTTATTGTGTGGGCGGAAAATGGTACCAAAGTTTGAAAGAAAAAATCTATTTTGGTTTGAAATAGTAGATTGTATTTCAGCTTGTATAATTTGAACGTATACTAGAGATGCTGGAGACATGTGATTATCAAGCTTCTGACTTTCTGCCCTGAAATCAAACTTGACCAAACATTGATGATTCCTCATTGAAAACAAAAACAATTCTAGCCAAAGTTTTGGTCCCAATTCTTTGTGGGGGAGTTTATCTGATTGCTACCAAATTTGGATTTGACTCACAGGATGTTAAATTGACTTTATAAACATACAGTTCAAATATTTAAATTGCCGTCATCATTAAAGCTGGAACTCTTGAACTATGACCTCAACGTGAGAATGGGAGAGGCAGATTATAAATGATGTGAATGTCGCTGCCCTTAAAAGTAATCAGATTACAGGCTTTAATCTGCGCTGAATGGCTTTATCAGTGTATGCACGAAGAGCAGAGGTTGAAGCGCCCCATTCGCCCCTGAAGAAATTCAATTAAAACGTGAAGAGGCAAATCTGCGGAAATTCCCAAATGTTAACGGGGAATTTAGACACGCTTAGCACATGAAAGTGATCCTATCAGTAGCCAAAGAAGTTTCCCTCATGTTCCATCGCCTCAAAGGAACAAAGAGGAGAGCGGCCTGAGCCATTTTGGATCGAGCATATTAAAAAAGGATTGAATTTGTGCATGGTAAAGTGCATTTATAATTTCATTTCACTATCACAATGGATATATTTGATCATCCCGCAACATTTTCTTTAGTAAAATTGAGAAGAGATTAAATGTTAAATGGGCATTTAGAATGATTTTTAATGTGACCGAATTCAGATATAAAAAAAAATGTAATAACTATAGCTGGAAGGCAAAATGGTTTACACTTTTGAGAAAATTTAGCTAACCAAGCCCATTTTACTTTGCAACCTGAAAATTGGGTACGTACGACTGTCACGAGTAGACAAATAAAACAGAAACATGACCTTTGGTATTGCATGAAAGTCGGCCATTTTGCTTTGAAGTAACCATTTTTAGGCTCAATTGGTTAATTTGCGCTCAAACTGAATTGTCAAAATTCAGCCTCTCAAACTAATTTTACTTCGAAAAATGTAACCTGTCGGGCTCCAGTAGACCCGCAAAAAAAATCTCAAAAAGCAGATCCCTGAAAATACACAAGAAATCTGCCAGTTTGGCTTGAAGCTGCAGTTTTAGGATCAGTTTGGTCATTCCAGGGGTCTCTCGAAAATAAACTGCCGCGACAGATTTTTCCCACAACATTTAATTGCCTATAATTTGGGGTTTTATTGTTCTGAATTTGATGAAACCAAGAACTCTAAAAACTGTAACTCACTAGGTCGAAACATCAAACTCAGTATCTCCTCTCCGAAATCAATTTAGTTAAAAATGTGAAATGCCAATTTGTCCCACATAAAAGTCTCAAGAAGCCATATTTGAAAAGAAAAAAAAAAATCCACCATCTTTGTTTGAAGCCACCATTTTAGGTTCAAATGATCAATTTTTGGCGGTCCTTCAATTAGACTCCAAATACCAATTTTGTCTGATTGCCACAAATACCAGACAGACAGGCAACAGTAGCATGCCAATAATTTGATTTGATCATTTCAGGTAAGCACGGAATCCCAACAAAGTTTGACACTCAAGTTCAAATATTAGTGGGTCCATTCATCGCTGGGCACAGCTTTAATGTTTGATTTGAGATTTGACAGGCAAACTCAAAAAGGCGATTTGCTTGGTTGACGTCTTCAACCGAGTGCCGTCTCCTCCACGTTCGCCAAATCAGCGCTTTAACAAGTCAAGTTCCACACTGCCGATCTCATCATCCATGAGACTAAACTCTCTGATGAGACTTTTATTTTTCCACTTTCACATCTGCGGCCATTTTTACCTCTGTTCCATCTTTGTATATTGTCAGCAACGCAGCCATGTGATACATGACAGGCTCCGAGGGGTTAATTGTGGATCTAATCAATACTGTAGCTCATGTTGTGCACTCCCCGCGGCTCAAAGGTCTCTGACAAAATACACACAAACACATGCGTGCGCACACACACAGTCAATAAATCACCCAATGTGACGTTTACAGACGCTTTTACTATTGCGATGTATTGACGAACCAAATAGGGGAACAGGCATCATGTGACCTCCGTCAACGTCAAGTGACCAAGATGACACAGAACAAGTGAAAAGAGAAACACTCAGTAAAATAGTAAGGCTGGTAAAACGGCTCCAGTCGTTTGACACAGATGACGGTTTTATTCAAAATAGTTAAAATGGTGACGATGCTGTCACAAGTGAAGGTAGCTATCATCCATGTGACTTTCAGCATCAGTGTAAACAAAAAAGGTTTACAAAAAACAATTAAACAACCAGAACTAGAAGAACAGTGTGTAGATAAAATACACACATGGTATAAAACTTATACTCAGGAGCGACTTATATCATTAACACATTATATCATTTCACATGTTATTTTCACACTAAACCTCATGAGGGCGCTCTAGGCCTGTGGAATAATTGGAACTGCAACTAACAATGAGTCTACCGTGAGCCACGTAGAGGAAGCGCTGCATCTTCTACTTCCGTGGTGAATGGAGTTGTTTATAAGTGACACAGAAAATGAAGATTTCGTTGGATTTAATGATTTGGAGTGACGCGGATGGGTCGATAAACTTGTTAGCATGTTATCTATGCAATAGTTATTTGAATAAATCTTAATATGTTACGTCAGGCACGTTCTCAGTTCCTTGTTTCTGTGTTTATGTAACGTTAGCATACCGTACCATTCAGCCTGTTGCCTATTCTTGTCACGGACAGAGCAGGGAGAGGACTCGAACGCAGAGTTGGATACTTCACTGGCTTTATTGTCTCTGTGGATGGCCGCTCCGAACCAAAGGCGCCTCGCAAGGAGGGAAAAAGTGCCAACAAAAAGTGCCTCAAGCCGAGGAAAAAGGGGATAACAAAAGGCGCCTCTACTTGAGGGAAAAAACAAGGCAGGAACTCACAGGCAAGGTTCGGGAGATAACTGTGGCTATGGATTCGCTGGTGGTCATGGTAAACAAGACGCACTGGCACAAGGCGATGGGACAGCGCGGGCTAAATAGATCTACGGGGAAGGGTGAACACAGGTGCAGACCATCAGGGCTGATGACACAGGTGTATGTGGTTGTCATCCCGGGGAGGTCAAGCGGACGGTTGTGCAGGGGAAGGAGCCATACTCTGTGCAAAATAAAACAGGAAGTGAACACCCAAGGGACATGACAAAACAAAACGATCTACAAAACCCTGACAACATGACATAACCCCCCCCACTAGGACCGGATCCCAGACGGGCCAGGAGCATCGGGGTGAGCAGCGTAGAAGGCCTCCAGCAGGCCGGGATCCAAGATGTAGCTGCGAGGAACCCATTGCCTCTCTTCTGGCCCATAACCCTCCCAGTCTACCAGGTACTGCCAGCCCCTACCCCTCCTGCGCACGTCCAGCAGCTCTTTGACCGCGTACGCCGGCCCACCCCCTACAGTACGCGGAGGCGGAGGCGGCTCGGGAGCCGGCACCATCCCACTTTCCTTGACCGGCTTGACCTTCCCCACGTGGAAGGTGGGATGCACGGCGAGGGACCGGGGCAGGCGAAGACGTACAGCCGCTGGGCTCACGACCTTAGCAATCGGGAACGGCCCCACAAAACGGGGGGCCAACTTCCTGGAGCCCACCTGGAGGGGAAGGTCCCGGGCGGACAGCCAGACCCGTTGACCCCGCTGGTAGGCGGGCGCCGGCCGTCGTCTCCGGTCGGCCATCTTCTTAACTCGGTCCCCCTGGCGGACCAGCGTGGCTCGTGCGGCTGCCCAGATGCGACGACATCTCCTCACCACGGCGCGCGCCGAGGTCACCGACACCTCCGGCTCGTTGGCGGGGAAGACCGGGGGCTGATAGCCGAAAACACACATGAAAGGGGACATACCAGTCGCCGTGGTCGGGAGGGAGTTGTGGGCGTACTCTACCCATATCAAGTTTTTACTCCACGTGGAGGGGTTCTGGGTTACCAGGCAGCGGAGGCCGGTTTCCAGTTGCTGATTTATTCGTTCGGACTGGCCGTTTGCCTCTGGGTGGTAGCCTGAAGTGAGACTTACAGTGGCCCCTATGAGCTTGCAAAATTCTTTCCAGAACCTGGACACGAACTGGGGGCCCCTATCTGAGACCACGTCCCTTGGGAACCCGTGTATTCGAAAGACCTGGTCCATGAGGACTTCGGCCGTCCGTTTGGCCGAGGGCAGCTTGGGCAAGGCAATGAAGTGGGCCATCTTGGAAAATCGGTCCACCACTGTGAGTATAGTCGTTTTACCCTTGGATTCGGGAAGTCCCGTGACAAAGTCCACTGAGATGCCAGCCCAGGGGCGAGAGGGAATGGGGAGAGGTTGTAGAAGGCCTACCCGGGCGCCGGGGGTGTTCTTGTTGCGCGCACAAACCGAGCAGGCTGCGACGTACTCCCGGACGTCGGCCGCCATGGAGGACCACCAGAAGCGCCGCTGTACCACGTACAGGGTTCGTTGCACGCCGGGATGGCAGGCGAGCCGGGAGGTGTGCCCCCAGTGGATGACTTGGGACCGCAACGGGGGTGGCACAAAAAGGCGATTCGTTGGGCAGCCGTCAGGGGGTGGTGCGTCGCCATTGGCCTGCTTTACTTGCTCTTCAATGGGCCAGGTCACGGCCCCCACCACACAGCGAGGGCGGAGAATGGATTCGGGCTCCTTGGTCTCCGGGTCCGGGCTGTAGACACGTGATAGGGCATCGGGTTTGGCATTCTTGGACCCTGGTCTGTACGACAAGGTGAAATTAAAACGGTTAAAAAAAAGCGACCACCGTGCCTGGCGTGAGTTCAGCCGTTTGGCATTTTTGATGTACTGCAGATTCTTATGATCCGTCCACACTAGGAAGGGTTGTTGGGCTCCCTCCAGCCAATGTCTCCACTCCTCCAGCGCCTGCTTCACCGCCAACAGCTCCCGATCTCCTACATCATAATTCTGTTCGGCGGGGGTCATCCGTCGGGACAGGTAGGCGCACGGGTGAAGCTTGTTGTCCTCAGGTGACCTTTGGGAGAGGACGGCGCCGATTCCTCGACTGGAGGCGTCTACCTCCACCACGAACTGGCGAGTGGGGTCGGGTAGTGTGAGGATCGGGGCGGTGCTGAATCGCCTCTTAAGCTCCTGGAAGGCGGCCTCTGCCTCCGTGTTCCAACAGAAGGGGGTCGTCGGGGAAGTCAGAGCGTGCAGCGGGGTCGCTGTGGCGCTGAAGCCTCGGATGAACCGCCTGTAGAAGTTCGCGAAACCCAGAAACTGCTGCACTTTCTTACGGCTATCGGGTCGGGGCCATTGGGTCACGGCACTTACTTTGGCCGGGTCCATTTGGACTTTACCGGGTGCGATGATGAAGCCAAGGAAGGATATGGTGTCGACATGGAACTCGCTCTTCTCCGCCTTCACGTACAGGCGATGGTCCAGGAGGCGTTGTAGGACAGACTTAACATGGTGTTCATGGGTCTCCATATCCGGCGAATAAATTAGAATGTCATCCAAGTAGACATAAACAAAATGATCTATAAAGTCTCCCAGAACATCATTAATCATCGCTTGGAACACAGCAGGAGCATTGGTGAGCCCAAATGGCATCACTAGGTACTCGAAGTGTCCGCGGGGGGTGTTGAACCCCGTCTTCCACTCATCTCCCTCCCTGATGCGCACGAGGTGGTAAGCATTACGCAAGTCGAGCTTGGTAAAAACTCGGGCTTGCTGCAACTGGTCGAAGACCGTCGCCATGAGCGGAAGGGGGTATCGATTCTTTATAGTGATTTGGTTGAGGGGGCTATAATCTATGCAGGGGCGTAGGGTGCCGTCCTTTTTACCCACGAAGAAAAACCCCGCCCCTGCAGGGGAGGACGAGGGTCGGATTAATCCGGCCTTGAGCGAGGTGTCTAAATAGTCATTCAGGGCTCGTTTTTCGGGTTCGGAAAGGGAATAAAGCCTCCCCTTGGGTATTGCCGCCCCAGGCAGGAGTTCTATAGCGCAATCGTATGGACGGTGGGGTGGTAGCGAGCTGGCTTTAGCTTTACTAAAGACCTCCGCGAGATGGTGGTAACATGCGGGGACCCCTAACAGGACCGGGGTTTCGGAGTCTGAACTAGGGTTGGGGGTAAGGTTGATCGGGGAATAAGGGGTAAGGCACGACCCGTGGCAACGGGATCCCCATTCCCTTATCTCACCGGACCCCCAGTCCACGATGGGGTTATGCCGCGATAGCCACGGGTATCCGAGGATGATCGGGCTCATGGGAGAGGTAACCACGTGTAGCCTGATCTTTTCATGATGGTTACCGAATGACAGAGAAAGGGGTTCCGTGATTTGAGATATGTCAAATAGCGCATGCCCATTGAGTGCCTTGGCCTTCACAGTCTTGGCTAGGGGTTCGGTTCTTACTCCTAACTGCCGGGCGAAAGCCCAGTCGATTAGGCTCTCGTCCGCCCCGGAGTCAATTAACACTCCGAGTTGGAGGCTTTTCCCGGAACAGGTAAGGGTACCGATGGGTAGGCTTCGACCCTTCTGCTGGCTACCGGAGAAGGCGCTTACCTTCATAGTCTTTCTTTCGGGGCAGGAGACGACAAGATGTCCCCGAACGCCGCAGTAGTAGCAACGACCTTCCCGGTACCGGCGTTGCTTCTCTTCGGCGCTCACTTTGGCTCGGCCGAGTTGCATGGGTTCAGCCCCGGGCGGTAGTAGTGCCGTGCTCGACCCTTGGCGGTGTGTCTCGCGGTGCGGAGATGCCCACCTGGCCACGGGGGGGAAGACGGTCGCGCTCCGGCTTGCGCGCTGTTTCCTCCGGTCCTGCAGGCGATTGTCGGTGCGGACTGCCAGGGCGATGAGCGCGTCGAGGTCCGGGGGGAGGTTGAGCGGAACGAGTAGGTCCTGGATGGTTCCCGAAAGACCTTTGAGGAAGAGGTCGTACAGGGCCGTCTGGTTCCACCCGCATTCCGCGGCCAGAGTGCGGAAGCGGATCGCATAGTCGCTGACGGACTCCCGACCCTGGGACAGCTGGAAGAGCTCGCGCGCCTTTTCCCGGTCCGAGGAAACTGGATCGAACACCGTGCGCAGAGCCTCGACGAACGTGGAAAGAGTGTGGCACGTGGGAGAATCCCGGGCCCATTCTGCCGTTGCCCATGCCCGGGCTCTTCCAGTCAAGTAGGAGACCATGTAGGCCACCCGGGAGCGCTCGGTGGGGAAATCGCCTGGGGACCGCTCAAAATGCATCTGGCACTCCGTTACGAAGGCTTTGCTGCCCCCAGGTTCTCCAGCGTACCGTTCTGGAGGGGCCAACCTGACACCCATTGCCATGAGCGCGGGCGCCGGCCGATCGATCGGGGGGAACACTGGGGGGCTTGGGTTCGCTGTTGGTCCAGCGGTCAGTAATCGGACAATGTCCTGCATCTGCGTGCTCAGTGATCCCACCTGAGCCGCCACCGCCGCTCTAAAGTCGTCTTGGTTCCTCCGGATCTCCTGGACATCCACTCCCAGGGCCTCGACCTGCTGCTGGTGTTGGGCTAGCGTCGATGCCTGGGAGCGCACCGCGGAGGCCAGCCGTTCTGACTCTGCCGAGTCCATGTCTGGCCAGTGCGTACTGTCACGGACAGAGCAGGGAGAGGACTCGAACGCAGAGTTGGATACTTCACTGGCTTTATTGTCTCTGTGGATGGCCGCTCCGAACCAAAGGCGCCTCGCAAGGAGGGAAAAAGTGCCAACAAAAAGTGCCTCAAGCCGAGGAAAAAGGGGATAACAAAAGGCGCCTCTACTTGAGGGAAAAAACAAGGCAGGAACTCACAGGCAAGGTTCGGGAGATAACTGTGGCTATGGATTCGCTGGTGGTCATGGTAAACAAGACGCACTGGCACAAGGCGATGGGACAGCGCGGGCTAAATAGATCTACGGGGAAGGGTGAACACAGGTGCAGACCATCAGGGCTGATGACACAGGTGTATGTGGTTGTCATCCCGGGGAGGTCAAGCGGACGGTTGTGCAGGGGAAGGAGCCATACTCTGTGCAAAATAAAACAGGAAGTGAACACCCAAGGGACATGACAAAACAAAACGATCTACAAAACCCTGACAACATGACAATTCTATTTTTATTTTAAATTGCCCGATTATTTTAAATTGCCATATCTCTTCTTGATGTTGGATTTTATCAAATGAATGTCCCCAAAAAATGCGACTTATACTCCGGTGTGACTTATATATGTCTTTTTCTTCTATACTATGCATTTTATGGCTGGTGCGACTTATACTCCGGAGCGACTAATACGTACTCCAGAAAATACGGTACTTCAAAGGATCAAACTACCCGAGCTGACGTCGGAGTCAGCGTTCAAATATTGAAGCCGTCGGCAAAGCCGGGAAGCTCGTTGTTGTGTGTGAAGGTGACGATGTCACCTCCCTGATGTTGATCTCCGATGTACCAGGCAGAGTCAACCACCGTGTATGCTATCATCGCATCATTTCACGGTGGGTGCATCAGCGTATGTGTGTGTGTAAGAGGATCGGTCGCCCCACATTCAAGCAATAAATGCCTGACTGAATGTCACACTCCTGCTGGCACCCTCCCGTGGCTTGTGCTTTTTTGCACTCGCGCATACATGCTGCTTATCAGTAAAAGCCAGCCTTGCGAACGGACAACACACACATGAAAGGATGCAACATACAAACACGTGTGCAGCTACACACACACACACACAAATATCAAAGACAAAAGACGTAATGATGCCACCTTCACAAACACAAAGAGAATAATCAAAGAGCAAAGGTGACAACTTGTTATGATTCCCATTATGATGATTTTATTATTGATGTCATTCGTCTGGAGCGTCACTTTTGTCTTCCTACTGTCATGGAAATAAATAGTCCCCCTGAGTATGAACAAACACCGCCACCACGAGCAGCTTCTCAGTGCTCATTTTAAAAACAATACATCATTCAAAATTAATAGAAGGGTTGCTGTAGAAAATGTGTGCACTCAAGAGAAAGAAAAAAAGATCTCCCAAAAGGGTTTGGGTTAAAGGTTCGCGTTCGGAAGATCCGTGCTTACAAGGCAAATCATGGCTTAGGGTTAAAAGTTAAAGGTTAGGAGATGAGGTTTCAGGGATACTCTTATGATGTTGGATTTTTTGGGTTAGAGAGTTTTGGTTTGGATTTACAATTTACAACACGAGGAAAGTCATCCAAATAAGCCTCAATTGGAAGCGGCTCTCCCAGACAGATGGGCAAAATTGCAAAGACTTTGCCAGACAACGCCTCAACTGTGAGCAGAGCATGGCATCAATATTTGACTGAAATTTTGGAAAATTTAAAAACAAAAATACCAGCGTGGACAGATGTGTGTCATAAAACGACACATGACAAAAGACACATGCCGAAAAGTCAACAGCAAATTGGTCATTTTGGTTATAAGAAGACCATTTTGAGTGGTCGTGTCATTTCTACTAGGAATTTTGTCTTGTACAAATCTTATTTGGCTTGGTATTTAATGGAGGCGGAGCGCAACGTCAAAGCTCGATGATCATTTCAATGATCAAACATGAAAAAGGAAACCCTAATAACGCCTTTCTGCAAGACATATCTTATTACAACCCTAAGTAAATCCTTTAACTCCGTGTACATGTGTGTGCGTCTGTGTGTGTGTCATCCATCACTGTATATATTGAAATAGGCAGCAGCTCTCTGACTGACTGCTGGCTAAGCAGAAGCAAGTCAGCAAATTAACAAGATTCGCTTACATACATACACACACACGCACATATTCGCACACATAAAAAGCGTATTAGGCATTTTCAACTTGAGTTACATTAGATTTTAGTGGCTTTAATCAGATATTTTCTGAGCTGGACATCCTAACCCATAAACCAGAGATAGGCGAGTCAGGTCCTAGAGAACGGAAAAACGACTAGGACAGCGGCTCCCATGGACTGGACTTGCCATAAGCGACCCTGTTAAATTACCCCTGAAATCAATATAGGTGGTAAATATATACTGTATTTTCCGCACTATAAGGCGCACCTTAAAACCTCCAATTTTCTCAAAAGCCGACAGTGCGGCTTATAATCAGGTGCGCCTTATATATGGACCAATATTGAGCCACTACAGCAGGCGTGTCCAAATTCTGGCTCGCGGGTCAAATATACATGGACAAAGTTTTAAAATGGGCCATTCATTGAAGGTGCGCCTTATAATCCGGTGCGGAAAATACAGTATATATATATATATATTTTTTTTTTGTCTTTTTCTTGCGATCATGTGACACTTTCCGGTTATGGTTCCAGGATTCCTCAAAAGTAGCTGGGTGTTTCATTGGCCCTCATTTATTACCCTCGGGAAGTACATTTGGAAAATGGCCCTGCAAGAGCTCCCTTTTTTTTATCCCAGTTGAAATCCCCCGCTCGTTTTTGTTTACTTGTGTTCTTTCCCGAGCTCCTTCCACTCTAATCCTGCATTGTTTTCATTTCAAGGTTTACACGAAGGTTGCCGTGACGATCCGGGCATCCTTCTCCATCTGTACGCCTCATCTCCTGCTTCAGAAGGCGTAACAACATAACACTTCATTTTATAAGACAAAACATGCGGCCCCGTGGAAGATTGGGAGCCAAAGCCTGGCAGCGCACAGAGCCAGGCTTGGAAAAAAGAAAAAAAAAAGCTTCCTCCGAGGCGGCGAGACAAAACGATGGAGGCAGGTGCACTTAAGTGGAGGAGGAGGAAGTCAAAGAAGAAGAGGAGAGGAAACGTTGAAATGAAACACCTCCTCCCTCGCAAGCGAGAAGACTAAACATACGTGTTAATGCTCCCTTCCTCCGCTGGGACGAGGAGGAGGAGGAGGAGGAGGAGGAGGAGGAGGAGGAGCTGAAGCTCAACTCCCCGCGGCTACACATGCGCTCAACAGCAGGTGGAACACACACACACATGCGTACAGACACACACCATGCCACCAAGTGTTATCTTTCGACGAAGCGCAAGTAGAATTCTGTGCAAAAGAACAAGCAACTGCTTTGTCCTTCAAAGAGACAAAAAAAACCGAAAGATTCAATCATTGATTTATTGATCGATGCACATGTGAACACTTGAAGCTGTTTTCTGTAGCTTAGTATGGAGTGAAACAATCTTTTTTTTTTATAAGGATTTGACACATCAAATAGTAGAAATGTACGGTTAGGTTTTCAAAGTAATGTTTTGAAACAAGGTTTAGTGTTTTCGAACAAAGGGTTTCAGGTTTAGGATCAGAGTTTTAAAGAGAAATTTCAAGGTCAAGTTAGGGTGTGAAATAATGGTGAGGATTTTATATTAATTAATTATTTTAAACCTGATGTAAGGTTTAAATGATGTTTCCAACTTGGCTTAGGGTTTCAAATTGGGATTTCAAGAAAGCGTTACACTCCAGACTCAGTAATGTTTCTATGCCGAGATAATAATTGAAAATAAACGTCTTTAAACGTCCAAAACGTTTTTGTGATGGCAAACCCTCTCGGGGAGCACAAGTTAATTGCGTGAGAACAATCGTGATCCCTCATCTTGTAACAACACCAAGATTTGATCCTGTGGGAGCAAGTGGGAGATAAAAGATGAACCCGAGTTGCTGGCGGAACAAAATGTGAAACCGCATCGGCCAGGAGAATCCATCTGTCAGCTGACCGGGCAGCCGTGAATCAGCTGAATGTGTCGACTAGTGCGCTAATATGCTGTGTTGACGTGTGAAAATGTGCATGTTGTGAACGATGTGTATACTTTGGGAACGGCAGGACACATCTCAGCCACCGGCAGATGGCCGAAGAATAAATATTGACGACATTTTGTGGCTTTATTGCGGAACGTCAGCCATATTCACAATTTTGTTGTCATAAGTTGGTTAGCGCAGTTGTTTAATTATTGGGCTCTGTAGTGCGCCCTGGCCTAAAAATAATAATAACGCAATTTTGAGAAAAAGGCAGACAACTCCCCCTACACACCAGCCTGTTTAACTTAGCAGCATGAATTTGGGGTGCAAGTCTGTTATTTATTTTTAAAAAGACCTTTTTTTTTTTACCTCACTTGATTAATGCTTATATTTGACATTTTTTAAATATCAACGTTAATTGATTGCCCCGGAATTCACTTTCAAGTCAAAATTGAGTAGGAAATTAAGCCATGGAATCCAGTTTCACTTAGCAACAGGACATTTTGTAGGTGTGTCCATCTTGATTAGCCCTGCAAAAAAAGTAACTATGTCTGGAAGTCTGCCATTTTGATTTGAAGCTTCCATTATAGGTTGAATTGATTTTGTCCCAATCTAATATTTCCAAAATTAGCCTATGCAGTTCCAACGTTTTATACCCGATGGATGAATATTCCCAAATTGTGGAAAATATTAGTTTTTTTCTTTTGCTTGTGGGGGCGGAACATGTTTATTCAAGTCAGGTGATTCTAATGATGTTTGCTATTTCACACCGAAGGTATAAATAACCGCAAAAGTGTACATAAGCTTCTGAAGGCATGCGTTGACACCTCACGCCTCCACAAAATCATGACTCATAAGGAAATGTGTAAAGTTTTAAACGTCTTATATCACAGATTCAGTCAAGGTGAGAAATTGCAGCTTTCTGAGGGCAACTTGCCATTCAGGTGATGTGGCTTGCCTTCTGGCGAATGGACGCCGGAGATTTGTTCAGCTAAACATCACCTCAGCAAACGTGCTAATTAGCTTGTTTACGTTGCACGATGCTGTGCAAATTTGTCCAACAACAAAGTGTTTATGTTGTGGTAGCTTTAATTACACTCAAGCTGCTAATAAGCTAAATTTGGCCCTCATCAGAAGCGTCTGTTTTACCCTGACTGTAATGACCTTAACTCCCGAGCCAACTAAACTTTGCCCTCCCCTTGGAACTTAACAATTGTGACTTTTAAGCCCCACCCGGCTCACTTTCACTTTCGTTTCTGCCTTACTTTCTTGATCAGCTAGCAACATTACAACATCGCCATGTGGTTTTTAGCTTGGGGTCATGAACTTTATTCCAGAAATTCAGCTACTTTATATGCAATCACTATCCACTTCCTTCTTACTAGACCAACTAGCTACTTGTCTACCTTCGCACTTTCTACCCTGGGGGTCATAAATCTTGTTTCATTCCTAAAAGTTCGTTATATTTCTTTAGCCCCCACGTTGCACCTTCTGCGATTGTCCATCTGGCTACCTTCCCTCGTGTCTACCAAATGTTTTTCCCCCACCCCTCCCCGCTCCTTCGCTTACTGGACCAACCAGCTAGTTGTAGGCCCTTCCTCCCCTACTTAAGGGGTCATACATCTTCAGCCATTTTTTAAATGCCAAGCTGTATCTTCAGCCCCACCGTGCATTTCCTGTGATTGCCGAAAAAGCTACAGAACTTACATTCCCCAACTTGTCTATTCTCAACCCTACCCTGTTGCTAATTAGACCGGATATTTGTCTGGCCGCGTCCTTCACACCTCAGGGGTCATAAACCCTAAGCACCCATCTGTATCTTTTCATCCCTATTCATTCTATTCCCTTCTTCGCTTCCTTTCTTACACACTTTGCAGCATTTACACTTTGTGGCTTCTTGATGACTTTCCAGTTGAGAATGTGACTTTGGTGCGGCATGCGGGAAGGAGACAGCGCCCTCGTGTCCTTTGTCCTCTGAGGATTCTAACCGGTGTAAATTGTCAGCGAGGAAGCAGGCCGACGGCGACCATGCGTGACGCGACCGGCGCGAGAGGAGAATAATTGGACAAGGTGTTCATGTAAATGTCGGGCGGGCGCCGACTGTAAGGTGGGATCTGCGCGTTCATGCGGGTGACAGCTTGAGCTTCCCGCTTTTCCTTTACCCATGCCAGATGACTAATCTGAGAGGCTTGGAGTGCAGCCGGAGGAGCAGGAAGGTGATGGGAGTTAAGGGTCCAAGTGGTAGTATAATAGAAGAAAGCGAGGGAAACAAATGCCGGTGTGTTGCAGGTAGAGGAAGATCAACGGGCAGCTTTACTGTAAATGTGAAGTTTGTATGATTTTGGCTTCGAAATAATCATCCATCCATTTTCTATACCGCTTGTCCCCATGGGGGTCGTGGGCGGGCTGGAGGCTATCCCAGCAGGCAGTAGGCGGGGGACACCCTGAACCGGTTGCCAGCCAATCGCAGGGCACACAGAGACGAACAACCATCCACACTTACCCCTTGGGGCAATTTGGAGTGCTCAATCGGCCTGCCAGGCATGTTTTTGGGATGTGGGAGGAAACCGGGGTGCCCGGAGGAAACCGGAGTGCCCGAAGAAAACTTACGCGGGCCCGGGGAGAACATGCAAACTCCACACAGGGAGGGCCAGAGGTAGAATCGAAAAGCTAAACAAGTAGTGCATTGTATCCACACAAAACAATCGGCTGTGCGAACTTCAGATTTAACTTGGCCAAAACGTCTTCAATTCATTAACAAGGATATGAATGTGTAGTGTGTGTACGTGCATGTACGGTCAAACAGTGCGCACTTAATGACAATGGCGATAAGATAAGCATAATTGCATATCTGGCTGGGCAACATATTGATTTCCATTCTCTGTGTAATTAAAATCATTTGGTTCCAGTGAAGAAACACTCCACATAATTATCGTTTGCCTTGTGAGTAATGCAGTCACCTCTTCGCCCCCCCGTTTGGTGCTCTGCTTGGCGCCCCGCCGTCCCCCCATGTGGGCACCCCCATTGCCGCTTTGGAGAAGTGACACCTGTGACCTACTGCGGGGAATTCAATTGGATCGCCGTCGTCGGCATGCGGGGGCCCGCTGAGGCTACGATGCAATACCAGGTTTATGCATGTGCAAATCAATATTCATTTATTCCTTCATTCACACACATGGTCCATTTATTGTTCATTTTTGCAGCATGTGGCCGGTGATTTTTTCGTTTGACATACCAGAAAGTCCGTCGTACTTAGTCAGTCACTCAAGCAGTTAGTCACTTATTTTGTGAGTTAGTTGCATAAAGTCAAGCAGCCACTTTATTCGTCTGTCACTTAATTCGGCTATTCAGACAGTATTTTAATATGTTAGCAAGTGATTGAGTCGATTGGTTAGTTTGAGTCCATCAGTTGGCAAACTAATTATTTCGTTAGTCAACCAGTTGAATAATCACTGATTGGTTGGTTATTATAAAACACTGGCTTCCTAACAAAGGAGACGGACGGACGGGACTGACTTACAGACTATTTAACAATTGATTGTGTAGCCCAAGCCAGAAAGCATTTAGTATCAGCAGATCCTGATTTAGTGCATCCATCCAGCCGATCATCAAAAGCAGTTTGCAACCAGCTGAATTGGACTTGTTAGAAGTTGACCACCTCGAGTTGATTAATTCCTCAAGTGACTTCAGCTTTCTTCCTTCCTTCCTTCCTTCCTTCCTCAATGAGAGCAGGACTGTGGCGAGCAGGATGCCATGTTCTAATCAGCTGTGATAGTCTCATAATTAATGGGATTTGTTAATTGGCTCTTTCCTCTTCGGGGACACTTGCTGTGAATAAAGTATTTACAGGACACATCGCCAAGCATATCCTCCAAGCCTCCCTCCTTCCTCTTCCTTTTCCCCCCCGACAGACTTGAACTCGGCCTGTCTTTGACATGGCTTCCCACGGCCGTCATCTTTGTGTTTACTAGCTCGCTACACGGCCTGATAACTCCCACAATGCAATTCCAATCAAGTTGCTTCCCTCTTCAAACAAGACTCCCCCATAGCCTCGCTTGCACCCACTTTGGTGCTGTCGAGCTTGACAGGCGAGAAACCGCGATACGAGCGCTGCCGCCTCCAGATGAACAAGTTGTTTACAAAGACGGCGTCGATTTTACGGGCTACAGGTGTAACGGAGCAGTCGCTGTGCTCGAATTGTGTTACTAAGCAAGTGCAAGTTACTACAAGCTTCTGGATTGACAGCTACAATGTACAAGACAAACACCGCCACTGAGTGATGGGCAATCCTGGCATCATTGTCACCTAACGTTTTTTTGCGTCATGTCCTCACAAGCTTTACCTGACTCACGCTTTGGAAAGGAACTTTGCTCATTTCAAAACTTGGGACCCTGGAGCCTTAAATCAATTTTAAATTTGCTTGCTGTAAAACAATGAGAAAGTCCCTCATGACCTCTTGAAAAAAGCCAATTGAAATTGTTCTGGTAGCTAGTTCCAGGCAGCGACTCCACCCCAATAGCACAGTGGAATATAGTTTCGCAAGTATTCCTAATAGTTCTGGTTTGACCTTCTACGCTCTGGCCTTCCTACGTGTTTTACAAGTTCTCTCTATTCTTATGTTCAATTCAATTAAAAAACATAGATGTTAGGTTCATTGACAATTGAAGATGTGTTCTATGGGTTGTTATCGACCTGTTAAACTCAACTGTGACCATAAAGAAAACTAATAAATGAAGCCATACTGTGAGGAATCTCGTCAAGAAGTCTTCTCAGTAAATAAACAGGAAGTGGCTGACTTTTATGCAACTGCATCGGGATCAGTACCGTCGTCACTATCAGCTTGTTGTCGGGCCATCAAATCAGAATCAAGTACCCTGTGGATAGATTTCAATTATCTGCAGCAAAATTAAACCAAACATTGTGATGCTTGTCTTAGGTTCGACTCTTGTTTTATACACAGGCATTCCCAGGCCAGTTGCAAGATGCAGTTCCTGAGGACCCTCCTGGATGTCAGAACCTCTCGCCCTGTCTCTGGGGGTGAGCCCAGGCACCCTATGAAGGAAGTTCATTGCAGTATTTTCTAAAGATCTTTAGCACAGGTGAGGCTAGCAAGTTAGCTTGGTCAGTAAATGCAAAGTGCTTCATAATCACAACTATTCACTTCCCTGATTTTTTTCCGGGTTTTTCATCTTGCCCCTGGTATCCTCGGCCCCCTTCTTTAGGTCAATTTGTTGCCAGTCTTTCTTTTTCAACATTTCACGGGGCTGTTTTATTTAATCACTTTGGCGCTGTTTACAGGAGGAATTTTTCTTCCACGCCGCTGTAAAATCGCATTCTACCCCAGTCGTGGAATCCACGGTGGGATATTTAATGCAAAGCTGGCGTCTGGTGCTGCTGACAAACTTGACACGACAGTAAAACGAGCCTTTCACGGGCCTTGTCAGCCGGGTTGAGATTTAAATAAAACAAAACGGCCCGCCTCCAAACAAACAGGATAATTATGGCCTGCGGTGCCAAGCGCTGTCTGTCTTCCCGCATTGACTTTCATTGCGCCGACATTTAAGCGGGAAAGAGTCGCCTCTCGTCACCAAGCGGGAGAGAACGTTTGGCGGTGGAAATCAAGCGTGTGACAGACGAGAATAAATCTTCTCGCTAGGCGCAGTGTGAAGACAGAGGACAGAAGGTTACGTAACGCACATGGAGGAGACGCTCAATCTGCTTTGTTCCATTGCTTGTATGATGTTATTCACCGTCCGCTTTGGAAAGTACGTCGTCTGATAAGATCTGTTTTAAAAATACAAGGTAAATGAAACTGATATCTAGGTGTCATGATCATACCTATATGACGTCATAGTCGGGGCCTTACACCCACAAACCCTTGTCGAACATACACTGTAACAAGCGTAACATTTCCCCAAGCTAACGTTGATGCCGCTGCCATCAATTAAGTACCGTATTTTCCGGACCATAAGGCGCAGCGGACTATAAGGCGCACCTTCAATGAATGGCCCATTTGAAAACTTTGTCCTTATATAAGGCGCACCATTAACGCATCATGTCAGATTTTTAATCCATATCAAATCATTCTCCATTTTATCTTTTTTATTTCAACTTCAGACGCAACAAATTACTTTATAATCACAAAATAATGATCCATAGTCTTTTTGATTCATAATTCATAGTCTTCAGCAGGCCACTTAGGACTGAAATCATGACACAAAGCTTCGGGCCATTTTAGATTTAAGATTTTGGTCCACACATCAGGCGCACCGGACTATAAGGCGCACTGTCGGCTTTTGAGAACATTTTAGGTTTTTAAGTGCACCTTATAGTCCGGAAAATACAGTTCACACAATCTCCGTTGAGATCATGACAGCAATCGCTCATCCAACCTTGTTTTCTTAAAAGCTCTGTCACTAGGCAACCATCAACTAAAGTGCCCTTTGCACATTTTGCTTGACCAATTGATGTCTAAATGGAGCACCCGCTTCTCTGAAATAACATCAGTCGGCTAGCTTCTGAATAAAAAACGCATTAGAGGAGTCTAATAGGGTGCCTTAGTCCGAAGACCTTTTGTACAACTTTGCTTCCGGTCTGTTCACTGTAAACTATCTCCTCTCGCTCCTCTTTATCTCTATTAGAGACAATGTTGAATAATAAACGTGCTTGTTGGCACGTAAAAGAGTCTCGTGGGGAGCCTTCTGCTGGTTCCCGGGTTTTTCTTCTTCTCAGCAACGTTAATGCCGACAGATTGAAGCATCAAGACAAATGATGGGGTCACTCCAAATGGTTCAGCTACACTCCGGATGAGTAAATAAGATGAATAAGATGATAAATAAAAGGATTCATAAGATCCTTTGCAGATCCTTTCTGGTGAGTTGATCATTTGAATCGTGTGTTGGCACAAAGTTACATAAAACTAAGAGCTCGCCAAGACCTGATCTGGAGAACCCTGATGTTTCTTTAAACATCAATAATTGGGTAACCATTTTTTTAAACAACTATTTTTATTAGTATTTTTATCATGTTAGTCTTCAATTAACCTAAAATGTATTTTGTAATATTCATATTACAAAAACGGGCAGGGCAGGTCTCTAGGACCAGACCTGGTCTACAATAAAGATGACTTGCAGTCTTGAATGAATCCAACAAATATGTTTTTCCTGTTTTAAGCAGCTTTAATATCCATGAAGATCATGATTGCCACTCATGAAGGAGTTGTGCCTCAGAAAAAAAGATCATTACAGTCTGTTTGTTATGCATTACAGTACACTCGGAATCTTTGCTTGATGAATGAAAGAGGAAGATTGAACAGGAGAAACTGGCATGTTTAAGAGGAGAAAGTATGACAAGAAACAGACGACACAGTCTGGCAGCTCCCGTAATTAAACGTCATACTCGAATGACGTTGTGCCGCATGGACACTTTTTTTTTTACCACGGACGACTTCCGTCATTTATTTTCATCTGTCTCCCTTTTTATGTTCGCATGATAATTTTACTTTTCACAGCGATTGGCAAGCAACCCGTTTAAGGGGATACCTAATGCTTATCTGCTATTTAGAACAAACTCCAGATCCTGTTGAAGATAATATATGCCATTGAAAAGCTCAGACCTGATTGTTGTCGCTTGTACTCAAAAGCCGTTACTTGCCGGAAATTCCTCCAACACGATGTTTTCTCCAAATATACATTAAAAAACAATCCAAATCTCAGAGTCCATTTGAGTATAAAGACAGGCTTGTTTTAATTTCATTTGCGTAAACAATCTGATCCATGGTGTCATGTCGCCCATTCCCAGCTACATTTGTCTCTGATTCGATATTATTTTCATTCGTCTATGTCACGCCTGCCCGTGCAGAGAAAATGTTTCTCTCACACGTTATCACTTTGTCTTCATACATTTGTTTATGGATTATTTCCTCTGCCTATGTATTATTATCTGACGTTGCTGTACTTCATCCTCCTCCTCGGAGCGTTGCCTAACGAGCATCGGGGACAACGCCATTTTGCTCTGCTCTGTGGGGGCCGGAGGACATCTATTCAAAATGTGCTCATAAATAAAGGAATGGTGGAAGAAGGACGCTTGATGCGCTGCTGCAGATGGGAGCGTGGAGGGCCTCATCCTGCAGAGAGCGGCCCACCCACCGACAGCTCGCTGGGCTAACATCAGCAACACCGTCAGCCTCATGGAATTCTCCAACAACACCGGTGTAATGTCGTGTGGCTGGAAAAAAGCTTGGAAAACATACTTATTGTCCTCAAGATATGCATTATTATTAACATGGATGATGGTTTAAAATCTTGTATTTTTCAGACATTGAGGAATGTTTAGCTTTCAGCAAAATTGGTTTAGATTAAATTTGTGTTTTTGATAAGAGACAATAACCAATTTAATAATTCAAAGGACACATTTGTCAACAATGACAATATCTTCAGTAAACCTAACAATGGAGAAATTAGTCTTTTAAGAACTTAACGTACAAGTTTTTGGTTTTTAGTCTTCTTGTGTCTTTGTTCCAGGGCAATCACCCTAAACTAAACCTTTGTTGTCATCAATTAACCTAACCTGAAAGTCACAACAATAGACCGAATTAATCGTCAATGACATGTTAGTGTAGACAATTTGGAGTTTTCAAAAAACCAATTATGGAAAAAATGTTTGTCAACATTGAAGACGGCGGACTGAATCGAACATAGTCTGCGTCTCCATTGAAGTAAGTTTGGAATCTTGAGTGACGCTAACAATTGTTCCCTTTTTTTATGGAATGTAGTTGATGAGCAAGCATAACACGTCGAGGTGTCTTCCTGGTTAATGAGGTCCGCTTCGTGGATGTCGTCGCCGTGTTGTTGTGCCTCCAGCTTCCCAAGACGTCAACTGTTTAGCGCAGCTAATGATTGGCAGGATGAACGGATTACCGCGCCTTAATGAGCTGCGCCCGGAGACGGCTTCCAACATGCCTCGCCATCACTTGCCCTCCATGATGTTAAAGATTCACACCTTCCTTCTTTTCCGTCATTAAGGTCTCCGATGTCCACTGGCAACCTGCTAGCCTGTCAGCCAGCTCGCTCGCTTATGCTGATGATGCAACTCATCCATAATACTAATTGGACGGAACAGCTGCAGAACCTTAAAATGATCAAAAAAATCAAAGGCTTCGAAATCAAATAAATATATATGTTAGATTACTTCAAGGCTAAATGTCTTTGATAATTATGAAAACCTATACGATAAGATAAAGACTGTAAAAAAATGTGCTAAATAATCTAAAACCAACTTATTTTAGAGACTGGCTCAGGTTTTACTAAAGACATTTTTATTTCCGTATAAACACCTAGATAAGGTTCATTAAATTGTTTTTATATAAAGTGATTTAAGTTTCCAAAAAATGTGGTTGTACGGACAGAATTTCGTGTTAAATAAAGATTAAATTGGTTTTGATATTTACAACAATCTACATCAGGTTCTTTTAACCACAAATTATTTTGACCATGACTAAATCGTAAGTGAATTTTAATCACGATTAATTGACTTTGGTTCATTAAGGTTAAAATGTCTTTAATTATTAATTCGTCACCCGAACCGCCTATCCTCACAAGGTCACAGGGGTCTGGAATATTAACAGAAAAAAAATTACAATATTACAATTAAATTAATAAATTGAAAATTAAAATACAGCTTCATTAATTAGCTTCATTAAAGGCTAACTTAATTTTGATGTTAGCAAAACATGGTCAAATATCTTTTGATTTTTACCTGGGCTGTACTCAAGTAATTATCTTGAAAATCAAATAATCTGACAGTTATTTCTCAATAAAATGGATAAAAAATATTGAATTAAATTATATTTATGACTTTAAACAACACAAAGTTAATATGATTCAATCGTTAGTTTGGTTTGTAACACATGGGAAAAACACTAAAAAGAATGTCGATTGTTGATTTTCAAAATAAAAGCAAATATTTTCAAACGTCTTTTTTGGTTTCAGCACAATTTGACAGAAACAGACTTTTGTCGAGAGGTGACAATTCTGAGGACTTTAACCAATTTTATTAAAAAAAAAGTCGCAATAATAATTCAAATAGTTTTTAGTGCACTGTAATGTTTGCAAATGGTAAAGATTCGATTAAGATTAACATGTCTTGAATGTTGACTTGGAAGAGTTGATCTCATCTCCCAGCATGCAATTCTCTTCAACGTCTGCCCTGAGGGGCCCGACACAAGCATTCAGCGCGAGTCAGGTTGACGCTCGATTCCTTTGCGTCCGTCTTTATTTCTTTGGCTTCTATGATGAGCATCTGTGTTCAGGTGCCAGTTTCTCTGCTGTCTTTTCTCCGCCAGGTGAATGTATCAAAGTGCTTGTGACGGCACCAAAGGAACCGAGAGAAAACAGCTGAATGTTGAAAGTTTCAAAGTCATGGGTTTCGGGTTTTAAGGATTCAAGGTAAAGTTTACAATCTGTATTGGGTTTTCAAGCCAGGATTTGTATGCTGGGGTGAGTTCTTTAGGGTTTAAATACAGATTTGAAGCTTTGTCAACGTGTCATCTCTTTTCTGCACCTAGCAAACATGCTAAATACGTTTGTGACGGCACCAAAGGAGAGACGGCAGAAAACATGTCAGGAGCTGAATGGCCACTTTGTTTGGGAAAACAAGCACCTGCTGGCTGCTGGGAAGTTCTTGTTTTATTTATTTGAATGTTTTTTGGGTTTTTTTACTCCAACAGACAAGCATGAAAAGACACGTTTCCCGCCTTTGACGCCATGACGAGCTGACACTTGAGGAATTTCAGCCTGACAGTCACAACGACCAATTTGAACGGCGTCCCGATGTCTCCAAATGTGTCATTGGCGTCTCCCGTCAAGAGAAGCTCAAAACCTGGTGGGAGATAAGCTAGCGCACTCGTGTTTGACGTACAATACAAACATTTTGTCAGCTCAGACATACGTCAAACATTTGGTTGCCAAATGTTGGACTCTCGTCCTCCACAGTAAGTGATGACAAAGTGTCTCGTTTTAATTGTTACAGTTACTGAGGGTTGGTTCATGTACTTTGGATGGTGCACAAGTTTCAAATTTATTTGTACAGGCTATCAAGCCTGGGATGGAATTTTAAATTCTAATTCAAATTCTAATTTCAATTCCATTTCAAGTTTGGGGAAGCTCTCAAATCAAAGTATCAAACCACGGTTAGGATTTCAAATTAAGAATTCAAACCATGTTTATAGTTTTCAAATTAGGGTTTCTGGTCCTGGTTAGGATTTCAAAGCTGGGCTAGGAACATCTATTTAAGATGCTTGTCACAACGAAAATATCATCTCTCCACCCTATAATCCAGAAATGGTACGACCCAGCAGTACATAAACCAGGAAGTATCCAACTTACTTGGCCTTTCAACGTCATCAAAGACACGTTCATGTACCAACCCACACTGTCTGTGAGAGGACTTTATGCTTATATTTATATTCTTTACATATAAATTGGGATCAAAAACAACAAACTCATACATTCCACACATGATGTGTGCGTCTCTACTATGTTTATCTGCTTAATGCTGTAGCTTCCATACAATTGCATCACTCCATGAAAGTGACATTTCATATTTAGGATTTCCTCCTTGTTTTAACCCGTAGAGCCATCCTAGCATTAATCATCAAACTTGTACACTTTGTCATTTTACGCTTCACGTTCATCTGCCTTCAATGGCACGCTCACACCGATTGGAAATGTTTTTTTGGAAAATTCACAGTGAGTGGCAACTGAGCTGCAAAGACGATGGATGATTTTGCTCCTCCCGGTAATTAAACCATATCGTTACTGGAAAAATCTTGACGCACTGAAGCAGGGATGCCCACGCTAATGCTGGCGCTGTCAGTCAAAATGGACGCCAAAATCGCAGTTTGAATGGATTGTTGCCACAAACAACAAATTGAGCCCTTGAAAGTATCTCAAATAATCCTAAAAGGCATCATCTTGACATTGTTGATTAAAGATGTTCTTGGCAGACACAATGACACATCCTCCAAGGATGAACATGGAGCTTTTCCACAAGAAAGGATCCCACTTTATTAAGCTGTCCGCTTCACAACTTCATTAAAGAGGATGTTTGCGGTGTTGTCACAAGATTTCACCATCGCCTCTCTTCGCTAATCACTTACCAACGTTACTCGGGAGAAGTGACAGTAAAACAGGTCGAAATCCAGATATTGTATTGGCTTTTGCTTTGAGTAACCAACAGGAAGCGCTTGTTATATGAAGTTGTCTGATTGTGTCTTAAAGATGGAAGGTCAAGTCAAGCGGTAATGGCCACGAGTTTGTATTTCATGCGGACGTGTTTCGTACGTCATGTCCAAAACCTGAATTTCTAATTTCATACACAATCGTGCATTGTGGACACAATTTCATCTTTTTCTTATGTCATGTCGAGTGCTCCAAACAAGTCTGACTGCGTGACCAAAAGATCCTCCCAAAGATCAATATTTGCACATTTGAGCTTGAACGTCAAGTACACAAAAGCTACGCTACGCTAACAGCTGGCTGTAATGAAAAAAAAAAAAAAAACGCAGGCAGGCAGATAAGGCCGTCTGGATTTAAGTGATGCCGCAGAGCGAATCAAACACACCTACCAAGCCGGCTTTGAAGCCTGATTCTACTTTAGATCCTTCACAGGGGAACGCCCGGAGCGTGACGAAGCTCGCGTACGAAGGGCCGCTAAAAGCCTCTCGGACTCCTGCTCAGGTGGTCTTTTATTGGTCCCTCCGCTAATGTCCGCAGGCGTCCATTCTATTCTAAGTATTTTTACAGCTATGCCTGTGCTCGCAATCTGACCCAATGCACGCACACACCATAACTGTTGATGGATGCGTCCATCGTAAACACGTGATTCCGTACTACTACACACTTACTTTCTGCTTTACACTTTATATTGGACAAACCAACTGCGCAGTGGATTATGTACTTTTACCTTTTTGGAAAACGAGGTAAATCTGATTTTTCTAAAAGGTATTAGGCCTTCCTTTTCCGTGACATGCGCACACTCACGGCGGATAAAAAGGAACGGCAAAAGTTAAGTTTCATTTTCAGTATGTGACTCACTTGCAAAGATCATGTAATATTGTAATGTAATTGTGCGAACAAGTTCTTTATGGAACGTCTCATGTTTTTATGAAGACCAGCGTGTCTTTGATGGGAGGGGCTTAGCTTTTGGATGAGCTGCTCATGTTTCATTTTGCAAAAAAACACCTGCCGGTCATTTTTTATTTTTTTGGAGGGTTGCGTTTTACTTTAATTTTCCCAGAGTGAGTGAGGCTGTTATTTGGCTGCACGGATGGAGGTGCACAGCGGACACCTGTCATCCAGATTAATTACACCCCAGGCAAAACATCACAGCACACCAGAGCAGGTGCTTCCTGCTAATGTGAAGATTTTATTTTTTCAATGATGATGATTTCTTTCAAACTGCAGCTTTTTTTTTTTTTTTGTACTATATGTACTTTTTATGCCAGACATCCCCTTAGAACTTCATATTAAGATGAACCACAATGTGTACCCATTTACAAAAAATACTGGTAAAAAAAATAAGACCTACAGTCAGGCAAGGATGGATGGATGGATGGATGGATGGATGGATGGATGGATGGATGGATGGATGGATGGAATCAGACAGACAGAGATAGGAAGGAGGGAGAGAGAGATGGCAGAAAGCACGTCTATCTCATATAATGGAGACATTCTACAAAAGATGACATCACGTTATTGCAGACCATAATAAATACTGTATGTTGTAAATTCAAAATCATCTCAACAAATACATATGGTAAGAAACCACATGCAAAAATAAATTATACCGTTTGTCCTGCTACTTTATCTAACATGGAAGCGTTGAACTGCAATAACATTCAAACATAGTTTTTACAAGAACATTCAAATGAATTTACAAGATACATAAAGGTTGAGAGCTGTCCTCCACACAATATTGTGTATCATTCCATTTTGTTCACCTGTTGTTCTCCTCTCTGAAACACTGCCGGAAAATGAGAGGAGCATTTTGTATAGAAAATTGTTTTTTTTTTTCACGCTTTATTTTCTGCTCCAAACAATCAGCAGCAAAGTGCTTTGGACAGATGCAAATCACCTCATTAACTCCACAACCTAAATCCATTCGGCGGCGAGCAAGCATGAGGAGACGGGAAGAGACAGCGAGGCTGGAAAACGGCAAGAAAAAAAACGAAAATTCCAGTTCCGATGAAAACATCTGCCGGATTGGTCCATCTGTGCCAACGAGGGAGGGAGCGAGTCGGCGGGCCAAGACAAAAGACAGCAGACAGAGGCGGACGACACCATTGTGCCCACGTATGCCACTGACACAAATTGTTTGGAGTGGTGAAATTCAGGATAACGAAGGCGGGGGCCGGAACAAACATTTTTATGGTAATTCTGTGTTATATTGTGGGTCAAAATGACCCCATTTCAATATTTACCCCTTCTCTAATATAAATTATCAAGATTTATTTTGAACACTCATTATCTTGTCCTCTTAGATGGTGAGTCAAATTGACCCATTTCAATCTTTACCCCTCCCACACTCCTTTTAGCTTTGTCTCATGTTGTAGGTCAAACTGATAAAGATTTAACCCGCCTGCTTTAATGTGAATCAGTTTGAAAGATTGTGTGGATTTAGTCTTCATGTGTGGACATGTGGGTCAATTTGACCCATTTTAAAAGATCTTTAACCTACTTCTTATCATGTAGTTTATAGTGACCAATTCATTCAAAATTGACAGCTTTTCAACCTTCTTCTTATGTAGCGGGTCAATTGACCTGTTTTTAACGTTCACCTCATCGCTATCATGACGGGTCAAAAGAACCAGTTTTTAACATTTGTATTATGCTGACCCATCTTTTATGTCCTTAACCTGGCTAAATTTGAAATGCTCCTTATATACTGTGGGTCAAATTGATTTTTGCATTCAAATATTGTGTAAATTTGATTGAATTTTAATATTTAACATTTTTCTCACCTACTATGATTGCTCAGCGTGCCAGTTTGTAGCACAGATGTGGAGGAGACATTGTTGGCATTGTACCCACGTATACAGGTGCCACAAATTGTTTTGAGGAAAAACCCATGCAATTATTTTTTTGAGGAAAAAAAATGCAAAATAGCGGGGGTGGATCAAAATCCCAGAGATAATGCTAAATCCTGTAGGAAACAATTAAAGGCGCCATTGTCTCTCACGGCCATCTTTTTAGTCACACGCTCGCTCTTTGTGCCGTCTATTGCCTGATTCCGTTTTAAGAGGATTTAGCGTTTGATACACCGCCGACGTCGCTGCTGCCCGCAGCGTTGCTGGAGTAAAGAAGCGAGAGTCCCGGGGTCAGCAGAGGACAAGATGTCTGCTGCGTTATCACCACACGGTGGTGAGAGGATTATTATTATTATCGTCAGGATTATCGCCAGGATTATCCCGCCGCTAAAGTAGAGATTAGCGCATCCGTCCACCAACAAACAGACAAAAGACTTACGCGATGCATCACCAGTGTGAGGATATGGTACTATCATCCAGTCCTGACGGGTCAAACCGACCCGTTTTAAATGCTACGTTATACTGTGTGAAAACTCACCTGTTTTTATGGTCCTGTTATACTGCGGGTCAAAACAAACCAGTTATGGGTCAAACTGAATCGTTTGAAATATTTAGGACTGTAACGTTTACCTCTCACGTTATAGTCAGGGTAACACAAACCCATTTTTAACATTTAACTCTGTTGTAATACTGGGGGTGAAACTGGTGGGCTGTGGGTCAATTTGACCCGCTTTTAAAATTGAACTCTGTAAAATTGAGTCACAGTGACAGATTTTTCTACGTTTTATGTATTTCCCTATTCTCATATTTCCAGTCAAATTGACCCATTTTTAGATTCGATCCCCGTGTTCAATTTCAATTTGTGATGACATTTTACCACTTGCCCAAAAGTTTTCAAATCAGCATGAAATCACAATTAACATTGTCAATATTATTTATTGGGTTATTTGTTTATTATTTATTCATCACTCATGTTATTTATTTATTATTTATTGTTTGTGCCTTGTTTTTATTTTGTGTCGTCTACTTGTATGTTTATCGTGTACTGTGTCTCGTCACCGTGGGATGGAGGAAACGTAATTTCGGTTTCTTTGTGTGTCTTGACATATGAAGGGATTGACAATAAAGCTGACTTTGACAATATCTTACTATCAGGTCAAATAAACATATAGAAATATAAATAACACTTATGACGCCACTACACTCACTCACTACACAACTTTGAAATGTGTCACTATGACCCACATCATAACAGAAGATTAAATTGCTAGATTAATACGCACTCTATGTTCCCGTGAGAGTGGCACCTCCTCTCACCTTTGTGTAACACTTCATCTTTGCTGTTTAATAGCGCTAATCTGCGAGAACGCAATGTGCCTCCATAGAATACATTTATTACCCTGAGTGATTGATAGGACAGCTTTCGTTGATTTTAATTAATACGGCAGGAGGTGAACGGGCGCCTTGCTCGGACAAAGATTTATGCCACCGGTGAAGTGGTGATGGCCGTTTTGGCAAAGTATATAATCTGTCAGCTCTTTAAAATGCAATTATGGATGATCAGAATAATAGCAGAATACAATCTCGAGCAGAGAAGACGACGCAGATGAAGCAACGGCTAATCACGGCCAGAGTGCACTCGGCAAAAGTTTCCACAAGTGTAATTAGATAGCAGGGAGTGTTTGCGTGGCTGCTAAATAATTAAATAATCTACTTAGAAACAATCGAACATCATCTTTAGGAGGAATTCAAAGGATCCATGGAATCCCAATGAATCCTAGAATTGCTATTTCAAACCAGAAAGGCAAATTTACTGATTTTATTGGCCATGGGTTCTTGAGACTTTTATGTGGATCCATTCATGAAAGACATTTCTGTCAATTACTTAAATAGTGAAACTGGTTTCGGGGACAGATTTTTTTAAACTCTTTTGAGTGCTACTAAGTCGATTAGGCATCAAAACAAGATGGCCAACTTCCTGTGTCTTCTCGGGCCTGATTTCCTGAGACGTTTTTGTGGGTCTACTCATTATAGACACGCCTACAAAATTTCATGTTACCAAGAAAAACTAAGTTTAAATTTCCACTTTGATCCAAAATGGTAGACCATTCGCTAATTGTTAACATTAGATTGCAGAAGCCCATAGATGGCCTCGCAGAAATCAACATGTTATAGTAATTCTAAACTTTTGGAAACCTGCTACTATAACCAATGACGCAGACAACAATCCTCAAAGTCAAAAAAATTCATAAAAAAAGATTGCTTAAAAACTGCAATATAGCAGGGTCCATCATTTGTTTAGCTTTGGATTCCGGTCTGCTCCAGTTGCCCACATCTCAGAGTGGACCACAGCTCTCCGAGTCATTGGTTTCGTTTCCCCGGATCCAATCGATGCGCCACTAATGGCGTTGCTGTAATGTGTGTCAAATCCATGCACCAGGGCGACCGTGACAGTGTGGCCGCCACCCGTGTATGATCTCAGGTGGCTGGACGAAGAGGACGGGGTGGGCACTTTCTACCTCCACCCCCGACCAACCGCCGGCGGGAATCGGGAAGCAAAGTGGCCCTAACCTGATTTTCACGCCATGATTGGATATTGAAAATTCAATATTGGCGGGAAAAAAAAGAGGTAGCGAGGATCAGGTGGCCATTTACACCTGCCGTGTTTCCGCCAGCACGGTTAATGTGTGAGAAGTGGATTTATCAAAGGCCCACGGCAAGAGGATGGGATAAGTTTATTTGGACGGCCCCGGGTTGGACCACTGGGATAAGGACGGGGGATTTTTGCAGTCAATTTTGCTTCATTTACCCATCTAGCGATTCAGACTGTCCACAGATGAATAAAAAGGTTTTTCATTATTGAGAGCAGAAGAAAAGGAAGGAATGCAGTACAGTGGAGCCTTGTGATTTGAGTTTTTCTAACTAAAGCTAACAGTACCCACAGTGAGATTTTTTTTTTTCTCCTATGTGGAATAACAAATACAATGTGTGTGAGTTGCAGTGTAATTTTAACTTGACCCACAAAATCACAGCAGGCTTTTTTTGTCTTCCTGCCTAGTCTGTAAGTTTTTTATTTTTTTTTAGCGCAGATAACAAACAGGAAGAGTCCGTTATGGATTTTCACTCTAGCGGCGTGGCGATCGATACATCATCTTAAAAGTAAAATGCGCTTGTGCCAATTATTGCGCACGTCGGCCGCCTCGCGTGAGTAATCGGCCAATTTAGAGGACGACGGCGAGGCTAAGTGCGGCGGCCGTCGTCATAAATCGCGGACGTCCTCGCTGGGCCGTGCGCCCGACGTGAAATTAAGTTCCCCAAACGCACGTGTTAATATGGCTACCGCAGCGAAAGGTGCGCGGCGGGCTTTCGCTGACTCGTCGTCTCCCTGGACGGTCCTCAAATCGGACATTGGCAATAAAGGTAACAGTTCAGTAGAGACGGAAACGCTGCTCTTATCTTTTAAGTACGTTGAACTTTTTTTAAAAAAGCTTATCTTGATTTTTAATATGCAATGGTTATAGAATATTTTATTTAATTGTATTTATTTTGTTGGATTAGGCAACCATTTTAATTTTCTTTAATGATTATTAAAAATCCATCCGGACTTTTATATAAAATATTAAAATAATTTGGCTGAAAAATATTTTTAAAACTTTTTACTGTTGAGAAAAATGACAAAATAATTATATTGGAAAATGATACGTCTGGTTTTGGATTTTTAAAGGTATTTTCATTTGTATGTTTTTGCACTGGGAAAAATAATTTATCCCGAGTACGTATGAAATGTATTTTAGAAAAGTCTACACGGTAAATATATTTGAAGTACTTACTAATGTTTAAATATATATAATCTGTATGTTGAACATAAAGCTGCACATTTTTACTTATTTGTAAATCTTTTACTTACTTTTTGGAAGTTTTTCAGTTTTCTCCAGCCTGCATTTGCAATCATTCTGAATCATGCTAGACTGATTTTATACCCTTACCCACCTTGTGCTAGTTTTTTCCCGCATCGCCTTCATACTATCAAGTTTTAATCATTGCTCCTAAATGAATGGAACTGCATTTTATCAATGCATATTTGTGTTTTGTATGACGTTGAACAGAATGCGTGTCAGCTGTTTGTGGTTGTTCTGACCAGCAGACAAGAAAGGTGCTGAGAAGCTCACAAAAGCTGTCACCATTATGAAGGATAGTAATTCACGTTTGGATGGGCGTGCAAAGCCCAAAATGAGCTTGATAGCTTCTCACACACTGGTTAGAAAAAGCAACCCCTGCACACAGTTTGACTTGGCAACACGAAATTTGCTAGACATGTCCATTGATCACCGTTTTGTTTTGCAGCAGACATTTCACGGTTATCTCTAGAACTGGAACAATTGTTGAAAACTCAGCCTATGAAGCCAGTTTAGCTTTGTGACATGAACATTGGTGGACATCTTTATCCTTAGGAGGCCCACAAAAAAAGTCTCAGGAAGCTACTCCCGGAAATCCAAAGGAAGTCAAACCTTTTACTTTGAAAAAGTCGTGAAGTTCAATTGACTCTATTGCTGAACCTGACTTGTACTGAAAATTCAGCCCGATGACCAACATAACATTTTCTAGAGATGTCCATCATGATAATACCCACAAAAAACTTCAAGAAGCCCTGCCCAAAAAGACAAAACAAGGCTGACACAAATGTATATAATACGTACATTGTATATAATATGTACATGTTGTGATTTCCTTCAAACAGCGTATCGTTGCATCAAATTCTATGACCGACGGTTACGACAACACTGGCCACAAAATGGAGTCAACAAAGCGGCAGCGACATTGCGACTGTTTTCATTTTCCACCGCCTGGGTTGCGTCAAGTCGGTCCACTGCGCCGCATCCGTTGCATCAGCGGCACGGCATCCAAAGCGCTCGTTACGGCACGCCAGAGGACACAAAAAGTGCCTGCACAAAATAAGAAAATAACACCAGAATGATCAAAGCGCGTGTTTACGGGAGGGGTTGCGGTCAATGATACTCCAAATTCTGCCCCCAGGTGAGAGAATCAACAACATGGTGTTCTCAGCTTGCCCCCTCGAGTCAATGCACTCGTGCAGGAGCCGACTTGCTGGTTAATTACTGCAGCCAACGGTCAGAGGCGTGACTGTTTAAAGACTGTGGTTCTCAAGAGTACTCGCCATGGGATTTTGTTATTGTCTCAAAGTTGCAACGGGCTTTTACAGAAGTTGGCAACGACGAAGAAAAGATTTGATACAAAAACAGAATTTGAAAACAGACCCCCTTATTAACAAACTGACGAGGCCTTGTAATGTGGTTGACTTATATTTTATAATAAGTCTCCGGTTAGCATGTATGTGGTGTGACTTATTTTAAAGTGTGACTTAATATCATTCCCATTTACGTTAGACCACAATGTCATGTTACTGCGCAGCTCATTTTTGTTAGCCAGGCTGTAATAGTGTTTCCCATTATGTTAGCATTAAGCTAGCTGACGTTATGTAGTTTGCGTGAACATTTTCGGTCTTTATTATAGTGTTGGAATTGTATATCTCTACTTATCTCTTCTGAATATTTGTATAATCCAAAATAAAGTTCTTAATAGTTTAACTTCATTTTATGACTGTTTTGAGTGGATTTACACAATACGGGTCAAAATGACCCACAACATAATAAATGTTTTTTTCTTCTCAGGGTTAAATGCATACATTACAATGATTAGTTTTCTTGTCTTAAAAAAACTCATCAGGGTGTGTTCAATATTCCGTTAAACCCCAAGTAAAAACAATTTATTCTCGTCAAGGTAATTCCAAATAAAGAGCAAATTCCACCTCGGATGCATGTTAAATTTTTCAGACACCTCCTGTAATTTATTACTACCGCTCCACGACCCATGCATAATGGACTTGTAACCTATGTTTGGGTCCCGACCCACCGGTTGAGGATCACAGCATTAGACGTGCTGAAGGTGTTGTGTCATCGCAGGGTTGCCAGACTAAACGAGCATATATTCCCCCCTCATGCACTGCATAAAATGTTCAAAAGCCAGATGGTAATAAAAGCAGCACATGGAGAGCAAGCAGGGGGGATGCACCGGAGGGGGGAGGCCGCCTGGTGCTTGCGATGAGAGCGAGCGAGCGCACACGGCCGCTACCAGATAAGCCAAGTGGGCGCCTCTCTGCCTTTTTTTTTTTTTCTCGTCTCCCTCTCCGTCATTACGGCGCTGAAACATTTGATTATGCAGGCTGGCAAGAAGTGTTTATTTGGTTTTTCTTCTTCTATTTACTGCCACGAGTGAGACGCCACGGGGGCCCTAAAGAAAAGAAGAGTGACATGCAAAAGACAAGTGTCGTATTAACGCCTTCATGCATGAATTAGCTCCCCCAAGTGTTTTTATTACGACTCGTCAGGCATGACGGAAACGTGAAGAAAGGAAGTGTGGAGCTAGGCAAAAGTGCTTTTCTTCTATTGCCCCATCAGTCTGTGTCAAAATTGAGACAATTCAAAAGCTATTCACAGCAATATTTTAAGTCTTTAGAGTAAAATGTGCATCAGGCTATACAATGAGAAACAATTCACAATCAATCCAACCTTATTTGTGCACCACTCAGAGAGAAACTTTCAAAGATGTGAATTAGTCAATACAGGAAGTAACTTTTCACAAGCAATATTTTATGCTTCAGCACTAAAGGTACAAGCTATTTTCTTAATGTCACTAAAGTCGATTGCTCGTTGCTCAGTCACTACAGTGAACGGCTGATGACCGTCAATTAAATATTTGGCTAACTGTAGTGACTGATGCGATTACGTACTTTGACCATTTACGCATATAAAGTAGTAACCGTCTTTTTAATAGCATCCACTGTCGTGATTGATTATTTTTTTTCCAAGCCTAAAGGGGAATAAAACCCGCCTGCCTTTTGATCCCGAGCAAGTGGAGCGATATCTGTGAGCCGCCAATCACGCTGCATCCATCTTAAGTCTCCAAATGCAACAAAAGTTATTTGGGAGTCAGCGCGCGTGGTCCCGACTCGCAGCATCCCGCCTGTGACGAGGCGGAATATCCTAACGCATCCCTGACATTTCCCCTCCCAATTATACACTAATCCGGCATCCCCGCCACAATGTGTCTGCATTTATCAGTGGAAATTGATACCATTTATATTCATTTTGCAGCGTCGCACAATAGCGCCGTACAGGAATGGATTGGCATCCTAAATGCGCGTGCATGGAAATGGCCAGATAAGACGTTCAGCAGCCTGAGCGGAAAGATGAAGATTTAAGGATTTTGGATCTATTTTGTCAACTGTTTTTTTTGTGTGTGTGTGTGGCTGTTGGCTGTTTTTACCTGCATGGAGGAATTCCAAATGAGAACGCTATCTCCCTCCGTCAGTCAACAGGACTTACTTGAGGCCTGAGATGCTCACTAAATTGGACTTGGTTGTATGTTTCATTTAAAATCATGTCAGACGTGAACGTTTGTTTTTACACTTGGTCAGGATTTGGTGTTAACCCCTTCTGTTTTGGTCAAAATATTGGTCTTGATCTGCCCTAGGTCTTGACTCCTTAGAAATCCGCAGTTAGATTGCATTTTTCTCTAGACTTAAGTTGGGCAGAAAATAAGATCTTTGGTCTTGAATCCCAGGCCTGCTGACTTGTTTACAGATGGTTGAAGTCATGACCATGACTAGGGCTTAACTCCTTAAGTCTAGGCCTGAGCGCCTTAAATGCTTGATCTTAACAAGGATACTGGGTATGAGAAGTTACCCCAAAAAGTAGGGTCATGATTTTTTCTGAGTCTAACGTCTCGACCTTAGCTCGATCTTGATGCTGCGATGTCATGATCTTGACTTTGTCTCAACTGCTCAAAGGTCTTGGTGTTGATTTGGACATAATACATCAATGGTCTTGAATTGGTCATCTTGGCTTAAAGTCCCTCAAAGTCAGGGGTGCCCAAGTCCGATCCTCAAGAGCCCCCATCTAGTCTGTTTTTAGACATATCCAAGCCTCGTCCAACACACCTGATTAAAATGATTAACACATCTGCAAGCTTTGCAAAATCCAAAACGATCCTTATTATAAGAATCAGGTTCGCTGGACGAGGGCTACATCTAAAACCGGTTTGGTAGGGATTCTTGAAGACCAGTCTGCTTACTAGTCTTGACTCCTCAGTCTTTGTCTTGGCTCTTGAGTCTAGGTATTGTCTAAACTCCTTGAATTGTGAAGTCTCGGTGTCACATGAACATTCAAGCTTCTCGTTGAGGTTTTACTCTGTGGTTATTATTTAGTTTGTTTTTGATCCAGTGAGCCAAGCTGACATCATCCCCCGGCTTCTCCCTGGTCTTCAGGTACATGTTGGGCTGCACCCGCCGTCTATCTTCCACCATTCTCCTTTCACGTTTGTTTCGAGTGCCACCTGTGAGTACAACGAAACCTGGTACAGTATCTAATTGCTGCAGGCGCCTGCCATTATTATCTCTCCCTCCTGTTGTCCCACCGTCTAAATCCTTCACGTTATTGTCGGCACGTTTTCATTATCTTTGAGAGAGTCGGCGCTCTCGGTGCGCTTTGATGAGTTTATGAACAGTGGCACCTTTAATCCGAGGCAAGATGCTCTGGAGAGCTCACATCAGAGCGCCGTCAGCCAGGAGGGACCAGGCTGATGCAATTTTACATTTGTAATAATAATCTGGGAAGCCTTTAATACGAGTCAAACAAAGCCCCGTCAAAAGGAATACGGCCCAGTTTATATGAGGTAAGGGAGGCTGCTGCTCTCGTTTGTTTGTCGCAGCACACGCTACAAATGGATTTCTCATTACGACTGTGTTTCCTCTACACCTGTGAGGATACTGACCTTCGCCAGCTCACAATTAGGAACACTCGCAGGAAGCCTTTCATGCAAATTGGAGGGATTTATGAGATGTTTTCCAGAGACGTTATAGGGGCCATCTGATCGGGAGCTTTGAATCTTGACGTCAAAGTTGATTATCAGTACGATGTATTATCCCACATTGCCATTTTTACACGCTAATTTTAGTTGGTCAAAATAGATTGAGAACAAATTGAGAGTTGTAAAACTCCATTTCTTCCCTCACTCAACAGGAGCTACGTGGCATTACATCTCCTAAAGATTGTTAAACAATAATGTGAGAATATTTATTCTTATTCTTATTATTCAAAAGTCACAATCAATTTTATAATAGGTCATTTTAATACTAAAAGTAGCATTCATCTCATACATGACTAGAAAGAACGCCCTTTAGCTCTCAAACAGGCTGCTTGTTCAAAATTACAAATATATACTATTTGTGAATACATATGTAAATAAATACAATTTAATTTAAGAGAAAGGAGGCAGTTACCATAGCAACATTTTTACTGTATTGTTTTTCCGGTCCTTCTACAAAATGAGACTCGCTCTCACCTGTGCCTGTCATCGCCGGGACGGCAGAGCAGGACAGGAAAGATTCTCCGGATCTCTCCTTAAATTGCCAATTAGCTTTAATGAGAGCTTTAATTTTAATGAGATGTGCCATTCATGTGCACGTCAACACAATCATAAGCCGAGCGACCGGTCAGCGAACCTCCGCCCGATCAGGGTTGATTTCTTCTCGCCCCACCGCCATCCCTCCTGCCCTTTTTCCTTTTAATTCTTTTCATTTATTTATTTCCAGCCGGAATGTCAGTCCATCTTATTCTAATGAAGCTTTGATTTCTGCGCGTTCCAGAGCATCCGAGCCGTAACGATCCGCCGCCCGCAGCCCCGGCCTCAATTAGATTATCCGTGGGGGAGGCAGAAGTGGGGTGGTGGGGAGACGGGATGATGTTGATGGTGGTGGTGGGAAGCATTAAAGGCATTGGCATGACTGACCTCATGCCGGAGGTTTGATATAAATTGCGTTAATGGTTTTAATCCCTCTGAGTGCACAAGTTAGTTTGACAGGACTTTTCTGTTCAACACGGAGGATGATGGAGAAGTCCATTAAAATGTTGTTGTGTTGCGCGCTTGGGAATTTACATGCTTTTGTTTTATGACTTGAAGATTACACTTTGATATCTGTTGGTTCCTCAAACTCGTTTCAGACTGTCGTAATTGTCCTATTTTGGTAATCACCAATCCAGGTTGTCCTCAATCTTAAATCCCCAGGTCTTCATCCGGAGAGTCCTCACTGAGGCTGTATCCATCTGAGCCTGGAAATTCTTTTTTTTGTGTGTTATTCCCTTGGTTTGATTACGTGCTGACTCGCGAGAAGAGTTGCCTCTGCTATTTGACGACTGACCCTTCGACATTCATTCACTCATTCATCCCTATTCCCACATTACATTCATCTCCAGTCTTGCTGGTCCCATCCAGGTTACATTCCAACACTAATTCGGACAGTCCCTGTTAGGGTGGTGCTCACTCTAACTTATTTTGCAAGAACCACACAGGAGACAAGTCCTTTTAGACACCTGCAGGTGGAGAGTCCATTCGTCGCTGTGCTTACAGCGAAGGTCGAATGAGATCTGACTCTGGGCCCATGCAGGAACATTTTTATTGAGAGAAACAGAGTGGGGTTGAGAGTGGGGGTGAAAGTTAAAACAGTATGGGGTTGAAGCCCCTTGCCTGCTGATCAAAGCATAGCAGGGGGTCTTTTACGACGTTGTGTAAACAAAGCAACTTTGATTGCATACTCTGCAGCTAGTCAATCAGCTGAAAATATCTTAGCATTTTGTTCTACTACTTTTGTTAAGACAGGACAAGCTAGGTAAATTATTACAGGTTACATTCCAACATAATCATACAATGAAGATATTCTGTAAACCCTAACAGTCCCCACCTTGGCTTTTTTTCTTATCCACTTGGGAATCTAGATCAAGTCTTTCATTGCTTTCCTCATCCTTGCTGCTCCCAATGCAGGGATCAGATGTCTTTCTCCATCATGGAAATCTTTAACCTGGTGAGCCCTTGAACATACTCAATGCCTATGACTTAGCTGTAGTGTCCACTCCTTATATACTTTATATCCATCCCACGTCCAGTTTTGGTGATCTCTATCCCAATATTCCGATTCTTGGAGTCTCCATTTTGTCAGTTGCCCTTTTTTGTAGCCTCCACCCTAACCTTTTCCATTTAGGTTGTCCTTATGCAAGCATGTCTAGTTCCATTTATTGTACCCACTGTCCTGTTTTTTTTTTTCTATTGCGGTCCCTTTTGAGGTTGTCCTCAGTCCACTGACATACCATGGTGATTTTCTTTGTCCAGGAAATCCTCATCCTGGATGGCCAACATGGATTTCTACTTTTTGGTTGCCCCTATCCTGGGTGTTCCCATTCCTGCTGTTCTCATCCAGATAGTCTTAAACAAGGTGGATGGTCGTCTCATGCTTTCTCACGAGTGTGTTATGTTGACTACAAGCGAAAGTCACTTTTATTATTCCGAATATGTGACAGCCGTGGCTCATCCCTGCAGAAGAGGCTGCCAACTGCAGACGACATTAACATTAAAGTAAAGATGGAAGTGACCGTTCTGAAAGCACCTGTGACCAGAAAGAGACTCCAGAAAAGTTATTATACACCCTTTCGCACTGAGTGTAAATGTCTTGGGTAAATAAGAAAAAATATCCATTGAAAGTGTTGGTAATGAGGCGTTTTTCCTGTAAGCTAAAATCTTCTCGTCAAGGAAATGTCATCAGCTTTCGCCGTGGTAACTGCCGCCCAGCTACGATTAAGGGTTACCACTTTTAACTCCCACACGAACCTTTAAATGCAATTTAGGATGGGGAATGGCGCAGCTCAGAATGTTAGATGTGTGTAATTAAAGGGGAATGAGCAATAATGTGCATGGCGCCAGGTCATCCTTTACGTGCCACTATGGGGATCTGGATAGAATAACAAAAAATTTATAAAATGCGTATATATGGCATCATGAATATTGCATCAGCTGCACATTGTAATGAGCAACAGCATTGCAACATTTAGTCTTTCCAAAGAAAACTAATATTAGTTTCAACAAAGAACTAGGCGTTTCAAATTTGATTCCTAAGAAATGGTTAAAACTTCAAGTTAGGGTTTGAAGCCAGAACTGTTTTTTTTATGGATTCGGATTTTAAACACAGTTTAGGCTTTCATGCCAGTGTTAGTTTCAAGCATAGTTCAGGAACAACGTACAGGGTATGCGTGTGTGCGTGGGTATGTGTGTGTGTGCGCGCGTTTGTGCCGAGGAGCCTCGGGGTGCTTGTGAACAAGGTTTCGAGATGGAGTCAGAAGAGGACCTGAGGGAAACGCTGTCGTTTCTGGCAGCTCACGTCCATCCAGAAAGTCCACAAAGTCCATAAAGTGTCATGCGGACGCTGTGTGGCTGCAGGTCCAAACAGTCGTACATTCTGCCAGAGAAAAAAAAAAAACAACCCGAGCAAGCACAACACCTGCAGGCTGATTTATTTCATTGTGGCACATCCACACCTCGCTTTTATTTACAGCCAAGAATGTGACGTGGATATCTACCACCTCAATGCATCTATAATGTTTAGATTACACAAAAAAATGATACATTTGAACAATTTCAATTGCATGAGCCCTAAAATTTACAGTTCAAACCAAATTGGGAGATGTTCTGTATATTTTCAGGCATGGTTTCTCAAGACTTTTTAGTGGGTCTACTAATAATAGACAGGTCTACTCATTTTTAGGTTGCTCAGTAAGACTGGCTTTGGGGGGTTGAATTGAAAAAGAAAATCCAGGGGTCACCTTTTCTTGAGAACAAGCACTAAATTGTCTTCTTTAGAACAAAATAGATGCCTACCTGTCTATTTTGGGGCGTGGCTTAATGAGGCTTTTTTGTGGGTCAGCTTATGTTTGACATGCCTACTAAATGTCAGTTTGCTAACTCAAAAAAACTTTGGGGGCTTAGTTTTAAAAAAAAAAAAAATCCAAGGGTGATCCCTGGAAATGGCCCTAAATGTTACCAAACCAAAATGTCAGACTTGTATTTTTTGGGGCGTGGATTTTTTGTGCCTCTTTTTTTTTATTCTTGACTGTCAACAGAAAAAATCATATTGCTAACGGCAACTAGGTTTGGAGATTGAATTTTTCAAAACGTCCTCGGGCCACCCTGCATGGATTCCACTTAGTGGGTGCATTATTAGGTAGCCTTTTAGCCAGCAAGTAAAAGACTAACCTTGGTGGGAAGCGTTGACTGCCGCCCACACGAGAAGTGAGTCATGGCAGTTTATGAAAAACATTTGATCGCCTACACGCTGCGGACACTTCAATAGGTACACCTGCATAAACTCTAGCCATCAAAAGCTAACTAGAAATGGCTCCTTTTATGGTCGTGAGATTATAAAAATACCATTGTTGTCTGCAACTATTCCCATCATAAGTGGCCAATTGTTGCCTAGAACGAGTTGACTGCTTACAGAATGGACATCAACCTATCGTTAGTCATGCCTGGAATGATTTACTTTGACCAATTGCTGCTCTTAAGTGGAATGACAAGTAGGTCAAAGTGAATGGACAATACATGAAAATGGAAAGCAGTGACGGGGATTTTCCAAAGAACCTCAAGGTGCAGCGAAATGGAAGTGTTTTATTTGAGATATCAGGTTGCCTGGATTCAAGTCAGTCAGTTAAATATCTTTGGAATAGCGCCCCCTGGCTTTGCAGTGCATAATCAGAGGCTTTGCAGAGGACGTGTATCATTAGGACGTCTTCATCCTGAAGGTGAACAAGATGGAGTATTATCGTCTTCGTCTTTTGGCCTCCAGAGAAGTAAAGATCGTCCCGGGTGAGAGGAGGTCTCTCCCGTAATGGCGACTCTGGGAGACGAGACTTCCCGAGGTCATGCCGCTGACAGTTAAAAGAATCTTTTGACCCGTCAGCCAGCGCAACGCTAGTTTCTCCGCCGGTGATTATACCGCCACTTCTAGCCCCCCCCCCCCCCATCAGCTGACGGGGGCTGACAGAGAGGGTCGACCCGGCCGCGGGAATGATGTTGTCGTGTGGTAAGACAGTCAGGACGGAATGGCAAAAGTGTCTGGAAGCTTCCTTGTCAAAGCAACGAGGTCAATTTCAAACTGTGTCATCAGGGCAAGAACTGTTTTAATTGGCTGGCTGGTCAATGTTATTTTTGTCACAGCTGGTAAAGTCTACACTTCTATACTCGGGATTACTTTTGGAGACTTGTTGATTCCTTTTTTAGGAAAAAGACGGACCTGTTGTTGTCGATCAAGTGTCAACACATGACAATTGCATGATTGTGAGCCTGAGCAGGCTCCATCTTGAGCTCAACTGTCAATAATTGTGTGTTCAAAGCCAACTCTATTTTTTTTCCAAGTTTAAGATAACAACACTTAACTTACTGTTTCTTGGCCAAGTCAACAATTGCATGTTTGTGCTCAGACGTTGCCTCGTGTGTCCAAAGGCTGTTTAAACTGCCGTTTGTTTACCATGTGCCGCTCTCTTTCTTACCAGATAAAAGCCTCCGATTTTTCACAACAGTAATAAAAAGCGCCATGACACATCTTCATATCTGCAGAACAACAGAAAAGAATCGAAAACGCATCAAAGCTAAATGGTGGACTTTTTTTTTTTTTTTAAGCCCTGCAAGTTCATATTGATTTTCACAGAGTGGAAATGTAATTTTTCTTTGTCCTTCCTCGCCTGCCTGCCAATCAGAGGTGAGAGTACGAACTCCCACCGACGTCTCTCACTTGACAGCCTCATTTCCAAGACGGGAGGCCAAAGTGGCGGCCAAGCCAGCGAGCCGGCCGGCGGCTTCTGCTTTTGTCTCCTCTCATTTTGCAGAGAAAAAAAAAGGAAGGAAAAAAAAAAAAAAACAGCGGGAGAGTTTGAGATGGTCCTACCGACCGTTCAGCCATTAACTGCCAAGCTGATTGCTTTGTGCAAAAGGTATCCAAAGAAAGAGGGGAAAGAAATTAGGAAATAATGGGCGGGGGTAATGGAAGACGATGAAAAGTGGCAGCCTGGCTCATCTTGGCAAAGTTGAAAGAAAAAGAGAAGGTGGCAGGAGAAAAAAAATGGTATCACCGATTAGAGGTGAGATAAAGGGAGTTCTCTTTTTCTCCCAGGATTTTAGCTTGCTATGAAGTGGGGATGATAAAACTAATATTGAAAAAAGTAATAATAATAATAATAATCTTTCCCTTTAGAAACATCTCAGATGAATGTGCATCAGTTCCGAGAAATGTATGGCAAAGAATAGTTGTTGTTTTTTTGTAAAAAATAAACCGAGCGTGTAATAAAAAAAAACTGTACGAAATTAAGATGAAAAATTAATGGAAAACCGAACCATCTAAAAATTAGGGCATACGAAAAACAATGTTCCACTGCATACAAAGAAACGGTGTTTATTTACTGTATGCAAAAATGTGTACCGTTTTTTTCCATGTATAATGCGGCCCCATGTATAAAACGCACCCTAAAAATAGCATGTTGATGCTGGAAAAAAGCCTGTACCCATGTATAATACGCACCCAAATTCTGACTCCTACTTAAGTCCGTAAACGTAAAATTATTTCGTAAAGATCATCTTTGGGAACAACCGGATGTTATTCTGCCGGTCAGTATCACTGCGCATGTGCTAGCAAACTCGATAGCGAAGAAATGTTTCAGATTTGTGTAGGGTACATTGTGACAGTAAACGAGCAGGTGATCGAGCAAGCGTCTGATACGAGAGCATTGTGTTCGTATGGAGCGTGTTTGAAGTGAACAGCAGAGAAGAAAGTGCATCTGTAATGGCGGCCTCCGTATGATATCCGGATTAAAAAAAAAAAAATTGTACCCATGTATAACGCGCAGCCCAGATTTTAGGACAATAAATTAGTTAAATTTTGCGCATTATACATGGAAAAAACGGTACTTTTGCTGTACTTTCCAATTCAAGCTCGTATGATATCGATGCCGTGCTAGAAGCTTTATTCCATTTGCCATTTTAATCAAATTGGATTTTTCATTTGTTGGATTATGACTTGTTTTTTGTTCTAGAAAAGCCCAAGATAAAAATCAATTCGAACCTGACTAACTTAGCACGAATGGCAAGTAGAGATTCCAGCTGTAGTTTATGCTAACATGTATACTCTATTAGTTGTATATAACTTCATGTTCACTGTATTCAGTATAAATAGTCAAAGTCTGCTTTATTGTCAATTTCGTCACATGCAAAGACACACAAAGAAATCAGAATTACGTTCCCACTATCCCACGGTGACAAGACATAGTACACGATGTACATACAAGTAAACAACACAAAAAAAAATAAAAACAAGAAGGCACAAACAATGAATAGATAAGAGTGTTTATCGATAAAACCAGCTAGTGTTTTACATTACCTTTCAACACACTTTAACATGCTGCAATAGGATAGCAACCCATTTCGTCCCTTTTTTCGTATATTGACCAGGAAATGATGAAGTAGTTCTTTTTTTTTCTGCCCCATCCCTCGCCTCCCTTCAATATTGAGCACAATGAGGCGCTCAGCTGGATGCTTTAACAGCGGCGTGCCGCTAACAAGCAGTTGAGGGAACTCCAGCTATAAGGAGGAGGGAAAAATCAACAGTTTGATTTGCAAAACGCTGCACTCGGACCAGGAGGAGCCCATTACGGGAAGAGCGAGGAGGAAGCGGAGGTCGGAGGAAGATGAGGAAGGTGACGCTGGGAGCGGGAAGAGTGTCGATATCACAGCTCCAATTACGGCTTTCTAAATGGGCCCGGTGTCGGAGGGAATGAGCCGCTCCATCCATCTGTCCCGACAGCCTCTCTCCTTAGCCCGTCACTCCCGTTTCCCGTCGCAATCTGTACGTTTCTACTTGGCCTCGCAAATTGATAATCCGATTGCGCCGTAACCCGGTTAGCCGCACGGTGCGCCTTAACAGAACGAAGAGGAGGAGGATGAAGCCGCAAGCACGGCAAATCCAGAGAGCTTGAATCTGCTTGATTGATCGTCAAGGAAATTCACATTCGATTAACAATCGTGGCGGAAGCCTAGAAAAGCCAACCGGATGAGTTTTTTTGTGGCAGTGTAACGGCATTTTGAGTCCAAAAGTGGTTCATTCCAACTGACATTTGGTGAAATACGGTAAAATTAGATATTGTACAAAAACTCATACGATACGACATCAGCATACGACTGATTCAATTATGATACAATCCAAAGTGATGAGATATCAATAAATTACATTAAATAAAATTGACTTCAATTACGATACAAAACGATTAATTTCAATGAATATAACAAGGCACAATACATACAATTCAATCTGGTTCAATTTAGCAACACTTGATACCGCACAAAAATAATGTTTTGATTTTGACACAAAGTGATCCAGTCTAACCGTACCGTACGATTCACTGAAATTACAATATGATACGGTACAACACGATTCACTCCATTACAATATGAGGCGATACACTTCAATTAAAATACAATTACTATGATACAAAACGATTAACTTCAATTAAGATAGGATTCATTCGTGTTACATTTCCGTCAAAATGTAATTCACAATTCACTCCAATTAACATATAGTAGGATAAAATGCGATTCACTCTGCGACCCGTATGATTCAGCACGATGCAATTCATTCCAATTCCACTGTGTGATTCACGTCTGCTACAATTAAATGACGTAACACGTTACAATTCGGTCCTGTAACAGTGTTACACGCTACTGTGTGATTCACGTCTGCTACAATTAGATGACGTGACATGTTACGATTCAGTCCTGTTACAATGTTACACACTACGACGTGGTAAACTATGATACAAAGCGATCCATATTAACACACACTCTGATTATGATTCATTATGCGATAGGAAGAGATTCAATCTGAAGCCATAAAATATCATTCACTGATTCCAATTTACTCTGAATGTAAAACGATTCACTGGAATTACCATTTAATACGATACAATGTGATTCACTCAGATTACGATAGCGGTCGGCGATCACTAGCATTAGCGAGCCCTATAATTGGATTGAAGCAAGTGGTTCATTAGATTTCTTCAGAGAGTTTGGGAGACCTAAACCTGACGTGTGCCAATAAATAAAATATTTCAGTTGGCTGCGGTTTTGCTCTTCATGGATTTGTTGAAGCGGCGCAGGTAACGGCGTTCATACAAAGAGGAGCTCCGGAGTTCGATGGAGGCGAGCGATCCCTCGCCAGGCTCCGTATTGATCCCGGGGCTCTTCTCGTGGCCCGCGGCAGATGAATAGCGCAGCGCCGACGTAATTGAGTCTTTACGGAGCGCACGTGAAGACGACAGAGGTGGAATGGCTTTCAGATTGTCAATCTGCTCCTCTATTACGCTGCTTGGCTGTGCATGTTTGCCAGAGGACCGCGCGCATCTCAATGCGCTTTTTGTGTCGGGAGTGGCGCCGGCCGCGGGTGAGCTTGCCGACGTCTCGCTTTCTTCGTTTGACGACCGCTGAGTCTGGAAGATGGCAACCTCAGCTCGAGTGAGTGAGTGAGTGAGTGAGTGAGTGAGTGAGTGAGTGAGTGAGTGAGTGAGTGAGTGAGTGAGTGAGTGAGTGAGTGAGTGAGTGAGTGAGTCAGTGAGTCAGTGAGTCAGTGAGTCAGTGAGTCAGTGAGTCAGTGAGTCAGTGAGTCAGTGAGTCAGTGAGTCAGTGAGTCAGTGACAACCCTCGATCTGACCCCCTTTGTAAAAGTGACTTACCGTGACTATAAGGCGCACCTAAAAACCTAAAATTTTCTCAAAAGCGCCTTATAGTCCGGTGTGCCTTATATATGGTCCAAATTCCTAGATTTAAACTGGCCCGAAGCATTGTGTCATGAAATCAATCATAAGTGGCCCGCTGAAGACTATGAATCATGAATCAAAAAGACTATGGATAGTTATTTTGTGATTATAAAGTAATTTGTTGCGTCTGAAGTTGAAATAGAAAAGATAAAATGGAGAATTATTTGATTTGGATTAAAAATCTGACATGATGTTTTAAAATGGACCATTCATTGAAGGTGCGCCTTATAGTCCGGTGCGCCTTATAGTCCGGAAAAAACGGTACTTTTTGTATTGTGTAGGTGAGTTACTTCCATGATAAGTGAGGGAGTGAATGTGTGAATGAGTGAGTGCATTATTTATGAGCAAGGGAGGGAGTAAAGTGTTTCCACATGCAGCAGAACATCCCAGTTAGTTGTTAATGGCAAAATCATGAAAAAGACCATTGGAAAATGCCCGTCGGCGGATAGAAGCCCCCTGCCTCTCGTGCCCCGACGTCACCTCAGCTATGCTGTCGTCGCCATGGCGATGGCGAAGACTCGGGGGAGGATTAATGGGCGTCGGGTGGCGAGGCATCTGCAGCTCGCTACACCGCCAACTGCTGCTGTCACGTGATGAAAAAGAACCTCTTGGAGCTAACGTGTGCTGACTTCCTGTGTGACTCGGTCTCCCTGTCTGTCATTTCTTCTGTCTTGTATTATTTTCAACCTCTGACTTTTACTCTCACCAAATTGTTTGCTTGTTGGGGACCGGTTCTTTTGGTTCCTAGATAGGCCCTGGGGTTACACTCAATGCCACGGTGATTTCAGGGTAGAGTTCCGGTTTGTCTGTGATTCTCCAAGTATATCAATCTTAAGATTAGCGTTAAGTTTTTTGTTCGTTCTTGCCACTAACACAAACTTCTTAATAACCAAAGACCCGCAGACAGATGTCAATAAGTCATAAGTGTCTTCTGCAGATAATACAAAAAATTAAAATGAGGTGTAAATGTGAAAAGCAAACCTGCTGCCAACTTATTCAATGCAGCAAACCTTGACAAGCTAAAGCCTGAAGGCCGCCGTGTATTTGCCTTCCGTTCCGCGACCTCAACCTGGACTGGGCCTGCGAGTCCACCTGACAAGACGAGGTCAGTGACCCGGACAGTCTTTAGAGTCGTCAAACCTTGAGGCGGCCTTGGGAGCGTCACCTTTCCTACGAGTTCAGGAAAATGTGGACACAGAGAGAAACACAAACTCCCTTTGGACCTCATTGTCTGTGGATGCTGTGTCATCTTAAAATCATACAGACAGGGAGATTTTTTTTAAATGTTGGATTCAGACATTTTCCAGACTTTAAAAATAATGTGAAGAACCACATAGAAATTAGGGTTAGTTAAGATTCTGACATTTTTCAGACTTTAAAAATAATGTGAAGAACCACATAAAGAATCAGATGAAAAAAAGAAACACATTGAGGTTGAGGTTAGTTTTAGTTGAGGCGTGCTTGATGAGCCATTGGTATTGTAATGTCAAAAACAGCAATCTATCTTTAGCACGAAATTTCTTTACATTTTCTAGATTAGTCGACAATTTAACAAAAATACCAGACACACTCAGTGATTTACTAATAATTGTGACAAGTGAAGAAGTAATACCAAACTGACCAAATTGTCAATGCCATTGTAACTTTTTCAAATGAACTCAAAATTTTATTTATTTTAATCAAATGTTTTTCTTTGTCTGGAAATAAATTATTTAATCAAAAGTCATTCATTTTTTTTAATTTTTTTATTTCAAAGGTGTCACCAGAGCAAACAATATTTGTGTTCTGCCTGTTTCTTTTCATAACAGGTTGTTTCTTCATTTTTTGGTCATAAACCTGTGTTTTTCATGAAACGGTTGTTCTATACTGCTGATTACCCCCCAAAAAATAGGTCTGATTTCCATCCCAATGAAAGAGAAGCGATTGTTCTCCTTGGTGCGTAGATTGTCATGGAGCACACATATGCATCACGAAAGATCCGACAAAATGAATATTTCACTCAGACTAAAACTCCTTCGCGTGTTGTGAAAGAAAAACATCAGCTTCGATGTGTTACAGCCCCAAACACTCTGAAACTGGAGAGGTCTCTTTTTTTTTTGGTTAGGGTTTTCTTCCTGCGGTCTCGATACGTTCTGGTCGGCAGGTTGCCGCGTCGCTGGCTATCTTGGATCACAGCGGCGTGACCTCTCGCTCTCATCTGGCTTTCATCCCCGTCACACCTGCCCAAACCACGCTCCGCCAGCATGGCCTCACTCTGTGGTATCATGGCGCCCCCTAGAGGCCACTTTTTTCCCCTCCTCATCCCCCTCTTCGGCATCAGCGGGGCACCTCATGCATATTTCATCAGGTTTAACTCCACTTAAAATATGCATTCTAATTGGGCCTAAGTGGCACAGCTCAGCTCCCTAAGTAGCTCCTCCGCTCGTACGCTCACGTCCTCCTCCTGACGGACACGTTCGGTCTCAGTCTGTGTTCTCCTGCCGGCTGTCTCGTCTTGTCTTCTTCCTCCTTTTTTTTTTCTTTTTTTGCAACTACTTCTTCACAGACTTGACCGAGTCGTGTTGCTTTGTTTTGAGCACATTGTACACGAGGAGGAAGGGAGGTGCGCACTGTGGGGATACTAATGTGGCTAATGTTAGCTCATGTTTATTTGGATTATGGATGAGCTTTAAATAAAACAAAATTTAGTGGGGTACACCCTGAACACATTTTAAATATAATGTTTAAATACAATGTTCAGACACACTCTTTCTATCACTCTTTGTCTCACATACACACATAGAGCACACGTTAGTTAGTTAGTTAGTTAGTTAGTTAGTTAGTTAGTTAGTTAGTTAGTTAGTTAGTTAGTTAGTTAGTTAGTTAGTTAGTTAGTTAGTTAGTTAGTTAGTTAGTTAGTTAGTGTGAGCTTAGCGAGTGCACAGTGTACGTATGTGGTGGAGTGTGTCGGGGGCTCGGCGACATGATGGAGCACACTGTGAGGCAGGAGGCAGCACTTTGTTTCCATGGCGATGGCAGAGCAACTAATAACATGGTGGTGGTAGATAAGACGGCTCACACATATGCTGGAACAGGAGGTGTGCGTGGATGATAAATATCCAATCAATCACTCAGCAAACAATTTCTTTTTTAAATGTTTAAGCTAGAGCATGTACAATTTAACGCCCCCTGGATTTTAATTTTGCATTACAGCAATAGAAAAGAGCCGTGGGTTCAATATGACGTGGCCCGATGGGTTATGTTACTCAGCAACATTTTTATTACGTTTTGATGACAGGACCTTTGATGGTCAGCTAGAGGTCCTTGTGAAGTTGGACTTTTCAGCAGTTCTTAGACGTTTATCAATATGAAGAATGTGGGTTCTCGTAAACTTGCCAAGCAGTAAAATGCAGATAAAATGATTCCCTATAATTGCTGCGTTTTCTTTGTGTATTTCATGTCAGGCACCTCGTTGGGCAGCTATACATCTTTGAGAACGCATTTGTTTAAAATGTTTTATAAGATAAACGATTCTGGTGTCGGGGGCATTTTTTTATTATTTTATTAAGAGAGATGAGAACCCCTAAAATTCTCATCAGGATACAATTTGGAGTACTTTCAGGAATTGTGAAGCCAGAAAAAAGGCGATTAATATACTAACAGCGAGTTGAAAAAAAAAATCATGATGGCCACACTTGATGATTTGAAGAAAGAAGTGAAGAGTTATTTCCAGTATGTTCCTAATGTTCTCATTCAACTACACTCACATGAGTTGAACACACACACACGCTACATCTCTACACACGCTTTCCATCCGCATACACATTAGTAGTGCAATGATCCAATTAATCAGACTTTTCGCTTTGGGTTAGAATACTGATTCCTCGTATTTTCTCTTTGCGAGCTGGAAATCCATCCGTCTGTCTGAGGCGTTTTTGGCCAGGAGGCACGGCGTCGCCTCCCGTCGTGCCGGCTGCCATTAAAACTACAAAATATATCGACGTATAAAAAGGATCCGCATAGAGGCTGGAAGAGGGAACGACGGCCACTCAGCTGGATGCCGCAAATGAAGCCGAGGCCTGGCTAAAGCCTTCATACGGGCCTGGACGTGTGACAACTGCCAACGCCCCTTGTGGGACCTTAGCTGTTCTGTTGGTTTGACCGAAATCATTTGAATATTACAATTAAATAAAAGCAGAAATACATACGGTAGGCCAACATCAACAGCATTGAGTTGTCTGTGATATTTCACTTGCTTGTTTTTAACTCCCGTGCTCTTTGCGTGCGTGTGCTCCGTATGGGTGGCTTCATACACACACATTAGACGGTTTGATACACACACACGCACACACACGCAGGCACAGTCAGACCTCCACTTGCGCAAGCGGTATAAACTTGAGATCGTCGAGTATTGTCACATCACAATCGACTCCAATTACAATTAAAGTAGCAATCCACGACAATGAACACTTGAGAAATATTGAACACGAGTGAACAGCAATCATGCTTTAACTAAAATCAACCTCCACTTATGTATCATACTTACGATATATTTGATTCTAAACATGTTTTTTTATTTAGCAAAGCTATTGAATCAATGTAAACATCAACTATTTTGCAACATGTACTAGATTATACTACCTTATAATTTAACAAATTGGCATCACTATTATTTTCCACTGCACGTCTGCCTCACAGTTCGGAGGTTCAATTCCACCTCCGGCCCGCCCTGTGTGAAGTTTGCATGTTCTCCCCGTGCCCGCGTGGGTTTTCTTCGGCCCAATGACCACTCCAAATTACCCGTAGGTGTGAGTGGGAGTGTGTCTATGTGTTACCTGCGATTGGCTGGCAACCTGTTCAGGGTGGCCCGTTCAGCCGCTTCCAAACAACCGTATATACATCATAAATGTAATTTGTGAAAGAGGCGCTGTCCCTTTAAGAAATGTTGCATTCAAAGTTGCACCTCCCGTGCATCCAAACTAAACATGACAAGTCCAAAAGTCCTTTGAAGACTATCAGCTTGACTTATTTCATTTGCCTGATCAAAAATCATTTGGAATTGTCATAAGTCGCATCCTTCTCATCCTCTTCCTCGTCGTCATCATCATCATTCTCATCATCACACGTGTGTTTGAGGCTTGTGAAGGATTCATCCAGGGATTTTTATTTATTTCATCACTCCCCGCCGTCTTCTGAGGGAATCAGATAACGGCGTCGCTAACGATGATGCTGCCAGCTCGTCTGATGCCTGACAGGAAATAGCTGGGGGCGGCGCAGGAATGACGCACATATCAAAAAAGTCCTACAAAAATTCAACAAGCGCTCAAGTGCTGAGATGGGATCGTGGACGCCGGCTCAAGGTGGAAAGCACGTAGTGACTCGGAATATAATGTACTATTTCTTTTCAATATGCTCCCACGGATTAATCCATGTATTTCAATCCATTTTAGTGGGGGGGGGGCTCCCATTTTGGCATTTTACTGCCCTCTGCTGGCTACTCAAATTGACTTCAAAGTGCCCCCCGGCTCACATTGCAAACGTCACTTGACCATACCAAGAAACCAGGTGAGCTGTAATCAGTTATCTTAATTCTTATTCCACTAAAGAAATTTTAATCCGAGTATTTTGCCAACAAAAGACAATATTGAAGCGATGATCATTTTGTTTTACTTCCATTTAAAAAATAATTGAGCCAAGTTAACACAATATCGCCAACATTCTTCATCACAATTGCACAATCAAAATAATCACATGTGGAAATAATCCATAAAAGCAACGGCAAATTTTTCCTCACATGAAACGATTAAGGATTTACCGTCGGGATTAAAAGATTTTTACACTCTCAGGAAGCCCGACACTTCATTAAAACGGAAAATAATACTGCAATTGTTTTTTTTTGTTAATTATGATGTTGCTCTCTGACTGCTAATTTGGAAGTTATGTGTGTGCGTGCAATCGTGTTCACGCACGTGTGTGTGTGTTTTCATTAAACCCGGACAGCCATTGTTTTGCCGCCTGCTGTTTATCGGGCTGCGGCTATCGCTAACACAGCTCATCATTCACTGCCATATTGTGGTGGCAAACAATGAGCCGCCGCCACGCACAATGAAGCCTGACGGGAGCGCGTCAACAATTGTACGTTTGTGAACTCAAAGGTGGAGAATTCTGACAGCAGTTGCCGCGTTAGTTAGAAGGCCTCGTGTCCTGCCCGTCTGAGCTTTGGACGATTTCTCCTATCCCGCAAGATAGACGATAAATTTGAGTAATCGTCCACAATTGTTTTTTTTTTGCAATTTAAACGTGGCTCAGAATTATGTAGTGATAAAAAATCTGGCAGCAGCGGATAAATCAATCAGAGACATTGGATGCTCTTTTAATTTGCAAAATCATTTTGAAAATGTGTATGTTGATGCGGAAACAAGTTTACATTTTTAGTAAACATGTTGAAATACTAAAGAGGAGACGTCAAAGCTTTCATGTTGTTGGTGTCAGTACGGAAGGGGCGAGCGGGAGACTCTTTGTGAGAGTTTCCCCCTCAGAGCGGAAGAATCGGCGAAAAGGTTGCTCGGTGGATGATTGGCGGCTGGTATTTGCCGTGGCGAGGTGAACGCCAAGTCTGCTTAAAAAAAAATAAAAAAGTAAATAAATTAAAAAAAAGAAGTGGCGCCTCCCTCCCCCTTTTTGACTCTATGGTTAGAATAAGAAGCAGTCTGAGATAAAAATCGCTGGTTTAAAAAGTTAATTTGAACCCTTAATTATACCTCGAAACCCAATCAATGTTTAAATTTGAAACCAAAAATCCGAGAAATTTTGATACCCGGCTTTGAAATTGTAATTCATGTTTGAAAGCCAAATATAAAACCCTAACCTAACTTTTTCACTAGAAGCCTTAACCATTACTTGAAAGTTTGAAATCCGACTTGTCAATTTAAGACATAATTTGAAACCGTAATTTAAATCCTGACCCTTCAATGTTACAACTAGTCACCAAACGTGTTGCGGCTATGTGGTGTTAGTGTCGCGTTGGCATCTCTTCGGTTCATTTGAACTTTGACCCCGCCACAAAGGGGCCGGTGTCAGTCGCCGCTTCCAAACAAATGAATGAATAAAATGCGTCCGCTGGAGGTTAAAAGCTGCCTGATGCTTTTATTGAAGGTGAGCTATGCACAGCGGCTCTGTTGCGACGAGCATTTCTTTTCTTCCTTTGTTTTTTTTTTTCTCCACGCTTTTGTGACATTTGGGCTGAGATTGCTTTTCATTATTGGACTCCGCTGGATGCATTGTGGGTAAATATGGCAGGTGGAGGTCGCCCGGGGAGACGAGAGAACGTTTGGCAAAGTCAAGCCGCAGGGAAACGCCGCCGCCTGTTTCGGATATAAAAAAAACAAACGATAGTACAAAAAAAAAAAAACACCCACAAAACAGGTTGTGTACAAACACAGCAAGAGTGACCAAATCAATCCCACAAAAAAACTATTTGAAATTTTATTCAAAACCCAACCCACTCCTGAAACTGCACTTTGAAACCTAACCTGAGTTTATAATCCTAATTTGAAATTACAACCACAATATTAATCCCTGCTTGAAACCGCAACATTGAAACCACAGCCATTGTTTGGACTCCTAATTTGAAACCTAAACCATTGTTGGTAATGCTCATTTAAAATCTTAACCCTGACCACGATGAGTCATGACAGCATTATAAACACTCAATTCTGTTATCATGAGTTAGCTACATGTTGCTCAATGCTAATAACAGATGGAAACGTTCACGTCTAAAATCTGTGCATCTACCTAATGAAATAATTTTGATGTTAAAAAAAACAAAGAATTAAGGAATAACGAAAGCCAAACCAGAAGGAGTGATACATTTTTCCAAGGTGTCTGTCCAGTGATATAAGTGTTCAAAAATCCAGATTTTGTCTTATATTTCAGGTGTACCTTTCCAATGCCCTGTGTCATGTCTGAGTTCTGCTTTTATCTCATTTTTTTTATATATCCGATTTTTACTTGGCACTTTATATGGAGCTGTGGTTGTTTTTAAAGTCTTCTAAAAATAAAGTTGAGACTTACTGTTAAAAAAAAAAAAAGACCCTTCTTGGAAGTGGATTTTAAAGTAAAACTGTGACATTTCCGAGACGAGTAGAATACTTCAGGACACGTTCGACATCTTTCTTCCACTTTGAGCCTGTAGCGAGGCTAATGAGCGTTAACATCCGCTTATATGTAAAGTACCCCACCAGCCCAGCCGCCTGTGGTGCCCCACAGAGTGATGCGGAGAGGTGGCTGTAGAATACGCCAAACTCCTCCTCATCCGCTCATTAATGCCCGCTAACACGGTGAAAATGCTCGCCGGAGTTTTAACAGCCGCTGTTTATCCATGTTCAACGTGACAATGTTGACTTTCATCATCTCCACGCCAGCCAGGACATCAAAGTGAGCCAAGCTTCACCAGGACATAATAGAACAAACATAGTGTGTGTTTTAATGGCACTTTGAATTGTTTCAATGGAAGCTAACACCATGTCCAATCATACAAGTGTCCAAGGATGCGGGTGTCCATTGACAAAGGTCCCTGAGGATATAAAGCACAGGTGTCAAACTCAAGGCCCGGGGGCCAGACACGGCCCGCCACATCATTTTATGTGGCCCGCAAAGACAAATTGTACATCAAATTTGTGTGTCATTACTAGAATTGCAAATTGTCTTCACTTTTAATATATATTTTTTTAAATATTTAACCAGTTCTTACTCGTCTGATTTGAAAACAAGTGATTTGTCAGTTTGTTTTGTAGCTTTTACTGTACTATATAATATGAGGTGCTCATTCATTTATTTGGGTTGACAGTCATAATGGCCCTCCGAAAGAAACTATGACTACAATGCGGCCCGCGAAACAAATGAGTTTGACACCCCTGATATAAAGTATAAAAGTTATTTCCTACAGGTACACCAGTTTAATTATACAGGTGTCCAGTGATTCAAAAATTTTGCAGTAACATACCGTGGGATTCTAATGATATACTTGTGTAGAAACAGAAGTGGGTTTTTTTTTTAAATCATCCAGTGTTGAGTGCTTTAGTTGTGATGTAATGTCAGCCCGAAATAATCAGAGCTTATTCGCTCTTCACATCTCAAAAAGAAGATGAACATCCTGGAGGTGAAATACTTACTCGCAACTTGGTCCTCGTTTGTAACATTCTTTTCTTCAAAGGAGGGATGCCGTTAAACCCCAGTTTTCTCCTCAGGGGTCGGCAACGAGAAGCTGAAAAACACGACAGGCGATGTGCAGAGGAAAACTTTCTGCTTCTGTCAGATGATACAAATGATTATACATGTGTTTGCTTCATTTTTTTTAGAAAGGACAAAATACAAAGCACTTGCTCTAATTTGGAGTTCCCCAGGGCTCTTTACTAGGGCCACCTGTGTTTTGTTATTGGTTTCAATTATTGTTTGGATGCTGAATTATATATAATAGGAAGTAAATCTATCGTTGACCTAGATTCTCCATGCAATAAATTGAACAAGTCTCCATTTTGGTTTAAACCAGCCATTTGTGGGTCAAACCCAGAATGGAATTTGTCCAAATGAGCTCCAACCGAAGGCAGTACTTTTCAAAACGTTTTTGCCATCGTATGTGGTTTCATCATGTGAAAGTTTGATTAACATACCAACATTTGGAGCATTGCCAATGAAAAAGGTAGATGCAAAGTCCTATTCATCACAAGTTTCCGCCTTAATCACCATAATAATAATTATTATTGTTTATCTGAAACATCAGCAAGGTCAGAGGAAATTCTTTGCTCCTTGCTCATGTTTTGAACTACTTTAAATACCGACTGTCAATGCACTAGCAGTGAAAGGCGTCATCCTTTGAGTGTGCGTGTGTGCGTGTGTGTGTATGTGAATAATTAGAAGATGAAGTGGCTCCTCTTTTCATGGCAAACACAAGCTGTCTGAATTCCCTTCAATGAGTCATTATCAAAGTTCAATGTGAGGTTGTCGCAGATACAAAAGGGCTGCCGCGGATGTTCAGCTGAATTCAAATAGAAGATTTCAAGAACACATTGCAGATTCACCAGCAATTTGTGTCAATAACATCTTTTTTCCCTCCACCTGAAAGCTGCTAACCCTGAACGCCCACAAAAGTTATAAAGTTCCTTTTGCACCAGCAGGACACAAGCTAACCCTGTCAATGCATGTACTGGTTCTAATGTTACAGGTTGACAATGGCATATGTGTCCAGAGATACATGTGTCAAGTCACACGTGGCTCTTGAGATTATACATGTCCAACGACGAAGCAGGTACCTGATAATTTTGTCCGCTAACACAAGATTACCATGTTTTGGGGATTTTACTAGCGTATTTTCCGCACTTTATGGCGCACCTAAACATATTCTCAAAAGCCGACAGCGCACCTTATAGTCCAGTGTGCCTTATATATGGACCAAATTCCAAAATTTTAACTGGCCTGAAGCATTGTGTCATGAAATCAATCATAAGTGGCCCGCTGAAGACTATGAATCATGAATCAAAAAGACTATGGATCATTATTTTGTGATTATAAAGTAATTTGTTGCGTCTGAAGTTGAAATAAAAAAGATAAAATGGAGAATGATTTGGTTTGGATTAAAAATCTGACATGATGCATTAATGGCGCGCCTTATAGTCCGGTGCGCCTTATATAAGGACAAAGTTTTAAAATGGGCCATCCATTGAAGGTACGCCTTATAGTCTTGTGCGCCTTATAGTCCGGACAATACGGTATATGTGATTATGAAACAGGTGGCGAAGCATACCTGTCACGACACGTCTGTGTGCTCGCCCCTCCCCTCCTGTGTGCTCATGTCCGTGGTTTCTGTCTGTGTGCTCGCCCCACCCCTCCTGTGTGCCCATGATTAGTGTGATCATTCTCACCTGCCTCTTGTTACCTGTCGCATATTTAAGTCCTGTCTGTGTGTCACTCCCTGTCGGAGCATTGATGTGTACTGTCATGTCGTTTTGGTTCCTGTCTTTGGTAGTGTCACCCTGTCTTTTTGTTCCACGTCTTTTATGGTCAGTCCTGTGGTAGGTTTTGTTAGAGAGTGATGTCAGTTTACCGAGTCTGTATTTTGAGTTCCGCCAATAAACCCTGGTTCAAGCTGCACTTGGTCGCCCTGCTCCATTTCCACCCCGTTCCGTGACAATACCATTATCTGATATAATTTACTTCCATGTGTCCAATAATACTAGTATCATAGGATACAGGTGTTATGCTTGAAGGATTATAAAAGTAATATGAGGACGAATGAACAAAAATGAGCCTGTATGAGAGTTACGGTCATGTTTAGTCATAGTTTTGACCGTTCAAAGAATGGGAACAGTTTACCAGAAATATTGTTTACCATATATAAGTAGCTCGTGATCACTAAAAAAAATTCCAGTCTACATCTCTTTGGGTCATTTGGTTATCCACGACTTTAAGGCGTTTTTCCAGTGTGGACATCAAAGTTAGAAGTTTCCACCCTGTGAAAACGCATGTGTGAACAAGCTAAGCTAACTTTAGTGAAATAAAAGAAAATTACCAACAGTAATAGAGAGCTTTTTTGTTTTTTTCTGTAAATGTGGCTTTTTCTCTCCCGATCAAATGTGGAGCATTAGATATTTTCAATTTAACTAAGTGAGCAAACCAAATACATATTTTCAGGCTGACCCTGAAAACCATGCTAACACAATAGCATTTTGTCTGAAGAGAAATAAATATTTTATGCCTTCATGACTGAGCTTTGTGGAGTTGTTGACCAAGCTGCTGCCTCTTCCTGACGTTGTTAGCGCCGCGCTAATTAGCGAGCAGGCTTCTAATGGCGGCATGGACGGCACTCAAGTTGAACTGAGACCGGCTGCGTGGCTGCCTAATGTGTTCCGCGGAGTACTCGAAAAATCACGTGTACTTCATTTGATAAACAAACTACTGCCCTCGCTATTTGTTTAGTGTAGCCATTGACATCTGGAGACCAACATGAACCAGGGCTAACCCGCTGTGATCGGACAGTCTGTGACACATCGCCCCATGACAGCTCCTTATTGCGTGAATGAACTCTTGACGATGAATTTATCAACAATGCCCTCATTTAAAATGACAGAGAGAGAATTTCCCGGAAGAATGCTAAGTGTAGCTATTATTCTATGATTTCCAATTAGGATAGGGTTGATTTGAATTTGGACGAGTTTTTTTGTTTGTGTCTGTCGGTTTCCTCGGCGCAGTGATTTTATTGTCAATCTTGTATTGAGATTTGCGTTTCTATATGCAACTTGAAAACCCTAACCCAATTTTGAAACTAAGATTTAAATGTCAACCCTGTACCTTCATTTTGGATTTAAAGCCCCATTTTCCATGATGGTTCTTGATTCCATCTAGTAACCCTGACTTGAAATCCCTTTTTGTTCTCAATGTGATGTCTAAAACGCAACCCAGGCTTAAACCCTACTTTTAAACTGTTACTCTGACTTGAAACCCAATCCACGAAATTATTAACCGATTGAAACCCTGGCTAGAAATCCTGTTTTGAAATGGAACCCCAACTTGAAAGCCGAGCTTTAACCCTTGCAAATCCTACTTTGAAATCCTAAGCCTTACTTAAAACCCAACCTTTAAGGTCTGACCATAGTTTGAAACATTAACCTTGTCCTCAAATTGTGATCAAACCTCCATCTTGAAGGCTCGACTAAAAATCCTACCTTGAAACCTTAACCCCGGCATTAAACCCTAATTACAAACCAATCTAACGTCCTCTCAAGATGGCCGCAATCATTGATCCCAAATGATTCTCTGCTGCTTCCTGCGTGCAGCCTCAGCCTCTATTACGGCATCAAGAGGCTGTGGAGCCCTCCAGCGTAGAAAAAAGACAAACAGAAAATTAATCGGCATACTTTCTCTTTATCTGATTGGACTCTTGTCTGGTGAAGAGGCTTTTGTGCATCCGCTCAAAACCTCATGGACAACCTGATCTTGTTGATAACCACACAAAGAAAAACCTCTAAGCCTATTTTCACTTTCCTTTCAATTTTTCAACCAGGTTTGTGCCGATATCCACCCACACTGCTCTCGTTTCTACTCCTGGACAAAGGAAGGGTTGCCGAGCACTTAACTTAAAAAATGCTCAACTTGCTGTCGCTTTTGATTCTGATCAATACTAAAATTCCTTTTAAAATTGCACAAGTGAACAAAAACACTACAAAACAGACAGCATCACCTGTTGCTAGGCAAACGTTCTTGAGTTTCTATTAGCATTAGCCAATAATGAATACTGTAAACATCCATCCAATCCATCCATTTTATAGAATCCAAACTCAATATGCTAGTTTGATGCCCTTACCTAAATTCAAACCGTTAATTACAAAGTGTAACCTGAAAACCCCTGTCTTGAAACGTCCACTTCTTTGTGGATAAGAGGCTGATGACAACAGACGGAGTAAAAAGCCTAACAAGACAGACGTGAAACGGACCACAAGACATTAAGACACAACATGCCACGCAACTAAATGTATTCAAAATGAAACCAAAATCTCAATCCAGAATCCAGATCAAAAAAACGCGGCAACATGCATGTTAAAAAACAAAAAAACATTTTTTTTTTTTTTGGTTGTAATTAAAGTTGATTGTGCACTGCTGTCATATTGTTTTCACTTGTGTGTGTCACGTTCAAAGCCGAGTGGACATTTCCTCTTGGTCTTGGGTTTCTTGGTCATTCCGGCTGGATTTTAATTAGCCCCGCGTGCTTGGAAATGCACGATTTAATGAACAAAACGTCTGTAGCGTGTGTCAGCGTCGTCGTTTGGCCGTATCGCCGGTTGCCATCGCGCGGTAGAAAGGGAAAGTTAATTAAAAAGATATGACAAAAGGCTGTCGGGGCTCCAGCCGCCTTTTCAATTACGCCTTCATTGTGCCTTTAAAGCTCTCAATCAGCAAACATCCTTTTTCTTCTCAAAATCCTCCCCAGTGAGCGGACTTTGTACAAGCCGCCTCAAAATACCAAAAAAAAAAAGGAACAGGTGAGCTACAATGAAGGATTTTGTGTGATGCTATTGCAAGAAAAAGCATTTTGTTCCACAGCTTGATTCTGATTTTGAAACTCTAACGCTGACTTTGGATCTAATTTTTGAACCGTAACAGGACTTTGTAACTGGTTCGAACCATTGTTTGAAACCGGTAGAAAGAAGAATAGGCAAATTGAAAGTTGAATAGGATTAACTTGGGAATTTGGATTTCGGTCCGTTATGAACTCACAAAGCGCGAAGCTCTTCGTTAAAATGGTGGCGCGTAGAAAAAGAAAAAAATGATGAACCGCCCAAAAGGAGGTCACATCTTACATCCAGATGTATCATGTCTGCTGGATCTACAGAAGGATAAGCATGAGATTTTCCAGGAGATGTGGAGAAGAGGCTTGTTCATGTTCTCTTTTAATTTAGTATCAGATCTGGATTAAATTTTTCAGAGCAGTTCAGTTGCAGAGCCCTCATTTAAATCAAATGAGATTTGATAGTTTTCTTTTGAAGTTGTGCATTATTATTTTGATTATTATGTTATGAATATCTAAACTTGTCCAAACAATTTTCAAAGTTCTTTTCAAGTGTTGCTTATTGAGGCGCTTTTTGTGGTGTTGTTAAGAATTGACTTGGATCTACTAAATTTCATGTCGCTACAGCTGGAATCAAAATAATTTTCAAATTTATACGAAAGGTAAAAATATCTTGAAAATGTCTCCTTCAACCCAAAAGGCCACCTTCAAGCGTCTTTTTGAAAATGGCTTCTTGCATCTTTTTGAAAATGGCTTCTTGTGACTTTTTGTGTTTCTGCTCAAGATAATTTGCGTTGCTACTGGATTTGTGGACCACATTTTCAAACCTGTGTGAATGTCAAAAATGATTACAATTTCTTTGTAAGAAATTACTGGCTTTCTGTCTCTTTTTGAGCATAATTATTTTAGACTATTTTGGTGATTCCTATTTCAAATGTCACGTTGCTCAGTCATACTGACTATATAGATTACCCGAATGGCTAAAATTGATCCTTTGAACCGACCAAACTTTCTGTTTCTTTTTTGAGCGGACCAGATAGTAGACCTGTCGGCTAAATCTTATATTGCAAAGACAAACTGGCTTTGAAGGCTGAATTTTCAAATCCGTATGAATGACCAAGAGGATCTTACATTGGCATAATTGAACCAAATTTGCTGATTTTTTTGGGGCTTTTTGAGAGTTTTTGTGGGTCTATTTGGGATCCTTACCTACCAAATTTCACGTGACTAGGTCCAACTGACTAAATTGACCAAATACGATGTATGGCCATCATATGCCTGAAACCGATACCTCAAATTAAAATGGCCGATTTCCATTTGGGTATGGCTTCTTACGACTTACTTGTGGGTTTACTCATGGGAGTCGAACCAACCAAATTTCATGTTGGCAAGGGTTTTGGGGCTAAATTGAAAAATACATTAATCTTTGGGTCACCACTGAGCCCATTTTAAACATTTCCATCTCTTTCTCTTTTCGAAACATTAAATAATAGCAAGGATGAACACACAAGTAAAATTTGGAGAGTTTTTTAGCATGGCAAAGCCCTCCAAATGGTGATTTAGTTTGCGATGAAAAGATCCAGGCAACGCTCGAACGGCTTCAATTTTTTTGTGCTTTAACCGTCAGACATCCGCAAAAAAATGGAGCTTTCAAAAGCTTCTTTTCCTCTTCCAGATGTTGTCTTTGAAGCAATAAATGACAGCACGCCGAGAGTCAAGAATAATCTGAAGAGGAAGAGGAGGTAGCCATGAGTCAAAACAGATTTGGAGCCCTCCGCCTCCTTCTCGTCTTCCTCCACCACTTTTTTTTTTCCATGTGCAGGCAGAGCGGGGACAAGAAGTTCATTTCAGGGCCGACTAATTCCTTCATTACAGGTGCAGGGGGCTGAAGACGCAGATAGGAAGGACGGCGCAGCTGAGGAGGGAGGAGGCTAAGGAGGAATAAAAGGAAATGAAAGAAGGACGCTTGAAAAGTTGCGATTTTTGCGTCACAGACAAAACCCAAATCCAATATAGACTTTCTGACCGCTTTTGTCCAGTAGGTGTATATGAGCATTCTCAACTCTTAAAGAAGAAAAAAAATCTATCTCTGGACCCTAATTTCTTGTCTTACCTAGAACCCAAACCTAGATTTGAAACTCGTATATAAAACCAACACTGTTTTGACACCCTACTTTAATACCTTAAATGGGCTCTGAAATTATCATTTACATCTCCAAACGTTCTTTGAAACCTAACTCAGGCTTGAAACCCTACTTTAAACTCTTAACCCAGTTGTAAAATCCTAATCCAGTTTTGAAAACCAAACTCCAAATTGAAAACCCCAATGCTGTTTTGAAACACAAATTTGAAACACGTCTCAGGTTTGGATCGAAACCCCTTAATCGAGTTTTAACCCCAATTGTATCACCAAAATCTGTGACACAAAAGCCGAAACTGTGTTTAAAACATAAATTGTGACTTAAAGCCATACTTTCAACTACTAACACTTGTTTAAATCCACAATCATGGTTAGAATCCCTATTTAAAATCCCTACCCATAGTTTGGAACCCAGACTTGCGATCCCAACCCTACCCAGATTTAAAGTCTTGCGTTAAACCCCTAATTCAGGTCCAAAACCCCAAATTATAAATGTGCTAGCCTAATTTAAATCCTTAACTGTGGCTCAAAACTCTTTCCTTAAAGCCTAACCCAACAGTCTCTTAAAAGCATCCTCACACATTTAACAATAAGCATCTCTGCTGGGTATGAAGTCTTTGCTGTAAATGATTTATCACGTTAATGGATAAATATCGATTATGAGCCACTCCAGATTTTGCGTTTTGTACACGTGCTATCGACGGTTTCTATTATTGCAACCTAAGCGCGGTGTTGTAAAGAGGCGGCCTTAATTGCCTAACGATAAGTAAATAGTTTTTCTATATTGCCATCTGGATGAAGTCTCAATGGGAAACTGCAGTTGGAGTCAATACTAACTTCCAGTCTTTCGAGTTCCGTAAAAGAAACGAGCGCATCGTTTTGCTTGCGTGTACCGTAATTTGTTGTCGTCCTTTTTAGCAACTTTGCCTCAGCGGAGCTCCTAGTTAATGGCGTAAGCGCTGCCCCGCTAACTTAGTGGCGGTCAAAGAGCGGTCGGAGGTGGCGGGCTAATCGATGGCGAGCGCCAGTGATTTATTAGGTTTGCTGAAGTCAGCGGCGAGGCAAAGCGAGGCGGAGGGGATTCTCGCCACCTAGGATTCCCTCGTTTGTGTGTAGGCACACGCCGCCCTCGCGCGCCTTCTTAATGTGAAGTTTTTTAAGACCTGCGCCAATAACCTGCATTGCTAACAAATGCTGTTGTGCATCCTCGGAAGCTCCATTAATTGTGTAATGGGAAGAAAGGCATTGAGGGATGCCACAAGTGGCGCTCAGGGGTTGTGATCTTAAAGAAACAAGAAGCTAGCTACATGCTATACAGGAAATGACCACAGAAAGAATTTTGAGCCTGACCCAGCAGTTTCCAAACTCAGGCCTGGAGACCATTCGCGGCCCGCTGACCATATTTTTACGGCACTCGGCATGTACGTTTTAAAAATGACTTTTGATAGAGCATGCAAATTTAGCTTTTCTAGACATGCAAGGAAACTATCACTGAAATAGTAACTTCTTGCTAACACATTGTGAATTATGATATTTCAGTTGCATCAAGGTCTGATTTGTGAACATACCAAATTAGAGTCATGGTTTTGGTTCTGAATATGGCTGTGGGACACCTCAAAATCTGGAAAAAAATGTTTGCCGTTTCAGCTTCAAATTAAAGCCCTGCAAAAAAATAACTAATATATCTTGCTTACATTTACTGAATTGCTTAATTGGTTGGGTTTATCATATTTAGATTAAATTGAACTACTATATTAAAGATATCACTTGTAGGTTTTGATTTCTATAAATGTAACCCTTGATATATTGACATATGAAAATATTTTGGACACCCCTTACCTAAATGCCACTGACACTGAAGTTAACACCAGCAATACAAAACTGGATATGGAAGTGTGTAGCAAAAAAATGGCCTAACCTTGGAAAACAATTTAACTTATCGGCGGCACAATAAGTAGAAATTTATATGAAAGTATTTTGAAATAAAGAAAAATCATGACTGACATGTTCCCATGAATAAATACAATGTAAATGCAATACTATGCTGTCTAAGAAAATTTGAATAGCAAAAAAAGCCGCAAGAAAAGTCAGCGGCGTATGTGACGAGTGCTCTCAACACACTTCCGTTGTCTTCTGCGAGTTCTGTGTTTATGATATTGTCACCAAAAAAAAAAGACGTTTTAATCTCCTTTCATCTTGTGTCTTTCCTCAAGTGTTTTCCCACCAAGAAATAATTGGAGCAACCCCACTTGCACCCCCTCACTCCTGTCTTTATTCCCATCTTCGGTGCCATCCCGTGGGAAAAAAGAAGCTCATTGCAATTCCCGAGCAGGAAAAAAAAAATCCCTGAGAACTTCCCCTTGGGCTTGCCATCAGCGGATGACCAGCAAAGGCTGCATACATCTTACCGCAACCCCCTGCCCGAGTGCATTGTGGGAAGGGTCCCCCGAAGGTCCCCAATGGCTCCTCATAGATGGCTTTTTTGTGAAATGAGTCCTCCCATAGGAGTCACTTGTCTTAAGCGATTAAGCCACAAATGTGAGATATTTTTATACCCCATTATATATTTTCTCTCCCTGGGAATATTAATTGTAATTTGCCTGTGTTCTGCCCGGCAACTGGTTAACACTGCACGCCAACCGGCTCTTTAATTTAAATGCTTGATTTCTTTGTCGATGTTTTTGAACGTTACGCCTGTATGTTTTGCTATATATAGTATATAGTACAACATAAAATACAGAAATAAAAAAATAGCTACAGTTTAGATTTTTGTATCTTGATTTAATTGATAGAGAATAAAAAAAATAATAAAATGTAATTTTGCAAGATCAACATTCTTTTAATAATAAATTGATAAAAGAAATTAAAAAATATATATATTTTGAAAATGATTGAGATTTATTTTTGGAACTGAATAAAAATTACAGAAGTTTTCTTTTAAATAACACATCTTTCAAAAATGGAGAGACAATAACAGATGCATTATTCAATGTCTAAAACAAAATTATTCAGTCTCAAAGTGAGTTTTTTTTCCTAAAACTTATTTTTTAAAAATCACGAATAAAAAATCTAATACAATGTAAGAAAAAAAACATTTTTAAATGAGTGAGTGCTAGAAGATGCACGATCACGCGTGGCAAACCCGTCGAGATTTCCAAGCTTATTAAAGACACTCGAGAGCCTTACCCCAGAACCCCCCCCCCCTCTCAAGGCAGTTTTTGTTGCAAATTACATGTGCATGCGTGTGTGCGTGCGTTACAGCATTCATCTGAAATGCAAATAACACAGGATTTCCATATGAATGTGCATTTATTATGCGGAGCGTATGTATTTCCAGAAATGGAAATTCATCCTCATTTCCATCCAACACGTCTTGGCTTCTCTTTAAAGGAAATGTGATGTCATCTTGTCAATCATCTTCCAGGGTTGCATGTACGTAGTGGTGTGTTGTCATGATTTGAAAATGTAAATATTGCTTCTAATTAGTAGTATAGATTATTAAATAAGTAAGAATCCATCCATCCTTTTGATTTCTCTTTTCAGTGTAACATTTAGCATTTTATCTTCAATGGCATTTTAATCCAGTTTTTCAACCATCACAACCATCACAAATAAACTTGACTTGACTTGACTTGACTTGATCACATGCAATTTTGACAGTAATTGCAACTTTCTCACACATTGTCGATACAGCATTAATAATGTGAGTATTGCGGGATACGTTTCAAAAATGTGGTCACGATTGGGTACAGATTTACATGACTGAACAAATGAAGCACTAAAATAAATGACAGTAAATTATTAAATTGTCATTCAAAAGATGTAATATGCAACGTATAGTATAAGACAGTTTGCTGCGAGGGTTTAGTGTACTGCCTTTGCGCTCCAACGTGTCTTTTTCCATTATTAATCTCTGCATGTCCATAAATAAATACATAAATGAGGTCACGGTGCTTGAGTGTTTGTGTGTTTTATTTTCTTCTTCTCAGTGGGGGATTGACATGCGTGAAATGTGACCGTTAGCCACGTTCTGATGAATGTGGCGCATCTTGTCTGATATGGACGCAGCTATGTGTGATGTACTCATCGTTATCATCGCCGTTGTCATTTGTAGGTTTGCACACAGCAGGATGGAAGCTCACTATTGAAAATAACGCATGTGATCGTATGTACATGCAGGAAACGGGTTACAGCAAGATTAATCCATAACACATATTGCATAATTTATATTGCAAATCATCTTTCCCCGTTTAAATGAATGGAAATGCCATAAATGTCCCCCCCCCCCACCCCCTTCCAAAAAAAGACCAAAAATATCATGTTTCTAATGAGGGAAGTAACATTCGATTGTTTTGTAATCAATATTAAAACATTTGATAAGGATTTCATTGAATAGATTATAACGAATGTAGCGTTTTTTGTTAGTTTTTGTTTCAATTCAGTGGACATTGTGCTGCTCCTTGGTTGTGTGCCATGGCTGCTAGGGGGCAGTATAACACAGACTCCTGCTGCTGGAATTTTTATCATATTTCTCAGAAGATAAAGAATATATGCCTGGCGGTTTTATATATTATCTGTCCGCATGTTGTTTTTGATTACCGTATTTTCCGGACTATAAATCGCTCTGGAGTATAAATTGGACCAACCATAAAATGCATAATACAAAAAGCATATATATTAGTCACACTGGAGTAGCGGAATGTAACCCCAGCAAAAAATGAGGGATTACTGTAATTCATAAGCTTCCTCCTTTAAGTCTCAGACTTTCTTACTTTTGTTAGTGCGTGTCTAGGTTTTCCTTGTGCAGTGATTTGTGTGTGAATTTCAGGGGGTGGATGATTTAAAAAAAAGCAATCTTAACTGACATTATCATGATGCTTGAATAATTCACAATGGCATCAAGTATTCATAACGTATTGAACAGACCTACCTTGAGGCGCATCCCAAACCTGTGTGCGTGTGCACGTCTGTGTGTGTTTATTGGAAAAGGCTGGGGTTGATATTGAAGCCCCTCTGGAGCAACAAAAGGAAGATTTAAGCAAAAAGTAGCTTTTGCTGCACTTTATTGACGTTTTATGTTCATCCGGGCAGAGAACACAAGAATTTACACAGTCTCGAGTCTATGCCATTTGTAACGATTGCTGCTCGGCAGGCGCTGATCTCATCGGCAGGTTACACTTTTTACGCGAGTTGTACTGATTGATAATAATAATAAAAAAAGAAATACTGTACAATAAGTGTTGAAAGATTTTTTTAGCTTAATACTTGTATGAAGGCTAGAAAATATATATACTGTATTAAAAAATGTAATGAAAAATAAATAATGTCAACAACAAAAACAAAAAAAATTCATTATGAGAATAAAATGTCATAAAAGCTAATATTAAAAATGATCTAATCATATTTAAAATTATGTTATGGAAATGATACACGCATCTGATCCAAACTGTATTCATTCATTTATCTGCCTGTTATGGGGCCCTATTTTCAGCACAGCGTAGAATTGCCTGCACCTTAGTCACATTCACCAAAATCACATTATCTGAGCCGCAATTTAGACCTGTTGGTTTGAAGTCTTTCTGTCACAAAAGCGCCTATTACATCCAGTGTGGTGCAGTGTGGTCAGTCAATTCACAAATACGATAAACTAGACTTGCCCCAGCAAAAAACTTAAAGTACAAAAAATGGAAAAGACTTTTTACCGCAAGCGCACATGCAATTGACTACCAAAATAAAACTTTGTGATGTTCTCAAATACCGTACAAGTATGTATGTGAAAGTAATAGGTTCAATATTTCATTTAATTCTTTTTTTTTTTTTTAAATAAGTCTACATCATTTCTTCGTTCATGATTAATGTAGGCTACTTTTAATTAAAATGTACTGTGTTTTTATTTGAGTTTTTTCATTTTGATAAAGATTAAATATGTTTTGTTATCTGCACTGACTTGGTGGTGTTTTCCTTGACAAAAAAGGTTTTGCTAAAGAAATACGAATCATGATTAAAAGGGTCACTGGAATCGGACGTTTTTGTTCCACTGTAATGGAACCACCCCCACACGCCCCAAGCCACCCTCTTCCTCCTCTTCCTCTTCGTCAGCTTATTATGAAAAGTGTCCTCTGGGTGCGAACATGAAGCAATAACACAGCGGCAGCGGCTAATTGCGTTAGCCGAGCAGCACAGTGGCTGGCGAGCGGGACAAAGGGCAAAAATCTAATAGTCAGGTGGCAATATGGCAACCAAATTAGAGCATTAGTTTTCATCAGTGTCCCCCCCCCCCCATCAGCCAGGGGGGGGGAGACAAAGGGGGGGTCTACAAAACACCCCAATCTAATTGCCAGCGTGCAAGCGTGACTGGAGGGCCGGCGAGTGGTGATGTGAAAGATGTGATGTCATTCTTGGGAGACGTAAGCAGCTTTAACGCAATAATGCCCCAAAAGCCGCTTCATTGGGTACAGCATCCAAGTGCCTTGACCTACGAGTTGAATTCAGTCCGTCAGCTTGTAACACAAATTCGCTCAGATCGGATCAGTTTTCCGATTTGAAATGAGGTGAAAGTCTATTATTCTGCTTGAGTTTCAATCAACTAACCATTGGAAAATAATATACTTTGGTTAGTTGGAGTTGGAGTTGTTTTTTTTACCTGATCAGTTGGAAGAACTAACCAAGTATCTTGTCTGGGAAAATAGATTTTTCCTCAATTTCAGCAAGGACACATTTATGCGCTGTTTGCACTGTGTACAAATTTTTGGGGTACAAATGGTGTCGGCAAAAAAGGAAGAAAAGAAGCAAAAGTGGGGTATTTAGCGCTAATGTTGGCAGTGTAGGGGCGACGCGTGACATCACCGAGCCGAGATCAATAAACGGTGCATGAAGACGCACACACCCGACCTCCCGGCACAAAGAGACGCTGACCTTTTTTCCATGATGCCTCCCCCTCTCGCTCATCTTTTGTGCCACATCAATGTTGTTTTCCTCGTCTGGCTGAGGCCTCGGCGCAAAGAGCAAAATAATCACCGCCTTCGCTGAAAGCCACCGCGTTATCGACTGATTTAAAGCAAATGTACGCCGGGCCAGAAGGTCGCGGTGCCAAACTCGTTAAATGGGGGGAGTTAAACAAACTAAAGATAAAAGGAAAAAGGGAAACAAACACCAGGAAAGGAAAATTGCCCACAAAAACTATTGAAGTTCATCAAAGCTCGGAAACTTTGGGCTGCCCGTGATGTAGTAATCTTTTCAGGTCATCCATCAGATGTTAATCGAGCAAATGGTGAGCTTTGCCCTTATTACAAATGGTCGGTATCAGCCTTTTAAGGTATCGGGTATCATGGAGGCTGCTGATGCCAGCCACAAATACCTCAGGTTAAAAAGAATAACTCTGACATTGTGTAAGTCCTCTGGGGCAGTAGTTTATTTGTAGTATGGTTTGTTGGTCAATCAATCACCCAGTCGATTGGCTGGTCATTCATTCGTTCTGTTGGTCGTCTGATTGGTTGATTAGTTGGCTGTCGAAGAGTCAGTAGGTCTCTTGGTCAGCTAGTTAGTTAGTTAGTTAGTTAGTTAGTTAGTTAGTTGGTTAGTTGGTTGGTTGGTTGGTTGGTTGGTTGGCTGGTTGGTTGGTTGGCTGGCTGGCTGGCTGGCTGGTTGGTTGGTTGGTTGGTTGGTTGGTTGGTTGGTTGGTTGGTTGGTTGGTTGGTTGGTTGGTTGGTTGGTTGGTTGGTTGGTTGGTTAGTTTGGTTGGTTAGTTTGGTTGGTTGGTTAGTTTGGTTGGTTGGTTGGTTAGTTTGGTTGGTTGGTTGGTTTGGTTGGTTGGTTTGGTTGGTTAGCTGGTTGGTTAGCTGGTTAGTTGGTTGGTTAGTTAGTTAGCTAGCTAGCTAGCAAGATCTAAATGTGATGAAGGCGCTTGCATGGAGAGCCCTGAACGGCATGACCAGAATACGGAACCCCAACATCCGCCGCCATATCAAATTCAGCTTCTTCTATGTGACGGTAGAGTCTGTTCCCATCTATGGCAGAGAAAGTCGGACACTCAACCTAACCTGAGAGAGGTCCCAGAACGTGTCCTAGACCAGGATGTTGCGTGCAGTGCTTAACATCAGCAAGAATGCACACGTGACCAACAAAATCCAGTACAAGGGAATACAAAGGGTGGCGCACAAAACCTTGAAGTTTCCAACTTTTCCTTTCAGTCACACAAACTCGCCTCGCCCGCCCGTGGTGGAATGCAAGTTTGCTGGTCGCAACATTTTGCGTCAAGTCGACAGGCTTTGAAGTATCAGGGTGAGGAAACATCACGTATCAGATGTCGTTGCCTGGCACGTCTCACTGCAGTCGAGTTAATAATTCACAGTTGGAAAGTGCTAGAGTGAGCCAGCTCAAATCAAAGAATAATAAAAGTATTTCTTTTCTTCTTCTTTTCTTTCTTCACACAGCTGCAGGTGAAGCGTCATATCGCCGCCCATCAAATATTCACACAGCCGGAGGGGAAGGGGGACCCGGACGGAGCTGTAGCCAGCCTCTTTTGTCACTGAATCAGAGCCCGTCTCGTTGTGGTGCAGCAAAGCTACTCGCTCCAAAAGAGGTGTTCAATACTAACCAAAGATTTAAAGAAATTGATGTTGAGGTACAAGGATGGCCGGTTGTTGTAGGATTTTAGATTTATTTATTTATTCATGATATTATTTTAGACTTTTGAGAGAAGAAATATAGAGTTTATTTTTTAAGTTGATTCCGTTGAATGGGGCGTGGTTTCTCTTGTTTTTATAATGCATTTTTTAGATTTTCATGAGGAAAACTAATATTTTAGGAAGAAAGTCACAATCTTAAAGAAATATTTTTAGAAATCTAATTTTTGGTAAAAGGAAGAAAAAGTTGACTCGGTTTTGCATAGGATACATTATACTGACTATTGAATATAAAAAAGAAATATTTTTTTGTATACTAATAATATTTGTCTATTTGTCTAGGTTTTAGAATAAAAGTCCCAATCTATAAAAAAATACTAAGAATGATAATGATCAAGCTAATATTTTAAAAATGTACAACTAGAAATTCATTCCCGTTTTTACAGACTTCTTTCAAAGTCAACATTGATGTACTTATTCTTATTATTAACCAGCAAGAAGCTGAACAACAAAATATGTTACAAGCGTAAGCTGGAAAAAAAGTGTTGACCTTTCGTGCTCCATCTTTAATCACCAGGCTGGCGTGTGACTGATTTTCGCTAAAAGTCGAGTGAGGAACAACTTTTGAGTCTCCAATTACCGTTTTTTTCCGTGTATAGTGCGCAAAATTTTACTAATTTATTGTCCTAAAATCCGGGGTGCGCATTATACATGGGTACAAAAAAAAAAAAAAAAAATATTTTTTTTTTTAAATTTTTTTTTTGTTTTGTTTTTAAGTCCCAATGATCGTCACACACGCAGGGAGGCAATGGGTCCCATTTTTATAGTCTTTGGTATGGTCTTAACTAGGCTGGATGTAATTTTTTTTGTTGGCGTTGATTTCTCCGACTGCCCGTAAACGCACCACCGCGCTTCGTGCGCGCACGGGACAGCAAACGAGCAGGTGATCGAGCAAGCGTCTGATACGAGAGCATTGCGGTCGCATGGAGCGTGTTTGAAGTGAACAGCAGAGAAGAAAGGCAAAGTGTTGTGAAATAAAATGCACAGAACGGATGCGCAAGACACGTCAGCTATATAAAGAGCGAGAGTTGTTTTCTTCCTATTAGTTTCAATTCACAGTTTAATTAGCAGTTTCAATCAGCAAATAACAAAATGCGTATTACAGGTAATATTTTATTTCACAACACTTTGCCTTGTTCCTTTGGTCTCTGCTGTTCATCCTAAAACACAAAGGCGCTCTTTAAGCAATGCGACAGTGAGCGCCCGGCGCGCTGCGGTTGCGTGACCGCACCAAATTAAGCTCCCTGCGCAGTGCGCACTGAGGTCCACTTAAATTTTAGAAAGTACATCAGGACTTTAAAAATATCTTCTAAATTTCAGCGACGGCTCTGTCACAATAATCGGCCAGCCCGGTGCAGTTGGGCGGTCGGCGGCGCGCTACGGTTGAGCGTTCTCTCGCACGCTCTCTCTCTCGCTCTCTCTCGCTCTCGCACACACGCAAACCGGATATCATACGGAGGCCGCCATTACAGATGCGCAGAACGGATGAGCAAGACACGTCAGCTATATAAAGAGCGAGAGTTCAGTTCTCTACCTAAATCCGTATTACAGGTAATATTTTATTTCACAACACTTTGCCTTGTTCCTTTCTTCTCTGCTGTTCACTTCAAACACGCTCCATGCGCACGGAGCTCGGTGGTGCGTTTACGGGCAGTCGGAGAAATCAACGCCAACAAAAAAAATTACATCCAGCCTAGTTAAGACTATACCAAAGACTATAAAAATGGGACCCATTGCCTCCCTGCGTGTGTGACGATCATTGGGACTTAAAAAAAAAAAAAAAAAAAAAAATTAAATTTTCTTTTAAAAAAAATTCATAAAAATTCGGTGCGTATTATACATGGTACAAGCTTTTTTCCAGCATCAGCATGCCATTTTTAGGGGTGCGTACTATACATGGGGGCGCACTATACACGGAAAAAAACGGTAGATGCGTTGTTATCGCCATTACGGCGGCGTCGGCGATGTCGACGGGGTCTAATTGACGCCCCCGAACAGAAGTGTTGCCGTTCCCGAAGGCGAGGCGAGCGCATCCAGTGTGAGGAAGTGTAGCTCGATGACAAGCAGATAATGAGATGGCTAAAGGCTTGATCTTGACAATAATTAGCTGCTTTCGCCCCAGCATCCTGGTGCTAATCAAAGGTTAGCGCCAAATAATCTTTCTTCGCAAGGTGCGTTCTCCCTAAACGTTTCATACTCCAGATCCAATTATTTGACTCTTTTAGCGTATCACGCTCTCGTACTTTGGCCTGATAATTGCTGTTTTGCTTTCAGACACTCAGTCACTGCGGAGAGTTTTGATCCATCTGAAATATTTGGAATGAGAGGTTATGTCAACTTCTCTGTTGTACAATGACAACAAACACATTCTATTTTATAGTTGCCTGCTTTATGCCGGCAAGCTACGGCACAAAATGGCAGACTTTAGTTGACTTCTCGAGATGTTTTGGGGGATTTTCTCACCAAATCCATGTTGTAAAGTTCAAGTGACCTGGAGGGCTGTTTGTATGATTTTGTGGTCATGGCCAAATGGTCCTAAAATGGTGGCTTCAAACCAAAATGGCAGACTTTGCATGTTTTTCTAGGTATGGTTTGCGACTTTTTTATTTTGTTTTTCAACTTATGGTAGATGTCTCTAACAAATTTCATGCTCTAAAGTCAACAAATTGGTAGAATTTTGTATTCATGTTAACAGCCATTATGATCCAAAATATTGGCTGCAACCCAAAATTTTATGCTTCCTGTGTCTTTTCAAGCATGGCTTTTGAAGGTTTTTTGTGGGTCACCTCATAATAGGCATGCCTACTAAACTGGCTTTTTTGGCTATAAAATTTGCAAACTTGTTTAAACTGCCAACTTGAAACCAAACCAAAACGGGGGGGATTGCTGTCTTTCAGGTATGGCTCTTTGGACTTTTTTTGTGGGTCTACCCATTCTAGACATCCCCACCAATTTTTTTGCTGCTGGGTTGTGTCATGTTTGTTTGGTTTCAGTTTCGATTTTGGTTTGTTCTCCTTGTGTTCATCTTCAATGTCTGCCTCGTCAAGTAGTAATTGTTCCTGCCTATTATGGTTAGCCCCACCCATTTGTGTCTTCCAATCAGCTTTCTCGGCCATTTGTGCGCTTCGTTATCTCGTCAATGTCTCTGTATTTATTTCCTTTCTTTCGGGTCAATGTTGGTTGGGTCGTTCTCAGTGTGGTATGCTGCCGCACTGGGTCATGGTCCAGCCCAGGCTGTTTTAGTAGTTAGTTTAAAATGTTGTTGCCTGTAGTTTTGACCACCAAATTTCTAAGTTTACCTTGTGATTGCTGAAGCGGTAACAAGTTGTTACTTTTTTACAGTCATTTTTTACATGTACTTTATCAAAAGGTCTACCTTTTGGAGTTTCTTTTGTTGAACCTTTTGCAGCGTTTGACTTTTTTTCCCCCTTGTTTGTGAGTGCTTTGTTTTCCTTTTTATTTCCTTTAAATTATATATTTTTTTAACTGAACCACTGGCCTGCTTCTGTGCATTTGTGTCCAGGTTGAAGTAGCTTTGGATCCTGATTTTTATTTTTTTATTCAGATCAGTGGTCGAATTTGATCATGGTTTGTACAAGGACATTGAAATTAAATATGTTTAAGTTTTCATTTTCCTTGAATTTGCATTTTAATCTCTTGTAATATGTACTCATGCGATTCTTGTAGTAAAATAATTGTAAGTTGAATAACTTTGTTTGGGTTTAATTCTATAAAAAACTAGACTATTTAATATTGAGTATGGTTATGATGAGTCTGTATTAAGAATTAATATGAATGAATAATTATTAAGAATATGTGTGAAATGAATGAATAAAATATTTAGAACTCATCTGGTTTCAGTCAGACAAGCGTGGTGCCTTAAGGGGCCATTGGAGTTTCAAGCGATCATGTCGCCATGTTCTCAGCTTCTTTCATGTTAATTTTTCTTTCATTTTCAAGGATAACATCCAAATATTAGTCCATGTGTCACAGTTGTCCTGTATTTGAAGGTTTCAAGTAAGGATACATCAGAAAATTTTCAAATTTGAGTCAACGTGTCTCTGATTTGCTCGAAAAAGACATACAATTGTCCTGATTTGGCACCTCCTTCAAATGCAACCTTTACCATTGAAAGGATGTTTGACAGACTTGAAGTTAGGAGCCTGCAATGTGACCTTTTAGTTTTATCAAGGATGCAAATTCCAAATGAGTCCCTCAATGGGTTAAATTAATAATTGGTTCTAATCATGAAGGCTCCTTCAACTGCAACAGTCTTGTTTAATTGTTTTAAAAGAATTATAAAGTCCAAAAGGAGGTTCATTTTTTTAAGATAATGTCATGATATAAAAGGACAAATGTATTAATAAAACAAAGGATATTAAGGAACATTTTAAGTAATCAGGTTTCAGTTTCCGAGTGAAGCTCTATGCCTTCAAGTGCCGTCTGACTTTCAAGTGCTCAGGCCCTGTTTATGTATTTTCAGTTTGATTTTTTTTTTTGTCTACCTCCACCTAGCCTTTAATGGATGCAATTGGTGGTGCGAGCGCAGAGCTACTTGCGAGCAAATCGTGAGGCTGTTGTGAGAAGCGGCGGCGGCCAAGCGACGCAAATATGAAAAACAACAAAAAAAAGAGGGAGGAATGAAATTTCCTGGAATGAGAGCCCTGCAATAAAGTGATTCTATTAAAAAGCCATCTGACCGTTAATAAAAGTAATGATTTGACATCGTCGCCCTGGGCTGGCGTTCTTTTATTTTATTTTGATGCATGCGTACATGGAAAAACATCAAATACAATTGCAGGCTGGCCCGTGTTTTGTAACTTAATGAGATTTGGGAAGGTGGCCGGGCGAGGTGTTATTCATACGCGATGGAGGCGACGGATAAAGCCCGCCGCCTCAACGTCGCCGCAGCAGGATATCAAACTCGCGCGAATACGCCACCAGATGTTTTTATTTGAGCCGCAAATACGCCTGGGAAGATGTGGCAGTCAGACAGGAAATGGACTGACTTCATATAGCATCTGCTTCCTTCCAGAGGATTCGCAAAAGCATTGACGGACCTTGTCATTCTTGATGACTTCAAAAGGCCGGAGAGATGTTTATCACTACCCCAAGTGGAAATTTACTTTAAAAAATAATTTCAGTTTTGGTTCACTAAACCATTTTGCCTTATGCAAAAGTAACTAGCTTAATGCTAATATGCAATCGAAAAGAACAAACAGGCTAATGAAACTAGCATCAATGTTGCGATATAATGTAATGCCAAAAGAGCAGTTTGGATGGAAAAAAAAACAAGTTCTGTCGATTTCTCATAAGAGGGCAAGTTGAAGGCCGGTGACATCATAAACTCTAAAAGTCCAAACGATTTTTCAAATGTGGATTTCTTACACAGTTTTCCTTAGCGAATACAAAAAGGATGTTAAAATATTTAATCAAATGAGTCCATTGCAATACAAAGTTAACTTCAAATATAGCCTTCTTTTCACATTTTTAATAGAAGGAACTACTGTCTTTGAGGATTATTGGATATACAAATGTGAGGACAAATGATCTCGAAATACTGTCTTGATTCAACGGCCCCTTCAAATAAAATATAATATAGTCCAGTTTTAGGTCAATGGCTGAATTGCTGGATCGGGGAAGCAGATTTGAAGGCAGATGACCTCAAATGCTGTTTGATTTTAAAGGCTGCTTCAAAGAGGTTTTATTTTCTTTTTTTTTATGCATATATAATATGAGGTCCAATTCTAAGTCAACTTTGTCTTAATTACTGGACTCCAAAGACAATTTGAAGGCGGTTGGTATCTACTTTCAAATTTTTCTCCAAGCTAGTACATAGTAACGTACTTAGCTACTTCTTCAACATCCTTGTCGCTATTAAGTCCTGATAAATTACTCAAAACTTCTTCCTCTGGTTTGGCAGTAATTAAAAATATAAAAAAAGATCCAACTAATCGTAATATTTTCAATATGATTGGCTGCATTTGTAAGACCTTCTGACGAGCGACCTCAGAAAGACGCGAAGGCTGCCTTTGAATGCGTCGCCCTCGCCGCCTCGCAGTGCTTTGTGCCGCTTGTTTGTTTTTTTCAGCAGCGAATGAATGGCAGCCTCGTTAGCGACATTTGACGAGACAAAAGGCGGCGAACGTTTTGCTGTTTTTATAGACGAGACCTTGGAGCTGAGCCGACGCAGGCTCGCTCGCTGAGTTTGAAAAGTGACGCTTGACTATGAAGGTCCATCAAAGCACTCCGCCAATTAGCTACCATGAACAAACTTAAAATTATTTTTTCTTTTTCGACGGCATGTTGTTTTGATATTTAAATTTGTTCTGCTGCGTCTCTCTCTGGAATAAATGCCAACAAAAAAATTTGCTTAATAAAGTTGATCGCAGTTGGATGTCTCGCTTAAAATGGAAGTCGAGTCAAAAATGGTCTTTGCTCCCACACGACTAAACGTGCTATTCTAATTGTTCTTGTGTTGGTGGAATAAGAAAGTCGATGAATCCACCTGTTTTCAACCATCTGGGTAGACCCAACATTTATGCAGCACCGCTCCCTGCTGTCGACTAAAACTGACGTAACAATCTATTGTGAGTATCACGTGTGAGCGGAGGGTTAGAGACAGTACAAAATGGCAGCTCCCTGAGATTGACGAAAGTGGGTGCTGCTTAATTATTATTCTAGCAACCAAATTTTCATCAGAAACCATGTTCAGAGCAGCTGGGAAACATGAAACATGATGCTGCAAAAAAGTTTGTTTTTTTTTACTTGAGTTCTAAAGAACACAAGTTGCGAACATACAGCCGAAATTGTTACTATAGGAACGGATTTAGGGCTGAGTTGGGAATTTGGATTTGGATTTCGGTTTGGCTTGGTGTTAGAGGTTGGGTTACAAGTTTAAGTTGATGTTTCATTTGGTCATGTCACAATTCTCTATGGCCACTCACAGTTGATGTTGACTCTAAAACTTTGAGGTATAAAACAAAGCGAATAACACTGACACCACGATTTTTGTGCTAGTGGAAATTAGCATCTATGCTGCCGTGCTTTAAATCCATGAGCAATGGACCGATGAGCCGATAAGATTATGCCTCCTCATATTTTCTTTTTCCTCTGCATAGAATTATTAGTGCTGTACTGATGAGCTCAGACATTATCATGAATTCCACTCCATATCCATCTGTATTATACTGCCTCCAAGTGGTCAAGGTAGGCATACCATAAGCAATGTCATTTAACTGATGCAGTGTCCAAAATTTCTGATTATTGTTCCATTATGTGTGTGTTTCTATTTGTGAGGTTTTATTTTCCTCATTAAATAACACTACATTTTTTGGTACTTATATGGGGAAGGCTGGAAGAGATTGATGAAATTATTTGTAATTGTGTTGTTTCCGATTTTTTGAAGTCTTGTATTCACTTTTTACAACGTATTTTAATGAAGTGAATCAAATAATAAAATCAAATAATATAATGAGGGCTAGATCGTCTAATTGCCAGTTTTTGCTAGAAAAAGACTGAATATTTTCAGGCGTATCTCAGCAGCTGGTCGCCGTCGGTTCATTTCTCCATGGTGAGGTAGGGGGGGTAAGACAACAGTGTAATTACGCGGAGCTTTGAGGGGCTAATGCGGGATTGATTTGTAACTGCGGGACATCCTTGAACCAGATCCTCTCAAATGAAGCCAGCCAGCAGCTAGCGAGTGCTGCCTTAAGTGAATTTAAAAATGCACGAATAATTACACGTATGCCGCAAACTAATTAAGACGGTGTGAACTCTACGGCCCGGCTCGTCGCTCACGGTGATTAGCACCCTCGTATTTCACCACCAACCCAAAATGGAGTCTTTGACATCGGACGTGGACTGGCGGAAATATAGGAGGGAAAAAAAATTAAAAAAGGAAGAAAGTCAGACTGTGGTTACTATTTCCAAGTCGTCGCATTAATTGTGAAAAAGGCGGACGACTGTCGGCCAAGAAACATGAATATTTTTATAATTCAATGGATGTGATTTATATCCGGGCCAAAGCATCAGAAGGGCTCCTCTTTTTTTTTTTTAAATATGGAGGAATAGATTCATAAATAAAATGTGGGCAGAATGTAGTCGCTTGTAGAGAGAGAACTTTATTCTATTTTATGACATGGTTAAATGCACAGGTTAAATGATAATACAAACATCACGCTCACTTTCTATCGACTTTGTCCGAGTGTATTACATCTTGAGATTTTTCAAATACTGAAGAAACTGTATGTAAAGTCGAGAGTGATGAACATTTTATTTCTATATTCAAGCTAAATACATCCGTTCAGATTCCCCAAAATGCTTTATTTTCAGATTTATTATATGTAATCTTTAAAAGGGGTATTAGTATTATGATCACACTGATATGGATAACAAACTGCAGTCTGATATCAGGATATTTTCACTTTTATTCCTATTCTATATTCAAATTTTACAGCTGGCTCAAATTTGGATTTGACTGCAGTAACAAACTTAAGATGAGTTAATAACATGTGCCTCTTAACATGAATGTTTTTTAATTGTATTGTTTTTTTGATTTTTTCAAAGCAAAGTGAATCAGCATTTTTTAAAAACATCCAGTTGAATAATTGGAGATTTAAATAACTTTATTTATTCATTTATGTATTTATTTATTTATTCATTTAATTAATTGGGTGTCATTCATCACAAATGAATAAAATAAAATAAAAAGAATAAAACTTCTGCTTATATTATATTTGTGGAGACACTAAAAAATGATTTTTCAATGAAAGAAGAGGAAATGGGCAAAAAGTAGATATTTGATAAAGCATGTGAGGTATAAATAAAAACTGCTGAAAATGAGCCATGTTGAGTTTGGTACACAGTCAAACTTACATTCACCATGGAGCCACCTTGTATTTACAATATCGGCATTGCTAACATTAGCTTAAAATAACCTTGATGGAGCAACTATATGCCACTTCATCATGTCTCAAGACAAGGACATGATGATTTGATCACTTTAGAAGCCTTTGCAAAGATCTCAGCTAAAGTCGTCTTCGTCTCTTTGTTGGAGCAAATCTTCCGTCTGGATTAAGACAATCTTCAGGCCGCTCTTCATCCTCGTCTTGCTTTTCGTCTTTCTCGGCGCATCTGCGTTGAAGCTCGAGATTCCGTTTAGCCTCATCAGCGTCCGTACGACTTAAGCAAATCCTCGTCGAAAAGCCTTCGAACTAACTCTTTGAGACGCACAAACACGCCTAACCAAAGCGATGCCAGCGCTTTATTGGAACTCCAACTAATACTTCTTCGTCCTCTTCTTGGTTCAAATTGCAAGAGAGGATTGTGACCAGCAGATTCGTCGGGAAAGCTTGTGTGTGTCGGCTGTTCTCACTGACAAAATACAAAGCTTCGAGAGCTGATTGCACTCATTTTTTCATTCTACCTCTTAGAAGCGGTTAACTATCACGTGAAAAATAGATTTTATTTTACGTCAATAAAAATAGCTCTGCTATGATAGCTCAATGCGCATAGAATATTATTTTTGCGCATAGAACATGTAACTAATCTTTGTCTAATTATTAAAACAAAATCAATGTCAAAGCTGTCGAAAGTCAAAAAAAAAATCTGACTGGTTTAAAAACAGTAAAATGTTCACTACTTACAAATCTTGTAAATATCAAAATACCCGATGAGTACAAACCAGTCAATACCATCAACAAGTCAAACAAGAAAATGCCAGAATGATGCACGATAGTAAAAGGAGAACATTTCCAAGTTTTATAATTGGCACAAATCCCATCATCTAAGAAGTAAAAACGAGAAAGCACCATGACTGTCCATTATTACTGAAATACAATTAAAAAAAAAAACCTTATAACTTCCCATCACCACTGAGATAAAATGCAGTAACTTCCCATCAGAACAGAAATGAGCACTTTTCAAACCCGTTGTGATTGTCCAACATCTCCCAAGAAAAAAAAAAAAAAAGCCTCAACTGGCTATTATCACTGACGTAAAACTATGCCCTAGAAAAGTCATAACTGTCCAAAAAAAAAAACTTCAGAGGGAGAAATGATCATTCTCCTGTAAATGCTTCTCTAGACCTCCTGGGAAGTTGGAAAAAAAAAATCCCTAAAAGCACCAATGATGCTCTAGCTCCTGACGTGCTCGCATCTGATGCGACCCCCTCTCCAGCGAGAAAGTGAGCTGACAGGGCCTCGTAGGTAATCCGGCGTTAGCAAGTTAGCGCTTTGCCACCCAGCTGGAGAAAATACCTGCATTGCACCTTACGGATCAGCGGCGCAGAGCCGCAGCTTTACCGCCTCTGTCGCGCGACTTTGGCCTTAATTAAGTCCATCTCTGAAACGGCGCGGCGGGGATGGCGGGCGGAGCGCGAGGCGGATTTACACTAGCACATCTCCAGCGTCAAAATAGACTCTGACAAGCGTACGCAGTCAAATCTAAAGCATTTTGGGGAAACCCTCATAAGGCGAGGCATTTTCGAATATTGCGAATTTTATTATAACTATGACAATATTGTTTTTTCAGCAGTTTCCCTTTTATTTGAAAAGAATCGCACTCATTTTTGAATGTTTTAGTTATCAGACTTAGACTCAGAATTAGACTCAACTTTAGTCACCTCTTGGGATTGCTCCCTCATAAAATTCCAGTAGAAGTAGCTCATATAGAAGCAGTACAAAAGAGAACATTGCACATGAATAATAAATAAAGCGCAAAGCAATAGCATTCACACTGGGCAGGTACTGTGGGTGACCAATTAGCTAGAAAAGTTACGAAGACCGGATCGGAATATCTTAATCAAAATAGAAATCAGATGTTTGTACTTGTGATGTCATTTTTGTGTAGTTGCCTTTGGTTTTTATGGTTTCTTCTTCATGGCTGTCGAAGGGACTGCAGATGGACTCCTGAGGGACTCCAGTGGCCCCGCTTTGTTTTCCCCAATGTGGCCTCTCAGGACGGCGTTCGGGCAGCCGGCCAGCAGCCCTCCTCGTCCGTTGTTGTTGTTGTTGTTGTCGAGCCACAAGCTGCGAAGCAAACTTTTAATGGGCCGAGGTACGGGTCGCTTGGCTGCCCTAACTGGTCTCCCCGGACCCTCCTGTACACGCCCCCCCCCTTCCGCCGAGCACCAAAGCATCATGGGAAGAGGCCGGCGCAGCCGCCTCATAAGTCAAAGCCTGCAGGCTGGCTTCTTTGCCTGTGGGAACATCATGGAGCGCATGTCCTATAAAAGCAACGTTGCCTTTTTTCTCTTCAGGAATCCAATCCCGACTGTAGCGTTCTAAATTTATTTCCTGGCCACAAAAAGAAGAAAGAAAATCAGACGCAAGGGAAGAAAACACGTGTGAGCAAGTTAGGGCGAAAAAACAGCAACTTTTCATAGAAAGAAATGATCTGGAATGACTTTTTTGTAGTTAACAGCCACTTTCCGCCTTTTTTGATTGTCAATATTTTTAATTATGGACTGGATTTAAGTTCCTGAAACTAGTATTGTGTCTTTTGGGGCAAATCAAACATACATGTGTATATGCTGTTGTATATACAGTTCAAATTTCTAGCACTGTTGTGCAGGGTGGGTTAGGGTGAGGCTAAAAATGTCACTTCAAATCAAAATGGTAGATCATCTGTCTTTTTTGAGTAAGACCTTCTTATTGGTCTACTCGATTTATCCTCCCAAAGCCGGGGTTTGATCACATGCGAAAGGAAGTTGCTTTCGCTGCAGATGACTTTGAGGGCGTGGCTTGCCCAACTCGACACCAACATTCACCCTGAGTGATTCACGGCTGATGTTGCCACGCTGATGGTTCTCCTCATTGAAACCTCATTTAATCTCGTCGTCGGCCTCCCTGCCTGCCAGGCCTGCTGTCAAGACCGTTCGCTTCTCTCAGCGTGCATCAGGGCCGCCAGGGAAGATGGAAGGGGTTTCATTTACAAACACATTTTGTGAATAGTAGCACTGATGGAGAAACATTAAATTTCACAGCCCCGAAGCCAGTTACCCTGAACAACATTGAAATTTAGTAGTCCTCTCAATCATAGGTAGATCCGCAAAAATCTGACTGAGAAAACAGGAAGTTTGAAATTCACCCTCGGAAGCTCGTTCCGTGTAGCAACAGGAAAATTGGTAGGGATGTTAGCCATATTTTCATCAAGAATTTTTTCAAACTCTGCCATCATTCATGAAACTGTGAATTTGTAAACTCAGTCCTAGAACTTAGTTTCACTTACCATAGCAAAATTTGGTAGACATGAGTAAATCGTGAGTATCATGAGTAAAGCTGCATTACAAAAAAATCTCAGGAAACCAAACCCCAGAAGACACAGTAAGTCTAACATTTTTGGTTGAAGCGGCCATTTTCGAAGGATCCTGGCTCCTTGTCTGACTTGGCAACAAGAAATTTGGTAAGCAAGGCTATTATGAAGAGACCCACAAAAACACTCAAAAAAACCAAATAGAAACTACACAGTAAGTCTGCATTTTGATCTGAAATGATAATTGTAGGCATATTTGATCCATTTCCAGGGATGCTTCAAAGACAATCTGCTCCCAAAGCTTTTGTCCAATTGCTACCAAATTTGAACCCAGAACACTGAATTGATTGCCAATACTAAACTATGAAGCGTGTGAGTTCACGCCATTGTGTTTAGCCAGAGCATGGTGGTAAATTTGGATGACCTGCCATAAAAGACGAAACTGGTAAGTTGTTTTCAGCGCTCAAAGTCAGTTAGGATCATAAAATTTCAACGTAACCTTGCTCCTTAGAAAGCCAGTTTGACTCAGCAACATATTGTCAAGATGAGTAGACCCGCAAAAAAAAAAAAAGCCTGAAGAAGCAAGCCTGAAAAGGCACAAAAATGGTTTCAAATTATGCTTTCAGGTAACAATTTTTTTCCTTCAAAAACAAACTCCAATCAATAACTTTGTCCAATCGCTACAAATTTAAACCTTGAATGCTGGACAGATAGACGACACTTAAACATGATCAAAAATTGTATGTGGGATGAAGGTCACATCCTTTCTCCAGGCAGAAATATATAGATGCAATAATGCTGTATTGCAGTCTAAAGATGCAGGCCATAAACGTGAGGAGCATTGTAGATCCTCACATGAAAACAAAAATAATCACGCTGGAGGCTGAGTGTTCATTCCCGCCTCTGCAAAATGAGAAGCTGTTTCTCATCACGGCAGCAAGGACGAAAAAAAAAACCACCCACCACGATTGACCCGAGCGCGCTCGCGCCTCGCTCGGCTATTTCTCCGAAAGGCCAATCGACGAGTCGTCCTTTTACGACACTAATCAGAGCAAATGCGGTTACAGAGATGCACTTTGGGAGAAATGATTGCTTTTCAGAAAAGAATCAAAGCAAACGCGGGGCGCTAATGCATCCGCCATGCTGAGAAGCGCTACGTGACGAGCGCATTTAATTTGCCCGCTAAATCAAATAAGTTAAATTAGAGAGTGCTCATTTTAACGGCCCTCGGAGGGCGAGAGGCGGCGTCAAAAGAAAACAAACAACAAGCTGTCAGAATGGCTGAGAGGTGCTCTGTTACTCGGAAACCAAACACACAGACACAACAAAACCTTGTTTGCCTTTTCAGGTACAAGAAAACAATTCTCTGCAACGTCAACGAAAAAAAGCTGAGGGCCCAATCAGGAGGTCCCACCGCTGAGCCGCGGAAAAGGCCTTGTTCCGACACGTCTTCAAATACGCTCAGACCACAGGGACGGGAAACCCAGTTGGCTAATTAAAGGCGGCCAATTAGAGCGCTACTCTTGTGTGTGTTTTTACAATGAGCCTAAAGCACTGGTTTCAAACCGGAGGCCGATGGGCCAAATCTAGCCCACTGCATCATCAAATGTGAGCTGTTTGAAAAAAATGGAATTATCAGGAGCTGGATGATATGTCATTTAAGTCACATTTTAGACTGTCTCGATGTTTGCCCAAGCTCAGACCTTATGAAGTCGACTTCTTAGAGTTTCGGGTGTCATTGCGAGTCTTCAAACTGTGCCGCTCATATGCATTGACAAAAAACTGTTTTGTGTTGAAGTTTTTGAGGTTTGGATTTAGTCGTACCGCATTTTCCGGACTATAAATCGCACTAGAGTGTAAATTGCACCAGGCATAAAATGCACAATAAAGACGAAAAATACATATATAAATCCCACCGGAGTAGAACTCGCATTTTGGGAGGAAATTAATTTGATCAAACCCATTACCAAGAACAGACATGTCATCTTGAAAGGCAATTTAAAATAAAAATAGAATAGGCAACAACAGGCTGAACGGTATGGTATGCCAACGTTACATAAACACATAAACAAGGCACTAAGAACGTGCCTAACATAACATATCATGAGTTACTCAAATACCAAGAGCATAAATAACGTGCTCACAACTTTATCAAACCATGTCTTATTACATCCAACAATATCTCCTCTCTGTCACTTATAAACAACTCCGCTAACCCCGTAAGTAGAAGATACAGCACTCCCTCTTCTACGTCGCTTACATATGACTCGTCAGTTTTAGTTCCAACTATTCCACAAGCCTAGAGCGCCCTCTTGCGGTTTTGTGTGGAAATATGTGAAATGTATAGAACGTCATAACAATTTCACACAAAAGTCGCTCCTGAGTATAAGTCGCATCCCCGGCCAAACTATGAAAATGTGATTTATATTCTGGAAAATACGGTAATCAGACAGAGTCTCTCGGACAAGTGATTGCGATTCAAGTCATTATAGGCCAATCTACCAAATTTCATGTTTCTTCATCTAACAGGCTCAAGCCAGGTAGGCTGGAGTCCATGGTGCCTCCATGGTGCCAATTTTGTTCACGCCCACTACTTCATCCAAACAATATTTTCGAGAGGATGAACATGCCTTGGGTGTACAGTACATTCTTTTGCAGCTAGTCATCTCCTTGCTAGCCAGATGCGTCCTCTCATTTTTTTGCCCTTTTTCCTCGTGTCCAATTAGCCTCCCGCCTTTCCACCTGTGCCTCATTTGCGTGCATTTCAGCGCGTTTGTTTGCTTGCTTGTAAGTCCTGCTGGCTTTGTTGGTTCATCCATGGCGGGAAAACTAACAAATAACAACTCATAATTGCCACGTAATGGCGTGAAAATGAAAATGCCTCTGCAGGTAGGCCCACTAATGTCTCGCATGTTTAATCTAATTTGACATGGTGGCTTTTATGAGCGCAGTTCATTTGCTGGTATATTGACTTGGTGGGTAACAGCGCTTTGTGAGGATCCCAAGAAACGGACTTTTGGAAAATGATGCCGACAGGTTTGGGATTCTACAGCCACTTGATCATCGCCCAATGGCCAGCCAGCACTGAGGTTTTGAATGAATGCCTCAGATTTAGATAAGGGTTTTATATCTGTATTAGGATTAATGTTTGAAATTGAGATTCAAAGACAGGGTTTTAGATTAAAGCAACGATGTCAAACTAATTTTAGTTGTGGGCCAGATCATAGTTTCCTTCGGAGAGCCGTTATGAATGTAATAAAACTTGCAAGCAATATGACTATTAGTGAAGTCAATTTGTAATCTTAGTATTGAAACATAAAGTTGATGGAGGATTTGTCTTGGTGGGTGGGCCAAATATAATTACACTGCAGGCCAAATTTGGCCCGCAAGCCAGATTTTGACGCCCCAAAATTGAAGGTTCAACTCTGAATTGGGGTTTCAAAGAAAGTTCTCAAACCTGGGTTTGGATTCAAGACAATGTTAAGAACTTAAATTGGAACTGCAGGAAAGAATTGGGGATTGAAATGATGGTTTCAAGGCAGGATTAGGGTTTCGAATTAAAGGGTCAAAAATGGATTAGGGTGCCAGACAAAGGTTTCAAATCTCGGTTAGAGATTAAAAATAGGATTTTAAAAGAGGGTTGGGGTGTTGAACATGGGGTTCGGATTCAAATTAGTGATTTAATTCTGGTTTAGGGTTTGAAGGGAAACCCAAGATTTCAATATAGTCAACAATCTGGGTTTCAGGTCTTAAAAAATAGGATTTCAAGATAGGGAAAGAATTTTTAACATGATTAAGGGTTTTTAAGTACAATAGTGTAATCTTTAACGGACTGCGCTTTATCTACACAATATGGTGCTCATGCTAGTAAATGTGATTGCTATGACTACTTGAAGATGACTTTCTGTGTAACCCTTCAATAAAGGGATGGGATTTTGTTCCAAAAAAAAAAGAAAATCGCTGGCCATTTCTTTGAGTAATGCGCTGACACAGGCGTATGATTTATGCGCTACACGCTTGATTTGTGCGGTCTTCATAACACGGCGCCACTGCCTTCTTCTCGTGGTCCGCCCATGTCGCCTTCGCCGGTGCTGTAAAATGCTCACAGATTTGTGATTAAGCAGCTGCTTTGTCATGCAATGCATCAGCGGAGGTCAGCCGCTCTCCTGGAGTTTATCACTGCTGCTGCCTCACAAATTCAAATGGCTTCTTTATTTGCTGTTAATCCCATCATGTGGATACGCAGAAGCCTATTATTATTATTATTATTATTATTATTATTATTGTTATTATTATTATTATTATTATTGGAACATTTAAGGATTGTAAAAGTCCACAACACAAAAAAAGAAAAAATGAAGAAAATTGGCCTCAGATTCTATGCTTACTAATAGAACTGTGAAATTTTATGAAATATTCTACCATCACTCAATGCATGAAAAAGTCACAAGGAGCCGAAACTTGGAGTTGAACAAGTCAGCCCTTTATTTTTGAAAGAGACTTTTCAATTTGGCGCATCCCATTAATTTGAAGAAAAAAAAAAAAAAGGAAAACAGCAAGACCTGTTTTAGTTATCAAATGATCAGTGATAAATGACATGTCTGATATAACAATCTGCACACAAAAGATTTAAAATTAAACAGAAAGTCTGCCAAGGTTAACTTGGTAATTAACGAAAGTAGCCCCCATTACCAGTTTCACTGATCAGTCTAAAATTGGTTGGACATGACCATCAAGAGTTTCAAGCGCTCATGAATTCAACAGGAAGTCAGACATTTTGGTTTGAAAAAGCCACTTTGAATCAAATTAACTAGTCCTGAGACTTTGAGAAATTACCACCAAACCGCATTTTCACCAGTCATTAAAAAATTTCAGAAGACATCTTTTTCATAATAGAACGGACACAAAATTCTCAACAACCCACGCTTTAAATTGAACAGGAAGTCAGCCATTTTGTTTTGATACAGTGTTATGGGGCCAATCCTGGGCCGTCACGTCATTTCTCATTTTTGTAGCAGCAACAGTTAATTGACGGCAGGAAGAAGTGAAAGCGTGTCATCTACCTGCCCAGGGTCCAAACAGGATTCGGGTCAAAGCCAATATTAGCGCCATCAAAGGCAAATTGTCCAAAGTGATTCAGACGCAGGAGGTGCCACGCAAACGTGCTGTTTGAGATTCATGAGTGCGATTCGCATGCGGCAGCAGGAAGAAAGAAAAAAAGAGGAGGAGGAGGACTGGTGAAAATTGCTGGGTTTAATTTCCTGCCTCATAGACTGTTGAGTGTATGCGCAGCTACGCCCTTATCTGCAGGAAGCGAGATTTAACACCTCGCCTTGACTAAATGTGACCACTCTCAGCTCAATATATTAGCGCATGATTTTAAGACTTTTTGTCATCACATTTTTTTTTTGGGGTGTACTGGATAACCGAAGTAGGGTTTCGAGTCAAAGGTTGGGTTTAAAGAAAGGATTGAAATGTTGAAAAGGGGCTTTAAAGAAAGGGTTAGGGATTTAATTGAAGGGTTTGAATATGGGCTTTTGAAGCTTTTTTATAGTGTCAAACAAGATTTAGAGCAATACTGATGGATTTTACTCTTACGGTTCAAAATTAAGTTTTGAAGCGAATAAGGGATAGGGGGCGAAAAGAGAGTTTCAAAACGTGCCATCACTTTTAAAGGGTTAAAATTTTAAATGGGTGTTCCAAACCAGTATCAAGATTTCAAATTGAGATTTCAAACGGGGTTTGTTTTTAACATAACCATGTCAAGTAGGGAGCACATTGTGATTTTTCACACTTTAACAGCAACAGCACAATAATCTGGAGTGATGAGCCACATGCTGCTTCACCTAAGATGTTACCATGATAAGTCTTTGATCATTGTTGTTAGAGTGCTGCTCACTCTAACTTATTTTGCAAGAACCACACGGTAGACAGTATGCCCTTTTGAACACCTGCAAGTGGAGAGTCATTCGTCGCTGTGCATACAGCGATGATCGAATGAGGTCTGACTCTGGCCTCTTGCAAGAGGATTTTTATCAAGAGAAACAGGGTGGGGGTGAGAGTGGACTGGATGGAGAGAAAGCCCTTGACCTCTAGTCAAAGCATAGTAGGGGATGTTTTACGACGTTGTGTAGGATGGGACAAGCTAGGTTATTTATTACAGGTTACATTCCAACATAAGCATAAAACTAATCTAGCTAGGTTATTTATTACAGGTTACATTCCAACATAATCATACGATCAAGAAAATCTGGAAAACCCTGACAATTGTGTTCCTAAAATTCACTCAGTCGTGATACATGGTGACAGTCGCCGGGCGACTCTCATCAGCGGGAGCATGGAAACGAAAACATTCATCAACATCATTGGCAAGCAGCCGTAAATCAGCAGGCGGGAAAAGATGCAGGCAGGACTGTAGAGTAGAGCAAAGCACTCTAAAGTGTCAAACGAGGGGCCAGAGAGTCGCAAAGACAATAAAGCATTGTGACAAATAAGAGGCAAAAATCAAAAATGAGACTCGAAGAAGGGCGGGTGTTACCTCTGACAACGAGGTGGAAAGCAAATGAAGCGACGGTGAGAAAGGTTGAGCGATATTAGAAAAAAGGGAAGTGGCGGAGCGGAGGTGAGGGATTAGCGTCACGCTTATCAGACGGCAGGTGCAAAAAAGTAGCGCTCATTTGCATGGCTCGCCACCGTTGCCAAAAACGCCGCCACTCTTATCACAACAGGCGCCGCTCTTTCACGCGGTCAGAGGGCTTGGCCTCGCCGCCGACATGTGGGCCCCAAACACATAGCGTGCTTTCAAATGTTTAACCAGCGTACAAAGGATAAGGTTCAGTCTGCTCTGCTTCAAAGGTTATTCAGAGGTTGATTTGAATAATTACCATAAAGCCCCCATACATTTACATAGCAAGAGGTTAGCGCTACAGGATTAGCATTTATTAACATGGGTCAAAAGTAAAAGGGCAAAACAATCAGACTCGTTGAACTCAACTTAAAGGAGCACCAGACAACTTTTTGGCCATCATAAAATGTTTTCAAAACTCCTCTGATGAAACGTTGACTTAAAAGTGGTTAACGGTACACACTCCACACAGGAAGGCCGGAGCCAGAATCAAACCTACCACCTCTGCACAGTGAGGCGGACGTGCTCACCAACATCACCCGGTATTGCTTTTACCAGTACAAAAACATCCTGCAGCACACATAACTACAATAGAATAGGCTACAAAGACTTCGGTACGGGGACCACGCAGGAGGTCTTCCACAGTCCTGGGACCTTGTTCAGGCTCAAGTTGAACAAGTACCTGACTGCACCACTCAGCTGGTCCTCACAGTCCCTGAGCAGTATCGGCCAGATGCCGTCTGGGCCCGGGGCCTTGCCTGCCTTGATCTTTCTGAGGTGACTCCTCACCTGAAGATCTATAAAGCAGAGGGGGACGTCGGAAGGCCGGGGTGATGGAGTGGAGACAGAAGAGTGGCCCTGGGGGGTTGAGAGGTGATTGGTGAGCTGGCGGGGGGGGCTGGAGTGACGAAAGTGGCAGAATGGGGTACAGAGCGAGGTGACTTCCTATGACTCTGTGGTCGCCTCAGCCATCCTCTACGCTGTGGTTTTCTGGGGTGGGAGCAGTACTGACCGGGGGAGAGCGAGCTCTGTCCTGGGCTGTCCCCTGGACTCCATTGAGGTTGTGGGTGAGAGGAGGACGTTGATTAAGTTTAAGTCCATCATGGACAACACCTCTCACCCCCTCCATGAGATTGTGCGGTCCCTGACCAGTTCCTTTAGCGGCAGACTTTTGCACCCTCGGTGTAGGAAAGAACGGTTCCGCAGGTTCTTCATTCCCTCTGCTGTATACACACAGACCCAACTACTCCGTGCACCTTACTCCTTGCTGTACCATCTGCTCTCCAATATCTTTATGGTGGATTCTTGTGCTTTTATTGATTTTCTGTGATGTTAAATGCACTTTATGTTTTATTTCCTATTTACCTGTGTCTTATCTCAGCCTCTTACTGCACATTGGAATTTGGAGAAACGCAGTTGCAGTCTTCATTGTAGTACACTGTTGCATAGTCTGATTGACAATAAAGTTTACTTTGACTTCCTTGTTTCCAGATGCTTCCTAGTGTCAGAAAGTTTCCAAGGCTCCATGGTAGCGAGTGCCTCGCCTGATTGCTTGGTTGATTGTTTGCTTGCTCTGCTCCTGTGTTGAGTACAATCCAACACAACAAAAGTTAGCTCCGAGCAGAACAAGTCTACAACTACACCCCTTGACTCACTAGATCAACAGAACCCACTGACATAAGCGTAAGGAAGCTCAGGCATACTCCGGTCGCGACTCAAGGTCGCCCTCCTCCAACACACCCGATTCAAACCATCGGCTTGTCAGCAAGCTAGATGACAGGTGTGTCAGAGGAAGGAGACATCTGAAACAAGCAGGATAGTGGTCCTCGAGAAGTTTTGAAGAAGATATACGAGCTTCATTTTTTGCCTTTGGAATATCTGTTATTGGCCTTTCTTTCTCGCCAAAGGTTCAAGTTTCATTATGGCTCCCAATTGCTTTCATCGTGTTTTCTTGTATCGTAGAGGTTCACTATTCCAGATGATTCCTCAGGAACTGGTTCGATTGCCCCTCATACTGCACAATCTGTAGTGCCAAACTCCAACTAATGGTTTCTAGGGGCTACTGGTTCTGCTTGCTTGACATGTACGTGTTTTTCCAACTGTGGCCCCTTTCACGTGGTTCCTTTGGAAGGATAAAATCGATGTCACAAAATTGTAACTTTTCAAAGCTTCTTTTTGCGTGCTGACTTTTCTCTTGACTTGTTGCCAGAGTTTGTGGCGAATTCCTGCTGCCTCAACAATTCCTCATCAGAAAGGTTTCCGGTGAAGGATGGTCGCGACTGTTCCACTCTAGATCTGGATTGTCAACCTCCGCTAATATTTAAGGGTTTTCTATATTAGTGTGTATTTTCTTAACGGTTGTACTGTCACATGCTTCCTTTACATTTTTAGGAAGTGTGAACCTGTTTTTGAAAGAATTTAACATCCCAAGTATTTGAAGTTTCTTTGTTAGCCAAAGTTTAGCGTTGACTTTATTTTCTTTGCTTTCTTTGGCAAAGTTTTCAAAGTAAAATGTGATCATTAAAAAACATTTCGAAATCTCTTTGTTCACCTGAGCGCTCGCTTCCCGCTCTTTCCTTCAACCTGCCCCCCCCCCCCTGTGTTTTTTTTCCCTATCCTTTTGTTTAATTTCTCCTGTAAGCACACAAAGATTAATTGGCGCTTTCTTTTAACTCTTAGCACGTGCCGTCCTGCCGACCGCTCATTCTGTCTCTCAGGAATGCCTCTCATCATCTTTTCATTAGCGCTACCTCTGCCCTTATACATTATTCAGCCTGGCTCTGGTGTGCACGGCCTGTCGCCAGAGTGCATTGCGCAAACTCATTAAAAAACTATTAAAGCCCGATGATTTCCTGTGATAGAGCCAAACGGGCGGCGGCCACGGCGTTTCCGACTGATCTTCTGACGAAACATTGGCGGCGCCGCCTGTCAAGAGGAACATTGGCACTGCGCATTTGTTTAACCCTTAGAAGCGATGCTTTCATCCCGCTTGCATGCTCAGAGTGGAACGCCGCCGGCTTACGCACAATGCAGCCCTCTGCTTTTGTTGACTCTGAAACCTTGTTCGGGGCTTTCGAGGAGCGTTTTCTAGGCTCAGGGGATCGCAGTGCAGCGCTACCTTGACTTTCAAGCTTGTGATTATTCTCATTCATACAGGTCATTTTATTCGCGGGGCATTGAATCGATGGCAACTAAACTGGGATTGTCTGGTTGTCTTAAAAGACGTTCCGCCTCTTATCTGAGCAGCCTACATGTTCAGGCAACAATGCTAAGCTAGGACTAGCTTGCGTTGGAGTGTGGGCGGGAGTCAACTATTTATGCTTCTGATGACTTGGCTCTCTCATATTGGCAAGGAAAACCACACTGGCACTTTTAGCTGTTCAGAAAGATGACAAGTATTCCAAAATGTATGTATGTACTCAGTGGCTCTCATGTATTGGTCACTAGCATCATTTACCACGTTCCTATGACTTGTACCTAATAAAATGTCCCGTGAGTGCAGATTGAATCCAAGGTGACATTTGTCCTCAAAACATCAAATATTGAGTGGAAGCTCTCCAGTAGGCTTTTAGTGGATTAATTTATTCCGTTTTCAGTGTCTATTATTTACCTGAACGCTTTTGGTGACGACTGACGCCCTTTAGAAGCCAAGCCTCTAAGCGTATTGCAGATGTTTCTGGTTTTTTTTCTTTTTCTTCATCCTCACATCCTCCACAGCGGGTTTTGAGGAAAAGAGTTGACATGTTAATTGACGCTTTGTAGGCTTCTCTCCAGGGAGGCTCCTCCTTCTCCTTACTGATTTGTTTGGCGTCTTGCGTGATCAGAGCTACTGTAAAATGACGAGGAGATCATCTGGAAGAGTCATTCAGCTTCACAGGGAACAGGCGCCACCAATTTCTCAGTCTGTTTTAAAATAACTATTTAGAGGCAAAAAATTATCTTTTATTAATTCTTGTATCCAAATGTTTCATTCTTTATTAGATTTTTATTCATTTTTATATCATTTTTCTAAATTAAATTTTTCAAATTAATATAAAACTAATGTACATTGAGTAATAAATATAAATGTATTTCAATTACAAAGTGAGAAATCTATCTGTATTGTATTGTTTTCTACATATTTTTTAAGCATTATACAATGTCACTGATCTAGCGTAAAAGTGATTTAATTCAGCCTTTGTTTTAAATTTAAGATCCATATGATGTGAACCTGTTATATATTTTTACAAAATAGTAGATTTCATGTCATTTTTATAGCAATACATGTATTCTCGAGTATAGTAAGTACTTTAATTAATGTAAATATATTAATAGAATACTGTGTGCATTAAGGCAACCAATAAGCCAAGTTCTAATCCTGCACACAAATGTTTACGTTCTTGTTAAATTTAGAGCGCTGAGCCAAAAAACAAAAACTTATGGTGAACTAATAAAGAAAGCTTTCAAAGTTGTGTGACTGAAGGGGCACCATAAAATGATATTAATGTGATTCATATCACAGCCTATGAAGGAAAAGCTATACTCGTGTGCAAGCTCTCCTATCAATAGTCGCCTGATGTGATTGTGTGCAAAAGGAATCCTAATTCTTCATCTAGCCCCTTACACTTCCTTTCTCTGACACCAAATTTGCCTCGAAACATGATCTATTTTCATCCGACTGATATACTATTTGCCCGGAAAAGGGATAGAAGATGACACTCTATACAGCCACTCGTCAGATTGTATTACGCATACAGAATATTTTGCCTCTTTAGGTGAGTTTACCACTTTTGTGCCATATTTTGCTTATTGTCACTAAAACACTTATTTATTTGGGGGGGGGGGGGGGGGTGAAGAGACGCTTTAGCTTGATAACATGACAAATTGTTATGACGTCTACTACTATTACTGTGATTTTATGAAGTGTAATATCATTGAGGGCTATTAGTTTGACTGCCAGTTTGGAAACTCCTGGTCTCCAGTATGCTTTGAAACACACTCTAATCTGAGTGTAATAATTCCTGCAGGTGGGCCCATCCATCTAATTCGCCTAAATTAAACGAGATCCGTCACACGTCCCTCTAATGGCCGCCGCAGATTGTGTGCAAAAATCTGAATTAATAATTCAGCATTGCCTTGCATTATTCATACCAGCGCCTTTATAAGGACCTGCGTGCACTTTTTACAGTCAGAACTTTCTTCCTGCAGGGTCAGGCCACGACGTGTTCGGGGACTGTGGGATATGACAGTGACTTTACTTAGTTTTGTCCATTTCAACTATAGTGACAATGCAGTAATGTTACTTTGGGTTATTAGCCCGTAACCTAAAAGAAAAGGATACAACCATTTTGGTTTGATGTAGATGTTTCAAACTCCTTCTTACAAGTTACACAAATTCGTCCCTCAAAATTAAATGACGATATGAGACTTGGTAACATGTTTATTATGATTGGTTCCTAAAAATAAATCTGAAGAACATAAAGACACAGCAAACCTAAGCCACCGTTTTAAGGTCATTTATGCCATTGAAAGAAATTCAAAAATTCAGCTACCCATTTTTGATTGGCCTGTTTATCATAAAAATACCCACAAAAATGATCTAAAGAAACCATTATATATATCTAAATAAATTTAAAAAAATGCCATTTTGATTTGATGTTGTAAAACTAAATTGACTCAATTACACCCAAATAGATTTTTCTGGTTTTTAAATTTACTTCATTCAGCAACAGGAAATTTGGTGGACAGGTCAATCACGATCAAACCTACAAAAAAAAGTATCAAAAAGCCATGCCCGAATAGACATAGAAAATCTGCTGTTTACATTTAATTAACCCAACAAGATTTTGAATTCCACCCAATTATCATCAGTTTTGAAAATACATTTTTGTCTTCACCTTTTTCATTGCTAACATGACACTTATTTCCTTACAAGGATAAAAAAGATTATTATGATGCTCTTTAATCAGATCTGTGTGGGGAAACAAACCTTCCCCAGTGTCAATAAGTGACTTTTTTACTTTTTTCCCAATTCACACAAATTCCAACATGGCTCGATGAGTCGTAAACCTTCTACTGGAATCTTGCTGGCAAGCGTCTGCTATATATTCTCCATGAAGGTGAGCGGGTGCCATGATTGAACGGGAAGGCATTAGCAGCCAGTTAGCGCTCGCTCACTCACTTTTCCCACCGCGCTAAGGTGCTTTTAATCCCGCCGCTTTTGTCGCCTCCATCGTTAAGACCGCATTGTCGGCGCACTGTGAAAAAAAAAAAAGAAGCAAGGGTTTTTTAATAAGGCCTAAAACTTTGGAGGGTTCCTTAAGAGAAGAATCAAGATCAAACTTGGGCCAAAGACAAAAAGATCTGAGGCAATCCCCCCAAAAAAGTCGACCTTCAAAGAATTTGCAGAGGAAGTATAGTTTGAATGTGTAATGCCATACAGGTAACTGGAAGGCCATTTGAACAAAGAAAAAAATTCACAATTTAATGTTGTCTATCTGCCTTTTTAAAAAACCAAATTGGGTAGCAATCAAACTATATTCTTTTGTTTTTGCACACGCAAAACAGCGGTGTGTAAATCTGGTTTAGTCTTGTTTGCCAATGGGTACCTAAGGTTGTGACTGATGAAGATCTCACCATTAACTTTGAATGAATACATTTTTCTTTTCTCATCCATTGGTAATTGGGTTAATTGTGATAGAAGTTGTCATGATGGCCAATATGTGTTCCATCATTAGCCTCAGTCTGCATCTTTCTCCCAGGAGCACATACATTATGGATGCTCCTCATCCCCACTCTTCCTCCTCAATATGATGCTCGTCCTCGCTTTTCCTCTGAGCTGTGTAGCAAAAAATAAAAAATAAAATGATACTTTGCTGCCATCAAGTGGCTCTTTCATCTTGTGCGTCATTATGAAATGCAAACTCGACTTTGTCGTCTAGTTTTTTTTGGGGGGGGGGCACGTCATCTTTGAATTTTACAACAAAGACATACTAGATTAAAAATGAGGTTATGAGAAATAGTCATACTTTTCAAAGATAAAATTGCATTAGCATATTGAAATCCAAATTTAACAAAGGAATATTTTAAGAAGTAAATAAAAGAAAAAAGACCTCCATCTGTGAAAATGTTTTATTCTCTAAAGAAAAAAACGGGACTATATATTCAAGGACACGCACTGTTTGAAAATAAAATAAAAAAATACATCTTCTGTATTATTTTAAAAAATGACTGTAGAGAGGGCAGATTATATAATGGTCCATCACCGTCATAGTAGATCTTTTTATTGTCCCGAAGATGAAATCACAATTCAACTCATTTACATAATCTCAACCTCACACTTAAAGACGAAAGGGAAATAGTGAGAAAGGAGGAAAGACTGAAAGGAAGGGAACAAGGGCCAAAGGAAGATTAATTTGGAAGGAAGGAAGGAAGGAAGGAAGGAAGGAAGGAAGGAAGGAAGGAAGGAAGGAAGGAAGGAAGGAAGGAAGGAAGGAAGGAAGGAAGGAAGGAAGGAAGGAAGGAAGGAAGGAAGGAAGGAAGGAAGGAAGGAAGGAAGGAAGGAAGGAAGGGAGGAGGGAGGAAGGGAGGAACGAAGGAAGGAAGGAAGGAAGGTTTGTGGTCGTGAATGTTGAAAATGTTTAATATTTAAGATTGTAAGAGACCAAAACAATTTTGTAAAGTATCTGTGGTATTGTTCATTTTCATTCACTCCTATTTGTCACCAAAAACAAATTCGTGGGAAAAGTGCCTTATTCATTTCAAACGGCAATAATGAGCAGTTGAATTACTTTTCAAATCAGTTCAGCCCTAATCAGAAGTATGATTCCGGCTTTTCGTCTCGGCACAAAATTCCCAGTAGTTGGGCTGTTGATGAGCAAAACTTTCAAACTGAGGGTGAAAAAAAGTCACTTAAGCCATTTTGCTGCAAACAACAGCTGCAAACGGGAAATGAGCAGCTGTCTCCTGTTCGTGGGAATTAATTGATGATTTATTCGTTCATGTATCATTGTTATCATCTTAAAATTAAGTGCCGAGCCTCTTTTGACCTCTGAACCTCGGCAGCCAGCATGCTTGTCCCTTCGGATCCCATTGCTGGCTACTTTGTTTATTGTTGACTTATTTGTTATTTATTGCCGGCGCCTGAGCCGTAAGCATAAATCACGGCGCTTCCTCATATAAATGTCAGCGTGCACGGGCAAGCTCATAAAGCTCTAATTTGATCGCCATTCATGTGGGGATGCGGCGTGAATAAACGGCGGGCCTCTTCAATCATAGTTTTCTGCATCCTGTCACAAGACCCCCTGGACACACATCCATCAGGCTGATGATAAGACCCACCCACTAGCGGCCGTTCAAATGCACAGCAGGCTCCTGATTGGCCGTCTCCCCACGCGCATGCATTTAATTGGTTTATCTGTCATCTAAATTGAGGCGGTCCTTCAAATCACTCATTTTCTCTGCTTTTCAAAATCTGTTTTGAGGTTAAAAAGGAGAATGTGTTTGTCATATTTACTATTCACGAGCCCTAAAGGTAGGGTTAGAACTTACTTTTGTCACGGGCTGCATTGTAGTCATAGTTTCCTTCGGAGGGTCATTATGACTGTGAACCCAAATGATTCATTTGGAACACTAAAATGAAATCCTTCAACAGATTAAAAAACAAAAACATCAAATGACTATTTTTTTGTGTCCAATCTGAATGAAAAAAAAAAAGTGCAAATAATATTCCATAATATTGAGTACGTGTTTGCTGGAGATTATTTCATGCTGATATTTAATAGAGCTCTGCTGCCATCAGCCAGCGCAACAATGCAGCTGCAATTTTACCCAGAGCACTGCTGATGCACAAAAATGATTTTTTTGTCATCATTCACAATTGCATAGTAAGACATTTTAATATCGTGTCCTTTGATGGCTTGTAATACAAAATTAGTTTACATTAAATTCTTGGACTCGGGTGCAAAATATTGTGTTTGGGGTTATGCCTACTTACAAAAATTCAAAGTTGCTATGCTACTACCAGCAGCTAATCTGTGCTAACATGAGCCCAAACAGCTAAGGGTGACAAATTGAGATTTCTGATACTTGAAGACAACAAACAGAAGAGCAGCAGCTACAAGCTGGGCATGTCAAACTTCAAACATCTCAATAAAAACATGAAAATTAGAGCATTTTTAATTTTATTGCGTTCATATCGTACAATTCACAAGTAGGCCATGGAATTCATTTTTCCTTGCTACAAAAATGTGTAAATTTGTTTTTTTTTAGTGTTAGCTGTTCAATAAGAAGTCAAACCGAGGAATTAGATCATAAGTTGTAGAAGTGAAAAAAAAATGTTTTTAAAAAAATCTGGACATAACGACTGACTGCTTTATCGCGGAATGCATGAAGGTGTGCAAGAAAAAATGATTGTTCTTTAAATTAAAGAAAGAATGTCGGCAACAAAGACAAACTCTTGAGAGTTGCTCCTACAACGTCCATGATTGAAGCTCGTTTCTTCATTTGGCACCACCGCAAAATCTTCGTCTTTGAAAAACAAAAGCAACAGCAGAAAGAACAAGTTAATAACACACCATGCCACTGTATGTCGGCTTTTTGGGTATACAGTAATCCCTCGTTTATCGCGGATAATTAGTTCCAAGACCACCCGCGATATGTGGAAATCCACAAAGTAGTGTCACCCTTTTTTTCTTCCACATACATACATTGTTTGTGTATCAAGAAGTGTACATTAAAGCATATAAGTGCATATGTTATCATTAGAACATTAAATAATAGTTTCAAACATGTCAACACTATATTAATACGTAGTATAACGGCGGAGTCACCTGTTTTTATTTAGTGCCCTTGTAGGTGACTTCTTTGCCGCACTTCTTTAGCGTCTCCAGCAGAACGTCGGCGTCCTTGTCCGACTCGATCCACACCAGCTGATTCGGGAGGTCGATTTCAAACTTGACATCTTCGGAAATCAACCCATGTACGTTTTGTCAAATCATGTTCGTAACACTGAGCAGTTTGCACATTAAGACTATACTTTTTTTTTTAAATAAATGAAAATAAATAAATAAACAAACAAATTAATGTACTTTAAATCCATCCATTTTGTGCATCACTTAAATTGTACATATATGTTGAATGAAAATATTATCTAAGTATGATACAACAAACAGTTGTTTAGGATGACGGAGAATTTAATTGACTTAAATTTTGCTTATCAGATGTATTGTATACACTTAAAGGCACTAATAAGACAACTAATAATAATGACCTTCGATCTGATTGGTTATTTCTGGACATATAATCCCAGTTGTTTACTTTTTTACATGTTTCTTGATTGCGTCGTACAAGTTACAGGACCGATTAATCCTGACTAGAGTTTTGAAATGATTTATCTTGGTTTCATATTTTTTACAATTTTTTTTCCATTTTCACTTGGACAATTTTTCCAAGCATATCAGAACAGAAACATGAAAAGGAAATACCACAGGATAAACACTAAGGATTATTTTACAAAGAGATCCGACAGTGGGACTTTGGCAGTTGAAAAACCAGTGGAATTGGTAAATATTGATATGGACGTACTGGGCCTTTAAAGGGCTCACCTTCCAACCTGTTGAGGACTCGGCTGACGGCACCCGAACATCCTTCACACGTCATAGCCACTGCAAACTCGTGTTTCTGCCAAAACACATAGAAATTCCTGAAACATTTTATTCAACTTTTGTTCCAATCAGTGACAGTCATTGTTTCTTGGTTTGTTCTAGTGGCACATTTTCTTAACTGGTCATTCCTGGTGAGGGACAATTACGTTACTCATACTGTGGCTCCAAGCCTGCAACTAAAGATTATTTATTATTGTTATTATTATTATTATTTATTATTATTTATGCAACATATTACATCAATCTCAAGTCAAACAAATGAATCTAAACAATTGTGCCGTTATCTAAATAATCTAATAAATTTGACCAAATTGTTGTACGTATAAATTGGAGTCATGTTATAATAAAATTTGAAATCAAAGAAACGTTGATTAAAAACATTTCATTCAACAATCTAGTTTTAATGTTCGTTTTAGAGGTAACTTAATGAGTTTGGCAAAGCGTGAATGATATATATATATATATATATATATATATATATATATATATATATATATATATATATATATATATATATATATATATATATATATATATATATATATATATATATATATATAGTTGATCGTTGATAGTTGAGCAGGACAAATCGACAAATGAAGACGATTGAATTAAATAGAAAACTCATCCAAAAAAGCACAGCGAAAGGTTTGTTTGAATATAAATTCTGCAACGTCACAAATGCAATACGGAAGCAAACTACTTTATCAGCTTACAACCAGCTTTTCGAGTGGTAACACAACCGACTTGCAGCTAAATAAAACAAACTCGACATATTTGACAGCTTGTCGTAAACACTGAGCAACTGTTAGGTATCAAAACAAATGGTTGCTAGCTTAGCAGCAGCACCGCCGCTATAGGCAAGCTATGCTAATCCAACATTAAAAAAACATTTGCAGATGTTATTGCGATATAAATATGTCGGGAGAACTTACGGGCATGTTTATGATTTTGAGGCGTGTCCCAAAAAAAAGCACTTTTACCACCGAGTGACAAAACACAAACAAACAAACCACCACTTAACTCTGGTTGACTAGTCAAGCTAACAACAACCAATGATTGAACAAAAGGTTCCGGTTAGTTTTGCAAATTTCTACAGCTGCGGCATGTAAAAGCAAAATACAAATCTTTATACTCTTATTTTTTATCTGCTTATAATAAACACGTTTTTCTATTCAAAATCATACCATCAATCATTCTGAACCTGACTTTTATTTTGTTGACCATTTTCTTTTCCTGACAATTATAATGCCATTACGGCCACCTTGACGTTGTCCCCTTTCGTACATTTTGCAAAGGTATCCAAATATATCTTTAAGGACTAAAACTATTTTTTTTATTTTTTTTAGTCATAAGTCCGGTCAGGTCAAAACAACAGCAAAAATATGAACAATTTTTTTTATAATTGTCATTTCGACAAAGTCAGAAACTAGTTGGATTAAAAAAAAAACGTGGTTATTGTGATTACTGTCAAATATCAAAAAGGGTAACAAAAAAAAAAACTGACATCGTTGGTCAGATTTTAGGGTATATGTATCACTTTGTACATTTATTTTCAAATATGCTCTGATTCCCCAATGAACCACTAGAGAGAGCCCGCATACTTAAACTTGTGCAGTTCTGCCTTTGGTTGTCAAATCAAACTGTAATTATTTTGCAAATCGAGTCGATCGTTTCGAGATCTTGTTCATTCTAAAATCATACGGTCAACCCCGTCAATAGTAGCGCTTTCACACAAAAACAAACACTATTACAACATTGGATTATGATGATAAATCGAAAACAACAAAGGAAATATACGAATTTGTTGACAACACAGCATTTTTTCACAAAAATAGGCAATTTAATTTGACACCCAAAAAAGTATTTTCCCATTTTCATTGATTCATTCTGTTTTCGTCCTTGTTTCCCAGGGTCACAAACTTCACCACCACATATTGCCCTCGCGTAGACACACGCACACACACACAGATTTGTTTTTTTGTCTCATTCACACGCGCGCACATACAAACTATACCGTATATGGAGCTGACAGGGACAAACCGATTGAATGCGTCAACGCCTTTATTCTGATTCAAACAAATAACAGTTAAAAGAATGGATGTTTACATCATTTAAAAAAATCAAGACTTCATCAGAAGTCTAGTATTTTCATCATAAACTAGAGGAATTTTTTATATGTTCCCAAACACAATAGCCCATAATTGCGAACACTTCTATAAGGGAAGTTCAAACTGTTATTGCGGTAAATTCTTACAAATGGTGTTGTACTTTTGTCTTGATAGCTTCTTATCTTGTCTTACAAAACCGGCATCTTTATTCAAAAATGATATGAATTTAAATAGGTAATTTCTGAAGGAGTATAGCAGTAAGGAGGACTGAAAGAGCCCAATTGACACCAATAAATATTTATGTCATTCATTATTTAACAGTGTTGTGTTTAAAATTTTGTTTGTGAACTATAAATTAAACAGGCAAAATTCACCTGTTTTGATCCATCTTGGCGGGTGGCCATTTTGTCACTTCCTTTTGACTGAAAATGACATCACGGTTGCCAGCCAATCTCAAGTGGCGGTTCAGCTTCGGAAAACTAGTGACCCGTGATCGGCTGTGACCTGAGATCTGAAATCATAGACCCCTATAGATCCCTTCAAAGTTTCAAAACAATGTCTAGAGACCCCAATGACAATTTTTATTATACAATCAGCGGAACACAATGACTGATCTACTTCTCACACATTTCCAAAAGGGCTAAGACACCATTATACATTACATTTTGGTGTATAAATACTAGGGGTGTAACGATTCATCGATACACATCGATTGATCGATATAATGCTCTACGATTTATTGGCATCGATGCTAAACGTAAACATCGATTTATATCGCCGTGTTTGACCTCGGACATTAGACGCGACTTTATTTTGAAATCCAGTTCATTGTTGCTTGATTCCTCTTTCCGGAAGCAGTGAGCGGCGTGTTGTGTTGTGAGCAGAGCAGGCACGTGAAAGGGGAGTCGACAACTAGCACGCGGCTCCTGGGCTGGTGCTATGGCTAGTGTCCAAAAAGACGAGGAAATTGGCTCCCCTTTAGGCTTCAAGTCATTCTTTGGAAGCACTTTGGATTCCAAAGAAAAGATGACTCAACGAGTCAACGGACAAAACACGTGCAGTTTGTAAATCCTGCCATGCGGTGATAAAATATTTAGGGAGCACAAATCTCAATGCACATTTAAAGAAAAAACACGACATCAAAGTTCAGTGTTAAAATAAGCACTTTGTATACTACAATACTCTTGTAATTTCCTAAATAAAGAGTTTGCAGTACCTTGTTGATTTTGCGTATGAATTGTTATAAATCAGGATATTGTTTTATATTTTTTATTTAAAAAATGAATGAACTGCTTGAAGTAAACAGGATTTTCAGAGAACTGTGCCAGCAAGTCACCTCTTCCATTTCTTGAGGTGATTGTTATATTATCTTCTATTTTTTGATAGTAAGAGACTGAGAACAGGTACTTCTAAATCTCCCCCATTGTGAAATCAACATGTGAACCGGCCATGGTTGTACTTAGCCACTGTGGAGGAAAAATAGCTCTCTGTGAAAGGGAGGAGTCGTCATGGAAACGTCTGCAGCCATTGGCCGTCTGCTCGTCGCTTCTGGCTGACTGAAGCATCCGATTGGCCTGCCTCCTTTCTTTCCACCTTTTTTCATCCTCCTGGTTAGTGTGTGCCTGGCTGCTAGAGCGTTAATCATCGGCGAGGGCCTCTTGTCAAGGACGCCGCCTGTCTCGCTGCATGTGATTCATGTCACGTTTTAGTCAGTGGCTGTTTCAGGATGAGTGAATGAATCCAAACAGCGAATAAACAAATAATTACCTCAGAATAGTTCAGTTGTGTTTGACTTATGCTACATTTTACACTTTGGAGTCCATCTATTGAGACCTATCCCCGTCCCCAAATAAATAGCGACGTTGGCATTTTCTCAGAAGTGTGCATTTCGCAATGCAAAGGTAGGGCAACATTTTATTTGAAAATTACTTCCCTCTCAAATCTTAGCATCTCTTAGCCTTCAAAAGTGCATCAGCGTCAGGGATCACGTATACCGGCGATTGTCAACCGGTGTTTCGTGACCTTTTAGTGGCCTGTGGCGGTATTTCAGGTGGTCTCCGAAATTGGAAATGGATAACAATTGTAAGATTTTGACAAATGAAATGGATTTATTATTTAGACTTTATTTATTTTCCATTTTATTTCTATGAATCATTTACCCATCCAAATTATGTCAAATATTGCTGAGATTCCTAAAAGAGACATAAAGACGCAAATAAATAGCCTGTATAGCTCTATCCTCCTTGGGTGCAAAATAAAATAATAATCCCCCAAAGCATTGGTCCCTGAGTTGCTTCTTCATTATGTTTGTCCCTTGGTCCAAACCAGTTGAAAACCCCTGACATACAGTATACAGACAATTTCAGAATGTCAAGCAAGTGGTTGTGCTTGGGCCCTCCAGTGGACAAACGAGGAACAACAGTTATATTGCGAACTAGCAGTGAATGTGTTATCTATCGTCACGAGCCACGTTAGATTCCCTGGTGGGCCGAATATTTTTTCTCTCTCTCTTTCTCTCTCTCTCTCTCTTTCTCTCGCTCTCTCTCTCTCGCTCTCTCTCTCACTGGCTGAATGAAGGCATACAGTCGCCGCCGCCTTTCCTGTTTATTCCTGCCGCCCTCCCTCTTTCGTTCGGCAGGTCCCCTCCTTGTCTGTTTGTCGTCGCTTGTTTCTTTCCTCCCCTTCCTACCTCGTGGTCCTCATCAGCACCCTCCTTCTCTTCCGCCTTCAACGCCGCACAATCTTTAGCTGGCAGTGCTCCATTTCTTCTGTTAGCCAACGCGTTTTTCGGGCCGTTTATTAAGCCACGGAGACCAGGAAGGAACATATGCAAACGGGCCTAAAGTAAGACGTGGAAGTGGGACGTGAGGAGTCGTTTTATACCCTTTTTTTTTCCCCCTGGATGAGGGCGTCACGGTGCCCGCTAGCCTGGAATGCAGACTCCATTTGAACAAGCTGCACCTATTTGTCTTGGACGTTTCAAGGACGCGGACCTGCCAAGTGACTTTTTGGGACAAACGCGCACTGCGGTGACTGCTTCTGTCTCAGCATGTTGACGTGAATGGAGTAGCGACGCAGGGTGGGCCTGGCACTGGCACCCCACCTCCACATCCCCTCTCCACTATGCCACACATGATATCCCCCGAGTAGTTTAGTTTATTCGCCCCCCCCATGGACTCTGCTATCTCATCCCTGTCCAACTTCAGCTGTTACTTTTCCCAGGAAGAGCCAATAAAACACAGCACAGAAATCCCCGCGGACATTTTCCATCCGCGCATCGTCGTTTCCAGTTGCTCCAAGTGAGTTTGCTCGGTCATGGCGGTGAGTGTGAGCCTGGGCCGGGACACCAAATGGCTGACCCTGGAAGTGTGCCGCGAGTACCAGAGAGGCACCTGCTCGCGCTCGGACGCCGATTGCAAGTTTGCCCACCCGTCGCGTAGCTGTCATGTGGACAACGGCAGAGTCATCGCCTGCTTCGACTCGCTCAAGGTAAACGAGCTGCGGACAGCAAAATATTTGCGCTGTCACTCGGGTTGACCTGCAGGTGCCTCGCTGTTTACCTTTGGCAGGTGGTTTTCGTTTAACCATCTGGTTTGCTAGCTACGTTGGCTTAGGTATTACTTCACCTTTAATCCGTTGCAGAGCGTGGAAAAATCCTAACACGTAAACCATTTTATATTTTGTGCCCAGGTTCCAGGTTGGCATGAGTTGTGTTGCGTTTGGACAAAATGTGTGCTTTGCAGCACCCATTTACGTTCTTGGTGACAGGGAACTACAGTAAACGCAATTATTGTTTTCTTTTTGGGGCGGGATGGGGTTTCCCATTTTACTCCAAGGCAATTTCTTTACTTGTGGCAATCATAATTATGGGTTAAACCCCCCTCCCTTATATTTTAATTGGCATCATTCATTCGCAGATTGTAGTTATTTGTGGCCCAGCTTGGTACCATTCCCCTATTGTGTGAGTTGAGGGGGTTCATCTACAAAATGTAGTGCTTTGACACCTTGTAGTGGCACTTTGTTAAAGTGAATTGAGTGGCACCACTACTAATTTCTATAATCTTGTGGCACTGTAATGCCAGGCAATATGAGTGGAGGTGTTTTATTTAGACAGATAAAGTGCTTTGCCGCCATCTGGTATGAATGCTGCTGGAAACCTGAATTTCCTAATGGGGATCAATAAAGTCTCTCTCTCTTTCTCTCGTTCTCTCTTTCTCTCTCTCTCTCTCGTCACAAATGTATGTTGAAGTGAGTTCAGAAGTTTTATCTTGCTGAAAACTGAACATTTGAATTGGACCACCAATACAATCAAACAGGTCCATCCTACAATCCTTGGGCATCTTCAGTTTGGCTCTCCTCCAAGTGCCACATTCAGGTGTGTCTTTTTTATCACGTCGACTCATTTGCTCGCGCCTGGCCTAGGAATGTGCTGGCGAATATGAGCCGAGGAGAGTCTCCTTAAGTGTGCATGGGTGTCGGCCAAAACTGAATTTTGGAAAACACCTAGCGCTCTTATGCTAGTATGATCAGGAAATTGTCCTTTAGTTGGATAATAGGTTACAAGAATTATGATACTTCATTTGTCATGAATAATTTGTGTGCCAAAATACATTTAGCGTCAAATAGTGAATCATGTTCTTACGTGGGCCTGTGCATCCTCAATTCTCATCGCAACGGCGCTTGTGACTCACACGCCTTTCCCACACAGCCGCAACCCAAAGCGTTGGAAAATGTTTTACTGCTTTCAGGTTTTCAATGACTGGGCGATGACTTGGTCAGTGGAGACATTTGCGGCTGCATCGTGGTTTGAGGTTCAAGCTTTCCCTTTATTCGGCGCCCTCATATGTTACAGCCGCATATGCATACATCCACATTCAATACCATTTGGGCAAAACGTGCACATTAAGTTGTTGCAAGGATGTGCAAGCTTCAGTGCCACAATTAGAATTTAAATGGACACCAAGTTGTTTGCGTCAACCTATGAATGAAAAAAAAAGTTTTCTTAAAAAGGCGACCTCAGCAAAAATAATAAAAGAATTGGAATTAAAATAAAGCAGGTAAGACAGGAAAAAGGTATTTGCAAACGGCATCATGTTAAAAAAAAAAAAGTGTGAATTATAGTGCACATTGATTTTTTTTATGTACAGAAAATATTGTACCTCATTACCGTAATTTTCGGACTATAAGTCGCACCGGAGTATAAGTCGCACAAGCCATAAAATGCCCAAAAAAGTGAAGAAAAAAAAAACATATATGTATATAAGTCGCTCTTGAGTATAAGTCGCCACCCCCCCCACCCAAACTATGAAAAAAAACGCAACTTATAGTCCGAAAATTACGGTAATAAGAATAATAATCAGAATTGGTTTCGAAATAAAATAGTTCTTGTTTGTTTGGATATACTATGTATGCATATGTATAATGCAATGTCTTACGTAGATGAGCTAACGGAAATTAGCATCAATGTTTATGGTAATTCCAACCAAACCTTCAACAACTGCCACTTTAGCGCGTTTAGACCAGCAGCACATACAAGGACAGCTCACAATCAAAAACACCAAAATGTGTAGCTGTTTCATGAACATTTGCTAGCTTGATGCTAAAATATGCAAGATGCCATGGACAGGCTAAATGCAATTAGCTAACTGCTACTTTACACACAGAGCACAGGAGCAGCAACACATGCAAAAGAAAACAATATAAAACATTTATCATAGGCAAGTCTTGTATTCTCAAGGATGATTACAATATAATTATTCATTTTGCATGCAGGGTGTCCGATAATACAATTTCTGCCCAGCTTGTGTTCAAAGTGTGCCTTTGCGGGACGTTTGGTTTCCTGCTGCAAAGGAAAAGTGCGAGCCTGACGAGTGGAATGGTGTAGCATCTCAGCTCGCAGCCGCCGCTGTCTCCTTGCTTATTGAGTTTGAATGCATTATTAGTCCATTTTTTCACGTTATGTCATCCAGAGCAGCAGAGATGGAGAAGGCAGTGTAGAGGGGGGCCTAGCAACAGCACAGGAGTGCGTAGCCATTGGATAGTTTGATCATCCTGAGTGGCACGGCTGTTTTTAGCACTGAGCAACAGTCTGCCTCGGTATTGTTGGCATGGAGGGCAGCAAGAGGCCTGCTGCCGTTTTGCGCAGAACGCCAGGAGGACGCGTTGGAGGCCTGCCTCGTGGAACGAGGAATTTACAAAATTGGTTTACCCTTCCTGTTTAATGTGTTTGCACCTCCTGTCTGATTTAAGTGCTCGCTGCGCCCGCAGATATGATTGTGTCTTGAAATGTTGGGTGTTATTGGGATTTCCAGGAACTCAATATTTTGAACGTTGTATCATATGACCAAACAAGTAGCCACAAGGTGGCGGAGATTCCCCGGCAGACTCTTCAACTTTTCAGTGTCTCGTTGTGTGCTTTGTTTAGCGTTTGCTGGGGCATTTGCACTAACTTGTGGCTACTTGCCCGATCATGTGATACAACTGAGTTCCTGGAAATTTAAATAACCATATCTGCAGGCTCAGGGAAAACTTAAAACAGACAGGCTCAAGAACATAAAAAATGGAATGGTAAGGGATTAGTATAGAATTTAATTGAATGCAATTGAGAAACTATACTATAGCTTAATTCTCCGCAACAAGAGTCTGTGCAACAAAAGTGGTACCTTTTGCCCCAACGTCTGACACATATTAAACTTGAGGTGCAATAAAAGATGGTTTGACAACACGGAGCGCTGAGATGTGACCATTTGTTTCCATTCTCCAACTTTTATCTCATCAGTCTTGTTTGTTCAGCTTGTTGGCTACGAGGGAAATTTCACAAACTGCGGCAAATATTTTCGCATAGTTCAAAATGAATACATGTATTGGAGTCTTTTTTGTTGTTGTTGTGATTTTATTCGTAGAATTCTGATTAGGCTGCTGTTCTTGTTGCCCTGCCACACTCAAAAATTTCTATAAAGTTTTACTGCTGACAGGTATTTATGACATCACATCATGTACATAGGGGTCAAACGTTTACGGCAAAGTTCCCAGTGGTGCAAATAAGCTATATGTGCCCTGAGATTGGCTGGTGACCAAGTCATTGTTTACCGTACCTCTGAGCTAAGGTCACCTGAGGTCACCTGAGTCAAGTTCACCAATGATGCCAGTGAGTGCTCCAGTAATTAAAAAGATTGACTTTTTTTTTCCCCAGCAGTACATGGCCGCAATTGTTCTTTGCTCAACCATAACCTTTCCAAATGCATCTGACCATGTACAATTTTGGAGACGGCTGGCGCATTGTTCATAAATTATCCAGCACAAGATCCTTGGAGACCTCATTAGTGCTTAATTTTAGCAGAACTTACAAAATGCCACCCTGTATTTAAAACCCACTTGACGCTTAGCTAACAAATCGTTCTGTTTTGTGATGATCATGAAATGGCAAGTTTTATAATTATTGATGTCCGGGTGAGTCACAGATTTATTTATTTGTTGTTGTGTTTGTGTGCATATTTGGCACTTGTGTGTGTGTGTGTAGAAGTAGAAGCTCATTTCTGGTAGCTGTCAATGGTTTCCTCATGTTAGCATTAAGCTAGCGGACTCACATTAGACAAAATGAAATTGTTTGATTACATTTTGGTGTTCAGAAGTTTAATTTGCTTTAATGTGTACGTTTTACAGTAGACTTAATCTACGAGTAACAAATAGTTTGACGTAAGTGCACTGCCTTTTATTTGAACAACTGAGCAAAACAGTCTTTGTTTTTAAACCTCAACGTGAAGTTGGTACTAGATAGTATCCCAGTGTTTGACACCAAAAGCTAAGGAATACTTTTAAAAAGTATGTTTTGATAAATTTACACTTGTTAAAGTGTGACGGGTAAAAGGATCTTTTCACTTTTGACAAGGAACACCAACTGGGCATTAACCCTTTAAGTTATTCTGTTAAGATTTCCAAGATTGACGACACAAGTGCTCCTATTGCTTCGAGGTAGTTTGAGCAATTTGATGCTTGAAATCAAATCTGCCCCGGTCGTGTTTATCTTTTGCGGTGGCCATAATGTTCCATAAAGCAATTTATGGTCTCGTGTTTGGAGGCTCATCAGTGTGTCGCTTTTCCTGTTCTTTTATTCAGGGCCGCTGCGCGCGAGAGAACTGCAAATACCTGCATCCTCCGCCACACCTCAAAACCCAGCTGGAGATTAACGGCAGGAACAACCTGATCCAGCAGAAGGCCGCTGCCGCCATGTTGGCTCAACAGATGCACTTCATGCTACCTGGAGCGCAACTGCAGCCTATGGTGCGTCCCCAAATACGACATTCTTATTTCTCAAAATGTTCTGGCATTAACCCTTTTATCTCATTGGATATGGGCAAACCCACCTGACATAAGTGAAAGTCTAAATACGGAAAAAAATCATTTGTGATGGTAATGCTAGCATATAATGCAAATCACTCTGGATGAGCTAATGGATATTAGCATTGCTATGACATCAATCATACCGCAGTCTCTGCGAGAACGATTATTACATCTGCAAATGTTTACACTCCGTATTTTACAGTGGCGCTCAGTGCTGCCCAGTGTGGCGCAACATTTTACGACACTGAAAGTGTTCAAATGTATTTGAATGTTGTCTACTGTAAAAACATTTGCAAAATATGCCATTTACTGCAACAGAGGTTCACTGTATACTTAAAAAACTCTTAAGTTACGGCACTCTTATGTCAAGGTGCCACTATAAAGAATATCCTCTTTGTGACATTTTTGTTTGGTGGTAATGCTGTAAGAGTTTGGGCTGTACAATATGTTAATTGCCTCAGTAAATATCGTGAGGCAGTGATGTAACAAACGTTGTTTTCTCGAACCCACAGACAACGTTCTCTGTGACTCCCTCGCTGGCGAATAGTCCCAGTATGCCATTTAGTCCCTACCTAAACCACATGGGCCCGAGCATGGGCTTGATGCCTGACCTGCTGCCCAGCACTTCCCTGCTGGTCCCCGGAAGTCCAACCGGCCTGTCTGCCATGGGCAATGCTGCGGCCCCGCCCAAACACTCCCGCACCGATAAGCTGGAGGTATGGCACCGATGTGTTCCTTTGGCGCACATTGAAAGGTAAACACGGGTCGTGGTTTGTCGCAGGTTTGTCGCGAATTCCAGCGTGGGAACTGCACTCGCGGGGAGAGCGACTGTCGCTATGCGCACCCCCTAGAGGCCGCCATGGTGGATTGCAATGAGAACTGTGTAATCGTTTGCATGGACTACGTGAAGGGACGCTGCGGCCGGGACAAGTGCAAATACTTTCACCCTCCTACTCACCTGCAGGCCAGGATCAAGGCTGGACACAATACGGCTTCTGCCGCCTTGGTGAGTCAACACCATAAGGAGAGCGCTATTTAGGGGCTCAGTTTGTCAGTGCGATTAGATTCAAACCCCGTGACAATGTGCTGCTACACATAAAAGAAATGCATATAGAAAAAACATTTTTATCACATCTGCCTGTTTTAATTCTAGCCTTATCCCTAAAGTCAGTTGAGGTCACATGAGCGCTAATATCACACTGCAGCGTCCTCTGGTGGCCAGGTTTTTTTTTTTTTTAAACATAAGCGTATATTTTACATTCACTCCATTGAAGGTTTACTTTGAAACTAACAAGTACATCAAAAGAGGATTATGCATTGTTCATTCAAATACCAAGAACTTTTCCATCACCATTCATTCATATGATTTTGAAAGTGGAGCAACTCTAATGATGCTCCGCGGTGGGTGTGGTCAGGGTGTTCCGGCAGGAGGCGTGCAGTCGCTACCAAAGAGGCAAATGTTGGACAAGAGCAACGGCGCCCCCGTCTTCAACCCAAACATGTTCCACTACCAGCAGGCCCTTGCCAGCATGCAGCTGCAGCAGCCGGCCTTCATCCCCACTGGTGAGTGAGCAGCTCCGGCGCAGGCCTCTCAAAAAAGGCATTTTATTTCCCCCTCACAATCCCTACGCCGATCAAACATGTAACTCGTAGTCCATTTTGAATACAATTGTCAGATATTGCCGTCTGATCACATTGTATGACTATTTGTTGCTAAACTTAATACTTTGGCTTTTATTTTGTTTGCATGTCCGGCGATACGCCTAAAATCATCCTGCCAATGTGGCGTCACCTGTTGCCATGGTAACCGTCTCATTCCTGTTCCTCCCCTCATCCTCATCTTCTTGTCTGCCTGAATAAAAGTTACCATGATGCACGGCGCCCCCGCCTCCTCCTCCGCCGTTTCGTCGGCCTCCAGCGCAGTCGCCGATGTTCCTTTCACTGAATCCGCCACCTCCGATCAGGTTTGCCCTTGTCTTGTCTTTTAATTCGACTCTTTAGTATGGAAAGCCCTTCAAGCATTTATTCCTTTTCATTTCATATCTTCATATTTTTTTGAACTCTTAGGATGTACGTATGTATATAGGAAGGAATGACTGGGGAATTGTAGTTTCATGTACTACATCCATTTTACGTCGTCCTCATTCAGTGAGGACTAAGTTAACGTTATACTTAGTGGTTTGGAACAAAATGTTAGCTGTGTTAGAAGTTTGTCTAAATATTCACTTAATGTGTCATTTGATCATACGAGTGCTACTGGCCGTCCCATCCGGCCTTCTTTTATTGCTTCCTCCTCATCTTACCATTATTCAGACGTTAGATAAAACAGAAAACGTGTCCATCTTGCTAATGCTAAGTACAAGCCACAATAATGTTAGCTAACCACTGACCATGGATGTGCGCGTGTTTAGCTGAACACACGTTAAATAGCAACAGCTAGCTCCTCAGTTGTGCCTTTTTGCACCTTTTCTATATTTAAGGAATAACAACTTCTCTCCTCTTTGTGTCTCCCAGTAGAGCTTTCTGAACTTGTGACTCCCGATCCGGTGGAGCTCCAGTGCATCCCCATGAATATGGAGGCCCACCTGTATCCTGTTCCCAAACTGCTGATGGGGGCTCTCGTGGCCTTGGATTCAGTAAGCCTTTCTCCAAATGCTACTTAAGGCCCTACCCAACCCCTCCAAAAAAAATAAAAGACAAATGTGTGCCTCTTTAACTGCACGCCAACTTTAGAGGTTGCGCCCAAGGGACGCCACCTTCTTCTCAGCCATAATAACCGACACCTTAAAAGTGCACCAGATGTGCATGCTAACTGAGCCGGAACAAGAGTTGGCTAAGTCCATTTTTGTTTTTTTGCAGGAAAGGGATTTAAAGTTTTATGGTGGTGGACATTGATTTTTTTTTTTTTTTTAATAATTTATCATTTTTTGACAGAAATGGTTCTTGTTCTTACATTTTACATTATAATTTTGGACTGACCATTTTATATATTCATATGAGATCATATTGTGACATTGTAATCCACGACCAAGGGACTGTCATCATCTTCAATGTCATAGTATCATCTCGATCAGAAGTGATAAAAAACTGCTCCTTCTCCTTAAAAAAATGAGGGGTAAATGTGGGGAAAACATTAAAATATCATATAAATAAATATTGGGGGTAAAAAAATATCAACTGTACTTTGCGGTTGTTATCCCACTAATCACCACTAAATAGCAAACGCCTACTTTCTTTTGATTCGTCTACAAATCTTGGAAGCTCACTTTTGAAGCTACGGAAATGAAAGTTGGCCCAGTGTTTCACTGGTAGCTTCAGAAACGCGCTAATAGCAATTGTGGACTTGAAAACTTGATTTTGACCAGTATTCATCTGAATATGACAACAATGGCGTTAGCCCACTCTGGTTCTTGGTAGCTCAACAAAATATAAGACACAGACAAAGAAGAGGAAAGGATAGTTAGACTCATCTCAAAGCCAACCTTGTGAATGTTGATAACCAACGGAGGGAAGATGGAGTCGAGTTGAATGACAGACTTCTGACAAACTATCACAATGTGTTTGCGGATGGCCTTGCGTGTAAATCCTTCTACGTTTCATTTGTGCGATATTCACTTGTGCTTATAATGTTGACTTCATTGGGATTTTAATTTTAGCTGCAGAGGAGACGTCATGCAAACGCAAAACAATGTTCAGGGAACACACGCTCACTGTCATATATTTAAAAAAAAAAAAAAAAAACGAAAGTGTATGGGATTGGTACAAAGCCATGATATCGAGAGATTATCAATTATGAAAAAAAGTATTTACCCTGTATGACGGTGGTGCTCAAACCCCTGTTGTATAAAAAAAATAACTAAGATGAATAGAAAAGAATTTGATCATAATAGATCACATATAAATGATAACTACTGTAGTCGTAAAAAATGATGGCAGGTGCAGAAATGATTGTGTTAGACTTTTATTGCATTATTATTATTGTTGTTGGTTTTATACTTGAAAGGCAGTTAAGAATGTTGACATGTTACTTCCAACATTGCCTGGACAGTTGGACCAGTTTAAGTGGATTGGTTCTATTTTCCTACGGGAAAGTTATGTTGAAAAAAGCGTCCATTATAGTTGTGTACAGCTAAAAAAAAAAAAAAAAAAAAGCCATTCACAGTAACGTTTGTGTTTCACTCAGTCTATCTATAAACATATCCTACTATATACACAATAGAATACTGAATCATTCAATCATCATCAATTAACTGATCACACGGGTGACATTATGGCAACGGTTTTGTGTTCAATGAAGATTGTAAAAGCTACATTTTGATCTCAAGACAAAAAAAAAAAAAGTGACTTTACCATGCTGACGTTAGACTGAATGCAAACACTTCAATCGGGCCAAAGTCATCCACTATTATATGCAAGGAACTGCACCATTTAATGCAATGCTGGATTCAAATGTACATATTCACTTTTTAAATGTCATTTTCGTTCTGTTTAAAAAGTTTTGGGGTTTAATGTTTGACATCATAGAATCCATTCCTGTGTTTGATGGCCCTCAAAGGGCGCTTGAAACTTGAAACAAGATCCCATCGTTTTGTCAAAAGACTTTAAAGATGAACAAAATTTGCAAAGGAATTATTTTAGTTGGGTGGACATTGTGTGTCAATTGTAGCTTGCAAAATCCCTTCAATCTAAATTGTAACGTGCCTCTTTCAAATGGATTCATTGTCCCTATACTTTAAGATAAAATGTTGGATTTTGTTGTCACGCATTACATGAGAACACTTTTTAAGGCAGCTGTGCTGTTTTATTGAGTGTCAGTGTGGTAGGTTAGTATGTGATGATGAACGGCATAGGAGGCGTTTTAATAAATCATGTCTCTGTTTTGGTGAATGTATCCAACCCTTGGATGCGAATAGTGGCCCTGTAAAAAATGCTGACATAGATTTACGAAATCACTTTGTTGCCACGCAGAAAAGATGATTTAATTTTATTTATATGGCATTGGTCGATGTATCAGGGAGCTAATGGGGATTTTTGAAGTCAATACTTTATTTTTGTTTAAAAAACAAAAATATAAACAGTGGTGACAGACAGTCCACAAGTCTTCTTTTTTGGGGGGTAGGGGTCGCTCGCTGTGCTGGCCGATGTCCACCCTCTACGAATGTGTGACCTTCACCTTGTTTGCACTTATGTATATATTAGAGAACTGTCTGACTATCCCTCCAAATGTTTATTTTGAATAAATTTAGACAAAAGCGTCTAAAATAATCGTCAACCAGTGTATTGTTAATATTACTGTACGTCTATTGAGTACAGTGGAACGCTTTTACTTAATATTCTTTTCTTTAAGTGTGTATTATTTTTGGACTTATGTAATGCTTTTTTTTTTTTTATTATTTAAAAGAGGCTGTTAAATTTGAATCAAATCCTACGTCGGTGTCAAATAATTGAGAGGAATTTGAAAACTCAACGACTGTTGTGTCTCTAGCAATATGACTAAAATGTAAATTGGACCTGTTGTAGCCTATTGCTAATCTATGCTAGCGCATAAGTAAAGTTCTAATTACGGTAAATATTTGTATTTTCTTTAATGCCTTGATTATTTAATGAATGACTCCTAACTATTTGGTGGGGGTGGGCATTTGACAGCAGCAACATAACTCGAATATGTGCTTTATTTGGTAGCCTCCCACTTATGTATGCTAACCTAAAGTCAGAATCTGTGTAAATAGACGTACGGAAAACATCTTTAGGCCAGGATGTAGCCAGCAAACTATCTGAAATTCATTGCATGCACGGCCAACGTGTTGATAATTTGCCTCATAGGATCCCTTGGTAGCTGTTGCTGGCGGGTGGCTAGTGGAGGACTCCCGAGAGACTGTTGATATTAGTCCATATCAACGACATCACTAGATTGGGGGCGTCAGAAACACTAAATTGAGCACGTTCTCCCAAAACTTTGAATTTTACTCTGCGTTTTTGCCACAGTCGCAGCGTTTAGATGTCCGCTCTTTCTTTTTTTGCTCCTGCAGCCAGCTGTTTTGTTTCAATAGCGCTGCCCCCGGCTAGAGTGAGTCATCCTGATGAATTGTTTCACAGCCCTCCAACATATGAACACTAGTGCTGACAGGGAAGGGATGGAAAGCCATTTGATCATTTAGCCCGTATCTTTGAGGCCCAGGTTAAGTAAGCTGCTTGTCCTCATAAATAAGACAGCATAGTGCACTAGTAGAACAACGGTGTCTTACTAGTAGTACGGATTTTTGGATGACTAATGCCTGCTGGTACACCATACAATTAAACTGGTACCCCATGTAAACAACTGTGCTAAATTAGTAACACCACTAGAAACTAGTCCACCCTTTGTACTCAATAAGAAGACTTTTTAGTGAACTAGTACAATGACTGTGCCTTACTAATAATCTTTTTTCTACCACTAGTTCCACTTTTGACCTCTTGTGCCCAATTAAACCTTACTGATAAATGACTGCTGTGCTAGTAATACTACTAGGTCCAAATTATAGGCATGTCATGCACTAGTAGCCTACTGAACCCTACTAGTAGACAAATGGCCTGTTATTGAGCAGAAATGTTATACAGCAACTCGTGGTCTCTACTAATGTACTGATTTGTCCCGATGCACTTGATATCAGCTGAGTGTCCATGTACTAGTAGGACAAGCATGCCACTAGTAGTGACAGAAAAAGATTACTGAATCGCTAATCATTTTAATCGCCCACCCTAGTTCTACTGGTGTGCCGAAATGTCCCACTGCATTGGTGGGGAAAACATACCTACTAAGACACAGTCATTCTACCATTGCGCTGAATTTTTTTTACTAATGAGTGCATACAAGTGTATGGACTTTAACTAGTAGTTCAACTTTGACATACTTGTAGAACCTTGTGCTATTAGTGCAGCAAAACTTCACGAGTTGATAATTGGCTGCTATTAGTTTAGTAGTTCTACTATGATATAAAATTCTACCATTACCGTTAACGTCCTGTGCTTCACTAGTAGTACACAGACTAGTCAACTAGTGTCGTTTTGCCTCACTGATAGCATAGTTGTCCTAATAGTATGTCAAACTTGTCCTGCGACTGAGACAAAGTAGTAGCACGCAGAACTATGTGTGCCTTTAGGACACAGTAGTGGTTTTCTGTTCATATTGTCTGTTTATTTTGATACTTGTGTCCAAAATATTCAAGGAACATACCAAGTTGTAGTTGGGAAGTTTGAGAATAAGCCATATACCAGGAAAAACTGCTGTTTATTGTTTGCCTCTGTTTCTTCTTCTTGTGCTTTTTACATGCCACGCTACTTGTCAATTGTATACATTGTTGTTATGATTGTTATTATGACGAAGGTACCGTGCCTATTATTCTGCACTTTCTGTTTGACCTTTAATAAATACACATTGTGATCTCAGGGTGGTGTCCATTGTTTGTGCCACTTCTTTTGTATGTTTGTGAGTGACCAAATCTAGGTATTATATATATATATATATATATATATATATATATACCCATGCCCACTGCCATGCCCACTGCCCCCTTTGGAGACTACCGACAATATCAGTGAAAGGACTGATTGCCTGAAGCTTTTCTTAGTTTTTTGTATATATATATATATATATATATATATATATATATGGCTCTAACTATATATATTATATAGTATATAATATTAATCAACTTAAACAGGGGTAGACATTCATATGATCGGCCTAATTTTGGGCCCGATTATTATGACTGGAATTGTGAATGTTATAGCGATTCAATATTTACCATTGTGCATCTTAATACATAAGAATGAATGGAAAATTTGGGATATTTTTTTTAGTTTTATCAGTTTTAGTATTCTGTGTATTTTTTTTCCAAATCCATATAGAGTATTGTTAATGCTTGTTTTCAGTGTCTTAAACTCCCATTACAATATGAATGATACTAGCTTCTACTTTGGGACATACAAGAATGTCAAAACATTTAAAAGGATCCACAAAAGCACATGGATATCATTAATTGACAAATATTAAATCAAAGCTTTTATGCTCTAATTATAACATGTTTCGGGGTTATACTGATGCCTGTGATTGGCTGGCGACCATTTCGGGGTGTACCCCGCCTTCCTTCCAGAGTCAGTCGGGATAGGCTCCAGCTTCCCTACCGACCTCACGAAGAAAGATGAGCACGATAGACAGATGGAGGGCTTTCCGCTGTAAATCCAAACCTGCCTTTCGGAGCCTCTGCGTTTAACTCTCCGCTGCAAATCAGCCGGGAGCGCGTCGGTAACACACACGGAGTCCGTCAAAGGTGGACGGCAGCCCCGGAAATACAAGCAGGCCCCGGCCGTCGGACGGACGGACGGACACGCCGGGTTGAGGGGCACCGCCGTCAGCCGAATGGTGACGCCAAAATAGTATGCGGTACGCGGCGTGCGTCACTCGACGACACATCCCCGACAGTGCCTCTTCGTAACTGGGTCGGACCCCCGACGAGCCCGGGTATGGGACCGCGGAGATTTAGCCACCGTCGAGCTAGCTAACAGGCGGAGTGAAGCGGAGAGGGTAGCAACTTTTCTCCCCCTTTACACGCCGAGTTTTTCATCCTCAACTGGTGGCAGTTATGACCCATCGAGTTTATTATACCCACAAATAGACGACGTTTGATATCGTTGTCTCGGCCTGGTTTTTGACAAAAGAATAGGGGTGCAAAGGGCCCGTCAATGTTTCGGGGCGTCGCGAAGCTAATCCGTTAGCCGCTCCAAGTTAGCTTCGCCTCAGTCCACCACCAATGAAGGAGTACAAAGTGGTCGTGCTGGGCAGCGGCGGCGTCGGCAAGTCGGCGCTGACCGTCCAGTTCGTCACCGGCACCTTCATCGAGAAGTACGATCCCACCATCGAGGACTTTTACAGAAAAGAGATCGAGGTGGACTCGTCCCCGTCTGTACTGGAAATCTTGGACACTGCGGGCACCGAGCAGTTTGCCTCCATGCGGGACTTGTACATCAAGAACGGGCAGGGCTTCATCCTGGTCTACAGCCTGGTTAACCAGCAGTCTTTCCAGGTAAGAAAGGACGACCCTCCTACTCCATATTTATCGCAGGGGACACATTCCTGGTCCATTTGTGATAGGAACAAATCTGTGAAATTGACAGACCATCAAAACATGAAGAACTAGACTTGCTAAAGAGAACCGCCGGGTATAGTCCTACCTTCAATGTATTAGATATGCCCAAAGTGCCCCATCAAATGAAAAGAACATTAGTCTTACTCAGGGGTGTCAAACTTATTTTTGTTGATGGCCGCCTCGTCATCATATTTTCCATCGAAAATGATATGCAGTATAGGCTACACAACAAACTGATGAATGACAAATTTTGGAATCAGAAATAAGTTAAAAACTGCTCAAATACTTGAATAACTGCATAGCAATAAAAGTGTGTATTTGTTTTAAAAAACTGTAGAAAATTTGCAATTTTAGTGTTGACACATGAAGTTTTCAATTTGTCATTGTGGGCCCCATAAGATGATGTGACAAACTGTATCTGGCCCCTGACCAGGCCTTGAGTTTGACACTTCTGGTCTTACTGGTTTTGAATTGAACATTTTTTTTATTTGACTGCTAAGTGAATCACATTCATTAGGGATGATATGTTTGAAAAACCTGAGATGAAATTAGCATGTATAAATATTTCTTTCACCTTTTGTCATTTGAATTGCCCAAATTTACTTTTCACTTCCTCTTCCTCCTTTGAGGACATCCGACCCATGCGAGACCAAATTGTGCGAGTGAAACGCTTCGAGAAGGTGCCGCTGATCCTGGTGGGTAACAAAGTGGACCTGGAGTCAGAGCGTGAGGTGGCGGGCTCTGACGGCCGCGCCCTGGCCCAGGAGTGGGGTTGCCCCTTCATCGAGACCTCGGCCAAGAGCAAGACCATGGTGGACGAGCTGTTTGCTGAGATTGTGCGCCAGATGAACTATTCTACGCTGCCCGAGAAACAGGAGCAATGCTGCACCGCCTGTGTGGTACAGTGAGGAAGAGGTACGGATGCTCATGCACTCGGCGCGGGTACGTCCCTTAAAAGTATCTGCATAGATTCTATTCCACCTGAGAGATTTCAGCCTAGTAAAGTGATATTGGTGACTTAATCATAGATGTACTCAAAAAAAATGTTATTTGATTTGTCTTCAGACAGATTTGAACCTCTCACTCATTGGCTTTAAGATGGCGCCAAATCAATAGTTTTATATTAATCTTCCTTTAGCCAAATTTGTGCACGTTCACTGTGTATAAAAAAACAAAATGGACGCTCCGGTTTGACAAAAGTAGAAATGAGACCATCAGATGACTGCTCCAGCGACAAGAGATGTAGCGAGAAGGACGAGTGGGCGAAAGCATTTAGGATGGATGTTCGACGGGGGGCGAACCACAAACGACGCCGCTCGGTGGTTCGAGCAAAAGAGCGAAGCAGACAGTTTAAAGAGGAAAAACACCACGTCCTGAATAAGAAATGACGTTCCAAACCAGGAAGTGACATTGATGCAGCGCAGCAGCAATCTATTTTCTGAAACTGAAACATAGCTTACCTGAATTCTAATTTGTTCCGGGAATTTTTTATTTATTTATTCCCAACAATGAAATCTCTTCATTCTTCAAATTTATTTGGCACCCATATTTGCCAGCCGCTTTCATTTTAATATGTATAATTTGCACCTGAGTAAAAGGCACAGGACCAGTCAAATTTAAAATAACTCCAGACAATACAGGAATCGATTATCAAAGTAATTGACAATTCTTATCCTAGTTTTTTTTTTTTTTTGATAGTCAATTTATATTTGGTCAATTTATATTTGTTCTTTTCTTGAATTGTCAATTTAAAATAATGTTCTGATTATGAACAGGTTGACAGGTTTTGTAGCTCATTCCTTGATTCAATAAAAAAAAAAAAATCACGGATTACTCAATTATTGAAATAATCGTTGATTGCAGCTTTAATATCATTACTATAGATTTTTGTCACGTAAAATAGTAGTTCTGAACTTTTTTTTGTTTTATTCAGGAGGCTGCTAAAGATTAATGGCATTGTCATTCATTTCAATGAAGAAAGATCATTTCAGATTTATGGGTAGTGTCATGGGAGTTAAGTCATCGCTGTACTTGGACCTTCAAGTCTTTTGCAAAATATTTAAACTCAATTCCGGTGTATGTGCCCTAAGACAGTTTCTTAAAACATGTTTTTATACAGTCTTGCTGACTAGTGGATTTTGTGTGTGTCTTTCCAGATGCAGTTTGTCAGATCAGCGGGGTGGGGCGAAAGGAAGTGGGGGCACCCAGAATCGCCAGCCCCTGCACAACATGGCCGCTCAGTTTGAAGGTTCCCTGATATCTTAATGCAGGCGTAACCACCAGCCGAGACTCCTATTTTTGATATCCCGATTTTCAGAGGGACATTTGGGTTGTGCCGCCACTCGAAAAGCCTTGAAAGGACCACGGAGAGACTTGCCACGTAGTCAAGTGCTCGTGAATTTCGTCCCCTGCCGATCTCCTTCCTTCCCTTCCTTCCTTTTAGTCAGAAAAATGTAATAACCAACAAGTGTTTGTGAGTCAGCAGCTCCTTTTTTAAAGCTGCTTTAATCGCCATTATATACTTTCTTATTATTAAAACTTGTATTGCGTCACTATGGGATGCCGTTTGGGCATTTCTTTTTAACATTCTTTACATCCAGCTTAAGGTACGTGCACTAGCACGCTCCTTGTCAACATTCGGCCCACTCGTAATAGTCTCCTGGACCCTACTAATTACAAAAAATGTCTTCTAGTAATTTTGCCTCTCTTCATCTTCACTAGTAAGACAGTTAACTAGTAATATTGAAATGTCTGCTTATTAGTTGGTCGACTTTTGCATATTCATCAAATGACTGGATCTTAAGCTGGATATCAAGTATATTAAAAAATAAAATGCTCACAATGGCTTTCCATATGTCATTGGTTTTAGGGGAGTCTGAAGTAATTCGTCTTCAGGAAACATTTTGAATTTTAAGCACGGACACTTAAGTTCCACTTCCAGTATATTGCTCACTTTTTTGTTTAAATTCCTTTTTTTAGTTTCACAAAGTGTTGACAGGATGGTTGACTGCATTGTACCAAGGCATTTTTTTTTTGCAGTAAAGTCCGTTGTTAAATGTTCAAATCCATGTTTGATGCGGCGATTTAGCTGAATTTGAATGACTGACTGGAGTCTCAGTAATACGTGTGTGTGGATCATATGGATGGACACCTGTCTCCCCCGTACGCTTTTTTTCCCAGCGTCTCGGCGGCGGCAGAAGGACCAACGCAAGCACACTTGTCCACATGCATATTTTGTCTTTTCATTATTTCCACTTGACCTTTTGTCATTCAATAAGTCTAGCTGCAAATTGTTAAACAGATTTAACGTTGCTTTGTTTTTTCCCCTCTTAATAGTATCATATTTATTAAAAACTTATGATGTGATTAGCCAGTTTTAAACATTTTGATTTGATACTAGGTTTTTGCTTTGGTGACATCAGGCTACAAAGGTATATATTGTTTGTTTTTATATTAAGATGAGAATTTAACAGAGCCTTAAAAATAATTTCTGATGCATCTCTGTGTCTTGGTTTTTCTTCCACTAACACACAGGTGTCAAAGTCAAGGCTCGGGTGCCAGATGTGGCCCGCTACGTAAATTTACAATGCACGCAAGGACAAATTGTGCATCGGATTCATTTGTCAATACTAAGATAACAAATACTTTTCATTTTTAAAAAAATAATATTGCCAGCAAATTTTATTGCCATTCATAGTGTTTAAATATTTGATCCGTTTTATTAGTCTCTGTTTGGAAAATTAGTTTGTTGCGTAGCTAACACTATAAATACTCATATGAGATGTTCATACATTTATTTGGGTTGATAATTTTAATGGCCCTCCGAAGGAAACTATGATGCGGCCCGCAGCAAAAATAAGTTTGACACGCTTGCACTAACCGCATTTAGCCTTTTTCTAAAAAAAAAAATTAAAAATGTTTTTATTGCATACAGCAATTAATTTACTGGTACACTCTTTAAAATAGTAGGACAACCTTGGCATACTTGTAGGATGTTAACTACATTATACTAACTTAACTTGTTGACGTGCATGCTTTTGGTACTAACAGTGTTGTGACAGATCTTAACTAGCAGAACTTGATGTCACTGGTAGCATGCATGTTAAAGATTTATTGGTATGCCAGAGCTGAACTGGATATATCAGAGGTATCAAATTATAAGAAGCTGTTTGAGCATTGATTCAATATCCTGGTACCAAATACAGATTTGTAGCTGACTAGTAACTGTGACTGTTAAAATACTTCTACACAAGACTCTTATTTCTTACTACCGCACTGACTTTTCTTACTAGTGTGGAGGAAATGTGTACTATTGCACTAATCTCTTGTTGGAAAAAAGTTAATCGAATAAGTATAATAAGTAATTAGCATTTAAACGCTTCATTTCTAAAAAATATTGCAGTTTAACCTCCAACCGTTAGAGGCAGTGCATGTTTTCTCTTTATCTTAAAGCTGTGACGTCAGAGGTAAATACGGAAGTGATGGTCATATTCACGCCACGACTTGGCTTCTGCCCTGCCAACTGAGACATAAGACAGAAAAAAAAAAGATCTGGAATGGCCAAGTCCGCGTAGAAGATCACGCCGTGAGCAGACATGAAATCTGTGTTTGTTACTGTGGGCACGACAAGCTTTGACGACCTCATCAAGGAAATCACCTCCATTGAGGCCATTAAGGTGATAATAATTTGGTGCACCGCAAAAGCCGTTTATCGAATACGTATGTTGCAGCACAAAATTACAAACTGTTTTATTAGGTTGTGCTCAGATTTAACACTGCTGTTTTGGTCACTAACTTCATTCAGAATAATGAAATTGGAGTGAACTTTTATTAAGTCTTGCCACAAATAGCACATTGTAATTTTTATACATGCCACGAGATGACACCAAAGCCCTAGTTTTATATTAGACACGGCTTTGGCAAATTTGTGATTGTTATGACTATCCAGGTTGATTGTATTTCAAGTGAATAAACCAGTGGTTATTTTTCTTCTACCAGGCATTAAAGCATCGCGGCTATGAACGTTTGGTTCTCCAGGTGGGAAGAGGTGCCGTTCTGCCGGATCCTAAGAACTTTCCGCACGTCACCATGGAGGTTTTTCGCTTCAAGGACTCCATAGCCAGGGACATGGAACAGGCAGATCTCATCGTCAGTCATGCGGGCAAGTACTCGCTAATGCTCGTTTTCTGTTTGAATACATTTTACTCAGTTGCCTTCGGAATTTCAAGCAAATGCAAGTGTAACTACGAGTGGATATAAAAAGAATTTGTGACGTTGTAAAGGTGGGGGAAAAAATCTAAATGATTATCTTGCTCTTCTATTGTTTTAGCATCTTTTTATGGCTTTAGCCAGCCTCCACACCTCCATTAGGCCCTGAGCAAATAATATGTTTGGGGTCCTGTATTTCTGCCAGTAATATGATTATCAATACTTCATTTTTAAATAGTGTCCCGCCTATCTTATGTGTGCAATTCCTGCCTCTATATAACTGTAATAATGAACAAAGGCCAGTAGATGGCAGAATTGTATTGCTTTGGATTAGATATCAGTGTGACCTTTAAGTAGAAGATGAAGATAAAATGGTAAATCACGGAATCATGTGAATTCTGGGTCACAGGAATGACAAAATGTCACAAATCCTGACACCTGATACTCTAAGATTGTTTGTCTGCACAGTTTGGTATAAACAGCATTTGTGCCACCGTGGGTAGTTGAAAGTGTGTGTTGTGACCGTGAGTGCAGGTGTTCAAGGGTGGTGAGGACTGTGTAAAAAAAAAAAAAAAAAAAAAAAAGTCACCAAGTTTGAAAGTAATTCTTCAGACTCAATTTCCAACTTTACACACGTCCATGTCTACCTTTTGGATGTTTTTTTTGTTTTTTTTGAACGTTCACACACCCATTAAAACACGTCGACATGTGAAGTGAAACCGGGAATTTGCAGATGGGCTCGTGGACACGTTAAGGAATGTGGATCTTGTTTCTGTCAGGGGCCGGAAGTTGCTTGGAAGCACTGGGCGCTGGCAAAGCCCTGCTGGTGGTGGTCAATGACAAGCTGATGGACAACCACCAGGTGGAACTGGCCCGACAGCTGCACAAGGACTCGCACTTGCTCTACTGCACTTGCCTGTATGTAATGTAGACCTGGGGAGGGGTTCTCAAACGTATTTGGGTCCAGAGGGGGAAAAAAAAAATTCCAGGGACACACTGGTGCAAATTAAACATAAAGCAGAGGTGTCAAACCTTTTCGACAGAGTACCGCAAAAATAAAATAAAAGCAGATTATGCTGTAGGATAACATGATGAGATAGCAAAAACAGTTCGGTATTATTTTATAATGGTGAAAGACAGCAAGATTTGTTATCACGTTAGCATGTAGTAAGTTTAACCTCCAAATTCGGCCAAAAAGAAGTCATTCTGATTTGGGTAGCTGGCAGAATCCCATTCGCTGATGTCATACTTTTTACATTTTCAATGTTTTTAAACATTGTCTTATTTTTTATAGTATTTTAGAAGAGGAGCGTAGAATGCAAAGAAATTTGAATGTTGCGTATCTTTGAAGGAAAAAAAATCAGAAAGTTAATAATTGTCTCAAGAAAAAGAAACAAATCTAATCAAACAAGTATAAAGTTGTTTCTTTTTTCAAATAGTCAAAATATTATTATGTTAAATTGACCTTAAACAAGGCAAGAAATACAAAAAATACATTGTGATTATTGGCTTTTTTTTTTTTTTTAATTGTCTTTGTTCTGTTTGTGTACTTTGTGTTTTTTTTTAATGAGAACCCCGGGACTAGATTGTACAGAGGGATGATTAAATTGAGTGAAACCTTTTTTTTCCCCCTCTTCCTCTCGCAGAACGCTGACAGAAACCCTGAAGAACATGGACCTTTCCGTCCTTCAGCCTTTTGTGCCGGGTCAGCCAAAGAAATTTGCAGACTTTATGGACAAAGCACTTGGACTCAAGTAAATCTTTGTGTCACTTTAATTTGGACCAAATATGAAAAAAAAAATCATATTTGCTTGGGTCTCTGGAATTCATGCCCACCCATATTTTTCCTAATAGTAGGGCTGAATTACACACCAACTGCCCTCTCACACTGAGTTTCCTCGTCTATGACATAATCTGCTAGGCTGGGTGAAGATCCCGTGCCACTTTCAAGTGACAGCAGAAACAAACGCATCCCATTACGAGTGCCTTGGTATCATGTCAAATCTGAAAGGTAAGCCAATCTGCAATGATTTTTGATGGGTATACACATTAGCAATAGTTGCCATTGTTAGCTTATGCTAAGCGACACGATTGCTCGGTGACGTTGTTCCTGGAGTATTTTGACAGAAGCATGCCACAAACATGTTATGAGTACTACTGGGAAGTGTTGCGGTATTTCTCCTTTATTTTCATATCCTCACCAAGGAACAGCAGTTTTATTTAGTTTAATTTTTAATCAATCTAGTGCTCCATCTTGTGTATGTGGGCCAAAGTGCAATTCAGTCTGTTTTGTCTATGCGCTATCAATGTCACCTCAGTCTTGTATGTTTTGCAGACCTCGCACCAGTAAAGGCAATGAAGCATCATACTCATAGATCACTTCCTACACTTCTCAGCATGTAAAAATACACATACAGTCAGTCAACCTTTGCTTGGCAATGCATCATATACTGTAGTGACCACATTATAAAAAAAATAATTGCTGGTTTTACCATACCAACACCCTTTAAAGATTTAGGCTTATTGAAAACACACTTTTAAAGTATTGGTTAGTGCGTGTTCTTATTCTCGCCCTAATCATTTAACATCACTTAGAGGAAAAAGAGACTTCTTTATCCTGTACAAATGAGAGGCACGATGTGCTTGCCTCCAGTTGAAGTTGATTGTAAAACTGATACATCCCAAAAGTAAACATTACTCATATTATTTTGTCTAACAAAGGTTTGCGAGCATGTTAATAGATAGCAGAAAACATTATTGGACGGGCTAACAGAAATGTGCATGTTGGGGGTATCATGTCGCTCAATTTTTTTTTTTTTTTAAGACAACTGTTGATCAGGCTTTTGCTGATGATGATCGCAAGGAAGAGAAATGCTCACATTTTGCTTACGTATGGCTTTGATTGAGATATTTCCAACTCTCTTAATTCAGCACAGAGAATAATAATATTAAGCACTTGAGTCCCACCCCCACCTAGCTAGCAGATGGCTCCTAACTGATTGTTAGCCGTCTGCTTGTTCAGACCGGTTCTGCCAGCCTGTTCAATAGGATCCACATGATGTTTGCGCAAAGCCTCAAGTAATTTAATAAAGGTGGACACTCGCTCTTTCTCTCACGCTGTCGTGCGTGACGGCTATTTTGTTTTTTCCCCTCCTTCCATTGCGCTTCTTTTGACATTTTGCATTGCTGCCAGACAGTGAGTTGGTTGTACGAAGCAACTAGAATAGAATAGATCTTTATTGTCATTGTCACACATGTACAACGAAATTTAAACTCTATGTACACACACACACTTTTATTTGGGGGGGGGGGCACAATGACAGGAGTTGAAGGCTTACTGTACGGCTGTACTGTTATTTATAATAAATGGATTTTTTTTTATGTTGTTTTTCTTCCTTTTTTTTTAGTTTAACATAAGCACTTCCTCTTATGACCCTGCAGGTTCTTCACTTTTGCCTACTTCTGCCTTGCATTGAGATTTATTGTTAGAGGAGAATATTAAAAGCAGGCACAAATGTTAAAATGATGCTTGTATTTGTACTTCTATAAGTACAGGAGTAGAATTAGTCCTTTTACCAGAGTCTACTTTTGCCACATCTGTGGGTATGTCATTAATCTGGTAACTTTGAAATTATGCAGTCGGGCAAAATTCATAGTTAAAAAATATTATGTGTACACACTTGAGGACAGCCGGAATGCCGTGACTCCTGTTTTCACAAGTGGGTGAAAAACAACTTGATTTAAAACTGTTATGTCGAGCGCTTTAAGAACAATCGTCCTATTCATCACAACAGAACTGGACCAAGGAAGGCCATGCAAAGAATCACAACTGTGTCAGTTTTACAGTAACCTTAACAAACAACTGAAAAGATACACAACTCAGAAAGTTGGCGGGATTAGGATTTGGGGTAAAACTTCAAGATGAAACTGTAGAAGTTCTAAATTTCCAGTGTTTCCCATCTTTTTGTTTGTCCCTCTTGCTGTTCTTGCAAGAAGAATGACAAAATTCACATCAGGTCTTTGTTCCATTGTTTTTTTCGGGACTCTTGCAGTTTGTGTTGCTCTTCAATTCAAATCCATTGACCAATTTGAATGAGGAAATTTAGTGGTTGATTCTTGGCTCAAATTTCAGCACTACAAGTTTATTCATTAGAAATCTTTGCGTTATCTATCGGCTATGGCCAGTTACCCAAAATAAAGGATTTTGATTGAATTCTTGTTTCTAAACCCCTAGTCATAATATAGGGAGTTTCATATTGTTGATCAACAGATTTTGTTTTCTGTCCGTGCAAATACACGTGTTCCCATTCAAAAGCCCTTCCGTGGAAAAAAGGCAGCTTAATCAATCCAATCAAAGACTTAGTTGTTGTTCACATGCATCCATGTTTGTCTCATTAAGTCAAACGGAGATAAATGTGCGAGCTTCATGTTGTGGATTGTCGTATGAATGTCACTTTTAAAAGAAATACACACTAGGTCTAATGTCCACAGTCTTTGTATGTTATTATTTAATAAGAATGATAAAAGTCCCTTTTTGTTTTGATATTTTTATAATAAGCTTGGCGTCCTAAATAGAGGGCATGTTGTTATATGTTAGATCCTTTGTGTGTTTTGTGTGCACTTGTTTGCCGAAGGCATCGTAGCACTTTAGTGTCCGCCCCTCGGCAGCCAAACCCGCCCTCGCTGTGCTGTGATTGGCTACCTGACACCGGAACTTCCACGTTTTCCGACCTTCCTTCGCTGTGATTGGCCACGCTGTTGCTAGACCCGCTAGTCTCGCGCTCTCCTTTGCTGTCATTGGCTTTTCCCATCTATTCCACATTATTTTTAGTGCACATTTAAAACAGGTTTGACAATTCATTCAAGACGCAAAGGAGAAGAACGATTGTCAAAGGTTATTAAAAAAAAAAAGACTAATCTAAAACGCTATGATTGGCCAAGTAGCTTGGCTACGCAAGTACGCCCGCCCATCTTTTACTGTGATTGGCTGCGCCGCTAACGGAACCGGCATCTGACGTTCACCTCCTTTGCTCTGATTGGTCAAACTGCAGTCGTAGCTGTCAGTTCGCATGCTGGCAGCTTTTGCCTGGACTCAGTCGTCACTCGTCTACCGGGGCAGAACGCCGTACGCGGCCTCCGGTGCTCCGCTTCTCCGGTCTTCCACCTCCTCCTTCGCCTTTTGTTACAAGCAGCACCCGGCGGGGGACCCACCAGACAACCGCGTTCATGTAATTAGCACACTGGGCTGGAAAATGATCATCTGTACGAATAAAATGGAGTACCCGCTCAGAAGCCAGTACCAGAGAGTCCAGAAACAGGTAGGCGAAGGCGGCTAAGTTACGGGAGCACTTAACGGCTAAACAGCATAGCGGGCACTCCATGCATTTTGCTCAAGGTCCAAAAAAAAAAAACCTCTTACATTTGATATCTACTTTTGTTTTATTGCACCACCGAAATCTTGTTAACTCGCTTTCAGTCTGGTAACTTTGGCGTAACAGTACTAATATCGTAAAAATGTATTTATCATTCATCTTTTAAAAACTTTATTTTGGGTTATATCCATATCACGTTAGATTCTTTGACTTGTAGCCATCGTGAAACAACTTTGTGAATGGTTCCTTTTCCGTTTAAGGGTACTTTCTCGTCACTCTTAATACATGTCGCGTTTATGTGACTTAATTGTATACATTTAATTTATGACCATAGTTTATCCACGAATCATGACAAATGTGTGGCAAAAGCGCACCACTGGGCTGTGTTGAAATGGATGAGTTACAAGCTTCACTGGAGGTGGGGGATGACGTCAACCCGAGAAGATTTTGGAAGGAAAAGTGTCAAGTGAAGGAGGACGTGCAGTGCAGGGGAAGCCTCAGCAAAATTGTTACAGTTTTGCATTTTCATCCAAATTGATTGATCCTCTGCGCCATTCTTTTTGTGTGTGTTATGTAGTGATGTTTTTGCAGCTCAACAAGGACTGCCAATCAAAGTTGTTTTTCTCCTGTGCCACTGCTATTCGCTTTGCAACCTATAAGGGGGCGCTGTCTCTAGTCCAAAAAAGAGGAGAGACGTGTTTGCTGCAGTTAGAAAGCAAAAAAAGGCAGGAGGAATGCGAGAGCAATGAAAGATTTGCTGGAGAAAGGGCTCTCGTCATCACCAACAAGCATTTTTATGCACCAAAGGCGAATACAATTCGATCCTAAAGCCAATCAAAAAAAAAAAAAAAACTGTGAAATTGCAAGATTCTCTTCTTCATCCTGCAGCACAGTTTTGTTTGTCTTGCTCCTCTTCACATATCTTTCTTCTTCTGCGGGGAACGTCTCAACATGTATTCAATATCACTCAAACAAAATAAGATCCATGCACGAGTACACTTTATTGGTACTAGTAAGACCCTCAACCCCACTCACCCCCACACACACTATTACTAGTGAGAAATCCTCGTCACTAGTAATGACTAGTGACTGAATCTTACTAGAAAAACAATTTCTGATACATTGTTTGACCTTTCTGCACCCTTAGCATCACACATGCTCACTAGTTTGGCCTCGAGTGCAGCACCGTTGTTGAGTTGCATTTTAGTAAGCCAAAAGTAATATCAGTAGTGGGGAAAAAAATGACACAGCACCTTAGTCATTTAGTAAGTAGTATCATGCAATTGTCTACTCATGCGTTTTTTGCCTCACAAGTAACATGACGGACGGATAGATGACACCTGCTGAAATGGCTTCATGGAGAAGAGACTAGGAGCTAGTTTTGGGCCCAATATTGTTTCCAGCAGAGTAGTTTACCAGCTAACTGTGTAGCCAGAAGTGGCACTATTTGTGAAAATAAAAACGTGACCTGGGAGAAATAGTGTCCTGAAATGGCTTCTGATAGTGAGAAAAGAAAAAAGATTGTACAAGTGCCTGTAGCTTATGCTGGATGTCAAGGAGACTGAATAAATGCTCAAATGGCTTCATGGAAAGGCCAAGCCCATTTTTTATAATGAATGAAGTTAATGTTTATAGGCTTCATGAAAGGTTCTTCTCTTCACCCCGCTGTAGTATTGTCTTCTCCTCATTTCTTCTTTCCCTCTTTCTCCTCCCCCTCTTCGTCGGCATCCTGGGGCTTCTTTGGCTGGTTTTGTGCCGCGGCCGATCTCAGTTCGGATTGCACGGCCAAAAGCAGCCCATGTGTTTCCGGATGAATTTATGCCAGGCCCGCCGCGTGATTGGGACGCAATCGGCATGCGGATTAAATGTCCTGCTACTGTGACCCACAAACACACACACACACACACGCACGTCTCAAGATGTCACATGTACCCCCCGAGAAGCCATTTTGTTTTCCGTCTTTGTGTGTTGATCGCTACCGCCATATTCCTGGTCTTTGTCTCCTTTGACTTTGATTCCCGTTGGTGTTTTTCACATGTCCATCTTTTTTTTTTTCTTTTATAAATTGTTTTTCACAGCAATCCTTCAAAATCTGTGCTCTATCAGATTGCCATTTACTTTAAGGGGGTTCTTCTCATTTGATGGCACTGAGGCTGCTCCTTTTGGCCTACATTCCTGTCATCACAAGATCAGGTCAATTCATCAATAAGATAATTAACCAATGAATCCATTTTAGAATTAATTATTAGTTCCATCCTTGGTTGTGGTTTTTCTGTGTTGCTGTCGCATTTGTATGCACAAAAGCCTTGGCGGTCATGCCCTCCTCCTTCTCAATGTTTACTGCACAGAACAAAATGTGCTTTGTAATAGCTCCCATCGTCTCCTAAATGGTGATTTGGTTTTTTTAGCGGTATCCACCCACATGCAACAGTTTTTTTTTTTTTTTTCACCCGCTCTCCTTTTTCATGCGGGTGTGTGGTTCCCCCTCCTTAATTTTTTTTTCCACCTGCGTGCACAGTAAGGTGTGTGTCGGCACCTTTACTTGTTTGTTGTCAGCCAATAGCAATGAAGTGAATTAATTTATCCTTTGCGTGTCTGACTGGACCAAAATAAGACTGTAATGGAGAGATTATGTAATCATGACATTAGAATATAATTTTACACTCATAACACCAAATGGGTTTATTAAAACACTTTTTTACGTATCATCGGTGCTTGTTCTTGAAGACATGGAAAAAAAATCACTTTGAGGAAATGAAAGAAAGACTCACACACAAGAAGCGAAGACTGCTCGCCTCAAACTCTTCTTTGTTGTTCCCGCTTAAAGTTTACTTTAAAAATGGCATATAAAACAATAATATTCATTCCAAGTATCGTACTCTGAATTTACAATTCAGCAGTAAGAGGACCAATATTTCATAGATTGTCAATGAAAGATATCTTGAACTTTCGCTTTCACATAAAGGGAAATGTTTGCCAGTCAGCTGTGGCTCTGTTTCCCCTTAGACGCACTTTACTTGCGAAAAGACATCATACATTTCCTCATTGTTTCCCCACCAAGACAGTCATGATGGCAAAACACATTTTCCAAGTCGGCATAAAAATGCCCTTTTTTTTTTTCTGTATCATACCATGGGTTTTATGGAATAAAATGCACACGTATATGCAACCTTACGCAACACAGTCGTACAAGCAGGATTAAGTCTAAATCAAAAGTTTTAAGGTTAATTTACGGCGAATTCCATTTTATATGCCGTTTCGTTGCTTTTGTGTACTTTCTCTTAGTCCACTTGTATATATCTCATACAATGATTTGCATCTACGAGCTAACAGCCAATCAGAATGAGCCATTGTCACTGACAGACAATATCGTTTGCATACTGGGATTAATGGCAAAATGACAGCCAAACTTTTTCATTCTTGACAATTCTAAACGCTGCATTTTGCTTGGATTTGTTCTTGCTTGTATTGCGCGTGTGCGTGTCTGTGCGTGCATGTGTGACTTGTTGAATTGTCAATCAGATCAATTGTCTATTTGTTGGTATCTAAATCCAATTGGCAGGAAAGTCGAGTTTTTGTTTTCTTTTCTTAGATGTGTGAATCCCCATTCATGTTACGTGTTAAGAAATGTTGGAATGACGTGAAAATGGCAAGAAAGGCAAAGATTTTTTTGTCTTAGAATTCCCATTCACATTACATTGTCGGAATGACGTGATACTCACAATTCTAGCAGCAATTTGGAATCCCCGTTTACTTTTCACTTCACTCCACATGTTACGTTTCTTATATGCTCGTATCGATAAACAGCGTTTACAGATAATCGCGTGTGAACTTGCGTGTCTGGCAAAGTCCACAACTAATTACACCGTATCTCCAAACGATAGTTCCTCAAGAGGCTTCATCTCTTGACCCAAATAGAGTCCAAGCAACAATCTCACAGGCTATAAATTGAAACACTCTTCCGCAGTCCGTGTCACCCCCGCCAAGTGTATGTGGACGCCGCAAGTGGGGGCACGCACGCACGCACGCACGCACGCACAGTTGCCTGCCACTCAAATCACCTATCGGGATTTCACACTAGCAACCACACAATCTGCCCCTCCTCCCTCCCACGCACATTTCCAATGGCTTGCAAAACAAAGTTAAATGCCCGGTCACGCTTTAAACGTGTTTAAACTGATTAAAACTCACTTTATGCTGCAGTATTTATTTGAGTGCCTCCAACGGAATGCTTTTTTTTTTTTTGCTTCTTTGTGATTGTTTGTTCAGGCGATGGTGAGCAAGGAGAAGGAGCGCGCGTCTCTGGTGCTGATGAAGACGGCGGCGGGCCGCGGCAGCCTGGACGCCGTATCGCAGCAGATGGCCTCGCACCCACAGTATTTGGAAAGCTTCCTGCGAGCGCAGCACTACATCTTGCACATGGACGGACCTCTGCCGTTGCCCTGCCGCCATTACATCGCCATCATGGTGCGTCAAAAAAAGGCAAAACTCGTGGATTTTGAAATTAGAAATATAACTTTATAATAGTGTACTTAATAAAAAAAAATACTAGACAGTGAAGTCACGATTAAATACATGGTTTGTACAAGAATTAAATCTGCGACCCATTCTGGTGTGTGTACTTTGGCCACGAGGGGGCAGTATAATGCAGGCATTTACAAAAACAGTCACTGCTCAGTGCGCCACAGTAATATTAGTTCTTTAAATAGGATCAGTAACGCCTCAGTGACTATTATGTTGTGTGCCGACTTGTGTACAACCTTTTCTTCTTGAAACTGCGCGACTTTATTCTCATTTGATCTTTTGCTGCTTTTTTTAGGCAGCGGCACGCCACCACTGCAATTACCTGGTCTACCTGCATTCGGCCCAGTTCCTGAGGCTGGGTGGTGACCCCCTGTGGCTGCAGGGCTTGGAGGCGGCACCCTCGCGTCTGCGCCTGCTCGACCACATCAACAAGGTGCTGGCTCACCAGCCCTGGCTGGCTGCCTGCTCGGACATCAAGGTGGGAAAAAAAACTAAATCAACACATTCACCTTGACGCTAGGATGCACTTCATTGTTGGAATAATAATCATTCAGACACATCCACCAATCAGACCTTCCCTGACTGTGATGGAAAGTGGGGGAGAAGTGGTCCAATTTGTCCCGATTATTAGCATGTGTTTATCCGTGAGCTGACCACTAACCACTAGTTCTAACTGTGTTCCCGCAGACGCTGCTGAAGTGCGGCGAACCGTGCTGGTCTCTGGCCGAGCTGGTTCAAGCCGTTGTGATTCTGGCCCACTGCCACTCTCTATGCAGCTTTGTGTTCGGTTCCAACGCTGCTGACTGGGGCCACCCGGCGCCCCCGAGCAAGTCTCCCAATGGCACGCCGCCTACCTTCTGCGCCTTTGACGTCACTAACGGCAACCCCAACGGGCCTCAGTCAATCGACAACGTCGCCGAACAAATAACACGACGCTGGGTAAAAAAAAAAAAAAATGGAACTCACGTCACTGTAATAGTGCTATGTACAAGTGCTTGTCAGCGAATTAGAATGTCATGGAAAAAGTAATTTACAATGTACAGAGCCATTCTGTGAATTTTAAGTTTACAGGTACTAAACGTCAATGCCTATAGATGCCCCACAAAAACAATTGACTCTCAAAGTTACCGTATGCAATATTAGGCATAAAAATATACTTTTTGTGTAGCCAATCAATGTCACAACTTTATCAATTGAACTACTAAAACAGATTTTTTTTTTTTATACTGACCTCTAATCTGTTGAGAAATCCAAGCAGTAGACACAAACTTCAAATTAGCAGATGATGTCTGGCAACAATGTTTTCACACCTTGTCAATCAATCATTGCTCACACTGTCCTTGTAAAATTTTTTTCTTTTTTTTTTTCTTTTTTTTTATCAGTCTGTGGACTCGGGTGGTGACCTGTTGAATCTGAAGGACAAGAGCCATAAAGCTCATGAAGAGCGAGACAAGCGAGAAGAGCGTCTGCTGAACAACCAAGCCGGTAAACAAAAAACAACTAAGGTCTATTTCCTTAAATTAGTCTTAAAAATTGGACAATGCAAAATTATAGGGTGTTGAGATGTAGAGGCCAACAATGTAAATACATCCAAAATAAATTGCTGGCAGATTAAAATTTACTTTTTAAAGTGAATTTAAAAAAATCGGCAATTTAGGAGTTAAGTCATTTTATGTTCTTTTTTTCCAGATGTTGAAGAAGAAGACGAGATAATGTACTTCGCCGACCCGTCTCGCTTCGTCACAGAGCCCGATTTCGATTACAAGGAATTTGCCCGCAGAGACGAGGACCTTTTCCAAGTATTTCGAGTTCAGGTGAGTCGAAGGTCGTACACCGTGTAGAGATTAATAGATAGATTGTGACTGTTTTTAATCGTGGTCAGGACTACTCATGGGAGGACCACGGCTTCTCGCTGGTCAACCGCTTGTACTCTGACATCGGCCACCTTCTGGACGAGCGCTTCCGAAATGTCACCTCCGTGTCGTCCCCGCACGGCCCCGAACTGAAGAGGGCCGTCTGGAACTACATCCACTGTATCTTGGGAATTCGGTTGGCCTTCCATCTCATATGTCCTTTGGTTGTCGCCGTGGAAACTGTGAGCGGATTAAAAGACTGTTTACTGCCGGCGGCAGGTACGACGATTACGACTACGGGGAAGTGGACCGGCTCCTGAAGCGAGATCTGAAGGTGTACATCAAGGCCGTCACGTGTTTCCCCGACCCTAGCAAAAGTCCGGCGTCTCCACTTGGCTGGGCTTCTCTTAAAACATCTGAGCGGGTGAGTCAAGCCTTGCAAAGATGGACAATTTTGAGTGTTATTCTCCTTTAAAATGGATACAATTGTTTTGGCAGCAAAATCCTTTTCCAACTTCCAGAACTGTTTCCACATTGCCCAAATACCCACAAGTTTACATTTTTGAAATATTTATCACATGACTAAAATCCCACATTTTCATCCCCTAAAAAATGGTCATTCTACCTACGGCCACTTTTTCAGAATGGACATTGGCCATTTTGATCTGACTTGAAAATAGTCATCTCATTCAGATCATCTTGGTGACTATTTTATAGATGAGGCAAATTTACACACATGTCCATGACGGCATTTCTAAATCAATGTAGACATTTGAGATATTTCTTTTCCTTTTCTACTTGGATATCCACGCACTCATACTTATCTACTAGAGTTTGATTTGTGGATGGTTGTATTTAAAAGATATATTTTTGCGTGTTTTAATAAAAACTAAAAATGGTAAAAAAAACAATTAAAACATCTCTTAAAACTGATTCAAAATGATTTAACAAATTTAAAAATAAAAAAAAAAAAGATTTAAAATAAACCCATAGGAAATCCCGATATGGATCTTACCGTTTGATTTCTACGTAAAATGTGGCACATTTTTGTTGCAATAGTCTTTCTCCTCCTTTCCCAGATCCACATGAATTTACTCATCATGGAGGCGCGTCTGCAAGCGGAGCTCCTTTACGCCCTGAGAGCCATCACTCAGTACATGATCGCCTGAGAGCCTCTCGCAAGCGCACGCTTCTTTTTTTCTTCCTTCTCCATCGAGGTACACCCGCTTGACGTGTCGACGTCTAAATTAGGAAGAGCGCATGTGTGCCCCAAAGATGTGCCACACCGTCTCTCCCCATGTGCAATCCTGAAAAGACTTCAGACAGAACTCACAAAATAGTATTCAGCTTTTGGGTGACAATTCACATCAACTTTTACAGGTCAACTTCATTTGACCTCCTGTAAACTCCTGAATACAATTAATTGCCGACGTGGCCAGAATTTCTTCTTGATCAAATACTTTTTGTGTGTTCAACTCTTTACTGTCATGCAAAAAGTAGTGAAATAATGAACAGTTGTGCATTCAAAAATTGACAGAAGGTCGAATTGAATTCACACAAAAAGGCTCTTGAGCATTTTAGACTCATCTTGAATTGAAGCCCAATCTCTCCAGCTTTTTGTGCTTAGTACTGTAAGTATTTATACTGTTCCGTCATGAACACTCTCCTTATAATAGTAGTTGTGTAGTTTTGTTGAATGTTCTCCAAGGACAATCCTCATTCAGTATTGTTTGAAGGACCCTTTTGGATCTCCTGAGCTGTTTGTTCAAAATAATAAACCCAACAACCTTAGTTTCTTTTTAAACAAGCACTTTTAAAAAATAAAAATAAAGTATATATATATATTTATAATGCGAGGAAGCAAGCGAAAGACAGACGTGACGTGGGATTTTTTTTATTCGTAGACCTGCTGAAAAACGTTTGTGACTGACTGAAAACATAAAAAACTTTGAGTAAGTTTGTACGTGAGCGCTTTGTGGTACAAACACACACACACAAAAAGAAGGTGTTGAGCCATCGACAAAATGATTGTTTTTGTTTTCCTTGCTCATTGAACAAAATGGATGTTTTTGTGCTTTATGGAAAGAAAATGCACGGTACCGTTTGGCAAACAGAACGAGACGCAAACATGTTTTTTGAAGGATTTGTGGGGGAATTTGACAGCTTTTGTACACTGTTGTTGTTGTTGTTGTTGTTATTGTGCTATGATTAGAATTAGAACATTTGACGAAGCACAAGTGCTTTTCAAATTTAGGTCCCCAAAAAGTCGTTTGCAAAAAAAGCGCATACCCATGCCAATGAATCACTGACATGCCTAAATAGACGTGTATGCATGTGTGTGTATATATATATATATACATATGAGTGTATGTATAGAACACACACACACACATACACACGCAAAATTTGTTTTTGCGAAGATCATGACCTTTTTCTTTGAAAAGAAATGGGAAAATATTTTACAAAGTTGGTAAGGTTAGCATTGTATTCCGAGAATATACCTTTCTTTAACATGCCTCATCTCATAAAAAAAAAATTCCGCAATCACCAACTTTTGAACTTTTCTGTCATTTCTGGGCTGGATATACATGATAACTGGGAGTATAATTTCAAGAGGCTCCTTGGAAAAACTTCTCCGCTGGACTCAAAAGGTTTTCCAAAATTTTCCCGTGGCAGTTGGATGACAAATATGAAAGCAACGAAAGCACAGTTAGTCACCTTTAGGATGGAAGCAGAGAGCTTGTGATGATCCCTGTCGCCTGCAGCGGCATCGGAAACAAAAACAAAAGACCAGGGAAAAGAATCCTCCAACTGACTTGAAGCATTTGTTTCTTTTTTGTTTCCTCTTTGGAAACGACACCTGCAAAAACCCTGGAAACAAGGCAAAACGAACCTTTGACCCACACGGATCTTGCAACCACACCAACCTGAACAAGACATCATTATGGACACAAACGGAGCGACATGAAAAAAAAAGATGCAAATATATGTGTTCCTTTCTATAAAGATGCTTTATGAAAGAAAACAAAATGCTGCTGTCTTGCTTGTTTCCCACTTTTTGGGTTTTTTGGCACCTGTTAGTGAGCAGCCACAGGAAGTGCCGTGATGAAGACTCTAATGAAGACGCTAAAAATAACTTGTCATGCCCAAAACAATCACAGGCACTAATACATGCCCCCCAAAAAATGGACACCATATATTTATCAAAGATGTTCATTTGCATGAAAAAAAACTAAAACATGCACCACACCCCATAAAAAAATTAACAAATTAAGAAAATCCTAATTATTTCAAAAAGCTCACACCCACCCCAAAAACTATATGAAAAACATCCAATGGATTGGAGGCAGGAAGGCAAAGTGGGTTAAAGCAGTTTATTGACTCGACAAGTTTCTATTTGTCGCGTCTCTAAGAGGACAAAAGAGGGCAAACATACTTTTCAAAATCAACCCATCAATCAATAAATTCATCATAAACATAACTGCTTTCTGCTCTCCCCTCGTTAACCCCAGTTCTAAAATACTGTGTTGACGGGGAAGCAATTTATCCAGATCATTAAAAAGAAACTCATCAAAGGGGACCACTAGCTTAAGGGGATAAAAATATCAAATGGAGATCAAGTACAAGTGGAGTGACCTCGCATGGAGGCCAAGCCAAAGCAAAGTACACCAGAACACTTCTGGAAAGCCCTGGGAGCATTCATTCCACATTCAGCACTCTTTGTCCCTACTAGTACTAATTCAGCACACTGGTGTGGTTTACTTCTCGTGTTTTTTCCCCACTTTGGTCAAATCAATCCTTAACACGTGCTGCATGAAGATGTGTCAAGCACGAGTAACCTCTTTATCAAGGTTATCCAATAATTGCTCTGCTTTTTATTTTAGCATTTAGCATGTAGGGTAATAATTTGTTCTCACTAATAAGACAACTTGTCGGACAAATACTAGTTCTAGTCAGGCTAAACTTGGTCACTAGCTGCAAAAGTTGCAACTAGTGCGCTGAATTGTCTAAAGGGCAAAGAGTTTATTCGTAAATGTGAAGAATATGGAATGAATGCTGCAATTTGTCTCACACACAAACATACGCACACGTCCAGTTTCATATTTAACATTCCATAAATCAATTAATTAAATGATCGGGATGTCAGACTCCATCTAGTTAAGTGAGAGGTTTGGGGACTAACATGTAAAAGAGTGAGATACTAAAAATAAAAAAAGATGAAATGAATAAAAGCATTATTGTTAATTCTTGAAGGTAACTTTCAACAAGGCCCTGATAGTATGCATTTAAACTTACTCGTAGCACCACTTCAAAGTAAATCGAGTGCATTCTTTTTGTCAACTTACTGTTTTGTTTTTTTTTTTTTTTTTTAAACAAATTGTTTTTGAATGTCTGAAATGACTGGTGAAGAAACTGTACATGACCAGAAAATTAAATACACAAAAAATGAGAACAATTTGCATACACGTTATAGAAATATCATGCTAGTGTTTCATCTTGGCAGGAAGTAAAAAATCCAACCTGAAAAAAAAAGTGAAATGCATAGCAGATTTTTTTTTTTTTTTTAAAAGATGCAGAGGTCTTAAAAAGCAAGTTTCCAGTCGCAACAGAAAAATAAATATGTTGTTTTTTTGCTTTTGTCACATGATTGTGCATGTTCTCTTCCGAGCGACCCTGAGAGGTAATGGTTGTATGAGTCTTTTTGTTTTTATGGTTTCATTTTGAGATGACTAATGTTTAAAAGCAAGAAAAATATGTAAAAAGGAAAAAAAAAAAAGCATCTGTACAGTGAGATACGGTCAGGTTGAGTGTGCCCCCTAAATGCCATGCAAATATTAGTGTTCTTTTGGAAGAGTTATACACAAAAAATCTACATGCACATACATTTTTACAAAAATAAGTGTATAAAAATCGCTGTTACAAATCTGAAAAATGCATCCTCCAATGTAAAAAAAAAAAAAATACAAGTAGCATCTTTTTTATTATTCTCCATCTATGTTGTATATTAAAGCTAGAACCAAATATATATATATATTTATATTTCAAGTTAGTGAGGGTACATGACAAAATAGCAAAACCCTTCGTGTTTTTGTTGTTGTTGCTGCTGCTGCTTAAAATTTCCTTCAAATTCTTTTGATTAATCTGCATAGTGTGTCATTGTTTATGTGCAACGTGTGCATCGCGTGTCGAAATGTTTCAAACCGAAAACAATAGTTGGGATGTATGGTACTGGTTGTACATAAGTGCTAATCAAAAAACAGAATTTACAACAAAATCAAAAATGACGTTGCAACATTTGATAAGAAGCCAAATCCAATGGCAATTTAACATCAAATGCCCTAAAAATTTCAAAACAAATAACTTCATTTTATTAGTTCAACTGCACATTGCATTCTTTCCTCTTTTTTCACTCCTAATATAAATCATGTCTAAAGCGGGGTACACACATACTATTTTTAAATCATCGAGCCCCCATTCGACCAGGGGGAAAAAAAAGATTCTTCCAACAATTGCCAGTCTCCTCCCTTCAGAGCAAATGTCTACCGCAGTACCAAGTGTGACCTGCGGGAAACAGCGGCCAAGTCGATAAAGAAATCCATGAGGCCCAAACGAAAAGTTACATTGTAAATATTGAATACGTTTAAAATTGATGATTGTCTAATTAGATCAGAGAAGAAAAACAATTATCGTATGGGTCCACCCAGCTATTGACTGTCGTCCAGCTTTATTCTAATCGCCAATCCTGATGGTTTTCCAAGCAGTTAAGAGGTCTTAACACACCCCGTGCTGTTTTAACATGAATTCTTTCCACATCAAAAGTCAGCCGCTTTTGAGATGTCTGTTAGTCAGGACTTTGCAGACTTTGATTGTAAAGGCGGGGTAGAAATGCATCCTGATTATCGCTATGTGTGTACCCTACTCAACTACTTTACACACCGCATGGAGTTAAAACAAAACAAAAAAAAAAAGACTACATTGCCCAAAGAGCAATTAGTGTTGAATCAGCCAAAGAAAAAAAAAAAGTTATGTATCGTCTTGTTTTAGCAATGATCATCGGCGTCCTCGTTTTGTACCGATCTGCAGGTGCTTCCAGGGAAAACTGGCCAATACGCACACTCAAGGTCACCATGTGGAAGCCATTGAGGTACTGAAGCTTCGGGGTACCGTGTCCACCTGTAAGATGCTTGCGCGAAACATCTTGACAACTCGCAGGCAGAATTGAGGAAGTCTTGAAAATGGCCGCAGCCAGGTTATGAAAAACGCCAAAATGGAGGAAGATGGGGAGGCGGAGCTAAAAATGGTATGCATAGTCGGTGGTTGCGTTGGCACGTGACGAGACAAGAGGCCGGTCCGCGTGACTATGTGGCGGGACATTTTGTCTTTTTTGGGGTTGGCCACGTCAGGAGGGTGGAAAGGTGGCTTCTCTACTCCTGGCGAGAAACAACATGAGAAAAAAGAATGAGCGACAGAAGGACGAAATTGTCAACATTATTGACATTTGTGTTTTCTGGTAAGTAGGTATGGGAATTTGACTTTTTGAAGTAATGTTAACCATCAATGGCTTTATTGTTATACTTCTAAATATTTCTTTTTCATTCTCAGGGAGGGGGTGAGATTTATCCAAGAGGAGACTAAGAGCCGTAAAACACCTTAACAAGCAGAGGAACAAGGCAAAAAAAGGGGTAAGTAAAAACACAGGTAGAGTATTTACGTCTTGATAGAGACTTTTTTTTTTTATCCAAGCACTAACAAGGCCTAATGGCAGCAAGCTCGTGAAGCACCAACAATGAACAAAAATACTGGTGATAACTTCTCAAATAGGAAACAAATACTATCCAAGAGCAGATAGAAAGAAAACAAAATGCTGTAACAACGACCCAAATGGAGACTAAGGACAGCAAGATAGTGGAGCACCCGAAAAATAACAGAAAAAAAATAAATACTCGTGTTAACTTGTCGGTTACAGGACAAGTTTAACCCGAGGAGACTAAGGGCAGAAAGAAAATAAAGGTTGAAAGAAAAGGCATTTATCCAAGTGGACACTAAGGAGAGCAAAAAAACAGAGCACCAACATATAAAAAAGGAGCCAGAATACAACAAATATTGGCGTTTACTTCTTGCTGTGGACACCATTTGATCCTAGAGCACACTAAGGGCAGCAAGAAAACAACAGTGAACCTACTTGGCAAGCCTTTAGCTGGGCACCCAATGGTGGGCAGAGCCCTGAGTGGTGGCAGGCCCCGCATAGCCCTGCCCAGGGGGCAGGACTGGGTCGAAGTTGAAGTCGATACCGTCTCCATCCATGAGGTCGCTGTTGATGATGTAATCCACATCACAGTCCAGATTCTCTGTGAACATGTCCACGTCCAGGTCGGTGGGCAGCCGCTCTGGTGCCGCCTGGAAGCAAGGCGGCGCCCCAAATGGCCCCACACCCGGGAGGACGGTGTGCTGCGTGGTGGCATGCTGCACCTTCAGGCCGGGCATCTGCAGCGGGTCCTGGGACATACCGGAGAGAATCATGCCCAGGCTGAGGGGAGCGTGGTGCTGCTGCTGGTGGTGCTGATGCTGGTGGTGCAGGTGGTGCTGCTGCATGGGCGCCTGCAGGCTTTGAGGCCCGACTGCGTTGGCTTCCAGGCCTTTCCCCAGCAGCAGCTGGGTGGGTTTGGGTCTGATGCCCACCACCGGGGAGCCCAAGCTCATGAGGCCCGTCGGGGCAGGCACCAGGGTGTTCACCTGTGCCATGAGGACGTCGGTTGGAGGAGGGGAGTCGGAGGTGAGCAACGCCTCCAGGCTGGAGGGCACGTGGGTACCATAGTGGGTGGTGCCGTGAGAGGAGTTGAAGAGGGAATTTCCAAAGCTAGGGGTGGCGTCCTTGCCGGCGGGTCCCACCGCCGCCTGGGGGGATGTCTGCGGTGCCTGCAGGTGATGAAAGGGGGGGAAGGAGGAGGAGCTGCGAGGCAGCAGAGTGGCTGCCGACGGCAGCGGAGTTGGTGGTGCTGCCGGGGCTGTGCTGGGACTGGCGCCACCCTGCTGGCCACTCATGAGGGTCAGCCCGTCAATCAGGTCCAGCTCCTCCATCAGGGTCTCGGCCAGGGTGGGCGTCAATGCGCTAGAAGCGTAGCGGCCCAAGAGCCCATCCTCGGGAAGATTGTCGTCTTCCTCCTGGCCCGGCGCGATGGGTGACAGCCGCCCGCTCAGGGTGCTGGCGTTGGAGCTGGTGCGCGGACGGAAGGAGGTCCACATGTCGGCGTCGTCCAGGCTGCCGCGTGACGACGGGCTGCTGCTGCTCACGCCCCACTTGGAGAACTGCTGGGAGGAGTTAGGGCTATCGGCACCGGCCCCTGCAGTCGCTGACGCGCCGTCGCCCTGCAGCGCTCCGCCGGCACCGGCCCCTGCGACAACCTGCTTCTTGGTCTGCTTGGCACGCATGCGGCTCTTCAGCAGCTTGCTGCTGTTGTCCATGGAAGCGGCGCGGCGGCGGGGGGCTTTGCCAGTTTTGCCCCCTTCTGGGTTGAGCATCCACCAGGAGCTCTTGCCCGTCGATTCGTTGTGGACCCTCAGGAACTTGTTGTGCAGCGACAAATTGTGGCGGATGGAATTCTACGAGAAAAAAAAGCTCTTTCAAGTAAGCCACTCTTCAAATGCTCCCCACATAATTATTCTTATTCACACGTTCCGATTTATTTGGGCGCCATCCTTTGGCATCTCGGTACCAAGTAACTGTGTTGAAGTGATTTGAGGAGCTTTAAAAGAACTATGTTGGGGTGAGGAGTTTTATGTTACGCTTCACCGCCAACTTTTGCATGTGTTTGCTTCCCAAATGATTCCAGTTTACAGCCATAGTATTAACCAACTGTTTATTGAGGGGGAACTATCCAAAGACGATCATGATAGGTGAAAACCAGCACAAAGAAAAAACTGACTAAAAACTTTTGTATCAAGTTAAAAAAATAATAATTTTTGACAATTTGTCTATTTCTCTATTGTTCATTTTACTCTGCTGTCTTTAGCCAGGTCGGCTTTGCAAATGACAATCGGTTCTCTATGTCGTTCTCTGGATAATTGAAGGTTAATTAAATACAAATGCTACTCGCCAGTCAAGAGTTGCAGACGACAGGAGATTTTACTACATTTAAAATCTAACTTTTAAAATTTAGACCTATTTTTCTTTACTCAATCTTAAAGACTGGCAAAAAAAGTTAGGTATGAAGTATTTTTCTACATTTAAGTGTTTCTTACTTTAATGGTTAACCCATTTTTCTATTTGTCTATGAATACTGTCAAAAAGAATTTTTTTTTTTTTTTTTTTTTTACCTATTTCTCTATTTACAATTACATTCTACGTCACTGTACTCTGCTGTCAAAAAGGTACAAATCTAGATTTACATTTTAGCAAAGTGGTGTTATGACAACAGTGCCCAACGAGGGACTGACCTTCCACCCGGCCGAGCTGTTGCTGTCGCCCTTGTCTCGAAAGTAAGGCACCGTCTTGACCATCCATTCGTAGATCTGCGCCAGCGTCAGCCTTTTGTCGGGCGAGTTCTCGATGGCTTGGCTGATCAGGTCGGCGTAGCTCTGGTTGCCCCACGCGTTGCGCCTGGACGAACCCTTGCGGGGCGTCACGCCACTCACGTTGGGGTCAGTCGCCGCCGCTGCAGCCATGGCGGCAGCCGCCGCCGCCTTCTCCGGTTCGGACGCCGCCACCGTGTGCCGTGGATCTGGCTTGTCATCATCGGCGGGCGGCGTGCCGGCAGCGGACTCGGTGCCATCGGGGGCTTCCTGCTTTACGGCCGAGATGTCTGGCCGGGGCAGCGGCCACGTGCACGAGCGGGGCCGGCTCTGCGGCTCAAAATCCGGGTCAATGGGCGGCGCCGGCAACTCCTCCATGGTGATCCTCTCGTTCACCTCCACCACTTGGCTACTTCCGCTCCACTCCAAAACACCGGAACTACTTTCAAGCCTCCAAATGTTTTTATCCCAGGAAGGACAACAACAATAACAATACACTGGGAGTAAACACTGGGGGCCTAAAAAAAAAAAAAGACGTAATAATCTGGGCACACCAATAGCTCCAGTTAATCCTCAGATTGGAGATTAGGGAACCCAAATAATCTCCTTAATACTAACTATCATAAACCTTCTGATTTATATAGAAGGAGGGAACGGGAGCGCCTTTGTTTGAAATTACAATAGTAATTTTCCCTTGTAGACGGATAATCGACTAAAAAAAGGAAACATGCGAAAAAACTGAAAAGTACTTTGCATCTAGTAGCACTACTTTTAGCAGTAGGGAGTAATGGACAATAAATGGATGAGTTTGTAAATAATGTGAAGCGTTGCCACTTCAATTTGACCTTGAAGGATTCTAAGTAGTATTACAAATTACATTTAAAAAAATGTGTTCGTCCTATTTATTAAAATAAAAACTTTCCAGAAAAATAGACAAAAAGACTGCAAACGACTCGTACCACTACTACACTGACAGTCCAGCCAGAGCCAAAATTAAATAACAATCACGTCACCAATGTATTTACTCGTGGAGTTAAAAAAATATATAAAATCATTAATTTTGGGTGGAAGGAAAAAGGGGGAGATGAGTTTACTTACAAACTGTACGCGATTACAAGAATCCCAACTAAAGTGCAGTGTTTTTAGATGTGCACAATCCGCCACATGTCGCCATCTGCCATGTTTGTCCACTCGTGGCGCCGCACACGATGCCAGAGAGGCGGTTACAAAACGCCTCCGACTCCGCCGCCGAGGCCCCGGAGCACGTCGCGCCGGGCTTTTCCCCCGCGATGTCTATGTCTAGACTCCCAACAAGTGGCCGACAAGGCAATCCCTTTAGGCTGTGGCGTTGAGTCCCCCGGGGGTGAGGCTCCCAACTTTTGGGGAAAACAAGCCCGGGTAGCCCCCCGGTCACGTTAGCCGCTTAAGCTGCTGCTACTCCGGAGTTTGGAACGCGCCGAAAAGTCCGCCGAAAGCCGCCTAGAACTCGTTCAAAGTTGCCGTTTGGAGGCAGTGACGACTCATCTGGTTGTTGTGGTCGTCCCGGTGGACGGAAGATGCTCCTCTCGGGTGTCTTGAATAGTTTGTTTGCGTTTGTTTTGTTTTGACTCGAGGCGAAGACTCCCTTCTGACGTCTGTTTACCACTGTCAAGTAAAACGCACTGCGCATGCGCACACGTGCATTCTGGGAAAGGTAGTCATTCCGCTGGGAAACGCGGGCGTAAACAAAAACTTGAACCTTTTATAGCGTCTTACGTAACCGTCCCAAGTTCCAGGTACATACAGTCCTCGCGGGCCAATTAGATATTAACCAGAGGTCTGTACCCAAAAATTGTACTAAAGTACATAGGAGTACTTTTACTTTAGAGTAAAACCAATCAAGAAAAGGGTAAAAGCACGCCTTCAAATCATTACTTCAGTATTCCGTGAAAAAGATAATAATTAAGATACTGAAGCCATTACCAACTACTAACTTGTATATTTTGTCAGATTGTATGTGAGAGGCCAAAGTGTGTTCCATGTCGGTTATTGTTTGACCTGGCTGGTAACAATGTGTTCTGTTCTTCTGTTTTATTATTCTAATTACCAATTTCAAAACAGATAAACAGGAGGCATGGTAATAACGTGTATGCCAAAGCAATATCATGATGGCCCATTAAATTCAAAACGCAAAGTTAATTTTAGTTGTTGTTTTCTTTCTCACTGAGCCCATGTGTGATGATTAACACAATTTCCTGCTTATACTCAAACATACAAAGTAGCGTGCTGTACATTTTGTGTAGTTTTGTTACTCATTTTTTGCTATTGACTGAATTAAGAAAACAGATACGTATTGCTTTCATAGGTTGCTGGATGACTTATTAAACTGGGAATCTGTGCGACCGTTTCGCAAATATGTTTTGCGCAGTAGGATGAGATGCAAAGAGTGCACTTGCGCTTATATGTATGTATGTACTTATATCTATCTTTTTTAAACGTTTTAGTTTTTCTTTTAATTGTGTATGTTATTTTATGTTTATGTTTTATGCATGAAAAGCGCCCTACAAATAAAATATATATATATGAGTAATTTTATGTCCTTTTAGATTATGAATGAGCAATCGTCGTGTATGAACGTCATTTCCCAGTGTGCCTTGCGGCTGTTTTGTGTGTTTACTATCAGCTGACATCCGGCGTCTTGCCGACCATTAGCCGACAAGCTCCACAGTCAGCCTTCTCCATCTACACTCGATAATTCGCCCCGTCAGAAAAGCGTCACTCGATGATTCTTCCACGCTGCTGAATGCGCATTTTGACCGCCCTCGTCAAATGCAGGTGAGCTCAACGTCAGGTAACTGGACGCCGTGGATTTTTTGCACTTAGCCATTTAGCTTCCTAATAGCCAGCGGCGGCAGGTTTGGCGTAAGCTAATGCTACCATTAGCTGAACCCCCCTCCTTCCATCCCCGGAGTTCGATGGGCTCGATTTGGTCTGACACCTACACGTATATTTGTCAAATGTGGGTAGAGCAAGTGCATGATATTACGACGCCGTCGATCACACAATAGACGCCAAGCGGCTGTCGCCGTTGAGGAAGCTTGTTAAAATGTCGTCGTGCTGTTTGTTTCAGGGCTCTGGCCCCGTCTGCTGCAGCTGAAGCATATCCGTCCTGCCTCCACTCTGCTCCGGCTACACTGCCTTGTCTCTTCGCTGAGCCATGAGCACTCACCGGGACCTTGACATGGTCAGTCAGCCTCTGCAGTACCTTCTAAATCGCGCTTGCCTTATGTCCAACGCTTCGCACATTTTATTATCATCATGACGTCACACGGTGAAAAAAGTCGAAGCGTTCGCAAATGGCTTCACAAGTAAACAAATCATTCTGTCATTTGACCAAGGCAAATTAGAGTATTTATCTGCCATCTGATTCTGAATTTGCATTACAAACTATGAGTTTTATTTCCACCAATATATTCAATGTCCACTTTTCAAGAATTCACATAATTTAGACTGCACTCTTGATCTTTTCAGGTTTCATGTTTTTTCTTAGATAGCGAGGAATAAAAGACATTTACAAGTGCAGTGCCGACGTCCAAAATATGGGATTGATCCTCATCCATGTTTGTGTGCGCATCTCTACTCATGCCCACATCACCTGCTGAAAATATCAGAATGATTGATGATGATTGAAACATTTGACGCTCAGTGTAATACAGGTTTAAGGATGAGCACTTTCCTGTGACAAATATTCATATTTGCCACATTTTTGGCGTCATCTATCAATCATGAATTATTGTCATAGTGGTGCTCTTCCATGATTATCTTGTCAGTTTGACTCGGTTTTTGACTTGTGTCGTTCGGTGTGTGGTTGGGTGGGTGGACGTGGGTCAGGGGTAACGGATTAACCAGTGTCCGTAAACACTTAGCCGAGACAGTGATTGCTGCCCCCGTGAGCGCCATCTGTCTAATCTCAGTTAAAACATTGCCCTACTTTCCTTTTAAGGATGGGACACCCCATTGATTGTAGCCTGGCCTACGCTAAATCCATGCCTGCCGTGACCCCTGTGCCCTGATCGGCAACACGCACGGATATCAATGAAAATGATAGCGTGTCATTTGACAGGTTTTTCTCTCCCAGCATCTAGTCCGTTATAGCAGAGGTGAGAAACAACTAAAAAAAAAAAAAAAGAAACGTTCAAAAAATATTTTTTTGTTATTAGTGTGCTTTAATTTGAAATGAAGGGGGGTAATGGAGAAAAAAAACAATTTGTTTATTTTGATCTTCTCATGAAGGTCATTCTGTGCCGGGATTTTTTTTTTATTTTTTATAAACGGTGCTCAAGGTACTGAACCAAATTGAGGTGAATGTTAGTATGTGTTCCCTGAAGCATTAGCAGGGTTGCTGGTGTTTTTGTTGTTTTTTGGAAAAATGTAAGGCTATCAAGACGGCTAAGCCTTTGAGAGCCCCGCATTATCAAGATAAATAAAAGGGTCATTTGTAACAGCGTTTGAAGGATTTGATATTGCGGACCTTTGGATTGGAGAATCTCAAGGACAGTCGCGATGCACCGTGTTGCCACGGGAAACGGGGGCAGATTGGCGGTTGTTTTCGTTTGGCTGGGGAGGGTGGGGGTTGAGAGGGAGGGGAAGCTTGTTGAAATGACATGGGTATGTAACCCCACTGTAAGGTTATTGGGTTCAGAAGGAGGGGGGGGGGGGGGGCGGTCAAGGGGGCTGTCGTATCAGTAAACAGATCAGAGAGCGGGATTGCCCCGGCTTGACGTCACACCTCGTGGTAATTCCCTTTGTTCGTCCCACTTCGCCTCTTTGTGGCAAAGCGCGAGGAATTTGACACAATTTAACAGTGGGATGCTTTTCACATTGATTCCGCACAACAAACGGAAAAGTCACATTAAGCGTGGTTGATTGGTCTTGTGACCTGTCAAATTTAGGAGCAGTTTCAAGCGATACAAATGGGCTAAAAATGACATGATTAGCTTCCACAGTGCTTGTTTTCCAAATCACAGAACATCACATTGAGGAAATGATAAAAAACTGGCCAAGATTTGAACCCTGAAGCAGATGTTCTAATTGCCGCATCCACTGTGTTCTTCTCATTGATATGACCCTGGAGTCTTTTGGAATTCCCGCTGCATAGTTTTGAAGCAGCAATCCCCGTGCTATTTTTAGTTATTTGTTCCAGCATGTTGCTTCGTGGTCACCCCCCACCCCTTCCCCTTCTTCAGGCCATGCAAATTTAATAACATGGCCCAGAGCTGTCTGGGACACCTGCGGTTAGCGCATTAGACAGACAGACTGACGCATGGGAGCAGGCCGCCCTTACGGCCCCGCCCCCGTCTCCGCCGGCGTCTGGCCAACGGGAATGCCCGTCTCCTCGTGGCCCCCACCACGAGTTTCCTCGTGCCGGCCCAGGTTAGATGTGGAAGGCGGATTCCACGAGGGATGCACTCCCGGCCGGGAATGATGTGATGATGTTTTGTTGTCTCAGGTGAACCTCCGCCTCATCCTGGTCAGCGGGAAAACGCAGGACTTCACCTTCTCGCCAAACGACTCGGCCACGGACATTGCCAAGCACGTGTTTGAAAACTGGCCCACGGGTGAGCAGCGTTTGCACTCGATGGGTTTGTAAAGAGTGCGCGCGGCAGAAAAGGGAATGACTGCCGCTAACCTGCGCCGAAGTTTGAAAGTCAACTCAATCAACCATGACCGGTGAACTTAATTTGACCTTGTCTAAAGGTCACTCTTGAGTGTATTAGTAACTTTTGTACTACTTTCTGTTGGCGAAAAACTCAATGAAGGCAGCCAAGTTGGGCTGGCTGTGCCAGAACTGCTGCTGGCACGGATTGACAACAATGCTTAACAAAATTCCTAATTTCATAAATCGATGAAGCAGGCAAGCGGTCTTGGTGGCCAAAGAGCAACAGTACATCAGTTGGGCGATCAAAGCAGCTGCTTAAAAAAAAAAATGTCCGACCAGCACTTAAGTGAACGTTTTTTTTGTTTTTTGAACTGTATGTAGGTGGTTTACAATGCGTCCAATGTTATTCCGAATATTTGAGCTAGGTGACCGGACTTTAGCTGACTGGTTGACTTTCTCTTTGCTTGTGTTTGCCAACCAGGATGGGAGGAGGAGCGGGTGAGCAGCCCCAGCATCCTGCGCCTTATCTTCCAGGGACGCTTCCTTCATGGCAACGTCACCCTCGGAGGTCCGAGCCGCTCCTTGAACTCAAATGAAAAGAAATGTGTCGCTTTCTTATCATTCGCTGAAAGATTACAAAATCAACATGTGTCTCTTCCAGCGCTGAAGTTGCCCCCGGGCCGGACCACCGTCATGCACCTGGTTGCCAGGGAGACGCTTCCGGAGCCCAACTCTCATGGTGAGCGCATAAAGTAGAGCAGTGCGCTGCGCCTGCATGACTCCACGCCGGGCTTAATTGCCAGACTACACGCTGTCGTCAAGCACCTTCTCGCCGATGCTCTCATTTCCTTATTTGCACCCTCCCGGGTCCTCTTATCCTGGCTTCAACCCGATCTCATCACACCAGAGGCGCCGTTAAGCAGATGACTTGAGGACACGTAAACTAGAGCTGAAAATCAAAACACACAAAAGATTTCGTAATTGCAGTTTGCAGCATTTCTTTGATTGGCTATGGGGAAAATGGCAGCTTGCGCAACACAACGAAGCCATTCCTGAATTGTTATCATCATCCCCAATCTTACTTCTTGTTGTCTCTGCTTTCTTTTTAGGTCAAAGAAACAGAGAAAAAACCACAGAGAGCAATTGCTGTCTCCTCTTGTAAGGAAACCACCCTTCCCCTACACCCTCATATAAATGCATATATATCACACACACACACACACACACACACGTCGTCCTCTTGCCGGTCGCCCGTCAGCGGTTGACTAAATTCACTGGAAATCTAGTTGATGTTTTTGTTTCGTCCTGTCAACGGCTTGTTTTTTTTTTGTGCCAACTTATCCACGCAAAACACTTAAGTTCAAACATTTCAACATATCCTCAACATTTGTGCCCTCACTGAACTGCTGGACACACACACACACAAACACACCTGAATAGATTCCGTGGATGGATACTCGGCTCTGACTGAACGCTGTTAACCCCATAATGCACTTAACCAGTTTAATGGCAAGTGTGTGTGCTGTTCTTCATCCTCCTCCTTCTTCTTCTCCATGGATGTTATTTGATCTCCTTCAGAGGAGCAAACGGAACTTGTGCCATCTTCTTCATCCCACGTTTCTGCCTCAGCACCGGTGGCATCTGTGCCATGAAAATGTTTGTGTCTTCGTTCGGACCAGAGGGAATAGGGCGCATGGAGGGGTTTGGGGGGTGTAGACTTTTAAGAAAGGAAAAGGGCCGGCCTTGTCGGCTTTAAAAGGGAACACGCTGTGGTCAAGGTCACAGCAGGCCAGTCCAGTTGAAGATGAAGACGAAATTTATTTGGAGGGGAAGGGGGTCTTGTTGATTGTGGATTTGCCCTCCTGTTTCTTTGAATGCTGTCTCTACTTCTCGTTTGCCTTTTATTGTGGAATCCAGTAATATCATTAATATTGAAATTTAAATATATCGATTTTTATCTCGTGTGTAGGTATTTGTGTGCGAGTGTGTGCGCGGGTATGATCGGGGCTTGATAAACACTTTAAAAAAAGAAAAAAGAAAAAGCTCGTCGCCGAGGGAGCACCGACGAGCTTTGCTTACAGGTGGGAAAACGTTGAGCTTTTTTTTCCCTTTTCGAGTGTGCTTTGCGTTGTGATCCTTTTGTCTCATCTGTGTCACTGCTATGAACTTTAGTCCGTAAGAATTCATGTGCAAACTAACATGCAAAGTGGGCTGTCTCGGCGCTTGTATGATAAAGTGATCAATCTTGAATAGCGCAAATGCTCCCCCACTTTTTACTCTGGAGAAAAGCTTGAACGGCTGCCTAATAGCTAGCTCTCCTCACGTCATCTGTTTTATACACGATGTACTTTAATAGGCTGTCTTTGAATGGTTGACCTTTGGTGTTCTAAGTATTATAATGACCTCTGGATTTAATGGCATATTGTATAGAAGTGTGAATATTAATAATGATAATGAATTCTGTCTTAAATAAATTCCTCTCACACCTGCTGCAAATGGTTTCATTTGGTGTCAGAACCTTCAGTTTTGTGTCATTTGTAGGAAGACGTGGAATAAAACAAAACGATACAAATTCGGTTCCATAGTCAGCAAACTTATTTTATTGTATTTGATGTTACACCAACCTGTCAAGTGACTGGAAAGCTGTAATGTAGCAGTTACACGTAAACGTTCATTAATATGCACAGACCGTGTGATGCACGTAAATTACACGATTAATAGGTTCAAAACGGCTGCAGTAGTCGTACTAATTTTTGAAATTATATTGAGGCGAATCGAGACATTATTGCCAACATTTTCCTCACACACCATTTGAAAGGAGACATTTAACAGCAAAAAAAACTTCCGTCCACTTTCCCAAAACATACATTAGTTTCATTGAACGGGACAGATGTAATTTTCTTGTAGTCCTCAAGGGGGCAGTGGTTCTCCGTCATGCAGACGACGGAGAAAGCAGCACATTGGACTTCAGCACGTCATCATTCAAAGTCTCACACTTAATTTTGTACGCTCAAACCATTTTTACCTGTTTCCCCCCTCCCTCCCTATTTGAACACTGCACTGAATCAATGAAAAAAAAAAAGTCAAATTGCTCTCATGTTATATTGCTCCCCGTCTCGAGTTACGACTGTTATTGTAAGGCGAGTTGCGCATTTTTGTTTTTCGCGACTGCAGATTCGTCACAGCGACTTGGAACGTCCCTGATTCCAAAACCCTAACCCTGACCTAACAAGGGACTATTGGAAAACATGCGGCCCCGAGGACTAAAGCTTGACACCTGTGACCTTTGACCTATGGGTTAGGGGTTAGGGTTAGATTTTTGTTAGTGGTGTGCCTCGAGATTTTTTCCAATGAAAAGGTGTGCCGTGAACGAAAAAAGGTTGGGAAACACAGTTCTAGGGTACTAAAACCTATGGTTTATTCTACAGTAAGCCATTGGTGCTGTGACTGTGGTTATACAACTGAAGAATGATAAAATAATCCTTTTGATCATTTTCATATGGTTGTATAGGTCAAATATTCAACAAACAAATCCTTGGGAGTTAGAAAAGTGTCTTTAAAAACATAAATCTAGCTTAGCGAGACACATTTTTGTGTTTGGTCAAAGCCCGGCGAAGAATGATAATCGGGCAGTGTTTGATTTAGGATGGAAAAGAAAGGAATTCTTCACAGGATTAAGATTGATGGTTTTCTTCTTCTCTGCTTCTGAACATTTTGTTATCTGGCAGATATGAAAAGCAGCTGTGAACACACACTCACGCAACTGTCATTATGTAGACCTGTGATGGAAAATGTATCGTTATGGGCGATTCTCCAAGTTTTGGCCAATGCCAGTGGATCCTTACATCTCAAATGAACACTTTCCAGGAAATCAAAATGCTCAACATTCATTCAAATAGTTTGTTATTATAGTAGCAGAGGCGGTAAAAGAGCACTTTGCTTTATTCCAAGAGAGCTTGTTGTAATTTCAATATCATTTTCATAATCTACCGTGCTTTGTATATTGACATAACACCAGTCCTCTGTAAGCTTGTTTTTGTCAGTAACATCTGTTCCGATGCTTATTGGTTACTGTTGAACAAACGCCTAGTGGTAGATAAGTCATGTGACATCATCGCAGACATTTTCTCACTTTGAAACCAAATCTCACAAGTGCAAAGACAAGTTGTTGTTCAATGACGCTTGTAATGGGAATTTTGGATTATATAACAAGGTTTAGTCATACTATCACTGCAAAGGCTAAAACAGATGGTTAATTTTCAGACCCACCCACAATAAGTGAAAGTTTGACATATACACACGCACGGAAAGTTGCACCCCTAAAACTCATATAGCCATGGTTTACTGTTTATGCCATGTAACAAACAATTGCATCTTCGAAGAATGGAGGAAAAAGTTGAATAACATAGTATCTTTTTACAAGGAGAAACGTCAAAGCTCAAATTGAGCCACAAAGTTCAAAGTTGACATAACCGGCAATAAAAACATTGACATTGACAAGTTGTAAAGCTACTCGCCTGCGACTCAACACACAATTTATGACCTCACACATGAGAATGTTTCTACATTTTTTTTTCAAACGCTTTTTAATAACCCCCCTTTCCATTAAATTTTGACAAAATTATTCAATAAGTAATTTTGGGGCTTTTCCCACATTATGTGTTAATGATCGACCTGTGCATGACGTCACAGTCTCTTACTGTCAAAAAAATATTAAAAGTACCTATTAGAAACAAAAGTTTGTGAATACCACTTTGACCTTCTAAGCTACTGTTTTTATTGATTTATGGAAATTGAGTGCAAATAAAGCAAAACACACAGTTCCAGACAAGTATGACTTTGTGTAACAATAAAAATGTTGTAAGGAATCTTAGTCTCGAGACAAGTTGTATTAATATGGGAACAAAAAAACAAGGGACACATGCGAAAGTGATTAAACGGCACGAGTGAGGGCAAAATGTGACAAAATGCAGCCCAGAACATTTTTTTCCTTGAATCTCATGGAAAGTGTTTGCGTGGGGTTGAGCAAAGGACGTTGTGTGCTTGTCTTGTTAGTGTGAGTGCAAGTTAATTTCCTTATGACTTAGATGTGACTTCCTTCCACCTCTGATGTGAACCACTGCACGAGAACGGATGATGATGATCATTCCGCACATGGAGTGACATTCAAGTGTTTTCTACATATTCTCACTCCGACGCCTGCTGACATCATTAAAGTGGGAAAAATCTTGTTGGTGGAATGAAGGCGCGTTGTGTGATTATTGCTCACTGACACCACACGGTGACCTAAGCCCATTCCTCTTTCTGCCTGAAGGTGGCAAAAGTACTCAGGCTCGATAGTAAGGTAGACCGGGAGCTCATTTGTTACAAATGCTAATTTTGTGCAACTGCAGCTCACGGGCCTGTTCGATATATAATTTACATCAGCAATTTTCTCTCCTCTGATTGATTGGTCAGAGCAGCCAACTTTAGCTAGCCAAACACATCTGTTGCAAAATGTACCCTTCCCTATATTTTATAATTAACTGAGTAGATTGCATTTTATTTCAATCATTTTATTATGATATATCAATTGTAAAAACAATCAATTAGCGTTTTTGTACAGTATTGATTGCTTCTATGGTTGCAATGTGAAAATTGAGAAGTGGATTAAGCAACAGTATTAGTAGAAGAACAGTACATCCGTGTGTGTGTGTGTGTCTCTCTCGTTGGGCCTCTCACCTCGCATGAGCAGCTCGAGCGCTGAGAGCAGCAACAAGAAAGGTCAGGAGGAGTCCAGCGCTGCCCCGCTTATATCTCGCCCGCTCGTTCTCGTGTTCATTCGGCGTGTTTCCGCATTTTGCTGCCAAACGAACTCAAGGGAATAGATATCATTTTGAGCGGTTGCCCCGCAATGAGCCATGATTTGCCACCTAAAAAGTTAAAACAATTCAAACAAACGTACCAACACTAATCTCTCTGATACAATCGTAACACATCCCCACATAAATCTGACCTCCCCTAAATGAACATAAACGATGTTTTGTGTTTTCGCTTGAACTTTTCGTTCTTTTGTGTCCTGGCCATCGTCCCGAATGTTTGTGCGCTGGACATAATACCAGCGGACGTGTCGTAATGGTGGCGTGGCCCGAGTCCAAACCTTTGCTCCGTGTGTCCTTGCAGTGTTTGTTGTGGGTGAACAAGGGCCAGTGAGTTGGCTCGGGCCACTCTTTATCGGCTGACAAGCCTTCAACGTGCACACACACACACAGACACACACAAAGCTTTCAACAGGAACTCTATGTATGGCTGTGCGAGCTTTTCTTTCATATCCAGTGTAAGTTTTATTCACGTTTTTTTTCCGGGACTCGTACTGCCAATTTTGATCAATTAAAGCTTATTCGCTATCAACTAGTGTAGCTATCAAAAAAATGCTCAAGGAACTCCAAGGAAGGTTACTAGTGAGGGAAAGTGGTTATTGGTGGTGACATAAAATGGTCTGAGTTGACATTTAGCAGTTTACTAGTCGAACGCAGATGTCAAGTTTTGCCCGAATTGTAACAATCCTGTTGATTAAGTTTTTTAAAAATATTCTTGATAAGAAAGCGACGAGTCTATAAGCATTGAGTTTTGCACGTAGTTTTGTTCAACTAATTTGCCAAAGTTGTCCAACTCAGTGGAAAAAAAAACGTTTTTATTGTAATATGAAGCTTGTTGATGTTCCTCACATTTCTGGCAGAATTTACTTTTGAGGTCTAATCACAGATTGTTTGACATTTGACTTGAAGCCACAACCTCTTGCCTGTGTATCCACTAGGCCAAGATTTATTTTTTTTAATATTCTTTCATGGTGGTCGTTGCATGTTTTGAATGCCTTGTCTTTAAGCAACTTGCGTTCACGGCCAGTCTTTTTGAAAAGCGCAAGGCCGCTCGCTCGCTCGCTCTGCACCTGCAGACTTGATGAATCCCGCGTGAGTTTTGGCATCCAGTCAGAAATGTCACTGCGCCAACTGAACTCCAGCTGCTGTTTTTTTCTTCCTATGGTTCTCCCTTGGTGCGGAACTAGGCGTCACAGCTTCCAGTGAGTCTTGACTTTTAGGACTCAACTTGACTTTGGTTTGGCATTCTGAAAAATCAAAATGCCTTAGACTATGAGCAAATCCCTCATGTGGATAATTTTTCACTTCCCTGCAATAGGTAAAAATCAGAAATAAAATCTGGACCATATAAAAGTTTTTTCCCCTACCACATGCTTGTAACACAATTAAACATATTAAAAGATTTTTTTTCAAGTCTTTAGCTCTTTTCTCTCTATCAAAAAATGTGAGCTTATCATATAACATCAATTTCCTGAAATGAAAAAACGAGCAAGAATATTTGACAGCTTGTGACTTTCTTGACCCAAGTCATAACTTGATTCCACTTGAGTGTCGACTCCACTTGACTCGCTGGATGTTGGCCAGGCTAAGTTGCTTGTCGAGACTTCCTAATGACTTGCACATCTGCGACTTCCTTCCACCTCCGTCTCCCGGGACGCTTCTGCGAAGTAGCGGGCCGACACGAAGGTTGGCTTGCGCACGCCGGGGTCTCCCACGTGTGTGGACGGCAAAGGCCCGCTTGATCCAAACCTCAGCGAATTCCTGATGATGGAAAGAATGCATGGCGCGTTTTCTTGGTTCTGTTTTTGATTGGCCCTCTGTGCGGCTCAGCTCTTCTTTCACTGCTCTGGAAACATGTTTGCATGTCAAGTGAATTTTGGTCGGTCCAACTGAATTGAAAGTGTGTAAGTACTTGGATAGAGAACAGACCCAATTGCCCAATTCTGATTTATTGCGGCAGATACATTCCAGAGCCACTGTATTGATTGACCATATTTGACCATTCCCAAATGCTCTCAACAAATTCAAAATTATTTGAATGCATTTTTAAATTTGTACTTGTTCCTGCTCATTCGCAAAACATATATTGTCAAATGAAAGGCTGGTAGCTCAATGCTAACATATGATGTGAAACACCATAGACAGGCTACTGGGAATTAGCATCAATATCTAACATTACATAAAAAGCAGCAAGTCTACTACACGTGCGGTACACAACTCTAAATTCCGACTTGCCTGTAGACAGCAAGAACACTTTAAAAAAGTTTAAAAATTGGCAATGTAGACAAAAACAGTTAAAAGATAAACCATGGATCTGATTAAGTTCAATGTCATTGAAATGACATAATTACTAAGAAGCATCCAAATTAGGTCAACATTATGCCAAAGATTATTTTCTCACCAAGATGAATCAATGCATGTTTTCAAACAGTTTCTTTTCTTTTGGAGTTCTTTTGGCAGAAGGACGCAACTTTTGTTATTCAAATGACATCATGAGCACACAGCCTTCGTTCCCAAGGCCTCAAAACGAGGAAGTCAGCTCTTTTGATTAACACTGTCACTGCGAAGCCAGCTGTACACACACACACACACACACACACACACACACACACACACACACACACACACACACACACACACACGCACACAAAAAGCTCAGATAGAGTGGCCAATATCAAGTGTTTGTGGTTGCTGGGCAACCATGTTGTCCATGTGGGTGGGTTTCGCTTTTGAAAGCTCCGCAGCAAAAATGTCTCGGATAACATTCTGGAGCATTCCATGCTGCACTCAAGTGACCCTCAACCTGTGTGTGTGTCCGTCTGTGTGTGTGTGCATAGTTACAAGGAGTGGAGTCCCCTTTCTCTTGGGGACACTGTGGCGTAATCCAAACCTAGTCAGTTAAACAAAGTTGTGTGTCACAGCCCCTACCTCACAGAAAAAAAAAATATATATAGTTTTATTGGCCAATTTTAAAGTAAACTTCAACTGGGAGTGACAGAAAAATTTAAGCAAGCACTCTCATGAGATAGTGTTTAATTTTTTAGATCATTTGTTGAGAAAATGTCAGGCCATGTTTGCAATGTGCCGTCGTGAGTGAGAGGCAAAACGAGGATATTCACTGTGAGCTTGCAAATATTTGCTCAGCGCTTTACAACAGATTTGTGTCCTCAATGCTTTTGTGTCTCTTCCATGGAGACGAGGACGCGAGAACCGCGCCACCGTCGGACGGATTTCTCACGCTAATCTTGGGACCAAACATGGCAAAGCATGAACTTTGAGTAAAAATTCAGAAAAAAAGGTCAAATGTAGTTGGGGGCGGATCAGCGTTATAATACTCATTTACATTTAATTTCATTTGGATTTTTGCGGATTCATTTTCTTTTTGAGAGCCGATTTATTGGTTATTTCTAGTTTTAATTGTTTTCAAAAATGCTGTATTTCAGTTTAGTTTTTGCTGGTTTAGATATTTGGTTTGCTTTTGGGGAGTATTTTTAAAGTAAGGATAAGTACAATTCTCAAACTTCTCTGACCCTTTTTGACCTTGGACAGATGTACAACGGTACCAAGAATAAATACTTTAAAAATTAACCCTGAAAGCTTATTTCTGATATTAATTTTGCTATGATTATAATTGTAGTTAATTTTTCTCTGTAAAAAGTAATTATAGTTGGTTTTAGTTTTTTAAGCATTTACACAACATTGGCGTTTTGGTTCTATTCCAAATTCGGTGGCCTCGTCTGAGATGTGATGACGACACACGCTCCACTCATTTCCTTGCAGTTAGTTTGCATTCCTCGCTTCTGTTTTTGCACAGCCTTTTTTTTTTCTTCTTCTTTTTCCATTTTGCTCCTCCAACCCGACTGGAATGACATCATACCCACAAGGCCCTGCAGGAGGACCGGGGACAGGAGGGGGCGGACAGACAGTTCTTCACGTTCCTTCATCAGCTGAGTCTGAGCAATAATTCAAGCCCGCTGCGGTCATTAGTGCGGCCGCTACAAATACGGAAAATATTCCTTTCGTGGACACGAGTGTGATGAAAAGTGAAGAAGCGGGATGGAAAAGACATAAAACATGAGGGCACGTGCTGCAGACAGGGGAAGAAGAAGCGCTATTTTTATTGGTCAAGAATTTGGCTACTTTTATTACAGTCATTCTCAACCAGTGTATGGGAAGTGGTCCAATTTAATAAATTCTAAAAAAAAATGAAATTATTACTGATTTACAAATAATATTGCTATGACGAGAAGAACAATTCAATGTTCTTCCAATGGATGGTAGAAGGTCCAATCAAAACAGAGTCATTGCAAAAGTTTTCAGCTAAACTAGCTCTGATTTCACATTGCATTTTCAAAAGAAATGGAGATGACGTGAACTGATCAGACTTTTTTGTTTGGTGGTTTTTCCTCATGTATGTATGACATGTTCTTCTAAATGAAGGTTGAGCTCAAGTCGTTCCACATGGGCACCCGCAGGCATGCAAGGTGGGCCCGCCCGTCCGCATGAAGACTCGCCGTCATGCTGCGAGAGACCCCCAGCCCCCATAAAGCAAAGTGGGATTTCCGAAGAGGATCGCAGCCTTTTCGCTTTAATCTGATAATTGGCTTCACGGTCAAACAAGTTGTGTGAAACTTCAAACAACACAGGAGGTTTCTGCCTGGACTCTCTCAAAAGAGCATCAAATAGCTGCAGCTTGGGTTGTGACCAGACTAAAGAGATCAGAACACATTACAATCCAAATCTAAAGACTTTATCCTGGATTCCAAATAGATTTTACAATTTTGCTTCTTGTCTATAAACTGCTGAATATCCTGAGTAAGGTTAAGTCCGCCCTGTTACGAGATTTTAATGTTATCCTTCTGGCAAATGGCGCTGGAGTCTATGTGGGTATTGTTTTGTTGGACCTGATTACGGCGTTCGATCCAATGTTCTGTTGGCTCGCTTGCAGCATCAAGTTGTCGCTCTCTAGAATCGTACGGTGTACCGCAGGGTTCAATTTTGGGACACCTGCTGTTTTTATTGTATTTGCTGCCCCAATCGTAAGGAAGCAAAATATTTCCTATCACTGCTATGAAGATATGTCCCGGTTTTTACTCGAGGCCGTTTTTGTCCTCTCTGAAGCCTGGATGGCACGAAACGTCTCGAACTTCAACGAAAAGAAAACAGATGGTGTTTGGTCCCAGTGCCTCTTGTAAGTCTCACTTGGGCCCCCTGGAATTTTGTCTCCAGCCAGCAGTCTCGATTTGGGGTTTTAAATTTGACATTGGACCAACAATTTGACGCTGTTGCTAAATCCTTTTTTTTTTTTAATCTTAGGGAGCTGGCTAAAGTAAAGCCTCTCTTTCACAACAGAAACAAAACAAATATTTGATCTTAAACCTCATTGTTCATGTGCCATTCAGACGACTTAATAGAAGCAACGTGTTCAAGTACATTGGCCCATATTTGATACTTGTCAAATCATTGAGACAAGATGGTCCTTATTTAACTGACTGTGAATTTGGAGCCATTTTCATATGTCGGTGAGCTGTCGGTGCCATTCTTCTGAGGTCATCTCACAACCGCGGAATCCTGCAGACTCGGCAAACTGGGCTACCAGTAATGAGGAAGGAATCATCGTGAAGAAAGTCAAACAAGATGACGTTTAGTTTCCGTGGCGCTTGTTCCTGAGCGTTGCTCGAACGGAGGCGCTTTTAGGAACTTGACAGCTGTTGCTCTCGTCAGGTGAACGTTTCCGTCATTTTTCTCTCCGATGATTCATGCTGGAAATTGTGAGCGGGGTTTCGCAGACAAATCCTGTCTGACAGTCAGCCGGAGACCTCAAGGTTGGGTTGAACATTTTTTTTTGCCGTTTTATTCACCTGTTTGGTCAGTGGACAACAGCCATGCTTTCTAATTATGCACACAAAATCAATTGGACATAGCACCCACTGACATCAGGGTCAAAATAGTTTAGGAATTTTCACTACACTTTCATTTTGTTTTATTTTTTAAATTTTCGGCTCAATTTGTCGCCCACCCAATAGCGCTGATGAAAAGAATTGTGGACCCCCCTCTTCATCATTTAAGTTGTCCATCCTATTAGTAGGATGCCAAAGTTGTCTTACTCGTGAGAAGAAAGAGCCACGTAACTTAAGCTGGATAGCTTAAATGCTCAAGCAGCTTTATGATAACGTCAGACCCGCACCAAATCATGATGGATGAACTTAACAAATGTCCGCAGGATGGATCCCATTAGGCCGGCAGATGTTTTATTTACCCTCCGCCTTAAATCTGCTTCTACCAAGGTGAAGATGACGCCTCGGAAGTCAAGAACGGTGGCCTGTGCTGCATTTTCGAACAGTGTGTGTGCGTGTGTGTGTGCGTGTGTGTGTGTGAGAACGAAAGAGGGAATGTGAGATTCAGTATGTGAGTCATTGTGTGTCGATGTGTGCAACAAGGTGGGTATTGTGCCCGTCCTGACTCATGTTCTTGTCTTTGGAGATGTGTGGACATTCCTACACGCTGTGTCGCCGTGACCGGGCTCTCTCGTTTGGCTCGCCGGTACCATGCCGACCCCTGAGAGCATCCCAATTGCGTGTCCAGAATTCCTTCGGTTCAGACACGTTCACACCTTTTAAAGAGAGCGGTAGACCAAGGTCGAGAAAGATCTTTGCTTAGTTGGATGTCACCAACCTGGGAAATTTCTGCATAAACAAAAACCTAAATGGGTTTTTTAATGTCATGGGGTCGATTGTCAAGGAGTCAAAAATAAATTGTCATTTATTGGCCAATAGTGAACATCCATCCACATTGTCATTCTTGATACCAGGGATATTTGAAATCAAGCCGTTTTAAATTTGTTGTAGGTAGATAATACGATTGGAAAAGAGTATTCATTGTTTTGATACTATAATATTTTGCATTGATATTTTTCTTGCTCATTTATTTTGGCTTTGTCAACTCTGCTTTTCCAAAACTATTTCAATCTGAGTTTGACTCCTTTCTCTAGTTGAAGGGTGATAATTAAGGCTTGATTCAATTACATTTAAATTCAAGTTTAATTCAAATTAATTATTATAATATTTTATTATTATTATTATTATTATTATTATTATTATTATTATTATTATTATTATTATTATTCACAAAGCATCAAATGTTATTTGAATATTATCTGAAAAAATTGACTGCCTCTTCTGTTTTTGACCAAAATGTTTTTCTTGCAATTGTCTGGTTTTGTGATGAAACATCATCAAGAGCTTTTTCATATTAAAAGTGAGATTTTTTAAAATTATTATTATTATTTGAACTTCACGGCGCTAGGACCCCGGGTGGGTTTGACCTAAACTCACCAACTCCACGCTGGAGTTGGCGCTCCGCACGCGCGTGCGAGCGCACCCTGAAGCGTCATTTGCATTTTGTAACACTCGTCGAAGCCCACGCAGCACGTCGGACCACTCAACTTCCTACCTGCTGCTTTCCTACGGGGGATCTCAAACAAGCCATTCACGTGCGCTCATCATATGCATGCAATGAAAAGAACAAACATGGACATGGACGGGACACATTCATAAACCAGGTAATATATATTACGCGATAGACATTTTGGTGGGTCGGTTGGTGTTGGTCGGACAGGGGGGGTAGGGGGTACTTACCTGCCCTTTTAAGGACAAACGTCACATAACATTGATAAAACACAATATATATTTGTTTACTTATATTTGTTCATTTATTGACTTATTTGTTATTTATTATTGATCTATTGTTTATTAATATAAAGCTATATGTTGTCTGTCTGTTGATCCCCCGGGGATCAATAAAGTATCTATCTATCTATCTATCTATCTATCTATCTATCTATCTATCTATCTATCTATCTATCTATCTATCTATCTATCTATCTATCTATCTATCTATCTATCTATCTATCTATCTATCTATCTCAAAATATTTCTCGATACATGGAATGAGCACAGTTTGTTTCTTCCACGTGCACAAGTGGAGTGCAATATTGTATATTAGCAGCAGATGTTAAAAAAGAATGGCTCATTTTTATTCTGACTGACTTACTGGGGTTGCATTTGGCAGGATTTGCACGCCGTGAAAAGTGAGGGGAAGAAAAACGCAAGCAGCTCTTCAAACAAATCTCGACTTGTTTTTTTTCTCCAACAAAAGAAGTTATCCAGTGTCTGATGTTGGCTCAGACTTGATTTGGGTTGGATTATTCACAGCTCAACTTTCGCCCTTTTAGGATTTCACTTTTTTTCTCCCTACAAGTGGAGTCTGGCAAGTCGTAGGTGTGCGTGCTGCGTGTTCGGAGGCCACGCCCCTTGCACTTAGTGGGAAGTAATGTTCTTTTTTTTCTTTTTTCCCACCTTGTTTCAACCTGTCTGGTTTGACTTAGCCACACCTCGCAAGTGCCTCAGGACGCCTCACCTCCACGAGTAACGTCCTCCCATTAATCCATCAAACAAATCCACTTGATGGACATGTCTCCGATTTTTAGCCAAGCACTTCCGGGGGACGCACTCATGTAGAGGACATTCTTTTGTCTTCTGTTTAAAGAAACAGCTTGTTATGAGGTTACTTGACTTCCTCTTACTTTCTTCGGAATGCAAACACGCGTCCATAAAAGTGTTTATGTGCATATTTGCCTTGAAATCTTATTTGAAGCAGATTATCTATATAGCACACAAACACATGGGTCATTGTTAATGCCACTTCTGGAGCCTTTACACTTGATTTGACTTTACAGTTTGGGCACAAAGATTTGGTTTTACAAACCCTTAACAAGACCCGAGAAGGACAAACAGTGTTTTTCTGTGTCGACAGTGTCGTTCCTGTAGCACCATGATTGAGCGTGGCAGCTCCCAATTACCGGCTCTTCTCCTCCTCCCGTTCCTCCTCCTCTCGTCTTCCCTGGAACTTCCCCACCGTCCCCTCATGCATCCCCTGGTCCCCACCTTGGTCCCCCATCAGCCAACTCCTCTGGTGCGGTCCCGCTTCAGCGCCCGCCCTCACCTGGCCTTGACCACCCACTGCAACTCCAGCTGCTTCCATCGCGCAGGGGTACCAGGCCACCAGTCTGCCGACAACCTAGCCTTTGAGACCCTCTACTCGGATGGCTCTCGCACGCTGACCACCGTGGACGTGGAGGAGGAGGACGCCAGTCTGGTGGACCGGATGCCCAGCCACAGGATGGGACGCCGGCGTGTGAGACGCCAGATCTACGGTGCAGACGGCCGCTTCAACATCCAGGGTGACAACTTCCTGCTGGACTACCCGTTCTCGGCGGCTGTACGCATCTCCACGGGCTGCACCGGCGTCCTGGTGTCGCGCTGGCATGTCCTGACCGCCGCCCATTGCCTCCATGACGGCAAGGATTATGTCAAGGGGGCGCGCAAGCTCCGAGTGGGCTTCCTCATCCCACCGTCCGTCAACACGACCGTAGCGGAACCCTCGTCCGGGAAGAAGCCCATGGTGCGCTGGGTGCGGGTCAGGCGCACCCGGGTTCCTAAGGGGTGGATCCAGGGTCCTCAGGAGCTAAGCATGGACTTTGACTACGCCCTTCTGGAGCTGCGCTGGCCCCACCGGCGGTCATTTATGCGGCTCGCCGTGGCACCTTCCCCAGACGGCCTGGCGGGTCGCCGCATCCACTTCTCGGGTTTCGACAGCGACCGACCTGGAGAGCTGGTTTATCGTTTTTGCCCGGTGGAAGAAGAGTCGAGCGACCTGATCTACCAACACTGCGACGCTCGGCCGGGGGCCAGCGGGTCGGGCGTGTACGGCCGCGTGTGGGACAACTCTTTGGAACGCTGGGAGAGGAAAGTCATCGGGATCTTTTCGGGGCACCAGTGGCTGGAGGTGGACGGAGAGAACCGTGACTACAACGTGGCCGTGCGCATCACTCCGCTCAAGTTTGCACAGATTTGCTACTGGCTGCACGGAAATCGTCTGGACTGTTCGCACGACTGAGACGAAAGAGGGACTCGGTCGTGAAATAACAACCGCCCGTCAGGAGGGTAACCAGTTGTAACAACCAGTTTTACAGAACCAGTATTTTTAACATTTACTAGATGGTCTTGATTGTTTTTTGGAGACTACACACCAGGAATCAGACATCTGAGAATCTGGCATTCGCTGATTTTGATCAGAAGCTCATATTCATCCTGTTTTTTGATACGCAATTATCCTGCTCAACCATCACCATGGCATGCATCTCTTGTGCAGTGTTAATATCTATCTTTTCTAGATGAAAAACACACTTATATTCATTTACATAGTTTACACAGCTAAAAGTTTAATTCAACATCTTGACATGAACTTTCTTTCATCTGAACAAGAAACACGTTATGAGCTTGAGAGATTGTTGTAATTTTATTTTTGGACAAATGCTTGATATATTTTAATAAAGAGATTTTATGACAGGAGTGGAATCATCAGTTGAGCAAGAATTAGAAATGGTGCGGTGGCGCCCTCTTGTGGTTATAAGCTTTCTTACACATTGAGGTAATGTGACGATTAACAACAAAGAAAAACTAATTTCAATTTATGACCATAGCCTGACGTCCTCCTTCCCAAAGTGCCACTAATCAATACTTGCATGAGTTGTCAATTGGTGCAATTACTCAGATTCATAAGCCATTTTGCATATTTGAATCCAATTCTGCTCAACATTTTGATGATTCAATTAGATGTATAAGAAAATCAAGCCAGTCAGTAGTTTAGTGATTTTTTTTATTAGATAGGAGACGATACAAAACATCCACCATTCAATATTCAGTCTCAAATCTGGTCACCGGTGTTTCATTTACACATTGCTCTCCATCAAGACCTTCACAACGCCAACATTTTATTTATTTCCCAATGAGATAATGGTTTGAAGAAAGAAAAAAAAAAAGTACGAGGAATGTGTGAACTACATCAAATGCCGTTGTCAGAACGGGGAAGAAAAAAAAAATACTCAAGTTTTGGAATTTTGCATGTTCAAAACAGAAAATATATTATAACTTGTTCCCCAAGAATATGTTTGATACGTCTTGTGCAATGGAGAGTATGAATTAGTTTACACTAAACCAGATCTCACTACAGTTACAAAGCTTACCTACAAGTTTGGCAAAAAAAAAAAATGTAGTTGAAATAAAAAGCAGAATTTGTTGATGCATACCCCCTTCAAAATAGAACAAAGCCCTCCTTAGCTTCATACAGCACATCATCCTTCATTCAATTGGACTAACATTTTCACCATTGTGTGTTTTGTTCATTCATATTCTTAAACGGGAACGACAGTCCGGATTTTGGAATTATTTCCTGTTATATATGAACTGTCGCTGGCACCCCTCCCATATCCACCCGCAATATTACCCCCCCCCCATAGAGAGTCCCACAAACTGCTGGTTCTGATTCTTCTGCTTTTATTTTTTATTTTTTGCCCTTCTCCAAACCATACTGGAACGAACAGCTAAACCCGACAGATGCGTCTGAAAGGCCTCCCCAGAAGCCAGAAAAGAGGGAAAGGGGGTTGGGGTGGTGGTGGAGGGGGGAGAGGGGTGTCAAGGGCCGATATTTAAATGGGGCAGCCTTCCAGGCTGACTACTGATCCACCTCCAAGCTTTTCTGCCAGGGTGTGCCGGTCTTTCAGGTCTTCCAAACCGTTCACCTGCCACTCATGCTTGATACCTGAAAGAAAATTAAAATTCTGACTCCCACCATTCTGCGAGTGACAAATGACACACCCTGATGAGCCCGTCAGGACTGATATGCTCTACCGGTCGACCGTGTTGTCGAGTGACGCTGCTGGCTTGCCTGATTTAGCTCCATCCACCGTGTTGCCATATTTCTTCGTTTTGGTCCAATTTTCCGTCGTGTTAAGAACCAGTCAGGTAGAGAGCATCTCGCGCGGTAGTAAAACGTGCAAAGACTATGTACTACGTAGTACAGTTTTTCACCATTTGTTTTCATGGTATTCTTGGACTACGTAGTAGTTTTTCACCATTTGTTTTCATGGTATTCTTGGGGCGTATCTAAAATTTTGTTGAGTAACCCCTCCGCCCTAATGACTTGCATCAATGGTAAAGTGCAGTTCGCTAGCGAGCAGAGCCTTCAAAATGCACATTTCTTAGAGTGCCTTGTAGTTCATGAGTGTGCTAACAAATGTGGTACCTGACAAAGTGTACAACATACTCGCAAACTGCGTTTCATTAAACTAACCTTGAATATTTTAGCTCATGGCTGTTGTAAAAATTTGACACTTGGACCCGTTTTATTTTTATTTGTGAAAATAGTGTTTAGTCTTTGACTTTATTCTTATTGCACTTATCAAGCCTACCCCTTCCCCCAAACACAAGCTCACGCGGGTCAGGCGAGTAAGATGATACGTGTCAGTTGCAACACGTGAGGATGCACATGCTCCAGTCAAAGTGGAGTCCTACAAGTGAAGGAGAAGCTGCGGCTTCTGTGCTCGCCGAGCAACCAAAACCACCCAAGTACACCGGGCCTCGCATGTATGTCAGAGACATCCGATAGGATAAACGGCAAGAAAACACTCGAGCGCCTGCTTCAATTCCATCTGCCTCAATGCTTCCCCAAATTTGCCTTGAGATAAGTCTCATGACACACCAAACAAACACGTCTCAGAAGCACATACAGCGAGCCCAGACCCATTTGCGGTTATCTCGTCACAAAAGTTTAGTCTGGAACCTGTTCTCAGCTATTAACCCAAAAAAGGTGCTCGCTGCAGCACTCTAAAATGACACAAGATGGCGCTAAAACCCAGCCTTAAGGGATGCTGGAGAATTAAGGCGTTTCATAATGTCCCAATGTACTTGCTCAGTGTGAAAGAACACTTTTCTAAAATTAGTTCATTAGATCTTCTACCATCTAGTAGTGGAAGCGACAATGCCTGATCAGAGAACTTCCCTTATGCACTGCGCCACAAACTCGAGAATATTTTAAATCCTGACCTTCAAACTTTCTCTTGATGGCATCTTTTGAGCTGGCGTAGATCATCTTGCTTTTCAGGGGGGCGCCATCAGGAGCCCTGCAAAAACAACAGTCACTAAAACCTCAAAATTCAAAGTTGTACCGGCGTACAAAATGTGGAGTGGAAGCACTACACTTGCACCCGTGCCCCATATTTTGGAAAAGGCCTCACCAGAATATGAAGACGAGGTCCTCCTTCTTGGTCTCTTTGGTCTCGTAGGTGGCGTCGTAGAGGGCGTAGCGGCAGTCGTCGGACGGCAGCATATTGACAAAGTACTGGTAGGGGTCCTGCACGGTGGTGCCCAGGTCGCCCAGCAGGATCTCCTTGCCGTCATCCAGCACGATGTTCTTCAGATCCTTGCTCATGCAGAAGAGGATGGCCTTCTTCCTCCTCCGTTTCTCCTCCTCGTTGGCCTGAGCCTTGCGCACCTTCATGTCGTTGAACACGGCGATCACTTCGTCCGTCACTTTCACACCGGAGGCCTGTGGGGAAGGAGGAAACGTACATGATTCTTTTTTTTTTTGTAAGAAATGCATTTGCACTACTTTTTGTCTTCTTATTTACTGGACATGAGGTGTTTTATGAGATGAATGAATTTGAAGCTTCCACGCTACTTTTGGAGAGCAAATGTATAGTCACGGAAAAAATACGGCTAACTGAAGCGTTGGTGCCTTGAAAGCAAACAATCGCCACAGTGTTCCATGGCCCACAAGAGAGTCGGAGTGGGAGGAAAAAGGGACAAGCAAGAGCCCGAGGGCTGCATGTGACTCTCTGCTGAGGTGTGGCCATGGGACAGGACGCCAGGGAAGAAACGACTCAAGCGGGACGTCACCACTTTTTTCCATATCTAGAAATACAGAACCCAGAAAGGATCCCATTTTGTCATGCGTTGGGGGGAGACAACGTTAAAACTAGCTCACTGTACGAGCCTAACAATACAACTGCTAAAATCATTAAAAAATGGTCAACGTTATGCCTGTGTATAGCAGATATGTCAGGCAAAGAAAATAAAATCATAAAAAGTATTTGCTTTGTTATAGTTCACCATTGTTTATTTGGAATTTTATGAAAAGTACAACTAGTGGTATTGTTATTCCATCAGTGAGTACTCAAGAGTGAATACCCGAGGTGGTCCCGATCTAAAAAATGTGGCATTGAACATCCTTAGTCATCAGTAAAGGTTGAATCAAGGCAACTGGACACTTATTGAGTTTGTTAAAAATAAAAAATAAATAAAAATAAAAACTTGTTACGGGCCAATGAAAGTCCAAATTGCAGCTAAGTTCCATTTCGTTTGCTCCAATGACATATGCAGACCAACAGGCTGGGCAGGAGGCTATGCTAACCGGGCTAAGCTAAGGGCTAAGGTGGGCCGCGCCGAGTTTAAGCAGCCCACAATGGCGCCTTCTGTCTGGCCAACTGACGAGTCACATATGCTGTCTCCACTCACACCGCTGCATCTGCTGACTTTGCTTAAGCCAATTCATCAGAAGTAAAAACGCAGTCTCATGAGGAGGACGCCACAAAGTGCGTGCGAGTGCATGTACCAAGGGGGGGGGGAAGGGAAACAAGCAGGAGAGCTAAAGAACAAAGAAAAAGGAAATAAGGCAGGAAAGAGAATCACACTCAGAAAAGAAAAAGCGAGACAAACATGTTTGACGAAGGTGGAAACGGAAGTGGGGATGAGCAGTCTCAAACGTAGTAATTATTAACCAGGAAGGAACCCGAACATTCATAAAAGCACCATAAAAATTGGCTTGACCTATTTTCTGTCTTGTGATTTAAGAACACTAGTTCACAAGTCCGGCGCTTGATGGCACCGGCAAACCAAAGGACCCAGTCATTTTCAATTCACATTGGTTTCCTTGCATAGGAACTACAATTTTAGCAAGTGGCACTAAAGCATCGCAATGCCCGCAGAACAAAAACAAAGGAAGAACATCACGACACAGAAGGTTCAATTGCTTTCTTTGTTTACATTTTATGTGGACAGCTAATTCCAAGGTGTTCTTACACAATCCTGTTTATTGCAATTTATTATATGGAAAAAAAACATTAAACTTAAATTAGGGTGGCTGGAACAGATTACTTTATTCCCCAGCTGATTTGAGATACAAGCGTCGACAGAATGAATTTTACTCGCATCTCAAGCCACCACGAGATTGTATGATCAGAACAAAGGCACAAAGGAGAAAATATTGAAATTAACTTTGAAAAGTTGCTAAGCCTAACGTCAACACACGCAGTGTAGTATTTGTCGTGTGCGCCCAAGTGAGCAACAGTTTTATGTTTTCATTGCGGCCACACTAAAAGGTATCGCAAAGAGACTGCAGTAAATTCACATTGCTAATCTAATCAAACTCCTGGAGACGCCTACCGATGAGGGCAAGGTCCAAGTGACAACTTCACGTTTACAATTCCGACACCGGACAAATAATAAAATGGCATTTGGCTGCAAATGCTCTCACGTTCCTCCACCGGCAACTTTTACTGAGCAACACCAACCAATATTATACCACCTACCAACATTTTTAAAATATTTTTTACAAAGAGGTAAGCGTTGTTTGAAATACAAGTAATTGTGCCTGGTACTAATGCACCGATAAGTTCACATTTAAGAAATTAAGTGGGGTTTTTTTGTTTTGAAAATAAAAAAGTTAAATTACTTTGATGCTATTAGGCTTCAGAAACTCCTGATTCATCAGCTCCAATTTTCTTAAGAGCTAGGTGACAGAATATGACCATTTATTAAAATGAACACGTACCACAATATTAGGTTTTATAAATAATGACACAATAATACTAGTGATAAAGAGCGTTTTTAAAAACTACATGGATATTAAGGATATCCAACAATTTCGTCAACCGGTTGTCATACTCAAATGGCGTGACGTGAACGCAGGGCGGCGCAGACTGCGCAGCAAAAAAAAAAAAAAAGGGGAAGATGCGCAATGAGGATCCGGACGCGGCGACCGTTAGCTTCCGCTACTACAACCGGCTTATATAACGGTTCATAATTCGCTTCAAAGTGTACCACGACCGAGAGACTACGCGGCGAGACAAATATCGACAATCGTGCTTATTATGGGAATAAATAGTCAGAAATGGTTAACATTAAACACTAAAGATGAAGCACGAAGATGCTCTTTGCACCAAATTCAGGGTGGGGCCGTGAATGCAGCACATGTGACGAGTAGTCGCGAGCACCCTATACATACACACACACACACACACACAAACGACGCTTGATTTACAAGCATTTTGTCGTATCGTACAAAACAACACTCTGGATCTTTTATCACGTAATATATATAGGTGGTATCGTGGACTGGACATCATTTCGCTAATCACAGTGAAGGGCTGTGGCTAGCGTGTAGGATTGAAGTTAGCGTCAAACAAGAGACAAAGAAAAAAAAAAAAATCACAGCTCGCGCAGCCGTAATGGATGTCATGGTGTTAGCTTAGCAGGCTAACAATACCGTTAGCTTTGTTAGCCGCAGGCGTCTTGCTCGCTGTGCACCTGCCAGCCCGACACGAAACATCGCCGAGCCCTGTGGCCAAACAACACTGCGAAGCTGCACAGCCATGACAACCAGTGATGGCTCGTCTTCTTACGAACAAACGCGAAGCAATGCGGTCAAGAGGCTTTGGGTTAAAGAGAAAAAAGAAAAAGTCTTTTATGTGGGGCGAATCACGGAAATGGGCGAAATGGCGCCAGTCGTGTCAGGCCGTGGACATTTTAAAAAGCCCCCCCCAAATCCTAACTTCTGATTCCCACGCTTACCGCAAAGCAATTTTGGAAGATTAAAACGATGAAAAACACTTATTTGGCAGACGAGCGTACGACCAAGCTAGCTTGCGTGACACTCTGTGAGGCTTGATGCTAAACTACAGCTTTTATCTTTTGGGGGGTAAAAATGGGGGTCGCGTTGAATTAAACCTAAGTAAAATGGTTTCTTTTAATCTTAAACCCAGCAAATAGAACACTCCGAACGTTGCGTAAAGCGTCGATAAACGTACCATTGTTGTAGCTCTGAGTTGGTCAGCGTCCGGCCAGAAATTGAATGGAGCTCTGATGGTGATGATGATGATGAAGACTTGCTCGCTCGCTCTAGTCACGGCGTGAACGCGCTGACGTGCGCGAGCCTGAAAGCGTGAGCAGCGTGCACGAGCGCGTAACCCCTTCAACAACGTCCCTACAGCTGATTTTTTCATTTAGTATTGGAAACGGGAAATTGTTACATTATAGCTAAAAATCCATTTATGGCTTGTGGACTTAGTTAATTAATGTGGCTTGGGAAATTAATTACGAAAACAAACATCATAGTAGTTGTCAAATGTTGTATGGCCTATTTGTAGATTCATTTATTGTAGGGATGAAAGTCGTACATCTGCCGCTTTATCCTGGTCTCAGTAAGATTTCTAGTTAAACGATGGTGTAGAAAACGTATGCTTGACAGTCATGGTGGCTGTTAAACGTTCTTTATTAAACAGAAAAATGCAAACTATTGAGTCACATAGAGGCTATTGATTTGGCGTGAGTGAATTCAATATATATCTAAAAAAGGGCGTTCATTTGTTCTGTCAGTGATGGCGGCTGTCTCACAAAAATCTCATTTGCTTTTTCTTAAATACACTCTCCAAAAAACTGAAAAGAGATTGTTGCATTCTAACGGGATTCTTTATTGACATGTCAGGCGCTGTATTTGAATCTAGCTCAACGCCAGAGAGCTGTTTAAACGAGAAGGGGAGGCATTTATCTGGCCATTATCCTGCCCTTTCTCACTCTCGTCTCTCGCTCTGACTCTGACTCTCTCTCTCTTTCTCTCTCTGGCCGCTCGCGTCTCCTTCCCCTCTGCGGATTTTCGTTGAACTCACTTCCTTATTTGGAAGTGAACGTTGCTCTGCTCTGTGAACGCGCTTAGCTCCGGGCGCGCGGAGGGGGCGCGGTCTCGCGACGCTTATCGCCATATAAGGACACAAGGAACGCCAAAAAATCGCCATGGTAGACGTTTGTGAAGCACGCACATACACACGCACACATACTCCCTCTCTCTCTCTTTCACACACACATATGAAGAGAAGAGAGGCCAGTGAGGAGACGACAGTGTTTTTAAATGTAAAAGCGGAAGGTCGCGCCGGTGATGACTCAACAATTCGTTACCGCGTTTTAAGTGACACAACTGAACCGCTACCGTGGATAAATAGCTGCCGTCAAGATGATCAGAGACCCACATTAAAGCTCATTGATACTTGTATTACTGAGATTTTGCTGAGGAAAAGCACACAAGAACGCATTGTATCTTTGTAGGTGTTTGGTAAGAATGTGAAAACCACGCCCTAAACACTCTATAATCTTAACATAAGTAAAATATTGTCATTTTAAGGCCTTTAAACAGCTACAATTCAGGGTAACATGGGATTCATTGTAGAGTCAAACATTTTGTTGAAATTTTCTGATAGCAATTAATGCACTCAAATGCAGCAAATAAATTGTGTAATTGTGGTTTTACAAAATGGCGATATGAAATATTTATTTGAAATACTCCCTTCCTGGTTACACTGTTTCCCCAGCGGTTGCGTAGCTTTTCTTTGGGTAAAAAAAAAACGTACGCACTAGCTCTGTTACATTGTAAATCCTTCATTGATGCAAATGTGAATAGTTGCTGTCGATATGTGCCGTGATTGGCCTGCGACCAGTCCAGGGTGTAGCCCTCATTTTGTCCAAATTCAGATGGGATAGGCTACTGACAAAAAGATGGACAAAAATCAAGACTTATTTCTTGTTTGCCATCTGCATTACAAAGCAAGTCGATCACCAAGGTGCAATTCCTTCTTGAGAGCATCACAAATTAAAAAATATAGTATATTCAATTTTTCAATATATCAATTAAGATCACAATGCGTATCAAATAGTTTTATTTTAATGGCCCCTAAATGACCATTTATAGAAAAAATGTGACTTTTTGTTTGTCTACAAGGCGCACTGGTTAGCACGTCCGCCTCACAGTAAGGAGAGTGTGGGTTCGATTCCACCTCCGGCCCTCCCTGTGTGGAGTTTGCAAGTTCTCTTCCCTTGCGAGGGTTTCCTCCCACATCCCAAAACATGCTTGGTATGCCAATTGAGCATGCCAAATTGCCCCTAGGTGTAAGTGCTAGTGCGCATGATTGTTCATCTCTGTGTGCCCTGCGATTGGCTGGCAACCGGTTCAGGGTGGGTAATTCTTCATTCTGTGTTTTGACAACAGAATGTCATAAATTGTTAAAAAATTGCATGTCACCTTTAAAGTCATTGTGTGAAATGAAGCAACAGTTTAAAGATCCAATAGTTTATTACCTATATCACCAAAGTGGAAATTGACACTTTGTCCAGCTGCAGGAGAATCACACTCTTCTGTCATCATCCTTCTTTGCTTACATGTTAATTATTTTACTGCAATTTTGAATATGTTGCATAAAAAAAAACCAAGTCATGTCTCGTTAACACAGCAGTACTATACGTACAGTATATTCATCGTAGCAAGATGGACTAACTCGAAGAGGCTGCAAAAGCAAAGCAAAGTCTTTGGCTACGTGGTCACTACATCATCAAGTTAGATGATCTCTGTCAATCAATAGAACCTTTGGAGTTGTAAATATCACAGAAAGCACTTTCTATAAATAACCTATCTAAAAAATATCAACTCTTCTGTATCAAAATCTGTTTTGAATAACACGAAAGGGAATGCTCAGTAGAGAATTTGGAATGCGTGATTTTTCTTTTGTTCGAGTAAACCCCCACATGCTTGCTTGTCATTTCAAAATAATGTATTGTACATCAAGTTATTCTTTTTTTAAACTTTAAGCATTAATTTGGCGCCATCTTGGTGACAAGGACATCTATTGAAGGGAAAAGATGAGCTACACTCGGACAAAAGTTGTGCTTTTACCAACATCTTAAGGCCAAAGAACTATGTTGACGTGAGGTAAATTGCTTCATTTAGTCAAATAGTGCTTTGCCTCCATCTTTCAGGCAAGGGATCAATGGAGGATTAGACAAACAGAGTGCTTTGACACCATCTTGGAATTACTGTATACTAAAGTTTCACCAAGACAAAAATTCTTTTGTTAGGTTTTTACAGACAGAGTGAATAAATGTTAAGAGAAACGCACCAACGGACAGACCACAAGTGAGGCAGAATATTGAGTCGTAGCTTGCGCAAGGAGTGCAGTACAGACAGCTTACAATGCCCAACCTACACTAAAGTCTGTCTGCATCCTTGCTCTCTTTATTTGGGGAATTTTCCTCATCACATGTGTAGCAGAAACCAAATAAGGGTAGGGGGAAGCGCAAACGGTTTCTGCTTTTGGTAAGCGCAGGAAACTTCTGGTGTGTGTAGATTACTGCAAACGTTATGCTAATGTGGCGACATAGGAAAGAGCAAACAGAGTTCATCAAGTTCAATGGGTTCAAGCAGTCTTATCAGCAAGGACCAGGGGCGCTCCCAGCGCTCCATTTCTTGAGGGTGTGAGGTGCCGAGTCAGCCACTTGAGGAAGGCTGACACAATGTCGTTGCTGCTGTCTCTCGCTGACCGAGACAAGACCTCACACCTTGGCTGATGTGGTATTCTGTGGTGGACATAAGAACAGCAAAGCAGAACAACGAACGCACGTACGCAGATCTAATCTAACGGTAGATCTAACGAGACATCATTTACTGTAATATAGTAATATAGAAACTAAAAGAGAACGCATGATAACATATATATACAATTTTCCAACAATTCCCCCCTGTTTATCATAAGTTCTCAGAGACCCTCAAATCACCCAAAGGCTACTTCAAAAGATTTTCAGCCGCAGGATCATACGTCATAAGAACAAATTTACACCCGGGAGGCGACCGAAGCCAATCAGACAACGTCGGACTCAGGAAAAAGGTCGGACAGGTCCACAGCGGGGGCCTCATCAATGGAGTCAATGCGAAGATGACAACTCGGGGGCCGTGGGAGCTCAAAGTCGTCCTCAGGGAGCAACGGAAAAGCGTCAGCCGGCGGAGAGATAGCGGTCGTAATCAATTTATTAATTAGGGACCGGAGACACGGAATGCAACAACATCCACACAAGGTCAAAACAGCAGAAAAAACGGCAAGGGAGACAAGGACCGAGGAAACCAGGGTGCGGTACTTGCCGAACACATTCAGCCAGCTGTTCCAAACCTCCGTGTTCACACCACTGTGGTCCTTCATCTTCCCATTCAAGGTCCTCAAACCCTCAAGGGCCAGGGACAGGCTTCCGCCGGCTGCAGTGTTATTTGGGATAAAAGTGCAGCATTGCTCACCGAACATGGCGCAGACACCGCCCTCCTTAGCGAGTAGCATGTCAAGGGCCATCCGGTTCTGGAAAGCCATGAGGGAAGTCGCGGCCAGCTGGGAGTGGACCGCTCTGAAGCCCGCCTCGGTCCAATTTCCAAGCCTCTGCACGTTGTAGTGGATGTAATTGATCCTGTCAACATTTTTGTTAAGGGTGCACCACCAACAAATGGAGGATTCGAAACCAGCTGCTATCTGGTTCACCAGCTTATACTCATCCGGCACTCCTCTGGGAACTCCAATGGCATCTATATAGGTCGGATCCGCCGCGCCTTGCCACTCGGCACTCCGCTTAGCCCTCGACCAGGGTCGGGGCACAAAAGAATCAATAAAAACGTCTAGCTCATGAGTAGATGCGGGCATTAATAAAACGGGAAGCAAAAGGGTCACCAAAGCGCAAGTACCAGAGCTATTAAAAGGGAGACTATCATAAAGTTTGTCAGTGTCGCACCAAAACCAAATATCACTACGAGCGATGGGTGAGAAAAAGGCAGCGCCATAGAACAGGGAAGTGCACAAAGGAGCTGACAAAACGCCTAGGCTTGCGCCGGTACCGGGCAACTTGATGCACGTGAAATTACCTTTAGCAACATCAGTGGAAAAAAGGGGTTTGGACTTTGCCAAGGAGGAAACGGGATAGACCTTGTCCCAACTGGAGCAAGGATGAGCAGACGGAATGGAAGGGGTAGACATCACAAAAATCGCACACTCAGGAGCCACACTCGCGGGAATGATTCTCAAGAGGGGCCGTGGGCCCATACACACAACGCAACTGGTGTTAGTCACATTAGCAGCTTGCTCGGCCATGAGGAGCCAATTGTTAGTCTGGCCACTCATACCTGTGGAGGCCACAAAGTGACTGTCTACATCGGTGAGGGCCACGCTCGTAATCACTGCCCCAGATGTTTTGGAAAAGTCGCTCAACACGGGACTGTCAGCGCCCCGCATAGTTTTGTTAACGCAAAGGACAATAGGAAACTGAGGATCCTTCCCAGAGGACCAAGCCCACAACTGAAAACCCCAACAGGAAGTATTGAGCAGGGTAGCGTGAGGGGGCCGAACCGTGTCATCAGGGAGTGTAACGGTCAAAAGAAGGCTTGAGCCTTGGTTCTTCAAAGTGATACGTTTAGCAAAAAAACACAGCTTCTTCACTGGAGCCAGGAGGCCAGTAACCTGGTACCTGCGAGGTGATGAAGGCGCTCCAGTCCGAAATGTCTGGATTGACAGTCAAATACCACCAATACCCAGGCCATTTGTCACCCGTAGTGAGCCAGCCTTGTCGGGTACCTTTCAAACTCTTCAAGGGCACGGTGATAGTGGAAGCCGTGTTTGGGGCCACGGTGAACGCCAATGAATGTAGGTACGCGTTGGCTATGCGCCATGGCACGCAGGAAATACCGTCGTGAACGAGAGCAGGCGTGCAGTGTTTAAAGGTGGGCCTAATGGACGAGACCTCACGCCTATGTCTACGCGAAGCAACATCATCCCATGGACAATATCGGGAACCAACGGAACTATCGCGACTGTGCCTAGGATCGTTATCCGTCGAACAAAGTTTGTAAAACTCATAATCAGCTGGAATGCCATATCTTGGAATAATGTCTTTGCACAATGCTTTTGCTACTGTTAGTGCGTCCGCATGTCTAGTGGGAAAAACTTCTACCCATTTAGAAAACGCATCGATGATGACCAAACAATATTCTTTTCCCTCGCTCTTATTTAATTGGATGTAATCCATATGTATTGTGTGAAATGGATACAATGGAGTCGGAAATTTTCCTCTCCGAGGTCGCAAGTTACCTTGTGGATTGTGTTTAGCACAAATCAAACATGCTCTGCAAAATTGTTGCGAAAAACCAGCAAACCCGTATGCTGTGTAAATGGACTCAATCTGTTTCACCATCCCCCCTGTCGAGACATGGGTGACCCCATGACTCGAAATAGCAGCCCACTTATACAAGTTCCGAGGCAAGACAGGCTTGCCCAGAGGTCACACAAAAAGGCCATTGTCATTTTTAATGGCGCCCCGTTTCTCCCAAGAGAGGCGCTCCTGGGAGGGGCTTTGAGATTGCATGTCAAGCAGCACGTCAGGAGAAACGTGAGACACGGAATCGCTATCAGTACAAGAAGAGAGGACATGGAGCACGCCTTCAGCGGCAGCCTTGGCAGACCTGTCCGCGAAGGCGTTACCCAAAGAAACAGGATCAGACCTAGTAGTATGAGCAGCACATTTGCAGACCGCCACCTTGGAGGGCAGTTGGACAGCGTCCAAAAGTTGGGGAAGCAATGTCGAATGGGTGACGGGCTTGCCTGTAGATGTTACCATGCCACGGTTGCTCCATTGTTGAGCAAAGACGTGCACTGTGGCAAAAGCATACTGACTGTCAGTCCAAATGGTGACAGGCTTGTTCGCGAAAAGAATGCAAGCTTCCGTGAGAGCAATGAGTTCAGCGGCCTGTGCCGACATATGGGAAGGCAGTTTCACAGCTTTCAAAACCTCGTCAGCTGTAACGACAGCGTAACCAGAGAGGGTCACGCCAAGAGCATTTTTCTTCGAAGATCCATCAACAAAAACCACGTGACCGTCAGACAAGGGTGTGTCCTCCAGATCGGGCCGAGCCTTGGCTACTTGTTGGGCCGCATCGACACAATCATGGAAATCACCGTCATCCGGAAGAGGAATGAGAGTAGCAGGATTGAGTGTTGTGCACCTCTCAACGGTCAGATGCGGTTGGGAAAGCAAAGTAGCCATGCACGACAAGTGACGTGCAGGCGACAAAAAGGTCATGTTTGTTTGTAGCAAAAGAGCTGACACTGCATGCGGAACTTTCAGCGTTAAAGGATGAAACAACACAACGCTGGCGCTGCTTTCCACAGCCATGGAGGCCGCTACCACGGCCCTCACACATGGTGGGAGAGCGCAAGCAACACTATCCAATTTAGAAGAATAAAAGGCAATAGGGCGAAGTTTCAAGCCATGCGATTGCATCAAAACAGAGGTCATATAATGACCTTTGCAATCAACAGTCTGGACAAACGGTTTGTCATAATTGGGCAAGGCTAGAGTGGAGCTAGAGACCAATGCCTGCTTGATCAACACAAATGCATCCTCCGCCTCAGGAGTCCATTTTAGTGGAGTGGACATCGAGATGTCCTCAACATACATTAATTTGGACAGAGGAGCGACAATTTGGGCATAATCAGGCACCCAGCTCCTGCAATAACCAGCAAGACCCAGAAAAGACATCATTTGTTTCTTAGTGAGTGGTTTAGGGGCCTGCAAAATGGAAACTTTCCTGCTCTCAATTATAGTTCGACCTTGGGAACTAAGATTGTGTCCTAAATATTTAATTTCCTCGGACCACAGTTGGAGCTTGTTTTTGCTGACCTTGTGGCCTTCCTTCGCCAAGTGATGTAACACTGCAAGTGTGTCCGTCTGACAAGAATCAAAATCAGGAGAAGCAATCAAAATGTCATCAACATAGAGCAAAATCTGACTTCCCTTTGGCGGGACAAATTTTGCCATGCTGGCCGCCATCACCTGCGAATAGATAGTTGGGCTTTCGCAGTACCCTTGGGGCAGTCTGGTAAAGGTGTACCTCGAGCCAGCATAAGTAAATGCAAACCAAAACTGGCTTTCTTCAGCAACAGGAACAGAGAAGAAAGCGTTGCTAATATCAATTACTGAGAATATCTTTGCATCAGGCGTCAATGAATTCAACAAGGTGTGTGGGTCAGGGACACAAGGTGCCCTCTGAATGACGGCGCTGTTCACTGCTTGCAAATCTTGCACCATTCTCCACCCGACAGAAGGAGGCGCTTTCTTCACAGGAAAAATCGGAGTATTACAAGGAGAATCAGGACAGAGAATAATGACACCAGCTTTTAGCAAATCCGAAATAACAGGTGCGATGCCTTGCAGGGCATCGGGTTTCAATGGATACTGTCGCACACAAGGACGGTACTCAGTCTTAGGTCTAATGACAACAGGAAGTGCACTTTTCACCAACCCAACGTCAGAGGGCCCTGTTGACCAGAGATCAGTCGGGACCTCAGCGAGGACCTGCTCATCTCCTGGTGACAACACAAAATGTCAAGCTGAGGGTGCTTTCTCAGAACAAGTTTTAGCATGCACACCACAAGAAAGGAAAAAGATGTGGTTCAAGACACTTCTGAAAAGCTTGGTAGAAGGACTGTAAAGAACACCAGAACTATCTCGAGTCCAGTCAAGGGCAGCCAATCCGTCTTTGGCCATGAATCCCACGCTTTGCCATGTGGATGAAAAAGGTCGGAACAAAGAGATATGGAGCGGGGTGGCCGTCTTGTGTAGATTTTCGATTCTAGAGGGAGCTGGCTGCATGACTACACAAGCGCGGCTTTCACCATCATGTAAGAGGAAAGCTGCTCTCAAGATGATAGGCGTAGCAGCCTTAAGCATGGCTTCGTAGTTTTGGTCAGGACCGGGCGTGTCCTTGTGCCACAAGGTCACGTGCAAGTCGTTTGGTTCCATTGCCTGCTCAGGGCATCGCAAAAGGCTTCTGGCCCGTGCCAAAAGAGGAGACCCAAATTGTCTCACCTCGGGGTCAATTAAATCCAATGAATAAAAATAGTAGCAATGAAATTGACCAAATATTTGTAATTGGTGACGCCTTTTGACAACGATTTTGTCATCAAGAGATACTAGAGAAAGACCAAGAGCAGTGAGAGCATCTCTTCCAAGCAAGTTAATAGGGCAATTTGGCATCAGCAAGACAGGAATGCAACAACTTCCTCCTTCAGGGTCCCGTATCCAGACTGGATGAGACTGAGGAACTGGAGTTGTCATTCCATTTGCTGCCCTCACCCAAAAGGATCTCCCGCCTTCTCGCACATCCGCAGGAATGTCGCGACAAGTAGTGATGCACGCTCCTGAATCACACAAAAAGGTAATGGGAGTACCATTCACAAACAAAGTTATCACAGGTTTCTCTACATTGTTCATCAACAAGTCCTGAATGTTCAAATCTGCATCAATAGGGGGAGCTGTTGTCAAAACAGCTCCTTCAGTTCCATGCTGACTGTCGGTTAGTCACAAGGGAGGGACAGCCCCGCTTTTATGGGGGTCCGGACAATATTTTGCTATGTGGCCCTCCTTGCCGCACGCCCAGCAGACAGGAGGCTGAGTGCTAGGTTGCTTCGGTTGACCTGTCGGGCCATAACCGAGAGCACCATGCCGGTAGCCTCCCCTGCCCTTGCCGCGGAAGTTTCCACGACCATGCTTCTTCTGGTAAGGTTCAAAAGTTTTGTTTTGATAAAATGCATCATGTGAGTCTTTATCAGCAAAAAAAATGGTAGCCACTTTCCCTTTTTCTTTTCCTTTTTTCAAATTAACAACTTTCTCAGCATGCATGGCATGATCAATAAATTGTGGCAGTGTGGAAGTAGGGAAAGTGATCATATGTTTCGCAACCCAGTTTTGAATTGCTGGTCGCGAATTTGTATGTAGAGCATTTTTGAACTGCTGGTTGTAAACCTCAGTTCCAGGTACCAAGCCGCTATTGGCTTTGAACACTTTCTCCAATCTGTGTCTATAATCTTCAAACAATTCATCCTCTTTTTGTTTGGTTCGACCAATTTCTGCATAATTTGCTCTACGTTGAAATTTAGTTTTTATCCTGCCCAAAAGTTGCTCAATTTGATTTCTCAATGGCAGCCCATTATATTCCAATGGGCGGCCATTTTCATCAAAAGGATCCCAATTGCCCTTGACACTGGCCCAGTCTTTGGTCAAAGTTGCCATAAAAACTTGTTGCACCTCATCTCCTCTTAAATTATAAGAAGCAATGAGTTGCATCATGTCAGTACAATATTGCTCAACATCTTCAGACGGCAATGCTATTCCCTCAGTGGCTGATTTTACATCAGCATGAGTCCACGTTCTGTAGACTAAAATAGTGGGCCCTCCGTCATCATGGGGGTTTGCCACTTGAATCATTGGGTAGGCCTCGGTTACTCCTGCGCCCATGTAGTTCGGGCTGCCGTCTGCTACGGGGGCCGATGGAGAGGGAGCTTCCGCTTTTACGCGGCTCCGCGTAACCATGGCGTGAGCAAAATCACTATATTTTGGAGGGTCATCTACGACCGGCAATTGTGGGTACAATCGCTCGCGCTCCACAGTACTTCTCCTAACAATCTGTTCATCTTTCTCATCTGAATCCACCCCCTCCTCGGGCACGGCTCTCAAGCGAGGCCGCGCTACTGAAGTTTCATCATCTTCTCGTCTGTGCAATAAAAGGCTCTCTTTGGAGACGGACTTTTCTTCGCTCCTTTTGTTCTTTAATTTTTCTTTTATTTGTCCACATTTTCTTTTTTCTGCTTCCAATTCCCATTTCACTATTAAATGATACCCATCTTTATTCTTTTTATTTGCACCATGTTTGGCAATAATCGATTGTTTGAGATTGTTTAATGAGTTTGCACTCAATTGACCATCGAAGTTATAATTCGTTATCCATTTATCGAGATATTTCACATTTTTAGGGTCGACCCATTCCATTAATTTCCAATCTTTGCATTTTAATTTATCTCGAGGTAAAGAGTTTCGTTTGCTGTTTAAATTTCCCATGGTTTTATTTTCTAAATTTCGGAGTTGGCGGTTCGAATGGCACCTACAGTGTCCTAAAGCCAACTTTATTCACAGGACAGTGGTTAAATATTCGATGTGGAGTAAGTCTCCTTTCACCTTCCCAGCAGGGAAGCGGAGAGTTCTCTAGCCTCTGCACCTCACACAAAGCCACTGTTTACAATCCTGTGTTTTTATATAGAGGAGAGCTCAAATGAGATCACTCTCAGTCAAACCGCACACAAACACACCACACGCGTTTTTCACCACTTTTAGGAATAACAGAGGAGTCCGCACCTCCTTGCGGAATTTAACTAACAATTAATCGCTAGGTTTAACTAACAATTAGTTAGGGGGCTCCGCACCGCCCCGCGGAATTTAACTGTTCCTATTTCACTTGACAGGGTCTAGAATTCCCAAGGTTTTAGTGACTTCTCGTCACTTTTCTCTTTAAGTGACCTCTTGTCACCGCTCATTCATTCCTTTTAGTAGAATCAATATTCCTACTCACAGTCCGCTGGTCCTTTTCCTCGGGTGATTTCGGCAGTCCCCCCAGCGTCCAGCCGAACCGCTCGAGGCAGTCCCGTCAAAGGGCTTTTGTTTACCTTGGCCAAGGATTTTTCCTGCGTCGAGGAGTCCCGCCGGAGCCGCAAGGACGTATAGAAATCCCGGACGAGCCCCCAATTTCTGTTAGGTTTTTACAGACAGAGTGAATAAATGTTAAGAGAAACGCACCAACGGACAGACCACAAGTGAGGCAGAATATTGAGTCGTAGCTTGCGCAAGGAGTGCAGTACAGACAGCTTACAATGCCCAACCTACACTAAAGTCTGTCTGCATCCTTGCTCTCTTTATTTGGGGAATTTTCCTCATCACATGTGTAGCAGAAACCAAATAAGGGTAGGGGGAAGCGCAAACGGTTTCTGCTTTTGGTAAGCGCAGGAAACTTCTGGTGTGTGTAGATTACTGCAAACGTTATGCTAATGTGGCGACATAGGAAAGAGCAAACAGAGTTCATCAAGTTCAATGGGTTCAAGCAGTCTTATCAGCAAGGACCAGGGGCGCTCCCAGCGCTCCATTTCTTGAGGGTGTGAGGTGCCGAGTCAGCCACTTGAGGAAGGCTGACACAATGTCGTTGCTGCTGTCTCTCGCTGACCGAGACAAGACCTCACACCTTGGCTGATGTGGTATTCTGTGGTGGACATAAGAACAGCAAAGCAGAACAACGAACGCACGTACGCAGATCTAATCTAACGGTAGATCTAACGAGACATCATTTACTGTAATATAGTAATATAGAAACTAAAAGAGAACGCATGATAACATATATATACAATTTTCCAACATCTTTGCTGCCATCCTTCTACCAAGGAATTATGTCGATGTGATATGAGGAATTCTATTTAGACAAAATAGTGCTGTGATGCCATATTGGTGCAGAGGAATGATGTTGAAGTGAACCGAGGAGCTCAGTTTGGACAAATATGGAGTTTTGCTACAATCTTGATGCTAAGGAACTATGTGGAAGTGAGTAGAACAGCGTTCATTTAGCCAGAAGTGGCCATTCTGTGGCATGATGATGTCAAAGAACGACATAAAAGTGAATTGAGTAGGTCAATTTATCAATCCAATAGTAGCCTTTTGCTGCCATCCATAAGAAATTCTTTACATTTGACGCTCATTTTAGGCTCACGCTCTACTGTGGTCTGATTTGGTGACATTACTGCAATAATCTCCTCCTTGCTACTTCAGCAAAAGGGAACAACCGAACTTGATCAGGAATGTTACGTCTCCATCGAGACTGGAACGCTTTCAAGGCACACTGTAAAAGAAAATAAATTGAGCTTCTAAAATATGCATATAAAAAGCTGCAAAAGCCATACTCATAAGGTAGACAACCAAATTGTGCAAAAAGAAGCCTGTAACCGCTGGAAAGAATTTTTCCTGGTGAATCTTTTGGAAATGCGGCAGGATCGACAGAAGGTGCGATGCTTTCAAAGCAGGCAGCTTGTGTCCCAACGCGGGTATGAAACATGCTGGCTTTTGGGAATGTATCCTTCTCTTGTGCTTTTTTTTTTTTTTTTTTTGGTGTTGTATGTTCTCACAGAGAAAGGGTTAGGGGAGAAGAAATGGAAGGGGGGGGGGGGGGGGGGCGCAATGATAAGGCTGAATGCGGCTCTGTGTCGGCTGTAGATTTGCGTGGCGTCGAGATGACCAAAAGCCTCGCCGGTCCTCTAACTGGATTTCTTCACGGAAAGCCTCTGTTCTCTCGACTTGTTCAGCACCACCGTGGCCTGGCGGGAGACAAGACAGCAGTTGAGTTGATTTTGTACTGTGTATGTGAGCTTGTTTATAATTAGCACTCGAGTAGCTAGTTTGGTTTAATGGTTTCATATCTTGCTCCTGGTGGTATACGCTTTGAATATCAAAATGATATCAAACAAGCGTCGATTGATTCGATAAACTGCTCGCTGTTGTACTCGGATTGGCCTTTGCACTTTCTCACAACGTCGCACGTGTGAACCTGAATGTGCCGTTGATGGGACTTGCTTGCCGTGGCCTGTGGGCATTTTGAAGTTTGCATGTGGTGAACGTGACAAACATCCAAAACAGGAAGCTGAACTTAGCTGCCAGCAAATCACGTCAGTCGCAGAGCTGAACTTTGATTAACCTCCTCCTCTTGTTCAATGCGGTTTGTCATCTGATTTAATTCTGCAAATTGTTTCTTTCAACTCAAAACAGCCTTCACGGTGGAGAGGAAGGAATCATTCCATATTTTTTTTGCTTTGGGTGGAATGGTCCATTCATTCGATATAGATTCAAAAATAGTACTTTCTACAAACTTATTTCACTGTTTGTGATAACGCGCCATCCGATTTTCCCATGCCAGAAGGCCTGTAATGACCGAATATAGGCTGGGAAAACACAGCGGCTTACGATGAAGAGCATCAAAGACTCCCGTGACTGAGCAATTGGAGGTGACCTAACAGCAACCTTTTGCTACAAAGCACAATTCAGCACTGACATTAAACGGAATGCGCCGATCCACCTTTGTTCACCTATCTCGGAATACACAAATCATGTGTGCAAAGTGTGTTAACATACACCAAGAGGATATTTTAAGGATGAAACTAATAAATGTTTTTTTTCATTTCTTTGATGAAGCATTTTGTGTAGCGTTTGTGCTTGCAAATTTATCTGGTCAACAGTGTCTGAAAAGTAGCTAAATCTCAACTCTACATTTAGAAGCAAAATGAGAAGGATTCATGTGATATGATCAAACCCCCCCAAATGGGCAGTATTGTTCAACAATTGAACATTGCAGCAAATAATAGTTTGTAAAAAAATAAATAAAAATAACACCCACACACATGGATTGACCCAAAGAATACATTTCAGAAAAATATATAACATTCACCAAAATGTGACTCAGTTTTTGGGCTGACAATTTTGGATATACTTCTTTCTCACTCTGATCAACGCCCCCCCCATTTATTTTTTCAATACTAATGGTGGGCCGTGTTAAAATACACTTTCCCGATATTCTAGGTCAAAAGCAAATTTTATATTTAGTAAATTCCCGGTTTAATCCCACAAATTCCCATTCATTCCCACACAAAACTTTCAACGTTAAAAATCCCCAGAGTTTTGCAAATCTAGTTACCAAGTGATCACACATCAAGTGTGACTTCAATCCCAACCTCCGCGTTTTATCACAAGACAAACGAACGTCATCTGACCTGTTCCAGCACGGTGCCCGCCGCCTGGTCGATGGCTCCGCCCACATCCCGGTAGCGGCCCGAGTAGCGGATGAAGGCCCAAGTCAGCATGGACATCATGACCAAGCCCAGGACGCAGTCGCACACCAGGGCGAAGGTGGACAGGCCCACGAAGAGCAGCACACCCGACAGCACGTACAGGAGGCAGACGAGCACGAACAGCACGGCTGGAGTTCGGAATGCACTGAACAGATTCTTTGACTGTACAAAAAAAAAAAAAACGTTTACAGTTATACAGACCTTAAAACATGTCTACCCCACAACAAACGGATTCTCATTTTTGTCTCTTTTTTTTTATTTGCCTGCCCTCCTCACCTTTCCACCTTTGTAAAATAAAAGCGCCAGTTCACACACACCGGTGGTCCCGTCAGACATTTTTGGACATGGACTGATGCCATTCATTCCTGCAGAGCTGAGCTAACGTGAGCAACTAATGTCGCTGACCTCGTTGTGCTTGGTGAACGACTCCCACATCTCCACCAGCTCCTTCTCCAGCTGCTCTTGGTAGCGGTCGCAAAACTCCTGGCCGCCCATCTTCTTGGTGGAGGAGAAGGAGAAGAGAGCCTCCTTGAAGTAAAATTGGTGCTTCTCCTCCAGTGACTCAGGAGACACATAGGGCAGGTCTCCGCCACACATCTGAGAGACAAAGAGGAGCATATTTTATCTCATAGTCTTTAAGCTCCTGTACCCCTAGGTTTTATACTAGCTTTATAATATCATTTAATTTCTCTATGACTCATTCTCGGGGGCTGCAGATAGGCATCACGCTATAAATATTTAAAAAATTGAGATTAAAAAAAAAAAAAAAAGGCAAAAATGGAGAATACTACCTAGAAAAAAAAAAACAGGACATTTTGACAAGTCATCATGCACGCAAAAAAGATTTGCCTAAAAACACAAAAATGGTAACTGAATGAGAAATACATTACTTAAATTAAGGAAAATCATCGAGTTTAGTATAGTGCTTTTCCACTCGGAGCACTAAGAAGAAAAAAAGAAAAACAATTTGGCTTGGTAAGAAAGTTCAAACATGTCAACAGCTAGCATCAAGTCTGTCAGTACAACAGCGTCGTCTTGCACTGAACCCACCTTCTCCATGTTCCTGTAATACTGATCTTTACTCGCCGCCACGGCTGCCAGGTTGTTGGCCTCCGCTGTCGCCTGGCGAGACGAACAAACGTGTTAAGACGAGCTAAAGTTCACAACAGACACTTTTGTTTTTGTCAATCTTTCCGGTGCTTACCATGAGCATACTCTTTGGCTGGGGCAAGTCCTCTCCCTGGTAAATCTTGATGTAAGCCTGGCAAGAAAGCGCTCACAGTTAAGTTTGGCAGTGAACCAAACACAAGAGAAACGCCAAAAGAGACCCACGGAGGCACAAACACGAGAGGCGAGTTACCTTGAAGTACTCCAGCAGGCCTCTGCAGGTGACTTTGTTTCCATTGATCTCCTTCTCGGCCAAGTTGTCGGGATGCAGGAGATCGGGGATCAAAATCTTCAGCTGCTCTTTGAACTCCAGTGCCACCGCTGACAAAACCAACACAAGGACTTGGAACCTGAGTACTGTCAACCACCGCCGTTCATTTTGTACTACGGCATGCTGGTTTTTGCAGTAAACTTCAACTGGGAATGGGAAGTTAACAACTTGAAGCAAGCACACTTGGCCTCTTATTTAGAGAACTGTGCGAGCGAGTCTTCATTTTGTTTACTTACAGAGCTGCTACGTAATATGGCTCCTATTTATCCAGAATACTACAAAATGTTTTTAAATGTGTTGAATTGATATTTCACACGATTTAATGTACCGAAAAAAAAAATAAAAACGACTTCTCACCATTAAGTTGTCCTTCAAAAGTCGGGCTGGTGGCAACTCTCAAACCAGGGTGTGGCAGCAGGAAGCAGGAAATGTTGGTGAAGCAGGAGTGGATGTGCTCCCTCACCGTTTGCAGCTCCTCGTGCTGGGCCTCCTTGACCTTCAAGAAGAACAAAGCGAGGAAGTTCATCTCCCAGAGGAACCAAAGCTTGCTCGCATTTGCTTCTGCCTTGTGTTACCTGTAATCGTTTCTCCAGGAATTCGTTGCCTCCTTTAAAGCCGTACGTGTACTCGTAGGGGAAGCTCCAGTCGCGGATGAGGAACATCAAGGACTGTACAGCACAGGGTAAAAGGAAGGATACAAGAGATGCATCAGGACAAAACAAAAAAAGTGTCGGGAAATGTTGTCATACCTGGAAAGGCTTCAGGAAGATTTCATCCAAGGCCAGCCGGCCGTACTCGGTGAAAAGCTGCCAGACAGACAGTTACACAAGACTTGAATCATTCCATGGGAAAAAATTCAATGGTCAGAAGCACAATTAACCCTGATTAATAAAATAGCACAAACTGAACAGCAATGACGATTTCAACTTTTTTAAACATCTAAAGAAAAAAAAAAGGACTTACAAATTACATGTATGCTAATACAATATGTCGATCACGATTACACATTTACAGTAAATTTATGCAAATATATATATGTATATTTGCATTCATGTGACTTCACCAAGTTAGTTACCTGTAGCTGCTGCAGGTCATCTTCTTGGATGTTCTGGGACAAATTGTAAATCTACAAACAAGAAACCACACCAGTGAGAAACAATGTCAGTGTGACACCAACTGGGAATTAAAAGAATCTGCTATATGCGATAAATGCCAACAATTTGCGCTGAAAGTTCGTCAGGAGGGCTGTGGGAAATGATCCACAACAAATATTCCATTTCAGTGTCGTCAATAAAGTACTTAGTGGCAGGATGAACACTTCAATGCTCTTCCACTAGATGGCACAAGATGTATTCACTTGAGACATTTTTGGTTTGGGCTTTGCCCAGTCTCGTCATTCTACTCCTCGTTCGAGAAAGTTGTGAAAAATACAAAAACGCCAGTCAGCATTCAAGATTTTAGAGAAAGTGAACTTGTGTCACGGTCATTTCACAATGCATATTCATCTTGAAACTTCGACTTTTTCTGAATATTGTATGCGCCTGGGCTTAGAATGAATTAATTAGGACAATCACCTGAATGGAGCTGGTCATGGTGCTGAGGGCAAAGATGGTGGCACAGTCTTTCACTGTGGACTGGTTATCAAAAGCTCCCTGAGTGTCCATAAGCATTACTGCCACCTGCAGGAGTACACACGCAAAACACAAGAAGATAGGTGATCACTTTGGTTTCATTATTATTGCAGCATAAGTACCCTTGTTAAAAAATAAATTCAAAAAAATACCCAAGGTGGCGGGAATTATGAACATTGGCAAAAAACAGTCAGTGTTAGCACAAACCCTTCCGTTTTCTGCAATACAAAGAAAACGCCCTCCCTCCCTAATGAACATCAGAGCTTTATTTGGCATCAGTCACGGGCACTTTAAACAGCGTCGGACTTTGCATGAATTTGAATGCCATTTTAATCCAAACAGGCACGGCGCCAATTACAAGAGTGTGTATCCTTGTGCAATCACCTCTTGCGATACATTTTTGTTGTGCTCAACTGAGTTGTATGGGCTACAGGAGAATGTTTTATACAATTGCCTCATTTATTATACTTCACTAATTGGCCATTTGAATAGGGGTGTGTGAACTTTTTGGTGACAAAATGGTGGCTATCTTGTTTCTATGTCATCTCCTTGTGTTGCGTAGGTGTGCTTAATATTCTGGCGCTTCACATGTCCGGCGCACGGTGACCACCTCGCTTCCATCACTTTTCTGGATGGGGAAGACCTCGCTCCAGATCTGGATGCCGGTCGTCTCCGGTTCCGAGCCACCTCGCCAGGAGAATCCCGTCAGGGGCTCGTCGTCGTTACCCAGCCAGTTTTCGTCACCCTGCGGTTTACGCGACGAGGAGAAAGAGGTGAGGTCAAACTACCCTGGGGAAAGTGCCGAGTATAAAAAGGCAGTAAACCCAGTGGCGCCACTAAAACAAAACAAATCAGCTGGTTGGTGAACTCCACCCTGGCTGTCATCCTGAATCACATCTTGTCGACAAACTTGTCAGTTTGCATGTTGCGGCAGGGAGGGGCAACATCGTGTGACCTTGTACTTTTTCGGTTCAACCCTACTCTGTAGTCACATTACAGGCCCAAGTGGCTTGATAGTTTTTGAAAAAGTGAGGTCTGCCATTGCTCACCTTTCTGTACATATATCGCAACATGAAGTCGAGCAGGAAGCTCTTGCCCTTCCTGAAGGCGCCGGCCACCGAAAGCACCACCACATTTTTGTCTCGCACGGTCGGGGTCAAGAGGACGCGCTCGAGCGCTTCCTCGTCCAGCGTAAAGGAGTGATCCTCCTTGCACACCGTCACTATCTGAACTGGGCCCGGTTTGCTCCCCATTGCTGCTGCCTGTGGGAACAACCACACCGTCAACAGTTGCACAACATCACAAGCCAAAGACAACAATGAAATGGAATATTCAAATTTTTTTTGACGTTTTACCAAATTTACTTTGTTCAGCAAATACTATATGTTCTGCCTGTATTTCATATTATCATTGTTATTCAGGAAGCAAATAAGAAGTTATTTTAGTCATATATTTTTAAACTATTCATTCGAGGACAGTAGTTATCTTTCTTTCTGTCAAAGCTAAATAGATAGAGATTTTTGCATGAAATTTCAGAATTAACTTAAAATGCCATTTGTGTTATGCCACCGAGCCACATTTATGAATTTTTACATTGGTTAAATTAGTTAGTTCATAACTCGGATTGCAATGTCTTATGGTAAGTAAATAATTTGATGGAGTGCTATAGTTATCAATGTTTTAAGAAACAATTATTTTATCGATTATCCGATTGATTATTAGAATATCTATTGATTCTGCCTTAATAAACGACATAATAAAGGAGAAAGATTTTTTTTTCGTTAGTCTTCATTGAGACATGATCACTATCGAAGAGGTTTTGTTTGGACTTTTTTGTAAAATAATTATTTGATGAATCATTTCATTAGTGTTTGATTTCAGTGTATGGCTAATGGATTTCATGTGACAAAGTGTGAAGAATGTCACAAGTTCATTATAGTTGGTAATGCTGAGTGAGTTTCATGTTGCTACTCAGGCTTACTTTGCCGAGCAAACTAGTTCCTTGCCTGCTGTTTGTAACCCCAAAAGAGCCTGTCCATGACGCCATCAAAGAAACATTAGGAAGAGTTCAGGACAAGATATTAACTACGCGGTGTATGTACACTTGGCGACGCCCCAACCTACACATGGTCACAATGCGCAGCTCTGTATTAATTAGAAAATGTGCATGCTTCGATGGCTGTCACACTTTGTGGCTTTAGGCTAAGCGTCTCACTGTCGATTGGACGGCCTTCAAGGAGCTCCTTTGTTATTGGCGCTTCTGTGGAGGAACAAGACAGCTCCCACCATGAGGAGCACAACAGGCCCTTTCTCACTTGGAAAAGATGAGAAAACATTTGGGCCACATACTTGTACATACTAGTACTGTATCTTACTTGTATGTTTTTTTTTACACAACTAATGCCTTAGTTGCATCACTACCAATGGGCAATTTGGTACTACAAGAGGGTCAGCTAGCGTCTACTAGTTGGGCCAAATAGTGTTACTAGTACTGCACTGTACTTGAAACATGTACTTGGAGGTACACTTGCCGTGTTATTATTTACCAGCGAGGCACATTTGCTCTTCCAGCCCACGGAATTGTCTTATTTGTGAGGACATTGAGCGTCTTAGTACAGAAGATGGAAGTGGGAGATGAAATATATGGAGGGGGAATTCAAACACCTTGCTATCCCCACTTTTGACCCCTTCAAAACAAAAACAATTGAGCACACCGAAAGGGTGTGGTTCTCAGAGGTAACCTTCATGACGCGTTTCTGTGTTGAACACGATTTATTCAATATCAGGTTTTCGTAGTTTGTAGTAAATGACGTCCAGTGCACACTAAACAGTATTAAGAATATTTTTTTCGCTTTCGCCCAATAAAGCGCATGTTACGCGTTTTCACTATTTATACACATCACATATCAAAGCGAGACAGATGTCTGAATTGAATTAACATTAGAATTTGACAAGTAATGCACGCAGACAACAATGACAGTAAAGGAAAGCCTAACGTTTGTTAGCTATCTGTAGCGGTTAAGTCGCAACACAAATTTTGCACAACTGACAGCATCGTAGCAATATAAGTTTAAAGGAAAACTTTACCTCAACTGTGACTTTGTTTCCCTCCCTGGCTGTGAATTGTTGTATGAAAGCTCTTAAAAGCCTTCGACGGGTTTTAAGACGAACTCGTTAGATTGGATCTGCTCACACCAACGTAACTTTTTTTTCTCTCTCCAACACTGGCATGAAAACAACCATGTCAACTTATTCCAGGCGCAAATCCTACACACTTCCGGGTTTAAAGCCACGTGGGACGTTTTGGGAAATGTAGTTATAATGCACTCGTGAGCGATTGGCACAGTTATTGTTTAAACTACAACTCCCAGCGTGCACCATAATAGTTTTTTACTTGGGAAATGTTGTTTTTCACGAGACGACCGGCATCCAGATCTGGAGCGAGGTCTTCCCCATCCAGAAAAGTGATGGAAGCGAGGTGGTCACCGTGCGCCGGACATGTGAAGCGCCAGAATATTAAGCACACCTACGCAACACAAGGAGATGACATAGAAACAAGATAGCCACCATTTTGTCACCAAAAAGTTCACACACCCCTATTCAAATGGCCAATTAGTGAAGTATAAAAAGTGAGGCAATTGTATAAAACATTCTCCTGTAGCCCATACAACTCAGTTGAGCACAACAAAAATGTATCGCAAGAGGCGATTGCACAAGGATACACACTCTTGTAATTGGCGCCGTGCCTGTTTGGATTAAAATCGCATTCAAATTCATGCAAAGTCCGACGCTGTTTAAAGTGCCCGTGACTGATGCCAAATAAAGCTCTGATGTTCATTAGGGAGGGAGGGCGTTTTCTTTGTATTGCAGAAAACGGAAGGGTTTGTGCTAACACTGACTGTTTTTTGCCAATGTTCATCATTTCCGCCACCTTGGGTATTTTTTTGAATTTATTTTTTAACATGGGTACTTATGCTGCAATAATAACGAAACCAAAGTGATCACCTATCTTCTTGTGTTTTGCGTGTGTGCTCCTGCAGGTGGCAGTAATGCTTATGGACACTCAGGGAGCTTTTTATAACCAGTCCACAGTGAAAGACTGTGCCACCATCTTTGCCCTCAGCACCATGACCAGCTCCATTCAGGTGATTGTCCTCATTAATTAATTCTAAGCCAAGGCGCATACAATATTCAGAAAAAGTCGAAGTTTCGAGATGACTATGCATTGTGAAATGACCGTTACACAAGTTCACTTTCTCTAAAATCTTGAATGCTAACTGACTGGCGTTTTTGTATTTTTCACAACTTTCTCGAACGAGGATTAGAATGGCGAGACTGGGCAAAGCCCAAAGCAAAATGTCTCAAGTGAATACATCTTGTGCCATCTAGTGGAAGAGCATTGAAGTGTTCATCCTGCCACTAAGTACTTTATTGACGACACTGAAATGGAATATTTGTTGTGGATCATTTCCCACAGCCCTCCTGATGAACTTTCAGCGCAAATTGTTGGCATATATCGCAGATAGCAGATTCTTTTAATTCCCAGTTGGTGTCACACTGACATTGTTTCTCGTTGATGTGGTTTCTTGTTTGTAGATTTACAATTTGTCCCGGAACATCCAAGAAAATGACCTGCAGCAGCTACAGGTAACTAACTTGGTGAAGTCACATGAATGCAAATATACATATATATATTTGCATAAATTTACTGTAAATGTGTAATTGTGATCGACATATTGTATTAGCATACATGTAATGTGTAAGTCCTTTTTTTCTTCTTTAGATGTTTAAAAAAGTTGAAATCGTCATTGCTGTTCAGTTTGTGCTATTTTATTAATCAGGGTTAATTGTGCTTCTGACCATTGAATTTTTTCCCATGGAATGATTCAAGTCTTGTGTAACTGTCTGTCTGGCAGCTTTTCACCGAGTACGGCCGGCTGGCCTTGGATGAAATCTTCCTGAAGCCTTTCCAGGTAAGACAACATTTCCCGACACTTTTTTTGTTTTGTCCTGATGCATCTCTTGTAGAGATGCACCGATCCGATATCTGGATCGGATATCGGCCCCGATATCAACAAAATAGATGGATCGGGTATCGGAAAATGCAGCCGATCTGTGAGCCGATACTTTCCTTAATCTCTTGGGACGCGGGCTACGTCATACGTCAGCAGCACGTGTGCCGCATGCCACGAGAGTTTTCTAACATGGAGCGAACGTTCGCTTCTCCTCCCCGGGTTGCTAAGCGGACGTCAAACCCTGCGCGTTCGCTTCTCTTCGGGTTGCTAATGGGACGTCAAAGGCTGCGCGTTCGCTTCTCTCCCGAATGGGGGGGGGGGGGGGGAGGCTAATCGGATGTCAAACGCTGCGTGTTCGCTTCTCTTCCGGGGGGGTGTTAATGGGACGTCAAACGCTTTGTGTGGCGGGCTCCATCTAGTGTGGAAACTGAGAAGCTGAGCTCAAGCTTCTTGTGCGGGCCATATTCAATTATGTTTTCAGAATTTGCTGCGGGCCAATAAAAACTGGACCGTTAGTTTGGACACCCCTAATTTAGAGCAAAGAACTGTGTAGTCTGCCTGATGCCATTGCCTTTGGTCTTTTCTGTTCCACATGTAGAGTTATGTAGCTTGTTAAGTCAACCATAATATCGGATCGGTATCGGGTATCGACCGATACGCAAAGCCACGGCATCGGTATCGAAACTGAAAAAGTCGGATCGGTGCATCTCTAATCTCTTGTAACCTTCCTTTTACCCTGTGCTGTACAGTCCTTGATGTTCCTCATCCGCGACTGGAGCTTCCCCTACGAGTGCACGTACGGCTTTAAAGGAGGCAATGAATTCCTGGAGAAACGATTACAGGTAACACAAGGCAGAAGCAAATGCGAGCAAGCTTTGGTTCCTCTGGGAGATGAACTTCCTCGCTTTGTTCTTCTTGAAGGTCAAGGAGGCCCAGCACGAGGAGCTGCAAACGGTGAGGGAGCACATCCACTCCTGCTTCACCAACATTTCCTGCTTCCTGCTGCCACACCCTGGTTTGAGAGTTGCCACCAGCCCGACTTTTGAAGGACAACTTAATGGTGAGAAGTCGTTTTTATTTTTTTTTTCGGTACATTAAATCGTGTGAAATATCAATTCAACACATTTAAAAACATTTTGTAGTATTCTGGATAAATAGGAGCCATATTACGTAGCAGCTCTGTAAGTAAACAAAATGAAGACTCGCTCGCACAGTTCTCTGAATAAGAGGCCAAGTGTGCTTGCTTCAAGTTGTTAACTTCCCATTCCCAGTTGAAGTTTACTGCAAAAACCAGCATGCCGTAGTACAAAATGAACGGCGGCGGTTGACAGTACTCGGGTTCCAAGTCCTTGTGTTGGTTTTGTCAGCGGTGGCACCAGAGTTCAAAGAGCAGCTGAAGATTTTGATCCCCGATCTCCTGCATCCCGACAACCTGGCCGAGAAGGAGATCAATGGAAACAAAGTCACCTGCAGAGGCCTGCTGGAGTACTTCAAGGTAACTCGCCTCTCGTGTTTGTGCCTCCGTGGGTCTCTTTTGGCGTTTCTCTTGTGTTTGGTTCACTGCCAAACTTAACTGTGAGCGCTTTCTTGTCAGGCTTACATCAAGATTTACCAGGGAGAGGACTTGCCCCAGCCAAAGACTATGCTCATGGTAAGCACCGGAAAGATTGACAAAAACAAAAGTGTCTGTTGTGAACTTTAGCTCGTCTTAACACGTTTGTTCGTCTCGCCAGGCGACAGCGGAGGCCAACAACCTGGCAGCCGTGGTGGCGAGTAAAGATCAGTATTACAGGAACATGGAGAAGGTGGGTTCAGTGCAAGACGACGCTGTTGTACTGACAGACTTGATGCTAGCTGTTGACATGTTTGAACTTTCTTACCAAGCCAAATTGTTTTTCCTTTTTTCTTCTTAGTGCTCCGAGTGGAAAAGCACTATACTAAATTCGATGATTTTCCTTAATTTAAGTAATGTATTTCTCATTCAGTTACCATTTTTGTGTTTTTAGGCAAATCTTTTTTGCGTGCATGATGACTTGTCAAAATGTCCTGGTTTTTTTTTTTCTAGGTAATATTTTCCATTTTTACCTTTTTTTTTTTTATCTCAATTTTTAAAATATTTTTAGCGTGATGCCTCTCTGCAGCCCCCGAGAATGAGTCATAGAGAAATTAAATGATATTATAAAGCTAATATAAAGCCTAGGGGTACAGCAGTTTAAAGACTGAGATAAAATATGCTCCTCTTTGTCTCTCAGATGTGTGGCGGAGACCTGCCCTATGTGTCTCCTGAGTCACTGGAGGAGAAGCACCAATTTTACTTCAAGGAGGCTCTCTTCTCCTTCTCCTCCACCAAGAAGATGGGCGGCCAGGAGTTTTGCGACCGCTACCAAGAGCAGCTGGAGAAGGAGCTGGTGGAGATGTGGGAGTCGTTCACCAAGCACAACGAGGTCAGCGACATTAGTTGCGCACGTTAGCTCAGCTCTGCAGGAATGAATGGCATCAATCCATGTCCAAAAATGTCTGACGGGACCACCGGTGTGTGTGAACTGGCGCTTTTATTTTACAAAGGCGGAAAGGTGAGGAGGGCAGGGAAATAAAAAAAGAGACAAAAATGAGAATCCGTTTGTTGTAGGGTAGACATGTTTTAAGGTCTGTATAATATGGCATCACAGCACTATTTTGTCTAAATAGAATTCCTCATATCACATCGACATAATTCCTTGGTAGAAAGATGGCAGCAAAGAATTTTTGTCTTGGTGAAACTTTAGTATACAGTAATTCCAAGATGGTGTCAAAGCACTCTGTTTGTCTAATCCTCCATTGATCCCTTGCCTGAAAGATGGAGGCAAAGCACTATTTGACTAAATGAAGCATTTTACCTCACGTCAACATAGTTCCTTGGCCTTAAGATGTTGGTAAAAGCACAACCAACTCAACTGCTGTCTTGTCTCCCACCAGGCCACGGTGGTGCTGAACAAGTCGAGAGAACAGAGGCTTTCCGTGAAGAAATCCAGTTAGAGGACCGGCGAGGCTTTTGGTCATCTCGACGCCACGCAAATCTACAGCCGACACAGAGCCGCATTCAGCCTTATCATTGCGCCCCCACCCCCCTTCCATTTCTTCTCCCCTAACCCTTTCTCTGTGAGAACATACAACACCAAAAAAAAAAAAAAAGCACAAGAGAAGGATACATTCCCAAAAGCCAGCATGTTTCATACCCGCGTTGGGACACAAGCTGCCTGCTTTGAAAGCATCGCACCTTCTGTCGATCCTGCCGCATTTCCAAAAGATTCACCAGGAAAAGTTCTTTCCAGCGGTTACAGGCTTCTTTTTGCACAATTTGGTTGTCTACCTTATGAGGATGGCTTTTGCAGCTTTTTATATGCATATTTTAGAAGTTCAATTTATTTTCTTTTACAGTGTGCCTTGGAAGCGTTCCAGTCTCGATGGAGACGTAACATTCCTGATCAAGTTCGGTTGTTCCCTTTTGCTGAAGTAGCAAGGAGGAGATTGTTGCAGTAATGTCACCAAATCAGACCACAGTAGAGCGTGAGCCTAAAATGAGCGTCAAATGTAAAGAATTTCTTATGGATGGCAGCAAAAGGCTACTATTGGATTGATAAATTGACCACTTTAACAGATAGGCTCCACGTCTTTGACCCTGACTGAGAAAATGAGTTTTTTTCCTGTGCCCATTCTTTCTTTACCCATCAATATTTAAAACACCCACAAAAAAAAAACCTCACAAATTACACATGAGTGTGTATTATTTGTGAGTGTATATCTTGTGAGAACTGTGGCCCTTTTGTCGTCTCTTTGATTTTGGTTGCGTTAACTCCTTTGCAAAATAAAATCAATTACATAGTTTGCATTCAGTCGTAATATAGCTTCCACAATGTGAATGCTAATATACAATGGCAAACTCCATGGTCACACAGCCTAGCGATTAGCATTTATGTGTTTAATGCTAGTGTTTTGTACAGTAATGATTACTTCATTTGGATAGTTTTACAAAAATAGTAGTTTTCCTTAGAGTTGAATATAATTATTTGGATTTGGATTACACTTTTATTTGAATTAGGGAGGTATTTTCATAGAAGGAAAATATTACTATGAAGATTATTACGACTATTAACTCTCACTTTTTCAGAAAGTGCGACATAATAGTCTCTGAATGTCACTTTGTTAAATGTTGGTAATAAAAATCAGGAAAAGTGCTGAGAGCAATACTGGACTTCCCCAATATCCCAAATTGTGTACCAAACCTTTATTTAGACCAGGATTTATCGAACATGTCAGAAATGGAGTTAGCCCACATCTTTTCTCAGTGGCATTTTTCCCCCCCCAGAGGTCGTCGTGAATGATGGAGAACCTGTGCCACACCCTGGCGCCATTATGCCCTTGTCCTGCTGCTTTTGGGGGGGCTTTCTCCTCCTTTTCTTTTCTTATGGATGGCAGCAAAAGGCTACTATTGGATTGATAAATTGACCAACTCAATTCACTTTTATGTCGTTCTTTGACATCATGATGCCACTGAATGGCCACTTCTGGCTAAATGAACGCTCTTTTACTCACTTCAACATAGTTCCTTGGCATCAAGATTGTAGCAAAACTCCATATTTGTCCAAACTGAGCTCCTCGGTTCACTTGAACATCATTCCGCTGCACCAATATGGCATCACAGCACTATTTTGTCTAAATAGAATTCCTCATATCACATAGACATAATTCCTTGGTAGAAAGATGGCAGCAAAGAATTTTTGTCTTGGTGAAACTTTAGTATACAGTAATTCTAAGATGGTGTCAAAGCACTCTGTTTGTCTAATCCTCCATTGATCCCTTGCCTGAAAGATGGAGGCAAAGCACTATTTGACTAAATGAAGCATTTTACCTCACGTCAACATAGTTCCTTGGCCTTAAGATGTTGGTAAAAGCACAACTTTTGTCCGAGTGTAGCTCATCTTTTCCCTTCAATAGATGTCCTTGTCACCAAGATGGCGCCAAATGAATGCTTAAAGTTTAAAAAAAGAATAACTTGATGTACCATACATTATTTTGAAATGACAAACAAGCAAGCATGTGGAGGTTTACTCGAACAAAAGAAAAATCCTGCATTCCAAATTCTCTACTGAGCATTCCCTTTCGTGTTATTCAAAATAGATTTTGATACAGAAAAGTTGATATTTTCTAGATAGGTTATTTATAGAAAGTGCCTTCTGTAATGTTTACAACTCCAAAGGTTCTATTGATTGACAAAGATCATCTAACTTGATGATGTAGTGACCACGTAGCCAAAGACTTTGCTTTGCTTTTGCAGCCTCTTCGAGTTAGTCCATCTTGCTACGATGAATATACTGTACGTATAGTACTGCTGTGTTAACGAGACATGACTTTGTTTTTTTTTTATGAGCATTCCCTTTCGTGTTATTCAAAATAGATTTTGATACAGAAAAGTTGATATTTTCTAGATAGGTTATTTATAGAAAGTGCCTTCTGTAATGTTTACAACTCCAAAGGTTCTATTGATTGACAAAGATCATCTAACTTGATGATGTAGCGACCACGTAGCCAAAGACTTTGCTTTGCTTTTGCAGCCTCTTCGAGTTAGTCCATCTTGCTACGATGAATATACTGTATGTATAGTACTGCTGTGTTAATGAGACATGACTTTGTTTTTTTTTTATGAGTTGTATCTCCACCAGGATACATTGGACACATCCCCAGGGATGTGTAGCTTCACAGACACATTGTTGTATTTTTTCAGAGTTGTGGGTTAAGAATTAAGAACAATAACATTTAGTTGTTTTTTTATATTAAATTATAAACAATTTAATAATTTTAATATAACTTCAACAGCTCAGGGACATCAAAGAGAGAAAAATGCCACGTGCGCCATCCGATGTGTGGAGACATTTCACACAAGCTAATTTGCAAGGAAAGTCTTTGTATATCTGCAAATATTGTGAAAAGGCATACACAAAAAATGCCACAAAAATGCAGCAGCATATTGCAAAGTGCAACAAATTTCCTCAAGGCTCAACACGTGCAATAGATGGGAGTTCCACTACAGATGAAAATAAATCTGCATCAGCCGCATCAGAGTCAGATACCCTCTCATCAGCTCCTGGTCCCTCTGGCATCAGAGGATTCTTTGATCATATGGATGAACAAAGCAAGAGACGTGCAGATGAGTGTAGCGCTCGTGCAGTCTATGCAACTGGCTCACCCCTGATGCTAACGGCCAATGTGTACTGGAAGAGATTTTTGAATGTTCTCCGGCCAGCATACACCCCCCCAACCAGACATGCGCTATCCACTCATTTGCTGGATGAAGAGTTTGGCAGGGTGCAGACAAAAGTCAAGGAAACTATTGACAAAGCAGACTGTATTTCAGTCATCTCAGATGGATGGTCAAATATCCGTGGACAGGGTATCATCAACTACATTGTCACCACTCCTAAACCTGTATTCTTCAAGAGTGTAGACACAAAGGACAACAGACACACAGGCATCTACATTGCTGATCAGCTGAAAGTGGTCATCAATGATCTTGGACCAGAGAAGGTTTTTGCACTTGTGACTGATAATGCGGCAAATATGAAGGTTGCCTGGGAACACGTGGAGGAGACCTTCCCTCATATAACAACCATTGGCTGTGCTGCCCATGCTCTCAATCTTCTCCTTAAAGACATAATGGCACTGAAGACAATGGACACTCTATACAAGCGAGTGAAGCAAGTTGTCAAGTATGTGAAGGGCAAACAAGTAGCTTCAGCAACTTATCTGTCAAAGCAAAAGGAAAAAAACAAAAATACCACGCTGAAGCTCCCCAGCATCACACGATGGGGTGGCGTTGTCATCATGTATGACAGTCTTTTGGATGGAAAGGAGTCCCTGCAAGAGATGGCCATATCCCAGACTGCAGGCATCGAAAGTGACATAAAGAAAGTCATGTTAGATGATGTGTTTTGGGAAAGATTGTCCAGCAGTCTGGGAATCCTCAAACCAATTGCAGCAGCAATAGCCAAGATAGAGGGTGATGGTGCCATCTTATCAGATGTCCAGTGTCTTTTTGCAGACCTCAAAGAAGACATCCAGACAGTCCTGCCCACTTCCCTACTGCTTAAAGCAGAGGAAACTGCTGTTGTGAAGTTGCTAGAAAAGCGCAGGGAGTTCTGCATGAAGCCGTTGCATGCAGCAGCATACATGCTGGACCCAAAATATGACAGGGATTTACTCTCTGGGGAAGAGATGAGCAGTGCTTACACCGTTATTACAGCCTTGTCAGACCACCTGGGCCTTGATAAAGGCAAAGTACTTGGCAGTTTGGCAAAGTACAGAACAAAGCAAGGCCTTTGGGAAGGGGATGCAATCTGGCAGTCATGCCAGCATATATCTGCAGCCACCTGGTGGAAGGGACTTTGTGGATCGGAGGCTCTTGCACCTATAGCCTCCATCATACTCCAGATCCCACCATCATCAGCTGCCTCAGAGCGAAACTGGTCCATGTTTGGGAACACACACACACACAAAGGTGCGCAACAGGCTCACAAATCTGAGAGTGGAAAAATTGGTTGCTATTCGGGCTAACCTGAGGCTCTTTGAGCCTGACAAAGAGCCATCCTCCACAAGGCTGGACAGTGACTCTGAAGAGGAAGAGTTAGAGTCCGATGTTGAGGAAGTGGACATGCAGGATGTTGAGACCCACGAATGCCTACTGCCTGAAAGGGTTTAGCAAGAAAATTAGAAGCTTGAGAAGCTCTAGGGAAGCTGACTTTTTTTTATGTGCATGTGGATTGGGACTTTTTTGGAGAGATTTATTTAACATTTTGAATGGGACTTTGTTTGGATTTTTGGATTAGGGGGAGGCATTTGTGTTCATTTTTGAGTAAAATTTAACTCCACGTTCATGTGTTTGTTCTGTTTGATTGTTCAACTTATAAATAAATCTGTTTTAATTGTATCTGCTTTAATTGTATTATTTTGCTTATAACTAAACAATTATTTTTGCTTAGATATGATACCTTTCCACTAAATTACCCTCAATTCCCATAAATTCCCATTAAATTCCCATAAATTCCCATAAATTCCCATAATTCCCATGGAAAGTTTCCAATTTGGAATATTTCCAAAATTCCCGAGCTTAACTTCCCATGGAAATTTACCGGAAACTTTCCGGAAATTTACCGGAAATTTTCCACCCCTTTGCAACCCTACTCAGGAGACACATAAGGCAGGTCTCCGCCACACATCTGAGAGACAAAGAGGAGCATATTTTATCTCAGTCTTTAAACTGCTGTACCCCTAGGTTTTATATTAGCTTTATAATATCATTTAATTTCTCTATGACTCATTCTCGGGGGCTGCAGAGAGGCATCACGCTAAAAATATTTTAAAAATTGAGATAAAAAAAAAATAAAAAATGGTAAAAATGGAAAATATTACCTAGAAAAAAAAAAAAAAGGACATTTTGACAAGTCAGCATGCACGCAAAAAAGATTTGCCTAAAAACCCAAAAATGGGAACTGAATGAGAAATACATTACTTAAATTAAGGAAAATCATCGAGTTTACTATAGTGCTTTTCCACTCGGAGCACTAAGTTTGGCAGTGAACCAAACACAAGAGAAACGCCAAAAGAGACCCACGGAGGCACAAACACGAGAGGCGAGTTACCTTGAAGTACTCCAGCAGGCCTCTGCAGGTGACTTTGTTTCCATTGATCTCCTTCTCGGCCAGGTTGTCGGGATGCAGGAGATCGGGGATCAAAATCTTCAGCTGCTCTTTGAACTCTGGTGCCACCGCTGACAAAACCAACACAAGGACTTGGAACCCGAGTACTGTCAACCGCCGCCGTTCATTTTGTACTACGGCATGCTGGTTTTTGCAGTAAACTTCAACTGGGAATGGGAAGTTAACAACTTGAAGCAAGCACACTTGGCCTCTTATTTAGAGAACTGTGCGAGCGAGTCTTCATTTTGTTTACTTATAGAGCTGCTACGTAATATGGCTCCTATTTATCCAGAATACTACAAAATGTTTTTAAATGTGTTGAATTGATATTTCACACGATTTAATGTACCGAAAAAAATAATAAAAACGACTTCTCACCATTAAGTTGTCCTTCAAAAGTCGGGCTGGTGGCAACTCTCAAACCAGGGTGTGGCAGCAGGAAGCAGGAAATGTTGGTGAAGCAGGAGTGGATGTGCTCCCTCACCGTTTGCAGCTCCTCATGCTGGGCCTCCTTGACCTTCAAGAAGAACAAAGCGAGGAAGTTCATCTCCCAGAGGAACCAAAGCTTGCTCGCATTTGCTTCTGCCTTGTGTTACGTGTAATCGTTTCTCCAGGAATTCGTTGCCTCCTTTAAAGCCGTACGTGTACTCGTAGGGGAAGCTCCAGTCGCGGATGAGGAACATCAAGGACTGTACAGCACAGGGTAAAAGGAAGGTTACAAGAGATGCATCAGGACAAAACAAAAAAAGTGTCGGGAAATGTTGTCATACCTGGAAAGGCTTCAGGCGGATTTCATCCAAGGCCAGCCGGCCGTACTCGGTGAAAAGCTGCCAGACAGACAGTTACACAAGACTTGAATCATTCCATGGGAAAAAATTCAATGGTCAGAAGCACAATTAACCCTGATTAATAAAATAGCACAAACTGAACAGCAATGACGATTTCAACTTTTTTAAACATCTAAAGAAGAAAAAAAGGACTTACACATTACATGTATGCTAATACAATATGTCGATCACAATTACACATTTACAGTAAATTTATGCAAATATATATATGTATATTTGCATTCATGTGACTTCACCAAGTTAGTTACCTGTAGCTGCTGCAGGTCATTTTCTTGGATGTTCTGGGACAAATTGTAAATCTACAAACAAGAAACCACATCAACGAGAAACAATGTCAGTGTGACACCAACTGGGAATTAAAAGAATCTGCTATCTGCGATATATGCCAACAATTTGCACGGAAAGTTCATCAGGAGGGCTGTGGGAAATGATCCACAACAAATATTCCATTTCAGTGTCGTCAATAAAGTACTTAGTGGCAGGATGAACACTTCAATGCTCTTCCACTAGATGGCACAAGATGTATTCACTTGAGACATTTTTGCTTTGGGCTTTGCCCAGTCTCGCCATTCTAATCCTCGTTCGAGAAAGTTGTGAAAAATACAAGTCAGTTAGCATTCAAGATTTTAGAGAAAGTGAACTTGTGTAACGGTCATTTCACAATGCATATTCATCTCGAAACTTTGACTTTTTCTGAATATTGTATGCGCCTTGGCTTAGAATTAATTAATAAAGACCATCACCTGAATGGAGCTGGTCATGGTGCTGAGGGCAAAGATGGCGGCACAGTCTTTCACTGTGGACTGGTTATCAAAAGCTCCCTGAGTGTCCATAAGCATTACTGCCACCTGCAGGAGCACACACGCAAAACACAAGAAGATAGGTGATCACTTTGGTTTCGTTATTATTGCAGCATAAGAACCCTTGTTAAAAAATAAATTCAAAAAAATACCCAAGGTGGCGGGAATTATTAACATTGGCAAAAAACAGTCAGTGTTAGCACAAACCCTTCCGTTTTCTGCAATACAAAGAAAACGCCCTCCCTCCCTAATGAACATCAGAGCTTTATTTGGCATCAGTCACGGGCACTTTAAACAGCGTCGGACTTTGCATGAATTTGAATGCGATTTTAATCCAAACAGGCACGGCGCCAATTACAAGAGTGTGTATCCTTGTGCAATCGCCTCTTGCGATACATTTTTGTTGTGCTCAACTGAGTTGTATGGGCTACAGGAGAATGTTTTATACAATTGCCTCACTTTTTATACTTCACTAATTGGCCATTTGAATAGGGGTGTGTGAACTTTTTGGTGACAAAATGGTGGCTATCTTGTTTCTATGTCATCTCCTTGTGTTGCGTAGGTGTGCTTAATATTCTGGCGCTTCACATGTCCGGCGCACGGTGACCACCTCGCTTCCATCACTTTTCTGGATGGGGAAGACCTCGCTCCAGATCTGGATGCCGGTCGTCTCCGGTTCCGAGCCACCTCGCCAGGAGAATCCCGTCAGGGGCTCGTCGTCGTTACCCAGCCAGTTTTCGTCACCCTGCGGTTTACGCGACGAGGAGAAAGATGTGAGGTCAAACTACCCTGGGGAAAGTGCAGAGTATAAAGAGGCAGTAAACCCAGTGGCGCCACTAAAACAAAACAAATCAGCTGGTTGGTGAACTCCACCCTGGCTGTCATCCTGAATCACATCTTGTCGACAAACTTGTCAGTTTGCATGTTGCGGCAGGGAGGGGCAACATCGTGTGACCTTGTACTTTTTCGGTTCAACCCTACTCTGTATTCACATTACAGGCCCATGTGGCTTGATAGTTTTTGAAAAAGTGAGGTCTACCATTGCTCACCTTTCTGTACATGTATCGCAACATGAAGTCGAGCAGGAAGCTCTTGCCCTTCCTGAAGGCGCCGGCCACCGAAAGCACCACCACATTTTTGTCTCGCACGGTCGGGGTCAAGAGGATGCGCTCGAGCGCTTCCTCGTCCAGCGTAAAGGAGTGATCCTCCTTGCACACCGTCACTATCTGAACTGGGCCCGGTTTGCTCCCCATTGTTGCTGCCTGTGGGAACAACCACACCGTCGACAGTTGCACAACATCACAAGCCAAAGACAACAATGAAATGGAATATTCAAAATTTTTTTGACGTTTTACCAAATTTACTTTGTTCAGCAAATACTATGTGTTCTGCCTGTATTTCATATTATCATTGTTATTAAGGAAGCAAATAAGAAGTTATTTTAGTCATATATTTTTAAACTATTCATTCGAGGACAGTAGTTATCTTTCTTTCTGTCAAAGCTAAATAAATAGGGATTTTTGCATGAAATTTCAGAATTAACTTAAAATGCCATTTGTGTTAAGCCACAGAGCCACATTTATGAATTTTTACAATGGTTAAATTAGTTAGTTCATAACTCGGATTGCAATGTCTTATGGTAAGTAAATTTTTGTGTGTTTTGGGGTGTTCTCTTGTATTGAGGGGTGCTGGTTGGCCGCTGTTCCTTTTTTTTCCTCTGTCTTTTAGCTTTGATTTGCTTTGATGTCTTTTATCTTGAGCACTTTCTGACTTTCTTTGTGGCGCCGTTGTGTGGCAGCCTTGAGAGAGCCTATCGAGTTACGCTCATGCCATCTGTGTGTCTTTCGTATACCCACTCTGTGGTATGGATACCGCTGGGGCCTGAATTTCCCCACCCTTGGGGATCAATAAATATTCAATCAATCAATAATTTGATGGAGTGCTATAGTTATCAATGTTTTAAGAAACAATTATTTTATCGATTATCCGATTGATTATTAGAATATCTATTGTTTCTGCCTTAATAAATGACATAATAAAGGAGAAAGATTTTTTTTTCGTTAGTCCTCATTGAGACATGATCACTATCGAAGAGGTTTTGTTTGGACTTTTTTGTAAAATAATTATTTGATGAATCATTTCATTAGTGTTTGATTTCAGTGTATGGCTAATGGATTTCATGCATGAAATTCCTGTGAATCCTCAAATGAGTAACAAATGCAGGGACTGAAGCTGTGGTGAAATTACAGTACTTGCATGAGTAATTCATTTTGAAGTGATAGTGATGGTCGGCTTACTTTTAGTTTCTGGACGTCGAGGCGTGTGCTTGGTAGTGGAGCCGCCGCCAGAAGAAAAACCCACACGGAGGCAGAAGGTGGAAAACAGGCGGGAAAATTCTCTTCTCGCGCGCGCAGCAGAAAAATATAAAATAACAATACAATACCGACCGTCGTACTGACACTCCTAGTCCTTCAGTAAGGTTTGGGGGGGAAAAAGAGAATCTTGTCCGTTAAAGTGACTACTATCTCAAGCTAGCTAAGAGATAAGTAACCAGCAGCTAGCTCTGTCTGCCCTCTCTCTCGAGACCGAAAAACGGCGCTCTCTCGGTGCCTTTTCGCTGCCAAACTAAAACAATTTAACACAGACGACGAAAACACATAGAAACACACAAAAAAACCACCGCAAAACACAAAGCCTTGTGTCGGAAATTTTGTCGGAGCTAGAGGTGCGTGCAACCGCTATGATCGCGATTTGTCCCGTTTACTTTGATGTGATTGACCAATCAAAATCGTTGAACTCTCTTGATTCTCATTGGTTAAATTCATGTCACCCCATGTCAGCCCATCTCCCCCAGTAAAAAAGAAAAGAGAAAAAAACGTAAAGTTGATAATAAGGCAATGCCATGGTGTGTCATGGAGTTAAAAGTCAATGATTATATAATAATTATACGATAATCATTGATTTTATTATGAGATATTTTATATCTAATATATATCTGTATACACACACACACATACATACATATATATATAGAGAAAATACATTCATCAACGACATTGACAATGAAAATATAGTAAGTTACTTTTCTATTTACAGTACCATACTGGCTATTGTGATTTTTTTTACAGTACTGCTTCGACTACTTTGTTTTTCACTGTAATACTTAAACTACTGTGATTTTGTCATGTTTACGCTGTCTAACTGTAACATTTACAGCGACTTACTGTAATAGTTATTCACAGTAAGGTTACTGTGTTAAATACAGTAAACAACTGTGGATCTCACAGCCATTTGTTACAGTGTGTGACAAAGTGTGAAGAATGTCACAAGTTCATTATAGTTGGTAATGCTGAGTGAGTTTCATGTTGCTACTCAGGCTTACTTTGCCGAGCAAACTAGTTCCTTGCCTGCTGTTTGTAACCCCAAAAGAGCCTGTCCATGACGCCATCAAAGAAACATTAGGAAGAGTTCAGGACAAGATATTAACTACGCAGTGTATGTACACTTGGCGACGCCCCAACCTACACATGGTCACAATGCGCAGCTCTGTATTAATTAGAAAATGTGCACGCTTCGATGGCTGTCACACTTTGTGGCTTTAGGCTAAGCGTCTCACTGTCGATTGGACGGCCTTCAAGGAGCTCCTTTGTTATTGGCGCTTCTGTGGAGGAACAAGACAGCTCCCACCATGAGGAGCACAACAGGCCCTTTCTCACTTGGAAAAGATGAGAAAACATTTGGGCCACATACTTGTACATACTAGTACTGTATCTTACTCGTATGTTTTTTTTTTTTACACAACTAATGCCTTAGTTGCATAACTACCAATGGGCAATTTGGTACTACAAGAGGGTCAGCTAGCGTCTACTAGTTGGGCCAAATAGTGTTACTAGTACTGCACTGTACTTGAAACATGTACTTGGAGGTACACTTGCCGTGTTATTATTTACCAGCGAGGTACATTTGCTCTTCCAGCCCACGGAATTGATTGATTGATTGATTGATTGATTGAATATTTATTGATCCCCAGTGGTGGGGAAATTCAGGCCCCAGCAGTATAGTATCCACACCAAAGAGTGGGTATACAAAAGACACACAGATGGCATGAGCGCAACTCAATAACTCTCACAAGGCTGCCACACAACGGGGCCACAAAGAAAGTCAGAAAGTGCTCAAGATAAAAGCCATCAAAGCCCATCAAAGCTAAAAGACAAAGGAAAAAAGTAACAGCGGCCAACCAGCACCCCAAATACAAGAGAACACAAAACACACAAAATAGCCTCCACGGGGTCCATCGACAGGTGTAAGGGCAGTCCAGTTCAACGGCGCCCAATGGACCGTGGTCGTGAATCGGTGAAAACATCACAAAGCAGGCAAACGTGTGAGCAGCTTCCCGGGCACCCAGCCGGGGCACGTGCAGATGGTCACCACGAGGCAAAACAAGAAGGCAAAAAATTCAAACAATCAATAGTAAGAGTGATGAATAAATAATAAATAAACAGATAACACAATAAATAAGAGGAGCAAAACGGAGCCAGCAAGCATAGCGCAAAAGTAAAAAACATCATAAACAAAAAGGCACAAACAATAAATAATAAGAGTAATAATAAATAATAAATAAACAGATAACACAACAAATAAGAGCCAGTGTGCATACAGACAGTTCAGACAGTAAAAGTACAAGACGCTACGCAGAACGGGGGAGCGAGTTCAGGATCCTATCAGCCTGGTGTACGAAGCTGTTTGAGAGTCTGGTCGTGCGGGTTTAAAGCCACGTGGGACGTGTTGCACAAGATAAAAGCCATCAAAGCAAATCAAAGAGAAAAGACAAAGGAAACAAAGTAACTTGTAAATGAATGTAGGGAACATGCAGAACTGTAAAACAAAACAGAAAAACGTGAACACAATTATGTTACTCCACGTTAGCACTAAAATATGAACAAGAAAAGTAAATCAGTCAACAAAAATGCTGATTGATTACAGGGAAAATAAAGTACAAAAAGGGCATAGAAAGTGACATGTCCTACTGAACCAGAAAAAAAGACACTATAGTCACAATAACAGAATGACATTTTATTTGTTAGATTAGAAAAATGTGTAAGCAAAAATACTTTTTACATGATTTTCCACTACTAGTGCCACTTTTGGCCTACTAGTATTCAATCAAACCTTATTAGTTAACTACCGTCTTGCACTATTAAAACCACTTGGTGTAACTAGTGACCTGTAGCCCGGATCCGTTATCGAGGATTTTGACTATACGTCATCCAGCTCTAGGTCTATGTAGTACCATACTGTTTGTCCTCGGACAATTTTGACGTACTAGTAGTACTGAGCCACTGAGGGGCTTACTTCATTTTTGTCATTTTGCAGGAAATTTAAACATGTAAAAGTGTTTGGGAAAACACTTATAAGTGTCTCAAAACATTTGTCTACTGTACTTGGTGCATTGATCAAGTGCTTAAAATCAAGTGATGCAGACTAGTAGTACCCATATCAGAAAAAGCTACAAGTTTGCAATCATTGGGCAGTGATGTTGTCACCTATAAGAATACAACAAAGACTCAGATGGCTATTGATATCCGCTCCCTGCTAAATCCAGCAGCGAGCCGGCTGCCTCCTGCGCCTCGGCGTCCAGCTGCAGAATCTCCACCGTCTCCAGGTCCAGCTCAGTGTCGTCGGGCAAGACCAGATACTGGTACTCGGGGGACTGGTAGTAGTGCAGCTCGATGTAGCCGCTGTCGGCCAGTGGGTCTTTGTCCAAATCCCCGGCCAGATCCTCCGCTTGGTATTCCACTGGCTCGATGGCCACCAACTCCTCGTGCTCCGGTGTCAAGGGGAAATCCGGGTGGTCGGAGAAAGCGGGATTATCCTGGCTGGGGCTGTGGGGCGACGGCAGCGACAGCATCAGGGTGTGAGGGAGGCAATCTGGAAGGGACAAAAGACCGCAGCCTGCATACATTATTATATTCATACATACAGACATAACTTACACATATATAAATACAAATTGGAAATACATGCTACAGGATAGTAGCAAAGCTCTACACGACTTTAGTCCAAATCAAATTCCTCCTCCTAACCTTAACTCCCGCTTACTTGACATCACGATGCTGAAGGATATCAGCAGAGCACTACTTTTGTCTCAACTAAACCTCTCAACTGACTTCATTTGAGTTCCTTGACAAGATGTCATTAGATAGCTAGGAAGCACTATTTTCATCCAAATAAAACAGATTCAACTTACTTGATCATTTCTTCGACAGATGAGCACAAAAATGGCAAACGGTGCTATTTTCCTTTGCAAATAACTGAGGATAGGGTCATATGAAGAAATTGCGCAAGTATAAATTTGTGAAAACTTCACTTCAAATCTTACGGGTTCACTTTTGCTTTAAAAAACAAAACAAAAACAAAGCGTTCCATGTTTTTATGTAACCAAGATTCCACCAGATGGCGGCAAAAACAACAAATAGGTGAGTTTGTCAGAATATAGGCGAACAGGTTACCAAAAATATGAACCATAATCAAATAGACAAAACTATGTGAATGAGGACCCGTGACTATGTGGGGTTCAATAATGCCACAAGATGACGCTAAAGCAATGTTGTTTTTTTAAATCATTATTACCCTAGGCTTTCAGCTAAAATGGTAAAATAAAAAAACATTTGGGGATATTTACCACAATACTTGATTATTTCAATCAATTACATTGGCGCACAAGAGGCACATTTCGCAGAGAAAAGTGGACATTATTTGTAAAGAAGCTCTTGATGAGCCCATATGGAGGTCCGCATGTCAAAGGCGCTCAACATTAAGGAGCCTATTGGCTCGTTACCACGGAAATAGAAGGTTGTAGCCATGGTAACAGAAGGCAAACACAGGAACAATGTCGGTGACATGCTGAGAACGTCGGAGAGAGGCTGAAAAGGCGGCGGCAGTAAAAGTGACAGCAAGCGCTGTTACACCGCTGATAAAATATCCTATAGGCTCAAATTCATAAAGGCTCACAGGCGGGTGACTGGGTTTAAGTTGACTCATTACCCGCGGCGGGTGGGCGGGACCAGCAAGGCCCTACTAGAAGCCCTTAACTACAATTACAACCTACATTCTGACATTTGTTCCATTAAACCATATTTATTCATTAGATTGAAGCATTTCTATTGGACGAACTGCTTCCGGTACGCAATATATTTTTCTCCAATAAGATTTAACCCTCTGTGTATTGTCATGTCAACTTAATCTGCCCATGGACTTCACAGCGTATTTTAATTTTAATAAACAATTTGGTTTAATCACATTTCGATCTTGGCCTCACTATGTTCGTAAAAGTATTGTGAATTTTTTTATTAGATTGTATTTTTCCCTCCTTGACTTGTTTTCTTTTTGGGTACTAACCTGACATTTCCATGGAGTCGCACACTACAGACACGCCATAGTCCACGCCTTCCAACCTGGAATCCAATTTAAAAACATATCAGGTCAAAGCCCAACAATGGGGATGGTTAAATATTCATCTTAGAGGTTGGTCACAAATTGTACTCAGGAAAGAGTTTTGTTACTTTAGAATAGGATTCAAATAAGAGTAGAAAAAGAATTACTTGACTAATAGTAAATATAATTGAGCTATTTTTGTCACTTTCAAGGTAATTGAAGAAAACCCACACCCTCTTAACTGTGAGGTGAGTGTCCTAATCAATGTGCAACAATGCCACCCTATGAAATAAATAAATAAATAAATAAATAAATAAATAAATAAATAAATAAATAAATAAATAAATAAATAAATAAATAAATAAATAAATAAATAAATAAATAAATAAATAAAATGTTTACAGTATATTTAATTTTATCAGGTCAGTAAAGTTATGAATAGTTACACAACTTTACACACACACACACACACACACAGGTGACTTTTACTGTCCAATAACTGGACCAATTTACATTACCATGATGATGACTCCCATATGACTCTTGCAAAACATCTCAGAAAAAAAGCCAGTGTGTCTGAATGTCGTTTTTCATATTTTATCAATTTTATGCTATGTGGACTGTTTGAATTTAGACCACAATAACTCCAAACCCTTTTTTCCCTAATCCCCATTTTTTCATCTTTCTGGCATCCTTAATTATACTAACAAAAATGACACAAATGGGGTTATTTTAGTTTTGTTCACAGTGGTTTGATTATACCAATAGATGAAATTTCAACAAATGAAATGGAAGAAATGTGTCGGACAAATGATGAAAGTGTGATTGCTCTTACAAGGCAGGTTTGTTTATGAGGCTGCTGCTGTTGCTGTGGTAGGCGTGCGTCTTCCGAAGAACTTCCAACAGCGACGTTCGATGATCTGGATTCACGCGCCACAGAGATCCTTTCCCTGCCGACTGAAAACAACCGCACAAGAGTAGAATAAGTGGAATTTCCCTGTGTGGGACAAACAAAGGAATATTTGATCATTTAAAAGCCCGCTACATAGATATACATTTGATCCTGACCAAAAGCATGTTTTACATTACCTCCAAGTAACAGGTCATTATTACACAATAGAAAAAGTTTGGGTCCAAAAATCAAACCTTGTGGCACTCCGTAATTGATGTTTTGATTTTGTATTACTTATAAGAATAAAATGCCTCATATTTTCCAAGGAGCATTTTTAACCACTGATCACTGCAATAATGCCAAAAGTCAATTACTAATTTTGATGGGTAAAGATGATGAGACAGTCACGGCATGAATTAAAAGTTGTGTCTCAATGCATCACGATAGATTTAGTTCTGCAGGTAAGACGTGGGTGTTATTGCACTGCACCTACCTGACTTTTGTCCCTATCCATGCGGCAGAAGCTCTTGCTCAAGGACAGATTGTGCCTGACCGAGTTCCTCCACCCTGCGCTGGCCGTCTTGTAGTAGGGAAACTTGTCCACAATCCAGCCGTAAATGTCCTTCACCGGCAGCCTCTTGTCCGTTGAGTCCTCTATGGCCATGAAAATCAGGCTACTGAAGGAGTACGGCGGCTTGGCTGAAGCGGGGTCCCGTATGTACTCCTCCCGGGTCTGAGGCAGCGTCACTTTAGGAATCGGCTGGAGTGGGAGAAGGTTGCCCCGTTGGTGTAACCAGCTGAGGCACGTCAGGTCATCCTGGTCCCACGTGCCCGGGGGACACTCCAGATGTTGGGACACCATGCAGTTAGAAAGCGGGGAGCAGTAGGAGGAGGAGGAAGAAGAGGAGGAAGATGGGAGCGACTCAGCTGTGGTCGGTGACGGCGGGAAGGAGATGGGTGACAGGGGAAGGGAAGTCATGTGGCAAGAGGAGGAGAAAGGGCCCCCAAAAGCAGCAGGACAAGGGCATAATGGCGCCAGGGTGTGGCACAGGTTCTCCATCATTCACGACGACCTCTGGGGGGGGAAAAATGCCACTGGGAAAAAATGTGGGCTAATTCCATTTCTGACATGATCAATAAATCCTGGTCTAAATAAAGGTTTGGTACTCAATTTGGGATATTGGGGAAGTCCAGTATTGCTCTCAGCACTTTTCCTGATTTTTATTACCAACATTTAACAAAGTGACATTCAGAGACTATTATGTCGCACTTTCTGAAAAAGTGAGAGTTAATAGTCGTAATAATCTTCATAGTAATATTTTCCTTCTATGAAAATAGCTCCCTAATTCAAATAAAAGTGTAATCCAAATCCAAATAATTATATTCAACTCTAAGGAAAACTACTATTTTTGTAAAACTATCCAAATGAAGTAATCATTACTGTACAAAACACTAGCATTAAACACATAAATGCTAATGGCTAGGCTGTGTGACCATGGAGTTTGCCATTGTATATTAGCATTCACATTGTGGAAGCTATATTACGACTGAATGCAAACTATGTAATTGATTTTATTTTGCAAAGGAGTTAACGCAACCAAAATCAAAGAGACGACAAAAGGGCCACAGTTCTCACAAGATATACACTCACAAATAATACACACTCATGTGTAATTTGTGAGGGTTTTTTTTTGTGGGTGTTTTAAATATTGATGGGTAAAGAAAGAATGGGCACAGGAAAAAAACTCATTTTCTCAGTCAGGGTCAAAGACGTGGAGCCTATCTGTTAAAGTGGTCAATTTATCAATCCAATAGTAGCCTTTTGCTGCCATCCATAAGAAATTCTTTACATTTGACGCTCATTTTAGGCTCACGCTCTACTGTGGTCTGATTTGGTGACATTACTGCAACAATCTCCTCCTTGCTACTTCAGCAAAAGGGAACAACCGAACTTGATCAGGAATGTTACGTCTCCATCGAGACTGGAACGCTTCCAAGGCACACTGTAAAAGAAAATAAATTGAGCTTCTAAAATATGCATATAAAAAGCTGCAAAAGCCATCCTCATAAGGTAGACAACCAAATTGTGCAAAAAGAAGCCTGTAACCGCTGGAAATAATTTCTCCTGGTGAATCTTTTGGAAATGCGGCAGGATCGACAGAAGGTGCGATGCTTTCAAAGCAGGCAGCTTGTGTCCCAACGCGGGTATGAAACATGCTGGCTTTTGGGAATGTATCCTTCTCTTGTGCTTTTTTTTTTTTTTTTTTTGGTGTTGTATGTTCTCACAGAGAAAGGGTTAGGGGAGAAGAAATGGAAGGGGGGTGGGGGCGCAATGATAAGGCTGAATGCGGCTCTGTGTCGGCTGTAGATTTGCGTGGCGTCGAGATGACCAAAAGCCTCGCCGGTCCTCTCTTCACGTTGGATAGCCTCTGTTCTCTCGACTTGTTCAGCACCACCGTGGCCTGGCGGGAGACAAGACAGCAGTTGAGTTGATTTTGTACTGTGTATGTGAGCTTGTTTATAATTAGCACTCGAGTAGCTAGTTTGGTTTAATGGTTTCAAAATGATATCAAACAAGTGTCGATTGATTCGATAAACTGCTCGCTGTTGTACTCGGATTGGCCTTTGCACTTTCTCACAACGTCGCACGTGTTTGTCATTGATTTGATTCTGCAAATTGTTTCTTTCAACTCAAAACAGCCTTCACGGTGGAGAGGAAGGAATCATTCCATATTTTTTTGCTTTGGGTGGAATGGTCCATATTCATACGATATAGATTCAAAAATAGTACTTTCTACAAACTTATTTCACTGTTTGTGATAACGCGCCATCCGATTTTCCCATGCCAGAAGGCCTGTAATGACCGAATATAGGCTGGGAAAACACAGCGGCTTACGATGAAGAGCATCAAAGACTCCCGTGACTGAGCAATTGGAGGTGACCTAACAGCAACCTTTTGCTACAAAGCACAATTCAGCACTGACATTAAACGGAATGCGCCGATCCACCTTTGTTCACCTATCTCGGAATACACAAATCATGTGTGCAAAGTGTGTTAACATACACCAAGAGGATATTTTAAGGATGAAACTAATAAAAGTTTTTTTTCATTTCTTTGAAGAAGCATTTTGTGTAGCGTTTGTGCTTGCAAATTTATCTGGTCAACAGTGTCTGAAAAGTAGCTAAATCTCAACTACATTTAGAAGCAAAATGAGAAGGATTCATGTGATATGATCAAACCCCCCCAAATGGGCAGTATTGTTCAACAATTGAACATTGCAGCAAACAATAGTTTGTAAAAAAATAAATAAAAATAACACCCACACACATGGATTGACCCAAAGAATACATTTCAGAAAAATATATAACATTCACCAAAATGTGACTCAGTTTTTGGGCTGACAATTTTGGATATACCGTTTTTTTTCGTGTATAGTGCGCCCCCATGTATAGTACGCACCCCTAAAAATGGCATGCCGATGCTGGAAAAAAGCTTGTACCCATGTATAATACGCACCCAATTTTTATGAATTTTTTTAAAAACATTTTTTAATTTTTTTTTTTTTTTTTTTTAAGTCCCAAAGATCGTCACACACGCAGGGAGGCAATGGGTCCCATTTTTATAGTCTTTGGTATGGTCTTAACTAGGCTGGATGTCATTTTTTTGTTGGCGTTGATTTCTCCGACTGCCCCTAAACGCACCACCGCGCTCCGTGCGCACACGGGAAAGAGGCGGCTCTGTATGGGAGAGACGTTGAAGAGGAATAAAAACACCCTTGGAAACCAAAACTTGCCCCTCGTCGTGACTCGGAGCCGCAACAAATGTTTCGGATTTGTGTAGGGTACATTGTGACAGACGGCAAACTAGCAGGTGATCGAGCGAGCGTCTGATACAAGAGCATTGCGGTCGTATGGAGCGTGTTTGAAATGAACAGCAGAGACGAAAGGAACAAGGTAAAGTGTTGTGAAATAAAATATTACCTGTAATACGCATTTTGTTATTTGCTGATTGAAACTGCTAATTAAACTGTGAATTGAAACTAATAGGTGGAGAACTGAACTCTCGCTCTTTATATAGCTGACGTGTCTTGCGCAACCGTTCTGCGCATCTGTAATGGCGGCCTCCGTATGACGTCCGGTCCGCGATGGAGATTAAAAAACAAACAATATTTGACAATAACACACCATCGAGGATTGCACCATCGCATCAAACGATGTGTCGTCAATTATGAATTTTACTAAGTGTGTTGGGCAGGATGGCTGAATGCGATGCGCGATTGACAACAAACAAGAAGAAAGGTGAGTTTTATTTCGGGGGAGATTTGTCATGTCTCGTCCCCAGTTTTGCTATGTGTCTAGGTTGCCATAGTTTCTGTTCGTGTCACCCCGCTCTTCCTGTGTCACCTCAATCGATGTAACGTGTTTTGTATTTAAGTCCTGTCTGCCCCTCGCTCACCGTTGGATCATTGCATGTGTTACTGTCATTCTGTTCCTGTCTTTGGTAATGTCACCCTGTCTTTTTGTTCCACGACTTTGTCGGTCAGTCCTGTTGTTGGTTTTGTTGTACCATGACTTTCTTTAAAAAAAAAAAAAGAAAAAAATTTAATTTTTTTTGTACCCATGTATAATACGCACCCCAGATTTTAGGACAATAAATTAGTTAAATATTGCGCACTATACACGGAAAAAAACGGTACTTCTTTCTCACTCTGATCAACGGCCCCCCCCATTTTTTTTTTAATACTAATGGTGGGCCGTGTTAAAATACACTTTCCCGATATTCTAGGTCAAAAGCAAATTTTATATTTAGTAAATTCCTGGTTTAATCCCACAAATTCCCATTCATTCCCACACAAAACTTTCAACGTTAAAAATCCCCAGAGTTTTGCAAATCTAGTTACCAAGTGATCACACATCAAGTGTGACTTCAATCCCAACCTCCGCGTTTTATCACAAGACAAACGAACGTCATCTGACCTGTTCCAGCACGGTGCCCGCCGCCAGGTCGATGGCTCCGCCCACATCCCGGTAGCGGCCCGAGTAGCGGATGAAGGCCCAAGTCAGCATGGACATCATGACCAAGCCCAGGACGCAGTCGCACACCAGGGCGAAGGTGGACAGGCCCACGAAGAGCAGCACACCCGACAGCTCGTACAGGAGGCAGACGAGCACGAACAGCACGGCTGGAGTTCGGAATGCACTGAACAGATTCTTTGACTGTCCAAAAAAAAACAAAAAAAAAAACGTTTACAGTTATACAGACCTTAAAACATGTCTACCCTACAACAAAGGGATTCTCATTTTTGTCTTTTTTTTTATTTGCCTGCCCTCCTCACCTTTCCGCCTTTGTAAAATAAAAGCGCCAGTTCACACACACCGGTGGTCCCGTCAGACATTTTTGGACATGGACTGATGCCATTCATTCCTGCAGAGCTGAGCTAACGTGCGCAACTAATGTTGCTGACCTCGTTGTGCTTGGTGAACGACTCCCACATCTCCACCAGCTCCTTCTCCAGCTGCTCTTGGTAGCGGTCGCAAAACTCTTGGCCGCCCATCTTCTTGGTGGAGGAGAAGGAGAAGAGAGCCTCCTTGAAGTAAAATTGGTGCTTGTCCTCCAGTGACTCAGGACTCCTGAGTAGGAACTTCCTATGCAAGGAAACCAATGTGAATTGAAAATGACTGGGTCCTTTGGTTTGCCGGTGCCATCAAGCGCCGGAGTTGTGAACTAGTGTTCTTAAATCACAAGACAGAAAATAGGTCAAGCCAATTTTTATGGTGCTTTTATGAATGTTCGGGTTCCTTCCTGGTTAATAATTACTACGTTTGAGACTGCTCATCCCCACTTCCTTTTCCACCTTCGTCAAACATGGTAAAGTTTTCGTTTCAACTTATATTGCTACGATGCTGTCAGTTGTGCAAAATTTGTGTTGCGACTTAACCGCTGCAGATAGCTAATAAATGTTAGCCTTTCCCTTACTGTTATTGTTGTCTGCGTGCATTATCAACAGCGCGAGATAAATGACAGTTTGATTAAACTTGTCAAATTCTAACGTTAATTCAATTGAGACATCTGTCCCGCTTTGATATGTGATGTGTATAAATAGTGAAAACGCGTAGCATGCGCTTTATTGGGCGAAAGCTAAAAAATATACTTACCGTATTTTCCGCCCTATAAGGCGCACCTAAAAACCTAAATTTTTATCAAAAGTCGACAGTGCGCCTTATAGGCCGGTGCGCCTTATATATGGATCAATACAGTAAGCAGCCGCTGGCCGATTTCATTTTCCCCCGTAGAAGAAGAAGCGCGCGGTGGTAGAAGAAGAAGCGCGCGGTAGAAGAAGAAGCGCACGGTAGAAGAAGAAGCGCGCGGTAGAAGAAGAAGCGCGCGGTAGAAGAAGAAGAAGAAGCGCGCGGTAGAAGAAGAAGCGCGCGGTAGATTCAAATTCCATTTGTTTACGTGCAGACCCCAAAATGGCTCCTACTAAGAGACACGCCTACGACGCAGAATTCAAACTCAAGGCGATCAGTCACGCAGTAGAACACGGGAATAGAGCAGCAGCCCAGGGAATTTAACATTAATGAATCAATGGTGCGGAAGTGGAGGAAGCAAGAAGACGACCTGCGCCAAGTAAAGAAAACTAAACTGAGTTTCCGAGGGTGCAAGGCGAGATGGCTAACGTTGGAGGACAAACTCGAACAGTGGGTTGTTGAACAGAGAGCAGCAAGTAGAAGTGTCAGTACAATCACTATTCGAATGAAGGCAACAGCGCTAACAAGCGAACTTAACATTAACAATTTTAAAGGCGGTCCTTCTTGGTGCTTTCGTTTCATGAAAAGACGTAATCTCTCCATCCGCGCACGGACTACTGTTTCACAGCAACTGCCGAAAGACTACCAAGGAAAGCTGGCCACTTTCCGCGCATATTGCAAAAACAACATTACTGAAAAAAACATCCGGCCAGAGCACATAACCAACATGGACGAGGTTCCACTCACCTTCGATATTCCTGTGAACCGCACTGTGGATAAAACGGGAGCACGCACGGTAAACGTTCGCACCACAGGGAATGAAAAGTCCTCCTTCGCTGTGGTTCTCGCTTGCCAGGCTAATGGCCATAAACTTCCACCCATGGTCATTTTCAAGAGGAAGACCTTGCCAAAAGAAAACTTTCCAGCCGGCGTCGTCATCAAAGCTAACTCCAAGGGATGGATGGATGAAGAAAAGATGAGCGAATGGTTAAAAGAAATTTACGTGAAGAGGCCGGGTGGCTTTTTTCACACAGCTCCGTCCCTATTGGTCTACGACTCCATGCGCTCCCACGTCACAGTTGGTGTCAAAAAACAAGTGAAGCACACCAATTCGATACTCGCCGTCATTCCGGGTGGATTGACAAAAGAACTCCAGCCGCTAGATATTGGTGTCAACAGGGCATTCAAAGCTAGACTGCGAACTGCGTGGGAACAGTGGATGACAGCGCCGGACGACATACGCCAATATCTGCCAGTGGATTGTAAATGCCTGGGCTGATATATCAGTCTCAACTGTGGTCCGAGCTTTCAGGAAGGCAGGAATTGTCACTGAACTGCTAGACAACAGCAGCGACAGTGACTCGATTAGTGACGACACCGACGAGACGGAGCAGGGCATATGGGATCCCGTAATCGCCCCACTGTTTCATTCGGACACCGAAGATGAAGAATTCGAGGGATTCACGGATGTGGAATAACTTTATAAAGTGAGCTTTAAACGTTTATTTTGCGTGCTGTGTTGTGTGACGTTTGACGTTAACGTTTGAACAACGTTGAGTTATTTATATATTGTTATTGCTTTGCACTGTTTCGAGTGTTACTATATTGTGATAGCGCTAACGTTTGATTTACCTTAAGAATTCGAGGGATTCACGGATGAGGAATAACTTTATAAAGTGAGCTTTATACGTTTATTTTGTGTGCTGTGTTGTGTGACGTTTGACGTTAACGTTTGAACAACGTTGTTATTTATATATTGTTATTGCTTTGCACTATTTCGTGTTACTATATTGTAATAGCGCTAAGGTTTGATTCACCATAACAGTATCAGACTGTTTCTTACATGTTTATTAAATCCAAGAAAAGTTCCCCTCCATTATGTGATATAAATGTTGCACTACATGTTATACCCTGCTGTTGTTAATCTATAAATAAAGTTTAACTGACCTATCTGCCTGTTTTGTTGACATTCCCTGTAGCGTAGCTCCTTCTAATGAATGCATAACGTAACCCCAGCCTCTACTGTAGCCTCTATTTCATGCGCCTTATAGGCCGGTGCGCCTTATATATGGATGAAGTTTTAAAATTAGCCATTCATTGAAGGTGCGCCTTATACCCCGGTGCGCCTTATAGGGCGGAAAATACGGTAATACTGTTTAGTGTGCGTGCGTGTGCACTAGACGTCATTTACTACAAACTACGAAAACCTGATATTGAATAAATCGTGTTCAACACAGAAACGCGTCATGAAGGTTACCTCTGAGAACCACACCCTTTCGGTGTGCTCATTTGTTTTTGTTTTGAAGGGGTCAAAAGTGGGGATAGCAAGGTGTTTGAATTCCCCCTCCATATATTTCATCTCCCACTTCCATCTTCTGTACTAAGACGCTCTATGTCCTCACAAATAAGACAATTCCGTGGGCTGGAAGAGCAAATGTGCCTCGCTGGTAAATAATAACACGGCAAGTGTACCTCCAAGTACATGTTTCAAGTACAGTGCAGTACTAGTAACCCTATTTGGCCCAACTAGTAGACGCTAGCTGACCCTCTTGTAGTACCAAATTGCCCATTGGTAGTGATGCAACTAAGGCATTAGTTGTGTAAAAAAACAACAACATACGAGTAAGATACAGTACTAGTATGTACAAGTATGTGGCCCAAATGTTTTCTCATCTTTTCCAAGTGAGAAAGGGCCTGTTGTGCTCCTCATGGTGGGAGCTGTCTTGTTCCTCCACAGAAGCGCCAATAACAAAGGAGCTCCTTGAAGGCCGTCCAATCGACAGTGAGACGCTTAGCCTAAAGCCACAAAGTGTGACAGCCATCGAAGCGTGCACATTTTCTAATTAATACAGAGCTGCGCATTGTGACCATGTGTAGGTTGGGGCGTCGCCAAGTGTACATACACTGCGTAGTTAATATCTTGTCCTGAACTCTTCCTAATGTTTCTTTGATGGCGTCATGGACAGGCTCTTTTGGCGTTACAAACGGCAGGCAAGGAACTAGTTTGCTCGGCAAAGTAAGCCTGAGTAGCAACATGAAACTCACTCAGCATTACCAACTATAATGAACTTGTGACATTCTTCACACTTTGTCACATGAAATCCATTAGCCATACACTGAAATCAAACACTAATGAAATGATTCATCAAATAATTCTTTTACAAAAAAGTCCAAACAAAACCTCTTCGATAGTGATCATGTCTCAATGAGGACTAACGAAAAAAAAAATCTTTCTCCTTTATTATGTCATTTATTAAGGCAGAATCAATAGATAGTCTAATAATCAATCGGATAATCGATAAAATAATTGTTTCTTAAAACATTGATAACTATAGCACTCCATCAAATGATTTACTTACCATAAGACATTGCAATCCGAGTTATGAACTAACTAATTTAACCAATGTAAAAATTCATAAATGTGGCTCGGTGGCATAGCACAAATGGCATTTTAAGTTAATTCTGAAATTTCATGCAAAAATCTCTATTTATTTAGCTTTGACAGAAAGAAAGATAACTACTGTCCTCGAATGAATAGTTTAAAAATATATGACTAAAATAACTTCTTATTTGCTTCCTTAATCACAATGATAATATGAAATACAGGCAGAACATATAGTATTTGTTGAACAAAGTAAATTTGGTAAAACGTCAAAAAAAATTTGAATATTCCATTTCATTGTTGTCTTTGGCTTGTGATGTTGTGCAACTGTTGACGGTGTGGTTGTCCCCACAGGCAGCAGCAATGGGGAGCAAACCGGGCCCAGTTCAGATAGTGACGGTGTGCAAGGAGGATCACTCCTTTACGCTGGACGAGGAAGCGCTCGAGCGCGTCCTCTTGACCCCGACCGTGCGAGACAAAAATGTGGTGGTGCTTTCGGTGGCCGGCGCCTTCAGGAAGGGCAAGAGCTTCCTGCTCGACTTCATGTTGCGATACATGTACAGAAAGGTGAGCAATGGCAGACCTCACTTTTTCAAAAACTATCAAGCCACTTGGGCCTGTAATGTGACTACAGAGTAGGGTTGAACCGAAAAAGTACAAGGTCACACGATGTTGCCCCTCCCTGCCGCAACATGCAAACTGACAAGTTTGTGGACAAGATGTGATTCAGGATGACAGCCAGGGTGGAGTTCACCACCCAGCTGATTTGTTTTGTTTTAGTGGCGCCACTGGGTTTACTGCCTTTTTATACTCGGCACTTTCCCCAGGGTAGTTTGACCTCACCTCTTTCTCCTCGTCGCGTAAACCGCAGGGTGACGAAAACTGGCTGGGTAACGACGACGAGCCCCTGACGGGATTCTCCTGGCGAGGTGGCTCGGAACCGGAGACGACCGGCATCCAGATCTGGAGCGAGGTCTTCCCCATCCAGAAAAGTGATGGAAGCGAGGTGGTCACCGTGCGCCGGACATGTGAAGCGCCAGAATATTAAGCACACCTACGCAACACAAGGAGATGACATAGAAACAAGATAGCCACCATTTTGTCACCAAAAAGTTCACACACCCCTATTCAAATGGCCAATTAGTGAAGTATAAAAAGTGAGGCAATTGTATAAAACATTCTCCTGTAGCCCATACAACTCAGTTGAGCACAACAAAAATGTATCGCAAGAGGCGATTGCACAAGGATACACACTCTTGTAATTGGCGCCGTGCCTGTTTGGATTAAAATCGCATTCAAATTCATGCAAAGTCCGACGCTGTTTAAAGTGCCCGTGACTGATGCCAAATAAAGCTCTGATGTTCATTAGGGAGGGAGGGCGTTTTCTTTGTATTGCAGAAAACGGAAGGGTTTGTGCTAACACTGACTGTTTTTTGCCAATGTTCATCATTTCCGCCACCTTGGGTATTTTTTTGAATTTATTTTTTAACAAGGGTTCTTATGCTGCAATAATAACGAAACCAAAGTGATCACCTATCTTCTTGTGTTTTGCGTGTGTGCTCCTGCAGGTGGCAGTAATGCTTATGGACACTCAGGGAGCTTTTGATAACCAGTCCACAGTGAAAGACTGTGCCACCATCTTTGCCCTCAGCACCATGACCAGCTCCATTCAGGTGATTGTCCTTATTAATTAATTCTAAGCCAAGGCGCATACAATATTCAGAAAAAGTCGAAGTTTCGAGATGACTATGCATTGTGAAATGACCGTTACACAAGTTCACTTTCTCTAAAATCTTGAATGCTAACTGACTGGCGTTTTTGTATTTTTCACAACTTTCTCGAACGAGGATTAGAATGGCGAGACTGGGCAAAGCCCAAAGCAAAATGTCTCAAGTGAATACATCTTGTGCCATCTAGTGGAAGAGCATTGAATTGTTCATCCTGCCACTAAGTACTTTATTGACGACACTGAAATGGAATATTTGTTGTGGATCATTTCCCACAGCCCTCCTGATGAACTTTCAGCGCAAATTGTTGGCATATATCGCAGATAGCAGATTCTTTTAATTCCCAGTTGGTGTCACACTGACATTGTTTCTCGTTGATGTGGTTTCTTGTTTGTAGATTTACAATTTGTCCCGGAACATCCAAGAAAATGACCTGCAGCAGCTACAGGTAACTAACTTGGTGAAGTCACATGAATGCAAATATACATATATATATTTGCATAAATTTACTGTAAATGTGTAATTGTGATCGACATATTGTATTAGCATACATGTAATGCAGGGGTCTCAAACTCAATTTACCCAGGGGCCGCTGGACGTAGATTCTGGGTGAGGCTGGGCCGCAGCAGGTGTTTCACAAGAAAAGCTTTTACAAAAACATTCCAGTGTTATCAAATGTCTTTGTTTATTCATCCTTTTTTGTCTTAGAAAATTTAAATAAATTAACAACTCATAAGAAAAAAATAAATCAGTAAGAAATAAAATGATAATAATAATTCAGCAGATATAGAAGACTGAATAAACCAAATATAGTTGCTGACTAGAGAAATGTAATTATTATTCAGATTCAAATGTCTGTATTAACAGCTCTTTAACCTGTAACTTTCTGAACATGAATGGAACATTGAACATAAACTGTTATGAACATGGCTTCTTCTGCCTACTTCTTACTGCTAGAGACCTGGCAGCGCTTCCTCTTGCATAGCCGAGCCACATTTGGCTTAAGGGAGGTATTTCTCATACTCCTCAGCATGTCTAGTTGTGTAATGACGTCTCAAGTTGTATTCTTTGTGCACTGCAACTTTCTCTGTGCAAATAAGACACGTCGGGATGCCCCTGTGCTCAACAAAGAAATATTGCACTTCCAACTTCTCCTGAAATTGTCTGTGCTCATCACCAACCTTTCTCTTCACTGCAGGCTTTGAACAAGACATGTTTGGGGCTTTTGTAATATTATTTAGTTCTACTTGATGTCACTGTCGCGTTTCAGTTTCGGTGTTTTTCGGCGCTTCCGCATCCGGTCACATTGTCGCGCGTTCGCAATCATAGACATAATAAAAGGGTAGACCCCGCTGGGGGTGCTGCGCGGCGAGAAATGCGGCCGCCATCTTGGTCAGATGACCAATCGCTAATTCTGTTGTCACGAGCCTGAGCTACGGGAGCCCACAGGTGTTAAAAATATAAAACCCCCAGATGCATGTGAGAAAAAATGCGCGGGCCGCATTAACACAAAGATTTTATTTCAGGCAGGGGGCCGCAAAACATTGTCCTGAGGGCCGCAATTGGCCCGCGGGCCGCGAGTTTGAGACCCCTGATGTAATGTGTAAGTCCTTTTTTTCTTCTTTAGATGTTTAAAAAAGTTGAAATCGTCATTGCTGTTCAGTTTGTGCTATTTTATTAATCAGGGTTAATTGTGCTTCTGACCATTGAATTTTTCCCATGGAATGATTCAAGTCTTGTAACTGTCTGGCAGGTTTTCACCGAGTACGGCCGGCTGGCCTTGGATGAAATCTTCCTGAAGCCTTTCCAGGTATGACAACATTTCCCGACAATTTTTTTGTTTTGTCCTGATGCGTCTCTTGTAGAGATGCACAGATCCGATATCTGGATCGGATATCGGCCCCGATATCAACAAGATAGATGGATCAGGTATCGGAAAATGCAGCCGATCTGTGAGCCGATACTTTCCTTAATCTCTTGGGACGCGGGCTACGTCATACGTCAGCAGCACGTGTGCCGCATGCCACGAGAGTTTTCTAAACAAACGCAAACATGGAGCGAACGTTCGCTTCTCCTCCCCGGGTTGCTAAGCGGACGTCAAACCCTGCGCGTTCGCTTCTCTTCGGGTTGCTAATGGGACGTCAAAGGCTGCGCGTTCGCTTCTCTCCCGAATGGGGGGGGGGGGGGGGGAGGCTAATCGGATGTCAAACGCTGCGTGTTCGCTTCTCTTCCGGGGGGGTGTTAATGGGACGTCAAACGCTTTGTGTGGCGGGCTCCATCTAGTGTGGAAACTGAGAAGCTGAGTTCAAGCTTCTTGTGCGGGCCATATTCAATTATGTTTTCAGAATTTGCTGCGGGCCAATAAAAACTGGACCGTTAGTTTGGACACCCCTAATTTAGAGCAAAGAACTGTGCAGTCTGCCTGATGCCATTGCCTTTGGTCTTTTCTGTTCCACATGTAGAGTTATGTAGCTTGTTAAGTCAACCATAATATCGGATCGGTATCGGGTATCGACCGATACGCAAAGCCACGGCATCGGTATCGAAACTGAAAAAGTCGGATCGGTGCATCTCTAATCTCTTGTAACCTTCCTTTTACCCTGTGCTGTACAGTCCTTGATGTTCCTCATCCGCGACTGGAGCTTCCCCTACGAGTACACGTACGGCTTTAAAGGAGGCAATGAATTCCTGGAGAAACGATTACAGGTAACACAAGGCAGAAGCAAATGCGAGCAAGCTTTGGTTCCTCTGGGAGATGAACTTCCTCGCTTTGTTCTTCTTGAAGGTCAAGGAGGCCCAGCACGAGGAGCTGCAAACGGTGAGGGAGCACATCCACTCCTGCTTCACCAACATTTCCTGCTTCCTGCTGCCACACCCTGGTTTGAGAGTTGCCACCAGCCCGACTTTTGAAGGACAACTTAATGGTGAGAAGTCGCTTTTTTTTTTTTTTTTTTGGTACGTTAAATCGTGTGAAATATAACATTTAAAAACATTTTGTAGTATTCTGGATAAATAGGAGCCATATTACGTAGGAGCTCTGTAAGTAAACAAAATGAAGACTCGCTCGCACAGTTCTCTAAATAAGAGGCCAAGTGTGCTTGCTCCAAGTTGTTAACTTCCCATTCCCAGTTGAAGTTTACTGCAAAAGTCAAAGTCAAAGTCAGCTTTATTGTCAATCTCTCCACGTCACAACACACAAAGAGACCGAAATTACGTTTTTCTCTATCCCACGGTGACGAGACACATAACACGATAGACATACAAGTATGCGACACAATATAAAAACAAGAAGGCAAAAAATTCAAACAATCAATAGTAAGAGTGATGAATAAATAATAAATAAACAGATAACACAATAAATAAGAGGAGCAAAACGGAGCCAGCAAGCATAGCGCAAAAGTAAAAAACATCATAAACAAAAAGGCACAAACAATAAATAATAAGAGTAATAATAAATAATAAATAAACAGATAACACAACAAATAAGAGCCAGTGTGCATACAGACAGTTCAGACAGTAAAAGTACAAGACGCTACGCAGAACGGGGGAGCGAGTTCAGGATCCTAACAGCCTGGTGTACGAAGCTGTTTGAGAGTCTGGTCGTGCGGGAGCGCAGGCTTCTGTACCTCTTCCCAGAGGGCAGAAGCTCGAACAAAGAGTGAGCGGGGTGACTCACATCACTCACAATCGTGGTCGCCTTGCGGGTGAGATGGGAGGTGTAAATGTCCTTCAAGGAGGGGAGCGAAGCACCAGCAATCTTACCAGCCGTGTTCACTATGCGCTGCAGGGCCTTCAAGTTGTAGTCAGTGCAGCCGCCACCCCACACAGCAATACAGCTGGAGAGGACGCTCTCAATGGTGCCGCGGTAAAATGCAGTCATGACGGCCGGAGGAGCGCTCGCTCGCCTGAGTTTCCGCAGGAAGTACAGGCGGCGCTGGGCTTTCTTTGCCAGCATGCCGTAGTACAAAATGAACGGCGGCGGTTGACAGTACTCGGGTTCCAAGTCCTTGTGTTGGTTTTGTCAGCGGTGGCACCAGAGTTCAAAGAGCAGCTGAAGATTTTGATCCCCGATCTCCTGCATCCCGACAACCTGGCCGAGAAGGAGATCAATGGAAACAAAGTCACCTGCAGAGGCCTGCTGGAGTACTTCAAGGTAACTCGCCTCTCGTGTTTGTGCCTCCGTGGGTCTCTTTTGGCGTTTCTCTTGTGTTTGGTTCACTGCCAAACTTAACTGTGAGCGCTTTCTTGTCAGGCTTACATCAAGATTTACCAGGGAGAGGACTTGCCCCAGCCAAAGACTATGCTCATGGTAAGCACCGGAAAGATTGACAAAAACAAAAGTGTCTGTTGTGAACTTTAGCTCGTCTTAACACGTTTGTTCGTCTCGCCAGGCGACAGCGGAGGCCAACAACCTGGCAGCCGTGGCGGCGAGTAAAGATCAGTATTACAGGAACATGGAGAAGGTGGGTTCAGTGCAAGACGACGCTGTTGTACTGACAGACTTGATGCTAGCTGTTGACATGTTTGAACTTTCTTACCAAGCCAAATTGTTTTTCTTTTTTTCTTCTTAGTGCTCCGAGTGGAAAAGCACTATAGTAAACTCGATGATTTTCCTTAATTTAAGTAATGTATTTCTCATTCAGTTACCATTTTTGGGTTTTTAGGCAAATCTTTTTTGCGTGTATGTTGACTTGTCAAAATGTCATTTTTTTTTTTTCTAGGTAATATTTTCCATTTTTAGCTTTTTTTTTTTATCTCAATTTTTAAAATATTTTTAGCGTGATGCCTCTCTGCAGCCCCCGAGAATGAGTCATAGAGAAATTAAATGATATTATAAAGCTAATATAAAGCCTAGGGGTACAGCAGTTTAAAGACTGAGATAAAATATGCTCCTCTTTGTCTCTCAGATGTGTGGCGGAGACCTGCCCTATGTGTCTCCTGAGTCACTGGAGGAGAAGCACCAATTTTACTTCAAGGAGGCTCTCTTCTCCTTCTCCTCCACCAAGAAGATGGGCGGCCAGGAGTTTTGCGACCGCTACCAAGAGCAGCTGGAGAAGGAGCTGGTGGAGATGTGGGAGTCGTTCACCAAGCACAACGAGGTCAGCAACATTAGTTGCGCACGTTAGCTCAGCTCTGCAGGAATGAATGGCATCAATCCATGTCCAAAAATGTCTGACGGGACCACCGGTGTGTGTGAACTGGCGCTTTTATTTTACAAAGGCGGAAAGGGGAGGAGGGCAGGGAAATAAAAAAAGAGACAAAAATGAGAATCCGTTTGTTGTAGGGTAGACATGTTTTAAGGTCTGTATAATATGGCATCACAGCACTATTTTGTCTAAATAGAATTCCTCATATCACATCGACATAATTCCTTGGTAGAAAGATGGCAGCAAAGAATTTTTGTCTTGGTGAAACTTTAGTATACAGTAATTCCAAGATGGTGTCAAAGCACTCTGTTTGTCTAATCCTCCATTGATCCCTTGCCTGAAAGATGGAGGCAAAGCACTATTTGACTAAATGAAGCATTTTACCTCACGTCAACATAGTTCCTTGGCCTTAAGATGTTGGTAAAAGCACAACTTTTGTCCGAGTGTAGCTCATCTTTTCCCTTCAATAGATGTCCTTGTCACCAAGATGGCGCCAAATGAATGCTTAAAGTTTAAAAAAAGAATAACTTGATGTACCATACATTATTTTGAAATGACAAACAAGCAAGCATGTGGAGGTTTACTCGAACAAAAGAAAAATCCTGCATTCCAAATTCTCTACTGAGCATTCCCTTTCGTGTTATTCAAAATAGATTTTGATACAGAAAAGTTGATATTTTCTAGATAGGTTATTTATAGAAAGTGCCTTCTGTAATGTTTACAACTCCAAAGGTTCTATTGATTGACAAAGATCATCTAACTTGATGATGTAGCGACCACGTAGCCAAAGACTTTGCTTTGCTTTTGCAGCCTCTTCGAGTTAGTCCATCTTGCTACGATGAATATACTGTACGTATAGTACTGCTGTGTTAACGAGACATGACTTTTTTTTTTTTTTTATGCAACATATTCAAAATTGCAGTAAAATAATTAACATGTAAGCAAAGAAGAACATAAAACTGTTGCTCACTTGGGCGCACACGACAAATACTACACTGCGTGTGTGGACGTTAGGCTTAGCAACTTTTCAAAGTTCATTTCAACAACAGCGATACTACAGTTCTGATCATACAATCTAGTGGTGGCTTGAGATGCGAGTAAAATTCATTCTCTCGACGCTTGTATCTCAAATCAGCTTTCCCCATTCGTATGAATGGAGAATAAAGTAATGTGTTTCAGCCACCCTAATTTAAGTTTAATGTTTTTTTCCATATAATAAATTGCAATAAACGGGATTGTGTAAAAACACCTTGGAATTTGCTGTCCACATAAAATGTAAACAAAGAAAGCAACTGAAGCTTCTGTGTCGTGATGTTCTTCCTTTGTTTTTGTTCTGCGGGCATAGCGATGCTTTAGTGCCAATTGCTAAAATTGTGGTTCCTATTAGGGTTGCAAAATTCCGGGAATTTTCAAACTTGGAAACTTTCCATGGGAATTAACGGGAATTAACGGGAATAAACGGGAATAAACTGGAATAAACCGGGAATTTACTAAACTGAAGGTATCTTCTTATTAGGGAACTTAAATATAGTTGTGTAAAATAATATTTTAGCATAATCCTGACTAAAACAACCAGATATCATGCAGCACAGTTGAATATCTTTGCTATCACATGCTCACATAGCTGCAGGGCCACTGAGACCACGCCCCCTACATGTGCTGTTCATTCCTCCATCACATGCACAGATGATTTATACAATTCTGGACCACACTTTTGAGTCCAGAGCACACAAATTGAAGCCAGACTTTTGAGCCTGTGGACTGCATGAAGTGAAGTAAGTTTTGATGACATTATATGGTAATATATTTAGAGATATTTTTATATGTAAGTGCTATATTTAGCCTTATGGTGGAAAAAATAAAACTGGTCAAAACCAAATAAACCACAATTTATACAGTAAGTATCACTTTAACAGACAGGAGTGGAACTTTGATGTTGCTAGATATCATTTGCACCTAAGTAAATAACAATAACTAATAGTTTTAAAAACATCTTGTATATTTTGGATTTTATGAGTTGTATCTCCACCAGGATACATTGGACACATCCCCAGGGATGTGTAGCTTCACAGACACATTGTTGTATTTTTTCAGAGTTGTGGGTTAAGAATTAAGAACAATAACATTTAGTTGTTTTTTTTATATTAAATTATAAACAATTTAATAATTTTAATATAACTTCAACAGCTCAGGGACATCAAAGAGAGAAAAATGCCACGTGCGCCATCCGATGTGTGGAGACATTTCACACAAGCTAATTTGCAAGGAAAGTCTTTGTATATCTGCAAATATTGTGAAAAGGCATACACAAAAAATGCCACAAAAATGCAGCAGCATATTGCAAAGTGCAACAAATTTCCCCAAGGCTCAACACGTGCAATAGATGGGAGTTCCACTACAGATGAAAATAAATCTGCATCAGCCGCATCAGAGTCAGATACCCTCTCATCAGCTCCTGGTCCCTCTGGCATCAGAGGATTCTTTGATCATATGGATGAACAAAGCAAGAGACGTGCAGATGAGTGTATCGCTCGTGCAGTCTATGCAACTGGCTCACCCCTGATGCTAACGGCCAATGTGTACTGGAAGAGATTTTTGAATGTTCTCCGGCCAGCATACACCCCCCCAACCAGACATGCGCTATCCACTCATTTGCTGGATGAAGAGTTTGGCAGGGTGCAGACAAAAGTCAAGGAAACTATTGACAAAGCAGACTGTATTTCAGTCATCTCAGATGGATGGTCAAATATAATAATAATAATAATAACTGGGATTTATATAGCGCTTTTCTAGGTACCCAAAGTCGCTTTACATGTGTGTGTGTGTGGGGGGGGGGGGGGCTGGGGGAGGAGGGAGGAAAAAGAACAACATTATTGGGAAAGAAAACTAAGAAAAAGAAAGAAAAAAAAAGAAAATAAGAAGAACAAAGAAACACCAAGGGCAGGGTCAGTTAGGAAAGGCTAATGTGAAGAGGTGGGTTTTTAGGGTGGTTTTGAAGGTAGGGAGGGAGGGGGCGTCTCTGGTGTGCCTGGGGAGAGCGTTCCAGAGAGAGGGGGCAGCCACGGAGAAGGCCCTGTCGCCCCAGGTTCGGCGCCTGGTTTTGGGGACCTCCAGGAGGCCGGCATCACTCGACCTGAGGGAACGGGATGGGACGTGTGGCTGGAGGAGGTCAGAGAGATAGGGTGGAGCCAGGTTATGGAGTGCCTTGTAGGTGGTGAGGAGTATTTTAAAGGTGATTCTATATTTGACAGGCAGCCAGTGGAGGTCATGAAGGACAGGTGTGATGTGCTCTCTGGAGCGGGTTCCGGTGAGCAGGCGGGCAGCGGAGTTCTGGACATATTGCAGTTTGTTGAGGGTTTTGGAGGTGATGCCGTAGAGGATGCTGTTGCAGTAGTCTAGTCGGGATGAGATGAATGCGTGGATGAGGGTTTCGGCAGCAGAGGATGTGAGGGAGGGCCGGAGACGGGCAATGTTTCTGAGGTGGAAGAATGCAGTTTTGGTGATGTGGTTTACGTGGGGGAGGAATGAGAGGGTAGGGTCGAAAATTACACCTAGATTGCGGATGTGGGTGGAGGTAGTGACAAGGGAGCCGTCGATGTTTAGTGAAAAGTCCTGAGTGGAGCGAGTGAGGGAGTCGGGGCCAATGATGATTATTTCAGATTTTTTGCAGTTGAGTTTTAGAAAGTTATTTTGCATCCAGGTTTTTATGTCTGTGAGGCAGGTGGTGAGGGTGGAGTGGGTGGCTGCGGTGATGGTCCTGGTGGAAAGGTATAGTTGTGTGTCGTCGGCATAGCAGTGAAATTGAAGGCCGTGGTGGCGGAGGATCTGACCGAGGGGTAGGAGGTAGATGGTGAAGAGTAAGGGGCCAAGTACTGAGCCCTGGGGGACGCCGTGGGTGACTGGGGTAGTGGAGGAGGTGCAGTTGTTGATTGAAATGAATTGCTGACGGTCAGAGAGGTAGGATTTCATCCAGGATAGGGCAGTGCCGGATAAACCAAGGGAGGAGTGGAGGCGTGATAGGAGGATGGAGTGGTTGATGGTGTCGAAGGCAGCACTGAGGTCGAGGAGGATGAGGATGGAGAGGGAACCAGAGTCGGCGGAGAGGAGGATGTCGTTGGTGACCTTGAGGAGGGCAGTTTCTGTGCTGTGGAGTGAGCGGAAGCCGGATTGGAACGTTTCGTATAGGTTGTTGTGGTGAAGGTGGGATTTAATTTGGGAGGCAACTGCACGTTCGAGAATTTTAGAGAGGAAGGGGAGGTTGGAGATGGGCCTGTAGTTGTTGGGGGAGTTCGGGTCGAGACCGGGTTTCTTGAGAATGGGGGTGATGGCAGCCAGCTTGAGGGCAGGAGGGACAGAGCCAGTAGATAGGGAGGAGTTAATTATAGTGGTGATGAGAGGTGAGAGTGAGGGGAGGCAGGCTATGACTAAAGTGGATGGGATTGGGTCGAGGATGCAGGTGGAGGCTTTCATACCAGAAGTTATGGAGGATAGGTCAGCTGTGGTGATTTCGGAGAAGAAGTTGAGTGGGTGGTTGGAGAGTAGAGGGGGGGCATGTTCGGGGGTAGGGGAGGAGGTGGGAGAGGAGGCGGCCAGTTCAGTGTGGATGGTGTTGATTTTTGATTGAAAAAATGATAAAAATTCTTCACATTTGCTGGTGGTGAATGAGGTGGTGGTGGTGTCCATGGGTTTGAGGAGTTGGGTTACGGTAGAGAAGAGTATCTTGGGGTTGTTGCTACCAGATTGTATGACGGAGGAGTAGTGGGAAGTGCGTGCATTGTTGAGGGCATCTCTGTATTCCTGTTGGTGTAGTGTGTAGATGTCCAGGTGAACAGTGAGACCGGTTTTCTTTGAGAGCCGTTCAAGCTGCCGGCCCTTGGCTTTAAGGTGACGGAGGTGGTCAGTGTACCAGGGGGCGGTGTGGGTGTAGGAGACAGTTTTGGTTTTTATGGGGGCGAGTTGATTAAGACAGGAGGAGAGTGCGCTGTTGTAGCTGTTAACCAGTTCAGTGGGGGAGGCGTTCAAAGTGAGGGTGTGATCGGAGGTGGTGTTAGTCAGTAGGGCGGAAAGAGAGGGGGGGTGGATTGATTTCATGTTCCGGTATGATATGGAGCGTTGCTGCTTGATAAGGGGGGTGGGGATGTCTATGTCCAGGGTGAGGGCCAGGTGGTCTGAGAGGATGTCTGTGAGGTTGAAGCTGGTGAGGTTGCTGATGGAGAGTCCAGTGGTGCAAATTAAGTCCAGGGTGTGTCCTTTTTTGTGGGTGGGGAAGTCAACGTGTTGAGTGATATTAAATGAGTTGAGAATGTCCAGAAATTCAGTGGCAGTTTTGCAGGTGGTGGAATCGACGTGAATGTTGAAATCTCCCAGTAGGATGACTGAAGGTGAAATGGCACAGAGTTGGGTGAGAAATTCAGAGAGATCGGAAAGGAATGCAGGGTTGGGTTTGGGGGGGCGGTAGATGATTGCAGTGACCAGGGGTTTGGGGCCAGGCAGCTTGAATGACTGGTGCTCAAAGGAGGAGGGGGTGGTGATGGTTACAGCAGTGGGTTTCAAGTGTTGGCGGTATATTGTGGCTATACCGCCACCACGACCGTCACGTGGTTTATCCATGTAGGTGTATCCTGGGGGTGTAGCTCTGTTGAGGTGAATGTATTCCAGTGGTTTTTGCCAGGTTTCGGTTATGCTGAAAAAGTCTATGTTGTTGTCAGTTATGAATTCACTGAGTATTGGTCCTTTTTTATTGAGTGAGCGGGTATTGAGCAGAGCGAATTTGAGGGATGGGTAAAGTTGGATGGGTGGGGGAGCTTTGGTTAACGGTTGTAGATAGGCAGAGCGCGCGTGTGGTTTGTTATTGTGATGACGTGTGACGTCACTGGGGGTGGATCGGTTGCATGACCAGAGTGATGGGATGCAGTGTTGTTCAGACCGGGAGTAAATAAACTTTCTGCGGGAGCTTCTGTGGATGTATCTGGGTCGGCGAAGCAGTCCGTGTGTTTTGATGGTTGCTGTGATGTCTGGAGGTATGGTGGTGTGGTTGTTGAGTTTAAGGAGTTGCAGAGCGGAGTATTTGAGTACCATGCTGGCAGTGGTGGATGATAGCCTGGGATCGTTGGCCGACGGCTGCACACTCACACAGTGGCAGAGAATGGCACAGAAAGCCGGGGGCGTCCAGTTACGCGGCCCACTGGTCGCGGGGAGCTGTACTGATGATGCTGGTTGCCGGCTAGCCCTGGAGCCGCCAGCTAACCAGACAGTCGGCGGGTAGCCAGGAGGGCTATCCGCGGTGCGATCCGGGAGAAAAGTCCGGAAAACAGCTCGTAGCGGCAGGTTGTTGCTGGGCGATGGTAGCCAGGAGTATCAGTGGAGCAGCGGGTGAGTGAGAAATCTGTCGTCTGTCATAAAGTAATCCAAGCTGATGCCAGGTGACGAAGTGGGTAAAAGTTGACAGGTAGAAAGCTACGTACTTAGTACACACTTAGTATAAAACAAAACAAAACTAAAGAAAAAGATACTAAGTCGCATAGAACTAAAACTAAGGAAGGAGAAGCGGCGAACAAGCGAGACGCCAGCGTCCTCTCACAACCGGAAGCAAAACTAGCCAATTATTGACAGTTGCACATGCCTCATTAATTCAGCTACATTCTCTTATCGGACTGCCATTTTGCCCGAATGCTCAAATATCCGTGGACAGGGTATCATCAACTACATTGTCACCACTCCTAAACCTGTATTCTTCAAGAGTGTAGACACAAAGGACAACAGACACACAGGCATCTACATTGCTGATCAGCTGAAAGTGGTCATCAATGATCTTGGACCAGAGAAGGTTTTTGCACTTGTGACTGATAATGCGGCAAATATGAAGGTTGCCTGGGAACACGTGGAGGAGACCTTCCCTCATATAACAACCATTGGCTGTGCTGCCCATGCTCTCAATCTTCTCCTTAAAGACATAATGGCACTAAAGACAATGGACACTCTATACAAGCGAGTGAAGCAAGTTGTCAAGTATGTGAAGGGCAAACAAGTAGCTTCAGCAACTTATCTGTCAAAGCAAAAGGAAAAAAACAAAAATACCACGCTGAAGCTCCCCAGCATCACACGATGAGGTGGCGTTGTCATCATGTATGACAGTCTTTTGGATGGAAAGGAGTCCCTGCAAGAGATGGCCATATCCCAGACTGCAGGCATCGAAAGTGACATAAAGAAAGTCATGTTAGATGATGTGTTTTGGGAAAGATTGTCCAGCAGTCTGGGAATCCTCAAACCAATTGCAGCAGCAATAGCCAAGATAGAGGGTGATGGTGCCATCTTATCAGATGTCCAGTGTCTTTTTGCAGACCTCAAAGAAGACATCCAGACAGTCCTGCCCACTTCCCTACTGCTTAAAGCAGAGGAAACTGCTGTTGTGAAGTTGCTAGAAAAGCGCAGGGAGTTCTGCATGAAGCCGTTGCATGCAGCAGCATACATGCTGGACCCAAAATATGACAGGGATTTACTCTCTGGGGAAGAGATGAGCAGTGCTTACACCGTTATTACAGCCTTGTCAGACCACCTGGGCCTTGATAAAGGCAAAGTACTTGGCAGTTTGGCAAAGTACAGAACAAAGCAAGGCCTTTGGGAAGGGGATGCAATCTGGCAGTCATGCCAGCATATATCTGCAGCCACCTGGTGGAAGGGACTTTGTGGATCGGAGGCTCTTGCACCTATAGCCTCCATCATACTCCAGATCCCACCATCATCAGCTGCCTCAGAGCGAAACTGGTCCATGTTTGGGAACACACACACACAAAGGTGCGCAACAGGCTCACAAATCTGAGAGTGGAAAAATTGGTTGCTATTCGGGCTAACCTGAGGCTCTTTGAGCCTGACAAAGAGCCATCCTCCACAAGGCTGGACAGTGACTCTGAAGAGGAAGAGTTAGAGTCCGATGTTGAGGAAGTGGACATGCAGGATGTTGAGACCCACGAATGCCTACTGCCTGAAAGGGTTTAGCAAGAAAATGAGAAGCTTGAGAAGCTCTAGGGAAGCTGACTTTTTTTTATGTGCATGTGGATTGGGACTTTTTTGGAGAGATTTATTTAACATTTTGAATGGGACTTTGTTTGGATTTTTGGATTAGGGGGATGCATTTGTGTTCATTTTTGAGTAAAATTTAACTCATTCTGTTTGATTGTTCAACTTATAAATAAATCTGTTTTAATTGTATCTGCTTTAATTGTATTATTTTGCTTATAACTAAACAATTATTTTTGCTTAGATATGATACCTTTCCACTAAATTACCCTCAATTCCCATAAATTCCCATTAAATTCCCATGAATTCCCATAAATTCCCATAAATTCCCATAATTCCCATGGAAAGTTTCCAATTTGGAATATTTCCAAAATTCCCGAGCTTAACTTCCCATGGAAATTTACCGGAAACTTTCCGGAAATTTACCGGAAATTTTCCACCCCTTTGCAACCCTACTCAGGAGACACATAAGGCAGGTCTCCGCCACACATCTGAGAGACAAAGAGCATATTTTATCTCAGTCTTTAAACTGCTGTACCCCTAGGTTTTATATTAGCTTTATAATATCATTTAATTTCTCTATGACTCATTCTCGGGGGCTGCAGAGAGGCATCACGCTAAAAATATTTTAAAAATTGAGATAAAAAAAAAAAAAAAAGGCAAGTCCTCTCCCTGGTAAATCTTGATGTAAGCCTGACAAGAAAGCGCTCACAGTTAAGTTTGGCAGTGAACCAAACACAAGAGAAACGCCAAAAGAGACCCACGGAGGCACAAACACGAGAGGCGAGTTACCTTGAAGTACTCCAGCAGGCCTCTGCAGGTGACTTTGTTTCCATTGATCTCCTTCTCGGCCAGGTTGTCGGGATGCAGGAGATCGGGGATCAAAATCTTCAGCTGCTCTTTGAACTCTGGTGCCACCGCTGACAAAACCAACACAAGGACTTGGAACCCGAGTACTGTCAACCGCCGCCGTTCATTTTGTACTACGGCATGCTGGTTTTTGCAGTAAACTTCAACTGGGAATGGGAAGTTAACAACTTGAAGCAAGCACACTTGGCCTCTTATTTAGAGAACTGTGCGAGCGAGTCTTCATTTTGTTTACTTACAGAGCTGCTACGTAATATGGCTCCTATTTATCCAGAATACTACAAAATGTTTTTAAATGTGTTGAATTGATATTTCACACGATTTAATGTACCGAAAAAAAATATAAAAACGACTTCTCACCATTAAGTTGTCCTTCAAAAGTCGGGCTGGTGGCAACTCTCAAACCAGGGTGTGGCAGCAGGAAGCAGGAAATGTTGGTGAAGCAGGAGTGGATGTGCTCCCTCACCGTTTGCAGCTCCTCGTGCTGGGCCTCCTTGACCTTCAAGAAGAACAAAGCGAGGAAGTTCATCTCCCAGAGGAACCCAAAGCTTGCTCGCATTTGCTTCTGCCTTGTGTTACCTGTAATCGTTTCTCCAGGAATTCGTTGCCTCCTTTAAAGCCGTACGTGTACTCGTAGGGGAAGCTCCAGTCGCGGATGAGGAACATCAAGGACTGTACAGCACAGGGTAAAAGGAAGGTTACAAGAGATGCATCAGAACAAAACAAAAAAAGTGTCGGGAAATGTTGTCATACCTGGAAAGGCTTCAGGAAGATTTCATCCAAGGCCAGCCGGCCGTACTCGGTGAAAAGCTGCCAGACAGACAGTTACACAAGACTTGAATCATTCCATGGGAAAAAATTCAATGGTCAGAAGCACAATTAACCCTGATTAATAAAATAGCACAAACTGAACAGCAATGACGATTTCAACTTTTTTAAACATCTAAAGAAGAAAAAAAGGACTTACACATTACATGTATGCTAATACAATATGTCGATCACAATTACACATTTACAGTAAATTTATGCAAATATATATATGTATATTTGCATTCATGTGACTTCACCAAGTTAGTTACCTGTAGGTGCTGCAGGTCATCTTCTTGGATGTTCTGGGACAAATTGTAAATCTACAAACAAGAAACCACATCAACGAGAAACAATGTCAGTGTGACACCAACTGGGAATTAAAAGAATCTGCTATCTGCGATATATGCCAACAATTTGCGCTGAAAGTTCATCAGGAGGGCTGTGGGAAATGATCCACAACAAATATTCCATTTCAGTGTCGTCAATAAAGTACTTAGTGGCAGGATGAACACTTCAATGCTCTTCCACTAGATGGCACAAGATGTATTCACTTGAGACATTTTGCTTTGGGCTTTGCCCAGTCTCGCCATTCTAATCCTCGTTCGAGAAAGTTGTGAAAAATACAAAAACGCCAGTCAGTTAGCATTCAAGATTTTAGAGAAAGTGATCTTGTGTAACGGTCATTTCACAATGCATATTCATCTCGAAACTTCGACTTTTTCTGAATATTGTATGCGCCTTGGTTTAGAATTAATTAATAAGGACAATCACCTGAATGGAGCTGGTCATGGTGCTGAGGGCAAAGATGGTGGCACAGTCTTTCACTGTGGACCGGTTATCAAAAGCTCCCTGAGTGTCCATAAGCATTACTGCCACCTGCAGGAGCACACACGCAAAACACAAGAAGATAGGTGATCACTTTGGTTTCGTTATTATTGCAGCATAAGTACCCTTGTTAAAAAATAAATTCAAAAAAATACCCAAGGTGGCGGAAATGATGAACATTGGCAAAAAACAGTCAGTGTTAGCACAAACCCTTCCGTTTTCTGCAATACAAAGAAAACGCCCTCCCTCCCTAATGAACATCAGAGCTTTATTTGGCATCAGTCACGGGCACTTTAAACAGCGTCGGACTTTGCATGAATTTGAATGCGATTTTAATCCAAACAGGCACGGCGCCAATTACAAGAGTGTGTATCCTTGTGCAATCGCCTCTTGCGATACATTTTTGTTGTGCTCAACTGAGTTGTATGGGCTACAGGAGAATGTTTTATACAATTGCCTCACTTTTTATACTTCACTAATTGGCCATTTGAATAGGGGTGTGTGAACTTTTTGGTGACAAAATGGTGGCTATCTTGTTTCTATGTCATCTCCTTGTGTTGCGTAGGTGTGCTTAATATTCTGGCGCTTCACATGTCCGGCGCACGGTGACCACCTCGCTTCCATCACTTTTCTGGATGGGGAAGACCTCGCTCCAGATCTGGATGCCGGTCGTCTCCGGTTCCGAGCCACCTCGCCAGGAGAATCCCGTCAGGGGCTCGTCGTCGTTACCCAGCCAGTTTTCGTCACCCTGCGGTTTACGCGACGAGGAGAAAGAGGTGAGGTCAAACTACCCTGGGGAAAGTGCTGAGTATAAAAAGGCAGTAAACCCAGTGGCGCCACTAAAACAAAACAAATCAGCTGGGTGGTGAACTCCACCCTGGCTGTCATCCTGAATCACATCTTGTCCACAAACTTGTCAGTTTGCATGTTGCAGCAGGGAGGGGCAACATCGTGTGACCTTGTACTTTTTCGGTTCAACCCTACTCTGTAGTCACATTACAGGCCCAAGTGGCTTGATAGTTTTTGAAAAAGTGAGGTCTGCCATTGCTCACCTTTCTGTACATGTATCGCAACATGAAGTCGAGCAGGAAGCTCTTGCCCTTCCTGAAGGCGCCGGCCACCGAAAGCACCACCACATTTTTGTCTCGCACGGTCGGGGTCAAGAGGACGCGCTCGAGCGCTTCCTCGTCCAGCGTAAAGGAGTGATCCTCCTTGCACACCGTCACTATCTGAACTGGGCCCGGTTTGCTCCCCATTGCTGCTGCCTGTGGGAACAACCACACCGTCAACAGTTGCACAACATCACAAGCCAAAGACAACAATGAAATGGAATATTCAAATTTTTTTTGACGTTTTACCAAATTTACTTTGTTCAGCAAATACTATGTGTTCTGCCTGTAGTTCATATTATCATTGTTATTAAGGAAGCAAATAAGAAGTTATTTTAGTCATATATTTTTAAACTATTCATTCGAGGACAGTAGTTATTAGGGGTGTAACGATACATCGATACACATCGATTAATCGATATAATGCTCTACGATTTATTGGCATCGATGCTAAAGGTAAACATCGATTTATATCGCCGTGTTTGACCTCGGACATTAGACACGACTTTATTTTGAAATCCAGTTCATTGTTGCTTGCTTCCTCTCTCCGGGAGCAGTGCGCCCGGCGTTGTTGTGTTGTGAGCAGAGCACGCGCGTGAAAGGGGAGGCGACAACTAGTACGCGGCTCCTGGGCTGGTGCTCTGGCTAGTGTCCAAAGAGACGAGGAAATTTGCTCCCCTTTAGGCTTCAAGTCATTCGTTTGGGAGCACTATGGATTCCAAAGAAAAGATGGCTCAACGGACAAGACACGTGCAGTTTGTAAATCCTGCCATGCGGTGATCAAATATTCAGGGAGCACAAATCTCGCCGCACATTTAAAGAAAAAACACGACATCAAAGTTCAGTGTTAAAATAAGCACTTTGTATACTACAATACTCTTGTAATTACCTAAATAAAGAGTTTGCAGTACCTTGTTGATTTTGCGTATGAATTGTTATAAATCAGGATATTGTTCTATATTTTTTATTTAAAAAAAAAAAAAATCGATCGTAGAGCACTATATCGCGATATATCGTGAATGAATCGCAGCAGGCTTTAAGATATCGGCAAATATCGTATCGTAGTTCTTTATATCGATATTATATCGTATCGTGAAAAAACCCGCGATTTACACCCCTAGTAGTTATCTTTCTTTCTGTCAAAGCTAAATAAATAGGGATTTTTGCATGAAATTTCAGAATTAACTTAAAATGCCATTTGTGTTAAGCCACAGAGCCACATTTATGAATTTTTACATTGGTTAAATTAGTTAGTTCATAACTCGGATTGCAATGTCTTATGGGAAGTAAATTTTTGTGTGTTTTGGGGTGTTCTCTTGTATTGAGGGGTGCTGGTTGGCCGCTGTTCCTTTTTTTTCCTTTGTCTTTTAGCTTTGATTTGCTTTGATGTCTTTTATCTTGAGCACTTTCTGACTTTCTTTGTGGCGCCGTTGTGTGGCAGCCTTGAGAGAGCCTATCGAGTTACGCTTATGCCATCTGTGTGTCTTTCGTATACCCACTCTGTGGTATGGATACTGCTGGGGCCTGAATTTCCCCACCCTTGGGGATCAATAAATATTCAATCAATCAATAATTTGATGGAGTGCTATAGTTATCAATGTTTTAAGAAACAATTATTTTATCGATTATCCGATTGATTATTAGAATATCTATTGTTTCTGCCTTAATAAATGACATAATAAAGGAGAAAGATTTTTTTTCGTTAGTCCTCATTGAGACATGATCACTATCGAAGAGGTTTTGTTTGGACTTTTTTGTAAAATAATTATTTGATGAATCATTTCATTAGTGTTTGATTTCAGTGTATGGCTAATGGATTTCATGCATGAAATTCCTGTGAATCCTCAAATGAGTAACAAATGCAGGGACTGAAGCTGTGGTGAAATTACAGTACTTGCATGAGTAATTCATTTTGAAGTGATAGTGATGGTCGGCTTACTTTTAGTTTCTGGACGTCGAGGCGTGTGCTTGGTAGTGGAGCCGCCGCCAGAAGAAAAACCCACACGGAGGCAGAAGGTGGAAAACAGGCGGGAAAATTCTCTTCTCGCGCGCGCAGCAGAAAAATATAAAATAACAATACAATACCGACCGTCGTACTGACACTCCTAGTCCTTCAGTAAGGTTTGGGGGGGAGAAAGAGAATCTTGTCCGTTAAAATGACTGCTATCTCAAGCTAGCTAAGAGATAAGTAACCAGCAGCTAGCTCTGTCTGCCCTCTCTCTCGAGACCGAAAAACGGCGCTCTCTCGGTGCCTTTTCGCTGCCAAACTAAAACAATTTAACACAGACGACGAAAACACATAGAAACACACAAAAAAAACCACCGCAAAACACAAAGCCTTGTGTCGGAAATTTTGTCGGAGCTAGAGGTGCGTGCAACCGCTATGATCGCGATTTGTCCCGTTTACTTTGATGTGATTGACCAATCAAAATCGTTGAACTCTCTTGATTCTCATTGGTTAAATTCATGTCACCCCATGTCAGCCCATCTCCCCCAGTAAAAAAGAAAAGAGAAAAAAACGTAAAGTTGATAATAAGGCAATGCCATGGTGTGTCATGGAGTTAAAAGTCAATGATTATATAATAATTATACGATAATCATTGATTTTATTATGAGATATTTTATATCTAATATATATCTGTATACACACACACACATACATACATATATATATAGAGAAAATACATTCATCAACGACATTGACAATGAAAATATAGTAAGTTACTTTTCTATTTACAGTACCATACTGGCTATTGTGATTTTTTTTACAGTACTGCTTCGACTACTTTGTTTTTCACTGTAATACTTAAACTACTGTGATTTTGTCATGTTTACGCTGTCTAACTGTAACATTTACAGCGACTTACTGTAATAGTTATTCACAGTAAGGTTACTGTGTTAAATACAGTAAACAACTGTGGATCTCACAGCCATTTGTTACAGTGTGTGACAAAGTGTGAAGAATGTCACAAGTTCATTATAGTTGGTAATGCTGAGTGAGTTTCATGTTGCTACTCAGGCTTACTTTGCCGAGCAAACTAGTTCCTTGCCTGCTGTTTGTAACCCCAAAAGAGCCTGTCCATGACGCCATCAAAGAAACATTAGGAAGAGTTCAGGACAAGATATTAACTACACAGTGTATGTACACTTGGCGACGCCCCAACCTACACATGGTCACAATGCGCAGCTCTGTATTAATTAGAAAATGTGCACGCTTCGATGGCTGTCACACTTTGTGGCTTTAGGCTAAGCGTCTCACTGTCGATTGGACGGCCTTCAAGGAGCTCCTTTGTTATTGGCGCTTCTGTGGAGGAACAAGACAGCTCCCACCATGAGGAGCACAACAGGCCCTTTCTCACTTGGAAAAGATGAGAAAACATTTGGGCCACATACTTGTACATACTAGTACTGTATCTTACTCGTATGTTGTTTTTTTTTACACAACTAATGCCTTAGTTGCATAACTACCAATGGGCAATTTGGTACTACAAGAGGGTCAGCTAGCGTCTACTAGTTGGGCCAAATAGTGTTACTAGTACTGCACTGTACTTGAAACATGTACTTGGAGGTACACTTGCCGTGTTATTATTTACCAGCGAGGTACATTTGCTCTTCCAGCCCACGGAATTGATTGATTGATTGATTGATTGATTGAATATTTATTGATCCCCAGTGGTGGGGAAATTCAGGCCCCAGCAGTATAGTATCCACACCAAAGAGTGGGTATACAAAAGACACACAGATGGCATGAGCGCAACTCAATAACTCTCACAAGGCTGCCACACAACGGGGCCACAAAGAAAGTCAGAAAGTGCTCAAGATAAAAGCCATCAAAGCCCATCAAAGCTAAAAGACAAAGGAAAAAAGTAACAGCGGCCAACCAGCACCCCAAATACAAGAGAACACAAAACACACAAAATAGCCTCCACGGGGTCCATCGACAGGTGTAAGGGCAGTCCAGTTCAACGGCGCCCAATGGACCGTGGTCGTGAATCGGTGAAAACATCACAAAGCAGGCAAACGTGTGAGCAGCTTCCCGGGCACCCAGCCGGGGCACGTGCAGATGGTCACCACGAGGCTAGCATGGCGAAAGTCGTTGGTACCGACGAGCACGAGGGAGCGGACTCCCCACAGGGGTTGCGGCTGCAAGGCCAAGGCGAGGGACACGGTCATCACTGGCCTGATAAGCAGGAAGCCGTCGTAGTTGCGCCGGCTCAACCGATGATCCCGGTCCCAGGAAGAAAAAATTAATAAAATATCCGATCCGAAGAGATACCAAGGTGCGGTAGAAGGCACCAGCATCGCCGAATGGACAAAAGGACAGAAAGAAAAAGGAGAAAAGAAGGAAATAAAGAGGAAAAGAGAGAGCACTGCTGGGAGGCAGCCACTCACGGCGCCATACCAAGAAAAAAAAAAAAAATTGAATTGTCTTATTTGTGAGGACATTGAGCATCTTAGTACAGAAGATGGAAGTGGGAGATGAAATATATGGAGGGGGAATTCAAACACCTTGGGTGTGGTTCTCAGAGGTAACCTTCATTACGCGTTTCTGTGTTGAACACGAGTTATTCAATATCAGGTTTTCGTAGTTTGTAGTAAATGACGTCCAGTGCACACGCACGCACACTAAACAGTATTAAGTACCGTATTTTCCGCCCTATAAGGCGCACCTAAAAACCTAAAATTTTCTCAAAAACCAACAGTGCGCCTTATAGTCCGGTGCGCCTTATAGGCCGGAAAATACGGTATATTTTTTTAGCTTTCGCCCAATAAAGCGCATGCTACGCGTTTTCACTATTTATACACATCACATATCAAAGCGGGACAGATGTCTGAATTGAATTAACATTAGCATTTGACAACTAATGCACGCAGACAACAATAACAGTAAAGGAAAGGCTAACGTTTATTAGCTATCTGCAGCGGTTAAGTCGCAACACAAATTTTGCACAACTGACAGCATCGTAGCAATATAAGTTTAAAGGAAAACTTTACCTCAACTGTGACTTTGTTTCCCTCCCTGGCTGTGAATTGTTGTATAAAAGCTCTTAAAAGACTTCGACGGGTTTTAAGACGAACTCGTTACATTGGATCTGCTCACACCAACGTAACTTTTTTTTCTCTCTCCAACACTGGCATGAAAACAACCATGTCAATTTATTCCAGGCGAAAATCCTACACACTTCCGGGTTTAAAGCCACGTGGGACGTTTTGGGAAATGTAGTTATAATGCACTCGTGAGCGATTGGCACAGTTATTGTTTAAACTACAACTCCCAGCGTGCACCATAATAGTTTTTTACTTGGGAAATGTTGTTTTTCACGTAGTGTGTGTGTGTGTGTGTGTGTGTGTGTGTGTGTGTGTGTGTAGTATTTTCGGGAATCACGGTCATGGGATACGGTTTTACACAAGATGATGATGATGATGATGATGATGATGAAGTGAGAGGATTCACCGTAACGGAAGAACTGTCAAAATAACTCCAAAAAATAAGTGATTTTTATTTCTTGAATCATGACAAATTACTGTGATATAAAACTGATCAGGGCGGCTCGGTGGCGCACTTGGGTAGCACGTCCGCCTCACAGTTAGGAGGGTGCGGGTTCGATTCCACCTCCGGCCCTCCCTGTGTGGAGTTTGCATGTTCTCCCCGGGCCCGCGTGGGTTTTCTCCGGGCACTCCGGTTTCCTCCCACATCCCAAAAACATGCTTGGTAGGCTGATTGAACACTCCAAATTGTCCCTAGGTGTGAGTGTGAGTGCAAATGGTTGTTTGTCTCTGTGTGCCCTGCGATTGGCTGGCAACCGGTTCAGGGTGTCCCCCGCCTACTGCCCGATGACGGCTGGGATAGGCTCCAGCACGCCCGCGACCCCAGTGGGGACTAAGCGGTACAGAAAATGGATGGATGGATGGATGGATAAAACTGATCAGTTTTCCTGTGCGGCTCTTGTAAATGAATGTAAGGAACATGCAAAACTGTAAAACAAAACAGAAAAACGTGAACACAATTATGTTACTCCACGTTAGCACTAAAATATGAACAAGAAAAGTAAATCAGTCAACAAAAATGCTGATTGATTACAGGGAAAATAAAGTACAAAAAGGGCATAGAAAGTGACATGTCCTACTGAACCAGAAAAAAAGACACTATAGTCACAATAACAGAATGACATTTTATTTGTTAGATTAGAAAAATGTGTAAGCAAAAATACTTTTTACATGATTTTCCACTACTAGTGCCACTTTTGGCCTACTAGTATTCAATCAAACCTTATTAGTAAACTACCGTCTTGCACTATTAAAACCACTTGGTGTAACTAGTGACCTGTAGCCCGGATCCGTTATCGAGGATTTTGACTATACGTCATCCAGCTCTAGGTCTATGTAGTACCATACTGTTTGTCCTCGGACAATTTTGACGTACTAGTAGTACTGAGCCACTGAGGGGCTTACTTCATTTTTGTCATTTTGCAGGAAATTTAAACATGTAAAAGTGTTTGGAAAACACTTATAAGTGTCTCAAAACATTTGTCTACTGTACTTGGTGCATTGATCAAGTGCTTAAAATCAAGTGATGCAGACTAGTAGTACCCATATCAGAAAAAGCTACAAGTTTGCAATCATTGGGCAGTGATGTTGTCACCTATAAGAATACAACAAAGACTCAGATGGCTATTGATATCCGCTCCCTGCTAAATCCAGCAGCGAGCCGGCCGCCTCCTGCGCCTCGGCGTCCAGCTGCAGAATCTCCACCGTCTCCAGGTCCAGCTCAGTGTCGTCGGGCAAGACCAGATACTGGTACTCGGGGGACTGGTAGTAGTGCAGCTCGATGTAGCCGCTGTCGCCCAGTGGGTCTTTGTCCAAATCCCCGCCCAGATCCTCCGCTTGGTATTCCACTGGCTCGATGGCCACCAACTCCTCGTGCTCCGGTGTCAAGGGGAAATCCGGGTGGTCGGAGAAAGCGGGATTATCCTGGCTGGGGCTGTGGGGCGACGGCAGCGACAGCATCAGGGTGTGAGGGAGGCAATCTGGAAGGGACAAAAGACCGCAGCCTGCATACATTATTATATTCATACATACAGACATAACTTACACATATATAAATACAAATTGGAAATACATGCTACAGGATAGTAGCAAAGCTCTACACGACTTTAGTCCAAATCAAATTCCTCCTCCTAACCTTAACTCCCGCTTACTTGACATCACGATGCTGAAGGATATCAGCAGAGCACTACTTTTGTCTCAACTAAACCTCTCAACTGACTTCATTTGAGTTCCTTGACAAGATGTCATTAGATAGCTAGGAAGCACTATTTTCATCCAAATAAAACAGATTCAATTTACTTGATCATTTCTTTGACAGATGAGCACAAAAATGACAAACGGTGCTATTTTCCTTTGCAAATAACTGGGTCATATGAAGAAATTGCGCAAGTATAAATTTGTGAAAACTTCACTTCAAATCTTACGGGTTCACTTTTGCTTTAAAAAACAAAACAAAAACAAAGCGTTCCATGTTTTTATGTAACCAAGATTCCAGCAGATGGTGGCAAAAACAACAAATAGGTGAGTTTGTCAGAATATAGGCGAACAGGTTACCAAAAATATGAACCATAATCAAATAGACAAAACTATGTGAATGAGGACCCGTGACTATGTGGGGTTCAATAATGCCACAAGATGACGCTAAAGCAATGTTGTTTTTTTAAATCATTATTACCCTAGGCTTTCAGCTAAAATGGTAAAATAAAAAAACATTTGGGGATATTTACCACAATACTTGATTATTTCAATCAATTACATTGGCGCACAAGAGGCACATTTCGCAGAGAAAAGTGGACATTATTTGTAAAGAAGCTCTTGATGAGCCCATATGGAGGTCCGCATGTCAAAGGCGCTCAACATTAAGGAGCCTATTGGCTCGTTACCACGGAAATAGAAGGTTGTAGCCATGGTAACAGAAGGCAAACACAGGAACAATGTCGGTGACATGCTGAGAACGTCGGAGAGAGGCTGAAAAGGCGGCGGCAGTAAAAGTGACAGCAAGCGCTGTTACACCGCTGATAAAATATCCTATAGGCTCAAATTCATAAAGGCTCACAGGCGGGTGACTGGGTTTAAGTTGACTCATTACCCGCGGCGGGTGGGCGGGACCAGCAAGGCCCTACTAGAAGCCCTTAACTACAATTACAACCTACATTCTGACATTTGTTCCATTAAACCATATTTATTCATTAGATTGAAGCATTTCTATTGGACGAACTGCTTCCGGTACGCAATATATTTTTCTCCAATAAGATTTAACCCTCTGTGTATTGTCATGTCAACTTAATCTGCCCATGGACTTCACAGCGTATTTTAATTTTAATAAACAATTTGGTTTAATCACATTTCGATCTTGGCCTCACTATGTTCGTAAAAGTATTGTGAATTTTTTTATTAGATTGTATTTTTCCCTCCTTGACTTGTTTTCTTTTTGGGTACTAACCTGACATTTCCATGGAGTCGCACACTACAGACACGCCATAGTCCACGCCTTCCAACCTGGAATCCAATTTAAAAACATATCAGGTCAAAGCCCAACAATGGAGATGGTTAAATATTCATCTTAGAGGTTGGTCACAAATTGTACTCAGGAAAGAGTTTTGTTACTTTAGAATAGGATTCAAATAAGAGTAGAAAAAGAATTACTTGACTAATAGTAAATATAATTGAGCTATTTTTGTCACTTTCAAGGTAATTGAAGAAAACCCACACCCTCTTAACTGTGAGGTGAGTGTCCTAATCAATGTGCAACAATGCCACCCTATGAAATAAATAAATAAATAAATAAATAAATAAATAAATAAATAAATAAATAAATAAATAAATAAATAAATAAATAAATAAATAAATAAATAAATAAATAAATAAATAAAATGTTTACAGTATATTTAATTTTATCAGGTCAGTAAAGTTATGAATAGTTACACAACTTTACACACACACACACACACACACAGGTGACTTTTACTGTCCAATAACTGGACCAATTTACATTACCATGATGATGACTCCCATATGACTCTTGCAAAACATCTCAGAAAAAAAGCCAGTGTGTCTGAATGTCGTTTTTCATATTTTATCAATTTTATGCTATGTGGACTGTTTGAATTTAGACAACAATAACTCCAAACCCTTTTTTCCCTAATCCCCATTTTTTCATCTTTCTGGCATCCTTAATTATACTAACAAAAATGACACAAATGGGGTTATTTTAGTTTTGTTCACAGTGGTTTGATTATACCAATAGATGAAATTTCAACAAATGAAATGGAAGAAATGTGTCGGACAAATGATGAAAGTGTGATTGCTCTTACAAGGCAGGTTTGCTTATGAGGCTGCTGCTGTTGCTGTGGTAGGCGTGCGTCTTCCGAAGAACTTCCAACAGCGACGTTCGATGATCTGGATTCACGCGCCACAGAGATCCTTTCCCTGCCGACTGAAAACAACCGCACAAGAGTAGAATAAGTGGAATTTCCCTGTGTGGGACAAACAAAGGAATATTTGATCATTTAAAAGCCCGCTACATAGATATACATTTGATCCTGACCAAAAGCATGTTTTACATTACCTGCAAGTAACAGGTCATTATTACACAATAGAAAAAGTTTGGGTCCAAAAATCAAACCTTGTGGCAATCCGTAATTGATGTTTTGATTTTGTATTACTTATAAGAATAAAATCACTGATCACTGCAATAATGCCAAAAGTCAATTACTAATTTTGATGGGTAAAGATGATGAGACAGTCACGGCATGAATTAAAAGTTGTGTCTCAATGCATCACGATAGATTTAGTTCTGCAGGTAAGACGTGGGTGTTATTGCACTGCACCTACCTGACTTTTGTCCCTATCCATGCGGCAGAAGCTCTTGCTCAAGGACAGATTGTGCCTGACCGAGTTCCTCCACCCTGCGCTGGCCGTCTTGTAGTAGGGAAACTTGTCCACAATCCAGCCGTAAATGTCCTTCACCGGCAGCCTCTTGTCCGTTGAGTCCTCTATGGCCATGAAAATCAGGCTACTGAAGGAGTACGGCGGCTTGGCTGAAGCGGGGTCCCGTATGGATTCCTCCCGGGTCTGAGGCAGCGTCACTTTAGGAATCGGCTGGAGTGGGAGAAGGTTGCCCCGTTGGTGTAACCAGCTGAGGCACGTCAGGTCATCCTGGTCCCACGTGCCCGGGGGACACTCCAGATGTTGGGACACCATGCATTTAGAAAGCGGGGAGCAGTAGGAGGAGGAGGAAGAAGAGGAGGAAGATGGGAGCGACTCAGCTGTGGTCGGTGACGGCGGGAAGGAGATGGGTGACAGGGGAAGGGAAGTCATGTGGCAAGAGGAGGAGAAAGGGCCCCCAAAAGCAGCAGGACAAGGGCATAATGGCGCCAGGGTGTGGCACAGGTTCTCCATCATTCACGACGACCTCTGGGGGGGGAAAAATGCCACTGGGAAAAAATGTGGGCTAATTCCATTTCTGACATGATCAATAAATCCTGGTCTAAATAAAGGTTTGGTACTCAATTTGGGATATTGGGGAAGTCCAGTATTGCTCTCAGCACTTTTCCTGATTTTTATTACCAACATTTAACAAAGTGACATTCAGAGACTATTATGTCGCACTTTCTGAAAAAGTGAGAGTTAATAGTCGTAATAATCTTCATAGTAATATTTTCCTTCTATGAAAATAGCTCCCTAATTCAAATAAAAGTGTAATCCAAATCCAAATAATTATATTCAACTCTAAGGAAAACTACTATTTTTGTAAAACTATCCAAATGAAGTAATCATTACTGTACAAAACACTAGCATTAAACACATAAATGCTAATGGCTAGGCTGTGTGACCATGGAGTTTGCCATTGTATATTAGCATTCACATTGTGGAAGCTATATTACGACTGAATGCAAACTATGTAATTGATTTTGTTTATTTTGCAAAGGAGTTAACGCAACCAAAATCAAAGAGACGACAAAAGGGCCACAGTTCTCACAAGATATACACTCACAAATAATACACACTCATGTGTAATTTGTGAGGGTTTTTTTTTGTGGGTGTTTTAAATATTGATGGGTAAAGAAAGAATGGGCACAGGAAAAAAACTCATTTTCTCAGTCAGGGTCAAAGACGTGGAGCCTATCTGTTAAAGTGGTCAATTTATCAATCCAATAGTAGCCTTTTGCTGCCATCCATAAGAAATTCTTTACATTTGACGCTCATTTTAGGCTCACGCTCTACTGTGGTCTGATTTGGTGACATTACTGCAACAATCTCCTCCTTGCTACTTCAGCAAAAGGGAACAACCGAACTTGATCAGGAATGTTACGTCTCCATCGAGACTGGAACGCTTCCAAGGCACACTGTAAAAGAAAATAAATTGAGCTTCTAAAATATGCATATAAAAAGCTGCAAAAGCCATCCTCATAAGGTAGACAACCAAATTGTGCAAAAAGAAGCCTGTAACCGCTGGAAATAATTTCTCCTGGTGAATCTTTTGGAAATGCGGCAGGATCGACAGAAGGTGCGATGCTTTCAAAGCAGGCAGCTTGTGTCCCAACGCGGGTATGAAACATGCTGGCTTTTGGGAATGTATCCTTCTCTTGTGCTTTTTTTTTTTTTTTTTTTGGTGTTGTATGTTCTCACAGAGAAAGGGTTAGGGGAGAAGAAATGGAAGGGGGGTGGGGGCGCAATGATAAGGCTGAATGCGGCTCTGTGTCGGCTGTAGATTTGCGTGGCGTCGAGATGACCAAAAGCCTCGCCGGTCCTCTCTTCACGTTGGATAGCCTCTGTTCTCTCGACTTGTTCAGCACCACCGTGGCCTGGCGGGAGACAAGACAGCAGTTGAGTTGATTTTGTACTGTGTATGTGAGCTTGTTTATAATTAGCACTCGAGTAGCTAGTTTGGTTTAATGGTTTCAAAATGATATCAAACAAGTGTCGATTGATTCGATAAACTGCTCGCTGTTGTACTCGGATTGGCCTTTGCACTTTCTCACAACGTCGCACGTGTTTGTCATTGATTTGATTCTGCAAATTGTTTCTTTCAACTCAAAACAGCCTTCACGGTGGAGAGGAAGGAATCATTCCATATTTTTTTGCTTTGGGTGGAATGGTCCATATTCATACGATATAGATTCAAAAATAGTACTTTCTACAAACTTATTTCACTGTTTGTGATAACGCGCCATCCGATTTTCCCATGCCAGAAGGCCTGTAATGACCGAATATAGGCTGGGAAAACACAGCGGCTTACGATGAAGAGCATCAAAGACTCCCGTGACTGAGCAATTGGAGGTGACCTAACAGCAACCTTTTGCTACAAAGCACAATTCAGCACTGACATTAAACGGAATGCGCCGATCCACCTTTGTTCACCTATCTCGGAATACACAAATCATGTGTGCAAAGTGTGTTAACATACACCAAGAGGATATTTTAAGGATGAAACTAATAAAAGTTTTTTTTCATTTCTTTGAAGAAGCATTTTGTGTAGCGTTTGTGCTTGCAAATTTATCTGGTCAACAGTGTCTGAAAAGTAGCTAAATCTCAACTACATTTAGAAGCAAAATGAGAAGGATTCATGTGATATGATCAAACCCCCCCAAATGGGCAGTATTGTTCAACAATTGAACATTGCAGCAAACAATAGTTTGTAAAAAAATAAATAAAAATAACACCCACACACATGGATTGACCCAAAGAATACATTTCAGAAAAATATATAACATTCACCAAAATGTGACTCAGTTTTTGGGCTGACAATTTTGGATATACCGTTTTTTTTCGTGTATAGTGCGCCCCCATGTATAGTACGCACCCCTAAAAATGGCATGCCGATGCTGGAAAAAAGCTTGTACCCATGTATAATACGCACCCAATTTTTATGAATTTTTTTAAAAACATTTTTTAATTTTTTTTTTTTTTTTTTTTAAGTCCCAAAGATCGTCACACACGCAGGGAGGCAATGGGTCCCATTTTTATAGTCTTTGGTATGGTCTTAACTAGGCTGGATGTCATTTTTTTGTTGGCGTTGATTTCTCCGACTGCCCCTAAACGCACCACCGCGCTCCGTGCGCACACGGGAAAGAGGCGGCTCTGTATGGGAGAGACGTTGAAGAGGAATAAAAACACCCTTGGAAACCAAAACTTGCCCCTCGTCGTGACTCGGAGCCGCAACAAATGTTTCGGATTTGTGTAGGGTACATTGTGACAGACGGCAAACTAGCAGGTGATCGAGCGAGCGTCTGATACAAGAGCATTGCGGTCGTATGGAGCGTGTTTGAAATGAACAGCAGAGACGAAAGGAACAAGGTAAAGTGTTGTGAAATAAAATATTACCTGTAATACGCATTTTGTTATTTGCTGATTGAAACTGCTAATTAAACTGTGAATTGAAACTAATAGGTGGAGAACTGAACTCTCGCTCTTTATATAGCTGACGTGTCTTGCGCAACCGTTCTGCGCATCTGTAATGGCGGCCTCCGTATGACGTCCGGTCCGCGATGGAGATTAAAAAACAAACAATATTTGACAATAACACACCATCGAGGATTGCACCATCGCATCAAACGATGTGTCGTCAATTATGAATTTTACTAAGTGTGTTGGGCAGGATGGCTGAATGCGATGCGCGATTGACAACAAACAAGAAGAAAGGTGAGTTTTATTTCGGGGGAGATTTGTCATGTCTCGTCCCCAGTTTTGCTATGTGTCTAGGTTGCCATAGTTTCTGTTCGTGTCACCCCGCTCTTCCTGTGTCACCTCAATCGATGTAACGTGTTTTGTATTTAAGTCCTGTCTGCCCCTCGCTCACCGTTGGATCATTGCATGTGTTACTGTCATTCTGTTCCTGTCTTTGGTAATGTCACCCTGTCTTTTTGTTCCACGACTTTGTCGGTCAGTCCTGTTGTTGGTTTTGTTGTACCATGACTTTCTTTAAAAAAAAAAAAAAAAAAAATTTAATTTTTTTTGTACCCATGTATAATACGCACCCCAGATTTTAGGACAATAAATTAGTTAAATATTGCGCACTATACACGGAAAAAAACGGTACTTCTTTCTCACTCTGATCAACGGCCCCCCCCATTTTTTTTTTAATACTAATGGTGGGCCGTGTTAAAATACACTTTCCCGATATTCTAGGTCAAAAGCAAATTTTATATTTAGTAAATTCCTGGTTTAATCCCACAAATTCCCATTCATTCCCACACAAAACTTTCAACGTTAAAAATCCCCAGAGTTTTGCAAATCTAGTTACCAAGTGATCACACATCAAGTGTGACTTCAATCCCAACCTCCGCGTTTTATCACAAGACAAACGAACGTCATCTGACCTGTTCCAGCACGGTGCCCGCCGCCAGGTCGATGGCTCCGCCCACATCCCGGTAGCGGCCCGAGTAGCGGATGAAGGCCCAAGTCAGCATGGACATCATGACCAAGCCCAGGACGCAGTCGCACACCAGGGCGAAGGTGGACAGGCCCACGAAGAGCAGCACACCCGACAGCTCGTACAGGAGGCAGACGAGCACGAACAGCACGGCTGGAGTTCGGAATGCACTGAACAGATTCTTTGACTGTCCAAAAAAAAACAAAAAAAAAAACGTTTACAGTTATACAGACCTTAAAACATGTCTACCCTACAACAAAGGGATTCTCATTTTTGTCTTTTTTTTTATTTGCCTGCCCTCCTCACCTTTCCGCCTTTGTAAAATAAAAGCGCCAGTTCACACACACCGGTGGTCCCGTCAGACATTTTTGGACATGGACTGATGCCATTCATTCCTGCAGAGCTGAGCTAACGTGCGCAACTAATGTTGCTGACCTCGTTGTGCTTGGTGAACGACTCCCACATCTCCACCAGCTCCTTCTCCAGCTGCTCTTGGTAGCGGTCGCAAAACTCTTGGCCGCCCATCTTCTTGGTGGAGGAGAAGGAGAAGAGAGCCTCCTTGAAGTAAAATTGGTGCTTGTCCTCCAGTGACTCAGGACTCCTGAGTAGGAACTTCCTATGCAAGGAAACCAATGTGAATTGAAAATGACTGGGTCCTTTGGTTTGCCGGTGCCATCAAGCGCCGGAGTTGTGAACTAGTGTTCTTAAATCACAAGACAGAAAATAGGTCAAGCCAATTTTTATGGTGCTTTTATGAATGTTCGGGTTCCTTCCTGGTTAATAATTACTACGTTTGAGACTGCTCATCCCCACTTCCTTTTCCACCTTCGTCAAACATGGTAAAGTTTTCGTTTCAACTTATATTGCTACGATGCTGTCAGTTGTGCAAAATTTGTGTTGCGACTTAACCGCTGCAGATAGCTAATAAATGTTAGCCTTTCCCTTACTGTTATTGTTGTCTGCGTGCATTATCAACAGCGCGAGATAAATGACAGTTTGATTAAACTTGTCAAATTCTAACGTTAATTCAATTGAGACATCTGTCCCGCTTTGATATGTGATGTGTATAAATAGTGAAAACGCGTAGCATGCGCTTTATTGGGCGAAAGCTAAAAAATATACTTACCGTATTTTCCGCCCTATAAGGCGCACCTAAAAACCTAAATTTTTATCAAAAGTCGACAGTGCGCCTTATAGGCCGGTGCGCCTTATATATGGATCAATACAGTAAGCAGCCGCTGGCCGATTTCATTTTCCCCCGTAGAAGAAGAAGCGCGCGGTGGTAGAAGAAGAAGCGCGCGGTAGAAGAAGAAGCGCACGGTAGAAGAAGAAGCGCGCGGTAGAAGAAGAAGCGCGCGGTAGAAGAAGAAGAAGAAGCGCGCGGTAGAAGAAGAAGCGCGCGGTAGATTCAAATTCCATTTGTTTACGTGCAGACCCCAAAATGGCTCCTACTAAGAGACACGCCTACGACGCAGAATTCAAACTCAAGGCGATCAGTCACGCAGTAGAACACGGGAATAGAGCAGCAGCCCAGGGAATTTAACATTAATGAATCAATGGTGCGGAAGTGGAGGAAGCAAGAAGACGACCTGCGCCAAGTAAAGAAAACTAAACTGAGTTTCCGAGGGTGCAAGGCGAGATGGCTAACGTTGGAGGACAAACTCGAACAGTGGGTTGTTGAACAGAGAGCAGCAAGTAGAAGTGTCAGTACAATCACTATTCGAATGAAGGCAACAGCGCTAACAAGCGAACTTAACATTAACAATTTTAAAGGCGGTCCTTCTTGGTGCTTTCGTTTCATGAAAAGACGTAATCTCTCCATCCGCGCACGGACTACTGTTTCACAGCAACTGCCGAAAGACTACCAAGGAAAGCTGGCCACTTTCCGCGCATATTGCAAAAACAACATTACTGAAAAAAACATCCGGCCAGAGCACATAACCAACATGGACGAGGTTCCACTCACCTTCGATATTCCTGTGAACCGCACTGTGGATAAAACGGGAGCACGCACGGTAAACGTTCGCACCACAGGGAATGAAAAGTCCTCCTTCGCTGTGGTTCTCGCTTGCCAGGCTAATGGCCATAAACTTCCACCCATGGTCATTTTCAAGAGGAAGACCTTGCCAAAAGAAAACTTTCCAGCCGGCGTCGTCATCAAAGCTAACTCCAAGGGATGGATGGATGAAGAAAAGATGAGCGAATGGTTAAAAGAAATTTACGTGAAGAGGCCGGGTGGCTTTTTTCACACAGCTCCGTCCCTATTGGTCTACGACTCCATGCGCTCCCACGTCACAGTTGGTGTCAAAAAACAAGTGAAGCACACCAATTCGATACTCGCCGTCATTCCGGGTGGATTGACAAAAGAACTCCAGCCGCTAGATATTGGTGTCAACAGGGCATTCAAAGCTAGACTGCGAACTGCGTGGGAACAGTGGATGACAGCGCCGGACGACATACGCCAATATCTGCCAGTGGATTGTAAATGCCTGGGCTGATATATCAGTCTCAACTGTGGTCCGAGCTTTCAGGAAGGCAGGAATTGTCACTGAACTGCTAGACAACAGCAGCGACAGTGACTCGATTAGTGACGACACCGACGAGACGGAGCAGGGCATATGGGATCCCGTAATCGCCCCACTGTTTCATTCGGACACCGAAGATGAAGAATTCGAGGGATTCACGGATGTGGAATAACTTTATAAAGTGAGCTTTAAACGTTTATTTTGCGTGCTGTGTTGTGTGACGTTTGACGTTAACGTTTGAACAACGTTGAGTTATTTATATATTGTTATTGCTTTGCACTGTTTCGAGTGTTACTATATTGTGATAGCGCTAACGTTTGATTTACCTTAAGAATTCGAGGGATTCACGGATGAGGAATAACTTTATAAAGTGAGCTTTATACGTTTATTTTGTGTGCTGTGTTGTGTGACGTTTGACGTTAACGTTTGAACAACGTTGTTATTTATATATTGTTATTGCTTTGCACTATTTCGTGTTACTATATTGTAATAGCGCTAAGGTTTGATTCACCATAACAGTATCAGACTGTTTCTTACATGTTTATTAAATCCAAGAAAAGTTCCCCTCCATTATGTGATATAAATGTTGCACTACATGTTATACCCTGCTGTTGTTAATCTATAAATAAAGTTTAACTGACCTATCTGCCTGTTTTGTTGACATTCCCTGTAGCGTAGCTCCTTCTAATGAATGCATAACGTAACCCCAGCCTCTACTGTAGCCTCTATTTCATGCGCCTTATAGGCCGGTGCGCCTTATATATGGATGAAGTTTTAAAATTAGCCATTCATTGAAGGTGCGCCTTATACCCCGGTGCGCCTTATAGGGCGGAAAATACGGTAATACTGTTTAGTGTGCGTGCGTGTGCACTAGACGTCATTTACTACAAACTACGAAAACCTGATATTGAATAAATCGTGTTCAACACAGAAACGCGTCATGAAGGTTACCTCTGAGAACCACACCCTTTCGGTGTGCTCATTTGTTTTTGTTTTGAAGGGGTCAAAAGTGGGGATAGCAAGGTGTTTGAATTCCCCCTCCATATATTTCATCTCCCACTTCCATCTTCTGTACTAAGACGCTCTATGTCCTCACAAATAAGACAATTCCGTGGGCTGGAAGAGCAAATGTGCCTCGCTGGTAAATAATAACACGGCAAGTGTACCTCCAAGTACATGTTTCAAGTACAGTGCAGTACTAGTAACCCTATTTGGCCCAACTAGTAGACGCTAGCTGACCCTCTTGTAGTACCAAATTGCCCATTGGTAGTGATGCAACTAAGGCATTAGTTGTGTAAAAAAACAACAACATACGAGTAAGATACAGTACTAGTATGTACAAGTATGTGGCCCAAATGTTTTCTCATCTTTTCCAAGTGAGAAAGGGCCTGTTGTGCTCCTCATGGTGGGAGCTGTCTTGTTCCTCCACAGAAGCGCCAATAACAAAGGAGCTCCTTGAAGGCCGTCCAATCGACAGTGAGACGCTTAGCCTAAAGCCACAAAGTGTGACAGCCATCGAAGCGTGCACATTTTCTAATTAATACAGAGCTGCGCATTGTGACCATGTGTAGGTTGGGGCGTCGCCAAGTGTACATACACTGCGTAGTTAATATCTTGTCCTGAACTCTTCCTAATGTTTCTTTGATGGCGTCATGGACAGGCTCTTTTGGCGTTACAAACGGCAGGCAAGGAACTAGTTTGCTCGGCAAAGTAAGCCTGAGTAGCAACATGAAACTCACTCAGCATTACCAACTATAATGAACTTGTGACATTCTTCACACTTTGTCACATGAAATCCATTAGCCATACACTGAAATCAAACACTAATGAAATGATTCATCAAATAATTCTTTTACAAAAAAGTCCAAACAAAACCTCTTCGATAGTGATCATGTCTCAATGAGGACTAACGAAAAAAAAAATCTTTCTCCTTTATTATGTCATTTATTAAGGCAGAATCAATAGATAGTCTAATAATCAATCGGATAATCGATAAAATAATTGTTTCTTAAAACATTGATAACTATAGCACTCCATCAAATGATTTACTTACCATAAGACATTGCAATCCGAGTTATGAACTAACTAATTTAACCAATGTAAAAATTCATAAATGTGGCTCGGTGGCATAGCACAAATGGCATTTTAAGTTAATTCTGAAATTTCATGCAAAAATCTCTATTTATTTAGCTTTGACAGAAAGAAAGATAACTACTGTCCTCGAATGAATAGTTTAAAAATATATGACTAAAATAACTTCTTATTTGCTTCCTTAATCACAATGATAATATGAAATACAGGCAGAACATATAGTATTTGTTGAACAAAGTAAATTTGGTAAAACGTCAAAAAAAATTTGAATATTCCATTTCATTGTTGTCTTTGGCTTGTGATGTTGTGCAACTGTTGACGGTGTGGTTGTCCCCACAGGCAGCAGCAATGGGGAGCAAACCGGGCCCAGTTCAGATAGTGACGGTGTGCAAGGAGGATCACTCCTTTACGCTGGACGAGGAAGCGCTCGAGCGCGTCCTCTTGACCCCGACCGTGCGAGACAAAAATGTGGTGGTGCTTTCGGTGGCCGGCGCCTTCAGGAAGGGCAAGAGCTTCCTGCTCGACTTCATGTTGCGATACATGTACAGAAAGGTGAGCAATGGCAGACCTCACTTTTTCAAAAACTATCAAGCCACTTGGGCCTGTAATGTGACTACAGAGTAGGGTTGAACCGAAAAAGTACAAGGTCACACGATGTTGCCCCTCCCTGCCGCAACATGCAAACTGACAAGTTTGTCGACAAGATGTGATTCAGGATGACAGCCAGGGTGGAGTTCACCACCCAGCTGATTTGTTTTGTTTTAGTGGCGCCACTGGGTTTACTGCCTTTTTATACTCGGCACTTTCCCCAGGGTAGTTTGACCTCACCTCTTTCTCCTCGTCGCGTAAACCGCAGGGTGACGAAAACTGGCTGGGTAACGACGACGAGCCCCTGACGGGATTCTCCTGGCGAGGTGGCTCGGAACCGGAGACGACCGGCATCCAGATCTGGAGCGAGGTCTTCCCCATCCAGAAAAGTGATGGAAGCGAGGTGGTCACCGTGCGCCGGACATGTGAAGCGCCAGAATATTAAGCACACCTACGCAACACAAGGAGATGACATAGAAACAAGATAGCCACCATTTTGTCACCAAAAAGTTCACACACCCCTATTCAAATGGCCAATTAGTGAAGTATAAAAAGTGAGGCAATTGTATAAAACATTCTCCTGTAGCCCATACAACTCAGTTGAGCACAACAAAAATGTATCGCAAGAGGCGATTGCACAAGGATACACACTCTTGTAATTGGCGCCGTGCCTGTTTGGATTAAAATCGCATTCAAATTCATGCAAAGTCCGACGCTGTTTAAAGTGCCCGTGACTGATGCCAAATAAAGCTCTGATGTTCATTAGGGAGGGAGGGCGTTTTCTTTGTATTGCAGAAAACGGAAGGGTTTGTGCTAACACTGACTGTTTTTTGCCAATGTTCATCATTTCCGCCACCTTGGGTATTTTTTTGAATTTATTTTTTAACAAGGGTTCTTATGCTGCAATAATAACGAAACCAAAGTGATCACCTATCTTCTTGTGTTTTGCGTGTGTGCTCCTGCAGGTGGCAGTAATGCTTATGGACACTCAGGGAGCTTTTGATAACCAGTCCACAGTGAAAGACTGTGCCACCATCTTTGCCCTCAGCACCATGACCAGCTCCATTCAGGTGATTGTCCTTATTAATTAATTCTAAGCCAAGGCGCATACAATATTCAGAAAAAGTCGAAGTTTCGAGATGACTATGCATTGTGAAATGACCGTTACACAAGTTCACTTTCTCTAAAATCTTGAATGCTAACTGACTGGCGTTTTTGTATTTTTCACAACTTTCTCGAACGAGGATTAGAATGGCGAGACTGGGCAAAGCCCAAAGCAAAATGTCTCAAGTGAATACATCTTGTGCCATCTAGTGGAAGAGCATTGAATTGTTCATCCTGCCACTAAGTACTTTATTGACGACACTGAAATGGAATATTTGTTGTGGATCATTTCCCACAGCCCTCCTGATGAACTTTCAGCGCAAATTGTTGGCATATATCGCAGATAGCAGATTCTTTTAATTCCCAGTTGGTGTCACACTGACATTGTTTCTCGTTGATGTGGTTTCTTGTTTGTAGATTTACAATTTGTCCCGGAACATCCAAGAAAATGACCTGCAGCAGCTACAGGTAACTAACTTGGTGAAGTCACATGAATGCAAATATACATATATATATTTGCATAAATTTACTGTAAATGTGTAATTGTGATCGACATATTGTATTAGCATACATGTAATGTGTAAGTCCTTTTTTTCTTCTTTAGATGTTTAAAAAAGTTGAAATCGTCATTGCTGTTCAGTTTGTGCTATTTTATTAATCAGGGTTAATTGTGCTTCTGACCATTGAATTTTTCCCATGGAATGATTCAAGTCTTGTAACTGTCTGGCAGGTTTTCACCGAGTACGGCCGGCTGGCCTTGGATGAAATCTTCCTGAAGCCTTTCCAGGTATGACAACATTTCCCGACAATTTTTTTGTTTTGTCCTGATGCGTCTCTTGTAGAGATGCACAGATCCGATATCTGGATCGGATATCGGCCCCGATATCAACAAGATAGATGGATCAGGTATCGGAAAATGCAGCCGATCTGTGAGCCGATACTTTCCTTAATCTCTTGGGACGCGGGCTACGTCATACGTCAGCAGCACGTGTGCCGCATGCCACGAGAGTTTTCTAAACAAACGCAAACATGGAGCGAACGTTCGCTTCTCCTCCCCGGGTTGCTAAGCGGACGTCAAACCCTGCGCGTTCGCTTCTCTTCGGGTTGCTAATGGGACGTCAAAGGCTGCGCGTTCGCTTCTCTCCCGAATGGGGGTGGGGTGGGGGGGGGGAGGCTAATCGGATGTCAAACGCTGCGTGTTCGCTTCTCTTCCGGGGGGGTGTTAATGGGACGTCAAACGCTTTGTGTGGCGGGCTCCATCTAGTGTGGAAACTGAGAAGCTGAGTTCAAGCTTCTTGTGCGGGCCATATTCAATTATGTTTTCAGAATTTGCTGCGGGCCAATAAAAACTGGACCGTTAGTTTGGACACCCCTAATTTAGAGCAAAGAACTGTGCAGTCTGCCTGATGCCATTGCCTTTGGTCTTTTCTGTTCCACATGTAGAGTTATGTAGCTTGTTAAGTCAACCATAATATTGGATCGGTATCGGGTATCGACCGATACGCAAAGCCACGGCATCGGTATCGAAACTGAAAAAGTCGGATCGGTGCATCTCTAATCTCTTGTAACCTTCCTTTTACCCTGTGCTGTACAGTCCTTGATGTTCCTCATCCGCGACTGGAGCTTCCCCTACGAGTACACGTACGGCTTTAAAGGAGGCAATGAATTCCTGGAGAAACGATTACAGGTAACACAAGGCAGAAGCAAATGCGAGCAAGCTTTGGTTCCTCTGGGAGATGAACTTCCTCGCTTTGTTCTTCTTGAAGGTCAAGGAGGCCCAGCACGAGGAGCTGCAAACGGTGAGGGAGCACATCCACTCCTGCTTCACCAACATTTCCTGCTTCCTGCTGCCACACCCTGGTTTGAGAGTTGCCACCAGCCCGACTTTTGAAGGACAACTTAATGGTGAGAAGTCGCTTTTTTTTTTTTTTTTTTGGTACGTTAAATCGTGTGAAATATAACATTTAAAAACATTTTGTAGTATTCTGGATAAATAGGAGCCATATTACGTAGGAGCTCTGTAAGTAAACAAAATGAAGACTCGCTCGCACAGTTCTCTAAATAAGAGGCCAAGTGTGCTTGCTCCAAGTTGTTAACTTCCCATTCCCAGTTGAAGTTTACTGCAAAAGTCAAAGTCAAAGTCAGCTTTATTGTCAATCTCTCCACGTCACAACACACAAAGAGACCGAAATTACGTTTTTCTCTATCCCACGGTGACGAGACACATAACACGATAGACATACAAGTACGCGACACAATATAAAAACAAGAAGGCAAAAAATTCAAACAATCAATAGTAAGAGTGATGAATAAATAATAAATAAACAGATAACACAATAAATAAGAGGAGCAAAACGGAGCCAGCAAGCATAGCGCAAAAGTAAAAAACATCATAAACAAAAAGGCACAAACAATAAATAATAAGAGTAATAATAAATAATAAATAAACAGATAACACAACAAATAAGAGCCAGTGTGCATACAGACAGTTCAGACAGTAAAAGTACAAGACGCTACGCAGAACGGGGGAGCGAGTTCAGGATCCTAACAGCCTGGTGTACGAAGCTGTTTGAGAGTCTGGTCGTGCGGGAGCGCAGGCTTCTGTACCTCTTCCCAGAGGGCAGAAGCTCGAACAAAGAGTGAGCGGGGTGACTCACATCACTCACAATCGTGGTCGCCTTGCGGGTGAGATGGGAGGTGTAAATGTCCTTCAAGGAGGGGAGCGAAGCACCAGCAATCTTACCAGCCGTGTTCACTATGCGCTGCAGGGCCTTCAAGTTGTAGTCAGTGCAGCCGCCACCCCACACAGCAATACAGCTGGAGAGGACGCTCTCAATGGTGCCGCGGTAAAATGCAGTCATGACGGCCGGAGGAGCGCTCGCTCGCCTGAGTTTCCGCAGGAAGTACAGGCGGCGCTGGGCTTTCTTTGCCAGCATGCCGTAGTACAAAATGAACGGCGGCGGTTGACAGTACTCGGGTTCCAAGTCCTTGTGTTGGTTTTGTCAGCGGTGGCACCAGAGTTCAAAGAGCAGCTGAAGATTTTGATCCCCGATCTCCTGCATCCCGACAACCTGGCCGAGAAGGAGATCAATGGAAACAAAGTCACCTGCAGAGGCCTGCTGGAGTACTTCAAGGTAACTCGCCTCTCGTGTTTGTGCCTCCGTGGGTCTCTTTTGGCGTTTCTCTTGTGTTTGGTTCACTGCCAAACTTAACTGTGAGCGCTTTCTTGTCAGGCTTACATCAAGATTTACCAGGGAGAGGACTTGCCCCAGCCAAAGACTATGCTCATGGTAAGCACCGGAAAGATTGACAAAAACAAAAGTGTCTGTTGTGAACTTTAGCTCGTCTTAACACGTTTGTTCGTCTCGCCAGGCGACAGCGGAGGCCAACAACCTGGCAGCCGTGGCGGCGAGTAAAGATCAGTATTACAGGAACATGGAGAAGGTGGGTTCAGTGCAAGACGACGCTGTTGTACTGACAGACTTGATGCTAGCTGTTGACATGTTTGAACTTTCTTACCAAGCCAAATTGTTTTTCTTTTTTTCTTCTTAGTGCTCCGAGTGGAAAAGCACTATAGTAAACTCGATGATTTTCCTTAATTTAAGTAATGTATTTCTCATTCAGTTACCATTTTTGGGTTTTTAGGCAAATCTTTTTTGCGTGTATGTTGACTTGTCAAAATGTCATTTTTTTTTTTTCTAGGTAATATTTTCCATTTTTAGCTTTTTTTTTTTATCTCAATTTTTAAAATATTTTTAGCGTGATGCCTCTCTGCAGCCCCCGAGAATGAGTCATAGAGAAATTAAATGATATTATAAAGCTAATATAAAGCCTAGGGGTACAGCAGTTTAAAGACTGAGATAAAATATGCTCCTCTTTGTCTCTCAGATGTGTGGCGGAGACCTGCCCTATGTGTCTCCTGAGTCACTGGAGGAGAAGCACCAATTTTACTTCAAGGAGGCTCTCTTCTCCTTCTCCTCCACCAAGAAGATGGGCGGCCAGGAGTTTTGCGACCGCTACCAAGAGCAGCTGGAGAAGGAGCTGGTGGAGATGTGGGAGTCGTTCACCAAGCACAACGAGGTCAGCAACATTAGTTGCGCACGTTAGCTCAGCTCTGCAGGAATGAATGGCATCAATCCATGTCCAAAAATGTCTGACGGGACCACCGGTGTGTGTGAACTGGCGCTTTTATTTTACAAAGGCGGAAAGGGGAGGAGGGCAGGGAAATAAAAAAAGAGACAAAAATGAGAATCCGTTTGTTGTAGGGTAGACATGTTTTAAGGTCTGTATAATATGGCATCACAGCACTATTTTGTCTAAATAGAATTCCTCATATCACATCGACATAATTCCTTGGTAGAAAGATGGCAGCAAAGAATTTTTGTCTTGGTGAAACTTTAGTATACAGTAATTCCAAGATGGTGTCAAAGCACTCTGTTTGTCTAATCCTCCATTGATCCCTTGCCTGAAAGATGGAGGCAAAGCACTATTTGACTAAATGAAGCATTTTACCTCACGTCAACATAGTTCCTTGGCCTTAAGATGTTGGTAAAAGCACAACTTTTGTCCGAGTGTAGCTCATCTTTTCCCTTCAATAGATGTCCTTGTCACCAAGATGGCGCCAAATGAATGCTTAAAGTTTAAAAAAAGAATAACTTGATGTACCATACATTATTTTGAAATGACAAACAAGCAAGCATGTGGAGGTTTACTCGAACAAAAGAAAAATCCTGCATTCCAAATTCTCTACTGAGCATTCCCTTTCGTGTTATTCAAAATAGATTTTGATACAGAAAAGTTGATATTTTCTAGATAGGTTATTTATAGAAAGTGCCTTCTGTAATGTTTACAACTCCAAAGGTTCTATTGATTGACAAAGATCATCTAACTTGATGATGTAGCGACCACGTAGCCAAAGACTTTGCTTTGCTTTTGCAGCCTCTTCGAGTTAGTCCATCTTGCTACGATGAATATACTGTACGTATAGTACTGCTGTGTTAACGAGACATGACTTTTTTTTTTTTTTTATGCAACATATTCAAAATTGCAGTAAAATAATTAACATGTAAGCAAAGAAGAACATAAAACTGTTGCTCACTTGGGCGCACACGACAAATACTACACTGCGTGTGTGGACGTTAGGCTTAGCAACTTTTCAAAGTTCATTTCAACAACAGCGATACTACAGTTCTGATCATACAATCTAGTGGTGGCTTGAGATGCGAGTAAAATTCATTCTCTCGACGCTTGTATCTCAAATCAGCTTTCCCCATTCGTATGAATGGAGAATAAAGTAATGTGTTTCAGCCACCCTAATTTAAGTTTAATGTTTTTTTCCATATAATAAATTGCAATAAACGGGATTGTGTAAAAACACCTTGGAATTTGCTGTCCACATAAAATGTAAACAAAGAAAGCAACTGAAGCTTCTGTGTCGTGATGTTCTTCCTTTGTTTTTGTTCTGCGGGCATAGCGATGCTTTAGTGCCAATTGCTAAAATTGTGGTTCCTATTAGGGTTGCAAAATTCCGGGAATTTTCAAACTTGGAAACTTTCCATGGGAATTAACGGGAATTAACGGGAATAAACGGGAATAAACTGGAATAAACCGGGAATTTACTAAACTGAAGGTATCTTCTTATTAGGGAACTTAAATATAGTTGTGTAAAATAATATTTTAGCATAATCCTGACTAAAACAACCAGATATCATGCAGCACAGTTGAATATCTTTGCTATCACATGCTCACATAGCTGCAGGGCCACTGAGACCACGCCCCCTACATGTGCTGTTCATTCCTCCATCACATGCACAGATGATTTATACAATTCTGGACCACACTTTTGAGTCCAGAGCACACAAATTGAAGCCAGACTTTTGAGCCTGTGGACTGCATGAAGTGAAGTAAGTTTTGATGACATTATATGGTAATATATTTAGAGATATTTTTATATGTAAGTGCTATATTTAGCCTTATGGTGGAAAAAATAAAACTGGTCAAAACCAAATAAACCACAATTTATACAGTAAGTATCACTTTAACAGACAGGAGTGGAACTTTGATGTTGCTAGATATCATTTGCACCTAAGTAAATAACAATAACTAATAGTTTTAAAAACATCTTGTATATTTTGGATTTTATGAGTTGTATCTCCACCAGGATACATTGGACACATCCCCAGGGATGTGTAGCTTCACAGACACATTGTTGTATTTTTTCAGAGTTGTGGGTTAAGAATTAAGAACAATAACATTTAGTTGTTTTTTTTATATTAAATTATAAACAATTTAATAATTTTAATATAACTTCAACAGCTCAGGGACATCAAAGAGAGAAAAATGCCACGTGCGCCATCCGATGTGTGGAGACATTTCACACAAGCTAATTTGCAAGGAAAGTCTTTGTATATCTGCAAATATTGTGAAAAGGCATACACAAAAAATGCCACAAAAATGCAGCAGCATATTGCAAAGTGCAACAAATTTCCCCAAGGCTCAACACGTGCAATAGATGGGAGTTCCACTACAGATGAAAATAAATCTGCATCAGCCGCATCAGAGTCAGATACCCTCTCATCAGCTCCTGGTCCCTCTGGCATCAGAGGATTCTTTGATCATATGGATGAACAAAGCAAGAGACGTGCAGATGAGTGTATCGCTCGTGCAGTCTATGCAACTGGCTCACCCCTGATGCTAACGGCCAATGTGTACTGGAAGAGATTTTTGAATGTTCTCCGGCCAGCATACACCCCCCCAACCAGACATGCGCTATCCACTCATTTGCTGGATGAAGAGTTTGGCAGGGTGCAGACAAAAGTCAAGGAAACTATTGACAAAGCAGACTGTATTTCAGTCATCTCAGATGGATGGTCAAATATAATAATAATAATAATAACTGGGATTTATATAGCGCTTTTCTAGGTACCCAAAGTCGCTTTACATGTGTGTGTGTGTGTGGGGGGGGGGGGGCTGGGGGAGGAGGGAGGAAAAAGAACAACATTATTGGGAAAGAAAACTAAGAAAAAGAAAGAAAAAAAAAGAAAATAAGAAGAACAAAGAAACACCAAGGGCAGGGTCAGTTAGGAAAGGCTAATGTGAAGAGGTGGGTTTTTAGGGTGGTTTTGAAGGTAGGGAGGGAGGGGGCGTCTCTGGTGTGCCTGGGGAGAGCGTTCCAGAGAGAGGGGGCAGCCACGGAGAAGGCCCTGTCGCCCCAGGTTCGGCGCCTGGTTTTGGGGACCTCCAGGAGGCCGGCATCACTCGACCTGAGGGAACGGGATGGGACGTGTGGCTGGAGGAGGTCAGAGAGATAGGGTGGAGCCAGGTTATGGAGTGCCTTGTAGGTGGTGAGGAGTATTTTAAAGGTGATTCTATATTTGACAGGCAGCCAGTGGAGGTCATGAAGGACAGGTGTGATGTGCTCTCTGGAGCGGGTTCCGGTGAGCAGGCGGGCAGCGGAGTTCTGGACATATTGCAGTTTGTTGAGGGTTTTGGAGGTGATGCCGTAGAGGATGCTGTTGCAGTAGTCTAGTCGGGATGAGATGAATGCGTGGATGAGGGTTTCGGCAGCAGAGGATGTGAGGGAGGGCCGGAGACGGGCAATGTTTCTGAGGTGGAAGAATGCAGTTTTGGTGATGTGGTTTACGTGGGGGAGGAATGAGAGGGTAGGGTCGAAAATTACACCTAGATTGCGGATGTGGGTGGAGGTAGTGACAAGGGAGCCGTCGATGTTTAGTGAAAAGTCCTGAGTGGAGCGAGTGAGGGAGTCGGGGCCAATGATGATTATTTCAGATTTTTTGCAGTTGAGTTTTAGAAAGTTATTTTGCATCCAGGTTTTTATGTCTGTGAGGCAGGTGGTGAGGGTGGAGTGGGTGGCTGCGGTGATGGTCCTGGTGGAAAGGTATAGTTGTGTGTCGTCGGCATAGCAGTGAAACTCTCTTGCAGAGGCCGCGCCCGCAGAGGCCGCGCCCGCACTCCAGGTCCGCGAGGAGGAAGTGCGCCAGATGTTCCGGAGACAAAAGACCAGGAAGGCACCGGGCCCAGACGGCGTGTCACCTTCCTGCTTGAAAGTCTGCGCTGAGCAGCTGGCGCCCACCTTTGCACGGATCTTCAACCGTTCTCTGGAGCTGTGTGAGGTGCCCTCGTGCTTCAAGAGCTCCACCATCGTTCCAGTAGCCAAGAAGCCCGCCATCACAGGTCTGAATGACTATAGACCCGTCGCACTGACATCTGTGGTCATGAAATCGTTCGAGAGGCTAGTGCTGAACCACCTGAAGGAGGTCACGGGCCCCCTGCTTGACCCCCTCCAGTTTGCCTACCGGGCAAACAGGTCAGTGGATGATGCGGTCAACATGGGACTGCACTACATCCTGCACCACCTGGACACCCCAGGAACGTACGCCAGGATCCTGTTCGTGGACTTCAGCTCGGCGTTCAACACCATCGCCCCTGACATCCTCCAACAGAAGCTCATCCAGCTTGCGGTGCCTGCCTCCACCTGTCAGTGGATCACCAGCTTCCTGACCAACAGGAGACAGCGTGTGAGGCTGGGGGGCATCACATCTGACACCCGGACCACCAACACTGGAGCCCCTCAGGGGTGCGTCCTCTCCCCACTGCTCTTCTCCCTCTACACCAATGATTTCTCCTCAGGTGACTCTCGTGTGAAGCTCCTGAAGTATGCAGACGACACCACTCTCATCGGACTGATCCAGGACGGTGATGAGACTGCGTACAGACAGGAGGTGGAGCGGCTGGTCCACTGGTGCAGTCAAAACCATCTGGAGCTGAACCCGCTCAAGACCGTGGAGATGACAGTGGATTTCAGGCGAGACCCTTCACCACTTTTACCCCTCACTATCCGCAGTAATACTATTCTTTCCACAGACACCTTCAAGTTCCTGGGAACCACAATCTCTCGGGACCTGAAATGGACCGGCCACATAGACTCTGTCCGGAAGAAGGCCCAGCAGAGGCTGTACTTCCTGAGACAGCTCAAGAAGTTCAACCTGCCGCGAGAGCTTCTGAAGACCTTCTACACTGCCATCATCCAGTCTGTCCTCTGCACCTCCATCACTGTCTGGTTTGGATCGGCCTCCAAACAAGACAAGCACAGACTACAACGGACAATCAGAACTGCAGAAAAGATCATTGGAATCAACCTCCCATCTATCCAAGACTTGTACCTGTCCAGGACCAGGAATCGGGCAAGGAACATCTCTACAGACCCTTCTCACCCGGGTTGCAGTCTGTTTGAACTACTCCCCTCCGGACGGCGTTATAGAGCTCGGTACGCCAAAACCAGCAGACACAGAGACAGCTTCTTCCCCCAGGCTGTTGCTCTGATGAACTCACACCACTCATAGAGTCTCAGAGACATTACTGTGCAATAACATCCTGCTCCTCACACCTTCTTGAATTTGTCTACACTGTTTTTGCATTATTCACATGTCCTGAATGTTGTTAGTCACCTAAATGTTGAACAGAGGGTGTGTTTCTACCGAAGTCAAATTCCTTGTTTGGCACGCTCAAACATGGCGAATAAAAAAACTCTTGAACTCTTGAACTCTTGAACTCTTGAAATTGAAGGCCGTGGTGGCGGAGGATCTGACCGAGGGGTAGGAGGTAGATGGTGAAGAGTAAGGGGCCAAGTACTGAGCCCTGGGGGACGCCGTGGGTGACTGGGGTAGTGGAGGAGGTGCAGTTGTTGATTGAAATGAATTGCTGACGGTCAGAGAGGTAGGATTTCATCCAGGATAGGGCAGTGCCGGATAAACCAAGGGAGGAGTGGAGGCGTGATAGGAGGATGGAGTGGTTGATGGTGTCGAAGGCAGCACTGAGGTCGAGGAGGATGAGGATGGAGAGGGAACCAGAGTCGGCGGAGAGGAGGATGTCGTTGGTGACCTTGAGGAGGGCAGTTTCTGTGCTGTGGAGTGAGCGGAAGCCGGATTGGAACGTTTCGTATAGGTTGTTGTGGTGAAGGTGGGATTTAATTTGGGAGGCAACTGCACGTTCGAGAATTTTAGAGAGGAAGGGGAGGTTGGAGATGGGCCTGTAGTTGTTGGGGGAGTTCGGGTCGAGACCGGGTTTCTTGAGAATGGGGGTGATGGCAGCCAGCTTGAGGGCAGGAGGGACAGAGCCAGTAGATAGGGAGGAGTTAATTATAGTGGTGATGAGAGGTGAGAGTGAGGGGAGGCAGGCTATGACTAAAGTGGATGGGATTGGGTCGAGGATGCAGGTGGAGGCTTTCATACCAGAAGTTATGGAGGATAGGTCAGCTGTGGTGATTTCGGAGAAGAAGTTGAGTGGGTGGTTGGAGAGTAGAGGGGGGGCATGTTCGGGGGTAGGGGAGGAGGTGGGAGAGGAGGCGGCCAGTTCAGTGTGGATGGTGTTGATTTTTGATTGAAAAAATGATAAAAATTCTTCACATTTGCTGGTGGTGAATGAGGTGGTGGTGGTGTCCATGGGTTTGAGGAGTTGGGTTACGGTAGAGAAGAGTATCTTGGGGTTGTTGCTACCAGATTGTATGACGGAGGAGTAGTGGGAAGTGCGTGCATTGTTGAGGGCATCTCTGTATTCCTGTTGGTGTAGTGTGTAGATGTCCAGGTGAACAGTGAGACCGGTTTTCTTTGAGAGCCGTTCAAGCTGCCGGCCCTTGGCTTTAAGGTGACGGAGGTGGTCAGTGTACCAGGGGGCGGTGTGGGTGTAGGAGACAGTTTTGGTTTTTATGGGGGCGAGTTGATTAAGACAGGAGGAGAGTGCGCTGTTGTAGCTGTTAACCAGTTCAGTGGGGGAGGCGTTCAAAGTGAGGGTGTGATCGGAGGTGGTGTTAGTCAGTAGGGCGGAAAGAGAGGGGGGGTGGATTGATTTCATGTTCCGGTATGATATGGAGCGTTGCTGCTTGATAAGGGGGGTGGGGATGTCTATGTCCAGGGTGAGGGCCAGGTGGTCTGAGAGGATGTCTGTGAGGTTGAAGCTGGTGAGGTTGCTGATGGAGAGTCCAGTGGTGCAAATTAAGTCCAGGGTGTGTCCTTTTTTGTGGGTGGGGAAGTCAACGTGTTGAGTGATATTAAATGAGTTGAGAATGTCCAGAAATTCAGTGGCAGTTTTGCAGGTGGTGGAATCGACGTGAATGTTGAAATCTCCCAGTAGGATGACTGAAGGTGAAATGGCACAGAGTTGGGTGAGAAATTCAGAGAGATCGGAAAGGAATGCAGGGTTGGGTTTGGGGGGGCGGTAGATGATTGCAGTGACCAGGGGTTTGGGGCCAGGCAGCTTGAATGACTGGTGCTCAAAGGAGGAGGGGGTGGTGATGGTTACAGCAGTGGGTTTCAAGTGTTGGCGGTATATTGTGGCTATACCGCCACCACGACCGTCACGTGGTTTATCCATGTAGGTGTATCCTGGGGGTGTAGCTCTGTTGAGGTGAATGTATTCCAGTGGTTTTTGCCAGGTTTCGGTTATGCTGAAAAAGTCTATGTTGTTGTCAGTTATGAATTCACTGAGTATTGGTCCTTTTTTATTGAGTGAGCGGGTATTGAGCAGAGCGAATTTGAGGGATGGGTAAAGTTGGATGGGTGGGGGAGCTTTGGTTAACGGTTGTAGATAGGCAGAGCGCGCGTGTGGTTTGTTATTGTGATGACGTGTGACGTCACTGGGGGTGGATCGGTTGCATGACCAGAGTGATGGGATGCAGTGTTGTTCAGACCGGGAGTAAATAAACTTTCTGCGGGAGCTTCTGTGGATGTATCTGGGTCGGCGAAGCAGTCCGTGTGTTTTGATGGTTGCTGTGATGTCTGGAGGTATGGTGGTGTGGTTGTTGAGTTTAAGGAGTTGCAGAGCGGAGTATTTGAGTACCATGCTGGCAGTGGTGGATGATAGCCTGGGATCGTTGGCCGACGGCTGCACACTCACACAGTGGCAGAGAATGGCACAGAAAGCCGGGGGCGTCCAGTTACGCGGCCCACTGGTCGCGGGGAGCTGTACTGATGATGCTGGTTGCCGGCTAGCCCTGGAGCCGCCAGCTAACCAGACAGTCGGCGGGTAGCCAGGAGGGCTATCCGCGGTGCGATCCGGGAGAAAAGTCCGGAAAACAGCTCGTAGCGGCAGGTTGTTGCTGGGCGATGGTAGCCAGGAGTATCAGTGGAGCAGCGGGTGAGTGAGAAATCTGTCGTCTGTCATAAAGTAATCCAAGCTGATGCCAGGTGACGAAGTGGGTAAAAGTTGACAGGTAGAAAGCTACGTACTTAGTACACACTTAGTATAAAACAAAACAAAACTAAAGAAAAAGATACTAAGTCGCATAGAACTAAAACTAAGGAAGGAGAAGCGGCGAACAAGCGAGACGCCAGCGTCCTCTCACAACCGGAAGCAAAACTAGCCAATTATTGACAGTTGCACATGCCTCATTAATTCAGCTACATTCTCTTATCGGACTGCCATTTTGCCCGAATGCTCAAATATCCGTGGACAGGGTATCATCAACTACATTGTCACCACTCCTAAACCTGTATTCTTCAAGAGTGTAGACACAAAGGACAACAGACACACAGGCATCTACATTGCTGATCAGCTGAAAGTGGTCATCAATGATCTTGGACCAGAGAAGGTTTTTGCACTTGTGACTGATAATGCGGCAAATATGAAGGTTGCCTGGGAACACGTGGAGGAGACCTTCCCTCATATAACAACCATTGGCTGTGCTGCCCATGCTCTCAATCTTCTCCTTAAAGACATAATGGCACTAAAGACAATGGACACTCTATACAAGCGAGTGAAGCAAGTTGTCAAGTATGTGAAGGGCAAACAAGTAGCTTCAGCAACTTATCTGTCAAAGCAAAAGGAAAAAAACAAAAATACCACGCTGAAGCTCCCCAGCATCACACGATGAGGTGGCGTTGTCATCATGTATGACAGTCTTTTGGATGGAAAGGAGTCCCTGCAAGAGATGGCCATATCCCAGACTGCAGGCATCGAAAGTGACATAAAGAAAGTCATGTTAGATGATGTGTTTTGGGAAAGATTGTCCAGCAGTCTGGGAATCCTCAAACCAATTGCAGCAGCAATAGCCAAGATAGAGGGTGATGGTGCCATCTTATCAGATGTCCAGTGTCTTTTTGCAGACCTCAAAGAAGACATCCAGACAGTCCTGCCCACTTCCCTACTGCTTAAAGCAGAGGAAACTGCTGTTGTGAAGTTGCTAGAAAAGCGCAGGGAGTTCTGCATGAAGCCGTTGCATGCAGCAGCATACATGCTGGACCCAAAATATGACAGGGATTTACTCTCTGGGGAAGAGATGAGCAGTGCTTACACCGTTATTACAGCCTTGTCAGACCACCTGGGCCTTGATAAAGGCAAAGTACTTGGCAGTTTGGCAAAGTACAGAACAAAGCAAGGCCTTTGGGAAGGGGATGCAATCTGGCAGTCATGCCAGCATATATCTGCAGCCACCTGGTGGAAGGGACTTTGTGGATCGGAGGCTCTTGCACCTATAGCCTCCATCATACTCCAGATCCCACCATCATCAGCTGCCTCAGAGCGAAACTGGTCCATGTTTGGGAACACACACACACAAAGGTGCGCAACAGGCTCACAAATCTGAGAGTGGAAAAATTGGTTGCTATTCGGGCTAACCTGAGGCTCTTTGAGCCTGACAAAGAGCCATCCTCCACAAGGCTGGACAGTGACTCTGAAGAGGAAGAGTTAGAGTCCGATGTTGAGGAAGTGGACATGCAGGATGTTGAGACCCACGAATGCCTACTGCCTGAAAGGGTTTAGCAAGAAAATGAGAAGCTTGAGAAGCTCTAGGGAAGCTGACTTTTTTTTATGTGCATGTGGATTGGGACTTTTTTGGAGAGATTTATTTAACATTTTGAATGGGACTTTGTTTGGATTTTTGGATTAGGGGGATGCATTTGTGTTCATTTTTGAGTAAAATTTAACTCATTCTGTTTGATTGTTCAACTTATAAATAAATCTGTTTTAATTGTATCTGCTTTAATTGTATTATTTTGCTTATAACTAAACAATTATTTTTGCTTAGATATGATACCTTTCCACTAAATTACCCTCAATTCCCATAAATTCCCATTAAATTCCCATGAATTCCCATAAATTCCCATAAATTCCCATAATTCCCATGGAAAGTTTCCAATTTGGAATATTTCCAAAATTCCCGAGCTTAACTTCCCATGGAAATTTACCGGAAACTTTCCGGAAATTTACCGGAAATTTTCCACCCCTTTGCAACCCTACTCAGGAGACACATAAGGCAGGTCTCCGCCACACATCTGAGAGACAAAGAGCATATTTTATCTCAGTCTTTAAACTGCTGTACCCCTAGGTTTTATATTAGCTTTATAATATCATTTAATTTCTCTATGACTCATTCTCGGGGGCTGCAGAGAGGCATCACGCTAAAAATATTTTAAAAATTGAGATAAAAAAAAAAAAAAAAGGCAAGTCCTCTCCCTGGTAAATCTTGATGTAAGCCTGACAAGAAAGCGCTCACAGTTAAGTTTGGCAGTGAACCAAACACAAGAGAAACGCCAAAAGAGACCCACGGAGGCACAAACACGAGAGGCGAGTTACCTTGAAGTACTCCAGCAGGCCTCTGCAGGTGACTTTGTTTCCATTGATCTCCTTCTCGGCCAGGTTGTCGGGATGCAGGAGATCGGGGATCAAAATCTTCAGCTGCTCTTTGAACTCTGGTGCCACCGCTGACAAAACCAACACAAGGACTTGGAACCCGAGTACTGTCAACCGCCGCCGTTCATTTTGTACTACGGCATGCTGGTTTTTGCAGTAAACTTCAACTGGGAATGGGAAGTTAACAACTTGAAGCAAGCACACTTGGCCTCTTATTTAGAGAACTGTGCGAGCGAGTCTTCATTTTGTTTACTTACAGAGCTGCTACGTAATATGGCTCCTATTTATCCAGAATACTACAAAATGTTTTTAAATGTGTTGAATTGATATTTCACACGATTTAATGTACCGAAAAAAAATATAAAAACGACTTCTCACCATTAAGTTGTCCTTCAAAAGTCGGGCTGGTGGCAACTCTCAAACCAGGGTGTGGCAGCAGGAAGCAGGAAATGTTGGTGAAGCAGGAGTGGATGTGCTCCCTCACCGTTTGCAGCTCCTCGTGCTGGGCCTCCTTGACCTTCAAGAAGAACAAAGCGAGGAAGTTCATCTCCCAGAGGAACCCAAAGCTTGCTCGCATTTGCTTCTGCCTTGTGTTACCTGTAATCGTTTCTCCAGGAATTCGTTGCCTCCTTTAAAGCCGTACGTGTACTCGTAGGGGAAGCTCCAGTCGCGGATGAGGAACATCAAGGACTGTACAGCACAGGGTAAAAGGAAGGTTACAAGAGATGCATCAGAACAAAACAAAAAAAGTGTCGGGAAATGTTGTCATACCTGGAAAGGCTTCAGGAAGATTTCATCCAAGGCCAGCCGGCCGTACTCGGTGAAAAGCTGCCAGACAGACAGTTACACAAGACTTGAATCATTCCATGGGAAAAAATTCAATGGTCAGAAGCACAATTAACCCTGATTAATAAAATAGCACAAACTGAACAGCAATGACGATTTCAACTTTTTTAAACATCTAAAGAAGAAAAAAAGGACTTACACATTACATGTATGCTAATACAATATGTCGATCACAATTACACATTTACAGTAAATTTATGCAAATATATATATGTATATTTGCATTCATGTGACTTCACCAAGTTAGTTACCTGTAGGTGCTGCAGGTCATCTTCTTGGATGTTCTGGGACAAATTGTAAATCTACAAACAAGAAACCACATCAACGAGAAACAATGTCAGTGTGACACCAACTGGGAATTAAAAGAATCTGCTATCTGCGATATATGCCAACAATTTGCGCTGAAAGTTCATCAGGAGGGCTGTGGGAAATGATCCACAACAAATATTCCATTTCAGTGTCGTCAATAAAGTACTTAGTGGCAGGATGAACACTTCAATGCTCTTCCACTAGATGGCACAAGATGTATTCACTTGAGACATTTTGCTTTGGGCTTTGCCCAGTCTCGCCATTCTAATCCTCGTTCGAGAAAGTTGTGAAAAATACAAAAACGCCAGTCAGTTAGCATTCAAGATTTTAGAGAAAGTGATCTTGTGTAACGGTCATTTCACAATGCATATTCATCTCGAAACTTCGACTTTTTCTGAATATTGTATGCGCCTTGGTTTAGAATTAATTAATAAGGACAATCACCTGAATGGAGCTGGTCATGGTGCTGAGGGCAAAGATGGTGGCACAGTCTTTCACTGTGGACCGGTTATCAAAAGCTCCCTGAGTGTCCATAAGCATTACTGCCACCTGCAGGAGCACACACGCAAAACACAAGAAGATAGGTGATCACTTTGGTTTCGTTATTATTGCAGCATAAGTACCCTTGTTAAAAAATAAATTCAAAAAAATACCCAAGGTGGCGGAAATGATGAACATTGGCAAAAAACAGTCAGTGTTAGCACAAACCCTTCCGTTTTCTGCAATACAAAGAAAACGCCCTCCCTCCCTAATGAACATCAGAGCTTTATTTGGCATCAGTCACGGGCACTTTAAACAGCGTCGGACTTTGCATGAATTTGAATGCGATTTTAATCCAAACAGGCACGGCGCCAATTACAAGAGTGTGTATCCTTGTGCAATCGCCTCTTGCGATACATTTTTGTTGTGCTCAACTGAGTTGTATGGGCTACAGGAGAATGTTTTATACAATTGCCTCACTTTTTATACTTCACTAATTGGCCATTTGAATAGGGGTGTGTGAACTTTTTGGTGACAAAATGGTGGCTATCTTGTTTCTATGTCATCTCCTTGTGTTGCGTAGGTGTGCTTAATATTCTGGCGCTTCACATGTCCGGCGCACGGTGACCACCTCGCTTCCATCACTTTTCTGGATGGGGAAGACCTCGCTCCAGATCTGGATGCCGGTCGTCTCCGGTTCCGAGCCACCTCGCCAGGAGAATCCCGTCAGGGGCTCGTCGTCGTTACCCAGCCAGTTTTCGTCACCCTGCGGTTTACGCGACGAGGAGAAAGAGGTGAGGTCAAACTACCCTGGGGAAAGTGCTGAGTATAAAAAGGCAGTAAACCCAGTGGCGCCACTAAAACAAAACAAATCAGCTGGGTGGTGAACTCCACCCTGGCTGTCATCCTGAATCACATCTTGTCCACAAACTTGTCAGTTTGCATGTTGCAGCAGGGAGGGGCAACATCGTGTGACCTTGTACTTTTTCGGTTCAACCCTACTCTGTAGTCACATTACAGGCCCAAGTGGCTTGATAGTTTTTGAAAAAGTGAGGTCTGCCATTGCTCACCTTTCTGTACATGTATCGCAACATGAAGTCGAGCAGGAAGCTCTTGCCCTTCCTGAAGGCGCCGGCCACCGAAAGCACCACCACATTTTTGTCTCGCACGGTCGGGGTCAAGAGGACGCGCTCGAGCGCTTCCTCGTCCAGCGTAAAGGAGTGATCCTCCTTGCACACCGTCACTATCTGAACTGGGCCCGGTTTGCTCCCCATTGCTGCTGCCTGTGGGAACAACCACACCGTCAACAGTTGCACAACATCACAAGCCAAAGACAACAATGAAATGGAATATTCAAATTTTTTTTGACGTTTTACCAAATTTACTTTGTTCAGCAAATACTATGTGTTCTGCCTGTAGTTCATATTATCATTGTTATTAAGGAAGCAAATAAGAAGTTATTTTAGTCATATATTTTTAAACTATTCATTCGAGGACAGTAGTTATTAGGGGTGTAACGATACATCGATACACATCGATTAATCGATATAATGCTCTACGATTTATTGGCATCGATGCTAAAGGTAAACATCGATTTATATCGCCGTGTTTGACCTCGGACATTAGACACGACTTTATTTTGAAATCCAGTTCATTGTTGCTTGCTTCCTCTCTCCGGGAGCAGTGCGCCCGGCGTTGTTGTGTTGTGAGCAGAGCACGCGCGTGAAAGGGGAGGCGACAACTAGTACGCGGCTCCTGGGCTGGTGCTCTGGCTAGTGTCCAAAGAGACGAGGAAATTTGCTCCCCTTTAGGCTTCAAGTCATTCGTTTGGGAGCACTATGGATTCCAAAGAAAAGATGGCTCAACGGACAAGACACGTGCAGTTTGTAAATCCTGCCATGCGGTGATCAAATATTCAGGGAGCACAAATCTCGCCGCACATTTAAAGAAAAAACACGACATCAAAGTTCAGTGTTAAAATAAGCACTTTGTATACTACAATACTCTTGTAATTACCTAAATAAAGAGTTTGCAGTACCTTGTTGATTTTGCGTATGAATTGTTATAAATCAGGATATTGTTCTATATTTTTTATTTAAAAAAAAAAAAAATCGATCGTAGAGCACTATATCGCGATATATCGTGAATGAATCGCAGCAGGCTTTAAGATATCGGCAAATATCGTATCGTAGTTCTTTATATCGATATTATATCGTATCGTGAAAAAACCCGCGATTTACACCCCTAGTAGTTATCTTTCTTTCTGTCAAAGCTAAATAAATAGGGATTTTTGCATGAAATTTCAGAATTAACTTAAAATGCCATTTGTGTTAAGCCACAGAGCCACATTTATGAATTTTTACATTGGTTAAATTAGTTAGTTCATAACTCGGATTGCAATGTCTTATGGGAAGTAAATTTTTGTGTGTTTTGGGGTGTTCTCTTGTATTGAGGGGTGCTGGTTGGCCGCTGTTCCTTTTTTTTCCTTTGTCTTTTAGCTTTGATTTGCTTTGATGTCTTTTATCTTGAGCACTTTCTGACTTTCTTTGTGGCGCCGTTGTGTGGCAGCCTTGAGAGAGCCTATCGAGTTACGCTCATGCCATCTGTGTGTCTTTCGTATACCCACTCTGTGGTATGGATACTGCTGGGGCCTGAATTTCCCCACCCTTGGGGATCAATAAATATTCAATCAATCAATAATTTGATGGAGTGCTATAGTTATCAATGTTTTAAGAAACAATTATTTTATCGATTATCCGATTGATTATTAGAATATCTATTGTTTCTGCCTTAATAAATGACATAATAAAGGAGAAAGATTTTTTTTCGTTAGTCCTCATTGAGACATGATCACTATCGAAGAGGTTTTGTTTGGACTTTTTTGTAAAATAATTATTTGATGAATCATTTCATTAGTGTTTGATTTCAGTGTATGGCTAATGGATTTCATGCATGAAATTCCTGTGAATCCTCAAATGAGTAACAAATGCAGGGACTGAAGCTGTGGTGAAATTACAGTACTTGCATGAGTAATTCATTTTGAAGTGATAGTGATGGTCGGCTTACTTTTAGTTTCTGGACGTCGAGGCGTGTGCTTGGTAGTGGAGCCGCCGCCAGAAGAAAAACCCACACGGAGGCAGAAGGTGGAAAACAGGCGGGAAAATTCTCTTCTCGCGCGCGCAGCAGAAAAATATAAAATAACAATACAATACCGACCGTCGTACTGACACTCCTAGTCCTTCAGTAAGGTTTGGGGGGGAGAAAGAGAATCTTGTCCGTTAAAATGACTGCTATCTCAAGCTAGCTAAGAGATAAGTAACCAGCAGCTAGCTCTGTCTGCCCTCTCTCTCGAGACCGAAAAACGGCGCTCTCTCGGTGCCTTTTCGCTGCCAAACTAAAACAATTTAACACAGACGACGAAAACACATAGAAACACACAAAAAAAACCACCGCAAAACACAAAGCCTTGTGTCGGAAATTTTGTCGGAGCTAGAGGTGCGTGCAACCGCTATGATCGCGATTTGTCCCGTTTACTTTGATGTGATTGACCAATCAAAATCGTTGAACTCTCTTGATTCTCATTGGTTAAATTCATGTCACCCCATGTCAGCCCATCTCCCCCAGTAAAAAAGAAAAGAGAAAAAAACGTAAAGTTGATAATAAGGCAATGCCATGGTGTGTCATTGAGTTAAAAGTCAATGATTATATAATAATTATACGATAATCATTGATTTTATTATGAGATATTTTATATCTAATATATATCTGTATACACACACACACATACATACATATATATATATATAGAAAATACATTCATCAACGACATTGACAATGAAAATATAGTAAGTTACTTTTCTATTTACAGTACCATACTGGCTATTGTGATTTTTTTACAGTACTGCTTCGACTACTTTGTTTTTCACTGTAATACTTAAACTACTGTGATTTTGTCATGTTTACGCTGTCTAACTGTAACATTTACAGCGACTTACTGTAATAGTTATTCACAGTAAGGTTACTGTGTTAAATACAGTAAACAACTGTGGATCTCACAGCCATTTGTTACAGTGTGACAAAGTGTGAAGAATGTCACAAGTTCATTATAGTTGGTAATGCTGAGTGAGTTTCATGTTGCTACTCAGGCTTACTTTGCCGAGCAAACTAGTTCCTTGCCTGCTGTTTGAAACCCCAAAAGAGCCTGTCCATGACGCCATCAAAGAAACATTAGGAAGAGTTCAGGACAAGATATTAACTACGCAGTGTATGTACACTTGGCGACGCCCCAACCTACACATGGTCACAATGCGCAGCTCTGTATTAATTAGAAAATGTGCACGCTTCGATGGCTGTCACACTTTGTGGCTTTAGGCTAAGCGTCTCACTGTCGATTGGACGGCCTTCAAGGAGCTCCTTTGTTATTGGCGCTTCTGTGGAGGAACAAGACAGCTCCCACCATGAGGAGCACAACAGGCACTTTCTCACTTGGAAAAGATGAGAAAACATTTGGGCCACATACTTGTACATACTAGTACTGTATCTTACTCGTATGTTTTTTTTTTTTACACAACTAATGCCTTAGTTGCATAACTACCAATGGGCAATTTGGTACTACAAGAGGGTCAGCTAGCGTCTACTAGTTGGGCCAAATAGTGTTACTAGTACTGCACTGTACTTGAAACATGTACTTGGAGGTACACTTGCCGTGTTATTATTTACCAGCGAGGCACATTTGCTCTTCCAGCCCACGGAATTGATTGATTGATTGATTGATTGATTGAATATTTATTGATCCCCAGTGGTGGGGAAATTCAGGCCCCAGCAGTATAGTATCCACACCAAAGAGTGGGTATACAAAAGACACACAGATGGCATGAGCGCAACTCAATAACTCTCACAAGGCTGCCACACAACGGGGCCACAAAGAAAGTCAGAAAGTGCTCAAGATAAAAGCCATCAAAGCCCATCAAAGCTAAAAGACAAAGGAAAAAAGTAACAGCGGCCAACCAGCACCCCAAATACAAGAGAACACAAAACACACAAAATAGCCTCCACGGGGTCCATCGACAGGTGTAAGGGCAGTCCAGTTCAACGGCGCCCAATGGACCGTGGTCGTGAATCGGTGAAAACATCACAAAGCAGGCAAACGTGTGAGCAGCTTCCCGGGCACCCAGCCGGGGCACGTGCAGATGGTCACCACGAGGCTAGCATGGCGAAAGTCGTTGGTACCGACGAGCACGAGGGAGCGGACTCCCCACAGGGGTTGCGGCTGCAAGGCCAAGGCGAGGGACACGGTCATCACTGGCCTGATAAGCAGGAAGCCGTCGTAGTTGCGCCGGCTCAACCGATGATCCCGGTCCCAGGAAGAAAAAATTAATAAAATATCCGATCCGAAGAGATACCAAGGTGCGGTAGAAGGCACCAGCATCGCCGAATGGACAAAAGGACAGAAAGAAAAAGGAGAAAAGAAGGAAATAAAGAGGAAAAGAGAGAGCACTGCTGGGAGGCAGCCACTCACGGCGCCATACCAAGAAAAAAAAAAAAAATTGAATTGTCTTATTTGTGAGGACATTGAGCATCTTAGTACAGAAGATGGAAGTGGGAGATGAAATATATGGAGGGGGAATTCAAACACCTTGGGTGTGGTTCTCAGAGGTAACCTTCATTACGCGTTTCTGTGTTGAACACGAGTTATTCAATATCAGGTTTTCGTAGTTTGTAGTAAATGACGTCCAGTGCACACGCACGCACACTAAACAGTATTAAGTACCGTATTTTCCGCCCTATAAGGCGCACCTAAAAACCTAAAATTTTCTCAAAAACCAACAGTGCGCCTTATAGTCCGGTGCGCCTTATAGGCCGGAAAATACGGTATATTTTTTTAGCTTTCGCCCAATAAAGCGCATGCTACGCGTTTTCACTATTTATACACATCACATATCAAAGCGGGACAGATGTCTGAATTGAATTAACATTAGCATTTGACAACTAATGCACGCAGACAACAATAACAGTAAAGGAAAGGCTAACGTTTATTAGCTATCTGCAGCGGTTAAGTCGCAACACAAATTTTGCACAACTGACAGCATCGTAGCAATATAAGTTTAAAGGAAAACTTTACCTCAACTGTGACTTTGTTTCCCTCCCTGGCTGTGAATTGTTGTATAAAAGCTCTTAAAAGACTTCGACGGGTTTTAAGACGAACTCGTTACATTGGATCTGCTCACACCAACGTAACTTTTTTTTCTCTCTCCAACACTGGCATGAAAACAACCATGTCAATTTATTCCAGGCGAAAATCCTACACACTTCCGGGTTTAAAGCCACGTGGGACGTTTTGGGAAATGTAGTTATAATGCACTCGTGAGCGATTGGCACAGTTATTGTTTAAACTACAACTCCCAGCGTGCACCATAATAGTTTTTTACTTGGGAAATGTTGTTTTTCACGTAGTGTGTGTGTGTGTGTGTGTGTGTGTGTGTGTGTGTGTGTGTAGTATTTTCGGGAATCACGGTCATGGGATACGGTTTTACACAAGATGATGATGATGATGATGATGATGATGAAGTGAGAGGATTCACCGTAACGGAAGAACTGTCAAAATAACTCCAAAAAATAAGTGATTTTTATTTCTTGAATCATGACAAATTACTGTGATATAAAACTGATCAGGGCGGCTCGGTGGCGCACTTGGGTAGCACGTCCGCCTCACAGTTAGGAGGGTGCGGGTTCGATTCCACCTCCGGCCCTCCCTGTGTGGAGTTTGCATGTTCTCCCCGGGCCCGCGTGGGTTTTCTCCGGGCACTCCGGTTTCCTCCCACATCCCAAAAACATGCTTGGTAGGCTGATTGAACACTCCAAATTGTCCCTAGGTGTGAGTGTGAGTGCAAATGGTTGTTTGTCTCTGTGTGCCCTGCGATTGGCTGGCAACCGGTTCAGGGTGTCCCCCGCCTACTGCCCGATGACGGCTGGGATAGGCTCCAGCACGCCCGCGACCCCAGTGGGGACTAAGCGGTACAGAAAATGGATGGATGGATGGATGGATAAAACTGATCAGTTTTCCTGTGCGGCTCTTGTAAATGAATGTAAGGAACATGCAAAACTGTAAAACAAAACAGAAAAACGTGAACACAATTATGTTACTCCACGTTAGCACTAAAATATGAACAAGAAAAGTAAATCAGTCAACAAAAATGCTGATTGATTACAGGGAAAATAAAGTACAAAAAGGGCATAGAAAGTGACATGTCCTACTGAACCAGAAAAAAAGACACTATAGTCACAATAACAGAATGACATTTTATTTGTTAGATTAGAAAAATGTGTAAGCAAAAATACTTTTTACATGATTTTCCACTACTAGTGCCACTTTTGGCCTACTAGTATTCAATCAAACCTTATTAGTAAACTACCGTCTTGCACTATTAAAACCACTTGGTGTAACTAGTGACCTGTAGCCCGGATCCGTTATCGAGGATTTTGACTATACGTCATCCAGCTCTAGGTCTATGTAGTACCATACTGTTTGTCCTCGGACAATTTTGACGTACTAGTAGTACTGAGCCACTGAGGGGCTTACTTCATTTTTGTCATTTTGCAGGAAATTTAAACATGTAAAAGTGTTTGGAAAACACTTATAAGTGTCTCAAAACATTTGTCTACTGTACTTGGTGCATTGATCAAGTGCTTAAAATCAAGTGATGCAGACTAGTAGTACCCATATCAGAAAAAGCTACAAGTTTGCAATCATTGGGCAGTGATGTTGTCACCTATAAGAATACAACAAAGACTCAGATGGCTATTGATATCCGCTCCCTGCTAAATCCAGCAGCGAGCCGGCCGCCTCCTGCGCCTCGGCGTCCAGCTGCAGAATCTCCACCGTCTCCAGGTCCAGCTCAGTGTCGTCGGGCAAGACCAGATACTGGTACTCGGGGGACTGGTAGTAGTGCAGCTCGATGTAGCCGCTGTCGCCCAGTGGGTCTTTGTCCAAATCCCCGCCCAGATCCTCCGCTTGGTATTCCACTGGCTCGATGGCCACCAACTCCTCGTGCTCCGGTGTCAAGGGGAAATCCGGGTGGTCGGAGAAAGCGGGATTATCCTGGCTGGGGCTGTGGGGCGACGGCAGCGACAGCATCAGGGTGTGAGGGAGGCAATCTGGAAGGGACAAAAGACCGCAGCCTGCATACATTATTATATTCATACATACAGACATAACTTACACATATATAAATACAAATTGGAAATACATGCTACAGGATAGTAGCAAAGCTCTACACGACTTTAGTCCAAATCAAATTCCTCCTCCTAACCTTAACTCCCGCTTACTTGACATCACGATGCTGAAGGATATCAGCAGAGCACTACTTTTGTCTCAACTAAACCTCTCAACTGACTTCATTTGAGTTCCTTGACAAGATGTCATTAGATAGCTAGGAAGCACTATTTTCATCCAAATAAAACAGATTCAATTTACTTGATCATTTCTTTGACAGATGAGCACAAAAATGACAAACGGTGCTATTTTCCTTTGCAAATAACTGGGTCATATGAAGAAATTGCGCAAGTATAAATTTGTGAAAACTTCACTTCAAATCTTACGGGTTCACTTTTGCTTTAAAAAACAAAACAAAAACAAAGCGTTCCATGTTTTTATGTAACCAAGATTCCAGCAGATGGTGGCAAAAACAACAAATAGGTGAGTTTGTCAGAATATAGGCGAACAGGTTACCAAAAATATGAACCATAATCAAATAGACAAAACTATGTGAATGAGGACCCGTGACTATGTGGGGTTCAATAATGCCACAAGATGACGCTAAAGCAATGTTGTTTTTTTAAATCATTATTACCCTAGGCTTTCAGCTAAAATGGTAAAATAAAAAAACATTTGGGGATATTTACCACAATACTTGATTATTTCAATCAATTACATTGGCGCACAAGAGGCACATTTCGCAGAGAAAAGTGGACATTATTTGTAAAGAAGCTCTTGATGAGCCCATATGGAGGTCCGCATGTCAAAGGCGCTCAACATTAAGGAGCCTATTGGCTCGTTACCACGGAAATAGAAGGTTGTAGCCATGGTAACAGAAGGCAAACACAGGAACAATGTCGGTGACATGCTGAGAACGTCGGAGAGAGGCTGAAAAGGCGGCGGCAGTAAAAGTGACAGCAAGCGCTGTTACACCGCTGATAAAATATCCTATAGGCTCAAATTCATAAAGGCTCACAGGCGGGTGACTGGGTTTAAGTTGACTCATTACCCGCGGCGGGTGGGCGGGACCAGCAAGGCCCTACTAGAAGCCCTTAACTACAATTACAACCTACATTCTGACATTTGTTCCATTAAACCATATTTATTCATTAGATTGAAGCATTTCTATTGGACGAACTGCTTCCGGTACGCAATATATTTTTCTCCAATAAGATTTAACCCTCTGTGTATTGTCATGTCAACTTAATCTGCCCATGGACTTCACAGCGTATTTTAATTTTAATAAACAATTTGGTTTAATCACATTTCGATCTTGGCCTCACTATGTTCGTAAAAGTATTGTGAATTTTTTTATTAGATTGTATTTTTCCCTCCTTGACTTGTTTTCTTTTTGGGTACTAACCTGACATTTCCATGGAGTCGCACACTACAGACACGCCATAGTCCACGCCTTCCAACCTGGAATCCAATTTAAAAACATATCAGGTCAAAGCCCAACAATGGAGATGGTTAAATATTCATCTTAGAGGTTGGTCACAAATTGTACTCAGGAAAGAGTTTTGTTACTTTAGAATAGGATTCAAATAAGAGTAGAAAAAGAATTACTTGACTAATAGTAAATATAATTGAGCTATTTTTGTCACTTTCAAGGTAATTGAAGAAAACCCACACCCTCTTAACTGTGAGGTGAGTGTCCTAATCAATGTGCAACAATGCCACCCTATGAAATAAATAAATAAATAAATAAATAAATAAATAAATAAATAAATAAATAAATAAATAAATAAATAAATAAATAAATAAATAAATAAATAAATAAATAAAATGTTTACAGTATATTTAATTTTATCAGGTCAGTAAAGTTATGAATAGTTACACAACTTTACACACACACACACACACACACAGGTGACTTTTACTGTCCAATAACTGGACCAATTTACATTACCATGATGATGACTCCCATATGACTCTTGCAAAACATCTCAGAAAAAAAGCCAGTGTGTCTGAATGTCGTTTTTCATATTTTATCAATTTTATGCTATGTGGACTGTTTGAATTTAGACCACAATAACTCCAAACCCTTTTTTCCCTAATCCCCATTTTTTCATCTTTCTGGCATCCTTAATTATACTAACAAAAATGACACAAATGGGGTTATTTTAGTTTTGTTCACAGTGGTTTGATTATACCAATAGATGAAATTTCAACAAATGAAATGGAAGAAATGTGTCGGACAAATGATGAAAGTGTGATTGCTCTTACAAGGCAGGTTTGCTTATGAGGCTGCTGCTGTTGCTGTGGTAGGCGTGCGTCTTCCGAAGAACTTCCAACAGCGACGTTCGATGATCTGGATTCACGCGCCACAGAGATCCTTTCCCTGCCGACTGAAAACAACCGCACAAGAGTAGAATAAGTGGAATTTCCCTGTGTGGGACAAACAAAGGAATATTTGATCATTTAAAAGCCCGCTACATAGATATACATTTGATCCTGACCAAAAGCATGTTTTACATTACCTGCAAGTAACAGGTCATTATTACACAATAGAAAAAGTTTGGGTCCAAAAATCAAACCTTGTGGCAATCCGTAATTGATGTTTTGATTTTGTATTACTTATAAGAATAAAATCACTGATCACTGCAATAATGCCAAAAGTCAATTACTAATTTTGATGGGTAAAGATGATGAGACAGTCACGGCATGAATTAAAAGTTGTGTCTCAATGCATCACGATAGATTTAGTTCTGCAGGTAAGACGTGGGTGTTATTGCACTGCACCTACCTGACTTTTGTCCCTATCCATGCGGCAGAAGCTCTTGCTCAAGGACAGATTGTGCCTGACCGAGTTCCTCCACCCTGCGCTGGCCGTCTTGTAGTAGGGAAACTTGTCCACAATCCAGCCGTAAATGTCCTTCACCGGCAGCCTCTTGTCCGTTGAGTCCTCTATGGCCATGAAAATCAGGCTACTGAAGGAGTACGGCGGCTTGGCTGAAGCGGGGTCCCGTATGGATTCCTCCCGGGTCTGAGGCAGCGTCACTTTAGGAATCGGCTGGAGTGGGAGAAGGTTGCCCCGTTGGTGTAACCAGCTGAGGCACGTCAGGTCATCCTGGTCCCACGTGCCCGGGGGACACTCCAGATGTTGGGACACCATGCATTTAGAAAGCGGGGAGCAGTAGGAGGAGGAGGAAGAAGAGGAGGAAGATGGGAGCGACTCAGCTGTGGTCGGTGACGGCGGGAAGGAGATGGGTGACAGGGGAAGGGAAGTCATGTGGCAAGAGGAGGAGAAAGGGCCCCCAAAAGCAGCAGGACAAGGGCATAATGGCGCCAGGGTGTGGCACAGGTTCTCCATCATTCACGACGACCTCTGGGGGGGGAAAAATGCCACTGGGAAAAAATGTGGGCTAATTCCATTTCTGACATGATCAATAAATCCTGGTCTAAATAAAGGTTTGGTACTCAATTTGGGATATTGGGGAAGTCCAGTATTGCTCTCAGCACTTTTCCTGATTTTTATTACCAACATTTAACAAAGTGACATTCAGAGACTATTATGTCGCACTTTCTGAAAAAGTGAGAGTTAATAGTCGTAATAATCTTCATAGTAATATTTTCCTTCTATGAAAATAGCTCCCTAATTCAAATAAAAGTGTAATCCAAATCCAAATAATTATATTCAACTCTAAGGAAAACTACTATTTTTGTAAAACTATCCAAATGAAGTAATCATTACTGTACAAAACACTAGCATTAAACACATAAATGCTAATCGCTAGGCTGTGTGACCATGGAGTTTGCCATTGTATATTAGCATTCACATTGTGGAAGCTATATTACGACTGAATGCAAACTATGTAATTGATTTTGTTTATTTTGCAAAGGAGTTAACGCAACCAAAATCAAAGAGACGACAAAAGGGCCACAGTTCTCACAAGATATACACTCACAAATAATACACACTCATGTGTAATTTGTGAGGTTTTTTTTTTTGGTGGGTGTTTTAAATATTGATGGGTAAAGAAAGAATGGGCACAGGGAAAAAAATCATTTTCTCATTCAGGGTCAAAGACGTGGAGGCTATCTGTTAAAGTGGCTGTCAAGACACACACTCACACATTTTTTTCCATCCATTGTATTTATGCAACTCCTACTAAAATGTAGCACTTGCATGTAATACGACATAATTGAGTTGGTCAAAATAGTTTTTATTAAATATATGGAGTTAGATCTGCGTTACAGACTTTTCAAAAATCTCAGACAAAAGAAAATGTATATAAAAGCTACATTATATTTTGGTCGGGTGGCGGTCTGGAGACTGATTATTGCGCCTCGATTCAGTTGGTAGTTATCCATTTGCTTCAGCCTCACGACTGATGTGCATCCACTAGAACGTTCATAGTCCGTCCGATGTTCATGGCAGTCTCGGGAACACGCGCCATGTGCTGGGCACACTCAAAACTAACGTAATCGGGCACGAGAGTGCGTGTGCGTTACAGAACCCACTGCGCGCCTTCAAGGCGCAGAGTGGTTCAAATGGCAAAACGCACCGCAATCTAAACTTTCCATTCTCTCTGTGTAGGTAAGAATTTGAAGCCGCCCTTTTGCTCTCAGGCGAGCCACTCGACTTTGCTTTATTAGTGTGTGCAGAATAAAATAAAATGATATATAACTCACTAGAGTGCCGTCAAGTTCCCTCTTCGTCGGCTTCAAGGTGGATTTTGAAGACCTGAAACTTGGAGCCGCAACACGTCTGCCTCGCTCTCCGTCACTCGCTCCGTGTGCGTTGACTTTAGGTTGCCATGGAAACCGAAAAGGACGCTTTGCAGCCGGCGCGTGGACGGCTGGCAGGCGTGCGCGCTCCCGACTACAACGCTCAACGTCACAAAAGACAGGAACATGATACAAAGTTGCCATCTAGCTTTAACTATGATACTAGTTAGACTGTGTGAAATGAAATATCTTACTAGTAGGACATACGTTTATGTTGGGGCTGGAAGAGCTAGCTGCCCATATTTGATGTGAATGCTTGTTTGTACTGTATATGACTCCTGCGATTGGCTGGCGACCAATCCAAGAGAGGTACCTCTCATTAAAGGTCAGCTGGGATAGCCCCACTCGTGACCCTCTACAGGCAGAATGGAAAGAAGTAGGGGGGAAAAAAGTGTTTTAACAGTACTGAGATCAAACGGAATTCGAATAGTTTTTTTTTAGTATCCACGAATGACCTCTCACCGCACCAAAAAGGATTTCGGATTTTTATAGATGCCTCAAGATGGCAGCAGTAAAGCACTACATGAAGCTGCCCAGTTTATGAAAATCAATCCTTTAACACCAAGATGCCACAAGATCGTGCCAAAGAGGATCAATCAGTTATTCAGCCGGAGAACATAAACAGTGAATAGGTGAAATTTTCAGCAACGAACAGTATAAGTTGACTTCCTCGAAAAATCCGTGATGATCAAATCTGATGTGCTCGGGATCCCTGAACTGTCACTCGGCTAAAGAGTCGAGTTGAAACAAAAATACAGTCAGCATTTCATGTGGATCCACTGAACAAGAGTCCACAATGGCCCACAATTGAATACACAAAGTTGAATACATTTCTTTTCTACAAAAAATCCAGAGTGTCATGCTATATTTATATTTCAGATCAATAAAAATCCAGAAAATGATTGGGAAATGGTGACATCATCATACCAAAATTTATGGAAAGCTCATTCCACATTATTGATGTATCTCGAGCAGGATTCAGTGTCACATTTGGATTACCAGTCAGTAAATAAATCGTACTGGTTAACTCCTGTGCAGATTGAGTAACACTACTCGGTCCAACTCGTAGTTCTGTTTCACATGCTAGTAGCCTCCTCATCAAGGATGACAAATGCAAACGCGGCCGTGCGTGAAGTATTTATCACATATCCTTCAAATCTGGGTTTAAGGAACTGCTACGCTCTTTATCCTGTGCGGTATTACAATTTTGCGGAGTAACGTCTATCCCGCACGATTAGTCCAACTTTTAGCCGTCTAATACACAATTAAACCTCGATACTAAACTACTGTGGTATACTATTATCATCTCTAGGCATGTGTCACATACTAGTCAACGTCTGAACCCATCTATTCATCCATTCGTTAGTATCCTCAAAATACCATCTATTCGTTTCTTTTTTTTTTTTTACTGATATGCAGTAGTTTACTAGTGCAATAGTAGAACGATATGCCTAACTAGAATTGTTTTTTCAATTCCACGACATTTCTGCATACTAGTCTGACAACTCTGGCGTACTTCTAGGACAACGAGGTTACTCGTGATCCGAAACTGTGCACAAAATGGCATCTGGTCAGGCAAAGCAGTCGACCATCCATTTAGTACTATATTAGATGGCCAAACATTGCCCTAGGAGTGGGAGGAGATCTAATGAGACGGTTTATGAAGGATATGGGATAAATGACAGAAAAGAGTTTTACTTTTGACAAAGGAAACGAGTTGAATCCAATGATGAAACCAAGCTCTTAATTTGGCAGCCCTTGTTTTAACGAAAAATGTAACGACGGCAGAAAATGAGCTTTTGTCAAAATCACGGCACACTGAAGTATTTTATACGTTTCACACGATTTGGTTAACTCAAACACACAAGTTTCCTTTTTACAACTGTTTTGCTAGCTCAACGCGCGCGTACAAAACTCAGCGCGTGGAGAAAGCGGCGAGCACACAGTCACACACGTGCGCTAAAGCACTTGGACGAGCCCGCTCGCGTCAACGCCTCACAGTCACCTGACCAGGTGAGAGGTTAACCAGTAAATGATGATGGGCTGAAAGAGGGCGGTCACCATGGTGATGTACATGCGCACTTGGGGTTTGGCGCTGGTGTTGGTGGACATGGAGTCCGACGTCAGCGACGTCAGGATCTTCATTTTCAGGGAACGCACCTGCACACATTTCACAGTTTCATGACACGTTCGTTTTATTAGGTACACCAGTGCACTAACTACAGTGGTACCTTAACTTAAAGGGGAACATATGCACTGGCAACTCTTCTTGCCCACAAGTGAGAGAATTACAGGACTGTCATTGCGCCATTACCTTGAGTTGCACCATATTGAACTTGAACTCCCTTGTAGATCAATTCTTAGCTCACAGCAAAATCACAAAGAAATAAACAAATAGCAAAGGATTGTAGCAAGAAAATCTCAGGAGGTTTTAGCCCTTGTAAGGTACCACCGATTTCTTTATGTGAAGAGACTGAATGCTTACAATGAAGAACATAAGGGCACAAGAGGACCAGGCTAGCGCCACAAAGTAGCCGTCGCTGCCAAACAGCAAGCCGCAGAGCACGGTGAAGATCATTCTGGGGAAAGTATATCAATGTTTAGTAGCCCATAGATCACAAGAGGGACAGAGATATTGGCATACGACTTCTTGCCGTTACCATCAAACCATTCCAGTCGACCACCCGAAATATAATTAAATATTGCTAATTGCTCTGAAAAAAAACACTACATCAGCAACCCGAAACCAAGCAATAGCTTTTTTTTTTTTTTTGCACATACAAAATCCCATAAATTGCTTAAAATGATCCAGACACCAGTGATTTTATTTTTAATAGTCTAGCTGTAGAAACGGAACTCGGACATACACCAAAGACGAGTATTTCCATAATATTTACCCGACATATTTGTATCCGCTGTAGGCAAGAAGGTCAAAAGTGGAGAGGTCGCTGTGTACTGTCAGCAAGTACAAACTGAGGAGCATCACCAAGACCTCAATGATGACCCACACCAAGGCGGTGCTGGCGCAGAGTCCTAGCACCTCGGGACTGAACCTTAACCACAAGTCAATTCAACGCATCAACACGCTAGAAGGTGAGGAACTACAAAAAAAAAAAAAGAAAAGAAGAACTTCTTACCTTTTCTGAATGCCAAGGGCCATTCCAGCCAGTAAAATGTAGGTAATGAAAGCCATTGCTAGAACCGCAAAACGGGGCACAAGTCATTAAAACATCCCAAGCTGGTTCTGATGGTGAGTACATGTCCAACATTTCGAGAGCTCCCCCAACCACTTGGTCTTTGTATAGAAAAAAATTACATTCTCAACTACCAGGAGACCTCCAGCCGGGCGCCACCAGACCATACCTACACAGAATGTTTATATTGTGACCTATAACTTAACAAAATGTACAATTTCACACGTACCTGCAGCTAAAAAGTGAAGCGTGGAGAGTCTTTGACTAAATGACCAAACAAACTCAGTGAATGGGGTGCCGACTACCAAGAGCCTTTCAAATATTCAGTCTCGCTTCACTGTTTACTGTTAAATGTTTTCCCTCTGCAAGTGGTATGTGTGTGAGGGTTGAGAACTAATTTGTTCATTTAAATTTCAATGTGCAAATTCAAATTGGCTTCTTCATGCTGGCTTACTTGGTATGTAAAGATCAGGTGCGTTGACGTCTTGTCTTGGGGTTAGCGGAGTGTCTCGATGGTAGCGAACTTCCCAATCCTAGTAGAAGTCACCAACTCAATTTAAAACGTGAGCATACCAAATTGGATATTCATTGCTACCTACAGTAAGTAGCAGCAAAGATTAGATTTATGGGGGGGGGGGGTTAAAAAAGTTTCAAGCGATTTAGTGCCCTTCCAAGTTTACTGTCGATGTAATAAAGAAAACCAAAAGATTTACACCTTGTCCATTTATGACAACCTAAGAATGTTGCCTTAAGAATGGTTGGCTATCTTAACGCCTACAATAAATGGCATCTATGTTGCCATGCTACAACTCTTTAATTGACTAAATTAAAAAAATGGAGCAGCAACACATGCAGACCAACAGTGTAACACAACTTGCATCGTTACCGTTTGTGAGAAGTTGAGAGCTGTCAATCAAGAGTGTATCCACCGGACCTTATTATGTAATACTCCAAGGTTCAAACTATCTCTTTGGGGCTCAATAAAGCCTCACAAAATATTATTGAGGAACAGCTACTCATATCATTGTCTGATTACCTGATGCGTGTAAGGGAACATGAGGATCATGAGTTTCTTCAGCACGTATCTCGTGTCCACAGCAAAGAAATATTTCAGCTTGTTTACAGACATAAATCTGCTAATCTGAAAGTCAGAGGAAGTGCAATCGTCAGATGTACATGACCACTTGCCAGAATTAAATACTGAGTGAACACTTTGAATCCCACCTCTTTGTTAACCATGTCCTTGCCTTGGTTGGCCAAGGACGACCCGTACATGACTGCGGCGTTGGCCATGGGATCGGCAAACAAGTTGGTGGCTCCCGCTTGCATGTCGCTCGGGGGCCCCGCCATGTTGTAGCCTGGAGTGTAATAGCCCTGAGTGTTCATCCCTGAGGTGCTGGTGTCATCGAACAACATGGACTCGGCGCCCGTAGGAGTGCCGCGGCCCCTCTGTTTACCTGAGGGAGCAATTGTAGACCACCTCAAACTTGTTGTGTGACAAAGGCTGTAAAGATTTGATCTCAACTAAAAATATAGGCATGTATTGTTTCATGGTTTACACTTCCTCACCGAATATTATTTTGAATACAAAGTTGCATGTTTGAAGTTGCATGTTTTCTCGTTAAAAATTCTGCTGCATATACTGTACTGAGGTGATTTGGGTTTTGCCATGGCATCACTTCAGTATCAGCATTGAGGGGCTTTATACAATTAGACATTAAATGAGAATTTTGGTAGGGAGAAAACAGTAGCAGGATCTTTGTTTTAATAAGGTGTGGCCTAGTAAGTGACATCAGTACTAGCATCTTTAGTCCATTTAGCTAGTTAGTCTGCGTGCGAGTGTCTGGACATGAGTTGTGGTCAACAGCAGGTCCAAACACTCAAAATTCACAAGTGAATTTGAGCTATGAATTACCATTCTGTAACTCTTCCAGTCTCTATGTTGCAACACCCTTTCCTTGACTAATATCCTGCTTGAAGACTTGCAATTGAGTACTTGTTCATTAGTTAGGACTCTTCATGATGTGATGCCATCAAAATGTGAACAGCCTGATGAAAGTGACTGTTTTAATAAAGTAATTGAACAATGAGATTTATTATGCAGGGATCAATCACCTGTTGTAAATTTTGCCATTCAGTTGTTTGTAGTTCAATGAAAATGTGCTGCGTTCTGAAATGTCACTCGGCAGCCAAATACTGAAACCAAGTGTGGTTAACTGGTACAAAATTGCAGTTTACGTTTGTATGCGAGTGTAATTCATGTGGCTCACGCGTGTATTGTGACTTGAGTGGATCTATCAACTGTTATGGACCGTTATGGAAGTAATTGCTTTGAATAATTGACAGTTCTTAAAAAAAATACATGATTCGTTTGAAACAACATTGGTGACTCACGGTGCACTTACTTGCTCGGTATCCGTGATGTGGCAAATCCATTGCAAATTCTGGCTGACGTTAGCTTAAAAAAAAAAAAAACAGTGACACTTCAGACAATGCGTGCAAACACAATAATAAACTCATACGCAGTAAGTAAGGATACATGTCATAGCGGTACAATTATAATTGCTGTGTTAAATGCTAATACTTTAGCTACAAACTTTAACACATACTGCTTGCTATCGAAGCACAGCTGGTAAGTTAAGAGTGAGAATGCGGCGCTCCACAACAAAACAATTTAGCAGAACTACAAATGTCTAATCCAAACTGCGCAATAATTGCCCCGATAATCAACATAATAAAATAAAATAAAAATACGAAAAGGAACTTACCTAGCCCGCTAACGTTAGGTAGCTAGCTACGTGGATCTTCAGATGACCCCGCTCACTCGCTACGATTGGTTTACGTCACGGTGCCTGCGTGGCAATGCACGCACGTACGTACAAACGTAACAAACAAAAAGTACGTACGTAAACTGCGTAGCGCCGTTTGAGGCGCGGCTCAGTGGTGTGGACTTAACTGTTTTACTCTGCCCGCAAATTTCTTCCCCTTTCCTATCTTTTTAAAAACTGTTTCCGTGGTGGCACTGTTTTATGACTTCACATAAAATCCACATACTGTTCCATATTGCAAATTACGCCCTCTGCTGGGGACATGTGGAACAGCGCACAATTCACTCATTTCTATGTGGAGGTTGATTTTTGACCACAACTTTTGAACACAGCGGCCTAGAACAGGGATGGATAATTCCGGTCCTCGAAGATAATTGCAGATAATAAGCAATGTCTGAAGAAGCTGGATAACAATTCTGATCATTTGAATCAGGTCTGTTGCAGCAGGGAGACCTACAAAACATAAAGGACACTGGCCCTTGAGGACCTGAATTGCCCACCCATGACATAGCCGTTGTCCACGTGTTTGTGAACAGCTGGTGATGAGAATGGAGCTTCCTTTGTCACCTCTTTCGCCGTTCCTTGTCTTCAGTCCCGATAATTATGCACACCTTGCTATGGGGTGTTGACCTCCTTAAAGTTAAAGTCCCAATGATCGTCACACACACATCTGGGTGTGGTGAAATTTGTCCTCTGCATTTAACCCATTCCCGTGAGATCTTGGAGAGGGGAGCAGTGAGCAGCAGCGGTCCGGCGGCCAGGAATCATTTGGTGATCTAACCCCCAATTCCAACCTTTAATGCTGAGTGCCAAGCAGGGAGGAAATGGGCCTTATTTTTATAGTCTTTGGTATGACCCGGCCAGGGTTTGAACAACCTTCCAGTCTCAGGGCGGACACTCTACCACTAGGCCACTGAGCTGGTCTAAGACCGCACCCTCCCTCATTACACAAATACACTTCACTTGATATGCTTGAAACCAACAAGCATTCAAGTTTAAACAATCTGATGTTGGAAAATACACATGAAAATGGTAATATGGTCAAAATGCTCACTAATCCAAGAATTGTGCACACGGCGTATGTTCGAGTCTGTTATGGGATATTACATTAACTTGTTGTGGGTTGGCATTCTGCGAAGGGGGGGTGAACCTGATGGTATGTAACCTAATGTCACAGTACAAGAGTGTGACATGACTGCCGTAAAACAGTTGGCAAATTACTTTTGTCCAACTGTCCAGCCAGCCAGCCAGCCTCATTTCAATAAAACTAGCAATTGTATTTTAAATGAGGCGTAGAAGTTTGCTTTGATCATGTAAAGCGATGAAATGATTTGTTTGCAGAGCTTAGAAGACATTTAGCGGCGGCAGATACCATGTGGAAAATGGACAGAAAAGCTGACGTGGCGGTCAAAGAAAGGGCGCGCGAAGAAACAACGGATTGATCCGAAAACAAATAGACATGTAACTCAAGTGAAAACGAAGCTATGGCTCAATCGATTGCTAGCTCGCTCGCCTGGTGATTTCGCCAGGTTGCTCTGGATCTGAGTGTGCTCACGTCGGTTGTGAGGAACCTTGCACTCGACCAGTCTGTTCACATCCCAAAATGTTGTGAAGCACAAATACACAATCATTTGCCAAGCGCGCATCAAACTGGTCACCCCTTTGCATCTCTGGGCAGCCGAGAGGCAGCTGTCACTCAAGTGCAATTGCAAAACGCTGGCGAGCTCCAAACGTCTTTGTACTGTGATATTTACGTGAAGACATGAAGCGAACCAATTGTGTGCGTGCCATTATCTCGGACGCATTCCTCGGTGACTCCTGCGGCAACCGTGAGAGTGGATATTTGCAATCTATCACTTTGCCAACAGCAGTCGTGAATATGATGCAACATTGGCGTAAGGAAAATACAAAAACCGCTTGCAGGTGGTTGAAGGGGGGTGGAGGGAGGTCGAGGGCTTCAGCTTTGCCTTTGTCCTCTGATGCAAAGGAGCAGGCCTGTCAAAGGTGCGGACCGCGGGCCAGATCACAAAGTGATGTTTGAAGGCTTTGAATTGTGACGATGTCGCTGCTCAACCCGGGGACAAAAGGTCATTCATTATGATTGTGATTCCAGACGTTTCCATTGCAAAGTTGCTTGCCAAAATATAAAAATGTAAAATAAAAAAGTAAATAATGTAATTGATTTCATTTTTGTTTGATTTATTTTCAATCCACTTCAAAGAATTTGTGCCAATACTGGCTTTGTGGGTTAGGGAGCAGCTACCAGCCTCCTGCTACCTCTGGAGGAACTATAACAGAGTATACTCAAGCATGATTTTTTTTTTTTTTAGATCAATTAAAAATAATTAAAATAATCGTAAACATTCATTCATTCAGTCATTCATAATCCACTTGAAAGAATGCGTGCCAATACCGATTTTATGTTATGCAACCGCTGGACGAACTATAAGAGACTAAACTCAAGCAGATCGATGGGAAGACAGGTAGAATCGTCATCATTTTAAGCCGACTCCAAAACAAGCGTGGCGCGCCATTTCGCACATTTGGCTGACTCATTTGCCTGTTTTGTCTTGAACTATTTGACTGATGGCGGACGGCAGTCATAAAGTTGGTCGCCTTGAGACAACTTGCAAGTCTTCACAGACGCTTTGACATCAAGCTAAGCGCGCGTGGGCTCCGCGTGTCAAAGCGGCGTGACGTCACGCACGTTGCGACTAGTAGGGAGCGCTCGCGTCCGATCGTCACTTGATTCGCTTGTTGAGTCGGAGCAGCCAGCCAGCCAGCCAGCCAGCCAGCCAGCCAGCCAGCCAGCCAGCCAGCCAGCCAGCCAGCCAGCCAGCCAGCCAGCCAGCCAGCCAGCCAGCCAGCCAGCCAGCCAGCCAGCCAGCCAGCCAGCCAGCCAGCCAGCCAGCCAGCCAGCCAGCCAGCCAGCCAGCCAGCCAGCCAGCCAGCCAGCCAGCCAGCCAGCCAGCCAGCCAGCCAGCCAGCCAGCCAGCCAGCCAGCCAGCCAGCCAGCCAGCCAGCCAGCCAGCCAGCCAGCCAGCCAGCCAGCCAGCCAGCCAGCCAGCCAGCCAGCCAGCCAGCCAGCCAGCCAGCCAGCCAGCCAGCCAGCCAGCCAGCCAGCCAGCCAGCCAGCCAGCCAGCCAGCCAGCCAGCCAGCCAGCCAGCCAGCCAGCCAGCCAGCCAGCCAGCCAGCCAGCCAGCCAGCCAGCCAGCCAGCCAGCCAGCCAGCCAGCCAGCCAGCCAGCCAGCCAGCCAGCCAGCCAGCCAGCCAGCCAGCCAGCCAGCCAGCCAGCCAGCCAGCCAGCCAGCCAGCCAGCCAGCCAGCCAGCCAGCCAGCCAGCCAGCCAGCCAGCCAGCCAGCCAGCCAGCCAGCCAGCCAGCCAGCCAGCCAGCCAGCCAGCCAGCCAGCCAGCCAGCCAGCCAGCCAGCCAGCCAGCCAGCCAGCCAGCCAGCCAGCCAGCCAGCCAGCCAGCCAGCCAGCCAGCCAGCCAGCCAGCCAGCCAGCCAGCCAGCCAGCCAGCCAGCCAGCCAGCCAGCCAGCCAGCCAGCCAGCCAGCCAGCCAGCCAGCCAGCCAGCCAGCCAGCCAGCCAGCCAGCCAGCCAGCCAGCCAGCCAGCCAGCCAGCCAGCCAGCCAGCCAGCCAGCCAGCCAGCCAGCCAGCCAGCCAGCCAGCCAGCCAGCCAGCCAGCCAGCCAGCCAGCCAGCCAGCCAGCCAGCCAGCCAGCCAGCCAGCCAGCCAGCCAGCCAGCCAGCCAGCCAGCCAGCCAGCCAGCCAGCCAGCCAGCCAGCCAGCCAGCCAGCCAGCCAGCCAGCCAGCCAGCCAGCCAGCCAGCCAGCCAGCCAGCCAGCCAGCCAGCCAGCCAGCCAGCCAGCCAGCCAGCCAGCCAGCCAGCCAGCCAGCCAGCCAGCCAGCCAGCCAGCCAGCCAGCCAGCCAGCCAGCCAGCCAGCCAGCCAGCCAGCCAGCCAGCCAGCCAGCCAGCCAGCCAGCCAGCCAGCCAGCCAGCCAGCCAGCCAGCCAGCCAGCCAGCCAGCCAGCCAGCCAGCCAGCCAGCCAGCCAGCCAGCCAGCCAGCCAGCCAGCCAGCCAGCCAGCCAGCCAGCCAGCCAGCCAGCCAGCCAGCCAGCCAGCCAGCCAGCCAGCCAGCCAGCCAGCCAGCCAGCCAGCCAGCCAGCCAGCCAGCCAGCCAGCCAGCCAGCCAGCCAGCCAGCCAGCCAGCCAGCCAGCCAGCCAGCCAGCCAGCCAGCCAGCCAGCCAGCCAGCCAGCCAGCCAGCCAGCCAGCCAGCCAGCCAGCCAGCCAGCCAGCCAGCCAGCCAGCCAGCCAGCCAGCCAGCCAGCCAGCCAGCCAGCCAGCCAGCCAGCCAGCCAGCCAGCCAGCCAGCCAGCCAGCCAGCCAGCCAGCCAGCCAGCCAGCCAGCCAGCCAGCCAGCCAGCCAGCCAGCCAGCCAGCCAGCCAGCCAGCCAGCCAGCCAGCCAGCCAGCCAGCCAGCCAGCCAGCCAGCCAGCCAGCCAGCCAGCCAGCCAGCCAGCCAGCCAGCCAGCCAGCCAGCCAGCCAGCCAGCCAGCCAGCCAGCCAGCCAGCCAGCCAGCCAGCCAGCCAGCCAGCCAGCCAGCCAGCCAGCCAGCCAGCCAGCCAGCCAGCCAGCCAGCCAGCCAGCCAGCCAGCCAGCCAGCCAGCCAGCCAGCCAGCCAGCCAGCCAGCCAGCCAGCCAGCCAGCCAGCCAGCCAGCCAGCCAGCCAGCCAGCCAGCCAGCCAGCCAGCCAGCCAGCCAGCCAGCCAGCCAGCCAGCCAGCCAGCCAGCCAGCCAGCCAGCCAGCCAGCCAGCCAGCCAGCCAGCCAGCCAGCCAGCCAGCCAGCCAGCCAGCCAGCCAGCCAGCCAGCCAGCCAGCCAGCCAGCCAGCCAGCCAGCCAGCCAGCCAGCCAGCCAGCCAGCCAGCCAGCCAGCCAGCCAGCCAGCCAGCCAGCCAGCCAGCCAGCCAGCCAGCCAGCCAGCCAGCCAGCCAGCCAGCCAGCCAGCCAGCCAGCCAGCCAGCCAGCCAGCCAGCCAGCCAGCCAGCCAGCCAGCCAGCCAGCCAGCCAGCCAGCCAGCCAGCCAGCCAGCCAGCCAGCCAGCCAGCCAGCCAGCCAGCCAGCCAGCCAGCCAGCCAGCCAGCCAGCCAGCCAGCCAGCCAGCCAGCCAGCCAGCCAGCCAGCCAGCCAGCCAGCCAGCCAGCCAGCCAGCCAGCCAGCCAGCCAGCCAGCCAGCCAGCCAGCCAGCCAGCCAGCCAGCCAGCCAGCCAGCCAGCCAGCCAGCCAGCCAGCCAGCCAGCCAGCCAGCCAGCCAGCCAGCCAGCCAGCCAGCCAGCCAGCCAGCCAGCCAGCCAGCCAGCCAGCCAGCCAGCCAGCCAGCCAGCCAGCCAGCCAGCCAGCCAGCCAGCCAGCCAGCCAGCCAGCCAGCCAGCCAGCCAGCCAGCCAGCCAGCCAGCCAGCCAGCCAGCCAGCCAGCCAGCCAGCCAGCCAGCCAGCCAGCCAGCCAGCCAGCCAGCCAGCCAGCCAGCCAGCCAGCCAGCCAGCCAGCCAGCCAGCCAGCCAGCCAGCCAGCCAGCCAGCCAGCCAGCCAGCCAGCCAGCCAGCCAGCCAGCCAGCCAGCCAGCCAGCCAGCCAGCCAGCCAGCCAGCCAGCCAGCCAGCCAGCCAGCCAGCCAGCCAGCCAGCCAGCCAGCCAGCCAGCCAGCCAGCCAGCCAGCCAGCCAGCCAGCCAGCCAGCCAGCCAGCCAGCCAGCCAGCCAGCCAGCCAGCCAGCCAGCCAGCCAGCCAGCCAGCCAGCCAGCCAGCCAGCCAGCCAGCCAGCCAGCCAGCCAGCCAGCCAGCCAGCCAGCCAGCCAGCCAGCCAGCCAGCCAGCCAGCCAGCCAGCCAGCCAGCCAGCCAGCCAGCCAGCCAGCCAGCCAGCCAGCCAGCCAGCCAGCCAGCCAGCCAGCCAGCCAGCCAGCCAGCCAGCCAGCCAGCCAGCCAGCCAGCCAGCCAGCCAGCCAGCCAGCCAGCCAGCCAGCCAGCCAGCCAGCCAGCCAGCCAGCCAGCCAGCCAGCCAGCCAGCCAGCCAGCCAGCCAGCCAGCCAGCCAGCCAGCCAGCCAGCCAGCCAGCCAGCCAGCCAGCCAGCCAGCCAGCCAGCCAGCCAGCCAGCCAGCCAGCCAGCCAGCCAGCCAGCCAGCCAGCCAGCCAGCCAGCCAGCCAGCCAGCCAGCCAGCCAGCCAGCCAGCCAGCCAGCCAGCCAGCCAGCCAGCCAGCCAGCCAGCCAGCCAGCCAGCCAGCCAGCCAGCCAGCCAGCCAGCCAGCCAGCCAGCCAGCCAGCCAGCCAGCCAGCCAGCCAGCCAGCCAGCCAGCCAGCCAGCCAGCCAGCCAGCCAGCCAGCCAGCCAGCCAGCCAGCCAGCCAGCCAGCCAGCCAGCCAGCCAGCCAGCCAGCCAGCCAGCCAGCCAGCCAGCCAGCCAGCCAGCCAGCCAGCCAGCCAGCCAGCCAGCCAGCCAGCCAGCCAGCCAGCCAGCCAGCCAGCCAGCCAGCCAGCCAGCCAGCCAGCCAGCCAGCCAGCCAGCCAGCCAGCCAGCCAGCCAGCCAGCCAGCCAGCCAGCCAGCCAGCCAGCCAGCCAGCCAGCCAGCCAGCCAGCCAGCCAGCCAGCCAGCCAGCCAGCCAGCCAGCCAGCCAGCCAGCCAGCCAGCCAGCCAGCCAGCCAGCCAGCCAGCCAGCCAGCCAGCCAGCCAGCCAGCCAGCCAGCCAGCCAGCCAGCCAGCCAGCCAGCCAGCCAGCCAGCCAGCCAGCCAGCCAGCCAGCCAGCCAGCCAGCCAGCCAGCCAGCCAGCCAGCCAGCCAGCCAGCCAGCCAGCCAGCCAGCCAGCCAGCCAGCCAGCCAGCCAGCCAGCCAGCCAGCCAGCCAGCCAGCCAGCCAGCCAGCCAGCCAGCCAGCCAGCCAGCCAGCCAGCCAGCCAGCCAGCCAGCCAGCCAGCCAGCCAGCCAGCCAGCCAGCCAGCCAGCCAGCCAGCCAGCCAGCCAGCCAGCCAGCCAGCCAGCCAGCCAGCCAGCCAGCCAGCCAGCCAGCCAGCCAGCCAGCCAGCCAGCCAGCCAGCCAGCCAGCCAGCCAGCCAGCCAGCCAGCCAGCCAGCCAGCCAGCCAGCCAGCCAGCCAGCCAGCCAGCCAGCCAGCCAGCCAGCCAGCCAGCCAGCCAGCCAGCCAGCCAGCCAGCCAGCCAGCCAGCCAGCCAGCCAGCCAGCCAGCCAGCCAGCCAGCCAGCCAGCCAGCCAGCCAGCCAGCCAGCCAGCCAGCCAGCCAGCCAGCCAGCCAGCCAGCCAGCCAGCCAGCCAGCCAGCCAGCCAGCCAGCCAGCCAGCCAGCCAGCCAGCCAGCCAGCCAGCCAGCCAGCCAGCCAGCCAGCCAGCCAGCCAGCCAGCCAGCCAGCCAGCCAGCCAGCCAGCCAGCCAGCCAGCCAGCCAGCCAGCCAGCCAGCCAGCCAGCCAGCCAGCCAGCCAGCCAGCCAGCCAGCCAGCCAGCCAGCCAGCCAGCCAGCCAGCCAGCCAGCCAGCCAGCCAGCCAGCCAGCCAGCCAGCCAGCCAGCCAGCCAGCCAGCCAGCCAGCCAGCCAGCCAGCCAGCCAGCCAGCCAGCCAGCCAGCCAGCCAGCCAGCCAGCCAGCCAGCCAGCCAGCCAGCCAGCCAGCCAGCCAGCCAGCCAGCCAGCCAGCCAGCCAGCCAGCCAGCCAGCCAGCCAGCCAGCCAGCCAGCCAGCCAGCCAGCCAGCCAGCCAGCCAGCCAGCCAGCCAGCCAGCCAGCCAGCCAGCCAGCCAGCCAGCCAGCCAGCCAGCCAGCCAGCCAGCCAGCCAGCCAGCCAGCCAGCCAGCCAGCCAGCCAGCCAGCCAGCCAGCCAGCCAGCCAGCCAGCCAGCCAGCCAGCCAGCCAGCCAGCCAGCCAGCCAGCCAGCCAGCCAGCCAGCCAGCCAGCCAGCCAGCCAGCCAGCCAGCCAGCCAGCCAGCCAGCCAGCCAGCCAGCCAGCCAGCCAGCCAGCCAGCCAGCCAGCCAGCCAGCCAGCCAGCCAGCCAGCCAGCCAGCCAGCCAGCCAGCCAGCCAGCCAGCCAGCCAGCCAGCCAGCCAGCCAGCCAGCCAGCCAGCCAGCCAGCCAGCCAGCCAGCCAGCCAGCCAGCCAGCCAGCCAGCCAGCCAGCCAGCCAGCCAGCCAGCCAGCCAGCCAGCCAGCCAGCCAGCCAGCCAGCCAGCCAGCCAGCCAGCCAGCCAGCCAGCCAGCCAGCCAGCCAGCCAGCCAGCCAGCCAGCCAGCCAGCCAGCCAGCCAGCCAGCCAGCCAGCCAGCCAGCCAGCCAGCCAGCCAGCCAGCCAGCCAGCCAGCCAGCCAGCCAGCCAGCCAGCCAGCCAGCCAGCCAGCCAGCCAGCCAGCCAGCCAGCCAGCCAGCCAGCCAGCCAGCCAGCCAGCCAGCCAGCCAGCCAGCCAGCCAGCCAGCCAGCCAGCCAGCCAGCCAGCCAGCCAGCCAGCCAGCCAGCCAGCCAGCCAGCCAGCCAGCCAGCCAGCCAGCCAGCCAGCCAGCCAGCCAGCCAGCCAGCCAGCCAGCCAGCCAGCCAGCCAGCCAGCCAGCCAGCCAGCCAGCCAGCCAGCCAGCCAGCCAGCCAGCCAGCCAGCCAGCCAGCCAGCCAGCCAGCCAGCCAGCCAGCCAGCCAGCCAGCCAGCCAGCCAGCCAGCCAGCCAGCCAGCCAGCCAGCCAGCCAGCCAGCCAGCCAGCCAGCCAGCCAGCCAGCCAGCCAGCCAGCCAGCCAGCCAGCCAGCCAGCCAGCCAGCCAGCCAGCCAGCCAGCCAGCCAGCCAGCCAGCCAGCCAGCCAGCCAGCCAGCCAGCCAGCCAGCCAGCCAGCCAGCCAGCCAGCCAGCCAGCCAGCCAGCCAGCCAGCCAGCCAGCCAGCCAGCCAGCCAGCCAGCCAGCCAGCCAGCCAGCCAGCCAGCCAGCCAGCCAGCCAGCCAGCCAGCCAGCCAGCCAGCCAGCCAGCCAGCCAGCCAGCCAGCCAGCCAGCCAGCCAGCCAGCCAGCCAGCCAGCCAGCCAGCCAGCCAGCCAGCCAGCCAGCCAGCCAGCCAGCCAGCCAGCCAGCCAGCCAGCCAGCCAGCCAGCCAGCCAGCCAGCCAGCCAGCCAGCCAGCCAGCCAGCCAGCCAGCCAGCCAGCCAGCCAGCCAGCCAGCCAGCCAGCCAGCCAGCCAGCCAGCCAGCCAGCCAGCCAGCCAGCCAGCCAGCCAGCCAGCCAGCCAGCCAGCCAGCCAGCCAGCCAGCCAGCCAGCCAGCCAGCCAGCCAGCCAGCCAGCCAGCCAGCCAGCCAGCCAGCCAGCCAGCCAGCCAGCCAGCCAGCCAGCCAGCCAGCCAGCCAGCCAGCCAGCCAGCCAGCCAGCCAGCCAGCCAGCCAGCCAGCCAGCCAGCCAGCCAGCCAGCCAGCCAGCCAGCCAGCCAGCCAGCCAGCCAGCCAGCCAGCCAGCCAGCCAGCCAGCCAGCCAGCCAGCCAGCCAGCCAGCCAGCCAGCCAGCCAGCCAGCCAGCCAGCCAGCCAGCCAGCCAGCCAGCCAGCCAGCCAGCCAGCCAGCCAGCCAGCCAGCCAGCCAGCCAGCCAGCCAGCCAGCCAGCCAGCCAGCCAGCCAGCCAGCCAGCCAGCCAGCCAGCCAGCCAGCCAGCCAGCCAGCCAGCCAGCCAGCCAGCCAGCCAGCCAGCCAGCCAGCCAGCCAGCCAGCCAGCCAGCCAGCCAGCCAGCCAGCCAGCCAGCCAGCCAGCCAGCCAGCCAGCCAGCCAGCCAGCCAGCCAGCCAGCCAGCCAGCCAGCCAGCCAGCCAGCCAGCCAGCCAGCCAGCCAGCCAGCCAGCCAGCCAGCCAGCCAGCCAGCCAGCCAGCCAGCCAGCCAGCCAGCCAGCCAGCCAGCCAGCCAGCCAGCCAGCCAGCCAGCCAGCCAGCCAGCCAGCCAGCCAGCCAGCCAGCCAGCCAGCCAGCCAGCCAGCCAGCCAGCCAGCCAGCCAGCCAGCCAGCCAGCCAGCCAGCCAGCCAGCCAGCCAGCCAGCCAGCCAGCCAGCCAGCCAGCCAGCCAGCCAGCCAGCCAGCCAGCCAGCCAGCCAGCCAGCCAGCCAGCCAGCCAGCCAGCCAGCCAGCCAGCCAGCCAGCCAGCCAGCCAGCCAGCCAGCCAGCCAGCCAGCCAGCCAGCCAGCCAGCCAGCCAGCCAGCCAGCCAGCCAGCCAGCCAGCCAGCCAGCCAGCCAGCCAGCCAGCCAGCCAGCCAGCCAGCCAGCCAGCCAGCCAGCCAGCCAGCCAGCCAGCCAGCCAGCCAGCCAGCCAGCCAGCCAGCCAGCCAGCCAGCCAGCCAGCCAGCCAGCCAGCCAGCCAGCCAGCCAGCCAGCCAGCCAGCCAGCCAGCCAGCCAGCCAGCCAGCCAGCCAGCCAGCCAGCCAGCCAGCCAGCCAGCCAGCCAGCCAGCCAGCCAGCCAGCCAGCCAGCCAGCCAGCCAGCCAGCCAGCCAGCCAGCCAGCCAGCCAGCCAGCCAGCCAGCCAGCCAGCCAGCCAGCCAGCCAGCCAGCCAGCCAGCCAGCCAGCCAGCCAGCCAGCCAGCCAGCCAGCCAGCCAGCCAGCCAGCCAGCCAGCCAGCCAGCCAGCCAGCCAGCCAGCCAGCCAGCCAGCCAGCCAGCCAGCCAGCCAGCCAGCCAGCCAGCCAGCCAGCCAGCCAGCCAGCCAGCCAGCCAGCCAGCCAGCCAGCCAGCCAGCCAGCCAGCCAGCCAGCCAGCCAGCCAGCCAGCCAGCCAGCCAGCCAGCCAGCCAGCCAGCCAGCCAGCCAGCCAGCCAGCCAGCCAGCCAGCCAGCCAGCCAGCCAGCCAGCCAGCCAGCCAGCCAGCCAGCCAGCCAGCCAGCCAGCCAGCCAGCCAGCCAGCCAGCCAGCCAGCCAGCCAGCCAGCCAGCCAGCCAGCCAGCCAGCCAGCCAGCCAGCCAGCCAGCCAGCCAGCCAGCCAGCCAGCCAGCCAGCCAGCCAGCCAGCCAGCCAGCCAGCCAGCCAGCCAGCCAGCCAGCCAGCCAGCCAGCCAGCCAGCCAGCCAGCCAGCCAGCCAGCCAGCCAGCCAGCCAGCCAGCCAGCCAGCCAGCCAGCCAGCCAGCCAGCCAGCCAGCCAGCCAGCCAGCCAGCCAGCCAGCCAGCCAGCCAGCCAGCCAGCCAGCCAGCCAGCCAGCCAGCCAGCCAGCCAGCCAGCCAGCCAGCCAGCCAGCCAGCCAGCCAGCCAGCCAGCCAGCCAGCCAGCCAGCCAGCCAGCCAGCCAGCCAGCCAGCCAGCCAGCCAGCCAGCCAGCCAGCCAGCCAGCCAGCCAGCCAGCCAGCCAGCCAGCCAGCCAGCCAGCCAGCCAGCCAGCCAGCCAGCCAGCCAGCCAGCCAGCCAGCCAGCCAGCCAGCCAGCCAGCCAGCCAGCCAGCCAGCCAGCCAGCCAGCCAGCCAGCCAGCCAGCCAGCCAGCCAGCCAGCCAGCCAGCCAGCCAGCCAGCCAGCCAGCCAGCCAGCCAGCCAGCCAGCCAGCCAGCCAGCCAGCCAGCCAGCCAGCCAGCCAGCCAGCCAGCCAGCCAGCCAGCCAGCCAGCCAGCCAGCCAGCCAGCCAGCCAGCCAGCCAGCCAGCCAGCCAGCCAGCCAGCCAGCCAGCCAGCCAGCCAGCCAGCCAGCCAGCCAGCCAGCCAGCCAGCCAGCCAGCCAGCCAGCCAGCCAGCCAGCCAGCCAGCCAGCCAGCCAGCCAGCCAGCCAGCCAGCCAGCCAGCCAGCCAGCCAGCCAGCCAGCCAGCCAGCCAGCCAGCCAGCCAGCCAGCCAGCCAGCCAGCCAGCCAGCCAGCCAGCCAGCCAGCCAGCCAGCCAGCCAGCCAGCCAGCCAGCCAGCCAGCCAGCCAGCCAGCCAGCCAGCCAGCCAGCCAGCCAGCCAGCCAGCCAGCCAGCCAGCCAGCCAGCCAGCCAGCCAGCCAGCCAGCCAGCCAGCCAGCCAGCCAGCCAGCCAGCCAGCCAGCCAGCCAGCCAGCCAGCCAGCCAGCCAGCCAGCCAGCCAGCCAGCCAGCCAGCCAGCCAGCCAGCCAGCCAGCCAGCCAGCCAGCCAGCCAGCCAGCCAGCCAGCCAGCCAGCCAGCCAGCCAGCCAGCCAGCCAGCCAGCCAGCCAGCCAGCCAGCCAGCCAGCCAGCCAGCCAGCCAGCCAGCCAGCCAGCCAGCCAGCCAGCCAGCCAGCCAGCCAGCCAGCCAGCCAGCCAGCCAGCCAGCCAGCCAGCCAGCCAGCCAGCCAGCCAGCCAGCCAGCCAGCCAGCCAGCCAGCCAGCCAGCCAGCCAGCCAGCCAGCCAGCCAGCCAGCCAGCCAGCCAGCCAGCCAGCCAGCCAGCCAGCCAGCCAGCCAGCCAGCCAGCCAGCCAGCCAGCCAGCCAGCCAGCCAGCCAGCCAGCCAGCCAGCCAGCCAGCCAGCCAGCCAGCCAGCCAGCCAGCCAGCCAGCCAGCCAGCCAGCCAGCCAGCCAGCCAGCCAGCCAGCCAGCCAGCCAGCCAGCCAGCCAGCCAGCCAGCCAGCCAGCCAGCCAGCCAGCCAGCCAGCCAGCCAGCCAGCCAGCCAGCCAGCCAGCCAGCCAGCCAGCCAGCCAGCCAGCCAGCCAGCCAGCCAGCCAGCCAGCCAGCCAGCCAGCCAGCCAGCCAGCCAGCCAGCCAGCCAGCCAGCCAGCCAGCCAGCCAGCCAGCCAGCCAGCCAGCCAGCCAGCCAGCCAGCCAGCCAGCCAGCCAGCCAGCCAGCCAGCCAGCCAGCCAGCCAGCCAGCCAGCCAGCCAGCCAGCCAGCCAGCCAGCCAGCCAGCCAGCCAGCCAGCCAGCCAGCCAGCCAGCCAGCCAGCCAGCCAGCCAGCCAGCCAGCCAGCCAGCCAGCCAGCCAGCCAGCCAGCCAGCCAGCCAGCCAGCCAGCCAGCCAGCCAGCCAGCCAGCCAGCCAGCCAGCCAGCCAGCCAGCCAGCCAGCCAGCCAGCCAGCCAGCCAGCCAGCCAGCCAGCCAGCCAGCCAGCCAAACAAACCCAAACTGCCAACCAACCAAACTGCCAACCAACCAAACTGCCAACCAACCAAACTGCCAACCAGCCAGCCACCAGTCTCTCTCTGTCTCTGTCTGTCTCTGTCTCTCTCGCTTCTACGCGGAACCCCTCGTCAGAATGAAGCTCGTGATAATCATCTTGCTCCTCTGCGTCCACTCGGCAGGTAGGAAAAGCTTTCACACACTTTGGTCCACTTGTCAGTGGAATCAAGTTGGTCAAAAGCGTCAAGCAATAAAGACAATCCAAAGGACTGCATCAAAGCGTAAAGCGATGTTCATTTGAAAAAGGGCCACTTTGTTGTTGTGACGCTTGCAATGTCTTAACCCTTCATTTTGGGAAGTTGGACGTCGTCGATTGGCAAAATGGCTCGCCGAAAGCAAAGCGCACAAATGACAAAGAAAGCTCAATGTGAAAATGGGTTTGTAGGATTATTATTTGGCGCCTTGAATCCAATTTGTTTCTGAAGTAGCTTTCTGTCTGTACAATCCTTGGTGTCCTTTTACACCGTGGGAGTAAGAGCATGCGCTGGCTGGCCACCTCTGCTTTTCCAGATCCGGTGGAAGTTTGCAATGGCGTGAAGAATCAGGTGGTGTTCTGCCCAAATGGCCAAGAACTCAAATTAGACACTCAGTCTACTGGTGTTTCGGTCACATGGACCTTCAATGGAAAAAGTCTCCCAAATGGAATAACGCACCCTGACACTGCGAACAAGAAAGACCTGAATATTGCCAGCCTTACAGCCGAGCACACTGGCTTGTACAAGGCCACCTACGCCCCGAGCAAGGAGGACAAATTCACCATCATTGTTGATGCCGGTGAGTTGCACGGCCATTTGATTTTGTGAGCAAATTGAGATGGAAAAAAGCCAGTCACATCCATCTGCGTGTGTACTTTGTGATTTGGCCAAGCCTGCGCTTGGACTTTGCTACGAAGGTGAATAACTCTATACAACTGTTTTGGGCTTTTTCAGTCACGTGCATCAAAAATGTTCCGTGCGACGTCGCGGTGGGTGCCTCCATCAAAATGGACTCCGAACTGGAGCCGGTGAATTCCTGGACCTTGAAGAAAAGTGATGGTAGTGATACAGAGGTCAATGAGGCTGAGAAGTTCACCGCCACCAACAAGAAAGTGTTGGGCCTCTTCAAACTGAAAACAGAGGAAAGCGGGACGTACAAGGCCACGAAGAATGGACAACCAGACATTGTTGTTGAGTTTCCAGTCAGTGTCACCGCAAAAAGTAAGCTTGGCGTCGCGGCTCTCGCTCTCCTTTTGCTTGATGCGAACGATACCACCACGCGTGGCTGTTGGAAGTCTGGATCGAGGTAGCCGCTCAAACAATTCAGGGACTCCAACGACGGGATTGAAAAGAAGAGCTGCTGCCATTTTGTTCTCCTTTCAAACTACATCGACGTGATCAATGCACTTTTTCGCACCCTTGTTAACAACGTCAAACTGTTCTTCAGCCCGCCATTTTTTTGAAGGGCCACCCTCTCCGACCGTGGCGGCGCAGGATGATGACATGAGATGAGGGGGCCCTTGGTTCCCGCCCTTGAAATTGAGTCTCATTTCCTCTTTCCAACAGATCCTGTCTCCAGCGTCAAAATCAAGAAGCAAGGGGGCAAAGCTCACGTGTGTCCAGCCGACAAGGTGGAGTTTGAATGCACGGTCGGCGGTGATGCCAAATCCTACACTTGGACCAAGGACAAGAAAGTCATCAATGCCGAAGAAAATATTGAGCTCTCCACTAACAAGTTGACCATCAAGAGTGCGACTTCTGGTGACTCCGGCAGTTATGCTTGCAAGGTCAAAGGCTACGACAGTAAGGCTATGGTGACTAGCCCCAGCGAAGTTCTCACCGTCCAAGGTGAGTACGCCGCCATTTCTTGGGTTGACGTGTTAGGAGGGGGCTTGGAAAGCACCATCCCATCGAATTTGCCCGCCCCTTGCAAAGCATGACTTCCTGTTTTTGACAGATTCCCAAGCCGTCTCCGGCGTCCGCATCACCCAGGATGGCAGAACCCTCCAGTGTGCGGCCACCGGTGGCGTCAAACACTTCAAGTGGCAGATGGAGGATGGGACGAAAGTCCCTCCACAGCACGGCTCAGTGGGCGGTGATGACTCAGTGTTCAATTTGACCCCGAAGGCCAAAGGCAACTTTGTTTGCGAGGCCACCGGCTGCAATGACAAGGCCGAGAAGTCCGAGTTCTTTGGCGTCAGCGAGGGCGCTGGCTCTGACACCAACAACAAGAAGATGGATGGAGGTGAGTACTTGCATGTCTGTCAGTGGAGCAAGCCCCGCCACCGCCAATGTTTGCCATCTTTGCTCTAGATAAGCCAGGAGAGGGAGCAAGGGGCCTCCAGGGCGCGTCCACCTCCGTCGCTCTGCTGCTGATATGCGTCCTCGTTGAGCTCTACGTGATGATGCTGTAGACCCGGCGGCCGCCGGGTGAGTTGCCATTTTATTTGCTTTGTTCTTGCTTCTTTTTGTCCCCCTCCAACCGGCTGTTTGTCTGCTTTTCCTCAGACGAGAGATCCTGGAGGCGTCGACGTGCGCCCTTCCATTTTTCTTTTTTCATTTATTCGTTCAGCAATCAAAATATTCATTCGTTAATTCAGCAATAAAATTAAAAAAAAAAAAAGCACAGAAAGCGGATCGGGAGAGGCGGCGGCGGCGGCGTTGACGGCGGCACGAGACCCTCGCGCAATGGAAAACCTCGTCCATCTGGCGCAAGGGAGGGCAACGCGTGACGCCTGAGCGGTTGGCCTTCGACTTGTTTGCAGCGGGGGAGTGGAGCGGGAAAGCGCTTTTTTTTTTTTTTCTTTTTGCTCTTATTCAATTTTCTTCTACTTACTCAATGTATTATGCTATTTACAATTGATTATGTGATTGCATCGGGTGGGGAGGTTGGCAAACGTTTCGTTTGGACGCTCTGGAAGGAAGGTCGTCAACGCGATTGGGCGAATTTGATGGTGCAACTTTTTTTTCTTCATCTTATTCCAATTTTATTCGACTTGATTATATCATTAAACTTAAGCATTGGGGCTGTTGGCAAACGTTGTGTTTCGACGCTCTGGAAGGAAGGTGATCAACGCGATTGGGTGAATTTGATGGTGCAACTTTGCATTTGCTTTCAACAAACGCATCAGATGGAAGGGCTTGCTTGAATCCGAGGGCGCAACTTTGCGTTTGCTTTGTACGCATCGGAAGGGATTGCTCGAATTCGATGGGGCAACTTTGCATTGGTGTCATGTATCGATGGGCTCGGAACCACAATAAAGTCTTCATCGTCCCACTTGGTGTGTTGTTTCTTCACGACGGCTTTTGTGTGTTGTCTGTTCACGACGCCATCAGATTGCAGACGAGTGAAATTGATGGTGCAAATTGGAAACGCGAAGGCTTGATGTATCAAAACATCCTGGCGATACGGTTCGGACACAATTATATTCATCCCGTCAGTGCTCTTCATCCATCCCACAGCCACCACTCGTGGCAAAAGAAACTCCTGGGAAATGAGGTTGACTTCAGGCGAAACACTACCGCCTGTGTCCATATGGTGTCGCCATAAGACGAACTGAAACTTGTCGAGTGGGCCGTTGAATGAGATCAATTTTTGAGGAACTCCAGTTCTGCCTTACGGTTTTGAGTCTCGTCCCCTCGAACTGTGTCAAAATTACGCAACGAATACATTTCTCAAGCAAGAAAATGACGACTGGGGCATGTGACCTTATGTCACGGTACAAGAGTGCGACGTGACTGCCGTAAAACAGTTAGTTGTCGGAAAAACGTTGTGCCCGTGTGCGTGTGTGCGTGTGCGCGTGTCCGCGCCTGCGTGTGTTGTATAGGATGAGTGTCGGCGTGTGGTAGTGTGTGAGTAAGTGAATAAATATGGTGATTTTTGGGTGAATGAATTGCAATGGAATCCACAACTTCCTTCACTTTTGGAGAAAACGTGAGGTCAACTTAACTAACTTTATATGTAAATTTGTTCGACTAAAAGGATAACTAACTGATACTGGTGAGGCAAATCTCTCCACTGATTGGCATCTGCATGCTAAAAATACTGTATTACTTGTGAAGTGCTAGATGTTGAAAATACGTTCAAACTACTTTATGGAGACAATAAGTATTTACAGTATATAACTATAATTGGATTGGATTGTGCAGTTCGAGGCCAAATGTGACATTACTAGTCATGGAAAGTAAGCTCCAATCGTTCTACTTGCGCATTGAATTGTTTTACAATAATGGCTTTGCATGTGATTACCGCATGTTTTAATAATTTCAGGCAGGCGTTGGTTGAACATAATTGGGTGAAAGGCCGACATGTAACAGCACGTAAAACGTCGAGACGCGGCGCGTGTCATCATGACATTCCAGCAGCTTGAGTCATGTGACACTCACCTTTAGCACACACACGCACGCACGCATACACTGCAATGGCGGCGTACACTAGGAATACACGCACTTCTTGTGAATGATCCCTCCTCATTACTACAGGGTGTCATTCTGAAATGGAACACTTGACAGTAAAGCAACCCGTCGGGGCGTGTAGAAAGTCCACGAGCTGTTGGCAGTTTCACTTTGGCCCTCATGTGACCTAACAGAGACTTGTGCCATAATAAAGCGACAAAAGTGCACTTTCTGTTCACGGCCTGTTTCTCATCGAGTCATTGTCAGCATGATCTTGTCGGCTATATTCCCAGTATCAGTGTCGTCCAAAATCTTTCGTAGGGACTTCCCTGGTTTATTTCATTTTTAATCCGACCTCTATCACCTCAAAATGATGGAAAGCATACTTAAAGATTTTTAATGCTACTCGTTGTTGACGTTTATGCCAAAAAGTAAACATAAAACAAGCAGCATGACACGCTGTGTTTTTGTAACAACAGAACAACAACGACATGCTAACCGTTAATATTGATAACCTTTCAAACAAAAATGGCATCGCGACATATGCTGACACAGTACTCCCACCAACATGTATTGGAAGCAGAGAAGTGCCACCCACTGAAAATAATGGACTGTTGGGAATAACTTACTACAACTTCATGGAACAAATACTAGCGCTAAGGTAGTAACCGGCTACCACTGATCAGAAGTAACACGAGACGTTGGTGCAAGAGTCAGCAGCCAGGAGTCAGCCCATGCCGGGAACTCTACATGTCCTCAGGGGAACCACAAACTCAGCAGCTGTTGTGACAGTAAGGAAACTTACAACGTATAGCTTTTACTTTTTTTTGTCTTTGGCCGTAGGTGTAACAGTAGTGTTGATCAGCACAAAAAGCTGGTATTGAAGAAGGATGGAGATGTAATACGCTTTTGTGGCAACAGGTATGACTCATCTCCACAGGCATGTGTGCACATTAATGTGGTTTGTGAAGAGAGAGTTACTCTCTAAAAATCTGCACACCCTCAATTGTGAGTTTCATAATTAGCCTAGTGCACAACCTTCACATTATCACTAACCATTGTTGTAGCACAATGTACAAAAGACAGCTTTTTAATGAGACATCTGTAGGCATTTAAACCACAAAAGTTAATCCACAATACCCTAGTCTGTTATTGGGCACCAATATTGAAATATTTTACCGAATGAAATGGCTTTGCCAGTGTCGAGTCAAGCAAAACTGATCTATAAATTTACTCAGAATATTTTACCCTCTTCCAATTTATTTTTTTACTCTGTGTTCACAGTGGGACTAAATAGATTTATTTTAGAGTAAAATGTGTTCTATAAAATTTACTGTATACACAGTATGTTATATTTTATTTCTGTGAATTTGCCATTGTATTACTTATTTTGATTTTTGTGTGTGCTCCAAGTTTTATGATCAATCGCTGATATACTGAACTTTCAGTGACTTTCAGTGACTAACTCAAACTAAGACTTACTCACTGACAATAAGCGAGTGATTCTTCTTCATAGGCTCAAAATACTTAGTGTCGACAGAAGTCTGCATAACGAGACACCAAAACGTGTTTTCTCCTTCTCCTAAAAGTATTAACAGTGGTCGCTGTGGCCGTGAGCTTTCAAGTATCCCGGCAGAAGGAAACTCTCACCATATTAGGTAAATGACGTCACATCACGTGTGTGAATTCCGCGAGAGATTCCAGACAACATTATTTCCCGTAAACGGGGAGGGGCGTGGCGAAACTGCAGTCCCAGTTTAAGAGTTTACAACGGCACAATCATCGCCACACTATGATTTCTAGGTGAGTGACTCATCATCATATGATACGCTGAGGTTCGTTTCTAGACGTTTGAGGACCCGTGAATTAAAAACTAGACGCTTATTTCTTGCTCTAACACCCCTCCCATTCTTCACTGCTTGGACTCGACCGACTTGCCTCCGAGTGGGTTCACTTTGAATGTGAAAGTTTCTTTTGTAACATTCACGTGGACTACACCATACCATCTCCAAATACTTGAGGAGTAGTTATTTGATTTTGTTTCTTAAATATTTCAACAGAAAGGATGTACCGAGGTCACGGACGAGCGTACCCGGGCGGCGCTTCTGGGTCAAATTCCGCTTCCCTGGAAAGCACCACCACTTCCACTACACAAGAGCAGGTAGGCTGATATACACTTGCTGTCATTACCCATTCGCCTAATGATCATAATCGCCTATTACACATGTTCATATTGTAATAAACACAATTTGCGATTAGCCTCAGTAAATTAGCATACCTCTTCATCTGTATCGAATCTCTTCTTGATTGATAAATTCAAAGAAATTAAATAAAATGTCCATTTATTATAGACAGTTGAATGAATGGAACAAAACGATTCTGAAACCACCACAAGTTGTTTGCGTTGCCCACCATTTATTTGCCTATGCAGTGACTCTCCAATACCTTCAGGGGATATGAGCAGAGCCCAATCGGGAGTTGCAAATAATTGTAAATATTTGATGAGGCCTTTTAATTGCCATGAAACCCAAAAACAACAACAAAAAGTTGAGAAAACACAAACCGGGTGCAAAAACGCAAACAATCAAGGGTTTTCTCAAATAACGGGGGGGTCAAATTGGTTAATTAGATTAGAATAAGAATGCCTGATTCCTGTGATTTTTGACAGAAGTTCACCATGGCCAGCTCCAGCCAATTCGTTCCAAGCCTCAACGCCATCACGACTAACCAGGATCTCCAGTGGCTGGTCCAACCCTCCCTTATGCATCCGCCAGGTCCTTCCCGCTCCCCGGTGCCACCTTACCCGTCCCTGTCCAGGACATGCCCGCAGGGTCCGCCGCCTCCGCCACCCTCCCATTTGCACTTCATCCGTCCAGGCGTCATCAGAGCGAGCGCCAACCAAGAGGCGGGTACGACACGGCGTAGGAACGACGAACACGTAAGACAAAGCTAGTCGTGGCCTTTCTGATGCAACCTATGTCAGTTGTGAGGAAAATGAGTCAATGGTTGATCAATGTATGTCAAAAGTAGTGCGTAGTATCCTGTGACACTCACTGCGCTGTACCAATTGGACTTGCACAACAAATTTGTGGAGACACTGACGAATTAGACTTTTTTTTTCACTGGCAAGCACACTCCGTTTGCACAAATTGAACAAAGATTACTGTATTTATCTATTTATTTATTTGTTTATTTCCTCATGGGTTGACATTGACGTAATATTGACAAAGTCAAATAATCCCTTAGGACAAGCAAACATTAATAGCAGTTGCGCAGTGAAAAAAATAAAATAAAAAGGCAGCCATCTGACACGATTCAACAGTTGAGCATTCTGGAAAAAAAATCCTCTGCATTAGAAAGTACAAACATTTTGTTCCTGCATTGTATTACCGGTAGGAATATTCCCCAGGTATGCCAGATAGACTCGCAACTTTGTCAAAATACGCCTGTAACTTTTTTATCATAGGCAGGTGATGGCCTTGACATTAAAAAAGACCAGAACCATAACAAGAGAACAGTACACATCCGTGTTGATCCTCAGTCACCCTGGTCATGCTTATCAGCAAAATGTTGACATTGATACAACTGCTGGGAAACAAAATCATGCTTATCAGCAAAATGCTGCGATTGATACAACTGCTGGGAAACAAAAAGAACGTTGACTTGATTCATTCTTTGCCTATAAACAGAGTCGGGCTGGGTATTGTTAAAAACCTCACAATTCAATTCACTTTTAATTGCTTTGGTTGTGATTTAATTCGATATCAATTCTTCCGATTGTGATTCTATTTTGTTTTACTTTTGTGTTTGAATACATTTTCGGAATGTATTTATATTAGCGCCATAGTTGACCCAGTACACTATCTACTCGTTTTTTTCTAGTTTCTACGCAAAATCTATACTCCTAGTCAAGTACAGTACTTTTCTCCGAAAAAAAAAAATTGCCACATTTATTTTCTCGTAGTGTAACTTGCACAGGAAGTGGACTCGTAGGTGACTCACAGGGCTCGCAAGTCATAGAGCGTGACTCACACCTGAGTCACCGTTGTGCTCTAAGAGTGACTCATCAGTCTTTTGAAAGAGCGGGAAACTGTAGAACCATAGAAGCGCTTCAATCCGCTGCCAGTCAGCACCAATGCTGGATGGAGGCCGAGTCGGGGTGCAGCCCAGACACAAAAGCGGGCACATTTCAAACATTTTCTGCCATGACTCATCAAGTAGCTTGGCAATTTTCTTCTGTGTCATCATGATTGTACTGCTTTTTTTTTTTTACTACTGCCTGCTATTACCTTTCACATTTTAAATTATCTTTAGTCACAGCAAGAAGATTTTCAAGGTGACTCACACCGCTTCATAGATAATCTACCAGTATATACATATATAGACTGGAGTAGAGATACTCAAATAATACAAGAGAAGCATTGAAGCAGAATTAAAATAAATATGAGAAGGTTAAGATGGTACATGTTGGTATGCGCTAAATAATAAATACTATAGTCTATTTATACTACAGCATTTCTAAATTTATTATCATACTTCAGATGCCCGATGCTAAATCCCGACAAGATAAAGTCCCTCCGTTCATTTTGACCTCATTCCTTTCGTTAAAGTTCGTAAAGTCGCTTCTGTTGGGATTGTTACTTTAGTATTTGTGACTAATTGTTCCTCGTTGTTGCTTTCAGTTGTCTCGCGAGGAGGTGGAGAGACGGAGAATAAGGAGAGAGCGCAACAAACTGGCGGCGGCCAAATGCCGCAATCGCCGTCGGGAGCTGACCGATACACTGCAAAATGTGAGTGTACAGATACGGCAAAACTGAAAGACGGGTGACAGTAGTCATTTCCAACACAGTCCATTTCTGGCGACTGGTTGATTTCAAACAAATCAAATAATAACAAAATAACAACACTTCTTACCTATCGTCCTCTGGCATTTCAAAGAAGTAGAAAAGTGATGCTTTGTTGCCATCTTGTGGCATCTAAGACTTCAACAACTACGTTGGAAACCTTTGGTGGGATGTCATTGATTTGTGGATTTTTGCTATTAGCGAGGGAACACTAGGGAATGTAATTATTGAAGGGTATTTGAAAGGGTTCTGGTCTCAGGCCCTAAATTTCATTTTGGTTGTTTGGTGTGTTTTAGGAGACCGACCAGCTGGAGGATGAAAAGTCACGTTTGCAGAAGGAGATAGCCGAGTTGCAAAAGCAGAAAGAGAAGCTGGAGCTGGTCCTGGAGGCACACCGTCCCATCTGCAAAATCCAAGACTCCGACTCCGACTCGGATACCAGCGCCGCGCTTTCGTCCTTGGCGGGCATCAAGATGGAGCCCGAGGACTACAGTGTGCCCGGACCATCGCGACTCAAGCAGCCCGCCAAGGCAGAAAGGCCCAAACCAAAGATCACCATCCCCATCAAGACGTCCTCCTCATCTTCATCATCAACCCTGGCCGTCAGCCAAGAGTCTGAGTCCCTGCACACCCCCGTCCTGACCTCCACCCCCTCCCTCACCCCCTTCACGGCCAGCATGATTTTCACGTACCCCTCAGCCCCGGTGGATGCCCCTCATCAGGCCCCGCAGCCTTGCGGCGTGGCGCACCGACGCAGCAGCAGCAGCGGCGATCAATCAGATCACTCCCTGCACTCGCCCACCATCCTCACACTGTGACTGACGACGTGATTGCAACCGACCATTTCAAATTTCTTTTTTTGGAAAAGGCATTCGCTCTCCAGGGGTTGTCAAACTTTTGAGGTTCAGGGTAAAATTTTTTAAAAGAGCCCCCTGAAAGTCAAAGTAATCCCGTGTGTCCCCCAAAGCGGCTGCTCGCAGTCCCCCTAGGGCTCTTTGGGGCCCCTGTTTGAGAACCACCAACCTACCCAAGCAACATCAGGATACACTCATTATGCTTTTACTTTATGGAGATTTTCTCATCTAAATCTATTATACCTCTCATTTGCAAGTGGCACAATTGTATTGAAATGAACAATGCATGCAGAATATTTGATCAAAGTATATTTTGATCATTTTAATTTTTAAAATTGAACTTTTATGCCAATGTTACATCACAGAGTGTAACATTATTATGGAAGGGAAAGTTATTCTTAGCTATATATTTTTTTCTTTTAGTTTATTCCTTATTGACCACTAAGGCTGGGCCGTAGGAGTTAATAGCGAGCGTATTTATTTGCGAGAGGGTAATATATTTTTTATAATGGGTGGGCAGTGCCTTACTTTTCAGCTTTGAGCTCAGCATTGTTTCAAAGACTATAATAAAGACTTTCACGACGCCTCAATTGCTTCTGATGTCATACGTGTACATGTACAATATTGAAAATCACATTACTTATACTTTGTGAACTCTTTGCCCTCACCAGTAAAACACTAATTCAGCACACTCGTAGCACAAATGCACATTTCTAGTGAGAGAAGTCTGTGCAGTATTTGACAGCTAAATCCTACATAGTTGAAAGTTAGCACTACACTAACAATATTAGTGAAGTGCAGACTAGTGCAGTTTTTCCTCACTACAGTAGTAAACGCAGTTGTTTTACTAGTGCGCCCAAGTCATCGATTAGTTTGTAATAATTCAATCCTAACAATTTATTCTAGCAGTCTACAATCCATCTGATTTCATCGTCTCGCTGTTGCCATGCCAATCTAATCTGCCTAGTGACTTCACAAACGTGACCCACTGGATCATTAACTACTGAATTTTCTTCACATTTTAGTTTCGCATGGAATATGCGCCTCGGCTCAAAACCGGGGAGCAAAGACTGCACTTATTCAACATTATGATCCCGGATAAGTGCAAAGAGTCGCTCATCCGGAGTCTGCTTCTGGAAATAGAAGCGAGCGCTTGCTAATACAGTTCATGCGTGTCTCTGAGGGCAACGGGTTGCTACACTCAAAGTGGGTTAGCGACACAGACGAGGGGACGAATGACAGATGGAGAGCTGGAGGGAGAACATCAATGCGAGTGTGTGTTTGTGTGTGTGTGTGTATGCGCGTGCACCACAAAAGTCAGTGCGCCCCGAATCAATGACAAAACAGCCGAGAATCCCCCATGTACCATCAAGTTTTTGGGTCCCCGATATTCAGCTCATTTTGATTCTATCAACGACACCACCCCAACACTGCAATGACATGTCGGGATTTGGTAACCTCATGAATACATAGCATAGCAGTTATACGAAACTTCTGTACTCAACTTTCACTTTTTTATCCACTACATTTCCAAAGTAAAATGTATGGATGTACTCTGATGTATTTTTCGTAACCATCTTTGATATTACAAAATAAAATCTAAAAATGAATGTCGACAAAATGCCAGACCCAAGCAGCATGAAGCAGAAAAATATTCCTGGATGCAATTTTCCAATCCACAAGGTCTAACCATTAGTTGCTGTTTCTGGATATTATCCATCTACTATTGGATGAACAAAAAATATCTCCCTTATTTTTGATGAACACTTAGGCCTTCTACCTACTAATGTTGGTCGTTGTAGTATTTGTGGAACCAAGTACTTGGTGAGGTGGTACTCGGTGCAGAAGGTTTGAGCTATCTTACTAGTGTTGCCTTTGAGCACTTTTATTTTTTTAATTAATAACAACACATATTCTAAATGTGTTTTCAATGTTGCTATTGAAGCGACTCGTTATCCACGGTCCTTCTTGCCTGAGGAAAAAGGTCAACGTGAATCAATGGTGTGTGTCATGTACACATAATAAGGACGGGACAGCGGCAAAGTGTGATAGCACTGTATTTAAAGCTCTTCAAAACACCGTGAGCACACAACCCACCGATATAGCAACTCAATCCTGTGCATTGCCCAATGAGATCGTTCAAATAAAAGGGTTTTCAATGCCATGTAATCGGAGAAATCAAGAGATACAAGAGGACTTAAAGATATAGATTGTGTTTTCGCAAAAAGTTTGGGATATTTGACATACGGGTGAACGATCTGATTCTGTTCTGTGATGCTTTCAGTCTTCCTGTTGCGCTCTAAGTTTAGAGAAGCAGAAGAAGAAGAAGGGAAACACAGAGAGCCATAGCAGTGGGAAAACCCCATTTGAATTGAAATACATGGGAAAAAGAAAACTATCTTTTTGAACTCAGAATGTACTTTAGATTTAATGAAAACTAAAATGTTTTTTTTTTCTGTAATAAAACATTCACAAAAATCCTTTTCTAACTTGAATTTATTTTAACACTGACAATTTTTTCCCTACAATTTTTAATTGACAAAAAAAATATTTTTAAATCTTTTAAAAATAATTTAACATTGACAATCATTGGTTAGTCTGAATTTATTTCATCATTGACAAAACATTTGTTTCAAACCATGACTTCATTTGAAAAATGATTTCAAAACATTTTGAAACTATTGATTTCAAAACTGACAAGCATTGCTTTTTATATTTACATTGGAAAAAGTTCTATTTAGTCTGAATGTTTTGAACAAAAATATTTTTTTCATCTGAATATATACATTGACAAGCACCAAAATATTTTTTTCCCCACTTTGAGTTAATTGACCATTGACAAAAAAAAAAATTGCTTAAAAATTTAAAATGTTTAGATTTTTTTTTTTAATTTGAAGTGATTTTAACACTGCTAATTTAGCTTGATTTGAACAAAACAACCAAAATTCAAGGTCAAAGTGTATTTCATGCTCCTCTTAAAATTTCCCTCCCGAAATCCCAAACCTTTTGCGAGTAGTGTAAACACTCCTTAATGTTACAGGGTTTTTGTAAATACAAAGCATACAGAGAAGATGCAACTTAAAGTCTGTTCTGTGTCTTAAAGTGAACATCAACAACAACTAAGTCAAAACACAGTAGAGTGATGAATCCAACACGTTCCGACAAGTTGGTCCTCCGGTTTGATACAAAGCCTTTCCAGTTGATTTGAAAAAGAGTTCATGTGAGTCCGAGGGCATCTACGCTCGCTCCATTAAAACCTGAAGGGCCGTCAGTCACCTAGGACTGCTTGGCAAACGCACCATCGTCGTATGGCACTCGAATCCTGGTCCTGAGGCGGAGAGTGCATAAAATACAACACGTCGTTGGGCGCCCATGGCAAATTTCATGGCCTTCAACGCCAATTCAGTGCTATGAGGGATTCCACTGACAAAATATGGCTCAAAACCGGATTGGAATTGATCTTTAGATCAATGATTGCGCTGTCCAGTGCAATAGAAAAAAAGGCTCGATTTTTTTTTTCTTTCTACCAGTGTAGGCTAGTCCAGTGTAGGGTTGCAAAATACCAGGGAACATTCCAACAAGAAATTTATGGGAATAAATCAGAAAATTGAAGGTTGGCATTCACTCCCGTAAACGTTCATATTCATCATCCAACTGAACCCAAATTGCTGTGTTGGTTTTGATGGATTTTGTGTAGGACACTGATTTGGGTGAAACCAAACCACGTTCTATAATTCTGATTACTGGAAAAAGGTATATGTTTTTTTTTTACAGTGTGAGTTATTGGGTTGATATTTAAGTTTTTTCTAAGTGAGTTACTTGCGAAGCAAAATTTGACATATGAATGATGTTAGGAAACGCCGTCACTCCAAAAAAAAATTGACTAATTAAGTTAGTGTAACGTCCTCATGAGCAAGGTGACAAAAAGTAAACAAAAATTACAATTTTATATTCCCATAAATTTCCATGGAACATTCTCCACATTAACATCTAAAAAATTATTTTTCCACCACTTTGCAATCCTGGTCCAGTGCATGAGATACCTCAATGCGACCCACTTTTTTGGTCCCAGGACTGTTTTTTTTTTTTTTTTTTTTTTAAACATCAAACCACTGAAAAAGGATTTGGGCAGAAGAGTCATTAGAAAACCTGTAAAACAGATCTAAACCTACAGTTTCTAGAAATGTCTGTGAAAAGTCCTGAAAAGGTCAGCGATGTGGCACACAGCGAGTCTTGCAGCATTCAAAAGGCTCACGGAGTTGAATGGAATCATTTGGCTGCGCTCGGAATCATTCCCTCGGCGCAAAACAGTCACAACACCATTTTGGAGTAAAGTAGACCGTTGCCATTTGCAAGGAGTACGAGAATTTGTGTTCTTAATGGCAGAAGAAAAAAAAAACGTATGTACTATATCACGCAAACATTCTTGAAAAAACTAATATAAAAAAAAAAAAAACTTTCAATAAGTTGCCCACATACACAAAAAAAAATCAATTAGCCCGCCAATGGTGTTTCCTCTTGTTAGCATAGCTAGTGAACTTTGGTATTTACATGGTTTAATTGAACATTTCAGTGTTAGAATATTACGTAAGGTTTGGTTCTTTTTTTTGTTTTACGTATACGTCAGCTTTGCAGTCCACTTCAAATTGGTCTTCTTTGGGATATCAATGAATGATTTCAGAATGACTTTAGTCTATTGGGAATTTGGCTCGATTCTTTGTGAACTTAATCTATTTAAAAAGAAATAAAACAATTGAGATTAGGTTGTCGGGAATGATTACTTAGTTAGAATTGATGAGTCACTTCCACTCATAATTTCCGACTCCCTATTATCAAAACAGCCATTTTAGCAGATATTTTAGACACTATGTAGGTCCACAATATAAAAATGTCTTCATTTTTTGGGGGATCGGTGAATCAGGAATGATTCTAAATGTAGTCACTGCATTTGGAATCCTTCACTCATTCTCAACTCCCAAATCACAGCAAAGTTTTTTTCTAGCGGGCCATGCAAAAGTTGGCAATTAGGCAACGATTCCGAGCACAGCCCTTGTATCTAGCCCTCAGCGTCCATATTCGAAGCCCTTGTTGAAGCGTCAGTCATCTGGCGAGCACACTAAGTGGAGCTGGTCCGGACTCCCCACGCTTCCCGTACTGGAGCTGCCGTCCCCCAGGTCCCGAGCCACCATGCACTGCAAGGCCAGCTCGGTGGACCCACCGGGGCTGGAGTCGCTCCGGCTGACGCACTCCTCCTCCAGGACCAGACACAGCTCTTTCAGGTCCAGGTTCTCCTTGACCAGGCCATCCTGGGTGCGCTCTAGCTCAGCCAGCTTCTTCAGGTAGCCACCCAGGTCTTCGCGCATGACCTTGGCAGCGTGGTGGCCAAAGTGCTGCCACTCACGAGCCAGCTTCTTCACCTTGAGTCGGTCGTCGTCCAGGAAGCAACACAGGTCCCGCAGCTCCACGTTCTCCTCCTGCAGACGCTGGTTGATGACCTTGAGCTCGCGGATCTCCAGCAGGTGGCCCTGGAGCTGCTTGTTCACCTCCTTGATGAGACGCCCCCGCTGAATGAGCGCCGAGATCTTCTCTGACTCCTCCTTGCGCAGACGACTCAGCAGCTCCTCCTTGGAGCACGCCAGCAGGTCCTCGTCCGACATTTTGGACAGCTCCCGCGTCAGGAGCTCCCCTTCGTTGCTCATTTTCTTCTTCTTAAATTCAACCCTTTGACATCCGAGACAAAAAAGTATCATGCATCCGGCATGTACACAACCCAAAACCCAGTATTTGACGTTTTTGTGATTAAGGCCTGTACAAATAAATTTGACTTGACTTGCAAGTACCAGATTATAGACCCTCCCCCCCCAAAAAACACGACTATGCAAGTGTTTACTGTAGTTCCTTGCCACCAAATGCCACATGAAGGTGGCAACAGACTACTTAAATAAATAAAAAAACACTCCAGAACTCACTTTGACATAATACCTTGACACAGGGAAATCACAGATTGGTGCCAGAACACTACATTTGTCTAAATGCTCTGCAAACTCCTTTCATTATATATTCTTACCTTTGCTTTTACTTGAAACATTTTGTTTGTAAATGCATTTAAATGTTGTTAATGTAACTCTTTTGAGTATTTTTTTGTTTCATTATTCACTTTTTGTTTCATTCGATTTTTAAGGGTTGAAACTATCGGTCGTTATGTGCAGAAACAAGTGGGTGAGTTTTTCCAGTAAATAACGAAGGCTATATCCCTCTCCCCCAGCCCGAAATGTGTAAATAGACAAATACAGTACGCGGGGCCGTTCATTGTAGTTGCTGTACCTGAGAAAATAGAAAAGTGCAGAGAGGATGGAATTATTTCACAAGCTGACCACCCTCATCCTGTGCGACTTCTGTGCGCAAACATCACACCAGCAAGGCTTCTTCATTTTGTGCTCAATTGTGTCTGTCGTCCAAAATCATCAGAAGCACCAAAGCAGCTTGCAAAACAGGCCTTCGCGAGTAAGGAACGGCCACTGTGCTTATTTCACCTATCCCCGAAGATGAGGATGATGATTCTATATTTTCAAGGCAGCAGCTTGCAAAAAATGGCTCGCTCCATCCATCCACCGCCGCCTTTTGTATTCTTTTTTTCCCCCCTCTTTAATCCATCAGGCAACGATGCATAACACAGATGTTGGCTGTTGTGTCTGTACCGCCGTGGTTGCCACTCGCCATCCGGATTGGACTCCGAGCTCTGTGGACTCTCTCCGGTTTCTCCGCTTCGGCGAGAAAGCGAAAGCTTCTTCTCACAAACGTTTCGTTTTTAGGCGTGGGAGGTATAAAAAAGTAAAAGGCCTACAAAATAGTCCGTTTGAGTCCGCGTAACGACATTTGTAGCCATGATCCGGCTGGAATTAAGCACAACAATGTCCGCCTCCACAAGACACTTTCACGGTTGGGATTCTCCGCTCGAGGCTACGCGCCGTGAAGCCAGACGGAATCACCGGAAACAGATTAAATCAGGTTTCGAAATATGCGTGCGTAGAACTAAGGTCTGTCAAGCTAAATATCTGCCCCACCATGGACACATACCTGTAGTGATACTTTTCGGCTGACAGAATTCATCGATATGGAATAAATATTTATTCATATATGTACGAGTATGTTAAGTATTTGTAGTACATATGGATTAGTATGGTATTCTACAGGATTGTTTTACCACTAAGGACAAAGTGTGCATGAGCCGTGAGCGGGATATCACAGTATATGGAATTATTATGCCTACAATTTTGATATGACTGTAGGAATAATGATAAATGTGAATATACAAAGTCAAAAGTCAATTTCCCCTTGCAGTTGATTTACAACCTACAACTTTCCAGTTACTTTATTTTGAAACTTTACCGGAAATACTCTTCAAATGACGAATAACAATCAAGTTTTATGCTTCTATCTAAGAGATAATCATAAATATTTGTGATCTCCTCCTGTCACTCCCTGTGGAGCTCTGGCTTTCAAAAACATCACGAATAATCAGATACATTTCTTAACTTCTAGATTATAGAGCTGATATAATAAAAACTATTTCATTCCCTGCCTTCCCCTAGGAGATAATCATAAATATCTGTGATCTCCCACTGAGTGTCTCCCAGTGGAGCTCCTATTTTGAAAACACCACAAATAACCATGGAAATTATCTAAATATCGGTGTTTATTTTAAAACATAAATCATGCGCTGACTTGTACCTCTTATTGACAGGTTTAGAGAGTCTAAAGAAGAAGCCAAGCCATGAAAATAATCAAATTCTAGGAAATGACAAAGAAAGCTGGACTTTCTTCCTCTGGGATGTTCCCTGCAGGATAACACTAACAGCACGCATTATACACGTTATGTCTGCTTGCTTGTGTATGACTGTACAACCCCCCCCCCCCCCCCCCTTTGTGGTTCCCCAATAGCTTTGTGCTGAGGCATTCACACACATCCTTCCGCCCAGTGTCCCACCTCCATTGTTGCATGGAGACCAGGATAATGTAGGGTGTTAACCCAACAGTGACGGCATCGGAATGTAATGTGAGTTAAAAACAAGGGGGAAAAAATGTGCAGCGAGGAGGGGATTTGTTCCCCACCTTGTCGGCACCTCCCATATATCGTTTAGTTACTCTGAAGGACACATGCAGAAGCACAGAAAAGGGGAGGGTGCAACCAGGCTGGGATTATGAGGATTTATTTAGATTAATCGCCAGCGGGGGAGCAGATTGTGTATTTCATGCGGTAAACCCGAGTCAGAGCAGATGTGGTCTGGTTTATTTTAAGAAAGTTGGAAATAATTAATAAGCAAATCTGCCAGCGTTCGTCATCGCTTGCGTTTCCAAGCGGACGTTTGATTAAAATGGTAGATATCTGACATAAATCATCACAAATTTGACATTCACAAATGAAGTTTTGTTTTGTTTTGAACAAATTAGCTATTAGTATTGAAAAAAAGTCTTATTTTTCCTAGGAAAAAAAATTGTATCTTGGGAAGAATATGTATTGCACATTTTCCATCCAAAATTGAAATGTACTTTTCTTAGAAAAATACGATTTTAAATCCTGACAAAGAACGCCTTTGGTAATATGAAACAACTTTTTGAAAAAAAATATAATACAATCATTTCCTTTTATCTATTTTTTCCCCCCATTTAAAAAAAAAATATTTAAGGTATAAAGCATGAAGCCAGAATGTTGAGGTAAAAAGTTTGTATTTGTATATATTTCACTTCTTACGTTATAATTTCCTTCCCTCCTTAAACTTTTACTTCAATATTTGTCAACATTATCTCAGAAAAAGGATTGGATAGCTATGCATTTAAAATACCTCACTATACATACTGCGTGCAGGATGTGTTGAAGAGTTTAATGACAATTGCACTCAAGCGATATGATTTTAAAAAGCGCGAGTGTAAACACGATTATGTAAAGTACTTTGCGTATTATGTAAGAATTGGAAATAGCGAGAGAATTGAACGAATTCTACATTTATAACGCAGTAGGCGCATACGTCATGACCAACCCAGACGTGTTACGTCATGACGCACACTTCTCCTGGTGACGGAACCCGGAAGTGGGCTCGTGTGTCTGTTGTTGACATTTTTGCACACACCGTTATTATCATGCGAACAAGCACGCCGTGTGAAATTTAAGAACGACTGTAGCGTCTTCTTTAATGCACGCATCCATTTTATCTTTAATTATTTTTTGGGGGTAGGGAGGAATTGTTTCGCAACGCCGCTAAATTCGACGCAGCTACGACAACCCTGATACAAGTGGCTATCACATAGTAGCAGCAGGCCAAGTGAAGCAAATTCACCAAAAAACATGCCTTTGGATTTTGTAGCCTGACGGTGTTGGGAGGAGATTAAATTAAGGTAATGTTTGTTTGGAGTTAAACGAGCTACGTATCATTTTTTTTTTAAAAGACGGCATCCATCTAAGTGAGTTAAGCGTTGTCTGAATTCATGGCTTTCCGTAATCATCTCGTCAGAATTCAAATTGCTACACGTTAAATATACAAGTACCAGCTTTGCTATGGCTATTCTTGATGCTTGTTGACATTTCTGGTCTCGAAGCAGATGGCTGTTGAGCTGGATGTGTTTGTGGGTAACACCACTATCATGGACGAGGAGGTTTATCAGCTCTGGTTGGATGGATATACAGGTAATGTATGCCACATCATTCATTTTGAAGGAGACTCAGCTTTCCCCCCCCCCATTGTTTAATTTTTTTACCATTATTATACCTGTAGTATGACAAATGTTCCATTCAGTCGTGTACTAACTGGGCATGTTCAAATCCAAATACAGAACTAAATTGTATCAGAACATTAAAAAGTCAGTTTTAATTTGTAATCAGTTGGTTAAGCAAGTTTGAAAGAACCATATTTGTTCTCCGGAGCAGTAAACGATGCCGTGAAGGTCCGAATGGAGGGCGGAGCGCTGGACGAGTGCGAGGCGAATGCGGACGTGCTGTTGAGTGACACGATGGACCAGTACAGAACCTTCCAGATGTGTGAGCGCCTGTTGCACAGCCCATCCAAACTGGCCAATCAGCTGCTCTTCCAGATCCCGCCACATCGCCAAGCCATGCTCATTGAGAGGTGATGCGCTTTTCCTCTTTCATTTTTTTTCCCCAAACATTTGGCGCGTATCATTTCCATTTTATGTATTTTTCGGGTGTCATTTATGACCATTTAATTTCAAAGAGGACGTGCATTGTCCTATTTAGTCACTATCGCCCCCTTTTTGTTTCCTTGATGTGGTTCAGTCTAACTTAAGTCGCTCCTTGTTCTTTCCTAATTTAAGATACTATGACTTTGATGACGTGTTTGTGCGCGAAGTCCTGGGCAAGAAACTATCAAAGGGAACCAAGAAAGACTTGGATGACATCAGCGCCAAGACCGGCGTGACTCTGAAAAGCTGCAGACGACAGGTAAAACGCTAATATTTGATCTGTTAGTCATTTTTTGAAAAATCTGAAAATTCCAACGTGTTCAGAATTTTATGCAACTTTTTCAAAACAAAACAATTCCATACATTTGATGTTTGATTGCAGTTTGACAACTTCAAGCGTGTTTTCAAAGTGGTGGAAGAGCTAAAGGGCCCTCTAGTGGAGAACATACGTCAGCATTTCCTTCTCTCTGACAAGCTTGGAAGGTAAAACCTGAAGCGTTGCTAATGTTCCTTTTTTTTCTCCCTGCCCGGTTTCACAACCCTGTGATGTTTTTAACTAACTCCTGTTATCCAGGATACTTGCGCCAAGTGAAATAACGGCGCGCTAACTGCCTTCTTGGCCTGTTTCAGGGATTACGCAGCCATTGTGTTCTTTGCCAACAATCGCTTTGAGACGGGGAAAAGAAAGCTGCAGTATCTCACGTTCCAGGATTTTGCTTTCTGCGCCGGGCAGCTTATCAACAACTGGACAGTTGGAGCTGTTGGTGAGAGATTGACTCGGTTTGTTTACGATGAAAGGCATCCTTGGTTTAACATGTGACTGTGTGTCATTTTAAACGTTATCATTAACTGCCTTACTTTAAACGCACATCCAAGACAAACAACATTTTGAAAATGTGAGCCCAAACTAAAATGCAAAATATTTGCCACTTAAAGTGGTACCAAATACAAGTGACCCAATTTTTTTTCTCCCCCCCATCTGAATGTATACAATTTTTGCTTTCACAAACAAAGTGTCCTCAGCTTCTATGGCACAAGATGTGTGGTCATGTTATTATGGTGGATGTTTTTTTGTTTTGTTTGTTTTTTACGTCAGATTACGTTCAGTGGAGTATCTCTAACTCTTGGCCATCAGAGGTCGCCAGGACTCCCGGATGGAAGGAAAAACTCCCTCCTGTTAAAATCTAAAACACATTATATCGATGTTTCTTGTGTATAAGAGTAAGAATGATTGAAAGATGTAGCCCTCTACAAAGAAAATTGTTGTTTTATTTATTATAAATAAACTTATAGAATAATATGATTGGCACATTTCCGAAATAGTTAAGTTTTAAAATCTCCCACTTATTCTAGATAATATGGTGGAAGATATGGATGTGGATCTTGACAAAGAATTCCTCCAAGAACTGAAAGAACTGAAGATTTTAATCTCTGACAAAGATCTGCTGGATCAACACAAAAGGTCTAAAACACACACACACACACACACACACTTATGCATGCACACACGCGCATTTGCTGATGACCAGTGAATCCAAAAGTTCAATTGCATAGGCCTTATGTTCTCTCATTTGTTCTCCAGTCTTGTCTGCACAGCCCTCAGGGGGAAAACAAAAGCTTTTCCTGAGATGGAGACCAATTTCAAGGTAAAAAATTAACAATAACAACAATTTTCCTCCAAGCACTTTTGTGTGCTGTATTCACCGGCCTATTCACGATCAGTTGTTGACTTCTTCATTCTCAGATTTATTTTTTTAATTGGACCTACTAACTACCACCATTTACTGAAAATGACCCTATTGCATTGCCGCTATCTTGTGTCATCTTTGCGTCAGTAAACTACGTTGAAGTGACTTTCACGTAGAGCTTTGCCGCTGTCTTGAGGCCATCCCGTTTGCTCGCTTATGGCGAGTCACCTGATTATATTAGCGACAAACTAACTAATCTTTGCTCGACGAAATCATGTGGTTGGGGGGAAAATGTTTGCCTTTTATGTGTCAAACAGCCTGAAGCACTGTATACGTATATAGTCCATTTCACCACTGTACTATTGTCAAAATGGATTCAGTTTGTGTCTTTGGATTGTACGACTTGACTTTATTTCTCGCCAAGGTTTTGCTCCAATTCCAGATTATTTGACTTGGGAAACCCTTGGCCATTCTATTTTGCAAATGAATCATTTTTCCTCTTGGCAGAATCTTTCCAGAGGCCTTGTGAACATCGCGGCCAAGTTAACCAACACCAAAGATGTCCGTGATTTCTTCATCGACCTCGTGGAGAAGGTGTGTAGTTTTTTCCAAGGCTGGACAAAAGCATGACGGAACCCGCCTGATGTAGCACCACCGCGTTTTCTTTCCGCAGTTCATCGAGCCGTGTCGCTCGGACCGATGGACGGCGGCGGACATGAGGCTCTACTTGACTCACTACAGCAACTCGGCGCATATACTAGACACCTTCAAGTAAGCATCATGGACTGCGTTGCAGAATTAACTTTGTAGTCTATTTAATTTCATAACAAAAGTCTGCTACCTTAATGCTAACATATAATGTGAAATGCCATAGACAGGATAATCGAAATTATCGTCGGTGTTGCAGTTAATCTAAACCTACTACATTAACACAAACAGATCAGCAACACGTAAAACTAAAGAGTATTTTAAACCAAACCATACGATACGTCATCGCTCACTGCTGCCATGGGAAGTTGTGGCATAACATGGTACTACACGGAAGGCGCACAAATCTAAATTGGGACTTGCTCGTACACAATACAAACCCTTAAAACAGGCTTCAAAATCCCGTGATATAGTTGTCCCAAATGTGGCGGCGGGCCCACCAGGCTTGTTTGGATCTCTGTCCAGGCGACCCACCGTGAAAACAGACTACTTTGGTCAACTAAACAAAGTCAGATAAACACTTGGACTCTACCATTTGGCGCTCAGCCATCAAGTTGTGCGTCATGCTGTCTCATCCCTCATTCTTTAAACTGGTAACAGTGGAAGCTTAAAGGTTGGCCGTTCTGGAATGCTGGACCACCTACAAGTTGCCTCACATTTTGCTAAAAAGAAAAGAAACTTGACATAGGTCAGGTTCCAACATATGCACCTTTTAATATCACAGATATTTTTTTATGTTTTACCCACGTGCTAAACCTAATAAAACACGTTCAATCTTCATAAAGATATTCCTTTATGCCTGTTCCCATGCTCTCGTCGTGAAGAAACGAGAGACCATCGTATGCACACACGTTTTTTTTTTAAACAAGAGGCAAAGTGTGTTTGCTTCAAGTTTGTCACTCCCAGTTCAAATGTACTCTTTACCCTGACATTTAAAACAAAAGAATATGTATTAGCAGAGCTCATTGCCGCCCAGCATGTTAAGAGACAGCTTGGTACCACACTGGAAGTTTTATTAGGTTTTGTGTAACACATTACTGGGGGCGATGGAACAAATTAATGGCATTTAATTTCAATTGGTCATGGAACAACTTTCTCTTCTCGGTCAAGGTACCACTGTTTTTTTTCTCCGAGACTTTTGTACGAGTCAGAACTTAACCCTTCTGACTCGTACGACCCCATTCAACTTTCGAGGCTCCGCTGAACCTTGTTTTTCATGTAAACATTCCGAAATGGAATCCGGCTCAGGCCTGCACCTCTACGTATTCGACAAAGAGATATTCATGAAAATGGTTGCCTTGCTGAGTGGACAAAACCAGCCTTGCTTGACTTTTTCTTGAGATTTGCACTTGACTTGAATCTTTGCGTGTCTTTGTCTGTCTCTCTTTGTGTATCAGACATCAAGTTGTGTGGGACAGATACATGAACGTCATCAAAAGCTGCATCTTCAAAATGTATCACGACTGAGTGGCTTTTTTCCTCAACCACTCCATTTCCCTCCGCTCCTGGCCAGAGCTGTTATCTTAACCACCCTCCTACGTATGGAAAGCCATGTGAGCATTTTTTCTATATCCTTGGCGCCCAACTGAAGGTTCATAAACTAATTTGCTCTTTTTACCCTCAGCGCAAAAATTGTAGGGATGGGCAAGTAGCGATACCAGCCTTGTTTCAGGGTATGGTACCTGCAATTGTTTTAGATCAGGACTTTAGAAATGAGAAGAATAGAAATCTGATATCAAAGTAATGTAATTTCAAGATTTTTTTCTTTTTTTTTTTTACTGTTGGTCTAAAATTATTTGTTATTGTTTGGGGGAAATTTGATGCAACAAAAGTACTAGTGGTATCGGTGCTCGGTATCAGTATTGGTGACAACTCAAGATTTAAGTGTGCTGGTATCGTGGTGATAAAAAAAGCGGTCCCTACTCTCTAGTAATGTTTTTTTTTTTTTTTTCACTCTGAGTGACACATCCACCATGAGGTGGATATCAAGAGCATGGCATGACTTCTCAAACGTGTTTCCTCACCCTTGTTTTCTGCCTCCCTTGAATTTTTTTTCCTCTTTCTTTCCTGTTAACGTGACTTCAAGCCTCCAAACAACTTCTCTCGCTGTCTCGCTTTGTAAATAAAAGAGCGTATTTACATCAAGATGTCATCGTGTTTTATGTTGTTGCTATGAATAGCACGATACCATCATGAAATCCGTCCGTGTGGCAAAATTTAAGGACCTTGGATGGAGATGAGAGGCAGAAAGTAATGAAAAGCTTGCATGAAAATGAAAAGTGACAGCAGATCAAGGCGTTCTGCTGCGTTTGAATTTCTTTCTGTGGGATGTTTGTGTGCACGTGTGTGGTCAAGGAAATAAGGGAGCCTGCAAGGGGGGAGGGGGGGGTCGCACCGTTGCTCCACGTAAGGGCAGGGGGGGTCGAGCGTGTGATTTTTAACAAGATCCTCCTGTAATGACAGCTGCCACCACCCACAAACACACACTTTGAGCGAGCAGGCGTTGTCATCTCGGCAACGCAAACAATGCCGTTGCTCGTATAACCTCTTCTAAAACCCAGAAGGCTCTGCTGACCATTTGGGACCACCTCAGGTCTTGTTTTTCTAACCATTTAAGCAGTGTTAATGCAAATGTAATGAAACTTCCTCAGGATGTGGATTTTTTTTTTTTTTATGTTTACATTACATTAACCATTTTTCGGACAAGAAAGCAATTTCATGTTTGCTGTCGAGGCATTTATTGGCAATACGCAATTGGGAAAAAGTTTTGATTTTAAAAAGTAGAAATACCCTCTGCTAACAATTACATTTCAATTTAACAAGTACAAGCTCATTCAATTTGATTCTCCAAAGTTGAACAATACTGATGATACAATGAGCCCTTGCTATAATAATTTATGACATAAATTCCAGAAGATGGCGACAAAGCGCTTAAAAATGGAAATGCTCATAAAACATCAACGCCACACATATATAATATTCAAGTAATGTTACATAAACGGCAGTTATCTAACCCTAACCCCTTTAACCAGATGCTCCGCAATAGTATTAGCAAGTTAGTGAAAACTAACGTGACCTCAAAACTTGGACAAACAAATATGCACACAAAGAGCATCACGTCAGTCAACTCACCATTTACCCCCAGTGATGAATGTCGGCAAAGTAGACGACAAAGTATTTTTTTTTTGTACGTGGCACTTGGGGTCAAATGTTTACCACTAGTTAACAACTGAACTAACAAATGAAAGCCTATGTCTCCAAGTGGCCAAAATTTGCCACAAACCATCTGCAGGGGTTGCAAAATCCAACAATGCCTGAGGGTTAAAAAGCCAAGTTAAACTCGTGTCGGAAAATATTTCATAACGTGCTGGAATGAAGCCTCCGGTGGCGTTCGTCTTGAGTCACACGTCAACTACTGTAATGCAGGTTAAGCAACATCCAGAGCACTTTGCAACACGTCCAAGACGCGATGTGTACTTCTTGCGGGAAAGAATCCCCGGCCGGCCAGAAATGATTTCAAGCGGCGTTAACGGATTAGTCACGTACAAACAGTCGAGCGGCACACTTGGAGAGTGATAATGATAGTAGTTTTGTTCGAAAGCATTTCAAGGCAGAAAGGCTTCAGTCTTGCTCAGTAAGCAGACACTTTTTCCACTTTCCACTCTCTAATTTTTGTCAACATTCCATTTATTTCTCTCTTGCTCTGTGACTATAAATATCCTTTTTTTTTTGTGGCTTTGTGGAAAAAGAAGGCCTGGCCTCCCCAAATATAGGTGTATGGGGGGTAAAATGGTAGAAGGGTGGGAGAGCTTGGTTGGGGCTTTTGCGGGGGTTTTAGTTTAAACGAAACCAGGTGTGTTGTTGGAGCGGGATGGATGGATGGCGGTTTAGGGGGGGTCGCGTGTGTGTGAATCTGTGAAGTTGTTGTTCGCTCGCCATTTGGACGGATTTTCGGGTATTTGGGCCGCAGACCAGGAATTCCCATCTCTAGACTGGGGAGGTGGGGGGCTTTACAGGGTGGCTGCGCAGGGGACCAAAGGGGGAGGGGGGGTAAGACGAGTGGGCGGTCTACTCGCTCTCTCTCTCCGCTTTGTGTGTGTGTCTCTGGCTGGCTCGCCCTCCCTTCTCCCTTCTGCATGTGTTCAGCTGCTCCAGCTGTCTCCCACTCAGTCTCTCAAGGCGCACCGCTTGGAGCTTTAGGGACCACTTCCCCGCAGTCGGACACGCCGGGGTCAGGCCGACCGACACGACGCGCACGCCTCAAACAAGATTTGCTGGTGAGTTTGCTTGACTTTATGTAATAGCCGTGATTTGTTTTGGCCACATACTTGACATGGTCTGTAATTTAATTCATTTTAGAAGACCCTTCAAAAATGATTGATATAAAACTTATTGCTAATACTCTAGTCATTCTATTTGCAGGCAAGGTAGCTCCCACTTAAATGAAATCTAAATTCTTCTTCACCATCAGCTCCTCTTGATAAAAACTAAATCAACCAGAAAACTCCCTTTCGAAACCCCATTGCTTGACATTTTACCCCAATTTTTTGATTTAATCCAGTAAATTGGAAAAAAAATTCAAATTTGTTTTTATGGGTTTGAATTGGTTAAAAGTGGCCACGGTAGAGCCAAAAGTTATACCTATCCATTCATAATAATAATAATACAATTACAAATTAACATATTAAATCTTCTCAAATCAAAATACACCGTTAATTTCTTTGCATAGAAGCGGTGCAAAGTTTTCTTCTCCCTTGTTGGACATATCTAAAGTAGATGACCCGTATAAGGGCGCCGGAGTTACGGTTCCACAGGCTCCAGATTCCAGTGGCCCAGACCAAAAATCCCCACTCTTAGGAAGTCTCAACATTTGCATTAACACGTCTGAAACGGTAAACACAAATAGCCAGCATTGAGCCCACAAAGTTCAACCAGTGGTGTCCAACCTTTTTCCTCTGATTCTTATACTGGAAAATCGAGATTCAAGTGCCACCTTGTCACCTTTATCTCCGTTGAACGTGCTAGTTAGTCACAGTCAAACAAGCCAATCTATATATTGTTTTAATTATTATAAAATTATTATTATCATCGCCAATAACAAATCCAATATTCTTTTTCAAATGTTATGGGCCGTAGAAAAGGGACAGCAGGCCGTAAACAGTCCCCGGGCCAGACGTTGGACACCCGTGGCTAAAGTTTATGACTTCTCCGTAAGTGGGAGAGAGCAGAACCTCTTCTCATTGCTAACATGTCACATAACTGCTCCAGTGCTCTACTTTTGGAGCGGCAGTATAGTAATGTGGCCCCATAATCACTGGAGTCGGATCCTTGGCTGAGCTCGGCGCGTTTCGGTGGCTGTAATAGGAGGGTAGGCAAGACATGCAGTGGGATTGTACAACGTTGTCACCATCTCTGCTTCATACAGGATTGAAGCCACTGCAGGGTCAACCGGGTCAAGTAGTCCGAGTCACAGGTATCAAAGTCAAGGGAGCCAAATCTGTCCTGCTAAAGTAAATAAAGTGTGCCGACTTCATCTTTCTTGTTAAATGGGTTTGTTCTTTTTAGTTTGGCAGAAAAAATATTGCAATTTCTCAAAATATTTAACCGATATCACCAAAAAAAAAAGTGCTCTCCTTTAGAGCATGAATTAAACAATACTGCTAATTGTGTACCATTTACTTTCCATTATTTTCCATGACAAATGGTGATTTCAATTACAATTTATTGTGTTAACAAAAGAGCCCTGGTAATTGAGAAGCCACTGTAAGATTAAACAATTAAATGATAGAGAATTTGGGGGGTTGGGGGGGGTCAAAGTTGTTTACTTAGTTGCCATATCTGATACTTACTTTTATTATTTTTAATTTATTTACCTACAGTTACATGAACGATTATTAAAACACAATACTTGCTGTTTGTGTAAAACTGTCTTTTGCAAATATTATTTATAATGAGAAAATTTTTGACTTGTTTTAATGATTTTTGGCGAATGTAATAACTGTATATCAATGTATCAAATATGACAGACCGGAAGCTCCTCCATATTGCATTTCTGAGGTTGAGTGTTTAAATCTCAGCTCTGTTCTTCCTGTTTGGAGCTTGCGCGCTTTTGACTGTATCAAATACATTTACAGTAGCTACTTTATATACAACAATTCATTAAATAGACGTTTTAGATGGAATTGTATGTCCCTTGAGGTGGAATTTGACGCAAATGGCTATGATATGTCTAATGTAAAAGTATTGATTTGGCGCCATTTGTTGGCATCTTAGTGTTAAGCAACTATGTTGAACTGGGGGGTGAGTGACTTCATTTCGTTTCATTTTAATTGGTGGCGAGTATCTGTCGCCAGTAGCCGATGTTTGCGTCAAGGCCTCAGGTGAGGAAAGCATCCGGAAGGCAGCAAAGCATTTTCTCGGCCCTTATTGTCAGCGCAGATGACAAATCGGGCCTTTGTCCCACTTGGCAGGGTGAGCCGGCGGAGCTTCACAGCGGGATCGCTAGGTTTGAGAAGAGAATATCTCACGAAGCTCTACGCCATCCATCATTATTGGATTTTGCAGGTGGAGCGCTCCCAGCAGTAGCAGGGCGTGCTTCACTGTGCCCGGCCGAGCAGAACAACACCAGGTCCGCTCATGTGGACGTGCGTGTCGGCGTGTGGTCCCCCTTGTCTGTTTTTCCAAACCCGCAGGTGGTCACTTGTGTTTGCGAGCTGACATTTTGCCTGTTACATTGGGCTGAAGGGTAATTCAAAAATGGATCCGCAGAGGTCAAGCCCCAATCACAAATTCCCAGAAAAGCGATACTCTGGGAACCACGGGCGTGCCAGGGCATCCCAGCTGAGACGCGGCAGCCACATCCTCACCGCGGGCATTCCACACGTCCACCGCCGGCTGCTGTCACGTCACCTCACCCCAGACAAATTGGTCACTTTGTTTTTGGTAGTTTTGCTTCACATTTTGGCCCGTCCAGTAAAGGAGGCCAAAGCACAAGCTTGTGTAGAAAAAGACATTGTGACGTAGAAAAAGTGAAAGTTTTCAATTCACTCAAAGTCCAAAAAACAAGAATGTAATGAAGATAAAAATGTGTGTGTGTTTTTTTTTTAATAAGGACTGGAGACTAAGCGCAGTAAGATGCAGCAATATTTTAGCGAGGATAAAGAATATATGTCTTTGAGTATTGTCTTATTGTCCATCAACATGTTGCTGTACTGTTTGCGCTCTTCCTTCCAAAGCCACAACTATCAATGCTAACCGTTTGCTTGTCAAGGGGGTTTTGTATTGTATGTTAGCATTAAGCTAATTAAACGTTCCTCAGGCAAAGTTATGTACTTATTTGAAACTATTCTCTTTGGTTGGCTGGATTTCTAGATAGTATTTCATTGAAATACTCCAGTACAGTTAGCTGGAAACTCGACTCAAGGACAGTTTGTGTTTGTGTAAATGTTTGTACTTGGTGACTTCCCACCATCCCGGTCCAGTCAGGTCACGTACGCGGACGTCTTGGTATGTTATGCTTCTCATGACACAAATAGCTCGTGATGTCACACTCTTGTCTTGGGGGCTAGGGAGGGGGGGCACCACGTCAAGCCTTGTGGTCTGCACTTTGTCTTGTGAGTGAGCTGCCGCTGATTATAACTCCCTGTCATGCGTTCAAACTCCAGCTGCTTGGCATGCACTCGCGTGGCCCTTTTACAGGACAAGGCGCCATATTTAGCAACTTACGTCCACGGTAAATACGCCTTAACTATAAGCTTGCGCAATCGGGTGATTTCTCACAACCAATCAGCATAGAGACGATAACAATGGAAAACATGCATCGTTTTCTATACTGCTCAGGGCTGGAGTGGAACTTTTCATTTTAGCATTCCCTCTATCAATATTCATATTGCATTTGATGTAAAATGTCATTTACAATTGAATGTGCTCACCAGATCACAATCAAACCTTTTTACACCACTTCTGCTGTCCCACTTGATGCACTGTTACAAACTTTGGTAATCGGAGGAGGTGATTGTGTTATTTCAGGGGTGTCAAACTCATTTTCTGTCACAGGCTGCATCGTAGCCATAGTTTCCATTGGAAGGTCATTATGACTGTCAACGCCTTTTATTATACACAGTATGAGCTAGACAACAAACTGATCAATATAGCTAGCTTTTAAATCAGAGACTTAAAATTTGTTCAAATATTTTGAAAAGGTGAATGGTGATAAAAATTGCTAACAATATCTCCATGTTTTAAAGTCAAGACGATTTGATGCACATTTTGTCTTGGCGGGCCACAGAAAATGATGTGGCGGGCCGTATCTGGCCCCCGGGCCTTGAGTTTGACAACTTATGTGTTATTTCAGACAGACGCGGTGTCATGTAGTTAGAATGTTCTTTCATAATATAATGTAACGGCTGACCTGGAATGCATTTATGCGATAAAATACAAGTCATCATCACACCACAAGATTGTGATTGCAAATTCATCCTTACTCTTTTTTTTTCCCATCAAAACCATCTAAAGACGAAACAATTTTCAGATTTTTTTTTTTTTGAGGCAAAATACTCTTTGTAGTATGTAGTCTATGTACAGTGGACCCCTATGAATGTTGTGTTTTGTGACCTAACCTGCCACATGTTGCTCTTGGCTGCAAGGAACTTTTTTTCTTGCCTTTTCTAAAATGAAGCTTTTCTCCTGTGAATAGTTAGGCTCCACTGTCCTAGAACAGTGAAGCACTGTGGAGAGTTTCTATGTGACTGACGGTGAACTAGCAAAGGTATTCTTACAAACCATTACCGTCTGCCAGGCTAAAGACACAGAGGTTTCTGTTCAGTGCCAATATTAAAAAAAAATAATATTAATATTTGCGTAATGAACAGCTGCAAGATGTCACAATGTTTACATTCTTCGACCTGCTGAAAGTCACTCTCGCCAATTAGCAATCAAGGCCAAGCATTTTGCCAGAAAACACATATTTTTTATTTTGGGCTATCTTAATATCAATTAACATAAAAACCACGTGTGCCCATAAATGCCGTTGCAAAAATTTGCAATGTCATGATAACAAAGTTTGGTAGCTTAATGCTAACACATAATGGCAAACACCATAGACAGGCTAATGGAAATTAGCAATGATATCCGCAGATCAGATAACATTTACAGTCACACGTTCTCGCTGCTCTGTGAGAATAATTCCCACCTGAGCTTCAAGCGTTATTCCTCTGCCTCCTCTTCTTACGGTTAATTACATAGCGTGTTTTCTCAGAGGCCTTGAGTGACTCCATCTTGTTAGCTTGGTGACATCTGTCATCTCATTTCCTTTTTCCCTCAGATGCTGAGTGACTGCGCCGACCATCCAAAGTCAACTGCCTCATTACTGTGTGCGTGTGTGCGTTTTTATGTGTGTTCTAGTCTCACATGGTTAGTATGCGTGTGTCCATCGTGTGCCTGTGTGTGCTCCTCCACGGCGTTATTTCACAGCCACCCAAAGAAATTGACACCCAAACGGTACGGATTCGTCACTTATCTTTCTATATTGTAGCTCAGCTAAAAACACCTGTCCTATGTTTTGCTTTTGCATCATTTCTGTGGAATTTTACTCATGTACGCACGCACACACTTTTTCACAAAGATCTCTTTCTGTCGGCGGTTTGTGCGGATATTTTGCCTCTATTTCTTTTGGCTGAGTTTTACTTTCCATCCAGCAGGTACATTTTGCCCCAAAATAATAACAGTCATATAATAATTACTATACACATCTTAAAATGTCAATATTGAGGTGACATTTGATGTGTTAAAATGTGAGCTATATACAGTAAGCTTACCGTATGTATGAATTTGTATCTTAGCATCTGTTCATTGGTTTAGGTCATATTCTGTCTTCATATTTGATTAGTTTGTCTCACAGTGTGCCTTATTCTAGGAATGCACAGATGGCTATCATTGGGACCCTCAGACAGAGCACTGCAAAGGTAAAGCAGATGATGATGATGATGATGATGAAGCCTCATGACTTGTTGAATATTCCGGGGACATTTGTGCATGTATGCCGTCAGACATCAATGAGTGCGAGACCATCCCGGACGCGTGCAAAGGGGAGATGAAATGCTTCAACCACTACGGAGGCTACCTGTGCCTTCCCCGCTCGGCTTCAGTCATCCCGGCCCCCGAACCCGCCATCGCGCCCACCGAGGCTTTCAACCCCTGCCCCCTGGGCTATGAGCCTCAGGGAGACAGCTGCGTGGGTGAGTGTGTGTGTGGGGGGTCAGAGCAGGTGGTTGGTGGGGTCTGGATGGGTGTCAATGAGTGATTGCCCCCCTGTGGGTTTGGTGTCTAGATGTGAGGAGGGGGGGGGGGGTTGGTTACTGACAATGTGTGTAGGAATTTGGTACATTTCACACAACAGCAGCTGCTGTGTTGCAGGCCTGAAAAGCTCATCTATTGGATCTTCCTGGTAATGTGTTTCCACCATTAGTGGAATTTCCTAGTGAGGCAGAACTGTGCACCATTTGACATTTATGTGCTACTAATACCGCGAGTAAAGCGCTAGTTGTCGCTAGCGTGGTTAAACTAAGGCTAAGCTAGAATTTTGAAATTTCATCTTTTATATAAATGACCAGCCTAGTTCCTCTTATCCAAGCGCAGACGTGGACGAATGCGAACGCGACGAGCACGACTGCCAGCCCAGCCAGCAGTGCGTCAACACCTTGGGGGCCTTCACCTGCCACTGCCCCGACGGCTACCGCAAAGTGGGCACGGAATGCATCGGTGAGGCGGCAAATCTTATTTTTATTCTTCGTGTCGGAGAAGCTGAGAGATTAACCACGGTCCGTCCGCTCTTCCGTCAGACATCGACGAGTGCAGGTACAGGTACTGCCAGCATCGCTGCGTCAACGTTCCCGGCTCATTTACGTGCCAGTGTGAGCCCGGCTTCCAGCTGGCGGGAAACAACCGCTCCTGTGTCGGTGAGTGGCAACCTCCCACTTGAATTGGAATCACACCCTTGACTGGTTGCCAGTTTGGGATTTTAGAGCCCAATAAAACAATAACAACAAAGTCAAAAGGAAAGGAATAAAAATGGCCCTTGAAACGAATTAGCTGAAAATCTGCGGATACGGGCATGTCGTTTCCTTTCAGATGTGAACGAGTGCGACATGGGGGCGCCGTGTTCTCAGCGCTGTTACAACACGTACGGCACCTTCCTGTGCCGCTGCGAGCACGGCTACGAGCTGGCCCCCGACGGCTTCGCTTGTAACGGTGAGTGGCCCGATCGACAGCGCGTGTGACGTGGGGGCGCGAATCCGCTTGGAGTGACGGCGCGTTGACCGTGGCAGATGTGGACGAGTGCAGCTACTCCAGCTACCTGTGCCAGCACCGCTGCGTCAACCAGCCCGGGAAGTTCTCCTGCGTCTGCCCTGAGGGATACCAGTTGCAAGGCACGCGACTCTGCCAGGGTGAGTCAGAATGCGTGTGCGGAGGGAGGCGCAACATGAACAACGTTTGGCTAAAGCAATACGTTGTTGCCTGCCTGGGCAGATATCAACGAATGCGAAACAGGCGAGCATCAGTGCGCGGATACGCAGACGTGCGTCAACATCCACGGACGATACCAGTGCGTGGACGCTAACCGATGTCTGGACCCGTACGTGCAGGTGTCGGACAAGTAAGGGCCTGCCTGCTCTCACACACGCGCGCGCACACATGCTCCCAATATGTTGGCCTTCATCACGACAAGCAAGATGTACTCACACGCTCCAGCTGCACACTTTCCATGCGGCGGCGGACTTTTCCCCACATCACAACGCAACTTTGGCTTTGTTAGATTGCTAACAGGTGGACAGCGCTATGTTCAAACCAGAGCAAATGTGGAATTTTCATCTGTTTAAGCGAGTAGCTTATGACTTCAAAATTTGTGAATGACAGTAAGAGTTTATATAGTAGATTTTTTTTTTCCACATTCACATTCCAAATTTTGATGAAAAGGCAATCATTCCAGAAATAAAAACACATCCTACCAGGATATGAAATCATAAAAATCAAAGTTGGCCTGTTTAACATTTGAAATATTGTTTTCGGTTAGGGTTATTCATATTGATTCTAAATGAACATATTGAATGAATTAATGAATTGCTTCTTTTTTCTTTTCTTATAATCAAAATAATCAGATTCTAACCACGCTTCTGAACTTCTGATGTTAGCTCAGCAGTTTGGGAACGCAAACGCTAACTAAGCTCTGCTGACCTCTGCTGGTGAGTTTTGTAACTTCTCTTTTCAAATACTGTATTTTCCACTTTGTGTGCAGCCGTTGCGTGTGTCCGGTGACAAAGGCGGCATGCCGAGATCTGCCGTTCTCCATCGTGCACCGCTACATGAGCATCACGTCGGAGCGCTCGGTGCCGTCCGATATCTTCCAGATACAGGCCACCAGCGTCTCCCCAGGGGCCTACAACACTTTTCGCATTCGCGCCGGCGACACGCACGGTGACTTCTACATCAGGGTGAGAACGCGCCATCATAAACTTTTTTTTTTTTTACCGTAAAATGTTCTTTTTTTTCCCCCCAGAAGTTGTTGTTTACTTTGGAAGTACACTACCGTTCAAAAGTTTGGGGTCACAAAATTGTTTGGGTGACCCCAAACTTTTGAACGGTAGTGTAAATATTATTATAATAAAATATTATGAATTAAATATTATAAATTATATCTTATATTTGTATAAGATTAGAAATAATCTATGAATATAAGTATACATATATTATAAGATTTTTTTTACACAGAAGATTATACATATAATCTATAAATAATTATCTAAATAAATATATACACTACCGTTCAAAAGTTTGGGGTCACCCAAACAATTTTGTGACCCCAAACTTTTGAACGGTAGTGTATAGCTGGCCAATCAGTAGTTTTCATAATTCATCATATTTTTTTTAAAACTAAATTTCTAACACAGATTTCCCTACCAATAAATTGCAAACATTTTTCTTCTATAAAACTTTGGTTTTGGCTTTGTTAGATTTCGAACAGGTGGCAGCCACTGCCAGTGACGTGCGGTGAGGGTTGGGGTTGGTGAGGCACTGACAGTCAGATTTACAAACGTAATGTATGACGCTAAGGCACTGACTCACAAGTCAGATTTACATGCATACATGGTTGTTATCCCATTCTTGATTAAATGTAATAACATTTTAAACACACCACTGTACATTTAAACACACCACTGCAGTATTCTTACCTTTACAATGAAGTCCATTCTCCTGCCCTTCTGGACGAAGATCTCGATGACACGGAAAGCAATAAATCCTTTTGAAGCGAACGTGTTGTAGTCCGTCCCGGGAGGCCCGTAGTTTGAATTAATCCTCGCAAATCTGGCGTTGGTTTTCCCTTATTTATAATTTCTTGCTTTGACTGAAAGTCAAGTTTTGAAAAAAAAAAAATCATTTTCGAGATTATATCCTCCATTTTCAGGGAAAATAAAACCAAACAGAAACGCGTTAGCACCGAATGTTGTTGGTTGTTTTTCCTTTTCTTTTTGGTCTTCTTAATTTACTCTCGCATTTACTCGTGTCGTGAACTATTAGCCGCAGGCTCACTATCGCCCCATCTTCTGGGCAAAGGTACTGGCTGCTTCAAGGCTCGTATTTTCACCCGTTGGCAATCAGTAAAGTGTGTGAGTGGTGCACACTCTCACACGCACGCCCTGAGAGGCACAACCTGTCACTGCCTAGCCTCCATGATTCTCGTCTCCCGTTGTTATTTGAACAAGAAATAGTACAGCTATTTTGACTATGAAAATGATCCAAATGTATATGAAACACACCAAAATTGCATTAAAAGCATAGACCACAGGATAGATATTATATTATGTTTTATTATATTATTCATTTTTTAACAACTTATGGTGACAGCTGAGGAAACCATGTTGAGCCCTTTACTGCCCCTGGTGGCAAGGTGAGGCACGGCCTCACCTGCCTCCTATGAGTGCACGTGCCTGGACACTGCACACAAATTGTTTGTGATTTTCTTTGTGAAAATCTAAAGCAAAATTTTATATAAAACTATTTTTAGTTAAAAAATATAAATCCAGTCAAATATTTGGCACCATATTTTTAAAATCTGATTTTTAACAAATTTTCCCGTGCCATCAAATCAGAAATGCTAAACTCAGTGTCGTTTGTCAAAACAGAATTTTAACAAATTATTTTTAGTTAAAAAAATTCTAAATCCAGTCAAAAATTTGGCATCATTTTTCTTATTTTTAACAAATTTTCCCCATACCATCAAATTGCTAATTTATTTAATCCCATCAAAAATTGGTGTCAAAATTTATTTTGAAAAAATCAAAAACTCACTCAAATTCCAAAGTCATGGAAAAATCCTTTTTTTAAACAACCAATTGTTCTTACCATCAAATACTTTTCCATTTAAGTGCAAAATTTCAGTGTAAGAAAATTTTGTTTTATATATTCAGAGTCCAGTTAGTCATTTTTTTAAGTGAATTTTTTTTTAGGTTTTAAGGTAAAATAAATTCTATATCCAAAAATACAGTTTGGCAAAAATTCCTTTCTGTCACTGATTTATGTTTGACATTAAAATGGACATTACAAACTTTTAACGTGAGCCTGTGAACTCATGATCCACAACATTACACTAATGGCATTTTTTGTGTGTGTCTATATTTTTTGATGCATTCAGCAAATCAACAACATCAGTGCCATGCTGGTCCTTGCCCGCGCCGTGTCAGGCCCTCGCGAGTACACGTTGGACCTGGAGATGGTGTCGGTCAACCCGTTGCTCAGCTACCAGGGCAACTACCAGAGCAGCTCTGCCCTCAGACTCTCCATCTACATCGGCCCCTACACCTTCTGATTCCCGCCAACCAATAAGACACCCGCAGCAGACGGAGCGGAACGACGAGGCAACAACAGAAACGTAAACCGGAAGAGAAAAAGTCATCTTCGACTGTGCCATTTATTTTTCAGCTCACATACTTGGAAATCCCTTTCAGCATTTCTTTCATGTCGTACTAGTGCACCGAGTTTGGAATAATGCACTAGCAATAAATGCTCAAACACCTTTACGCGAACCCTATGGCGCACTCATTCCATATTCTTCATATCAGAAGGACCGTGCACTCGTATTTTCTTTCTGCTCACTACTAAGACTATTTGTTGAATAACTAGTAGGTTAATTATATCTTACTCCTTTATACTACTAGTGACAGTTTTTGTCCTCCTAGTAAACATTTCAACTTTACTAATAGTAACACTACTAGGCCCAACTAGTTGGGACTGTTAACCACTGAAAGGACCATGTACCAGTTTGGTTTTTGTCCTCACTGGTAAGACAACTAGGACATGTTTCTGAACGAAGTGTGGCCTTGGCGTTTAACTGGTGTACTCAATCGTCTTACTAGTTAGGATGAAGCGCATGCCAGTTCATGGACATGAAACACATCAAGAAAATGGTTGAGATAGTCAGGATGGCTTTCCACGCATTGGTGGACTTTGAGCTTAAAATGGTCTGCTGAAGGCTGATAAATGAGTGGAACAAGTGTGTGTGCGTGTTTGTTTGTGTGCGTGTGTGTGTGATCATCTCATATGCGTCTCTTCCTCCCGTTTTCTTATAGTGATCCACGACGCACAAACTTCTGACGTCTTCTTTTTCTTCTTCTTGATGCCTCCTAAATTTGCGACATTGGAACATCTTTGTTGTATTTTTTTTCTGTGTCTTAGCTTTTGAACACCTATAAAAATGAGAATCTTTAATCCCCTTAGAATTCTTTTTTTTTGGGGGGGGGGGGGAACGATACATCTTTTTCCTCCAACATATGTGTAACTCTTTCCACCCAAAACATTTCCTTTACATACACCTTTCTGATAAAATATTTGAATTTTTTTGGAACGTATATATCCACTTCCATTATGTGTACTAGTGCTGGTCCTCGTAAAAGTCATGAGTGACTTGACGCGAGAAGCAATTGACACCCTCGCACTAAATATTTTGTAATTGTTTATAGTTGCCACAAGATGGCGACAGGTTCTTTTTTTTTTCACTTCAACATGGTTTCTTTGCCGTAAGACGTCACAGTGTGTTTTTCGCCTGAGTTTTTAAATAAAATTTAAAAAATAATTGTAAGTTTGTTTTGGGAAAATAAACCATTGTGTTCTTGCGTGGCTGTTCCTATGCTCACTACGTTGTGATGCTTGGTGGATAAAAAAAAACCCCCAAAAAACGGAGTTTATTGGTGTTCATTCCTCCTCCCCCTTCCGAGCTCCAACAAACATCATCGTCATCAGAACACCATTGATCACTTACCTAAAAAACAACATACGATGTTCAAAAATTCATTTGCCTTGACTGAAACAATGACATCAAACATAATAAGGCAGGTAACAAGAGGCAGGTAACTGTGATTACATTGATTGAGGTAACACAGGAGGGGAGGGGCGACGCCAACAGAAACCATGGTAACATAGAACATAATAAAGCAACCGGGGACGAGACATGACACTATGGATGAGAAAAACTCTCATTTAAAACTCCAACCCTAGGTTCTAATTTGAAACCCTAGAATTGGTCACAAAATCTAAAAAAATCTAGCTTTTTTGATTCTTCATTTTCATGCCGTTTTTTTTCTTTCGGTCTTGCGCGAATGTGCTTGCGCTATTCAATGTGCGCGATGTTATCCATTCACCGTTTGCCTCCCTGACCCGGATGTTGTTTTAGCGATCAGCGAACGGCGTGGGTGATGTTCGATTTTCTTTCCTGTGGGCGCGCGCCCCTACTGGAAAAATTCGTGGCTACGCCTCTGGTCACAACTCCTAATTTTAAACCATAACCTGAGATTCCAACCCTAAATTAAAACTATAACCCTATTTAAAACGCAAATTGGAACCCCTAACCTAACTTTAAAACCCAAGTTCCTGGTTTCAAACCCAAATTTGAAAGCCAAACCATGTTTTAAAACCATAATTTAAAACCCTAACCCCAGATCAAACCCTGGTTACAAACCCAAATTTGAAAGCCAAACCATGTTTTAAAACCATAATTTGAAACCCTAACCCCAGATCAAACGTTACTTCCAAACGCTGATTTGAAACCCTAACCCAACCTTATTTTTGAAACCAACTTTGAAAGCCTAATTTAAACAAGAACCCTTGTTTAACTCTAAATTGAATCGCTAAAGCTAGTTTCAAACCCACATCTAAAGATCTAACCCTTATTTAAAACCCTAATTTCAAACACTCACTGAAATGTAAAACCCTGTTTTACAACATTAAACCCTACACCTAACCCAAAAAAATACCATTTCCCAAAAATAACATTTTTGGAAAGGTGAGGAAAACCTGACACACAACCACACACGCACGGACGCGCGCACACACGCGCACACACAACACACACACGTACACACACACACCACCACCACACAAACACCCATCTGGTGTCGCTGAGGGTGGTAATGAGTCACACACACTTGTTTTATATAATCCGACCATCCCATTCTGTGCTTGTCTACTAGTGTTTAGTGTGCCAACCCCCCCCCCCCCACACACACACACACACACACACTGGGGTAAAAAGAAAAATTGACAACAATGCTTTTTTTTTATATACACCCAAAACCTAGGTAGCTTCTCTTACATAAGAAAAGACAAAGTTAACATCACTTTGTGGGTTTTTTTTCCATAAATATTCATTTTTGAAAGCATGTGGGAGAAGTAAAATTATTTTAAAAAAAAAATGTTCACCTCTCGTGGGTAATGGTGGTAAAATATCTTAAATGTGCATGTATGCACGCACGCACGCACGCACGCACGCACACACACACACACACACGCACACAATGTGAGAATCTGTTACGTGTCCGCTCGACTTTTTATTTTTTCCAATAAAAAAAAGATTTATATAAACGCTGTGACCTTCACCTTGGTTCCTTTTCACATTACATAAACACGGTTGCCAAGAGGCAACAAAGTGTTGCTATGGCGGCGTAGGCGCACATCCACAATATATTGTGTACTGCTCAAGACGTTCACCCACAGGGACAAGAAATAGCAACAACTGCCGTGCAGAGAAATGAAACCCAGTAAAAACATGCATTCAGAAGAAACACATTTCAACTTGTCACATTTAACCAACAATCTTGCCTGTGCCAATAGGATTTCTAATAACGAGAATTTTTTTTAATAAAACACAATAAATGGTCAGTTTGAACTGAAACCCAACAATGTTAAACCAATTTTAAAAATCAATAAGTTGATAAATGCAAGCAAAATATGTTCAATATTCATTTAAAAACATATTCATAAATATAACTATATATTTTCTATCTTTTCACATTTCAATTATTTTAATCATTGTGGGTTGTTAATAGTAAATTCCAAAACATAGTTGAAATGGAAAAATCAACTTGAACTTTTTTTTGTTAAACTTTCAAATCAACTTTTATTTGAAATCATGAGAGAGCATAACTACATAGTCTTTTAAAAGAAAGTGAGAGGAAAAATAGGTGCAGCAATTGTGACTTACATACACACATACATACACAATAATCTGAATAATGATTAGACTGCAGTATAAGCACCATTGTATCCAAGTCTCATATTTACGAGACGTGACTTTTAGCATTGATTCCACAAAAGTTGATGATTGCTGCGTGTTTATTTTGAAACAGAAATCTTCTTTTGCTAACTTGTTTGTTTTGCGCTGGTTGCTTTGACTCAAGTGTGCCGCTCGCATCTATTTGGAGCGTCAGTCAAAAATAGTACACATGACCATCACCGTGATGAAGTGGCATCGGACAGTCACTCTTCATGAATCAAGAGTGAAAGTACGTGTGAATGGCAATGACAGCTCACGCACACGCACGCGCACACACACACACACACACACGCACACACACACACACACACGTCCTCATGTCCCAAACTGTGTCAACAACAACAATAATGGGGGCAAGTGCAGCAGACGGACAAATGTAGTTCAGCGGCGCTCAGTCTCAACCATCTGAATGAATGACACTTTGGTTTGAGTGAGTGAGTGAGTGAGTGAGTGAGTGAGTGAGTGAGTGAGTGAGTGAGTGAGTGAGTGAGTGAGTGAGTGAGTGAGTGAGTGAGTGAGCGAGCGAATGAGTGAGTGAGCGCGTGAGCGAGTGAGCGAGAGTGATACAATTAGTTTATGAAGAAAACTAAAAGTGTCACATTGGCTCCCCCCCCTTGTGTACGTGTGCATGCTTCTCACACACACTTACATGCATGTACACACAGATGTACACACCCTACATGGATTCCATTTGTGTTTGCAGTGCATGGATGAAAACGACACCTGACGTGCATTTGTTCTCCCTGTAAATGTGTTCAATGATGGAGCAGGGGGGGGGGGGCACCGGTATCAATGAAAGAGGGGAGTGCATGGAAGACGTCGACTTGGTGTCTCCATGGCAACACCCGCATCAGCACCGCTGTGGTGGTGATGGGAAAAACTAAAGTCTGTGCATGCGTGCATGTACACAAGAGTCAGAAGTACAAAAACAGCGAGCGATAACAAGCTAATGTGGTCTGAGGAGATCAGAGTATTGGGAACACCACAAGATGGTACATTTTGAAGCAACTGCAAGGTACAAGAACAAACTACAATTTAAAATCCTACAAATTCTTTTGACAGGAAAGTGAGTGTGCACACACACGAACACGCACGCGCAGCACACACACTTAGGCCAATGCCAAATATTGGCCGAGCACTGGCCGCTTGCCTTCTCGGCGGCTGCCCCGGCAGCTAAAAATAAACTGCTTATTGTAAAAGCACAAAGAACAAGGTACAAGGCTACAGAAGTGAGACAGCTGAAGAAGAAGAGGAGGAGGAGGATGAAGGAGGCATTGGTGCACTTCTTATTCACTTGTTCTTGCACGTTAAAAAGTTGACTTTGGTGGAATTGCAAATTCATTTGCTCTCAGACTGTCTTAATAATTAATTAATTGATCAACCCACTCCCTACTTTGACTGACTTTTGTAATTGCGCAGTCTTCTTTTTTTGCTTTCACATCTTCAAACAGCTCATGGCGCCTCCAGTCACCCAATGGCTCTCTCAATGTCCTTTTCACACTCTTTGCACTTTGTGTTCCTGATGAGAAACGCCGATGGCGGTCCCGTGTTTGGAAGCTGCCTTACCAACAGGTGTGACTTTCACAGCATATCGAGGGACACAAAAAAAGTGCAAAAATTTGGAGCGAACAGCATGTTCCCCTCACCTTTAGTCATCGTCGCTTCACGCACAACACCGACAGAACACACACATACATCATCAACTTCACCATCATTAGCATGCAAGTTTGTTCTGGGTGTTGAGTGTGTTCAAGCCGCGCGCACACACACACACACACACCACAATGGTACTACAAACCATCGATATGATACTAAACGCATGCAATTGTTCCCCAGACATCATTCGGACCACTTCACAATCTTCATCTTGTGACAAAAATGTAGATGAAATATCTTCAACTCATCAGAGATGCTGATGGAGTGTTTTCAGAATTGATTATTCTACTTATAATCCCATCGATTAATCGGATGACCACAAATTTTGTGATATTAAACAATAAAATGTGCACGTGGTGTCCACTAGGGGTCACCATTCTCACATAATACTGCTGGATCTATGACTTTGAGTATGTGTGGTTTTAAAAAGTGGGCCTTGGCCCGATGAGTGACGTAGCAATCAGCAATTGAGAGCGTAGACCTGGTGCTGCTTTGTGAGGCTTTGAGGCACAAACTTTGCTTCGACTTTGTGAGTTATAAATAAGTCGAAGAGTGGTTTATTTTTGGGACAAAGTCGTGTAAAGACACATGAGGGACAATACAACCGACAGACAACAAGTACCAGAAAGGTTGTTTTTTTTCCCTTCTCTCACTGTGCTTATTTTTACACCCACGGATTTCAAGGTCTGCACTTTGTTTCCTGAAAAATAAAAAAACGGGGGAAGGAGCTTATCTGTTGCCTAGCAACACCTTCCATTGCCAGATATACGCAGCAGACAACTAGCAGCAGATTTAAAAAAGATACAGAAAAGTCAATGACGTTACTGATCTATGACAGTTCAGTCTAACGGACAGGCAACTTAAACCATTTGACCTTCTAACCGGACATACCTTTTGTTTTTTAGAATCAGCTTTATTGGCCAAGTTTGATATGGTCACTTGATCAATACAATCAATAGATTTGGTCAGTTGATAGCAGATATAATTGTAGCAGCACCAAACTGTCCACGCACGATAAGCAAACATTAGGCGCAAAAACGGCCGCTCGACGTCCATGCGTGACGTCAGCACGCTGGAACGCTCATCGATGTGAGGGGCTTTGATTTTCATCCGCTGACGCATAATCACAGCAGCTTACATCAGCTACAGAACAAACGGCTGCTTAGTCACAAGTCTCTAAAAAGGACATGCATACTGGCCACTCCACTCGGGACAGTGGATGTGGGTCTTCAGTACTGCTAACCAATATTTTAAACATATGGACATGTCAGTCTCAACATGTGACACTTTTCTAGAAAGACTGTATTTAGTGCAGTACCACGTTGCGCCTCAACATGCGAGGCAGCACTGAGTATATTGGAAAACATACAGCATGGTTAAAAGCAAGAAGAAGAGACAGAGAAGCTCTAATACTGTTTGTTCCTACAAAGCAGAGTAAATTTGACTATTTGACTTTTGTGCTTTGTTATTTTGAGGTCCTCAAAGTGATTTTATGCAACAGTTCCCCCATTTCTTGACAGCATGGGGACATTTTCTAAAAATAATTTCACTACAGAACACCCTGAAAGGAAATAGAGTGGTGCACATAATTAGAGGTACTTGTGATGTTATTTCTGTTTTTGAAACAAGGAGTGCGCATGACTCACCTCATCTTGGGTCCATTCAAAACCTTGAATGAGCTCAACCTTTGATTAGGAGTCCACTGGTGGACGAACGAGAGCGAGTGACGTCATTGCCACGTAGCAATCAGAATGCATATTATTAGTTCATTTAATCTTTTAGAGCTCAAAGTGGTACACAACGATGAAGGGTATATTGATTAGTCTAATGCAAGATGCACGGATTTTGGATTTTGTGACGGGTTTGGTTTGTAACATGTTAGGCATTTGGCAAAAAATGTCACAACCAAATGAATTCATTTTTTCATGGCAACTTAACACATTAAAAGCATACCATTGGTTTTGCTCTCTCTCACACAAATAAACACAAGCACACACACACAGCACACACAACACACACACACACACTTTCTCCCCTCCCCTCTCTCTTTGTGTCATTAGAAACTCTGCTCGATGTTTCCTTTTGTCCATTCAAGTGCTCCTCCTGGTCTATAAATAGCATGAGTGCGGCTGCAGGGGGCGCCATGCAGCAGCCCACAAATGTGTGTGCGCGTGTGTCTCGCCAGTAATATACATCTACTCAATCTATTTTTAGATCTTTCCCCCATCTCCCGCTCTCTCACACATGCACCGCAAACATGTCTGCATAATGCTGCGTGCGCCTCTTCCATACATTGCTTCATCTTTCGCCCATCCGTCCTCCATGCATCATCCCACATGTGACTTGCACCCTCCTCCTTCATTCATGCATCCTCAAAGAGCGGAAGGATTCTACGCATTCATGATGGATGGAAGGATGGATGGAAGGATGGATGGATGGATGGATGGATGGATGGATGGATGGATGGACGGATGGATGGAAAGAATGATACAGCAAAAGAAAGATAGACAGAGACACCCATTTAAAAAAGCGTAAGAGTTAGACAAAGACTGAAGACGAGAAAGAACATGAATAGAAATAGAGAAAGACAGAATGGTGTAAGGTAGACTACATGGTACAAAGATGACAGTAAGTCGGCAAGGCACATAAGAAAGAAGAGAATGATAGAAAGCCAGTAAGACTGAAATATAGAAAGAAAAGGCAGGTAGAAAGATGAGGAGAAATAAGGTTGATAGCAAGATGAGACAGAAGGACTGAAGGGAAGAAAGCTAGAATGATAGAGTTGGAAAGAGAATGACAAAAAATGAACTGAGAGGCAAAACGATAGAAACCCAGACAGATAGAGGACAGATGAAAGCAAGATAGGTGGATGGACGGAAAGAAAAAGATGGATGCGATAGATAAACCATGTGTCTGTCGATGGTAGCTAAGCTGCTCATACACTAGCTAAGTCCTGCTTGAATGCATTCACATAAAAACATTCTTCCTCTCCCTGGATGCGGTACACCTCCCTTCCTCTCTACCTACCTCTCTCCCTCCCCCCTCACTTGGTGACTCCGTTTTACGTTTTTACGCTAGCCCCGCCCCTTACTCGGTTTTGTCCAAATCAGGCTTTCTGCGAAACCGGAGCTCCCCGTTTCACCCCGACGTCATCGGCGGGGAGAGGCGAGCGCTGACGTCCGCGCGCAGTCACCGATGAGGGGAGGAGAGAGCGAACGAGGGAGGGAGGGAGGGAGGGAAGGAGCTGGAGGAGCTCCGCGATTGCAGCATCCATTCCAATGAGTCCCCCCACCCCTGCCTCCTTGTTACGTCGGCGGACGCGTCGGGGAGCCCCCCTCGCTCTCAAGCTATATAAGCCACTTGCGAGCAGAGTCCCTCACACACTGTCAGCGGATCGAGCCCAGTGCAGCCCAGCCATGAACAAAGTCCAATAACGGTCGAGCGCAGGTGCCCTGCAGCGGGACTTTCTTTGCCTTTTTTCCCCCCGCCATCCGTAACAAGCATGTACCGCTCAACCAAAGGAGCCTCCAAGGCTAGACGGGACCAGATCAACACCGAGATTCGCATCCTCAAGGACTTGTTGCCCATCTCTGACGCCGACAAAGCCAAGCTGTCATACCTCCACATCATGTCACTCGCCTGCATGTACACCAGGAAGTCTGTCTTCTTCTCGCCGCCAGGTAAGACGATGCCTCATCATTGTCATCATGATACTGTCACAATTTAGCAGATAGATTTTAAAAAAATAAAATAAAATGTTCCCATTGAAAGCAACTGAAATGACAAGAACATGTTAGGAAAAAAAGCAAATTCAAATATTGAAACGTAAATATAAGGAGAATGTCAAACTCAAACATTCAAACATGCTCACGCACACACACAAAGTAAGGACCCAAGTATGCGTCTTTAAGAGATGGAGCCATTTTAACACACGACACCATTTAATCGTGTACGAAAATCTTTTTTTCGGGAAGACACTTTTGCAAAACACTGCAGTTGTGCAGTGTGTCTGCGCGCTCGCGTGTAACGTAGAATCAACAAGTGCGGCAGCGGAGAGACACTGTCCGTGGTACTGAAGAGGTGACTGCTCGATTGTGAGTCACTATCCATGGTGCTACTAGCAGCAGCTCTCATGCATTTAAAAAAAAAAAAAGTATTTGGAGATTTCTTGGGTCTGTTTGAGGCAAAATAATAGGAACAGTTGTATCTATAGTATTTACTTTGTATCCATCTACTTCTGTCAATATATAAAGAAAGATGAACTGTTGTATTATATTTCTGTTGTCTGTCTTCATCTATCCGTCTGTCCGTCCCTGCATCCATAACAACTATACTATATTTTTAGATCGTGTCGATAGATGAACGTTGATAGTGTGACTATGAGGTCACTGTCCATGGTGCTGAAGCCTTACATACCCTCTTGACGTGTTTTGTTGTTGTTGCTGTCCAACGTAGAGGCAGCAAACGCATCGGCGGAGCCGAGCGCTCGCTTCCTGTCCCTGCCCGAGCTGTCCGACCTCATGCAGGCTCTCCCGGGTTTCCTCATGCTGCTCACCGCCGAGGGGAAGCTGCTCTACCTGTCCGATGCCGTCTCCGACCACCTGGGACATTCCATGGTTAGTTCATCCGTCAGTCTGTTCAGCCGTCCGTCTATCCGCCTAATGAAAGATCAGCAGATGATACTTGCTTGTGTGACAGGTGGACTTAGTGGCGCAAGGAGACAGCGTGTATGACATCATTGATGCTTCGGATCAGCTGACCGTGAGGAATCATCTGTCCAGCGCAGCCTCCCCAGAGATGGGTAAGATGAGAGAAGTGGTGTTGATCTGCTGTGATTGCCGTGTGTGGCGGAAAACATTTGTGCCCGAGTTCTCATTGCCTTTTTTTCGTAACAGATCGCCTCTTCCGCTGCCGCTTCAACACATCCAAGTCGGTGCGCAGGCAAAGCGCTGGGAATAAGCTGGTTCTGATTCGAGCTCGCCGCCTGTCCGTGCCCACCGCCAGCAGCGCTGCCGTCGGATCCTACTGGACCTCCAATCCCGTCTGGGTGTGTTTTTGCTCACCTTTGGAAAGCCATCCCGTCCGCTCCGGACTGGAGAGCACGTCCGCCGGTTCACCGGTGGCCGACGCCAATCTCTTCCTGGAAGGCTTTCACTCCCAGCACGGCCGAGACTTGAGGCTGCAGGCTGCGCACGAAAGGTAGATGAGTTGAACAAACGTGCTCCGCTCATATGTACAAAGACATTAAATGGATTTGTGGAAAATATCAAATTGATCAAATTTGGACACTGGAGTTTTCTGCCCAACGACAGCCTAATGTTGGTGTGCGTCGTCCATTAAGTGAACATGTCCCCCCTCCCCCCGCAGCGTGCACACTTACCTGGGCTACGACGTGGCGACGTTACGCTCTCGCTCCTGGTACGGCCTCCTCCATCCAAACGATCTGGCGCACGCCTCCGCTCAGCACCGCAGCCTGCGTAAGTGTAGACTCACAAAACACCCCCGCATATGCGCCGACGGGAACACCGCGCCTACTGCCGCCACACTGACAAAAAACAACAACAAAAATGGATGATGACTTACCAAGTTGTGCTGTGACTCAACAGTGCAAGAGGGAGGAGAGGGCCGAGGCGAGATGGTGGTGCGCGTGCAGGCTCAGGACCAAACGTGGGTTTGGCTCTACATGGTCCTCCAGCTGCAACCAGGAGACGTCCCCGTCGCCAGCAGCAACTACGTCATCAGGTATGTGCCGGTCGCACCGAAGTGCTACTTTTATCTAAAATGATTCTTTTCCATAGATCAGATACTCAACTTATTCCCACCTAACATTTGCCATGTTTTTCCATTTCAGTGAGTCGGAGGCCTGGTCAGTGCGTCAACAGCTGACCTCAGAGCAGACTCAGCTCAGCCTAGTCCTGAGTTCAGGTCCCCCCTTGCAAGAGAGCCTCCAGTCCCCCGACACCCTGTCCAGCCCCGACCAGGTGTTCACCCCCAGCAGCAGCGGCCTGTCAGGCCAGTCCTTCGACTTCAGCACGGCGGGCTGCAGCGTGGCCTCCTCGGACGAACGGGCCAGCTCGGCGGCCGAGGCCATGCAAACGGAGGAGGAGCCCCGCTCCAGCATCTCCTCCCTGGAGGAGGAGGCCTTCTTCCAGGCGCCGCCCGTGCGCAGCCCCTCGGCGGCCCCCTCGCCCACACCGGTCACAGTGGAGACGGTGTCCGACTTGGACTTTTTAACACAGAACATACTCATGCCGCCCTCCTTCGAGCTGGACCCCCCTCTTCCAGCTCTCCCCCTACCGCTTCCGCCCGTCCCCACCTCACAAGCTCAGGAGACCAAAGAGTTTGTGTGCACGCCTCCGTACACCCCCCACATTGGAGGGGCTAGCTTCCCGTTTGAGGAGCCGCACTTCAGCTTTGACCCCACGGGTACCACCACGCCACCCCCATCTGCCACCACTGCCACAGCCACAACCTCCATGGCTGCATCTTCTGTCTCCTCTGCGGCCCCACCCACCACCACCGGCTCAAGCCCCACACCGCCCACCACCCTGTCCACCAAGCTTCCCCTCAGCCTTCCCAACCCCTCCACAGAACTGCTCTTTGCCGTGGATCCCTGCTGCGGAGCCCTCTACGAGAAATTGCCGCCCACGCCGGACAGTCCAGGAGACGGCGACTGCACGGTGATGACCCTTCCAGAGGTTCGGGGTCCGCTCTACGTGGACGTGCCCTTGAGGCCTCTTCAGTGTCCCCCCGAGGGGCTCCTCACCCCTGAGGCGTCCCCTGGAAAACAGCCTTGCCTTTCCTTCTTCTCCCTGGAGAGAGAGCGGGAGAAGGAGAGGGCTGAGATCTCCCTGCTGGCCCAGCACATCAGCTCCCTGGCGGAGGGGTTCTACCTGGACCCCCTCTTGTCCAAGCTGTCCCCGACATCCTTGTCCAACCCTCCGTCCCCCTTCCTAGCCGAAATGGTCGATTCAGTCCAAGCGCTTCGGGAGTTTTATCCCATCAAAGCGTGGCAAGGCCTGGACATTCCCATGTTCCTGGAGGACGACACCTCTCTGTTTGAAGAGAGCATCCTAGACACCCTCCTCCAAGACGTGCCCCCCGAGTCCCCCTCGCCCATCCACATCTCGGACGCTTCGAGCCCAGTCTCTCCTCCGACACCAGTGTGCTGGCACCAAGCCTCCCAATTTGAGGGAGTGGGCCAATTCTGTAGCGCCCAATCGGCGCAACCTAACTCGGCGGACGGGTGCGGGGAGAGCGACGAGGTCGCCATGGAGGAGGAGTCGGCGGAGGAAGTCGCCGAGATGGAGGTGGCGTTATCTCCCGTGTCTTCATGCTCCTCCATACCGGCTTCTCCTCCACTCATCCTCACCTCCTCACCGGGGCCCGTTACCACCGTAGCCTCCACCGGCGTGGTAGAGGCGGTCTCCCCCGCAGCCGCCGCCTCCTGCACTCAGTCCCTCCTGGAGGAACTGGCTGTGCTGGAGCCCATGTTTGGGGCAGGTGCCTCGATCGCCCCTGGTTTAGGGCAACAACCTGAGTTGTATCAACTCCAGTGTCATCCATCGCCACAGTGCTTCCACAAAGGTAAGATCTCAGTTCAGTTATGTTCTTACTGAACTTTTAGTCCGACAGATAAAATTTCTGGATGAACCTCAAATTCTTAGAACCTTCAGGTCAACTTTATCCCCTTTTCAATGCACGTATGAGAATCTATGTCATGCGATTGGCCGATGACAAGGTGAGATAAGTTTTCAAACCTGGTCGCTGAGTGATTAGCTTCCAAAACAGTTGAAGCGTTTAGAGGTCAGGGTTCTCTGACGTGAGGTTCATCCTAAAATCTCATCCAAAACCTCAATATACTGAACATTAAGCTGACTTGTTCCTTCTTTTTTTTTTTGTCTTCCAGATGGGAGTAGAAGCATCCCTCCGTTCTAAAATAAGTCTGTGACTTACTTCATCAAGTATGGCATATTGTCATATTTTGTGGAGACACACTTTTACTGCAAAGTAAAACATGATTAAGTGTATAAATATACATAATGTGTAAAGGACTGACGCCTACATGAGAACAAAAAATGGGCTTTCTATTTTTTGTTCCACCATGAAGCTGTATACTAGTAAACCTGGTGCGACATTTACAAGCAGAACCAGAAGAACAACATGGACGCCCGACTGACTGAGTCCTGAGTCCATGTGGTGTCTGCCGCCCGCTTCAGATTGGCCATCTGAACTTGTTAAGCGTTGTTTAACTTACAGACATGCATTTGTATTCACTCGTAGTGAAAAATATCTGTCGTGAACATGGACAAAGAAAAAAAAAAAGGCTATTTTAATAGAGAGTTAATTTATGACTTTTTAGCACTTTTTTGCCTGATGTGCAGCAAAATTGAAAAGGTGCTCCAGTGTGGCATTTTAAATACACTTGGAATCGAAAGCACACTTCTAGCTTCTGAATTCTGACTTTGCGGCTTGCAAACCTTTAACATTCCATGAAGTGTCTGTCCATCTCAACTTGTGTTGATCTTTGTGATGTGCAACAAACTGGTAAAAAAAAAAAGAAAAAAAAACAGCATGTCAAGAGATTTTTGGCTTATGCTGCCAATGAGCTCTTTCGTTGTACTGTACATTTAGACTTTGAATGTGGATTCTTCAGATCAGGGAATCAGCGTGTGTTATTCGACAGGGTTGCAAAGGGGCAGGAATTTCTTTGAGAAGTTAAAACGGTTGAATTTTGAAACTTGTTTTGAAATTGAAAACTTTTCATGGGAATTGAATTCGGAGGGACACTTTATGGCAAGTGATCACATTTTGCAGCTTGAAAAACTTTGAAGTAACAGAACAGGAACTCCTGCGTATTTGCAATTTTGCAGTTTTCTTTTTTCTATTAAAGAAAAATGCTTATTTTTTTATTTGCTTCCAAACTTGCATATCATGGTTGTTCCCTGGGGCTTTCCCCAATTTCTTTTAAATTGCCTATTAAGCTCCCACTCTAAATGTTACAAATGATTTGTATATGTAAATTATTTGAATTTTCATTCCCATGAAGATTTTTCCCATTTTCAAAAATTCCCGCAACTTTGCAACAATAAGATTTGCAACACTGGCAGCTTATAGCACGTTTGTCCTTTTGTTGGACAAAAGGGACACATGAGGGTCTTTAGAAGTGAGGCACAATCAACTTCTTAACGAATGGGGCTGTTAGTTGGGCTGCTACTACTTTCTTTCCTTCTCGGACTTTACCAAGCGACTTGGCTTGAGGACGCTCCAATTTCCACGGTGTCGACACGTTCACGTAGAGTCATCTACGGTCAAGTAAAGGATTGATTCCTACGTTCTAGCTATTAAACGGCTAACCTAATGCGTGTACAATTGTATTTCTGTATGTGTGACATGTGATTCTATTCTGTTTCCAGACGGTTGTGAACATTTGTATGAAGGTTTGTACATATAAAATATATGAAGAGAGATTTCTATGGTATCAAATATGAATATATAAAGTATACTTAACTACAGAATGGACATTGTGGACCAGTGTTCGATTGTGTTGCTTATAAGTGTATTTGAATGTCAACAAATGCATTAATAATAAAGTGCACTTATAATGCTGCTGAGGTGTCGTCAGTTGCTTCTCGGCATCAGCACCCGCATCCTCATCTTCGTCATCATCCTCCTCCTCATCGTCGGCAGCCCTCCTTTTTCTTCCCCCCCGAGAGAGGTTCCCTCGGCAACAGCGCTGACGCACACGCGTGACGAGACAGAATGAGACGCCATCTGACTCAGAGTGACGCACGAGCTCGGTGCTTTGTGGGTACGCCTCTCTCCTACGATGACGCTGATGATGACACGCGGCTCCTTCTCCAAATCCGCTCACCGTACCTGCGACTAGGAGGGCTCCATATATAGGCATTCCGGTGCCATGCTTTATCTCAGCCATCCATTCAGCGGCTTGGAGCTGCAGTGACGAAAGGAGGAGGGAGAAATGGGGGGAGGGCAAAGGGGGAGTGAGGGGGAAGCTAAATTTAGAGGTACAGTAAAAGGAGGCAAGTGGGACAAAGTGAAGCTACAAAGGCAAGCCAATCGTTTAACATACTGCCGGAGCATTTCTGCTCGTTGGCTGAAGCACAAATGTTACATAACTCGGGGTGGGCTAGGGGGGGCATCAATGGATGTACACTACGGTAGTGGGAAGCAATCAAGAACAAATGCGGCATTCCCGTACATAATCGTGGTTTAGCATATACAAATTCACCTCTGGTCTTATCTTGAAGTGAGTTGAGGAGCTTCAGGTGCTGTGCGTACATTGGTTAGAGGCAAATTGGCTGGATAAGAATTTTTAGGGTCAAAACGGGTCACAGCATATTGACACGTCTTGTCGCAGAGAAATGTTTGTATAGCAGCACACGTTTTACCCTGCAAAACAAAGAAGTAAACAAACAGCTTGGTTTAATTGCGTTTTTGTGCTAGTCTTGCTGGGATTCAAACAGTCAAACCTTTGGTAATGGATTGATTGACTTGCTCAACAGCTTCCCAGCAATCAAAACAAACATTCAGCAAAAACTGGTGAGCACCTATGTTTCCGTCTTCTTTTTTTACACAAGCAACTTTCAATAATTTGTCCTTTAGAAAAAACTAGTTTTGTTTTTTTTAAGCTTTTTTAACTCGACAATTTAGTTCTCTCGATGCTCGAGCGCCCTCTGCTGTCTAGTGGTAAATGCAGCACTCACACAAACTATTGATATTAGGAAAATATGCATTTGCTATTACAATTACAATACCTTGTTCCAAGCCACCCTAAAATTTAGAACCGTATTTTGCTTCTATAAAACTGTAAGCTAAACCACCGTAAGATATTTCAAGCCATACTCACCGAAACGTGCACGCCATGTCAACCGATGAAGCTTGATGACAGTGCCATCTGGTGGAAAACGTCTATGGTGCAACGAATTTATTCTTGGGATTTAAGCGCCGGAAATTTCAAGTCAAATCAGACACCAAAGAGTTGAATTTGATTTATTCAATGCTGGCAAATGTATACAATGAGTATAAATATGAATGTCCTTGATAGCCGAGGACTCATGTTCTTCGTCCTCAAGGGGGTGCTAGCGATGTGGGCTAAAATATTATCCACCGGGGACAATGTTGTACCTCACGTGGCATGTAGATGTCAGTAATGAGCCCAAGCAAAGTGCTGATATTTCATCTCTTGCTGCTTTGTGTCGCTTCAGCCGCAGCCTCAGCCGCTGCCGCCGCCGCCTCTGCCTTCAATTTCTCCTCTCGCTGCTCCAAGAAGTCTTTGCATTCATCAGCGGAGAGGCTGAACACAACCAAACAGAAGACGTACGGGAGTTATGCAAGTGATGATCAAACTTTTGACTGTCAGTTTTGAAGTTTCTGGGACTGAACGTGTGATCAGTTGCTCCAACACTTACTCGTTGACCACCTTGATGCCCAGCGAGCGTGCCGAGCCCACGATGCTTTTGACCACGTTCTCCAGCGACGTGTTCCTCATCTTGAAGCACTCGTCTTCCGCTTTCACACGGGCAATCTCATACACGGCTCGTACAGACACCAAGCCTGCCGTTTCGTGGCCTTCAAAGGGAATGAAGATTGGATGATTTGCTTTTAATGTTAAGGTTTTATTCATTATAGTGAAGAGATTCATCCGGTTAGAACAGGCAAAGCATTCGGTGTAAAAATTGCGCCAATCTTCATTGTGTGGTGAACACTGACAGGGAAAAGCTCATTGAAGGGCTGCAGTAGCAGCATTCCACCAATAGAGGGTGCTAAGGACGATAAGACAGTCCCGAGAAGTAGCTTGAATACAGTACAAAGGCGTTTTTGTACATGGAACCTGAAAAGAGATGCGGTAGAAATATTAGTCAATCATTATTTTCAACCCCAATAGAAATAATTTATTATTATAATTTTATAAACCAATCGCTGGTGGATGTTGAACACACCCGCATCACAATAAATGGGGTTATTCCTCTATTGCAGAATCTCCACAGGAGCCAGTGAGCATTCGTGTAGAGCTGGCTTTTAGAAATCAACATCTGAACGGAGACTGGAGACCATTCTCTGGATTGGAATGCTGAAAGTCCATCAGAGCTGCCAGAGTTGTGAAAGCAATACCACTCGGGACAAGCTCAAACGGCGGCGTGTGGTGAAAAGGCGCGAGGTAAGAGGCCGGCGTCTCACCTGTTTTTCCGGCTCCTTTGGCAATGCCCGCGGCTTGCTTGAGGAAGTACGAGACGGTGGGCTGACCGATGTGAAGGTCATACGTCCTGTCAGGCTGCCGACACACAAGCGTGGGAGTCAAGTCAAGTTTATTTGTATAACCCTAAATCACAAGCAGTCTCAAAGGGCTTCACATCGACAAAAATTGACAATTATTCTCAAAGCATCCCCTGATCTTAAGCTCCCAAAAGGGCAAGGAAAAACTCAAAAAAATCACCAGGTTGAAATGGATGCAGAGAGGGCACAAATAATACATAATATGAAAATCAATGGGAAAAAAAAAAAAAAAAAAGTGGATGTCCATGCCAGAGCGACGGGCTGTCGGAGGTGCCCTCAATTGACCTGGCAGTGGTTATATTTGAAGATTCTTCTTTGTATGGATTGCTCAAAACATATTAAAAAAAAAAAAAAAAAACTTGTTAATGACACTTTTCACAGTATTTTTTACCACCTGGCGGTCAAACTAATATAGCACAACACTTTGAAACAAATAGGAAATGATCTCACAGTTTTCCAAGTAAGAGGCCAAGAGTGCTTGCCGCAAAATGAAGTTTACTCCAAACGCAACTGCCACATAAAGCATTTTAACATCCATCCATTTTCTGAACAATGTATGTATATTAAAACACCTTTAAGCACCTTGTATTTGCCACAATGACAGCTGTGATTAAATACAGACAACACTATAGCTTCATGTAAATGTCAGCAACCTCCCACGCCGTCTCCGCACAGACACGCTGACGATGTGTTTGTACTTTCTCCAAAAGAAATTACGCCCGAGTATGTTTTTGAGGATGAGAAACACACAAGCAAGTGCCAAGCGGGGCGGTTATTCCCCAGACTTCCGCTCTTGATGCGATGCTAGGCTAATTAGCTGCAGGTGTCACCTGGCATCAACATGAAAGCGGCCGTCGTCATTTGCGGTGAAAAGTCAACTCGAGGAGCGCGGCTTCTTTTTAACTGCGACGTTGGCAAGATGCTGAAAATGGAACATCATCACGAGGCAGGCTCATGCTGGGATTTAGACTTTCGGCTTTAACTTATTCCCTCACAGTGTTTTTTTGTTGTTGTTGTTGTACATAACATATGTGCCATCAAAAGCTATTTGTCTTATTTGTGCTCATTCTTGGAAGTTTCACATCAGCAAAAAATATTCATGTCAAAATCACAAGCCAGCTTGACTCTTAACAACAAGCTACCGTTTTTTTCCATGTATAATGCGCCCCCATGTATAATACGCACCCTAAAAATGGCATGTTGATGCTGGAAAAAAGCCTGTACCCATGTATAATACGCACCCAAATTTTGACTCCTACTTAAGTCCGTGAACGTAAAATTATTTCAGAAAAAAGATCATCTTTGGGAACAACCGGATGTTATTCTGCCGGTCAGTATCACTGCGCATGCGCTAGCATACTCCATAGCGAAGAAATGTTTCGGATTTGTGTAGGGTACATTGTGACAGACAGCAAACGAGCAGGTGATCCAGCAAGCCTTGTCTGATACCAGAGCATTGTGTTCGTATGGAGCGTGTTTGAAGTGAACAGCAGAGAAGAAAGCGCATCTGTAATGGCGACCTCCGCATGATATCCGGATTTAAAAAAAAAAAAAGAATTTTTTTTTTTTTTTTTTTGTACCCATGTATAATGCGCACCCCAGATTTTAGGACAATAAATTAGTTAAATTTTGCGCATTATACATGGAAAAAACGGTAATTTTCTCTGCTTGTCGGTGTGAAACCTGTGTTTTTGGTGAAACCAATCCATATTCTACACTTGCTGACCCAAAACTAAAAAAAAGTAGCAGAATGGTTTTTCCTTGTGAAAGAAGAGAGGCAACTGCTTATTTTTGCTAGGGTTGGTAATTAGATTGTCACAGAACTCAACATTCTGTGGGTTTTGAAAGATCAGTCTAAATGCTGTAAAATGGCTGAAAATAGGGTTTTAAAAAAAAATCTACTGGCAAATAATCTTTTGCACTGACTTGTGAGTACATGGAGACTTGAGAAACGCTGCACTAGCGCTTTTGACATCGCCTGCAGGTGGCAGTGACGGGCTTTAAGTGGACCAGATACAGAAACTTGAGGTGGGAGGTTGTCAAGTCAAATAATGAGTGGAGACGTGATAAAATGGGGGAGAGGGTGGTGGTGTCAAAGAACAAACGCTTTTCAATCATCGCTATGTCTTGCTGGCACTTAATGCCGCTTGACTGCGCCTTCCTCAGGGTATTGCTTCAGTAATGAATGCAAATGAAAAAAGGCTTACTTCTGCACCCGAATATGAATAATGGAAGCCCTCGCTAAATGTTCTTCAGCTGACGAATTAAGCCACGCCGCAGGTGGGCGGGGCGGGAAGCGAAAGGAGGTCGAGTGGAGTTTGGAAGACACGCATACCTTCACGTTAATCTTAATTGGAAGAGGGATGCCATCTTTCATCTCCTTGGTCTTCTCGTTAAAGTCCTTGCAGAACTGCCCGATGGGGATTCCTCTCTGGGTGGGCAGAAAACAAAAAAAAAAAAAGAAAATGCTTTGATATTTACAATGAAAATTGTCTGTCATTCGTTTAACATGACATTTCTTTAGGACAGTTAGGAGCTTCAAACAGTCCTGAGGACTGTCAGGTTCCCACTCAAATATACGGCAGTTGGTTTTTGAAGGCTCATGGGGGGGATCGAGCGATATTTAAAAAAAAAGTGGTTGGTCATACGGTAAATTTATGCAGCTACATGAGCTAGCTTTTTCTTTTCAATCCCAAAACAATTCATCGTGCATTCATTCATGTAAGACAGGCTAAGTAATACATTTGAAAAAGATTTGGAGCATTCCATTAAGACATTCATGATTTTGCTCGACCTACACCACGCTGCAATGTGTGTAGGAAAAGTGCACATTACGTGCGGGTTAAAATGGATGAGGGGGAGCCTGCATATCGTCCAAGTCTGCCCGAGGCTTCCATCACCCATCAATCACGACATCACACACACAAACACACCTGAGGAAATGTGCATATGACAGACTGCGTTTGCATATATGTCACCAGTCAAGTGTGTGTGTGTGTGTGTGTGACACTTTTATATAGCCTATAAGGCTCCTTGTTAAATTCCCAGTGGAATCCACATTCTCGAGTGTGTGTGTGTGTGTGTGTGTGTGCGCTGCGTTGTTTATGTGCGCGTCCGTCACTCGGTTGCTCTGGCGCCCACAGCCACACAAGGGCGGGTGATGAATGAGCCTCCCGTTCTGCCGCCCAAGCGCAGTGAAAGCAAAATGGATGGCTGACATTAAGTCAACATGTGAGCGGCGCGTGCGAGCGTGCGCGCACACGCGTCTCCCTCGCCACAAGCAGAAATTCAACAAGCGACGTCCAATAACGGATCTAATTATTACGGCTGCAATTTAAATTGGCCTTCACCCACGCGACACCCCATCTACCGGCCCGCCATCCGTCCCAACGCAGTGATTGAAACGTTCATTTCGGAGATGAGGGGAAAGGAATAAAAAAAAAAAAAAAGGTTTAATGGAGCCACCTTCCGACTCTAATCACGGATTCGATGAAAAGTCAGTCATCCCGAGGCGTTTGGCGATGACAGGGCGAAGGAGGCGTTCATTTGAGGTTAATGGGCTAGAAAGTGCTCTCAAGTCCACCAAAGGCTTCAGAAGCGCTTTAGGAATGCTAATAATGGATCCATATCACCATTACTGATACTATAGGGGCAGAAGTGGCAAAAGTTATCCCATTTTTGTAAAAGTACAAATGATTTTATGTTGCAAATGTCTGCTTTGACTTTGGAAAACCATTTCGGACATGTTTTGGATCAATCCAGCAAGGGACTCATAATGGATGCATGCACAACACTGTTTCATTTTCAGACATATGATGTTTGGGTCCAACAGGGCCTATTTATTTTCTCGAGTGTGCTAATCTTCAGCTGAGCAGGGAAAGTCACTTTGATTACTTCACTGTCAACAACACTGCAACATGTTTCTTTGGTGATGTACCTTGAAACATTTCCAATGTCAAATATGAGCCAGGTTGGGAAGGTTCCCCTCCTTTTTCAAGTCAACGTGATGATTTCCATCCCAATATTTTGCACTAATAAAAATGAAATCATGACATACCCCAGAGGCCTTGTTTGTTTCTACCTAGCAGTCCCTGCTGTGCTTATTAACCAAATTCCCCCATCAACTTGACTACCTTGTGCATGTGCCCTTCTCTCGCTCCCTCCCTCTGCATGCCATAAAACAACATCACTTGAGTAAACAACAATGAGGGGGAGGGTGCATGTCTAATTAGAAAAGATTCATATAAAGACGGTGACGCCGCGCATATGAATCCAAGGAAGCATCGTCTGACTCAATCGGTACTAGTCGCCAGTCAGTCATTATGTGCACCTGGCGTCATCTAATGATCGTGACGCCGCCTTTTCATGTCGGACAAAGCCAAGAAAAAGTCCTCGGCCCTGACCGGCTGAGCTGGAGATAATAGCCCTGTGTTTGTGGATGCGCTTAAGCGCGGACAAAAGAACGCCGCTGCTGAACAAAGACGGAGAAAACGACAAAAGTCGAGGCTGCAGAAACAGTAAGCAGAGCCGTGCATGTGCCGATTAGCGCACGCGTGAAGCTTTCGAGTGCAGTACTCACAAGTTGACAGAAGTACAACAAACGTACTCTTGTACTTCAGTGAGAATAAAGTCTGACTGAAATGTACTGTTGCGTGAAAGCGCAAAATTAAAAACACTAGATTACTGTCAACGCTAAAGGCCATCTGAGAAACCATCGCTCAAGCTAAGTACAGATACTCCAGGAAAGACAAAAATGTGTCCGCCATATTGAACGTGCTACGTGAAGATCTATATATTGGGCAATACTAATACGAAGACCACAATTTGATTTTTTTTTTTTTATCTTGTTGGATTACCACTTCTCTTTTAATATTTCATATTAATTCCTTCAATTTATATATGTTTATTAGGGGTGTAACGATTCATCGATACACATCGATTAATCGATATAAGGCTCTACGATTTATTGGCATCGATGCTAAACGTAAACATCGATTTATATCGCCGTGTTTGACCTCGGACATGAGACGCGACTTTATTTTGAAATCCAGTTCATTGTTGCTTGCTTCCTCTTTCCGGGAGCAGTGCGCGGCGTGTTCTGTTGTGAGCAGAGGAGGCACGTGAAAGGGGAGTCGACAACTAGCACGCGGCTCCTGGGCTGGTGCTATGGCTAGTGTCCAAAAAGACGAGGAAATTGGCTTCCCTTTAGGCTTCAAGTCATTCTTTGGAAGCACTTTGGATTCCAAAGAAAAGATGACTCAACGGACAAGACACGTGCAGTTTGTAAATCCTGCCATGCGGTGATCAAATATTCAGGGAGCACAAATCTCGCCGCACATTTAAAGAAAAAACACCACATCAAAGTTCAGTGTTAAAAGAAGCACTTTGTATACTACAATACTCTTGTAATTTCCTAAATAAAGAGTTTGCAGTACCTTGTTGATTTTGCGTATGAATTGTTATAAAGCAGGAGATTGTTCTATATTTTTTATTTAAAAAAATATACATATATGTATCGATCGTAGAGCACTATATCGTGACGTATCGTGAATGAATCACAGCAGGGTTTAAGATATCGGCAAATATCGTATCGTGGTTCTTTGTATCGATATGATATCGTATCGTGACAAAACCCGCGATTTACACCCCTAATGTTTATATTTGACATGTCTGCACTGCAGTAGGAGCCGCTTTTAATCCCAGCCGTCCGTCGCTGTTGTGGACTCGTCTAAACGTTAGCGCACCGTACTTGCCGTGAGCTTCCCATGAAGATATTCACCAGAGACCGACTGGCGGTAATGGTTTAATTAAGTAGTTGAGCCGCTGATGATGACAACACACGCTACAATTATTATGGCCTGGGGCTGACGATGGAAAAGCGGAACTGCGATGATGGGGAGGGGAATGTTGCAAGCGTGGTAGCAGATGGCAAGCGTGTCAAGAAAGTCCGCTTCAAGCTTCATTCATGCACTTCTTGTCGCATTTATTGAAGTGGCAAAAGCAGCGATGGCCAAATGGCTAACTCGGCTCACCGCGCTCGAGCATCTAATCATTCCCCAGCTCCAGCCGCTGGATAAATCCTCTCCGCATGACTGACCGGAGGGAACGGCGTGATCTCCGAGAGAAAAATGGCCTCGACCAATCAGGGGAAGCGAAGTCTCGCACAATGGCGGCTTGACAAGGACAACAAGCTTTGGGCCACGCGTCTTGAAAAGGACCTTGGGGATGGCGCTAGCGCTCGGATTTAACTTCAACCTCATAAAGATGTTCCTCGCCATTAAATGCGGCAGCAGCACCGTTGCGTAATTGCCGTGCCATGTGTTTGGGAGCCTCGCGGGCCAGGCTTTTGTTTCTGGCAATTACGGGGACAATTAGACATTTGCCAATAAAATCGGAAACAGGGCCTATTCGATTGGACTTTTCCGGCAAATTCTTTGCAATCTTCTCTTGACATTTCCCTGGTGGACTTTTGTGTGAGAATGGAATACAAAGTAAGTCAAAGCACATTTTACAAGCACCATCTGTCTGTCTGTGATTTACAGGCAATTAGCAATACATTTTGTTTCAGGCTGGTACAGATTTTTTTGGGCAATTCATTCTTCATTTTGGTGAGTCCGATTTGTGGTGCCACCTTGTGGCGTAACATGCCGGGTTTGCTTTTGTGACAACTCAAAAGAACAAAAACAAGACTTTTAAAAGGGTGGCAAACTAATCAAATGTTTACGGATGTAAAATTAAGAAATGGGTCATGAAGTGATTCATTGCATTGCTTGGGCTAAATGTCAGCTCCTTTTTTTACACGCGTTCGTTCATCATCTTTTCTCAAGATCGCCACACACTTTCTACTACGACACATAAAAATACTACATGATCTCCTTGATGCCTAATTTCTCCCCTTCATAATTTACGTGACGAGCTGAGATTCATCGTTTAATCGTTATTTTCCAATCCTCCTGTCTGTGGTGTTTTGCATGACATGCTAGCAAGCGAGCAGACTTGTTATTATGTGATTTGTTTGAATTTTTTGTGTATGGACCCAAAAAAAAACTACAGCTTAAAAATTGGCACTATAGTTGGGGTTGACTGTACTTGATTGGACCATTGGGCCAATTCTCTGCAGTCTTTTCTTGACACTTCCTCGAGTGTTAATGTGATTGGCCTTTCAGCTTCAGGAAGCCTTTTTAACAAGACGACGCACTCAAGTGGCGCAGCGGTTGGACAAGTGGGGGGCTGGGGGGTGACCCGAGAGGAATCGCTGAGGTGGGGCCAAGTTGCCGGCGAGTGTAAACATTTGAACAATTAACGGCCGTTTGTTTAAGCAAGCCGAACTGCGGGGCTGTGGCGAGGAAGGGGGGGGGGGGGTCGCTCGTCAACGCGCTAGGGTATGTTTATGCATGAAGGCCGCCGCCTCATTTCGAGCTGACAGGACTATCCGTTGAAGAATGGATGCAAGTGTATATTATTAAGCTGGCGGGGAGAGCTGACGAAGGGGAAACGTTCACCTCGCGCGTTCGCAGGTGTGTTAGCATGGCAGCCAAGTGGAGCGGCAACAGAAATTGTCTGAGAGATGGCTGGAGATGGCAAGGAGACAGCAGAGAATAGGTCAGGGGATGTATTGTGCTTATGGAAGCATGACAAACATGGAGATAAAGGGCACGCGCGTGGAGAAGAGCCTCCGGGCGGGATTAATTACCCCTGGCAGACGGGGACGGGGGAATAATTGCCCTGTGTAAGCGACAAGGAGCGTTAGGGAGGCTGCCACCTTAAAGGACTCCAGATCTTGGTGGGAGGCCAGGGTCATTAAACCCCTCTGAGGGAAACACTCATTCATTACCTTCATTAACTTGTACATTTAATCTGCCTCGCACTCTGAGTTTTATCCTGTGGTGAGGGGTCATGGACAGCAAGGCTGGCCTAAATAATATTACCAGCACTGACTTTTACTTCCAGAAATTGATGCTATTGGCCTGCCCCACGTAGATTTTAATTCCTCTTCTTTTTTTAAAACACATAGTATTAATTTTTTGAAATTTGCTGTTGAAGATAGCTTGAGAGCCTACCTGACTCAAACTATCATAGAAATGGAACTATTTTCTGTTCTACATTTGTCCTCACAGGACCAGAATGCTGGCACTTGATGACGTCAGCATTTTCTTTCCTCTGATTTGTTGGGTCAGAGCGACGTTCAGCAAACAAAACATCTGTAGCAACACAAACACAATACATTTAATAATAAGCACCCCTGCTGCCGAAGATATTTTCTATTATTCTTTTATATCAATAGATAAAAACTGATTGTGAACTGCTCCAAAGGATGCGTGATTATTAAATAGCATCTTTTTGCATGGTATAACTGGGACATGATGTTGGTGCGTTTAAGAGATGTCTAAAGTCCATGCTGAATGTCCAGGTAGCAAATGCGCCACTGGTTTATTGCAATCAGACGTTGCCAGAGCATCATCTCGCTGATTAGCTTTCATGCTATGCGCGTACTGCCAACTGGAAAGGAACAACAGACGGCGGCGCACAAAGCACAAAAATAAATCCAGTTCACTCTGGACATGCCTTTTTACCCAATTTTCCACCCTGGAATTGGCAGCTCTGTATCCAAAAACAGTCTCATCGGCAGGCTGCACTCAAGTGTGATGAAGCTGGTGAACAGGTAAGCAGATGGAGAGCAAACCCTGTGACTAATTTTTCAAGCCGCCCAAAAAAAAACAAAGACTGGTTGGTTATTTACGTAGGAAACAAAGTTACTACATAAAAGCCAACCCTGTTGAAGCGTCTCGGCCAAGAAGACGCAGAAGAATGTTCTGTTTGGCATTTGTTTTTTCAAAATGGATGGCATGGTGCACCTAAATATTTCATTTTCGACTCCATTAGGTCTCCCACACAGTGTTGTGCTTCTGGCCAACTCACATGATTAATCATGTGTTCAGGCTGTAGTGCCAAGCAGCGTGAACGACTGTTAGCTGAAGTTCAACGGAAAAAAAACACCACTAAAAAGCCAAACTACAAGTTGTGGCTTCCTTGCATCATACAAAAATATTATGGAAAAATAATACATTTTAATGGAACCAATATGGTGGTGCAGTGAGAAATGAGATTAATTTGTTCAGTGACCCCATTCCCAAACTCAAAACACTTAAATGATTTTTCCTCATTTGAATGAATAATAACGCCAGAAATCTGTTCCAGCCTCTCCCAAAACAAAAACAATGTTATATATATATAACGATATAACGATGTTTAAAGTCTTATAATATCAAAAGATATGCTAGACGTTAGCCCATCTACTTTCCTATTATACGTTAGCTTTCAGCTAGCGCCCTTTGAGGCAAAGTTATCTGTATATTTTTTTGTCCACGACATATAATTATTCCTGCCATTATCCCATTCGCTGCCTTGCTTGACGGAGACCAAGTTTGAAGGCGTGACCTTCAACCACACTCACGGGGGGGCGGAGAATGGGGAATCGGCGTCAATACACAGAAGCGGAGAAACAAAAGACGCTCACAATCACAAATGTGAGGAATGGAAGGGGCGCGTCTGCAAGCCAGCGGCGAAAATTGTTGCTGAATGTGACAAGAAGGATGAGTCACCGTCCCCTTTTCACACCGGCCTGATTAAAGGTCACTCTGAAAGCAGGCCCAGCACACTTAAAGTGTTGTGCTGTTACTCTTAAGTGCAAAGTGCCTGCAGATGAGACCATGGGGCCCAGCAAAGCTATGAATTCCAAGATGGAGACCCATCAACAAGAGGGCAAAGACCAGAGGGAGTTAGTTTTGGGAGCAAAGGGTTTAGGGGGGGGGGGACATTGTGACTGTTTGATGGAGAGACATTAATATGATTCCTGAGAACTTCCCAGGCAGCCAAACTGCTTCAGGCGAAAACATTCTGAGCTGGAGTGCGATGCTAGCAGCACAACAGCGCGCGCGCACACACACACGCACACACACACACGGCGGGGTGTTAAGTGGAGCTCCAGTCTCAATTTTTAAGCAATCTTTTATGGGTCTAGTCAGGATTTAAAGTGACACACAAGTCAAAGCTACTGTGGAAGCGTGCAACGGGCCGGCTGCAGCGGTACAAACCAAGACGACAGCTTGTAGTGAGTGAGAGGAGCCACTCTAATTAAACTTGTATCATCTGCCTGCTGCTCCAAATGAGTCTCCGAGCTACGAGCATCTTTCGCTCCACTTCCTCGCCCGCCTCATTTGAAGATGCTCCTTGACAATGCAACTAATCTACACAAAAGAAAGGGAGGGGGGGGAGGAGAATACTAACGACTGAAGATGTACGGCGCCTGAAACATGAGGAGAAAAAAAAATTCAATTGTGGCTACAATATAGATTAAAACGTGCACAAAATGCCAATTTGGGGCCATGAAATACTCATTTGCGGACACAGAGTAGCCTAAGGTGCACTTGGAAATCGACTGCATCTCACAAGTCACGCTTTCTTCCACTACGAGTCATTCAAACTCGTGCTTGAAACTCTTCAACTGAACGGCTGATTTTTAGTTGCCCCGACCCGTGTTTTTTTTTTATTTTCTGATAAGACTCTATAATTTCATTCCACTTGCTCAAGATGACCTAAAAACGGCTGGCAGTGAATAAATCAAAAGCAACTAGCGTTTGGCTTAAGATGTGCAAATGTGATTCTAATGTCAGTGCCTGGCCATGCATGGACCCCATCACATCATTACAATAAACACTCCAACAGCTTTCCCACACGCCCCCTCCGTGTCAACATCCCACAGCTGAGCTCTGAGCGGGAGGGGGAAGCTCGGGTGGGAGGTCCTCCGTGGAGCACGTAACCCGCTTACAAATGAACATCGTGCCGGGGCCAAACTCACACGCTTTGCATGCCACTTTCTTTCAGACACCCCCCCACCCCTCTTTTTCTTTTTTCTTTTTTGTGGGAGGCGTTGCGCATCACTGCCGAGCCAGCCGCGGCTGCGCTCCCTCTCTCCATTCCTTCCTTCTTTCTGCTCCACTTTGACGCACATCGCTCGGCGGCTGTGCGCGGCATCGCTGCCCAACTTGGCCAAGCGACACTGCGGCGTGGTGATCGGATCAGTCTCCTACTGGATCCCCCACAAAGCCATCTGCCATGCCGGATCTGCATCGGGGGAGCTGCTCCTCTTCCTCTTCTTGTTGTTATAATAAACTCCGCTCGCTTGTGGCACAACCTCACCGCCAGGCTCGACAGGCAGCCCGGACCGTGAGCCTCCATCAGCGGGCTTATCAGCGGCAATAAAAAAAAGAGGAAAAGGCAGTTTATTGGTCACAGACAGCGCCTCTGCTCTCCGGACGGGCGGCCGCCGCCGTGCGCTGCTGTAAATCAAGCCCGGAGCATTGGAGGGAGCACCCGGGTGCAAAGACGAATGGTTCGGGTAACTCAATCTTTTTCCACTTTACTACCAGCCGCGCACGCCCGTGTTCTGCTAATAGCTTGGTTGCTTATGAAACAGTTGCCATTAGTAGATTGTTCAATTGGTGATCATGATTTGAAGGGAAACAGAAAAAAGAAATTGTGAGCGCTACAAACACCTCCCCGAGGGACGCTACCTGCGAAGTCAACAGATGTTTTGTACTCGTGTGCAGCAGGCTGATGAAAAAAGATTATCCTCTCACTTGTGCCACAAAATACTTTGCCATCATGACACACAACTATTTGGCAGCCTGTATGTGATACCCATCATTTGATTATTTGGTTTTATGCTATAAGCATCACTGACAAGTCAAGTCAAGTCAAGTTTATTTGTATAGCCCTAAATCACAAGCAGTCTCAAAGGGCTTCACATAGACAGAAATTGACAATTATTCTCAAAGCATCCCCTGATCTTAAGCTCCCAAAAGGGCAAGGAAAAACTTAAAAACCCCTAGCAGGGGGAAAATGAGAAACCTTGAGAAGGGACCACAGATGGAAGGATCCCCCTTTCAGGATCACCAGGTTGAAATGGATGCAGAGAGGGCACAAATGATACAACATGAAAATCAATTAAATAAAAAGTGGATGTCCATGTCACAGCAGAGGGCTGCCGAAAGGAGCCCTCAATTGTCCTGGCAGTGCTCTTCGAGGAGGTTGAGCTGCAGTTCCCCTATCCTGAATTGGCCACGAGAATCCAGATAGCCGCTGTCAGCATGGGTACCACCTAACCACCTCCCCGGCCGGGGAGGGGGGAGGGAGGGGGTGGAGAGGGAGAGAAAACAAACTCCAGCCGAATCGGCCACTACAGGTTAGTTAAAGGCCATGTCATAGAAATGTGTCTTTAAACGTGTCTTAAATGTTTCTACTGAGGTAGCAGTCCTAATATCCATTGGTAGGGCATTCCAAAGCTCTGGAGCCCGAATAGAAAATGCTCTAGAGCCTGCAGACATTTTCTTAGCCCTCGGTGTCGCTAAAAGGGTAGCGTTTTGCGAACGAAGGTTACGAGACGGAACATAAGGAACAACTAGGTCGACGAGATATGAAGGCGCTAAGCCATGCAGCGATTTATAGGTTAATAGAAGAACCTTGAAGTCACATCTTAAATGGACCGGAAGCCAATGTAAGTTGGCTAGTATTGGGGTAATGTGATCAAATTTTCTTGTCCGAGAGAGCAGCCTTGCAGCGGCATTTTGTACTAACTGTAGACTTTTGATGCGGGACTTAGGAAGACCCGAAAATAGTACATTACAGTAGTCCAGGCGCGACGTGACGAACGCATGTATAATAGTTTCCGCATCACCGGTCGAAAGGATCGGACGAATCTTTGCAATATTACGAAGGTGAAAAAACGCAATTCTGGTTATATTCTTAATGTGCTTTTGAAAGGAGAGAGTTTGGTCAAATATTACCCCGAGATTAGTTACAGTATCGCTTTGAGTGATAGTACGGTTATCTATAGTTATAGCGGTTTCCTTGAATAAGTGTTGATAACGAGCTGGACCAATTATCAACATCTCAGTTTTATCTGGGTTAAGACGAAGGAAGTTGAGAGACATCCATTGCTTGATCTCCGCAAGGCACTTCTCAAGATTACAACAATCCCGCGGATCTGTCATCGATAACGGCATATATAATTGGGTGTCATCCGCATAGCATTGAAAACTAATATTATATTTACGTATTATGTCCCCAAGCGGAATCATATAAATATTAAAAAGAATTGGTCCGAGAACCGATCCCTGTGGGACACCACATGTAACATTATAGAGCTCCGAGGACGCATTGCCATGGACCACTCGGTGCGTCCTGTTTGATAGATAGGAATGGAACCAGCCTAGTGCTGACCCTGAAATACCAACACAACTTTTAAGACGCCCTAATAAAATATCGAAGTCTACAGTGTCGAAGGCAGCACTAAGATCGAGTAGTAACAGTACAGACGAAATGTTTGAATCCATAGCTACGAGGAGATCATTAGTCACTTTCGCAAGTGCTGTCTCAGTGGAATGATTAGCTCTAAAACCAGACTGAAAAGTGTCGTATCGATTATTGGCGACCATGTAATCAATAAGCTGCTGCGCTACTACTTTTTCAAGAAGTTTTGCTATGAATGGGAGGTTTGAAACTGGCCTATAATTACTGAGACAGTCCGGGTCAAGATTTGGTCGCTTAAGTAACGGTTTAATGATAGCGGTTTTAAAGGCTGTTGGCACTATCCCAGAGGAGACAGACAGATTGATTATATTTAAGACGGACGGTCCTAAAATTTGAAATAATTCTTTAAGTAGTTTGGCTGGAAGAGGGTCGAGTAAACATGTTGTTTGTTTAGCCGCACTAACAATTTGTGTAAGCCTTTCAAGAGACACGCTTTTAAAAGTTGAGAGGGTTGTTGCATGATCATCAGCGTTGGTAAACGGCGTGCTCGACCGAGCGATTGGAATGCTATTCTTGATCTCATCCCTAATGGATTCAATCTTTTGAGCAAAAAATTTCATGAACTCGTCAGCTGAGTGGAAGGAACTATCGGAGGTCGGCTGGCGCAGAGTCAGCTTTGCCACTGTATCAAATAGGTGTTTCGGATTGTTTTTATTGAGATTAATAACTTGCGAAAAATATCGAGTTTTTGCTAAGATAAGCGCATCTTTATATTTCAGGAGGCTATCCTGCCATGCCTGATGGAAAACCTCAAGTTTGGTTAGACGCCATCTGCGCTCATGCTTTCTACATAATTGCTTAAGCGTACGCGTTTCATCTGTGAACCATGGAGTAGGCACTCTACGGCGAGTTTTCAGACGTAACGGCGCCACAGAGTCAATGGCATTTAACAATGTCGCATTGAATTCATTCGTAAGATTATCAATAGAGTCGGCGTATGTGAGAAAATTAGTGGTTGCCGGCGACAGTATTTCAGATAGCGCAGTTGCAGTCATAGAGTTGAAATGACGGCTCCTATAATGCTGATTGCTCTCTTGTCTTTGACAAGGAACTATAATTTCAAACTTTATTAAGTAATGATCAGACAAAACAGTAGTGTATGGCAGTACTGCTATATTTGAGGTTGCAAGTCCTCGGGATAATACCAGATCTATGGTATTTCCATTCTTATGCGTTGCTGCCTGTACAGCTTGCGTAAAACCAAAGGTATCAGTTAAAGTCTGAAACGCCGAAGTAAGTGGCTCTGACGGTAAATTCATGTGGATGTTGAAATCGCCCATGATAATTATATTATCCGCATTGGTTACGAGATCAGCCACAAATTCTGAAAATTCATCCAGGAAGCCAGAGTAAGCCCCGGGTGGACGGTAAATAACAACAAGATAAAATGACGGTAAAGCGGTGGATCGGACAATGAGAACCTCAAATGTTTTAAATACGTTGATCGAACGAGGCCTAAAACTAAGCTCGGAATTCGAGATGAGGGCGACACCCCCACCCTTTTTTCGAGGACGCGCCACATGCGAGCTCACAAAATTTGGAGGCGAGGCCTCATTAAGCGGCATCAGTTCATTAGGTTTTAACCAGGTCTCGCAGAGACCAAAAGCGTTTAGATTATGTTCTGTGATGAGATCATTAACGAGAATGGCTTTCGTATGAAGCGATCTAATATTCATAAAACCAAGTTTAAGTGTAATTGGTCGATCCGGGTGCGTATTTATCGAAGGATATTTATACGAAATGCGAGTAAGATTGTGTTCTCTAAGCCTGACATCACCTCTCAAATGTTTGTTAGCGCGGTGGGCTGATACGACCGTGGGAATCTGATAGTAAATATTTGTTACACGTGTAGAATTATCTGAAACCGGCACCGTTTCCTCAGCAAAACCGGTCGGGGTGGAATGATTGGATTTGTCTACTACCCCAGTAGAAAGTGCGTTTATGTGTACTGTCGCACTATTCAAACTATCACGCTCTAGTCTACACAAGGAGCTATGTGCATGCTGGGAGTCTAGCCTAGCGCTAGTTAACTTTATCTTAACAGACTCCAAACCCATCCTGACAGGTGGTCTAATCACCTGTGACCCGGCCTGCTCTAAAGTGACCTGTCATGTGTGGCTCAAACAGTAATCTATATTCCTAGAAAGAGTGAAGGCGCCTTCACGGTTAGGGTGAAGGCCGTCCTTCCTCAGCAGGTCGGGGCGGCCCCAGAAGGAAGGCCAGTTATCTATGAAATACAGTCCCTGCTTCTTACAGAACCCAGCCATCCATCGATTAAGGGAGACTAATCTACTAAGCCTCTCATCAGTGCCTCTCCCAGGCAGGGGGCCAGAGACAAATACTCGATGCCGACTCATCTTTCTAGCGAGATCACAAGTCCTCGCTATGTTTCTCTTTGTGATCTCCGACTGCCTCATCCTAACATCATTGGAGCCGACGTGTATCACTATGTCCGAGTAGCTAGTGTTGATGGAACTACGCTGTTGACTAGACCTATTGCGAGTCAGCTCCCTAAGATTAGCTTCTATGTCGGGTGCTCTGCCCCCAGGAATACACATTACCGTGGCTGGATTTGTAAGCGTAATATTTCGGGTAATGGAGTCACCTATGACCAAAGTGCGAGGGCCAGTAGACCGAGATGACTTTGGACGGCTATGCGTCTTACCTGGCTCATCGCGATTAGCAAGCCGCTTGGGGCTAATGCTAACTGGGCTAGCAGGCTGACTACAGCCCGCGTCTGTATCCGCCACATCTACAGTTATCGCGCAATTCTGCTCTAACTGGCGGACACGTCCCTCTAGCAGGGACAACCTCTCTAAGAGAAGGGTGCAGTTGGTGCACGAAGCCACACAAACCTCTCGATCCGCAGCCATACTTTGTGTCCGATGATCGACGGCAGACAAACGGCCACGAAGCCTCCGCTCTCCCTGACCTCAAACGCCCCTATAGTGAACCTCTGCAAAGGTCGTAGCAAAGTATTAATTTGATCAAAATAAAGCTCCTCAATTCACTTAACCATAATTTCTTGACACGAGGGTGCCACAAGATGGCACAAAATTAATACTTGACTTGAAACTATTCAAATGACTGGAGCATCCCAGAGCACCAAGTTGTCACATGATTTCCCCTAAACACTACTTTTGGAAATTAGATGATGCCTCAAAAATAATACTCTTGTCAAAATGTAATTCCTCCACTCACTTCAACACAGTTCCTTGGTACCGTAATGCCGCAAGACTGTGCCAAAGCAAACCTTTGTCCGAACGAAGCTCCTCAATCCATTTTAACATTTTTCCACAACATAAAATGCCACAGGAGCAGCGCTTTTACCAAAATGAAACTCATTCTTGACCACAAAGCCGCTACGGGATACAACATGTTTTGACAAAAAAAAAAAACTGGTCAAGCCATTAAACTGTTGCCCAACGCCGGCGATTGTCGTGACCTTGAACCAATACTAACAAAAAAATCAACTCGCTACGTTCGCAGACGGACACACCTTCACTAAAATAAAGGCAAATGAAACATGAATAGCCCAGATTTAGAAAATTTAACCACACAAGTGTGGTGTAAGTATAAGTCACAAAATGATTAAATCAGATTGCAACAATAATGCAAAAACAATCTGTGGCTTAATCATTTCAACTTTTCAGGCTATTATGAATCAGCGCCATAAAAAACATTAACAAAATTGCTGAATGGAACCAGAAATGTCTTTTTTGTGGCGCTAAGAGAAAAGATCAACATGAGTCCAATAAAGAGCCGTCATCACACACCTGCCTACACGCCATTACTCATGCTTAAAGCGAAATTGGTTGCCTCACCTTGTCAACGGCGCTGTCACCAAGCAGACAAGAAGGAGGGAGTGCTCGTGATGAATTGGCCGGTGATTGATGAGCGCGGCGGACAGGTGGGCTATGGGCCCTCCGCCCCGCTCACAACAAAATAAAATGCACAGCGTTGTGGCGCCACCGCAACGCAAACAGTCAAGTGGGAGATTTCCCCTCCACGTTATTGGTGGAATAGCTAAAGAGGTGGCGCGACAACAGAAAACATCAATCAAACCTCCGCCTGCCATCTTGCAGAAGATCTGGTTTGCTCGCCCACAGGGCGACATTTCAAATTCATCCAATTTGAGGCTGCTGATAATCAACTTTAAGAGGGTGATGAAACAAAAGGGCTCCGAGACAATCAGATATGAGGAAAGCGCCAACGTGATCAGCGCCTGTCCACACCGGGAGCAGATTAAGCGCTTCTTCTGGCTTTGATTCACACAACTCCCCCCTAAAAATCTGTGATATATTTCAACGCCGCCTGTGACGAATATATTCGCATTCATGCGCTCCAAGCTGAAGAGGCGCCTTCATTTAAGAGCGTGGAAGTCACTTTCTATCTGTGTTGGTGTCTTCTTAGCCCACCCCCCTCTCCCTTGGAGATTATTTATGAACTATTAACATTATGCAGTAACACTTTATTAGGCAGAAAGCCAAGAGGCCTATTAATCTTTTACTTGGAGTCATATGCTAATTTTCATCTTTGTACACAGAGAATCTCCAAGCTCCTTTTTTAACTCGGCAGAGTTTCTCGGTTATCTTCAATGTGTCACATGGCGCAGAGGAGACACTAAAGGCCCTTTTTACTATTTCGGGGAGGAGGGTGGGAGCATCCACCACAGGAAAAATATTAATGCAGTGAAACTCCACCCTGTTGTAGTTGACCTTTAATGCCCTCAGTATAGTAAGCCCAAAAGTGTTGGTTGGGACATCATTAAGTAATAAATTCCCCATTCTCTGTTAGAGTGCAAGGTGTCTAAACTTGTCCGACTTTCAATGTGTTGACACGTCTCTCCCTTATATTAGACGTGACAAGTTGAAATTCACAACCACCTTCTGCTTCAAACCTGTGCGGATCTCAAATTCATAGCAGTGTAACGCCGCCATCTACAGGGATCTGTCGTCATTACAGTAGTTTATAAAGCTGGATTTTTTTTCAGAAAAGCCGGTCGGGTAAAAACCTTCGCCCAACAACCCGTTGAAAAATATACCTAGAAACATCATCATCATCATCCAATAACAAAGAGGAATTCACTATTTTATTGGTGATTTTGTGAATAACTAGTAGTGCTTTGGTGCCATTGGAGTGATTTGAGGAGCTTCATTTAGGCAAGTGTTCATTTACTGCCCTCTTGTGGCATCTATTGGCAATTACAATTCAGTGTAAACCTTTTTTGCGGGGGGAACCATTTACTCACAGATTGCAGTCAGAATTTTTGTGGCGTTTGATGTACTTTTAAAAAAGTATGCTTAATCATTTGAAGATTTTTGTCCCTATTGCAGTGCATGTTAGCTCGCCGCATCACGTGACACCGTCCCCATTCGCAGCTAACACTTCACTATAATAATCACATCGATCAGCGTGAAGGGTTACACCCTCGGGGACAGCTATGATAAAGATGCGTGGGACATATTTCACTAAATCCAATGATCGTTGCGCATTCCGCAATCAATAGTGAGGTTTATTCCGCGCCTGACTTACGAGTCACGGCGTGTTCGCTAAGAACAGAAAAGTAATTTGACGCTGTTCGTTCGGAACGAGGATGATTTTAACAGTGTTGGCAAAAAGTAATCACAATCTGGACAGACACTTGGAAAAAGGAAGTCGTCAGAAAAACAAATATTCAAGTAAAGAGCAAATACAAATACAGTAACGATAGATTTTTACTTGGTTCCTACCCGCCTTTGGCAAAATCTGAGAAGAAACGAGCGAGCTAACAGAATCAACGAGGCGGACGGAGCCGAGTGAATCAATTATGAATACACCGAGAGCGAATTGCGAGTGAAAGCGACTGGTCGGAATGTCCCAGAGAGGAAGCAACGAAAGGAAGGGCATTTGTGAAAATTAACCAACTTTACAGCAGAAAACTCTGGCCAAAGATAAAAAGCCCTCACTGAGCCCAAAACAACATTGCTAGCCATAGCAACAAGCAGATGAGACCATCTTTTGTGGGCGAAGCAAAAACAATGGCCTTGAGATAGCAAACAGGCCATGTTGAGTCAAGATATTGGAGGGTAAATATTCTGTTCATCTTCAGATGAATGTCTCAAGAGTGCAAACCAAATTAGGGAAGAAGCCATTTTGCTATGCTGGTCCATCGGTCTGGAATAAACTCCATGTGTGTGTGCGGAGGAAATCTGGGAGTCAATGCCTTTGGACTGTGGAATGTAGCCCATCAAAAAAGCGGCATGACTGAGAAACAAGCCAACGGCCGCAAATGACAGCCTAAATCTTGATCTGAACTAAAATGAGCTTCACCGTGTCTTTCCAGGCATGGTGCCCACACCCCAGGTGTGCGTCTCCACCCTGGTCACAGTGAGCACCATGGCGGTGGTGGACCTCTATCTGCTGGAGCAAAGCATGCTGGGAGCTCGCGGGCTGCCGGGGCCCAGCGTGTGGCAGTGCGTGGCCGTGTTGCTGGGCGACGCGGGCTTCCTGATGGCGCTGCGCTTCGTGTCGGCCGGGGTGGTGTCGGAGGCGCGGTCCCCCCGCCGCGGCTTCGCCAACGCTCTGTGGTTCTTGTTCCTGTCGCTGCTGCAGCTCAAGCTCTTCTTCGTCTGCCACAACTACAGGCAGGAGCGCCGGCCGCCCGACCCGCTCGCCAGGAAGGTCCTGACGCTCCTGCTGTCCATCTGCCTGCCGTCCCTCTTCCTGATCCTGACAGGCGCTGACTACATGACGCCGCAGCGCAGGAAGCAGGAGGTGCGAGGTCGCCTCCTGTGGGTGGTGGTGGATCTGCTGGACGTGTTGGATCTGCAAGCCGGGCTGTGGGAAGCCCACGTAGGGTCGGCGGGCCCCGACCAACGGCTGCCCATTTGGGCCGAGGGCTTGGTTTTCTTTTACTGCTACGCCCTCCTGCTATTGCTACCGTGCGTGGCGCTCACGGAACTGGGGGCCACCAGCCTGCCGGGACAGAGAGGGCCCCGCAAGGAGGCTTTGTACCCTTGGCTCAGCCTGGTCACCATCAATGTTTTCACTCTGGGCCTGAGGGGCGCTGGCATGCTGTGGTACAGGGACCCCCGGGTCTCCACCGTGTTCCTGGGCAAAAACATGTTGGCGTTGGCGGTGAAGCTGAGCTCGGCCTGGGAGCGCCACAAGCAGGAGCGCGGTCCGGGCGGGGGCGGGGCGGCGACCGGAAGTCAAACCGAAGAATCCACGCTGCCCAGTCAGGGCTCGGAGCAGGTGGAGGGCCAGTCTCAAGGCAAAACTTCCTCGGCTCAGTTTCACACGCTGTCTCGCTCGCAAAGCCACGCGCTCTCCCAACTGAGCCCGGGACACACGGAGTCACCCTTGGCACCCTCTTTCATTTCCCATGAACTTTAGATGCACTCGCGCGCACAAATGTACAGTGTGCATAATCTATGCACAGACGTGGCCAAAATGCCGACAAGCCAAACAGACGGACACGATGGATGTGACGCTTGGATTTATGCACACTTGGAGCACCGTGTTCGTTTGTGGACGGAAACAGTGAATCGACTTTAAACCAGGTCGTTCGAGAATGAACGTCTATGTCTCCCCGTGCTCATTCCTCTGCAAATTACCGCTGTTAGGCGGAAACCTTGTCGGTCCAAATGTTTTGAAGGGAAGAACCGTCAAGAACCTTCTTGTCCGGTCAGGGGTCCTAACGCACGGTTTATTTTGTGACATGTGAGGATTCTGACCGAGAGCGATGATATTTTTAGCCTAAGAGCATAATTGTCCAAGGCTTTGCCCTCCCCCCAATGTTTTCAGAAAACTAGAATAAAGCAAACCAGTTCATAAAACAAGAAGAGCCCAATTGTTTGATGAATTACGATCAACTGGATGAACCTACGCTGAGAAAAACAAAAACATTTTAACAAGCACATTGATCATTTTTATTGATGCGGGTTAAGTTCAAAATGGCAATTATGCTATTAAGCTAACGCTAATGATTTTCTGTGTGTTTTGGTTTTCTAACTTTTAATGCTTTTTAAACTGTTGGGTAGTTGCAGTCAAAGTACGTAATTGTGCAGGCAAAGGAACGTCCGCCGCAATTAACTTATTTGTCCAGCTAAAAATCACATTCTATCATGTCTCGTTGCTGAGGGGGAAAAAAAAAAAAGTGTGTTTTGCTAAATCACTTTGTATTGTTCGAATTAAGAAAGAAAATGAACGTCTTTGCGGAAACGGCAGAATGATCTCTTTTTTTATTTCAGTCGCCGAGTGGGATGGAGCGTCAGCTTGTTTGATTGATCTGTCGGCTAACTACCACGGTGCAGAAATAATTTAAGACCTCTCTTCTCATGCCGTCCACGCAAAGGGACTGTTTCGAATCGCTCACAAAATGAGCTTGCTAGCCATGTCTATATTTTTGTTTTGTTGCAAGTCGGTTCCAATGATTGGCCAATGCTTATTAGAAATGCGGTCATTAGGAATTCATCAATCGTTTTTGTAACAGTTCTCACCTATGTCGGATTAGACTTCCCAATTATCTTTTCTCTGCCACGAAATATGACAAGGCGAAATTCACCACCTAATCTCTTATTATAATGATTATATTATCAGTCACTCACGGATGCTCACTATTGGCAGTATAGGACTAATTTGCGGGGTTGTCATTTTTGGAAGCATTACGGCCTACAGCAGTAGAGCGGACGGGGAAGATCGTCGGCGGTTACCAAGGCCAGACCGTGGTCAGCTCTACGCCTCGAGGACCGAATGAAATCTGACAAAAATAAAATGTTTCATCATGCTCGCCTTGGCACATTGTGGCGCATGCTGCAGGCACATATCTGCGAGTATTGGCAACCTGTCAGCTCCACACAAAAAGGAGGCACTTGAAATAATTCAAGGCCAATAGAACCTTCAAGACCAATAAGGGCCTACTTGCTTGCACTTCCTGAGCTCTATTAAAAGTCAATCAGAGTCCATTTGGTGGCACACAAACGGTCACAAACAATGGCAAGCATATGAAACAGACATGATGAGCACACAAAGAGAGCCCGAAATGGACACACATAAGCATCCCAGCCAATATGTAAATACAACGTGCAGGGGAAAAGCCGCTTTTATTTCCCCGGCGGAATGTCGCGCTAACAAAAGGCCGACATTCATCACAATTATGCCGCCGAATCCTTTCGGAATGCTCAAGTGTGCTCTCGCCTTTAGGTGAAAGGCTGCAGACAAAAGTCTTGACGCCATCATGTCAAGTGCACCGCCGGCACCTCTTTGAGCCTCCCATTAGGATCAAGTGGGGCCATTTGTCACACACTCTTTGTCTCACCGCTTGCTTTACAAGCCACGCTCATGGCACATACTTAGACTAATGAACACACGGGTATCCATGGTGGGAATTTCTTTCGTTTCAGAGGCAGGGGCGGAGCCTGAACTTTTTCACTGGGGTGACACAAGGACTCACTAAAGGGCAGCAATAAGATGATATTCACACGCCAATTGTGTTCATCAACAGCACCCAACTGGAGTCAACCCTGTTTGTGTCATCAAGCTCGCTCTCCATTTCAATAAATTCGAATTCCACGCGTTCCCTCTTGGGTACCTTTGCGCTTTTCTCCTCCACACAAACCAAGCAGCCACTTGTTCCGAATCGCTCGAGCCTGCTAACCTCTGGATACACTTTTCAGTGTTTTGTCTCAGCTCCCTGTAGACTCTCACACTTTGAGTCCCTTTGTGCTTCCTTTTGTTTCCCGGACGCTTTTCTTCATAGTCTGTGCTAATTTCAGTCTAGCCTGTAATTGCTCTCCAGAGCCAAAATGGACTTTTTTTTTGTCCTCGCTGCTCAACATTATTTCCCTCAGTCATTTGAATTTGCGATGTACTTCCTTCCACTTCCAAACTTAACGCATAGAACATGTTTGCCCTTCGATGTAACGCAATTTTTTTTATTCCGTGCGGCCGCGCATTCGCAACCACTTCACCTTGTCATTTCCCTGACGATGCAGCGAGAGCCGCCTTGGGGCGCTCGCCCACATTTAAGCCACAGACTGGCAGCTAAATCTTTCATCACAGCTCACCATGTCAACGCTGCGGCTGGAGGAGACGACTTCAAAGTCGGTGGGAACCGACGCAGACGGCTCGGACACCAAAACTCCTACAAGCAGTCAGCAAACCCACTTGACAACAGACCGCGACAGTGCTACTTGGATTTCCAAATTGAATTCCTTCTGTGAAAAATACGCATGATGTCCTTGTATCAAATCAATTTGTTCCATTCAAATGCTATTAATAACTTCCAGACTCACATATTACCCTCACAAATATGATTGAATTCGTCAATAACGAAATAAATCGCCTTGTGTTTCATTCGAACATAACATTTTTTATACAAGCCACAACAACTGTATTGTTGAACCTTTAAGGGGCGTGGCCAAGTGTTGGCCGGAGTCTGCCCAATTTAACAGAAGTGGCTTTAAAACATTATTTCTCAAAATGAAACGTCAAATATAATATTAATATAATATATATTTTGTGATTCTGAAAAGAAGATCCTATAATGGAGTCTTAAACTGAGACTGTCTAGGAAAAGCATTTAAATCAAGAAAACAGTTTTACAGTAAACTTTTACAGCAAAGCACTGTTCACGTTGAGGAGACGCTTTTAAAAGCGCAGAGTGTTTGTGTCTATCAACAATTCTACTCATGATAAAAAAGAAAGTTTACTCATATAAAAATTGAGTCTTTAAAAAATTTGCGGTAATACTCTTGGTCTCATGCTGCATTCAAAGGCAGTTTCAGCAATTGGCACCGTGAAGGTTATACAGCGCTTGTGTTAACAATGGGAAATGAACCTCACCAGGGCAAATGAACGAGGACATTGTGTGGAACGAAAGCAAAATCAACTTCAACCTTCATTTGGCCCATTTGGCTGACGTAAACAGACAGGTGGCGTTTGTGTCTCGAGTGAAGAAACCGTGAAGGAATTTGTGGCACCTACCTGCGCAAAGGAGACCAGAATAAGAATGGCAGAAGCAAGGCGAGACCACCGGAATAAGAATGTCGGCAGAGCGACATGGGTGGCCTTGTGTATTTCATTAATTTAAAAAAAAATGCATTCAATAATTGTGGACCCTGAGAAGAACATTACATAGTTTCTTTTTTTTTTTTGCTTTTTTTATGTTGCTCCTCTCTATCGCATTTCTATTTGTTTCCACAGAGCGGAGCAAATGCATGAATATACACTACCGTTCAAAAGTTTGGGGTCACAAGATTGTTTGGGTGACCCCAAACTTTTGAACGGTAGTGTAAATATTATTATAATAAAATATTATGAATTAAATATTATAAATTATATCTTATATTTGTATAAGATTAGATATAATCTATGAATATAAGTATACATATATATTATAAGATTTTTTACACAGAAGATTATATATATATAATCTATAAATAATTATCTAAATAAATATATACACTACCGTTCAAAGGTTTGGTGTCACCCAAACAATTTTGTGACCCCAAACATTTGAACGGTAGTGTACATATATGTATGAATATTGTTGTCGGCCTGGTCGATATGTTTTGAGTAGCATGAGTGACAAAGTAGCATCTGTTTCAACGTTTAAAATGGCCGTAACATCTATGCTAATTCTCGCTAGGCCATCGCCCACGTTTTGCGTTATGCCAGCGGATTGCGGTTAGACAAATTTACATTAGATGTTGAAAATCTAAAAATGCTTTCTCCTCTTGTTTTGTCAGTTTTACATTAAATTTCAACTAGAAGCACAATGGAGTGCAAATAAGAGGCCTTCAGTTTGAGTGTGCTCATAAAATTTAAATGCATTTAAAGCTTTTGGGAGCCGTGATTACGTAACCCCCAATACGTAATATTTTTAGGATGGCTATTTCCATGTACAAGGGTCCACGAACCAGGAAGAAAAATAAATGTTTTACATTCAATGCTGAAGAAAAGGTCACATGTAGGTGTACGTGTTGTTCCTAATATTTTGGCCACTCCATTAGCATGCACAAAATGAGAGCGGATCAGCTTCGAATATAATTCACTCCAGTGCAACACGGCCACCCATTAAGTCCTGAGTGATGAACATAAAGTAGAATTACGACCTTTCCGACAGTGTCAATAAAAACAGGAACATTATGAGCTTTGTAAAAGCGGCACGGACTGCAGACGCTCCTAATAAAGCGAGCGCAAGTGTGTGTTTTAACCAGAATAAAAGATGTGCAAATTGCATGCGATTAAAGCATAGGTGCGACTCTTTATTACAGTATATTTGTCCTTTTAAAAGAGACCTTACGATCCAAACTCAATCCCCTCTATTGCGTGTGAGATATATATCATAAAATGAACCGACGTTTGGCCAGTGCAGTGCAGCGCAAATGGTCCACAGGGGGGTTGCGACTTTTTTTTATTTTTTTTTATTGTTGGTTTGTTTTTGTTTTCACCCATCTGCCAACAGAGCTGTTAAAAGAATATAGCCACAGACGGGATCTTTTTACGCAGGCAGTCTCAGGGTGGTTGGAAAGGCATTACAAATTCTGACAGAGATAGCCCAAAAGGCAATAAAAACTAGACGGGGGCTGTGTGACGGCTTGATGTATTTCAGCGCCTTCTCATCTCATATCAAAAGAGTCAGTGCGGCCGACGGTAGAGTTCAGTTTGCTCATCTTAGATCAAGATCAAGTTTCAAACACGCAAGCGAGGCTAATTAACTAAGCCGATTTACAAGTTGATTTGGATTAAGAGGTGGCAAATTTCGGCAACAATCGACGTGTAGCATGTCTGAATGGCAGCCATGAGTATCAGCAACAACAATCTCATCACAATGCACAAATCGTACAATTCTTTACAATCTATCAAATGATATTATAAAGTGACTGTATTTTTTTAAAACTTCAATATTGTAAAATGCTATTTTCCTAATTAAAAGAGGCCAAAAATTTGGTTGAAGGTTTTCTTTTGTCATGGTGCTGGAACCTATTAATGGCCTTTTCATCTATTTTAATGAGGAAAGATGATTTGAAAGACATGTGGTTTAAAAGGGAGTGTACGGGAATTAACTGATTTTCTAAAGTGTCAAATATATCGAGAGGAATACGGACTGGTGCCGTTCGTAATTCAGATGCAGAATGCGTGAGGCTATTGTCGATAGGGGCACAAAGGACATGTGCAACTAGAATAACGGCAGTAAGGAGAGCATGATGGAAAAAAGACAGAGTGAGGGCTGAGACGAAAGATCAGGTTGTGGTCCGCAATTATTAAGAGATGTGAGTAGAAGGTCAGGTGGTAACATTAAGATTTAATAAATATTATTAAAGCCCTGCTATAGTGCTCTTCATCATTTGCACCTTTGTTAAATCGCAGATTTTAAACCATTGTTTTATTTCTTTTTTTTGTGGCTTTTAAGCATGTTTTAATTGAGTTGCATGTCTTGGGTGCAATACCAGTGTACCACAATATGGCGAGCAGCATAAGATGACGACGAGAGCAAGAAGAAGAGGCAGCGCTATAGCTGTGATACTACCTGATTTGGTTGAATCTTTTGGTGTTCAAATACAATTTTTTTTTTTTTTTTTTTTGACGTGTTGGTGCTTCGTTAATGTTGATTGAACAGTTAGAAATACCAAAATACCAATGCTAACTTCTGTTAGCCGGTGAAAAGTATTTTGCTTTCTACTTTAGCATTAAGCCATATCTGTGTGTTGAAGAGGCAAAAAAAAAAAAAGGTTTATTGACTGTAAAATCAAGGCTAATTTGCATTAACTCACCTAAGTTAGCAATATGATTACCGTAAATTACAGACTATAAGCCGCTACTTTTTTCAAACATTTTGAACACTCAATCATGAATTTTAGCTGGTTTTTAAATATACAATAATCAAAACAATTATTTTTTTCTATGTGTGTTTTACTGGGAGAAACAAACAAAACCAACCTGTCCGAGGATAGGACCCAGCGGGGGCCCAGGTGTGGCTTGTCCCGACCTCACGATAGCTCGGATCACGCCGCTCACGTCCAACTTCTTTACGGTCTTGGCGGCCTTGGAAATCTTTGACATTTTTCTAATTTGCCAGCGAGCCAATAAGAGAACACAGCCTCTGAAATGACAACACAGCAAATTAGCATGACTTCATAATACAAGCGCAGCAACTGATTTACACACGGGGCTCATTGAAACATCATCAACTTCAAAAACGTCAATAGCAAAAGCCACAGGCAAATGCGGCGCCTTGCCATCCTCCCGCAGCAGGCGAGTAATTAAAAAATATATATCTTTGTCTTCGATCGGCACAGCGAAAGCTGGAGTTGCCCGAGGTGGCGAAGGTGTGATGGATAAGCAGCAGTGTCAGATTCTTCATCTATCACAGACAGATAGATGGCAGGATTGAAACACCTCAGCTCATTTTTTAGATACGTGTCACCGCTAAACTCCCATCAGCGGGGAGTTAAGTGCCAAGCATGTGGGACTGAGGATAACAAAAAGTACTTTCAACACCCAAACTGCAAGTTAAACCGGGAAAAGTTCTTTGAATTTTGGAAAGATTTACGTAAACTCCAAAACATGAAGTATGACGCCCACTTGTACTTTACACGCCGTTTTTACTTTGACCGTTTTCACCATTAGTTGCTTGGGGTCCGAAGAAATGATAATTGAAAATAAACTCAACTGTATTCTAAAATCTGCAGACTCTTAGTGGTGCCCGAGTTTCAAAGCAAACATGCTCAAGCAGAATTTAGCAGTAATGCCGCAAGCGAATGGAATAAATTGCCAATGGAAGTGAAGAACAGCCCCAAGTATAAATGTTTTGAAATCCAAATTAAAAAGTTAAATACCGTAATTTTCGGACTATGAGTCGCACCGGAGTATAAGTCGCACCAGCCATAAAATGCCCAAAAAAGTGAAAAAAAACATATACATGTATATAGGTCGCTCCTGAGTATAAGTCGCCCCCCCACCCAAACTATGAAAAAAAACGCGACTTATAGTCCGAAAATTACGGTACCTCTATCTATCTGAATGGCCGTGAAATAACAAAACCAACAAGTGAAGGCAGCATGGGAGTGTCAGTTCTGTCATGCGTGAACCCTAAAGAGAGATCCGCCCCCAATCACACTTCAAAAACCAAATTAGAAGATTTAGTCGAGTGGGGAGAAAAGCCTGGACCCGTGGCTTTTCCCTAGGGAGAGCCCGAACGTATAAACGCACGCTCGTAATCCTCTGATGGAATCAAAGTGATACAAGCACAGCCATAAAAAAATAAAAAAGGAGAGATTGCGAGCGAGAGAAAAAAGAAAAGATCAATGAAGCGAGCCGGGGGAGAAATAGAAGTTTTAAGGTTGAGCTATGCAATTTGGGTCGGTGTTGGGCATTCGATAAAAATAAGAAGGGGTGAGGGATGGAGTGTTATAGTGACGCTTGATCATGAGCAGCAGAGGGGATCCAATTAGATCAACAGAGGGGAGGCCACTCGCCAGATGCAGACTGCTGCCGAGTTACGAACAAAAGAGCAGAAAAACGGCAGAACACAATGAGGCGATTTTCGTCAGGCGTAGCTACACGGGAGCCATTTAGCAACTAAGCTACTTGAGTGAAGGGAAAAAGTGCCCGGCGGCTCAGATCAAGTCTGCCAGCAGACAGCGCAGAGGCGTCGAACGCTAACTGGCAAAAAATAAACATCACAGTGGAAGAAAACTGGGGCAAAAATAACAATTGCAGGCTTGTTCGGAGAAGCATCAAAGAGTGCTTTTATTCCGGCGCTGAATGATATTGGAATTTTGGTTTCCTCAATATTGTGATTTAATAATTGTTTTTTGAGAAAAATGAAATAAAGCCAACCAGCTGACCAAAATGAACATTTACAACTTCCAAACAGAATTCTGCTACATTGCCAGGTCAATCTGACCGGATTAATGGTTCAACCCAATTTTAATCTACCGTATTTTCCGCCCTATAAGGCGCACCTAAAAACCTAAAATTTTCTCAAAAACCAACAGTGCGCCTTATAGTCCGGTGCGCCTTATATATGGACCAAATTCCTAAATTTAAACTGGCCAGAATAATTGTGTCATGAAATCAATCATAAGTGGCCCACTGAAGACTATGAATCATCAATCAAAAAGACTATGGATCATTATTTTATGATTATAAAGTAATTTGTTCCGTCTGAAGTTGAAATAAAAAAGATAAAATGGAGAATGATTTGATTTGGATTAAAAATCTGACATGATGCATTAATGGTGCGCCTTATAGTCCGGTGCGCCTTATATAAGGATAAAGTTTTAAAATGGGCCATTCATTGAAGGTGCGCCTTATAGTCCGGTGCGCCTTATAGGCCGGAAAATACGGTACTTGAGATCTAACGCAATGAACGCTTTGAGAAGGGGCTCAAAAAGTGTCCTCTCAACTCCAGTTGAGAGTGCATCTGCTAAAAGCGAGCGAGGGGTTCGCTGCGCCGCTAAATGAAACGAGGCATCACGACGAGTGAAGCGGTGAAGAGGTGACCTACATAACACGAGTGCACTCGGAGCACGCTTTGTCACGGCGGAATTTACATTACATTCAAAGGATAGAGGCCACGCGGCAAACATGCTATAAGGCTGCAAAATGAGCAGCAATCAGAGCTGTTGTGCACGGGAACAATCCAATCAAAGTGGCAGGAAGCTGAACGGAATAAGACAGCAACGACATGCTCTCGTCCCGTGGCACTTCCCGGCCGGGTTGCCCGTTAAGCAAAAGTGCAGCGCGTTAATGCACTTTGTCCAAACCGGGCTTGATGGAAACGTCGGCAGAAAAATCACTGCCTTATTACCAAAAGCGGAGGTGAGAAAAATGTTTCGAACAGAGACTCATGACTTGATGGGAAGTCCTTCTAATGGCGCCGAGTTACTATTTTTCTCTGTCCTACGGAATCCATCGATTGTTTGTGAGCCCTTTCAATGTTGTCTTGGCTCGTCAACGGTTCATCGCTTTCGTTGATACGAATATCGTGGGGAATACGCTGACACTCTGTAAAACAACGTAAGACTGAGAAAGGGCTTTTGTCGGCGAAATAATTCTTTGCAGATATACAACTGAGAGACGCGATGAGTGATGCTGACTGCATGGCCCGAGTTGAATGTCAGTGGCGTTTTTAATGTCGAACCTTCTTCGCAACCCAACAAAATTCGTATCCATTCGGGTTTTGGCGGAGAGTTGCACGTCCCTATTTCAAGTTGATGAATAGAAATGTCCATGACTGCAAATCCGTTGAAAGTTTTATAATTATTCTGACATTGATGCTTATTTACGTTAATCTGTCTATGGTCTTTTGCAAAGTTAGCATTAAGCTAGCAAATCTTGGCTGGACATAATTATATTAAGTTGATCATTTTTTGTGTTGAAATATGCAGGGTTTTTTTTTCTTTTCTGTTGAATGTGTTCCTGCTGTGTACTTGATTGAAGTTTTAAATGATCTTAAATCTCAGTTTTAAGAGCGCTAACTGTCTTGAATCAAGAACCTTTTGACCTTTTCTTTGGAGAACTGTTTGAGCGAGAGTCTTCTTTTTGGTTCCACAAAGTGATATTTGTATGATAGTCACCTATTTTGTTGACAGCATGAAAGTCAGCCCAAAGGAATACTTTAAAAAGTGTTCTAATAACTTGTTGGGAAAGGCATTAAGTGTGAAAAAGTTCTCTTCGGATACGGTCTCTCTGTATCACCGATTTGAAACTATCCCCTGCGATAAAGACGGATTCACAGTTCAAAGTATTTTTATTTTTTTTAAAAAGAAACTTATATTTTCGTGAAGCTCCCCGCAGGAAAAAAACAGCAGCACTTGCATGAAAAGAAAAGAAAAGTAAATAAGTGATGTGTGCACATTGCGTAAAGTGTCGGCAACAATAACATTGTTCTGCTTTGTTGTTATAGAGTGTCGAGCATTTTGTGGGTTTCTGAACACAATGTTGGATGCTCATTACCTTGAGTGGCACACAACAACGCTGTAAACCATGACACATGAATGTAATCGCATTTGAGACAGGGTGCGCTTTTAAGTATTTACAGGAGGAGCGCGGAAGGGGGCGGGGTTATGGGGCCACCATTGTCCTTACCACCTGAGGAAAAATAATGACAGAATAAATAAAGTAATAAATAAATAAAGTAATAAATAAATGAATGGATGAATAAATGAATGGATGAATAAATGAATGGATGAATAAATGAATGGATAAATGATAGATAGATAGATAGATAGATAGATAGATAGATAGATAGATAGATAGATAGATAGATAGATAGATAGATAGATAGATAGATAGATAGATAGATAGATAGATAGATAGATAGATAGATAGATAGATAGATAGATAGATAGATAGATAGATAGATAGATAGATAGATAGATAGATAGATAGATAGATAGATAGATAGATAGATAGATAGATAGATAGATAGATAGATAGATAGATAGATAGATAGATAGATAGATAGATAGATAGATAGATAGATAGATAGATAGATAGATAGATAGATAGATAGATAGATAGATAGATAGATAGATAGATAGATAGATAGATAGATAGATAGATAGATAGATAGATAGATAGATAGATAGATAGATAGATAGATAGATAGATAGATAGATAGATAGATAGATAGATAGATAGATAGATAGATAGATAGATAGATAGATAGATAGATAGATAGATATCTTCTTCCAGAATTATCTGCACATACTTATCTTTGGAGCTCACCAGTTCATTCTGCACCGAAGCGTTGCAGAAATCCATTCTTAACAAAACAGACAGAGTAACTAACCTAATTATTTTTCACTCGCCATCGTTCACACAGAAAAACTTTTCAAACAGACTCCAAGAGAGATGATAGATTTTCTATTGAGCTGTTTTCAGCACATTACATTCATTTGTGAAAAGAACAAACCATGTGGGGATTGGTCCTTATGATCCATTTGTGGGGAAATATGAAGATACCCATGTTTGGACATTCAGAGTTGTTGCCTGACAGCAATGATATTGCCGTGCTTCCGCAAAAACGCTGAGGCCAGACAGAAGGCAGAAAGTTTTACTGTGTCCATTTTAACACCGCAGAAAGCAATCTGCATTGCAAGCTCTACGGCAACACCAGAGGGTCAAATATCGACATATGATTCAACCCTCATTATTTTGCATTTTTTACAAAGGTGAAACATTGCTAATGAAGTTTGGCGAGCGTGACCGCAAAGCACAACGCTCCTTTTGTACCTCCAAATGAAAATGTAAATGATTTTCCCACAGCATTCAACCCTCCTCCCCAGTCAATTGTCAAATGGCCGGTGCCAGAAAGATCCAAGTAAACAAGTCAATAAAAGCAGCAAAAACGAGGTGGCGGTTGGGGGAAACACGGCACCTGTCGCCAATATACTTGGCGTCGCACGGCGATCCGAGGCACCCCGCCCCGCCCTGCTGGTTGCTCTTTTATTACGAGCTATTTGTTACAAGCGCCGGGCGATATTACAAAAAGGCTTTTCACGCGCGTGTAAAAGCTATTGCCGCTGGAAAACTAATTGGAAAAACAGTGCAATTCAAGGACAGGCCTCATTTTAGAGAGATTAATCAGCTCCTAATTAAAAACGGTGAGCTTAATTGCACTAGTGAGGCCTGCCGCTGTGTCTTCTTTGGGCAATTAGGCACTTTTTTTTTTTTTTGGAATCCTCTTCAAGGAGACCACCAACCAAAGTCAATTGGTGGTTTTATTTACAAGTCAAGGGGATGCTTTACTAACAGATGCTTGCCGGCACAATCGTGAACCTGATTTCTTCTCGGTTATAAACTAATGTTATATGAAATACCAACAGGTAGAATTGAGGAGTTGAAATGAAGATGAATACAAATGTAATCAAATAAAAAAACGGAAATTCAAATGAATGGCAGATAATGGAGATCTCCACCTTTGGAGCGATTATAATCTGTTAAAACAAGCAACTATAGGCTTGATTAAACTAGCTAACATTAAAATGTGACCTTGGGCAACTTGAACTGCTTGGGAGCAAACCACATGCAGATATCAAATATTCATACTCTTTCATTTCCATTAAGGCAAATCAGTGCAAAAAAAACAAAGATTGGTCGTGGGGGTTTTTTGTTTTGTTTTTTAAAACAGTAGCTTCCTCAGTGGGGTCGGGGCAGCGCTGAAATCCACATGTCACTGACACGGAAAAAAACAGCCCCCCTGCCTCAAAAAAGGAAAAGAGAATTTCCAGCCGGTGAGATGATGACCGCTGTGCTCAGCGTGTGTTCCCAGAGATTTTTCCCATTCTAATGTCTGATATCTAACTTTAAATGTAAAGCTAAAACATGAAAGTAGTGTGGAGGCGGGAGAGACCAGCTGTGCTGCTTAATAAATAAAACTTGCTTCGCATCACTGCAGCATTAATATTCACACTGTGGAAGTTTCATCCGCATCGTATGAAACGTTTACGAGACCCATCAGTGCAGGCTGCCTTAAAGATTAAAAATATAGATTAGTTGGGATTTTTTTTCCTCGCTAAACGTGACTGTGAAATCGTTGGAATAATCTATCTTTATTATCTGGCATCTATGATTGATGTACTTTAAAGTGAACTCCCACGATAACACGGTTCGTCTTTTGTAAGACACCATTTTGTTTTTTTTGGTTTTGTTTTTTTACGAGAGATCGTCCAGCCACCCAAAATCCCCATTTGCTATTATTTTTCTGTTTAAATCAACTCAGAGGATTCCTTGACCTGCCTTGGCCACTGGCTGACCCCTAAATATGTTTTGCTTTAGGTCCAATTTTAAATCTATCCTTTTGTACCAGCTAGCCAGCGCTACGCTAACCTAGTTCAACATCTGAGTTTGCAAACCCACTTCATGGTAGCTTCCCGCGAGAGGCCAAGCAAAGTACATAATGACAAAAGCGTTGATGCACGACCAAGATTTATTGACCAGCCATTTAAAAGTTGGTTTAATGCTTGTTGGACAGCTAAACATTTCCATATGCACGCAAACATCATCACAGTACATTTTCAAATCACGCGTGTCACTATTCAATTCTATTTAGTTATGACAATCATGTATTTTTTTTTAAGTAGAATACAAATGAGTGACATTTTCTCTTCATTGAAATTCACATGTCTACATTTTTGTTGTTTTTTTCAAAGGGGAAAGATGAGTTGAGATTCAAGTGTTTTGAGTAATAAGTCATAATCATAAATAAGTCAAGTTATGGATCATGGAACAAATTAAACTCGGATCTCAGCGTTGAATTCTCTTTTTTATGGGTCTGTTTTGCAAAGCCAGCATGCTCTTTATTTTGCAAATTTCTACCTATCGCCAGTGATACATTTTCAGTGTATTCCCGGTGTCAGGTAACAGTCGTGGATTTTGCTCAAGGACATTGACTTTATCCCCACTTCGTAAATTCCACTTGAGGCATTATGTTTTTAAACAAAACATGACCATAAGAAGCAATTTACACTCAGCTATTCATTTAATTGACATGGTAAGAAAAAGTGGCTCCTATTCACATTTCAGTTGAAGGGAATTAAGACAAGAGAAAATGGGTGGATTGAGACACAGCACAATAATAGTGCACATTTGAGGCTTGCCGATGGGAGGTGGAGAGGAAAGGGCTAAAAAGCCTTGGAGACACGCTGTTGTCCTTGGATACCGGTAGGAAAATAACAAAATTATAAAAGCAATCCTGTCTCATTGTCGATCTTTGCACAAATTCTTGAATGTCATTAGAGGCACAATAAACGACTGAGAGACTTGACTACTAAATGTCTACCGGCAGCACAATCGTCAGCGCGAGCAGGGACCTTGGCCGGCAGCGAGGGATTTCGGGAAGTCACATTTTCTTAGAGGGTAGGTGTTTATTAAATGGGGCCAGGAGCTTTTAACACGCTAACCAAAGAGAGGAATATATGACAGAGCGGAGGCTCATGATTGGCAGCGTGGAGAAGCGCTTGTATACAGAGGCGGGCTCTAATGACGACCACGCCGCTGCTCCACTGGGTTAGCATTCATCAAGCTTCGGCGTTTGATTATGGGATGGCAGGTGCCGAAGGGCAGTCAACTCTTCAAAAGGCTGTCGGTTGAGAAGACCTGCTTTTACCCTCCATCTCTGGCGCTTTTCAACTCCGTCGCAGTTACCATTCATCAATATGCAGAGGTACACCTTGACTGAGTTTCATTTGCTCCACGACCGAGCCCCTTTAACTCGGTTTACTCGTATGGCAAATCAATTTTCCGCATTCAAATGTCATGATTCAGTTCCAGCCCCCGCTAGCATTTTCTTCATGCTTTTAACTCATTCATTTCTTGTAGATAACAACTGTTTATGAATACGTCGACAAATCTTCAGCTGGCAGGTGTAATGCTAAGCAGATCCCTGTAGATGGTGGTGTTGTGTCACCTTGGATTTGAGCTCAGCACAGGTTTTGAGTAGTATGTGGTGAATCTTGGTTGACACATCGATTCAGACAGTAATTCCATCATGTTGAAAGAGTGGCCTGACCAAATAATCAGCTGATAGTAGCTCTTATAAAATCCGCAAAACAAAAACCGGATTTTCTGAGACATCTTCGGTCCCACTGTATTGCTATGACTCACGCTGAGGAACATTTGTTATTTCAGCAACTACGATGTCAGGGAGGACATTGTTATCCTCTCTGTTGCAAACCGCCACCTCTTGTAAAGCAACTACAGCACGATTGAATTAAGAGACAAAATTGGTTTTACGGGTGCGCAGGCTCGTAAAAACATTAGCAAAGGTCGCCCCTGAATTTCATCAACATCCACTCTGGTCCAAAAAGACATCGTAAAAGATAGAGCCGTTTTTGCACATTACACTCGTCCGCTTTGCTATTTGTTAGGAAACCACGGCAGAGAAATAAAACATCTCGGGAGCGCACGGATCCTCAGCACGGTTGTGCAAAAAGTTTTGACTACAGTAGCAACACTTGGGCGACCTCCCGAGATCAAACAAGGACCCCCCCCCCCCCCACTCGCCTACCCCCGCCCCGCAACTCGAATCAGCCATGCAAGCGCCATCTCTCCAGGGTGGCTGCTTGCTTTACTGTCTTCTCTGAATTGCATTTCCTCCCCTGCTATCATATTTGACAAACAGCAACTATGGTGGATGAGCAGCATGACGGGTGCCTGTCATGCCTTTCTCTCAAAGTTCAGTTCAACCTCCAAAATATTTAACTTTCTGGAAAATACACTTCCAAATAAAACTACAAAAATCACCAAATTTTACGTGTCAAACTCCATTGCCACATTATTTTAAGCAGACTGCTAAATTGTAGATTTCAAAGTTATAGTCCCTGTAATGTAAAAATAAATGTCATTTAAATTTGACACATCACAGAGAAAAGTTTCTTTTTTTTATATAAATCACAATATCGTAGAGTTGTTTTTCTCATCAAAATACACATTAAAATTTTTTGGGGTTGATTTCTGGAATGGATTCAAGGCATTTCCATACATTTCAATATGGAAAGATGCTTTGAGTTTTCCCCCCCACACTTAAGTATTAAGATAGTGGACTTTCAATAAATACAATGACAGTTTCTTTTGTGAAAATGTTTGTATTTAAGTTTAATTCTATGGATTGCATTGCCATTATAAGCCAGAACTCAACTGCAGACTGCTTTCTTCAGGCACACGGACCTGTTGCTGATATATTGGCCATCTTCGTGTCATGCATGGCAGGATGACCCGAATTAATCCTAAACGTGGAAGCAGATTTACACAAGGTGCAGAATGAAGTCGAGAGGAAAAATGAAGATGCAACTGAGGTAAGCAGGGTTTCTCTATGCTTGAACATATTCAAGCAGGATGGCGCAAGAAGAAGCGCGATCCAGCAGGCCATTTCAGTGATTCAATTCTCTAGAGGGGCATTCGTCATCTCAGGGCGACTTGTGGCTACACAAAGCCTCTGACATGATCAAATTCTATCTTTGAAGGTGTTCTTCTTCATCAGGCCACGTGTGACAGCAGCCCCAGAGGTATGAGAAGCCGTTAGAAAACAATCCTTAGCATTGTTTATTGATTTTATACAACGTGGTTGTTCAAAATAAAATTGGAGAAAATGCCACCGGAGGAAAATCATTGGAAAGTTATATCTCTGTACAAAAGAGTGAATTGATCTACATTAAAAGTATAAATGCCGCTGGTGTCCCCCAGGGGTCAATGCTGGGACCTTGGTCTATTTTATTACACAATATTGTATCACGTATATACGTCTCACGGATTATACTACACTCCTTTACTCTTGTGAGCGTTTGCATAGGTTACTGGTCAACTATTAGGATGACTAGGCTCGCAAGGAGAACAACTGAGATTTACTATTTGCTGCCCGAGTATCCTAACTAAATGTTAATTGTTACACACTAGTAGACTACACAAGAGCAAGCAGTCAAAAATTAAATACAAACGGTAATACATACAATACACGCAATGCAATACATGAGGTACGACTCAATAAGCTACTTGGAAAGTATTGGAACCGAGCCCTGCCGCGAACAGCAAAAATCCACCTGTATGACTCCAATAGGGGTTGTAACTGCCCATAGAGTCCACAAGATGGCGTTAAAGCAATTAAAACTGAGAGGATGCTAAAGACTCAACATCATGCTTCTAGCATGTACACAATTAGAAACCAATGTTACATAGATAACTGGTTCCAGTAGTAAACAAAGCTCATCAATGGTATTAGCCAAAATCACATGCAAGCACAAACTGATGTGACATGATGACACAGAGGCCAAATATATGCGCACGAGCATTTTACTCTAATGTTCCTGAGTCATCGAACACACCTTTTGACATTTCAATCCAAACCAGGGCTCGAAGCTTATTTTTTGCCCAAGTTGCCCTCGGGCAAGTTAGAGAAAATTTTACTTGCCCGAAACAAAATTTTACTTGCCCGAATTTTTTTGGAGTGGATTTTTACTTGCCCGACACATTTTTGCAATAAAAAAGACAACACTATAAGTTTTGCCTTCATATGCCTTCGTATCCGCCAACCGGAAACAAGCTCTGCTGGCGCAGAAGAGCCAGGGACGGGTAAGGGAGCATGCATTTAATTACGAAGCGCTTTGCCGTTATCAATGTATTGCAGACTTACACGAGAAACTAACCGCTCCCTAGAAAACAAAATGTCGGACCAGAAGCGGCAGATGTTGCGAGAAATTATGCACAAAATCGTCTTTTTACAGCTTGAAAACATGGTATTATGGCAGGGCAAGTTCGGGCAAGTGAGGAAAAAATTCTACTTGCCCGTCTGCCATCGCTACTTGCCCCGGGCAATCGGGCAATCGTTAGTTTCGAGCCCTGCAAACACTTTAAATATCATTGGGATGTCCAGGGTGTCCTCTACTGAGCACATCTGGTAGTAGGGTAACTCAAATGAGTCAAAAGATATACAGTAATCCCTCGTTTTTCGCTGGGGTTACGTTCCGAAAAGATCCGGTGATAGGTGGATACGTGAAGTAGCCACCTTTATTTATTCATTTTCTACCATTATTATACAGATATAACATTGAAACCAAAGGAAAAATTTTGTTTTCAGGCCCAAGCATTTGTTTAACAAAGAGAAGTAAACATTTTCTTCCGGATAACGACAGTAAAATAATCATTTTAATCATCAGTACGTTCTCATCAGCCTGACTCCGCTCTGTAGTCTTTTTCATCTGAAGCCATACCTCAATTCACTGTGAAGAAAATCCGTGAAGCAGCGAGGCCATGAAAAGTAAACCGTGATATAGCGAGGGATTACTGTGTATACCAAAATAAAATGTCCACTACAATTGTGGTGGTGATGACAATTAGTCTGAATATAGTATGAGAATTGTGATAACACTTATTCATTGGGGCATCATACGTGTAAGAAATAAGGAAACAATACGCAAATCCTGATAAAAATGCAAACACATTCATTGGGGAAGACACATTGAGATCGTGTTTACGATTTCTATTGCAATTCAACGAGCTGCTTCAATCACATTGGACGTCACACGCCGGACGGACGTCACCATCACGTTCACTAACCAAACCCACGAACCGACAGCGGACGCTTTAAACTAACAGAAAGCAAGATGACTCCAGCACAAAAGAAACGATATGAAGTACAGGACGTACCTGCTCGTCGTCCTGTGCTTTCACAATCCTCGTGTTTCTGTTTCTGTCTCTCCTTCAGGGGGCAGACATGTTGGAATAGCACTTCGCTCGTCTATTTGCCGTCGTTTGTTTCTACACCGCCACCCGCAGGCAGGGAGGAGTAACTACAAAATTGGCATTTCGTTCCATTTTAATTTAAAACTAGTAGTATTCCATGAAAGATGTTTAATAACTTTCTTTTTTTCTTGGTACTAACTACTTTCTGCAGAGTCTGTCAATGTTCAAGCGCACTTTTTGAGCTGTTTAATATTGAAAAGTGAAGCATCAGTCTCAGTGGATCATGAAATTATTCAAATGCTATTTTGAGACTCCCATGGTCATTCAAAAACATGCCTTTCTGCAGGAAAATGGGCAACTGCAGTGGTTCCCATGGCAATTTCAACTTCCATGATGCAATTTACTGCGATTGACTCCAGCTCAGCTAACCTCATGAGGATAAGAGAAGTAGAAAATGGATTGGATGGATTTAATTCACCTTCCACCAAGGCCACCTTATTCATGTGCACACATTTAGTTCATGGTTACTATTTAGTGCTTCATGTACTCTGACATCCGCAGAAAAAACTCGTAAAATGTCAGCTACAGTCTGGGAATGAAAAATGAAGTTTCATTAATTGACCCATCGCTGGATTTTGGTTTTTTTTGCACACACACACACACACACTAGGCAGCTCGTTGGTGCACTGGTTAGCACGTCTGCCTCACAATTAGGAGTGTGTGGGTTTGACTCCACCACTGGCTCTCCCTGTGTGTATATTACTACCCATGTAAACAAATCAAAACCTTATACGCACAAACATAGGCATCCAATTGAGCCCCTCATAACTCAAAATTTGCTGCTTGGCCACAGAGGGAAAACAAAAACTAATACAAAAATGAATAATCACCTCCTTCTAATAATCTTCCTCTAGTGACCTGAACCCAAATAATCCCACAATTAAATGGGATACATTTTCATAATTAAAAAGCCTGAACTCAACAGTTCTGGTTTGGACTGGAAAAAGCCTTCGTTTTGCCCTGTGCCGGAAAAAAAGTGTGAATCCCTCTAATGCTCGGCTCATTTATTATGCATGCTTTTATTGTAGTTTGTTTTCTCACTTCCATACACAGGCTCACTTCATGCACAATCATTTATTTCTTATATTCCACTTTTTGCCCGGATAGAAATTGCCTATGGTTATGAAAAGTGCTAAATTAATGAAAACATTTCTTCTGCTCAACTATGAGGTATGTCGAATGGAATTCTTCATTATCCAAAACAGAGGCGGCAGTGGTGGCAAAAAAATGGGATGTGGTTCAAATTCTAATTGAATTGCGATTTAGCTGTGACAATGACCTTTTCCTGAGGTTACGTAATCACTTCCACCTAGATTACCATCGATCTCCATATTCAAACAAAAATAAAAGTGGAATCTTTGTTTTATTTAAAAACAACATTGAAAATATTGACATTTAAAAAAAAAAAAAAAAGTTCACATTTGACATTTTTCAAGTTTTCTGCGTATGTGATTGACATCTTGAGGTGGAAATAAGTCCTGCCGATCAGGATACAAAAAGTCAAACGACTGACAAGTGAAAAAGTGACACCAAATATTACAATATAAACGTGAAAGTAATGAAACATCTTTCAGGTGAACAACATGAATTACAAAAAAAAAAATATTCAATTCAAACAAAATCTGATGTAAAATTGACATTCATGTTTAATTTGAGGTAAATACAATCAGAAAGTGTTGACTAGCACTGATGCGATGTCAAAGTTTTTAAGGCATTTCAGGGCGTTCAATAAATAATTATACATAATATATATTTAAAAAAAAGCAGCATTAAAAAGACTTTCACAGATCAGGCAATGAGGTTGGTTACGTTCTGCAGGGCGGCAGCACTCCGATTCATAGAATGCTCATGAGGGAATAATTCTCGCAGGAGGAATGACAAGAGCATCTAAAAAAAAAAAAAAAAAAAAAACCTCAACATGTTGAAAGCCTCATCTGAATCCTCACTACTTATCGACTTGAGAACCCTAATCAAGAATTACAATTCAACTTTTAAACATTTAACCTTGTTCCAAACCCAAATTTCGTGACAAGGATAATAAAATTTGAACGTTACTTACATAAACGAGTGCTTTGTTGTTCTGAGTGTCCTGAAAGAGATTGAAAACAGTCTCCATGTCCGTCTTCTTGAGGACCAGATAGTGCGAATCTACCAAGAGTCAGGGGGAAGAACATTAAGGTTGGAATCAATCACTCATTTACACACCAATCGCTTTAAAGAGATTTTGAGTTGACTCTTTACCGATTGCCGTCCACTATATAAAATCTCTATCAAGTGAGGAATGAGTGTAAATTGAGGTGGGGCGAGGTGCTTACATCGAGCGCTGATGAGGTGGTGCGCCCGCTCTCGAGTCTCGCTTTTTTCCTCATCTGTGCGAGGGGGTGGGGGCAAAGCGGCCGCGGGGGTCTGCGGCCACGCTTTGTCGCACAGAGTTTGGATGTACGCCGCCATCTGCTCCTCGCTCGGGTTCATTCGGTTCAAGAAGGAGTTGACTTTCCTGCAAAGACCATTGGCGTCAGAAGACGGCGGGACGCAAGCAGCGGGGAAGTGGAGACCCCACTCACTTTTTCAAAATGGGCATGACGGGTTTCAAAATGGCGTCAAATATGTTAATGAGAATGGAGTTTCCTATGAAGACAACAACAGGGTTAGTGGAGCAAGTGGAAGCGTCACACCAAAGGGGAAGCGAGACTGACAGTTTAGTCGCTGGGCTTTCCTATTAAAAAGGAACAAACCTGAAATTTCTTTGAGCAGATCAAAAATGGCTTTGGTGGCCTCCAGCCGCTCCCAGGCGCCTTGACTTTTCGCACACTGTGGCTCGTCCCCCCTAGCCGAGAGTACCTGCTCCTTCCCTTTGGATTTGTTACTCCCGCAGGACACCCTGGGGCTTGTCTTCTCCTTCTTAGCCCTTTAGAAGCCAAACAACCAAGTCAGTCAACATTTTATACTTCAAACAGTAGTTTAACAACAGATAAAAAAATAAGCACTTGACAAAAAAATCAGAGTTTATTTTCATATTTATAAGTATAGGTTTAAAATGGTGGCATTGGTGCTTTATGGTACATGTTTTCAGTGTTTTGCCACCATCTTGTGCAGTTACAAATCCCCCTATGGGGTGGGGCATCAATTATTGGCAGATTTCTTTGCTGTCTCAATTTATTCTCCCAATTAGTGGAGCAAGTCGTTAAGGGTTCGCAAACCTGGCATTGAAATGCAACCACGACGGTCCATTGGCGGCATCCTCCCCGTGAAGGCCTCCTTCTCGACTACAGCTTGGCGCATACTCCAACTCCTCGTCGCTGTTGTTTTTGGCAGAGGCCAGAGAGTCTTGCGATCTGGATCGGGTGAGTCCCCTGAGGATCATTTTAAAGTGCGCTAAAGGATTCTCAAAATCCTCCCCTTTGTCCTGGGAACAGCTTCCGCTGGGAGAGTCTGAGCCTGAAGACGGGCGCGGTTCCTTTTCAGTTTCTTCGACGTCTCTCTCGGGCGTCTCGCACGAGGAGATGACGATGGTGGGATATGAAACGCCAGTAGCGGTGCAGCTCGTCTCAGAGGAGCTGCGAAAGGTCTCCGATCCTTCTGCTGTTGTGAGGATTTCTTTGGAGGTTTCCTTTGGCAGAGTTGAGCTCTGGAAAGATAGTCAACTTGGGTTCAAGCAGCATGGACTAAAACAGACGCAAGACTCATTTTGGAAAGACAATATCCAGTTTTGGGTCCACGATCGGACTTGAGTTTGTCCTCGAAAAATTCAGCAGCCCAAAAGAACTGCTATTTTACCACTTTTGGGTGACAAAAAGTTGATTTAACATCTTCGGGCTCCTTTAAAGGCAATTTGGCTTTTCCAATCCTCTCAGTATGTGAAGCACTTCATTACTTACAAAAAAAAAAAAAAAAAAAAAAAAAACACTCACTTAGTTCCACAGAGTGTATTCGAGTTCGAATTTCCCCTAATGTCTCTTGGGTGTGTCATTTCTATTACACTCACTTATTCCTGAGCAAAACAAATATGATTTAAAAAAAAAAAAAACATGTTTGCTGGTTTATGATAAAGACTACATCTTACTTGTGAAATATATCTCAAATAAATTATCTGGGCATTGGAACTGGTGATTAAAGCATTTTTGCCCCTGCAAACATGGTGCACTGTGTATCCCCTACAGACATGTCAAAATATTAGTTTATTTGCCCCCCCGCCCCACCTCATTCCCTTCACTGCTTCTCCGCTGTGTGCATGCGGCGCATTGCGAGATCTCAGCGGGACAATACAAACAACCGGCATAAAAATACTGTCCGAGCATGAGTGGCTCTTTTGATGACTTTGGGTGCTGCCTAGTCCTTGTTCAGAACAAATCAAACCGTGTCTGGCATTCAAGTGCGGGTCACTTCAGCAAGGCGGTGTAAGATAAAACAAGATATACTGTCTACATTTGGACTTGAGTGACAATATAAAGCTGCATTGAAATGTTTTTTTTCATAAAGTCTGATTTTGGGGTGACAAGTAAACTGCATTTCCCACTATATCGCCAATATTATTTAATATTACCAACATTTTGGACATTTGTGGTCTGGTCATGTTTTTTTCTGCAGTTTGCTTATGGATTACATTTTTACTACATCCGTACGTGTCCATTGTCAGTCCATTTGATAAGGTCACAAAGACTAAACCAGTGTTGTCATGAAATACCTCCAATGAACAATGTTACCTCTTCGTCTTCTTGCCCGGGTGTCAGGAAGTAGGCCAAGCCGCTCAGCAGGCCCCAAACGCCTCCGTAATGCTGCTCTTCATTTAGCAGCTTGTCCAGTGGACAGAGGAACTGGAACACTGGTTGCGTGTGTCCAATCAGGGTGTCAGAAATTAATTCCTGGCAAGGAAAATAAAAACATGAGTCAGGACCAACACATTTCAAGTGATTTTTTTCTTAATGTCACCTGAAGAAAGTGCTCCACGGAAACTTTTGCTTCTTCTTTGACCTCGTCACTGACCTCCAGCTCGTTGACCTCCGAAATACTGGACAAGCTGGTGGAGTCCTGGGAAAAACCACAAAGTGTTCTGAACCCAAAACTGAGGTTTGATTCAAATGATTGGCTTCAAGCAAAAGATCTGATGAGCGAGATGTGGAGCATTCCCATTTACCTGCCACCTGTTTCTGAAATAGATGACATCCGTGTAGGTTTTCTTGATGTCCCACTGTAGGTTCTCAGGGCTGTCCCTCTCCTCCAGGTGAACTGTGAAGATTAGCTCCTCATTTTGCCACTCAGCCTGCAACGAGAGAGCAAGAGAGAGAGCGAGACTGAGAAAAAAAAAAAAGAAAAAAAAACACACCTACTCAAGGACAAGCATTCACAGAGGCTCTGCTGACAAATAACAGACCCCGCAGGACATTCCAGACTGTCAGTGATATTTAGAACTCACATGAGGGATGCTGACAGCCCAGCGGCCGACGCGCCACATTTCATAAGACAGCTTGAATTCCATCATGTCCTCTTGGACGCTTGTCAGGTAGTTCTCCAGATCGCTGTCCTCCTAATGGGGTTTGGCCACAAATCAAAAATGAGTCGGCCGGGTATGGCAAAATCACTCCCTAGCCACTGTATTGTGTCCTACATTTGTGTTTTACATCCTTTATTGAGCCAAGACACGTAAACCAAAACATCCCTACGTCAGAGTGGGCTTTAACACAACTAAAACGTCCACTATTTAGATGGCAGCATTTGCTAGCGATTAGCAACGAATGGGGAAGCCCAACCCTTTCAGAGTCGTGCTGGCTGTGCACGGAGCCTTCCCGGCTGCTGACTTCGTCTTCATTGGATGCTTCTCCCTGGGCGGCCATGATCCTCATGACCAACTCCTGCTCCAGCTTTTTCATCATCTTCTTCTTCTTAGCCTTCTTAGTCTTCATCTTGTCCACAAATTTGGACCAGCCCGCCTTTAACTTGTTGCCTGAGTTGTAGATTAGAAAACATGTGGACAGATGTGAATGTGAATAAACAGAAGCGGGCCCCTGTGCTTTTTACTAGAAAGATTAGACGTAACGAATTCTACTTTGACCTTGCAACAAATGTGTTCGATGAATAACTTTGCAGTAAGACGCCAGATAAATGATCCGACATGCTCATGATGTGCATACAAATACATCTTATTAGGCCGCTTGTTTGTACACATGACGTGTTGCATAAATATGCGCAAGGCTCATTACTAGCGTATCATTATTTGGTTTGTTTCTCTCCATGTCGTGACGCCGCCAAATAAATGAGTTGATATTAGCCGCTTGGACAAACAACGGAGAAACTCATTAAAGCGTGAAAGGCCCGCTAGTACAAACATGTGACAAATGAAGACAACAGCACACGGCTACTGATTAAACCGGTCCTGTGTTCACAATACAAATAAGAATAAATGAGGCCATCTGCGCTTCCTGATGTCGCTGTCGTCTTCCCATTTGAAAACAACCTTTCAATGAAATATGCTTTTCCTCAAGGTTGCAATAGGAATAAAATTCAACCTTGTCCTGACTTGCCCATCCTTCTCATCCAACCCTGCTACTTTGATTTGCAGCTAGCAGCACAAATTCAATTCAATTGTGTTTGGGAACCCAAGAAACGCTTCAATTGGATGACTTTGTGAGAAGTTCCTGCGCTTGCAGATGTTTACATCTGTCATTCCCAACAACTGGAGCATTTATTATTTTCTCAACTGAATATATGAGGAGACTATTTTATCTGAACTGTGTCCTTGCGTGCAGTTTTTTTTTTTTTTTTAAACAGTATCTCATTTTTCTTAAAGTGCTAGTGCTGCCTCATCGATCAAAAGGTTTTTATGTAGTCAGCATGTCATTTTGACAAATGTTAGCAAACCTACTGTTCGCATTTCATCATTTCTAATTAGAAATAGCTCCAAACTATTAGGGGGGAAAAAAGACATTCAATAAGCTCTGCACAATGCAGTTTGAACAATACGTCATGATATGTATCACGGTTTTTCAGTCTTCATGGATATTGACATGAACGTGTGCCTGTTGGGCATTCACCCAGTCATTGTCATAAGTGTCTCCAACTTCCAAAGTGCAGCTAGGGTCAAATAGAAGCTGGCAGACTTTGCAATTAATAGGTTTAGTTGAACATTTGGATGTTTCAATCAACAATGTTGACTTCTCTTTTGTATGACCTTGTCAGCTTTTCAGCAAATTTCAGCCGTGGAATAAATACATAAAATGAAGCGTCCAACTTGAAACCGACCTTTGCGCTTGCCCTTGATCCTGGTTCTGGTAGACTCTTCCGTTCCTTCCATGTTTCTACAAAAACAGAGAAAAGGCAGTCAGTATGCGCAAACGCCTACCGATGATAACAAGCCAGCGAATCAAGCCGTGCGTGGAGTGACGGCGGCAACTCGCATATGAGCGCTGTCGTCCTCCTGCGAAGTCAGAGAGGCTTGATCCGGGTCAGAAGCGCTCAGCTCTTCCGTAGAACTTTTTGCAGAGACGCTGTCAAGCTGGCTCACCACCAGCTGGTTCAAGTTGTCAGGGTCAGAGAGCCATGTCACCAACAGGCCCAAACCTGAGGGGGGGGTTAAAAACACTCACTCACTCACCAACACTTAACTGTGTACAAGGGGGGGAAAAAAACTGAATTTAACTGTGGCGTGATTTCCCACTATATTGCAATCCATTTGTGGCACCGGTACAAATTTTGAAGCAATCTTTCTTTTAAGGGTGTTAAAAGTATAATGCCACGTTTGACGGTTTATAATCACCAAACCAGCTAAGTTATGTTCTACAACAATCTCTGCAAAATTACTATCTTGTTTGCCACCACATTGTTAGTGCAAGCTGTGTACATCTGTGAGGACGCACATCTGACGCAGAAAAATTAAAATCATTTTGAGCAATAAACTCAAATTAAGCGACAAAAAAAAAAAAAAGATTAATTGGCCAGTCCAAGTGGGCGGATTAGTACTCATATTAGTTTGAATTTATCTTTTCTCGTGTCAAAAACGAATCATACTGCTGCAGCTTAATTATGCAAATGGGATGCGAGTAAAGACGATTTGTTATTTTGCGTTGAAAACAACACAAAGACTGTACACATTCAAAACATAGTATGATGGGCTGCTAATGTATTGTACAGTCCCAAACAAATGGCACAAATCTCCCTCTTTTTTTTGTTTTTTTTAAGTGCCTCCAATCAATCAAAGCCCGTGGGCTAATTACAACTGACAGAAACAGCATTAATGTTTTTGCCACGCGATATTGCCAACTCAATTATGCGGCATAAATGTTTCATCAATACTTCTTTGGGTGCAAGCCAACAGAAATAGAAGCAGCCTGCACTTGGGCGATAATTCTTCAATTATGGCCATAAAAGGCTTTTGTTGTACAAATAAATGCAGCGCAATCGCAAAAACTTGCACGAGACCAAACGATTGAGATTTTATGTTGTGGTTTTAAAAGACACGTTCTTACCCTTCAATGCAACAATCTCAGTCAAAGCACAACGGGCCAATTGTTGGCCCCACAGGTGCTCAGGCAGCAGGTTCCGTACCAGAGCGTCCGAGAGCTCGCGGAGTAGCGCCATCTCCTCGGCGCGGCAGCTCAACAAAAGATCCCTGACGATCAGAAAAACAAGATCTCAGTAAAAAGCATCCCCGGATTAATAATTGACCCGCAAAGCTATTTATCAAAAAAAATCCTACGTGTTAAATCGTCAGCATGCCACTTTTAAAACATCTTTTCGGAGGGAAAACAGCTATCACTGCAGGTAAAATCCAATAAAGCGCGGTAAATTATTCATGGACGTAAAACATCCGGAGGTATTTATAGGCACGTTATTGAGAGCAAAGAGCAGCTGAGGCAGCAATATTTTTTTCGGTGTAAAATAATGCACAGCACAGCCTCCAGCACAGCAAGCCGCACTTGCATTTTAACTTGGTGGGATTTGGAGCCCCATTCGCCATTGAGCAGTGTTCCCAAGGCATTTATTTTACATGAGAGAAATTTCACAGCCCCAAGGAAAAATGTCGCAAACTGTGTTCATGCTGAAATGATATACTGGTATAAATTCAGTAGATTACAATTATATTTATTGAAAGGTGGTCGGGAGGTTCATCAATTTAACATCATTATATTGAGGTCAGTAGCACTGTGCGCTAATACGTGAGCTCATGGACTCATAAAATTTAAAAATTCTCTTGTGAGAGTTTGCTTAAAACCATCCAAATTCAACTCGTGAGGTTCTGTTCACCTGTCGGGCTGCTTGGCGTCATGCAAGTGCTGCGTAAGAATGCGAATGGAGCCCACCGCCACTTGGCACACGTCTAAGTCCCGCATGTGCCGGATAATGCTGTCGATGACGGAGTCAAATTCCACGGCCATCGCCCGGCGCAGCGGCTGGCGTTCGCACGGCTCCGGAACATGGTACCACGGCAACACCAGCCGAGCGTAGGCGCACTCAAACACTGCGGAGACGCACACACACAAGCAAAGGTCAAGAATCTTTAAACAAGTGCAAAATGTTATGTATTGGGAATATGATGAACTTTGAGAATGTAAAAATAAAACCATCCTAGACTCTTTCAATAGAAAGTGGATTGATGAAACAAAAGTTAATTTTTTTTTTTTTTTTTTTTTTTTACATTTTCCTGTTAATCATCTGACAGGGACAAGGTGCTGACAAATACATCATGAGGACAAAAGAACAAACCAAATTTAAAAGTGTTTTGGTTTTACGAGGACACTAATCGTGCTTACAAGCGCCATTATTCTCCCACTCAAAGTTACGACTTCCGCTGCGGCTGCGTCGTAAAGAGACATTTATTAAGGGCGCTGTCGGTGAAGCATGCAAAGCAGGCATGTTACTTCCCGTTCAAGCTTATCCAATAACACAATCTTTTTGGTAGGTGGGGTATTAGCTTTTTTATTCCTGCATGCCCCTCCTAAATGAAAGTAACATGACTTCCTTGAAGTGTGTCAAGTCACAACACGACACTGTATTTGCTGCCATAACACAACGCGAAGAAAATCGACTACAACCGCCTTGATTCAAATACTTTTTGAAAGAAAAAAACAAAAAAAAGATTAGTGCTAATATTTGATTTGCATACTTTCTGAGAGTGGGATTTTTCGAATGTAAATTTTAACATTAGATCAATAAAGTTCGGGGAAAACTGCATGAAACCACTCACCGTGCTGTAGAGATTTTTTGACATGAGGATAGCGGCACCCCAGCGAGCCTCCGGAGTCCATGTCATCATGTTCTGAACTTAGTAAGTCCCTACTCAAGCACTGCTCAAGAGACTCCTATGGGGGGGGGGGGGAATGAAAGGTCATGAGGGCCACGAGCTAGACTTCAATATTCCACTTGCCCAAGAAATTTATGGTAAGAAGTTAAACATGTAAGGAAAGCTATGGATACATGTCCAATGTCAGTATTTCTTTGAGTGTTTTCTGTTTTTCATTTTGTCCACGATAACAAGACATAAATCACAATACTCAAAAATAAACAAAAAGACTTAAAATAGAGCTTTGCCTTGTACATTGCAGAAAATGCAAACAACAATCATTAAATGAAGTTCTTGTATTCACATTTTAAAAAAGAATAAGTTACTTTTATGCTTGTTCAGTATTTTACTAGTGTTCCACAGATAGTTAAAATCGAACAGGTGTGCAAGAACATCGCGTGAGTACTTGGCAACATCTTTTCTGCCTTGCTTTACTCAACTATTTGTACGTGGTTACTTGCCAACACAAGTCTAACCCAAAATTATTAGCGACTGTTATTACTAGCGTTTATTGGTTCACCTGCAAAGGGTCGTCGTCGGTTTGCGTGCTGCTTTCCCGGCCGCTGTTGGCTAGCAAAAGCGGCGTAGAAAGGCAAAGGAAGAAGAAACAAACAAAATACTGAGCGAGAGTTCGACCAGAGTCGGTCAAGTACCAAAGCAGGCCCAGCGTCACCGCGATGGACACGCGCCATCCAAACATCTTTTCCTCGTCCTTTCCGACCTTCTCCTCCTCACCACAGCCTCGCTCAGCCCCGAGTCCGAACATGGAGCGAAAGGCTGCCCCTTCGCTCCGATAGCATCGCGAAATCAGGCGGCGAAAAGAGGACGTTCGCGAGCCCAAGTCGGAAAACACAAGGCAGGCAGGCAGGCAGGAGAGAAGTAGTAAAGTTTGGCGAGCGGACTACTTGAACGCCGCGCTGTGATTGGCTGAGCCAAGGCCGCGTGGCACTTCAAGGGGAGGGCGTCATCTACAGGTTTGTTGGTGTAACTACAAGCAATTTCTTAATTTCTTTCGGGATTGATTAGCGTGTTTTTCCCCACGCCATGCATACATTAAAAAATATTGAATAAAATATCTCTTGTAATTGACACGTAGAGAAATACACAAAGCTACTTGCAAGAGGTCCTGTGAGCATTTTTGATGGATTGGTTTCAAATTGGATAGGATTGATAATTGCCAGCTACGGAAAGTCGTTTGAGAATGTGCAGTATCCCGTATCCCAATAAATACATAATTAAACTGTACTAGTATGCCTTTTTTTTTTTTTTTGCCTAATTAGACAAATCAGCATACGTGCAAAACGACCAGAGCACTGTCGTAATACCAAACCAACCTTTGCCCTCAATAGTAAGACAATTGAGTGTCCAAGTAGGATCTCAAATAAATACTAGATTTTATGTATTTGGAAAAAAGTGAATGATAAAATTCTGCCAGATAATAACTAGTGCTTAACTATTGATATCTAGAAGTGCACAAATGTCTGATTTGACTAACTATTAATATCTAGAAGTGCACAAACGTCTGATTTGACATCTTTAACTCACTGGCGGGCATTTGCTCAAGCACCTGCCCTTTTGCCTTGGATGAGAAACGTGCCCTTTCCACTGGAGACCATTTTTTTTCTTACTCATCAATGTTTAAATAAATAGATAAATAAATAAATACATATATAAATAAATGTTTTCTGAGAACTGCACCCTTGCATTAATCTACACCACTTAGCACTGAAATTAAATAAATTTAACAGAACCAACAGTAGAACCTTTGGGGACACCAGGACAAGTAGGATATCTAGGATGAGATGTGTTCAAATAAAAAATAAAAGGTGAAAGTCATCTGTTCCATTAATGGAAGCTTGGCAGAAGATAAAAGTTCATTTCAAACTTGTGAAATAATTCCCATTGCAACAAGTAATCCCGACCCTGCCACTCATGACTCTAAATCTGTCGGTGCAAATTCAGACTTTCTAGCAAACTGACAGGTGCTAAAGTGTCTTGGATGTTACACAATCCACCGGCTCAACCTTGACGGCTGATTTTGGGTCACCCCCAAATACAATCAGAACATGCCAAAGTAGTTACACACAGAGGGGTGTCCAAACATGAACGAGGGGCAATAAAGCAAAAAGTAGAGGATTTTTGTTTTGTTAGCAAATTTTAAAATCATAACATTCTTCTACTCCATAAAAACATCAAATATAAGCAATTGAATATTGTGTACAGACCTAGTAAGCACTTTTTGAGACTTTTTGCCCCACTTCAACAGACTTTATACTATGATATTAATAGAGATATTAATCATAAAATAAATTAGATTTTTATATATGCCGTAGGCTGCTAAAAAAACAACAAGACTAGGTAGGCTGTCCACTGAATAAGTTTACTTTATTTCTCTTCTTCAAGCAAAGTTCCTGCATTAAGCGGACAACGACATCGAGGTGTGGGCCAAAAAACAGCGCGACAAAACAAAAACATGGGCCAAGAGTGCATAGTTTTGAACCCCCCCCCTCCCTCGCCCACCCCCTTGCCACAACTAGTAGCCAAATACTAGTTGGTCCCTTATAAATATATTGCAGCATGTCAGTCCATCCTAATGTACAAGATATGCGAGAGTGAAGATGAAAAACAATCACAGCACTTTCTTGAGCTCGTCGTAGAGGACCAGCACGAAGGCGCCGCCCATGCCTCGCAGCACGTTCGACAACGCCCCCTTGAAGAAAGCCTTACCGCCCTCATCACGGGCGATCTTCCTCCAGCAGTCCATGGTACCGCTGTACATGATGTCGGCTACAGAAAAGAAATATTGACAATCAAATCAATGTTCCCCATTGACATAAATACAAGACAGCAAAGGATGTTTGTGGAAATCACCTCCTTTGCGCCCAGACTGCATCATCATACGACGACGGACAGTGTCGAACGGGTAGGACACCAGACCGGCCACCGCCGTCACGGACTGAGCGATCATCCAGCTCACCACGATGTGAGTGTTCTTGGGGTCAGGGAGCATGCCTGGCAACGACACATACACCAGGTTGGAAATGGCAAAGAAAGAGATGATGGGGGGGGAATGACAGACAGAAAGAAAAAAATAAATGAGATGTAGAGACAGACAGAAAAATAAAAAGGTTGCTAGAAAGAACACAAGAGAGATAGACGCAGCCTGACCCTTGGCCGTGTCGTAGACGCCAAAGTAGGCCGCTCTGTAGATGATGATGCCCTGAACGGACACGCTGAAGCCCTGGTAGAGGCCCCTGATGCCATCTGACTTGGTGATCTTGACCAAGCAGTCCCCCAGGCCTTTGAACTCGCGCCCGCCCCCGGCCTTGCCCACGTCGGCGGCCAGACGCGTTCTGGCGAAGTCCAGCGGGTAGACGAAGCAAAGCGACGTGGCCCCCGCCGCGCCGCCTGACGCCAAGTTGCCGGCAAAGTACCTCCAGAACTGCTTGTGCTTGTCCACGCCGTTTAGGAAAATATTCTTGTATTTGTCCTTGAAGGCAAAGTTGAGCGCCTGCGTGGGGAAGTAGCGGATGACGTTGGCCAGGTTGCCCCTCCAGAAGGACAGGAAGCCCTGCTCCTTGGGTATGCGGACCACGCAGTCCACGATGCCCTTGTATTGCTTGTCCACTGATATCTGCTTGCTGGCATGTTGGACCTGTGGGAGGAGCATTTGTGGTGCTGAGAACAAAGTCATCAAGTGACAATAACTGAAAAACAAAAAGTGTCGTACACCGAGAATAATAGTTGCCCCCTTTTCCCAATCATTTTATGCAAGTAAGCGTGTTGCCCTCTGCTATGAATGAGTGTGAAAGCTCTGCGGCGGCCAAGGGCACCTTCACGTTTCATGAGACGTGTGCGTCTTCAGCCAAGAGAGCAACTCGAGTGGCAACTATTCACACCTCCCCCTGCCACTGACGCCCCTCCCCTCAAACCTTGCGGTGACCTTCTTGCAAATCTTACTTCTAGTCAGTCTACAAAGTTTTTGAATGGTCTTGAGCATGAGAATATAATAAGAGGATTTTTTTAGGTCCCTCTGAGACTTTCACACCCGTCGAAGCTTATTGACTGGTTACCGGAATCAAACAGAGTGAGCATTTCTTCCTTCCTTCCTTAATATAGTTCAAATGTTCATTGCTGTGTTTTCATAAATAAAACAATTTAAATTTTTCACTACCTTGCTACCTTGTTTTTCATTTTAAGTTGTTCATTTGTTTATAGTTTTTTTAAATCTCTTCGTAAGTGGCTAGCTGTTTATTATTTATGTCCAATAGATATTTTTTTTATTCCACAAATAACTATGCACATCCTCCCTGCTCTTTGGATTCGCCTTGTGTATGAATGGCGCCATACAAAGAAACTGCCTTCTCTGTCAAAGACTAGTTTCCAGTTGGCGCTCATGTCACACCAGGTGGGCACCGTGCTTCTTTTCTATGTTTGGTCAGACAGTAGCTGAGGTTGCTCATGGAGTATTACATAACATGCAAATGTGGTTCACTGTGGCAAAAGAGAACATCAAATGTGGCTTCATGGGACAAGACACAATTTTACGTGATTGGCCACAAGATGGAGCTAAATACCTGGCTAATGGGAAAGTAGTAATTGGTGTCAAAGATTAAGTCTCGACTGATGTAAGGGTTCACCGAGTTTAGTTAAAGAGCATTATCATGTGCACAGCTTTGTGGAGGGCTATCAAAAGTTGACAAAGTATATTTTAACTTTGTTATTGCTTGACAATTTGATGGGATCTTACGATACGTAAAACATGTAAAGTATTTTAGTATTTGTGAATGAAATCATCTGTAATTTAAATGTATGGCTCAATCGAGGATTTGGGGTTTGTCTTACATGGGGAAAACAGGAAGAGCATTTTTTTCTGGACAGTTTTGGAGAATCAAGATTCTTGCTGTTGGTGGCCTAATTTAAGACAATTGTTTCACATGGTCTGCGAAATAACGTGTTGAAACTTTTAGAAACTTAACTTTTTTTTCTTCTCAGTACAATAAATGCACAAGTTACTTTTGTGTGCAGACATTTCTTTCGATGATTTCTCCATAAAGTATATGTTGTTTAAATAATAATAAAAAAAAAAAGGTGCCTTCTTTCAACAAAGGTTAGATTACAGAAAACGAATAATTCCTGCGTCGCAGAGCTCTTGAACGCACCACGGCAGGTTAGCGTCAAGTGTCATAAACGTTTGAACGGAAGGGAAATGCTAAGGATTAAAGGGTGTTTGTTATTAAGATTAGGCGCTGTATAAATGCAATTGAATTTAAATGGAGGAACGAAGTTTACCTGAAGCAGAAGTTTGACCCTTTCAATGGGGGCGACGGCAGTTTTGGAGATGGCGGCCGCGATACCCCCAGCCAAAAAGTCCTTGGCGAAAGAAATGGCTTGCTCACTCATCCTGTCAAAAACTCAAAAATAAAAATGAAATAAAATAAAAACGAAATAAATTTTAAAAAGTCGCCGTCCCGCTGCTTCCCCTGATGTTGAAATGGCCAAACTCCGAGTGGGGCAAGAGAAATTTAAACGGCAATGGCAGCACCCTTGGAGAGAGCGACTTCGTTCTTAGCGGTCATTGGTGGAGAGCAGGGGGAAAGTGGGCGGGGACTCATTTCCTACCGACATACGACGTACGTTTTGTCCGTCCTTACGAACGGCGACCAAGGAGCACGTTAGATTTTAATATTGACCACTTAATATTGAAATGATTAATAATCTATTAATCCAGCTCCACAAAAAGAACGAAAAATAGCACAAATTATGTAGAATAAAAAGAATAAAATTGAATTTAGAGAATAAACCGATTTAAAAGTAATGGTCAAAAGTCACACTAATAGTGCAGGGTTTGTTTTGATGATTCACAGGAGTTCGATTTCAGCTATGGCCTTCCTGTGTGAAGTTGGCACCAAAAAACTTTACTGTATTGTATTGTTTGAATTCAATGATAAACTTGTGGCCGGCCATGATTGTTTCAATGTCATGTCAGTGGTCAGAGAGGAGGAGCTGAAGGCCTCTGCTATGGTGCATAAAGGTCATGCCATCTGTTACATCCCTTTGGCTGTCACTCAGGAAAGTCTCTGTGTTGAAGATGACATAATTGGATCAGCTGACTGCACACACACATTTTACATGCGTCATTCACACAACTTTTTTAGAAGGCCAGATAACAAGGCAACTAATATTCTATATAATCAACCCGCCAACACTCCCAGCCTTTATGGAGTCTCGGGACACATTTATTTTCATGACACACCACCAAAACAAATCCCCCATAAGTATAGTAAACAGTAATTGCTTTTTTTTTTCCTTCCAAGATATCCTGTTACTTGCTGACAAACTATGTTAAAGTAGATTGAGGAGCTTATCTGTTTATAAATGGACCTTCTGCCAATAGATGAAACAATATTTGTGGTCAATACATTTCTTATTTTCAGACTAATTATGTGAAAATGGATAATTTCTCAGTGGTTTGGAAGCACTCCTATAATAAACTCTCATCCGTACATGAATTGTTTGTTTGCATTGAGCCAAAAAATGTCAGTATTCATTTCAAAGTGTCATTTATCACACAACATTGCACATAAGTCTCAAACATTCATCAAGCATCCATTTACAGCACGAAAGAGCATTTTAGGTTATTTTTGTGCTGTAATAACCTAAATAAATAACTATTAAGGCACGATATGACTAAAGTAGTCCTTTGCAGTAACTAAGACGAAATTTGCATAGTGGAAATGTGCTTAAATTAACTGGATCTTTAACTCTGATTTGTTTTGTAATTATTTTGAGTAGTTGTTTTTGTATTGGCTGTATTGGTCATGACTATATTTTTACCAGGTAAAGCACTTTGTGAGTTTGACAAGCGCCTTCTTCCTTATAACACTGACAGCAAAAAAGAGGTAGAAGGAATCTGTAATGATATCATCATTTGCAATTAATGCAGATGATGGTTTCTAACACTTGTATGAGATCCGACAAATTAATTTTCATTGACATTGCCAGAGAGTCATTTTCAATATAAATAATAAAAGTAAACCCAGTAAAACTGAAACACACATAAAAAAAAAAGTAGCATTATTGAGCAAATATCTAGAAATTATGCAAGAGCTCATAAATGCATCAGTGCTCATAAATACAGGAGTGTCCTTTTGTGAGATGTGTTTGTTATACTCCCTCAAAAGCACAGACACTCGCATGTTAATAAATTAATTCCTCTCTAAACACAGCAGTCATTTTCGTTTTGTAGATTATGCATTAACGTTCGTTCTAGCAGTTCATTGAGTGATTGTTTTTGTGGGTTTTTACAGGATACATACATGTGCGGGAGGGGTAAAAATAAAAAGCAAATTAAAAAAAAAAAAGCTAATTATTTTCATCACAGGCAGGTCTGAAAGACTGCAAAGGCACATTTTTGTTTTGGATCTCAGGCGCTACTGCAGGTGTATTTTTTTTGCAAGCTCTGTCAAAGTATATTCATCACTTTTCCTCCCCGTGGAGGCCTTCACCAGCGGTTTCCGATGGAGGACTGGCTTCCGGCTCCAAAGCTTCGATTCCTCAGGTAACGCTTCATTTCCTGCAGTTCGGCCGGCCTGAGGCTCTGGTCCACACCGGGCGCCGGCGTGTAGCTGAGCGGCGAAACGATATAGCCGTTGCGGTACAGGCAAACCTGCTTGCACAGCTCAAAGCAGGCGAAAAGGAGGCCGAAGTAGGGGACAATCTGGAGATGATACATCAAAGTTGGTAGAAACTCAGGACAGAACAAAAACTGAAATACCACTGGATAGTAAACAAAATGATCACCAATATTACCGTAATTTTCGGACTATAAGTCGCTTTTTTTCTTTTCATAGTTTGGGGGGGGGGGGGGTCGACTTATACTCAGGAGCGACTTATATACATATATATGGTTTTTTTCACTTTTTTGGGCATTTTATGGCTGGTGCGACTTATACTCCGGTGCGACTTATAGTCCGAAAATTACGGTACTATAGATTGGGAAGTCTGATGAGGAAGGGACATGTCAAGAACAGGAGTAACAAATAGGCCAATGAAAAATGGACAGGTGAGGACAGAAGAGTACAATGCAGTATGTCAGGGGTGCCAAATTCATTTTTTTGGCGGGCCGCATTGTAGTCATAGCTTCTTTCGGAGGGCCATTATGACTGTCAACCCAAATAAATGTATGAGCACCTCATAATATGTACAGTAAAAGCTACAAAACAAACAAGTCGTTTTCAAATAAGACGAGTAAAAACTGGTCGAATATTTAGAAGAAAATATATCATTAAAAGTGAAGACTTCTCAATTTTAGTATTGACACACGAATTTGATGCACAATTTGTCTTCGCGGGCCACATAAAATGATGTGGTGGGCCGTATCTGTCCCCCGGGCCTTGACTTTGACACCTGTGCAGTATGTGATGAATAGAAAATAGCAAAATCAGGAAATGACAGGACCAGGCAACAGAGGTAGGAAAGAACTGGGTTGGTCGAGACACACAAAACGGACGGAAAGTACAATGCAAAACGTGAAGTGCAGAAAATAGGACACGACAAGACTGCACAGGACAGGACAATGGCAAATGGACAGGGACAAACAAGTAGCAAATAGGACGGGATCCAATAGGGGAGCACAGAACATGTTGCAATGAACAGAAAAATTGCTCACAGATGAGCTTCACTAACTCACTACGTCACATCGATGAAAGACCAAAATGGTCACGTGTGCTTTTTCGCTGGATAGCGACGATTTATAAAAGCACGTGTAGCCACCTTGACATTTACGGCTGAAATGAGATAGCGGAGCACGCTGTTCCCGAGGTGGCCTTTGCCCACCTGACTCGTCATACTATTAATTACTCGCTCTGCATTGTTTCTCATGGCGACTGGTGCTCTCACTCTTCTTGGCACCCTTTCACCTCCCTCATGGGACGCTCACGTGATCTCGGTCTCATAAACGATGCTGTTTGACTCAGCCAGATTTGCTTAACACAAGTAATGACTTGAATTTTTTTTTTTGACACAGTAATTTCAGACATGCTTGAAACTGTACCTTTATGGTATTAGCGGCAAGTCCATTCCAGAGTGAGAGGACGCCCTTATTTTTGACCACTTGTACAAAACAGTTGGTCACACCGCTGAAATGCACGTCAACTCCACCGAAATGCGGCAGTCGGGAACTCTGCGCCTGCAAAGAGAGCGAAAAGTTTTGCGGCAACATAACAACCATCCCTCCGCAGCCCACTTGTCATCCCGATGAGGCCGAATACGACTTCCCGCTGGGAAATATGGCCGTAATAATGTTTCAGAGGGTCACGGAGACACAGTCGATTCCAACGCTTCATTTACTTCCATTGCTCTGGAAAATCTCCAAGCCGTTAACCCTCTTGAACCTGGGAAAGAGCTTTTTACAGCTGGGGAATGTATGATCTCACCTCCCCGTCTGAGGTCATTAACCGGATGAAAAACAAGTTCATTTTCATTAAGAAGCAGGCAAATGAGACGGAACGTGCCGGCATCGTCAACTGTCACACGGGATTCGGGGAGCAAACGCTCAGAGAAGGCTTTTAAAAAGAGATTTATCAACACTCAATGTTTACAAGAAAAAGACCTGATAAATGAATACTGAAAATGCATTGAGACGAATTTACAATAATATGTGAAAGGAGCTAAAGATTAGAAACTGGAGGGTCAATAGTTTCCCTCGACTCATATGTTATCGTGCAAAGTACAACTAATCCGATAATATATAAAAACGTTTGCAAGAATGTCGTCTAAATGTCTCTAATAAAAAGTCTAGTGTTTGTCTTTTGCGCAATTATAGCTAAATCCTATAAACAGGGGCTTTTCAATCACTGAAGTTCTTTCTCTTTTTTTTTTTTCCGCAACAACCTGTTCCACAATCGAGCGTCGTCAATAAAAATGTAAATAAAAGCTTAAATCTGCACGCAAAAAAAGTCACGCGTTGCAACTTCGCTTTTGCCTCACTTGTCGTCGTAAAATGAACTTGTTTGACACCCTTTGTAAGGCACGTGCAGCGTTGGCAAAGTTGCGTGCGTAAAAGTCGCACTGATAGCTGTCGTCTATCTTTAAACTCTTGAGCTAAAGCTTCTGCTGCAGACCCTTCACGCATTCCCATTCCCAGCTGCTGACGGCCACTAATAATAGTACACACGGAACCGGATGCAGTATTTCGTCCCGGAGGCCGCCATTGATCCCTCATGTCCTTGCAAACAAGTGCGGCAAATCCCATCCATTCATCCAGCCATGTCAAGAGGTGCCATATTGAACTTACCAGAATGCGAGTATAGCCGTGATAAATTCAACACACCTATTCCTCATTCATACCCGACCGAGAGCTTGCGAGGAGAGGTTAATATGCTCATCGGGTCTCACTTCGATATTCTCAGCTGGGCCTTTACTCACGTTTGTTGCCTGGATTTCAGACAATGACTGTGTGCTAACTTATTTTTATGGGACAGTAAGTTTATATCGATACACTACACATCTGTAGGGAAAAAAAAGCGATTTAAACAGCGTTGGCCCATGAAAATATATAATAAACGTGCATATGCCGCCCTCTAGCGAGTTATAGGAGTTATTACAACAACTAAACTGGAGAATTTAGTACGCTCCTAAACTATACAAATTAACATTTGGTAAGGTAACAGCAAAATTAAGTTATAGCGCTATGTGAACTAAAAATCAAATAAAAAAGGAAGATACGCAACATAATTGTGCAATTTTATTTCATCCATTGAATCTCTTTATTCTGTCATTTGCGGTGTAGTGGAGCTGAGCGAGAGAGGTTTCTCATATTTTGCTTAGCTTGTATGAAAAAGGTAAAAGGTAAAGTGAGGTATCTGTGGTTCTCGAATAGTGAACTGTGCATACATAATGTTTTATCGGCTGAAAACGCACTTTTGCTTTGAATCTAGTACAACTGAATGGATGGATGGATGGATGGATGCATGGATGGATGGATGGAAAAATATTCTCATTGCTTTTGAGAGAGTGACTTACTTGCATCTTGCGTTTGACAGTCTCAAAAGGGTAAGAGAGCGTTTGTGCCACTCCTGCTGCTAGACAGCCGTTGATGAAATCTTGCAGAGGCGAGAAACGGAAAGGAGGCTCCTGCCACACTTTGTCCACATTCGTGTACACCATGTAGCATCCCAAAGAGAAGGGAAAGGCGCCTAGAAACATACAAACACACGGCAATGGAAAACAGTTTTCAGTTTAAAACAACGAATAGGTGTTATCTCGATCTGTGCCATGACTTCCCAACCATGATTGACTCAAGGCACACATGTTCCAACATAAAATGTTTTTAAAGGCCCACAAGATGCCGAATCAGAGCTCTAGATATTTATTCCTGGTGTCTGCATACCTAAGACAGTGAGGGAAAAGCCCCTGTAGAGTGCAAGCAGGCCTTCGGTGCTGTGGATCTTGGCCAGCGTGTGAACAATGCCGGTGTACGAAGGCTCCCGGCAGTTCTGGATGATCAGCCTGGTCTCGGCTACTTCCAGGGGGTACGTGGCAAGAGCCGCTGCCACGCCTGCCAGTCCACCCGCCGCGATGGCCCTGGCCTGGGAGATGAAGCCCAGTTCATCCATGTGAAGGTGGACTATTCTGGGCACAAATGGAATGTTACATACTGTACAACCTACAACATACTAGTTGGATAACAAAAAAAGGCTGTGTATTACAGTGCAGCACAATTTTAGATCACTTGTCGCAGAAGAAACTTGGGAAACCTTTTTCGGTTCATTTTTTTTCTTCAATTGTGTTAAAAATAATGTCACCACAGAGTAAAACGGTAACTTATTTAAAGCGTGCAATACAGGGAAGTCAGACTTTTGTTTTCCTGGTACACTGTGTACATGAGGAGGGGTGGTTATAGTTGCATTCTCACGTGCCCTAGCTGATAGGTATGCTTTCCTCACAAATAGCAGCTACCACTACTATATTTGTATCGTATTATATTTGTTTTATGTATATTATATAAACATTGAGGCCAATGTTTATTCACCAGCCATGTGGTTTGCTATTAGCACATCACGTTACGTCCGATAGTAACCGAGGGTAAAACCTTTGCCCGCTTTTTAACCTCTCAGGCGACAGCACCGGCATAGATTTCAATCAAACTTTCAGGGTCAAATACTGTGTTACTTTGAACACTAATGATTGTAAATTATTTGTTGACAGTCCCGTGTTGAATCTGTCGAACAGCTTCATGGTCAAAAGTATCGCAGCGGTTCTTACGTTCAAAAGTACACATTTGATCAATACTAAGATCCAAATGCTGTGTAAACAGATAATGTCGACCAGATACCGCTTTGCGTCTGATCATATAGATAATTTGACTAATATGTGTTCTTTAAACCAGTGGTCCCCAACCAGCGGGCCGCGACCGGTACCGGTCCGTGGGTCACTTGGTCAAGATACTCGTCCCGGCCACGTGACATGTTTCCCCAGTCGAGCCCGCAAAGCTAATATGTGGCGACAGGCTAACTAACCAGGCAATGAAGCATTCAAAACTGCTTCAACACATGGAGACCAAGCATCCTGCAATAAAAGACAAACCTTAATCACTTGGGGTGTGATTGTCTCCGATTACGTCTAGATGGGACCGACTCGTTTCTGAGAAACAAACTCAGTGCTCCCACTAATTCAACGTAATGGTGAGTTTTATTTTTGTCATTTGTACTTGTTTTTATGTCAGTCGTATCATTTTATTTCATCCTATTTATATATTTATTATAAATGTATTATTTATTTATATAAATGTATTATTTATTTATATAAATGCCGGTCCGCGAAAATATTTCTGACATGTAACCGGTCCGTGGCGCAAAAAAGGCTGGGGACCACTGCTTTAAACAACAAAAGAATACCTGGGAGTCAAATTCCAGGGTTAAATTATGTGACATTTTTAATGCAACATCGACTGAGTAAATAAAGCCGTCTGATTGGCTGGGGGGAAAACAGGAGCTCTGAAAACAGGAAGTATACCGTTAACATGTAAAAATAACTAACAAAAACAAATACATTCTTAAATACCAGTCATATTATAGGTGATCATTTCCATCAATCGTCAATCTACTAGAAAAATTCTTACTGTTGGATTTATTTGCCATACAAACGGCACTTCCAACTTTTAGGCTCTCTAACAACTATAAATAAAGCTTTAATAGTCCAACATACCTCAAATCTGTGCAAACTGACCTAAAACTTGTCATTTATACGCCATTTAAAGTGTACGGACTTACTTTCTGTAGATTGCCAAGTGGACGGCCGTGTAGGGGAACAAGCGAAGACAAGAGACGAGATTCCCCTTCCAAAAACCTTTGAGTCCCTCGTGGTGGTAGATGAGGAGAAAAGTTTGTCCGAAACCTTTTTTACAATGAAATGTTCCCACCTGACTTTTAATCTTCACCACTTCCAATGGCGACGTGGCGCTTTTGCTGAATAAACCCGCAAAGCCAACGCACGAGAAGCTCTGCGAACTTGTCAGTCTATTGTCCTTTTTAACCGTAGCCATAATTGGGCCTTAAAACTCAAATGTACAACTCGTTTTGGTTGACCCAACGCTTTGTTTACACGATGTAGACGACATCAGGTGATCGATCTGTGGAGCGGAACCCGCTGGCCAAGGCGGATCCTCTCCTACAGTAGTGACGTCACTTATGACTAAACCCGGTGACTAAGACTAGACACTAGAGGGCGCCATGCGGCGATGTCAACATTTCAGAAGGCGCACTGTAAATTCATTCATCCATCCACAATACGTATCGCTTATTTTTTTAATATATTTAAAACTGCAATGTTTGTATTTTGTTCCTTATTAATAGTTTTTAGTTAAATTAGTTCAATAACTATAATAGTTGATAAATGTAATAACACTAAATTAAATTTGTAACTAATTTCAGTGTTGCCGCGTTTTAAGAGATATTTTTAATTAATAATGGTTTTCGATTACTATTATGTATATCTCTATAGATCAAGGTCAATGAGAAAATAATGAATTGATATTAACCGAATTTAATAATTTTTTTATCAATAAGCAATATACTGTCCCGCCTTCACCAATGCCTACGGAAACCCCCGCTAGATGTCAGTATCGTTCTGTCAGGTATCTCGAAGGGGAGTAGTTTTGCTTTATTTGCATTTTTATTACACACCACAACTCTTTATAGTTGGAAGTTAAGAGAGTGAAAATGTCACTCAAAGCACAATAAATCATGTTAATAAAGTTTGATTCATGGTAACAGTATGTTTAAATCTCTACATAAATTGCTCTAGATTCTTTCGATGCTTTCAAATGAAATATTTGCAACACTATTGATCTTGTTTGTTTGTTTATTTGTTTGTTTTCTCCGCACCTTTGGCAGGCGTCAACACCCGCTTTTGACCGCACCACTTGGCCCCATCCACAAAAGCCTTGTAACAGGGCCTGCCGAGGAAATGAGAGGCGGGCCACCTCAGCAGGCCCTTGAGCTGCCCGCTGGGAGTGGATGTGTGTGATACTGACTTTCAATACGGAAATCCAAATGAAACGGAGATCAGTGCGGTGGATGGCGAAGCAGCAAGTACAGGGGCCTACTCTGCTCTTCATTTAGACTAAAGCTGTTATTTACCACCATCTTGTGGGATGTAATTGGTCGAAATACAGAAAGAACCTCCTATGTGCAGAATTTTCCGATAAGCGGATAAAAAAATAATTCTCAGAGAAAACTGTGTTTTGTTTCTCACTCAATTTACAGGTTTTGGGAGGTGCCGTTATTTATTCGTAGATAGCAGCGATATTAAAAGGTGGACTAAGTCAGGCGAATCCTCATTAAGCATCGCCCGGCACTGATTGAAATACACTCGTTAAAGGCAAAGATAACTGTTGGGATTTCTTATCAATACAAATGAATGAAACAGGGAAGTGTGACAAAATGACTGTCTATCTTGTCTGCATGTCACGTTGCCCTTCCTATGCCCCTCGTCATTTGTATAGAATAGAGTTAGGCCGCAGCCTTCCTGTATGTATACCCCGGCTCTTGAATGAGCATTTCCTCAGTGCGGGAGCAGGCTACGGGGTCTTTGTGTCTTCAGGGAGCGGCACGTCGCTAAGGCCCACCAGGCATTGTCATTCTCCGCATGGCATGCGCAAGTCGACCCCCTTGATGTCTCACTTTGAAGTGCGCTAAGTGGAGGACACGCTGGAAAGTTGTTTCAGTATTTACTCCCTATCCTTAATATCCAGGTTCAGGTCCACAAACTCTTTGTACTCACTTGGTTGTATTACTATAAATTTTCAATTAATAGTTTTACTACAAATAAACATGACTAACAAACTACTGTGCTACACTTGTAGCACCAATAAGTGGATATGTGTAGTATTGAGCCTACTGGGTCCTACAAATAGCACCAAGATGGATTTCAATCCAAATTTAAAAATGCAGTTCTGCGGAAAAAAAGTTGAATACAACCGAACAGTACTACGGCGGTGATTCTTTTGTGTACCAGTAGAGGGAGCACCACACTTGAAGAATCACTGGAACAGCCAGGGAAAACACTTCTGTTCCAAGGTTGGCCATGTGGGGGCTCCCGGGACCACAACGCAAGGGGGTCTGTGGGGTTTGGAGTGTGGGGGATGCGCTAGGCCCGCTGTCATCCTCGCAGACTGGTGCCAGGATCACAGAGGGCCGCAATAAAATTCTCACCTCATTATCTGAGACAGTCACATCACAGGCTTGTGTTGGAGGGGAGGGAGAAGAAAGGCCGGGGCGGGGGTTACACTGAAGAACAGGCATGGGGACACCACAGTCTGCCTGTTTGTGTGTCTTCTTCTGGGGGTGTTGCGCTGATGAGAAAAATCAGGCATAAGCACAATTGACGTTCACACCTCTGCCAAGAAGTCCCCTTGGTGTGACCAACACACACACACACACACACACTTAAATCTTCCCGGCTCACTTAGCAGGAATGGGAGACATGTTATGCAAAAGAGAGCACTTTTCAATCTGGTTTCAGTGAAAGGCCGTCAGGCTTTGCTATGATTAGTCAATGTCATTTTGCACCTCATTAGAGTCGACACTCGTTTTGAACTAATACAGTGATTCTCAACCACTATGTTGTCAGTTGTGCCGCGGGAAACCATCCAACTTCACTTAATTGGGTATTGGGACACATGCTTAACACGCCTCGCACCAACGGATAATCTTCGGATACAAGATTGGGTAACGCTTGTCGTCCTTGGCTGGGAAGGGGCAAAGTCGCTTTAGAAATGACTAATACCTTTTGGGTAGGGATGTTTGATCCATTTATTTAATCCCATCCCAATTTTGTGGGAATATCTGGTAGTGCTACTCCAAACACAGTTCAGGTCAGTCACTTGGTATCTTGGTTTGTATTTACAAACTTGACAAAATGAAAGGTCAATCGTGACAGGTGGAACACTCTTCCACAAGATGGCAGATGGTACATATTGTACCTTTGTATCTACTTTTTGTGATGGTGTCAGATAAGACCTTTTTGGCGCATGACATTTATTGAAATGTAAAATATGTGCCTCGGTTAGTTAGGAGACTGCACTAACATCAAAAAACAACAACAAAAACAAGTTTGAGCTGTAAATCCTAACAAGGAGTGACGCATCACCTATTTAGCAGGATGTAGATAACCAGGAGGCCTATTGTCTACCAGGATGCAGTGGAGAACTTGTGGCAGCTGGTGTCCCCCCCACCCCCACCTTCCCTTATCTGCCCATGTACAGCCAATAAATCAATATCAAATCTAACGGAACAGGAAGCCAGATGGCCTTCCCACAAGCGGGCCGCTCTCGGGGACCGCTCGGCTACTGTACCGGCCGCCGGCCCGATTCGTGCCGCTCGGCCTCTCTTTGAAGGCATACACATGCGACCGGCAGCTCAATGAATAACTAAAGGGAACAAATAAGCAATTACGACTCTCCTCAAATCAGTGTTTGTGTTTCCATCCACATCAAAGGGAGCCCCCGGCCTGTTTGATATGCGGCCCCCGCACCTTGATCCGACCCTCGGACAGGTACCGGGGAGGAGCAGCCCATTGACAAGGAGAGAGGGTCATGCGGGCCCGGCTCGAGGCTAGTTGACCCAGACGAGGGGATCGCCGCCGTCTCTCGTTCTCTCGGGGGCCATTGCTTCTTGCGGCAATCTCCAGACGCCTTATTGATAGCTACGATAGATAGTTTGGGTCATCTCGTGAGGGAAATTCAAACCTCACAGCGGCAATATCGATACATATGCGCTCATATCAAAAATAAGAGTGAACAAAAAATATATGGAGCAGCATTGGGAAGGAATTTAAAGAAAGTGAAATCTAAACAAAAAAAAAGATATTTTCTGAAGCTTTGGGAAATTCCAGGTGAGCTGTGATTGGATTGTGGCAACTGTGATGTCATTTTCAGTGGACAGCAAGTGGCAAAATGGCCGTCCGAGAGATGGATTAAAAATGGGTAGATTTTGCTGCTTAACTCTTTTTTTTCCCACCAACTCAATTTTGATCTGAATGCCATGTTTAGCCATGTGGGGGAAAATATTATTGTAAAAAAAATGTTTGTGTTGACTTTTTTTTTTTTAACAACTATCTGCAAAACTGCTTTTTGATGTCATTTAAGTTCACTTCCACTAAACTGCAGCATGTCAGCTCACTTGTATCGCATTGCAACACTATAAAATATAAACAATAATTAGGACCGAGGGAGTGTTAGTATGCAAACTACTGACTACACATACATAGCATTATTAGCAACGTTAGCATTTATTGCACACAGTGTTGTGTTGCTATCTAAGTGCATTTCATCGATGCAAAAGTGTCAAAGTGACAGTATGAAGCGTAGGCCTGCTGATACAACCCAAAGGTCAGTTACCTCTAAAGAGGTCCCGCCAGACTCATCCAGGTCTGAGTGGAGGCCAGGGGTCAGGTTAAACAGTAGTTTGATTGAATGGCTGTTCACAGGCCAGTGTGAAATGCCAGCTCCATTGCAATGTGGGAGAGGGGAAAAGAAGGCGGGGGCTCTCTGGCCTTTGTGTGGCCCGTGCTCCTAAAGGTCTCCGAGCACGCAGCCATTGTTAGCGGGTCGACCAGCCAGCCCCTCTCAGACTCTCCTTTGGCCTGCTTTGTCTCCAGCAGCGTGACCATTTCCTTCATCCAGGTCAGGGCAGGGTCGTGACTTTGGGGACTATCTTGGCTTGTCTGTCTGACTCAGTCTGAAACGTTCAAATATGTCGTAAGATACTTGAATAATGAAATCTCTGGTCAATATGAGATGTGAGCGACTCCCATTTGCCAATTACGTGCACCGCTACATTCATTAAAACACCCTGGCTATTCAGACTGGATTGGATTGGCTGTGTGAATATGAATGAATCTCATTTTCCTTCGGATTCAGCCGTGAATGTTTACGTGGACCATTCTCAGTGGTCATTTGGTTTCAGTCTATAAGGCTCCACGTAAATGAGACATGTCTCACTTTTTTCTTCGAGCAAGTGTGTAAAAATCACAGCGGTTATACGTTCACCTTCCCGGTTGCCTTGAAGTGTTCAAGTTATGCAAGAAGAGTGGCCAGCACCCTCCTTCTGTCCCCAGGCTGGACCTGCCTTATCACGCTGATAAGAAAAGGAAAGGCCAAAGGGCCATAAGGAACGGCGCGCACGGCTCGGGTCAACAGTGTGAGGAGGCTGGACTCGAAAGGGGCAAGAATATTATCTGATAAGCATCAGCCGGCTCTTTTGATCCCACGGGGGCTGATCCTGGGCTACGGGGTGTCATGCTGGGTGGACGAGCGGAACGACACGGCAGGTACAAACAAGCCAGTCCTTGAAGATAAACCGGGCTTGAGCAAATTTACACAGAGGAAGCGCGCCGGGGCCAGCGATGCACACAGAGAGATTTGTGTCCTCATGCAAGTGTCACATAATCAAAACAAGTCATACGCTGAGCCGCGGCCACGCCCACTGCCGCTTACTGACCACATGCTTCCATGTCACAGTATGGTCTGCTGATGCGCTCCCGTAAGTCATTGATTAAGAGCTATCATGTGGAGGCCAGACAGGGCCTGGGGGCTTTGCAGACAAGCTGTGGCCTGAACCAAATGAAATGCCTTGCTGAGTGTCCACTCCAGGGCAAGATGCTAGTCTAAGATGCTAGTCTTTTTTTTTTCCGACCAGAGGTGTGTGTGTGTGTGGGGGGGGGACGGGGGTGTCCTTTCCACTAAGCAACAATTGCCCAAAAGGGCAGATGCTACACTTCTAAAAACAAGTCCCCTATTAATTATTAGTTAAAGATGGAATTCAGGTTGTGTGTGCAGAATATGTTTGCTGGTATAGCACAAACAATTGTTATCACAACAACTAGTAATTAGTCTCGATAAATTCAGCACCTTTTTATTTCACGGACAATATAAATCCCTTTAAAATCCAATTCTCACTAATGTGGTAGAAATCCGAAGACTTCTTTTTATGTTCTTGATGTATTTCATTGTGGAGTTTGGATGACATCTTGCAAATTTTATATTGCACTTTAGATGACATGAAAGGTGTCCACACTTGATCAATTGATTCACTTCTTCAGACAACTCCATCCTATTTTGATCATAGAAGACAGCTGGAGAGGCGACAATTTTTAATGAAAACAAACTGCAAGGGAACCTATTCCCAAAATAGATTATGGGTCATTAGAGAGAGACGCTATGCTCCGCCCCCTCCCAGGCATGATTACAGAACAAGGATTGCATGAGCACTAAAATGTGACGCAGAAGATAAAATGATGCTGAGCTGTGGTTGCAACACATCAAAGAAGGTGGTGGAGTGAGAGTGCAGCTGCCCACATTGGTGCGAGTTTCACTCCTCTCTCACTCCTGAGGAACTGGCTTGTGTCGAGGATGTTTACCGATCCCAGGAAAGACAAACAACGTCTCTTGTTTGGAGCCACACACTGCTTGTGTGTGTGTGTGAGCGAGACCCAGGATGCGTCAGGATGTGGCGTATTGTTAGCTCCGTGTTTATCTTGTCTCGGGTCCTTTCAGCCCACTTCCAAGTTTCCCAGCTGTGTCTGATCAGAACCAATGTTGACAACCACTCTTTGACACAAAGCTCCAAGACACAAATTTCATTGAGATCAGAAATGAGCAGAGGTGGCAAAAGTACTCCTACCTGATATTTGACTAAAAGTACAGATAGCTGCTTCACATTATTCAATTTCAGTGTTTTGTCTTCGCTTTATAAGTCCCCAAAATCTCAATCAGCCAATCAATTCAAAAATTTGAAAAAAAGGTATGGTCAAATGTAAGGACTAAGAATAAAAAGTCATCAGGAAAAAACCTCAAGTCAATTACAGACACCTGAAAAATAGTGTTCATTTTTAAATTCTGGAATCCAACCTTTTACTACCACCAGTGAATATATTCGTCAAGTACGTTGTTTTTTTTCACCAGGTAGGCGTGGAGGAGGGTCTCGCCCAGCTTGTCTGTGAAATGGAGGTTTGTAAAGATGAATAGAACAGTGTCACTTTAGATTTGAGATCAACTTTTGAGTCGACGATCAAGAATTCCGATTTGTCACGCCGATTAAGAGGGACAAAAGTGCAGACATGTTGGAAATTAGACAAATTGACACTTTTCTTAACATAAGGAGGATGTTTGTTATTTATGCAAATTGTAGTTTGACATTTGGATGACTTTTTTCTTTTTTAAAAGTGGGCAGAAAAAAAAAAGACTCCCTGATACAGATTCCCCACCACTTTTGATGAGTAATAACACTTGGTCCGAACACAGGGCGGCGCTGTTTCTCAACTATCAACTGAGGCCTCATATTTCACCCGCTGTGCACATTTATTACATGCCAACATACTGTCAACGTGTAGTTAACCCTGTTTTGTTTGCTGTAAAACCACTACATTTCATAATAAAAGCTGACACTCAAACACAAAATGTGATTTATTTGTTTTTTCTGGCCTATTTTAAAGCCTGCGTTAATTTTATATAGTACTATTAAAAGGTGGCCTTGCTTAAAAAACAGCCTTAGAAAATCACTATAAATAAAATGTAAAGTCAAGTTGAGTGTTTTATGGGTTTTACAAGACTAACAGCAACTTTTTCTTCGACTAAAACCAGTTAGCTTCTTTTTACACGTGTATGACAAATAGGATATTGACAGCTTCGGCCTGGCTTTTTTCTTCTTTAGAATTTGTAGAAGTCGACCAGTGTCCAAACTAACTGTATATCATCATTCTGTCATTATATATCACTTACAATAGGATTATATTTGCCATTTTGCACAAAGACTCCATATATTGTGGTATAATAAAACACCATCTATTTCTTACCATTTCGTTTACCAACATGAAACATTAAAATTCTTTGTCATTTTTCCTCAATACTTAAAATTCGTTGTCATTGTTCCTCAATACTTCCCATTTCTAGTTTAATAGCATTTTAAGGAGATCCAGTTGAAATGATGAAAGTTGGATTTAGCAATCATAGAATCGATTTTACAACGCAGTAATTTAAGTTGATTTTAGAACTGTAAGTTTTCTAAATAAATGGCTCTAAGGAAAACCTTTTTATTGGGGAGGGGGGGGGACTACTGTGACACATGAACGGTGTAAAGTACGGTACCCCCTGCAGAATGGAAGGGAAGTCCTTGTGCCATAAAACCTCTTCTCTGTGAAAGCCAGTTCCCCCCTGACGATTTACAGCCATAGAAGGAAAAGCTCCAAGGCAAAGCGACATTTGCTGATGCCATGTCGCAGGACCAGACACTCGCTGGTGACAATGCGTAGAAGTGCAGGAAGTCAGGCCACAAAGCGGAAGTCATAAGTGGCTTATTGATTTCGATGTTGACATGCTAAAAGCTGATGAGCAGTCAGGCCCAGCAAGGCTTTTTCTAATGAAGCACACAAAGAGCTTTACAAGCTAAATTTTATTTTTTTAAAATCCAATAAATTGTACTTATTGTGTATATGTGATCTCTTCAATTATTAGCATTTCTATTGGCTGCACCGCTTCCAGTACATGCATTTTTTTTGGTGTCCAATCAGATTTCAGCCTCAATGCGTTGCCATTGGAATTTTCTCTGCCAAAGCCTTCACAATCGGTAGTGCTGGCCCATATGAATTCAACGGCAATAGCAATAGGACTGTTTCTTTAACCAATTAAATTTAAAATTTGCCCTCACAAGGTCAGCAAACTGGCCCACTATGATGTCAGCATTTCCCCGTCCTCTAGTTTGAGCAAAACTGAATGAATCCAATCAATATCTCTGGTGAATGTGAAGTATTTGTATTCATATTTGTCTTTTTGTCAAGTTATTAGGTAGCTTTTCCGATTCCATATAGTATTGATGGCTCTAATAGTAATGAATTTATAGTGACTCTATTGTTGGATGTCTCCAAAGAGTTGCCCCAAGGATCACACAGGTAACCTTTAGGCCAGCTATATACATATATATATATATATATAAAAAAAAGATCATCAGTGATGCAAAATTATGACAAGAAACATTCTGGAAAGTGCAAAAGCACGTGTAATACCCAACTCTTGCATATTATTTGATATTTACTACCAAAATTCAATTCTTGCATGCCTAGTAGGTATAAGTATGTTTCAGAAACGCCAACAAGTACAACCTAAAACATTAATATGATATTTGTACGGGGATGCGCGACTGGCCATAGCAACATCAAACCTAACGCGGAAAAGAACAGAGACGTGTGTTTTTGAGAAGATGGAGAGTGGAAAGAAAGCCGTGTGCCATGTTGTTTTTCCACCTGCCTTCACTTTCCTTTCTTCCTGCAGTGGACGTGGACCGAAAGTGCGTTACGTGGGAAACTCCCTCCCCCACCCCCGAGCAGCTCCAACTACACCTGAGACGCCGTGTTGGGGCTTTCACCGACGGCGAAACGGACCAAATAACAACGAAAAACTCGTTGAACGTTGATATTCTATCTTTGGACGTCGTTTTTCCACACCACGTTGACAAATCAGATTGACGTCTTTGTGTTGGCCGCCATTTCCGGGAAGGAGAAAGGGAGGGAGAACTTTACAGGTAAAACGTGTTTCGGTCTGATACGAAAATTGAATGTTATTGTACGTAATCAAACACGTAGAAAAGACAAAGACCACCATTAGTGGTAACATTCGTGATGGGGGGGGGGTTCGACAAATTCGTTGGTTTAGCTTTTGCTCAAAGAAAAGAAGCTGGTCGATACCGCCGAACCGTTTGCCCTTTCGGTTCGTTTAACCTCTTGTGTTACATTTAATTTGAGATTAACGAGGCCAGCGTTGACATGGGGACAGTGAGTTATTTATGAGCTGGGTGATAAACAAACAGGGGCCATAAACGTCTTATTTTAGGAACTTTTTACTGCAGGACATGGAAGTTCAGCCTGACATTTTGGAACCCTTTGTCTCCAGGTACGACCAATTGTGGTAACTTTATGGTTTTATTACGTTTTCTAAGTGTGAGTATCACAGTCGCAGCTATTTGGTCAACGACTAAATAACAAGTGATGCTGAAGACTTTTCAAGAAGAGTGACTAGAAACACCTGTTAACCTCTGACGTCATGACATGGCTGCGACGTTCGTGATTTTATGGCACCTTTTTGGAATGTTTACTGGTTCAAGTTCAAAATGCAGTGAAATCCCAGTTCCCTGTAGTTTATGGCTGAAAATCTGTGATAGAGACAGTCTCTCTCTCTCTCTCTCTCTCTCTCTCTCTCTCTCTCTCTCTCTCTCTCTCTCTCTCTCTCTCTCTCTCTCTCTCTCTCTCTGTCTCTCTCTCTCTCTCTCTCTCTGTCTCTCTCTCTCTGTCTCTCTCTCTCTCTCTGTCTCTCTCTCTCTCTCTGTCTCTCTCTCTCTGTCTCTCTCTCTCTGTCTCTCTCTCTCTGTCTCTCTGTCTCTCTGTCTCTCTCTCTCTCTGTCTCTCTGTCTCTCTCTCTCTCTGTCTCTCTCTGTCTCTCTCTCTCTGTCTCTCTCTCTCTCTCTCTCTCTCTCTCTCTCTCTCTCTCTATCTATCTATCTATCTATCTATATACTTTGTGATCCCTCGCTACTTCACTACATCGCGGATTTTTTTCCAAATTAAAAAAAACATGTAAAAGTCAAAATAAAACTTCTAAACTGAGGAAACGTGTGTCTAACTTTTAGAACAATGTAGTATTGCTCCAAATGTTTGTTTACATTTCTTTAGAAGTCCGTTTTCGCGTGTTAGCACGATTGAGAATTAGCATCTTTCCGCTAACTCGTTAGCCTGCCCAGTACTTCTTGTTGGTGACCGTATTTCGCGGATTTCATTTATCGTGGGTGGTTTTTGAAATGTATCCGCGATAAACGAGGGATTACTGTATAACCCTTTTAAAAACGAATTTATGACTCTGGCATGTTAGATTGTTTTGACGTTAACAATAACAAATGTGAGATCAGAGTCTTAAAGTGTATCCAATCGTACAACTTAATGGCTTCCTTTTGGAATCAAATCCATTTTGTGGATAAATAGCCTGACATCATGAGTGAGTAACAAGAGGGCCTTTATTTTAAATCTTCTAAACATGAATGTGCTCTCCTAGATGTCATATTGTAGTTTTTTTTTGGTAAGACCTGTAAATGTAAACCAAAGTGACTCTGCATTATTGTTTACCATGTTAAAGTATTCGTAAATTCGCATTAATGCCTTGCCAAACAGACAAACTAACGGGTCTTTGCGGCTTTGATAGAATGGCAAGAAACTGCCATTGCACCTCGTTGTGTAAAATACTTACGTCGTTGGTTCGATCAACTTTCCATTATGTGCTTTGCCGGTAATACCCAAGTTGACACATCGCCTGTCTGACAGTAGGGTGAAATCATTCGTCTGCGTCGGCATCGCCTAAGTTCCGCGAGGGTGTGGCGAGACATGTGACTCACTGGTATACGTCATCATGGCAAGTGGTCGGGCCCAGACTTGTAATCCCTCGTGAGACCTAAGGACACTGTGGGACCACCAACGTTCTCCCACTTTCATGCAATGGAAAAAGCTTACCGTGTCACATGATTGTAACTTGCAAGGCGTTTGAATTGGAGAAGACGTTTGCTAGTTAAGGCACGAGACAACAACTTGAGGTGAAAACAGTCACGTGTTCTGAGGAACATAGAACAAGGTGCCAGAGAAGGAAGATAACATTGAGAACCATATCTTTTTTTTTTTTCCTGCTTTAAGTTGGGGCAGCTTTCATGTTTTCTGTTGCTTGGAATTTTTTTTGCCCTTTTTTTATGAGACATTTCTAAGAAACAGAACTTTTATGAGCAACTTCTGTTTCTGATTAGGCACGGGCAGGTAGATTTGAAAGTCACATTTTCAAAAGTACGAAAGCTTTCCATGAGCAGTACATGCTGTTTTTTTTGTGTTTTTTTGCCAAGTGACACGACTCCTCCCATGCCCGTTGTTGGTGCGAGTTGTAAGACTTTTCTTCATCGTAAAAGTAAGCTCTTTTGACCATATTTGGCGTACCGCGACTAGGTAGAGGAAGGACCTGTAAAGTGTGCTTGCGAAGAGTAGCTGCAATAGAAAGCAAGATTTCTAATCGACATCTCTGGCAAGTAGACAAATCGAGTGAAAAAATGGCAGGTTGTGTTCTAATGTATTCTGAAAATGTTTATCATGATTTTGTGTTGTAGCGATATTGGAGCTTTGCTGACATGCTGTCGGTAAAGGTCCGTCCTCGGTAAGCCGCTCCCCCTTGAAAATATGAGCTGTTGTCAAAGTTGAGACTGTTCACCTTTATACTTTGTCCTGAACTTCAGGAGTTTTGGATAAGCGGTTCAGGATTGATGCATCTGCTTGAAGTCCTCAAGGTCCATTGAGGCTCTCCTCACGACATTCTTTTTGACATCATCTTAAGAGAACGACATGACCATGACATCACCTTGACGGTGTCTCACGTGGCGCGCGTGTCACTTATTAACTGCCAGTATGAGTTTGTCCGGACAAATAAGTAGATGGAACGATGCTATTTCTTCCTTTTAAACTAAAGATCATCACATTTCCTTAAAGTGATGGTTTGCAACAATCTCCCAATTCTTGACAACGTGAGAGAACAGGGGTAAGAATCCATTTGAAGTTTCTTACATAGTACGTCTGTTTATAAAGGGCTCATCATTGCCACAATTTAAAAACGATTTTTTTTCATTCATTTCATAACTTTATTTACCAACCCGGTCTAACAAAACATTAATATATGATAAGTTTTTTTTGTGCTCAAGGGCGAAGTTCAAGGAACGTCGATAAACACAGGTTCACCGTACCTGTACTGTTTGTGTTTTCATGTGTGCATGTCACATGATCCATGAACAGTATCCATTACAAGACAAGGTATCACTTCTACCAAGTGGGCAAAAAAAAAAAAAAAAAAAGGGGCAAAGCCACAGCGTGCGACAATCAGACGTTTGTTTGCAATCAGTCATTCCGTATACTTCACCTGAGAAAGTGCAACATCAGCAGACCTCCGTCCAACACACACATTACTTACGGCCACTGACAAGGGGAACACTTTGCTCTCGGCCCGAGCTCCACTCTGCCTAGTTACACCAAATCACCATTGCATTCCTTACGCCTGTGCAGCACACAAGTATGCTTACACACACACACTGACATGCACGCCCAGACATTATCGTGACGGTGTGCAGGGGAGGCAGGGCTCTGGTTTCATTGAGGCTGGACGCAGCTGCTAGGTTCAAGTCTCGTGTTTGCGTGCTTTGACTGCCCACCGCTCCACATCGGTGATCGTATCTCTGGTGAGTACAATACGAGGATAATAACACTTGGGGGGTGGTGATGGTGGGGATCTTCGAAACGAGTCGGAGAGAGAGAGAGAGAAAACTCCAGGTAGATGTTTCTTGCCAGTGTGAGCAAGTCTGAACAAATAACAAAGCAACGTTCTGCTTCCAAGTTGAACTAAAGCCAGCAACCTTATCAGTCCTTATGCTCATAATATGGAATTCATGAGTAGTGATGTTTACAAATGGCACAGAAGCTTAGTTTGTTGAGTAGTGTAAGAATTTGTTTTACATTTAAAGTCAAAAAATGTTTTCCATGCTAATAATGATTGTGATTGGCTGGTGGTCAATTCAGGTGACCAGTTCACGTTAACCTGGAGTCAGCTGGTGTGTAGCTCACGCGCGACCCCCGGCGCAGTCCGACATATACAAATTCACGTTACGTCGCCGCTGTTGGAATGGAGGTCCGCGGGTATTTGGACAGCTGTCTTTAATCCCTCCAAGGAGTGAAAGTAAAAATATTAATTGGGTCCAACAATTTCGTCGTTGTTTTGGGAAGACTAAAAGATGTGAGGAGTGTTTTCCGTGGGAGAGTTTTGTTATCCTTACAAACATTTGTGAGGTCACTGATGTTTTTTCCTGAGGGGCGGTTTAGCTTGCAAGCTCTCTCCCAGTTTATCCACACTGAATTTATCCGAGTCTGTTCCCACAGAGTTGGAAGCATGCGCTTATCCAAAATGTCATAATGACTGATAGCATTGGCAATTGAGAGGTGTGTTCCAAATTGCAATACTGTTGTCCGCCTATTGCTACTTGCACTTTGTGAGTGAACACTTTAAGCACCAAAATGTTGAACTAAAACGTTGTTTTTGAAACTCCACAAGCGTATGTGAATGTGAAACAGCCATGGATAGGCTAATGAAAATTAGCATTGCTAATTGCTAAAGATAACATTGCTAATTGATGTAATTGGGCATTCCACGCTATCAACTGCTACTTCAACATTTAAATGCCAAAATGTGATACAGAATTACATGAGAAGGACATCTTCATCCATTTCAGTAGAGCTCAGTGCTGCTGCCCACCTTGTTGTGGCACAACATGGTATTACACTGAGGTGGGCTGCTTTATTTATTCATTTATTTGTTTATTTATTTATTTGTGTCCCAAATTCCCAATACTGTCGACCACATGTTGTATAGAGACATACAGTCTTGTGAATTCCATGACAGGCCAAGTACAGTATGTGTTCTAGGAGGTCAGATGTTTGTTCCAAGAATGTGTTCCTATTCAGCATTCTTCTTCCGAGGGAGAATTTAAGGCGATTAAGTTGTGCACAAAGACCAAGACCAATAGTGATAGGGTGCAAGGAGCCATTAGTGACAGGACCTCCACTGCTGCCGTCTTCATACAAACTTCTCACAATCTTGTGGCATCGTGTCTTTGTTCCCTCAGTGTTAGCAAAAATTTGATTTCTAGTTAGCTCCTCCAGTGGAATATGGAGCTTTTTTTTTTTTTTTTAGCTGAAATGAGAATTCCTTTTGTCCCTCAGGAAACCCGCTGAGAGGAAGCAGCTGCAGTTTGCTGCCATGTTGCTATCGCTCGGTTGATTTGTCATTTCCTGTGGCCGTCTTGAGCGGGAGTCACTCTTTAACTGGGGAGTCTCTCTTTAACCGCCTCACTGTGTTCCTCTGTCCGCAGAAGATGGAGGCAACACGGTCAGACCTTTATCGCATGCTGACCGCCTAAGTGGATTTGCCTTTACTTGAACACACACACCGTTTTGGAGGACTCCGGAGGGACAATGTCTACAACAGAAAACAAAACTGCAAGCTTGTCCTGGGCGAGGCTCTGCAAGGAGTGCGGGCAGCAGCACGAGGGCCAGGAAAGCCACCTGTACGAGTATCCCGATGATGTGGACGACGAGCTCGTGTGCCACATTTGTCTGCAGCCCCTCATCAGGCCTATGGACACCCCTTGTGGACACACCTACTGCTTTGAATGTCTGGCCAGTTTCTTGAAAGATAAGGACTTCTGCCCCGTGGACCGCCAGCGGCTGCAGCTGAGCCATTGTCGGCCGTCCACCCTGTTGGTCAGGAACCTGCTGGACAAGCTGGCTGTCATGTGTCCTTACTACGCAGAATGCCAGCAGCAGATGCAACGCTGTGAACTTCAACCTCATCTGCACAATAGGTACCACTCCTCAAGCTTCTTTGATATGTCACCAAAAAAACCCCCAAAATGCATCGATTGGAATAGTCCCGATGGAACCCCGGTTGACAAACCGACAGACTTAATTTGTCCGAGAACTAAACTTTCATGAAGTAAAGGAATGTTTCCCGTCTGGCATCAGAGAAGACTTGTTTACCTAGATTTGATCTATGTATAGTTAAAAAAAATAAAAACAGTAAGTAATGCAATACTATATATTTTATGTGGAGCCTCGAAACCGGATAAAGTCTCACGGTTTTCTGTTGCAGGACGCGTGAAGAAATTAGTGCATTTTCAGCCATGCCGGGGCCCCTAAAAGGCCATTCCTTAGTCTGAACAAAAATAATAAACAGTGTGACTCGTAGAGGCCCTAAATACCTCAAGTTCCCTTAAAGAGATTCTTCCAGCACAAGAGTGCAAAGTTCTGCACAGAACCAGGGAAAGTGTCAAATAGTTGCAGTCTGCTTGGGTCGTGTAAATGCTAACCTAGTATAAGATCATGGCAAACAATAACCAGATGGGATAAAGTCTAACAAAGTGCACAAAGACACTACCCCCCCCCCCCCCAATGTTTCAGTGAGATTTGTCAGTTAATATTCAGCTAAAGCCTCGCAGTCCTTTTAATTTAGCAAAAAGACTAAGAACAAGGCTAATCTTTCTCCTCTAGCATGTCCAAAGTCACACATTTAAATGCATGCATTTAATCCTGGGATAGTTATGAGCCACACGGCTTCTCAGTTGGGGAACACTAACTTCCTTGACTCTTTCTGCTGGTTGCCTGGCAACGTCGCTGTCTGGACATTGATTCCAGAAATCAGAAAGACAAATGTTGTGGTTCAGTGATAAGCTAACCGGTTGATGGCTGCACTGTACCGGCTATTACGTAAGTTTGTTATCAAAAATATCCCATTCGGCCCCACATTACAGAATACTGACTAATCATAAACAGAAGAATGCACGTCGTAAAAATATGCGATCATTGATTTGATTGTGTCACATAACCACCATAGACACTTTCCCTTCAGACGTGTTAAAAGTTTGAGGCGTGCTGTAAATCAGTCTCCTTGTTATCCACATGGTCAGCGAGGTGCTTCTCATATCCGAGGTTGTTGCCTGTTGTGGTTGGCAGGCAGCGGCCCGCCCGCTCTGCGCAAATAACCAGAGGGGGCAAAGTTCAGCCATGAGGAACGAGCACGCTAAAGTATGCAAAGTAGTTTGAGCATTTCTTCTATATCCCTCATAACCAGCTTAAAGTACACTTACTAGTCAGACATTATTTCGAGGAGATCCATCATGTCTTTGTAATGCTACAAACAGATTTTGTTCAGACAATACATTTTTTAAATGTTATTTTAGTTGTTAACCTCCTTATGAAATCTAACCAATAAATGCCTTTCCATGAAGTTGTTACAGAATTTATTCAATAAGCTAACCCTAAGGTCCACGTAGGCTACTCCTACGCTCATTGTCCAAACTTGTAAGACAAATGAACACATTAGTTGACAACCAAGTAAGAACAAATAACCTTAAGGTGGCTGTCAAGGATATGGAAAAATGCTGGAACAGCTTTCCATACTCGGGTGGACTCCCAGCCTGTAATGCACTTAAACGTCTTGTAAAAGCCAGTGATCCATCATCGCTTCTCCCTGATGTTATTCTGTTTTTGCCCAGATGCCCCGCTTTCAGGAGACTCCGGGACGAAGCGGAGAAAAGAAAGAGGCCCGCATGGAACGAACTGAAGGGACGCAAAGGCGACGGCGAGTTGTCTGCTGACGCTAAACATTCAGAAACGCCACCGCGCAGCGCCACCAGAGATCTGACCGATCCCGGGCTCATTAACCCTGCCTACGAAGAAAGTGAGGATGGTATGGAGTCATTTGTCATTAAGAAGCTCCTAGTGTATCTATTGGTCCCACCCTCATGGTCATTGGCTAATGTTTAGCCGAGATGAAAAGAAATGATCACGCCCGTGGGCCCTTCCCTGGTCTGTGGGGAGTGATTGTAGACGCAGAAGAATTGCTGATTGTTGAGTCCTAAGTCTGCCACGGGTGAATCATTAGCATAGTTGCAGGAACACGCCGCCGATTACAGCTGTTTTAACCAGACACTGGAAAATCACCAGCAGCTTCTTGCAAGTCTGCCCTGAATTACATTGAATACAACAAATGAACTCCGTTCAATCTCACCTTTTTAAATCTCTTAGTATTAGTTTTCATTCTCTTACTGTGTCAAGAAATGAGAAACTAACAGAAATAAGCATTGATTGTAAACATTCATATGCCAAATTATTTCATTTTGGGTCAGTTTTGCCTAATGCCAACATACAATCCAAAAGGCCATAGACAGGCTAACGAAAATAAGTAGAGATGTTATAGACACATGGAGTAGCAACATACGCTGTGAAGCACACTATATTTTATTTTTGCTTTCTGGGGACGGCTGGTATTGGAATTTAGTTTGTGCCTCTTCTTCTTGTGCATGCCTATATGGCATTCATCAAGGCGTGCAACTCTAAATTCAACTTTGCCTGTTTTTAAAAAAAAATATATATGATAGTGTTGAGTCAAGACAACATCCAAAATGTTTGTTTGTTTTTTTTCATAGGAAGTGGAAAGAGTAGAAACTAGGTAAACAGCGTCCATCAGTTTAGTGTGATCTGAGTTTCTACACGCGGAAGTCCTCTTCACTGTATCTCTACACCACAAAAAGCCAAACACCACGTGCGGCTTTTTTTTTTTTTTTTTTTATATTGCCACAGCGTTATGTCATACAACCAGAGGTCCTTTACCTCCTCGTGCTTCAATGCAGGCAGCGGTAGAAACAGAGGACCTTTGTATTTTTATCATTGACATGCTGCAAGGATAAGAACCGCTGTACACAGTAGTGCCTAACATAAATGAATACACGCACACAGATTAGATAGCTAACATTGAATATCCTCAGTGGATATTTGTTCCTGCTTTTTAGAAGAAATGAGAACAGAAATTACTTCTCAAAGGGCGTGCACTCAATCTCAGTTGCATCTCAGTAAATTTCAATATTGTAAGATCAATTAAAAACAGATTGACTGCACAGAGCGGCTCAGCTGGAAGTACAAATATGGACAATATTGCATCTTAATTGAGAATTTTTTGAGCAAGAAACACTTTTTAAAATGGACAACTGTAGGGAAGTTGTTTGATGACAGTTGTGGTACTCTCTTCGCCAGACAACACGCCGTTGCGCTCCAGCCTGGTGTCCGAGTCCAACGTGGTGGAGCTCTTCAGGGAGGAGGCAGATGAAGAGCTGGGCCTGCGCATCGTCGGCGGCAAAGACACGCCGCTGGGCAACATTGTCATCCAGGAGATTGTACGTGACTCGCAAGCGGCTCGTGACGCCCGACTGGCGCCCGGAGACCACATCTTGGAGGTGACAAAATAATTAGTACTGTGAAAATGTTTTTTTTATTTTTTTATTTTTTATAAACAAACTGAGTTTTGTTTAATTTTAACACATTAACAATGTGAAGATTGTATTAATGACTTAATATCTCCATTGAGGGGGAAAACAAGTTTCTTTTTCTTCCCCAAAGTTTAAATAACGTTTAAACTTAGGATAGCGTGTACGTACTTATTGGAGTCAATCCCTCGGAGTATGATACTCTTCCACACATTCCCCTCAGTTTTGTAAACACACTTCTTTCCAGCAGGGAATGTGAAAACAGATATTCAAGAGAAACTGGTTTGATCTCCATGGAAACAAGGCGTGGTTGCCACCAGCAGCCATGAGCACCTCAGGTCGACTTGTCTGTAGTGTTAGTGATTGACAAAATCTTAAATAGCGTTGCATCTTCACCATGGTGGTCTAGTTATGTAAATGTTTTCTTTTATAATCCAGAGGGAAAACAGTGTAAAAACTAAAATGGCAATATTTGAGTTTCCTAAAAAATAAATCTTGCCATTCCATCTGTGTGCTCTGTATGATTTTTGCAGGTGAATGACATCAGTCTGGCGTCCGTCCCTCACGCTCGGGCCGTCGCTGTGCTGCGCCAGCCTTCCCTCGTCAGGCTCACCGTCATGCAGGAGAAAGGTTTCAAACCGAGGGAGACGCGCCCCGATCAGCACCCAGCCTTGTCCGGCAGCGCCCACGGGAACGCCACCTCCGCTCACAACCCTGGCACTGTACTGCAAGTGACGCTGACCAAGAGTCAGCGCTCCGAACCGCTTGGCATAAAGCTTATCCGCAAATCGGACGAAAGCGGCGTCATCATCCTGGACCTGCTGTCGGGAGGGTTGGCAGCCAAGGACGGCAAACTGAAGAACAATGACAAAGTCTTAGCCATCAATGGACAGGACTTGAGGCACGGTACACCTGAGAGTGCCGCCCAAATCATACAGGTATAGTCTTTTCTCTGCTTCATTGTTCATGGCTTTCCTAAATGTCAGATCGCATCAAAAAGTTGGGGTCTCTCATTAGTCTGCTGAGCAGACTACACTTGTAAATTCTGGAGGTTTGCTTGCCCTGTAAGACAAAAATCTGGTGTTTTGTTTCACAGGCCAGCGAGGTGCGTGTCAACTTTGTAGTCTTGAGGCAAGCAGAGACTCAAGACGAAGGAGGACCACAAGGCCGAGGGGCCAGGAGGGTGCCTGAGCCGCAGTATTTCAGGCGGCGCTCCACCTACATGAAGGTACGGCAGAACATGTTTCTGCACATCACCCGAGCCATCTTCAAACGTTTAACCCTCACACTGCACAATTTTGCGTGTGCAGTTTGTGTAAAGCGGGGGACACACTTTCTGATTTTTGACATCCCAAAAATGTGACTGTAGCTGGGATGAAACTCACTCGAGGACTGTTTTTTAATGAAACATTGAAAGAGTCCCAATCTGGACATCATTGTTTTTTATGCTTATTTTTATCTGGACTCTCTCAACGGCATCCCAATTGTGCTACACAGTGCTAGTGCAGCTAATTGCCTTGAGAGGAAAAAGTTTCCTGTTCGGCCAATGTCGACGTACTGTTTGCTTTAAAAGTATGGCTTCAAGATTCAAGAGTTTTTTATTCGCCTCATTGCTCCAGAACTCGAAATGTTTTCTCCGTCATCCCGCTTCGAAATGGCTTGAGCGTGTACGTCCGTCTTCCTGCGGTAGCATCCTCAAACAGGACATCGCTGGTGTTTACACAGTGTAATTGTGACGTGCCACTCGGTTCTTCCATCCAGGAAGAATAGCAGCCCCCCAGCTGGGGGTGCAAAGCTTTGAGAGCAGACACCTGCTTCACGGCGCTGAGATGAAAGCGGACGTGGAGGGCCTCCTTCTGTCCTGATCAAAAGGCCCGGGGTGCTGCTCAGTCTGCCACCGCGGGGCCGCTGCCTTGTTGTTTTTTGGGCCCTTCTTTCTTTGGGTGGCAGAGGATCAAAGTGGATAACAGTTAGCTTTCGCCTGCCGAGTGGAGCCTTTTCGTCTTGCTGGGGGTGGGGGACCCCCCGCCGGGTGGAGGAAGAAGCTTCGCCGCCTCCCCCGAGCTTCCCTTGCCACGGTTTACAGTCTGCGGAGCGCAGCCAGGAGGCTGCCGGGACCTGTCGCTTTCCACACGTCTTTTCCATTACGAGACACCAGTGTGGGAGCTCGCACGTCGCCTCCATTTCGCAAGTTCCACATTTGTTACTGCCCCGGGCTTTTCAATTAGGGCACTTGCGATTAGCGGCACCACTCCACGAATGTTAGCTGAAATGGCTGAAACGACCCACAGATAGATCTCTTAATTAGTTTGCCCCTGCCAGCAAATGCCATCAAAATGAAATGTGGTTGTGCAATCATACAGGACCCTCCCGGTGGCTTTTCCAGTCAGGAGAAGACGGTGAGCCTGAAGAAGGACCCTCGTCTTTCTCTGGGAATCACCATTGCCGGCGGAAGAGACTGCCGAAGCCGCCTGCCCGTCTACATCACCAGCGTGCAGCCTATTGGATGCCTGCATCGAGACGGCACCATCAAACGAGGTACACACATGCCACTGTTTCTTCACTACTTATAAATCCACCCTTTTGCTTTTTTTCTGTGGAAACTCCTCCGCTACCTAGGCGCAACAATTACTTCACACAGGAGTTCTGTTCTTAATTGTCTGTGCGCCCACAGGGGATGTCCTGCTGAACATCAACGGCGTTGACCTGACTCAACTGACGTACAGCGAGGCCGTTTCCACGCTGAAGGCGCAGGCCGCTCAGCCGCAGGTGGCGCTACGTGTCATCCAGACCATTTCGGAAGAATCGCAGGAGGACGCCGAGGCCGGCGGCGGCAACGACAGGTCTGACGGCTTAGAGAACGCACGGGAAGACGCTTACAACTGGACGCCGCTGTGGATAAGATGGCTGGGCTTACCGAGGTACAGCAATGAGGGCCTTTTTTTGTGTTTGTTTTAATGCAAATATTCATTTTAAATTCCACATTATAAGACGTATATTTGGAGCGCTGACAAAAAAAGCGCTAACATTGCCTTTGTCGATGTCAGCCACATGCACTGGTGTCGAGACATCGTCCTGCAGAAGAGCAACAATGAGAGCTGGGGCTTCAGCATCGTCGGAGGCTACGAGGAGACTCACGGCCAGCAGCCTTTCTTCATCAAGACCATCGTACCGGGCACACCCGCTCACTTTGATGGCCGCCTCAAGTATGTTCAAGCTGAGGCTATTATCCTTTTTTTTTTTTTGCTTTGTTTTTTATAAACCTCAGGGCCTGACTTGGGACCTTTTTAAATTGTTAGTATATGTGATGTAACTCTTGTTTAATCAGTATTATGCAACCAACTTTGTCAAATGACATTTTATGTCATTGATGAGCAAAATACTCATATCTCCAAAATAACTTGAAAAAAAAAAAAGACATATCGTTTGAGTTTCCACGAAACATAATGTCCATGATGCTATCATATATTGTTGCACATCAACACCACCACCACCCAAAAATCATGTTCAGTTGCTATTTCCAATGTGCTAAAAAAAACAGTGTCATTGATCAAATATAGTAAAAACACGATCAGCAAGTCGTTCATATCAAAGTGTGCTCAAGCTGACCATCCCACCAAAAAGGCTTTTAATACTTCACAAAAGCAAACGAGATAAAACTAAAGAAAAAATTGTGGTTACATCTCGTATTCTCAAACTCTCTCTCTCCCAAAGTCCATAGTGCCGCGATATGCAATAAATAAAAAGAAGCTGAGTAAGCTAGGCAGAAATGAACCCGCATGCAACCGCACCTTTGTGGGCGACCACTTCCTTCTGCACCGAATCATTACAGCTATTCATTTTTAACAAAAACAGTCCTATTTTATCCTGAAGGCATTCACACTTTATTTTCTAAAAATAACATACAAACTGTCAGTTTTGAGGGGACATACTGCTGCACGGCTCCTGAAGTGTAAGAGAAGACATCCCTGCTGTAGTCTGTTCAATCTCACATTTGTCTTCCAGGTGCGGCGACGAGATAGTGGCGGTGAACGGCGCCACGACGGTGGGCATGAACAACTCGTCGCTCATCCCAATGCTCAAGCTGCAGAAGAATAAAGTGACGCTGACTGTGGTGTGCTGGCCCGGGAGTCTGGTCTAGCCAACAGACTCACTAATTGGGAAGCATTCTGCGCACAAAGCAGCAGGTAACTCCCCCTCAACTCCACATGTGCCAGTGTGCCGCGACTCAGAGGTGTTAAAAAAAATGTCCTCCTTTTTTTTTCTTTTTTTTTTTGACTGGTCGTTGTATACAGTGGCGTCTGACAAATGGATTAGAAAGTTATACTCAGACTTACGAGACATTGTCTCCTCTGTCCGTGTTAACTTATATCGACTGTCTCTGGCTTTGCTGCGTAAAACCTTATCTTTGAGATATCCCCATTTCAAAAAAAAAAAAAAAAAAGAAATGATGGGAGGTTGGAGGAGCATGTAGGCACTTTCAGCATAACTTCGATACTTTTGTAACGTTTCACACAATCAGGTAACTTCATGACAAAATGTCTTTCTTCAAAAGTTAAGATGCCATTATGTAGGATTCTCTGAATATGAAACAAAAACAAAAATTAGATCAGGAACCAACAGCCAAAGAGTGAGTTTTCTTCTTTTTTTTTTTCTTGGGTATTTGGTAACTATTAGTTTGACCAGGGTGAAAACGTGATGGCAATCTGTGACAAAGCCCATCAACAGGAGGACTTTGAATTATTTGGAGCACATTTTTTGAATTGGAAAAAAACTCCATGAAGGATTCATGATGGCTGCTCGTGACCAAATCCGAACGGCTCTTGACTGCAAAGACCAAAGTGTCCACTTTTACTGCACTTTTCTCAAAGCCATCACAGTGACTGCTTCTTTTAGAGGCGTCGGGGGATGCTCAAGCCACTATGGGGGTCTTGACTTTGAAAGTTCCTTACAATGCAAGAAGACTCACTTCGTGCACCTTTGTATCTGTGTGACATCATAATTGTGTTCTCGCTTTGACACTCTTGTGTCCATTCCCTTATATTTATTCACATTTATGGGTGCATCTCAATAAAATGGAAAATGTGAAATAGCTATCGCTGTATATAGATCCACTTAATGCTGGGATTTTATTATTTTTAATTTTGATTATATCTTTGAAAACATTTGGTTCAGCATAATTTTAAAAGGAGGTATCAAGCAAGGAATTGGCCTCCTGAAAATTCTGTTCCTTTGTGTTTAATGAATCTGTATAATGAGTGTCATGTACTGAATTCAGCTACTAAAATAAATGGACTTTTCTGCTATGTTCTAAATAATTGAGATGCACCTGAATGTGGTCACTTGTTGTTAGGTGGCTCACTTGAATGTAAATTTGCGCTTCAATAAAAACAAACGACAACCCGGCACCAATTTTGGTATAATACAGAGTTATCCGATCTGAGCGGCTGTGATTTTGATGTCGCTTTGGATACAATAAAAAGCACTACAGTGAGTGGTGGAAAATTATCAACTCAAGCGGGCAGTGTCAAACTTATTATGGTCGGTTAACAGTGAAACCACAAATTTATCATGGGGCCTGTCCGAAGACAATCACGATTTTCCGAAGTATCAGTGGCTATTAACGCTATACAAAGTGTACAAATATAATAGCTTTGCATTGACTGGTCAAGAGTCCAAAAAAAGTGTCCAACATATTGTACAGCCTGACCCCTAGTGGACAGAATCGTCTACTGCCGAAGGCCTCATGTTCTGTTCAGTCCCAAATGATCAGAAAGTGTTGTAGAATCTAAATGTTCATTACCTGTAAATCGAGTTATGGGTTTTGTATGACAGTAAATGTTTCACTTTCTTATCTTATTGGTGTTGGTCGAGGATTGTGCTGCAGGCCAGCAGGCTGGGTGACATGAAAACAATCAGACAAAGGCTCATAAAAGGGACTCTGGCTCTATTGCTTGACTCACTTTGAGGTCCGGTGACCAGTTTATATTGCTACTGCTGCTACTTGACTGTAACACTCGTGTCCAAGTAATTGCGGGCCGTCTTGTTAAAGTTAACGATTCCATCGCCGCGACTTGCCTAACAAGATTTGGACGAGGTCCGTTTTGTGGGGCAGAGACAATTGACAACAAATGTAATGTCCAAATGAGTTTTATTTGCTTTTTTTGTAAGATGGGTGGTCACGTAGGCAAACATTTTGAAGAAATGCTAACAGGACATAAAATTCAGTCTTGCAAGTCTGTGGTTCAACTATTGGAGAGGCACTCCAGTTAGTAAAAATGGATGCAGCCATGAAAGAAAACATAACAAAAGAAGCATCTGGTCTTCTACGTAACAAGTCCGAGAACAACACGTTAGGATCAAACTAAACCGGAAGCTTTACACTGTTTTCATCGTGTGCCACATTAAAATGAGGGTTTTCCTCAGAGACCAGTATGGCTAAGAAAAGGGAGCAAACTGCTTGGATTTTTCACATCTGACTGAAATAAGCAGATTTGATGCTAGCAGTACCTTGGCCCAGCTACAAGTGAAGCTAACGGGGCCAAAACCAGAAACGGATGAGCTGTGATGTTCAAAATGTGAGCCCAGGGGCACTTTGACCTCAAGTCCAGTCGACAGTATAAGGAAGAAGAATGTGAAAATGATGGCGCCGTGAGATGACCAAAAAATGGGTGAGTTAATCTTTTTTAAACCTCATTGCACCAATGCAATATTCATCAGAACACCGACGAGTGGCAGCACATGGATCGTAATAGCAAATATATTTTTGGACTTGTTTTCCAAGGTATTTTAATGACGTCACGTGGTATAAGAGAAAAAAAAAAATCTTAGATTTGTACATGATACATTTGTTTAAATGACCACAAATTGCCATGAAACATTTTCCATGTGGAATAATGCCCAAATTTCCAGTTTAAATTCCCATGAAAAGTTAACCAAACTTCCAGAAATGTTCCATTCCTTTGACCATATGGTATTTACACTTGTTCACATTTATAACAGCAAATTGAATTTGATATCAGAAGTCACAAGTATTGACTAAGATTGGCTAAAAATAAATGCTATTAGAAAGCCGTTAAAAGTTCAGAAACATTTCTCTTTAGGCATAGATTTTTTGCTCAAATGAAAATAAATCCATTTTATTGAAAAAGGGTATGACACTATTTAGTGTAAGTCATCCAGCCCCTGGGCCTCGACTTTTGACACGTGTGAACTCGACAAAAACAAATGACACAAACGAAGGGTTCCAATCTTCCTTATTGGCAAACGTGACAGCTTCAACACTGTGGCGTATTATTAGGTTCTTTAGAACTACTCTATATGGCTTACAAGGTAAACAGGTCCGTACAAACTCAAAAACCGGTGCAGCAATTCATTGCCAACAACGACAGCTAATATGTAAACAATGGACATTTGATGTTAACACTACTTACACAAGAGGGAAGGAAACTTGCCAGGGCATGGGTTTAAACAGACAAGCCAACGTAGCATTGAATTCACCTTCTATTTTATACTCTAAAAAAGAAACAAGGCCGTAACATATTCCGCTGGGGGTGTATAAATGCACTTTCACTAACCCCCCCCCCGATCATGAAAAAGGAGTGCAACAAAAGGGCTGATGAGTCTCACAGGCTGTGCAAAATGCGCTCAAAAGCAAAGTGACAGTGTGGCAAGAGTTTCACGTACAGCTGCATTGGAAATTGGGGGGCGGACGTTGCTGTTTTTGTTCTTTCATTCCAACAAGGCACTGAAGTAGAAAAGGCATTGCAGGTTGCATCTTCAGTCTGGTCTCAATATTGGATACTTGGGTAAGAATTCTATAAGAATCACCTGCACACACACACACAACAAAATCATGTTACTTTCATTTAATAGCAGTTCACACTTGTAATAAGTGCACTGTGGTGATGTTGTGTAATAATCAGTTAAAACAAGAGAAGGGATGAACACAACTTACATATTCCGTCATGTTGCTGCTCTCACATTTTCTTTTGCTCAGCTTCCAGTGCAGGCCCAGCTGAACAGAAAAGACCGGATCAATAGACTCATCACGCACACACACGCACACAGTCTGGCATGTGTGAGGTCAAACTGTGGCCAGACATGCTGAAGGGCTTTTTTTATGTCCATGCGCACGCACGCACACAAACACTTGTCAGACAGACACAGACAACCAGACTAGGAAAGATATTGACAAAGATTAAGGGAGTTAGAGAAAAAAGAAAAAAACAAAAACGGAGAAAAAAGGGACAGACTAAGAGACTAACAAAAACTGAGAATGAAACAGTCACAGAAAGAGAGAGAGAAGATGGGGAAAAATGGGGAAAGAAGACCCAATTGGAAAGTGACACAGACAGGGAGAGGAAGTCAAAGAAACACAGTCAGATAGACAGAAGGGGAAAAAACCTGGGAGAGATTAAAAGTTAATGAAAAGAAGACAATCACAGAAACCAACTGAGACGGAAGGACGTTAGCTACCTTGTGGTACAATCGGTTGTTTTCCCATTCTAACAGCTTGTGAATGGACCTTCTTGTCTGTGGTAGGAAGAGAACACAGATGAGTCCTGAACGAAACGTGTCGTTCGGGGCACTTGAGTATTTTGTCTCTTCTCTGACCCTCTTGTTGAGACATATGACGGGCCACAAGCTGCATCCGGCCGTGCAACAGCAGCACAGACACCCGCACAGCAGCCACTTGACGTTGACCGGCACGTTCTTCCTCAGGCAGGCGTTGACGCGACCCACACTGGCTCGGAACTCCTCCGGTGCCACCTGCAACCAAATAAAAACGAGAGCAGCATGGTTTACTTATTGCTTGTGTTTGGGAAGAAGAACTTTAAATAATCGCAAACGCAGTTTTCCTAATCATTCAGCCGTATTTGACATTCATGACATTTGTTTGGAATAAACTGAAGTGTGTAATCTTTTTTGATATTTTGTCGGGAATGGACAGTTAGATGTTTTCTGCGCAGGCGCGATCTTCCAACATTGTCCCTGGCCTCGAAGGACAAGATAAGCAGCAGAAGTGCAGCCTGTGGCAGGCGGCCGGGCGGGCGGGCAAGCTGGCCAGCACCGAGCTGAATGGATGCTGGCCCCGAGTCTGTACGCCATAAAATGGGGTCGTAATCTTTTATGACAGGATGCAAAGGTCTCTTTGCAAACAAGCAAAGAGCTGGGAATAAAGCCCAGCAGGGCCTGATGTGCACCCTTCAATCATCATAATTGTGAGCTCGTCCATCACATGTCGGCCGGCCTCACAATGCCGAATGCCGGAGGTGCGCTTTATTGCCCCGCACTTCCCTCAGCCCCGCACGCGGCCCTGCAGCCTTTTTGTGCTCTTTCGTCTGACCCAGGAAACGGACCCTTTTCTTCTCGCCCTAGCATTATTTCGTCACCTGGAGTCGGACCCCGCGGTCGAGACCGGCCTGCCCACCCCCCCGCTGGCGGCTTACTCATTGACGGGGCCCGTGTGGACGCGACCAATCCGCCAGCAGGAATGTTTGAATGGGGAAGACAAAAGAAGCGCTGTGCCTTTTAATTGTTCATCTGGAAGTGTGTAGAAAGCACAAGAAAAGTTCCAATCTGCAAATGTACCTTTCCCGTGAGAATAGATGGGAACTCGCAATCGAATCTGTTGCTCAGTCCAAACCTGCACACAGGCAAACACATGGAGATGAGAAACATTATGAAGATGTAATCAGTGCCTTCTTTTTGGTCTCCCTTAAATTAAAAAAAAAAAAACAGCAATATATGTACAGATGCACAGGCCACAATTTCCAAAGTGCTCCAGTGTCATGAAAAACAGTCCATTCAATAAATAAATCAATAGATTCAACAAAAAGAAAATGCCTCTGTCAAAGAAAAATATTTTGTGAAAATGGTCATTAAGCCAAATTGAAAAAAATTGATAGTATAATAAAGTCATTAAATAACAAGAATAAGCTAATTATACAATTTAATTAAGCATTAATAAAAATAAAGATCTTAAATTCCGAATACAACAAATAAACAACGGTAAGTTTTGAAAAAAAATCATTACAATTTAAGAAACAGGTCCATTAAAGAAGTTAAACTCAAGTAAAATAAATAAAAATGTCAAGAAGTAAAATAAAACTTGGCAAATCGTTCTTAAATCTTGAATAGGAGGCTTCAACAGCGTTGGCAGGTCGGCGAGTAACAGATGACGTCACAAACGATGTAGGATGCACAAAAGGTGCCAGTTTTAGCTTTAAGTAACCTCCTCAGTCCTCAGTGACGTTTTTCACGCTCGTACGCGACTCATAAGGTCAACGACGTCCAACGTGACGTGTCGTTGAGCTCGTTAGCCAACGTCACGTCGCGTCACCCGCTGTCCTCCTCGGCCGGCTGGACCACACCGAACAACAGCCTCAAGTTATAGGTTGCCATGGAGACGTCAGGTGGTGGAGACGCTCTCTTCGTGTTACAACAACACCCTAAGGGACATTTCTCGTTTACTAAGTGAGCTACTTAGCTACCTAGCGGCTGCACAAGCTACAAGACGCAGAAGTGGCTGCAACAAAACACGACACCATGACGAAACATAAGCAAGGAAAAAAAACGTACACTGTGATGTGTCCGGCGCCACGCATCACAACGGGATCCGCGCAGTATCTGGATAAGCGCTCCTCGATGACGACACGCTCGTCCTCGTCGTCGTCTTCTAACTCGTAAATGGTATCAAAGTCCGCCATGTTGGGACAGCGAGACCTTGACGTCACACGCGGGGACGCGCGCGCACGTCTGGACGTACGAGCGTGAGAGCGAGCACGCACGATGAGAGAAGGTCAGGTCGGAGAGATGCCCGAACATTTTACGTCCAAAAAGGCAATTTTGTACAATGTTGAGATTTGATATCACTATAAAATGACATATATTGATCATATTCCCAAATATAAATAATCTAAAATATATGCAGTGGAGGACATTTATGTTTTTTCATGACTATAGAAAAGCTTTCAAACTACTTGGCATTTTTGAGTGGAAAGACAAGAGGGGCTCTCATAAATAATACCAAGTACTTTGACCCTTTTGACCCAAGCACTCCATTTACAATGATGTATATATCTTGAACACATTTATTATATGAGGCTTGCAAGGTGCAAGTGTTAAGTGGGCCTCATTTGTAAGATGCACCCATATTTCACACCACAAATTTCACTGAGAATAACCCCCATATGTAAACTTTATTGAGTGGTAAATGGGATGTCACTTGGAAAGCACTTTTCTATCTTTGGTACTCAAAGCGCTTCACACTGCAGCAACTGCAGTTTCGTGTCTTGCTCAAGGACACTTTAACATGGTCACAAAATTTGGGGATCAAACCCCCAACCTTGGGGTTGAGAGACGACCACTACCATTGAGCTTTTTCATTCTATCACTGCCCCTCAACTTTCCTTATATTTTATTTTTTGCATTTTTTTAAAACATTTTTTAGACATTCAAAATAATTACTATGCATTTAAAGTTGTTTGTTAAATATGTATGTTTTCTAGCAATTAAACTCACATTTTAAACATGGTGTTAACTTTTTTTTTAATGGATAGACTCCACAAATACTGAAAAAAAGTATTTTATATACACTGTTAAAATTGCCATAGAACACCATTCTATATCATTATCATCCATATATTTTTTTACACTTGAAAATCTAACATGATTATTCCCTGAGTTTTCATTTTATTCACAAACAAAGACATCACATCTCCCCAAAAACATTTAGATCTCATTAAAATTCACAAACAATGTCGTCAAGCCTTAGAAGTTAGAACCCTTGGACCCCTTTCATCTTCCCTCGTCCTCCCCCTCCTCTTCCTGCTAAGTTAATGAAACTATTATATTTCTTAAAAAAAGCCAAGCATTTTGAGTGAAGTGTCCTGCTGCTGCGTGTCGGAGTGCTCCGTTTGGTTCCGCGCGTTTGGCGCCACGTCACTGGCTCACAGTCACTTGCTGTATGTTCCTGATGGACGGCAACGTGCTCATGGCCTGTGCTTGAGGGGGCTGAGGGTGGGGGTGGGAATGCGGGTGAGGATGGGGATGTGGATGGGGATGAGAGTGTGGATGGGGGGCAGGGTACAGGGTGCCGTGGATGTCTGTGGGACTCAGCGAGCCCGGAACTGGCAGGGGGCTGACAGAACCCGGGTCGCTGTGCACGGAGCCCCCACTACCATCCGACTGGCCCATTTTCTTTTTGATCAGCTTGCGCTCCTTTGCACGCCGGTTCTGGAACCAGATCTTCACCTACAGCCAAGATACACACGCATATATCATATTTTTTGTTTGCTTTATTTTGTTGTTGAGTTTTTGTTGTCATTTGTTGTACGTTTTCATTTTAAATGTTTGAAATTGAATTAACTATATTATGTTGTTTTTCACTTTTATTTGATTTTATCTTTTCACTTTATTTTTAAATGTATCTCGTTTTAATTGTATTTAATCCCTAAAGTATGTTTCATCTTTTGTCTTCTTTTATTGATAGTTCTTTTATTCTCCTGTGTATTGTAAAATCCCCCTTTTAAAGCCTTTTTAAAAAAAACTACAAATAAATTATAGTATTAAATGAAGGTCTTGTTGCACGACAGCATTCATTTTTTTAATTCAGAATCTTTTTTTCTACTTTATTCATTATGAAACTTTATTATTATAAATTCACAATAATTAAATAATCTCCATCAATCATATTAATTTTCATCATTTACCTTACATTACAAATGGATCACTCGCAAACTAGTGTATTAACATTTGACTGATTATTTTAATTATAATTAAATAGTAATTAAATTAAAACACCATAATATGTAACGAATGCTACTAATGATTTTTTTTTTTCTTGTTTGTGTGTTGCGTGTTCCACCTGTCTCTCGGACAGGCCGAGGTTGACAGCGAGCTCGGCTTTCCTCCTGATGGTGATGTATCTGTTGAAGTGGAACTCTTTCTCCAGCTCCAGCCGCTGGTGGTCCGTGTACACCACCCGGTACTTTTCCTTTGTCCTTGTCTTCCCTTTGCGGGACACATGGAAAACAAAAGCATGCACTTGCAGTTATCATTGATCTGAGATTTCCAAACACTGTGTGTGACAAATGCTACATTCGAGCAGACTCTGAAATAGTTATTTGAATACTTGGCCGGCTGGATGTCAGCTACAGTTCACGTCGCCCTTGCAATGGGAATATTTGAACGCGGTGCTAGACACAAACGAAAGGGAATTTTCAAACTTCTACGTCGTTATTGAGAGACAAACTAGATGCGAGACTTTGCGAGCTAGCAACAAGCTTGGACTGTCTACTAATGTGGCTAAGCTCGTTTCCTAAATCAATAATCATCGTATCCCATCCACTGTTGCAAATCAGCAACACTTTTGACCAATATCACCGCAAAAGGAAGGAATGAAGGGGAAGTGAAGCTAATTGCTAAGCTAACCTGAGACACTAATAATCGTGAAACACCAAATTTAATTCCATGGTTAATCAAGAACATTTTTAGTGTGCTTAAGTGCTGTTTCTCAAGTGAAACATCCGCCATGGGTTTACAAAATTGTGAAAGACGAAAGCGCGTAGACATGAGCCAGGGCTGGTCGGACCGGAAAGCGACGGCCGGCCTTCGGCATGCCTGGACCGGCCCTATCAGCTGTGAGCATCAAATCCGCATCTCTGCTCTTTGCTCTTCACATACGCAAATGTCCGCTTTGATGTGGACTAGCCAGTCACTCACCAGGATTTCTGAATTCTTGCAGCACGGACACACACGCGCACACACACACACACACGAGAATGGATTTTTCTTACTTTTTCAGGTTGCATACATCTTTTATATTTAGTTTTTATTTAGAGTACAATTTTAAAGTGACTGGAGTGCAGCTGCTACTTCATCTCCTCCTCAACTGCACCAATAAGTTAGTTTGGTCTTCATGCAGGGGATTGTGATAACCATGGGTGGAGTTTGATTCTGTGTTTGGTGAAGTATTTCTATAATTTTAAATCTGAGATTAACCTTTGGTGATAAAAATGAAATCTTTTAAGGGTTCTAACATATGTTATGCATGGGTACCCATAAATATGGAGCCCACTGCAAGTATTACATGTACAAAATAGTCATTTGTAGCCATAGAATACTACATTGTCACTGCAAATTGTATATGTGTACATGAATCAGTGTAGTCCTGAAATAATCATTTGACCACGATTAGCCTGTGACGTTCATGACATGCTCAATTGTGGCAGTTCTGCATTGGAATACAAAACCCACAAGTTACTTTGTGGCCCCTTCTACTGCCAACTGCACAGAATTAGTTTTCAATCATGTTTCATTTTATTAAATTGTCTTTCATGCCAGTGTGAAACGGAACTATGATGTGTTTTATATGGTCAGTCCAATTTTCAACCCAAATTGGAATGTTTTTAACCCAGCATTTTAAAGGTGTGTATATTTGATCAATCACTGTAAAAAATACACTGCAGAATAGTTAGATTATATTTACCACATACCAATATGCCACATGCATGTTTTCATCTGGATTTTTTTAAAATTATGTCAACGAACATTCACCTTTCATTCTACTTTTACTTTAATAGACTTCCACACTTCATACAAACTTTTCTATCTGATTGAATTCTGCTCATGGTGTCAATAAACGGATCTGCATATTTATCCCCCACCCTCTGCCTTGTTGCGCGTGTCTCTCTCTCGTGTAACGTAACGTAAGTAGTGATGACGTCACGCGCACGCTGCTGAGGTGCAGAGCCTGGGCCATGGTCACAATGCTGATTTGACTCATTTTATGAATGGCAAACTTTTGTGTGCGTTCAAGGACCACATTTGGTTCTTAAAACACAAATTATTCGGTGATGAGGATTAAAAGAATCGAAAAATGAAGACAACAAGAAAATGTTTTTTTTTTTATTATTTACAATAAATACTGACAATGGATGTAAGCTATGTAATGGGCTATAGTTCATTTTGAAAAAAACTAATGAATTATATTTGATTAATTTAATTAAAATTAAAATGTATTGTTTAACAGTTTAAAATCCAAAGTATGAGTTGGATATAAACACTTTATTGTAAAATTGTAATTTCCAATGACCCCCCCCTAAGAAATGAATTGTACATAAAACATGAACAACATATGTAAAATTTTAAATGCATTATTTTTATGAAATAATTGATCATTCTACTTTAAAGTGATCAACTATATAACTCCTCCAAACCAATTCTTCATTACACCAAAATCTAAGTCACAAAATCTTCTATACTGATAGAATATTTTTGTTGTATTTCTATTATGTTCACGAAGCTATTTAAACAGCACTTAAATCAGATAAAAAGCATACACAAAATATTGGTAACCAATACTTTATTATCTATACATAAAGATAAATAAACAATTATATTTATCTTCATTTTTATCTTTTTATTTTAATAATAAAAATGTGTTGCTATTTGATATTTAAAATGCAATTACAATTCACACAAATCAACTGCTTTTTCATTAGATAAATATGATAAAATGTTAACTGAATATTTGTTTATCCTTACACAGTAGTTTAGTTACTATTAAATACAATTAAATATATTTGTAGCCATTAAATGCGCAACATAAATTCAAACTGGTTTTCGTTTTGTCATAATTATCAATAAGACGACAATCTTGTTGTTAGCGATGCTGATCGTGCATTCTAATGTAGCTAATGACCAATGGTTGATCTATTTGAACAAGTTTGCATCCTTGGGAGGAAGCACATTTCAATTGGGGCCTTGTGCTGGAAAGGAGCCAAATAGGGCCTGTGGGCCCATTAACAGTGGAAAGAATATTAAGTTTAATATGAGAGTACTAATAAGGCCAAAACATATTTTTGGAAACTAAGCAGAGTGGTCCTAAACATAAAGTACTTTATTGGGAGAAAATATCTCTGAGGACCCAAATATTTCCCATGAATTAAAAGCAGATATGCCTCTTTTCCCAAATTGTGGTGTGAAAATGCACCCTCCGATAAAACAAAAATAAACTTTAGGAACCAAAATATGATCTTTTTTTTTTTTTTTACACAATACAATGAGCCATTCAAATAAGCAAAATGTCACTGGGCTGAACCTAAAGCAGTATTATGGATTCTTGCTCTTTTAATTGTACTTTATGCAATATTTGATAGGGACAAATAACTTTTAGTGACCATATGTGGTTCTTTGTTCTAACATTTATCAACCAAAAATGCAGCATACTTCTTTGGCCCTTAAAGATGCCAAATATACTTTTTGTGACTATGACTTATAAGGAGAACATTTAGGAACCAAAAGTAGTACACTGTCATATTAAGAACGTAATACATGCTGTCAAACAAATGGAAATCCCTATGAGGAACCCAATATGGTATCGTTGCTGCACGAGTGCAAACAAAATATTCCATCCATCCATCCATTTTTATTATTATTATCATTGGCTATCATTGTTAGGAACCAAATATGGTAACCATGACACTATTTAATAAGGGGAAAACGACTTTAGGAACCAAATATGGATCTTTGGAACCAATAGGATTGCAAAATTTAAGGAAGTGTGCAAAAAAAACCCCACGTGTTAATAAACTAAAATGACATGCACGTTAGCACGTTAAAAACTTTAAGCAACCAAATAGGATGCCATGGGCTATTATGGGTGTCATTTACACTCAATTACATATAAAAGATATCACAGTGGGGATCCAAATATGCTCCCATTTAATAAGGAAAAAGAACACCTTTTAGAAACCAAGTATGGTTCTTTGCCATATTCTAAGTGCCAAAAAATAAGTTAAATTGCTCACGTGCCGAGTGTGAAAATAATATGTATCAAGTATAAAATAACGTTAATACGAATTTATTAATGAAATGTATGTTTGTCTGATTGTTTCTGTTTTTTTGTGCGTGTCTCACCTGTGGAGGAAGACTGCGCAGTTTTGCTCATCCACTGGTACGAGTTGCGCCTTTCTCGGTCGGGCGACATGTGCGCGCTCCCGCCGCCGCCGCCGCCGCTGCCACCGCCTCCACCGCCTCCACCGCTCCCGTCGTCCGTGGGCGGTGGCGGCTGCAGGAGCGCGGAGGCGGGCGGCGGGTGCATGTGAGTGTACTCGGCCGAGCAGTAGGACACCTGCGCCGGCGACGAGTTATTGACTGGGGTGGCCAGCGGGTTCGGGGGCACCATGCCGTAGGCGCTCCAGTCCTCCCGGGAGGGTCCGTAAGCCGACGGCCCCCAGCTGCCCGCCGCCTGACCGTGGCCGTGCGAGTCCATATTGGGGACGTGATGGTATCCGCTGAAGTCAGGGTACTGCGGCGAGGACACGAAGTTTTGGGGGGGCAGGCTGATGCTGGAACGCCGCACGGGGCCTTGGTGATACATGCCGCTCTCTTTATCCAGGAGGTATCCAACATACATGGCTTTGGCTCGCGCTTCGTGGAGGAGGTTCGACCTGGAACAAGTCTAAGCCGGGCACATGCTTGAAAGGGGGTGAAAAAAAACTAGAAGGGAATCCTCGTGAAAGTGGTCCAGAATGGGGGTCCCCCCTTCTTTTGTTTGTTGTAGTCCGTGCAGTTTGCTGGTGTTCTCACATGATGTGCTTGCTGCTGCTTGACAAGATGCCACTAAAAGTCTGCAAGCCAGCCAGCCGCCTTGACGTCAACTCCTTTTTACATTTGCATCCAAATGAAAGTGACCCCACCACTCCAGCCACCCCCATCACAGATACACACACCCATGCGAGGGGGCATGTCATCAGGTGAGAGTGGGCCTTCCACAATTCCTTCATTTACATGAGAGGCGCCAACCACAGGCCACAAAGTGAAAAAAAGCGCAAATAATAATAATAATAATAATAATAAACAGTTTGGACTGACCGGGACCATTCCATGAAGACACTTTTATTTTTTGCACGTATTTCTAAATGTTTTTTTGCTTTGAAAATGCCATTCGATACACTCTTGTTAATATGGTAAATTGAATTGATGTATTTTATAAGCTGATTGGGTTTCAAAACATTACATTTTACAGTGATTTGAAATTTATTTTTCAAGTAAGCGTAGTGCGCTCCCCTTTAAAAAAAAATCTTGCGTGACTTCAACGAATATCAGCGTACACTAAAAAATGCACCGTTATACAAATTGATTTTCACTCCTATTGACGTGTTTATTGACAGATATAAAAATCGAATTGATTAAAATGATAGAAAACACTGCGTTTAAGGAAAAAATAATTGCATAAATGTAAATATGAATATGTACGACTATTTGGGGGGAGCAACCCATTTATACGCTATAAGATTTTTTATTTTATTTTTTAAATCACGTCTTTGTTTTTATTCTTCTATTTTAATTGACGTGTTTCTCTAGGTTCTCCAATAAGGAAGCACTTTGCGCGTCTTCACTGTGAAAAGTGTGACGTCAGTCAAATCGACTCAGCAGTTTGTGAGCCGAAACGTTCCCATCTGATAAAACGATAAGTGTCTCCTTAACGGACGAGCTGTGCACGTTTGTTCCACGCTTCCAATATTTGCTCGCATATTCACTTGCAAACGAGGTGCAAAGTATGGGAGAAGACCCCCCCCCCCCCCCGACTCCACAGCGCACCTCCTCTTCCCCCTCCCTTGAACCGTGTGCTGCATTCACACCTCAAGGTCGCACTTCGCAGCTAATTCCGGTTACAAGGATGAAGACACCCCTGCCCCTTTGCCTCCCCCCTTTGTTCCCCTCATGAGAGCGATAGGGTCATCATTGCAAATCCTCCCTTTGCATGTTCAAAATCGGGCATGCAAAACGAGCCACGTGGACTACTTTTAAATGGCTTCAATATCATTTGGAACCGTTTCAAGGGCTCATTCATTTGTCAGGTGACTAATTAGCTCATAAATGTTGACGATGGCTCTTCATTGCCTACAAAATATTTATGAGTGTCTACTGACAGACAACACTTTTCGTCTTCTAATCTTGTCTATGTTTTTTTTTTTTTTTTAACAGAATTGTATTTATTGCGTGTGAGGCGTTTAATTGAAATACGTTAGACTTCTTTGTGGTGTTTTACCATATAGTGTCACGCGAGAACCTGTAAAGTTCACTTGTGCAGACAGGCAAGACACTTAAAAATAACAGCAACACATAGGATGACAATTGTTGTGTTTAAACTTTTTTAGATGTTTGTCTCTTAATAGTCAAGCTTTTGTCAACGCACTGCTGCTCTCTGGTGGAATTTTGAGGCATTAGGTTTCACTTTGCCGGCCATGACATGAGTGGACACAAGAGGGCAGCGTTGCTCCGTGCAGAACTTATAGGACTGTGCTCGACCCCCCCCCCCCGTCCCGACCTGTTAAAAAAAAAATTGTAGAAAGGCATGATAATATGATGCAGTTTGAGGTTTTCTACTAAACAGTGGAACAAAACTGTACTATTCAAACAAAATACACAAAGTCAAATAAAAAACATACAAAACAATTAGATTCAAATGTTTTATTCTGCACATGGGAAAGGTTTCATTGCATTGAAATAAATGCAATTATTTATCCAAGAAACTAAGCGTTTTGTAAAGGTAAGAATTAAAGTCGTTTTCTCTCGAGAATCTTCACCTATGTAAACTCTCAGTGACGTCATTTTTTCCTGTTTTCTGATTGGTTGATCAAGACAATAATTACGTGCAGGTGACTGAACAGAAGTAGGCGAATATCGGATATGCATGAAAATTCATTTTCAAGGTGAAATTTTCAAGGAAAGATGAATTATAAGACTCCCAATCAACAAAAAACGGTGCTGGTCGGCTCGTATAAAATCAAAAAGGACTTTTTGGACAGTGGCATGTGTGAGCGTTATCGCTAGCTTACAAAGACAAGCACGGCACTCTGCTACAGCATCTTTGGTGAGTACCATTTAATATTTTCATTTGATTTAAAAATAATATTGATCAACTGCTGTAGTGTGGTGGTTTGGAGTTGCTAAGAGGTGATGTATTGAGAAGCTAAAAAGCAACAACTTTAAGATTGATATTCATTCTCAAATATGGAAACTGTCTCTGTCTTTGTTTATGCTATCAATAGCTATATAATATTGCAGAATATTATTTTGGGGCATGAAGTGTCTTTAAGAAGTGAATAAGCACTGCAGGTCCAGGTCAGAAACTTGTGGCCTGTTACTGAGAGAAGCAGTTGCTAAAAAGTTTAGAATTGTCTTTTGTTAATTTACCGGAAGTGATTTTACATTCCATGTTAGCATTAAGCTAACGGTCTCAGCTGACATTATATGATTCGGTTGAACAGATTTGTGTTTCTTTATCGGCTTGCTTAATTTGCTTTTGTCGCCTGTGTCAGTTTTACAATTTACTTCAACTGGGCCGTGACAAACGGCTTGAAGCAAGCACACTGCCTCTCTTTTAGAGAACTGTGTAAGCAAGTGTCTTTTTGTTTCCTGAAAGTGACGTTATATGAATATTATCCCTCAACTCCTTTAGTGAGAGTGAGAATAGGCTTCAGGGATTCTTTAAAATGGCTTATATTATGTTTAGATGTGTTTAGAGAGAGGTTAAAGTATTTTTTTTTTCATCCAGGTATCACCTGTGATAAATTTCCCATTCCCTATTGAATTTCCCTCACAGGACAAATCTATCTACTGGTGGAGGAGAATGTGTTTCAAATGAGTAAGAAAAATTCCAACCCCATGCTGTCTCCCACGTGTGGATTGGTGGTGTTGCATAACTTGCGCGGATGTTGTCGAAGCGACTGTAGTGCATCACTGTGGGAAGGCGTGCGAAACAGGAACATCTGCTTCTATTTTTAGATCAACTCGCAACACAACACACATTGCACTCTTGGCGTACCAGACGGGATCTTGCAAACGCTTCGGATTTCGGCTAATTGAGTCCAAGCGCGCCCAAAAATAGATCAGAGAGACGTGCGTGCCGAGGCAGGCTGTACATTGATTCCAACCAGCAGGGCACACTTGTGGAATTGAAACATTCTGAACACTTGGGGGACTTTCATCTACAATTGAGTTGCTCATTTGGTGCTTAAATCCGACAGCTTTGGTCAGGTCATTTTTCGATTTATTTAAAAAAAAGTGTTCAAAATGTCATTTTGTAATTTGCGTCGAGTTGTCAGTGAAAATTCACAAAATTCATGGCCCTTTCCAAATGCAATCTTTGACCCCTGCGCGATCTGATGCACAGAAGATCGGCCATCTTGGATTGCGAGCCACGGCAACTCCACCAAAAAAAAAAAAAAAAAATCTTAATAATGCTGTTGCAATGTTGTGCCCATATGATATGACAAGCAATCATGGTTGTTTCTATTTTTTGATCATTTTTGTTCATAAATCTAATAGTACACAAAGATTCTTATGAGGTGCCCTTGGATCTAATATATTTACATCATCTTTAAAAATACAAGTGTGTTAATGAGGTAAAATTATATGCATAAAACATTTATAGGGTCTTTATCGCTGTTTTTTCACATTTTTGGATGGCCTGGAACGGATTCCTTCAATAAATGGGAGTTGACTACATTTGAAACAAATGTGGAGAATGATTGTGCTTTTCGGATATCCCGCTTTGGACGTTGTCATTGAGAAGTAAATTCAAGCCCAAGACAGGAAAGGCAAAAGGATGCCACTCATCACGGAAAATAACTGTTGCCAACACGAGGCTGTTGTGTTTGTTGCCAAATGAAAAAAAAAACATGACAGTCAACCCCCACCTCGACGCCCCCCCACCCAGCCCTGATCACCTCCTTTCCCCACCAACATCCTTCCTTTGTTTGTATGTGTTGGCATGTTTTGCTGCTCACCTCCCTCCATGTAAACACAGCGAAGAACCCTCAAGGAGACTCGTGTTCCCATCTGACATGCCCAGTAGGCAACCGAGAGATTGCAAGGGCTTATTTCCTACCCGAGCCTTGATAATGCAGCTCGATGCACTATGTCCTCATTAGTAACACAAGTTTGGCATGCAACATTAAGATAATATGGAATAAATAGTGAAGCTTGGCTCCCATAGGAAGCCTCAGGTTTGGCGCCCTTCAGTCGGGACCATCGTGATTAAGAGTTCCTTCCTTTGTACTGCCGACACCTCGCCCGACCGGGAAGCGGCGTCACGGCGTCCGAAGAGCGTCACATTCCTGGCCGTAGGTATGAATGAGTTAAGAATAAAATTTGTGAATCAACAGGAAGGTCACGGGTTCAATGAGATGGAAGCCGAGCTGGGAAATCTTGCAACCTTCGACTTCATTATCTAGGATGTCCTCAGGGATAGAAGTTGGGCAGGGCTGTATGGCCTTAAAATAAAATAGTTTACTTTTCCACACAAAACAAAATATCTGCTAATTATCCGTATTTGAAGGGCACCAATTATTTTTATCCGTTTTGAGTCATTTCACAGGAATGCCGCTTTGGGGGATATTTTTCAAATGATAAAATTGGTTCAGTTGTGTGGATTTATTCTGAATTATATATTTGTAATCGGGATAAGGCGCAAACATGTCTGTGGCCAGTGGAGGTAATTACACAATTTGATAGGATTGCAATCATGGCACGCAATCGGGGTAAGGGTTCATACTTATTGTGCAGTTATGTAAACTTGAAATGTATTAAATGTCACAATTATTGCTTAACTAACATGATAGTGACTTTAGGGGTTGCACAATTAGTTAAACATTCCAAATTCGACCCAACCATCCAGAAAACGTTTGGTTGTTTTAATGCTAAGTTAATTTAAGCAATCGTATAATTTGTTGACTGGCAATCCTCGGAAAACTATATTAGTCATTTTCCACTGATGTAAGTTCTGTGTCAAGTACGTTGAAAAACACGACAATACATTTTTTTCATTAAAATATTATTTTTATTAAAGTACATAAGGGGAAGCAAATGGTAAAACTGTTGATTAACTCATTCGTCGTGGAATTTTGTATGACTATACCAATATGTAATTTTTTTCTTGATGATTTTTGCTGGATTCATTTCAGAACTCAGCTCATTTGTTGACCGGTGTTCCCACGGACAGCTATAGTTGCAAATTATAAATCCTTTCACAGATGAGATGTCCATTTTAAAAATCAAATATGCAATAATGTAATTAAGTATGTCTTAAAATAAAAAAAAAAACTGCTAAAAAGCATTGAAAGTATAAATATATAGATCTTTATTTATTTGCTTGATATGCTCAGCAACAGTGTTGGGAAACATAATAAAACTTGTTACACTACACAAATGAAGGCGAATGACAAACAAAGTACATGTTTTTTTAACTGTTGCAGGTTACATAGGTGTTAAAAATAAAAAATAAAAATATTCCAGATAAGCTGCATCGACATTGACATTTTGGTCAACTGGAATATTCCAACATAGTAGGTTGAATGAACATGGCTAATGGAGTTAGCTGTTAATTGTACGACTTGTGAGTTACAATACTGTTAAATAAAATATACAATTAGAATATGAAAATATAAAGTATCAGTGCATCATCATTTCCTCGGCACATAACAATTCATCACTTTTAGATCTCTCTTGTCGGTTGTGCTATGGTGGCCATGAAACAGTACACAATTGCTCCACGGTGCTTTTATTCAACCCTTACTTACTGTTTACTTTCCTTATGACATTCTCAATACAAATAAATGAAAAACAATGAAAGATAGCCGCCCTGCAAGCGTTCACTAACATGACAGCAACGATGAGGAGGAAACCCGCTGAATCCTGTTGGTCAATACAGTCAGCTTTGCTTGAACATCACTCCACACACGCTCAAGTTCAGAGTCGACAGTGTTTACAAGTGAAATAAATACCTACTTTGTGTTTGAAAAGAAATAACATAAGCTCCCTATAACATTTTAATCATGCTTCTATCTTGTTGACTTATGGGTTCCTTCGGTTTACAATTCAAACAAAACTTGGATTCATTAGTGACAACCTGAGCAATTGGATATTTTGGTAAATATGTGTAACACCTTTAAACATGAGACATTTACATTACTACTTTAAAGCCAAAACCTAAGCAGAGCTGCAATAAAACATTCAAAAAAACTTTTAGCTTTTTGCATATGATTAGTTGTCTGTAAAGGGGAGGATGACAATGAATTCAGAGCATGGAACATTTTACTCAAAAGGTAAGCAGTGATGGAAAAGTTAACTTTTGGATGACCTGCATACAAATAGTTGAGTTGGCACCTTTGGCAGTCTTTGTACAGACACATTAAAGTCAACAGGTAAGCTGGTCTGTGATCAAAATGGACTTTTGAATGAAATACGCTGAGGCTTGCATACTTGCAGTTTGGCATCTGGGATTATAGTCAAATGTTTTTGTGGCAAACGAACTATGTTGAAGCTAAGTGAAGAGTTCACAGCTTTGTTGTTAGTGGCAAGAGAAATCAATTCTCATGGCGTTAGGAGCATTATTAAGACACTTGTGAACTGTTGTGAATTGTGGGGCAAACAAAAGCATCATGGTCTCCTTTTCAAAACCTTTCATTTTTGACATGAGCTTAACATGAGGTGTGTCTCTTCCTCTTGCGTGTCGCTTGCTGGACCTTGTGGAGCTGTTTCACAGTAGAAAAGCCTGATATGGAGCCGGGTGAAATACCTGAGCCACATTTCACAAACGCCCGAGCCCCCCCGCAAAGTCAGCCCGGCTCGCCCATCGTTCTATTCACAGTTCACAGTTTGGCCGATGTTCTTGAGGCAAAAGCTTACACGGGCGGTGTGGAGTAGCGCACCACGTAGTTATAATCAGGTGGTGGGCTGTGACATTCCAGGTCGGCGTCCAACGCCGAGTCGTCTAGATTGAGGTCCAGAGGAGGAACGTTTGCCGGGTACCTGTCCTTGTCAGGCTCGCTTAGGACCGACTCTTTGCTCTTGCTCATCGCTTTCATACTGCAAACAACATGTCACATGTTACGCTCACGTGTGTGTGTGTGTGTTTGGTTGTGCGTTTGTGCGTGCACGTACGCCAGAGCCATAATGCTGAGCGGTCGTCCGGCCAGGGACTCCAGCTTCTTCAGAGTGTTCATGTTGTCGGACGAGAGGCCCATCCCGCTGTCACACTGCATGCCCTGATCAAAACACATATACACACGCAATATTATTTCACCCAAGGTTTGAAAGATGTTAAACGAGTTCTTCTTGTATTGATTCCTCAAAATAAAATCGTAAATCCACACGACTTTTGGCTAGTTTGTCCGTCCGTCCGTCCGTCCGTCCGTCCGTCCGTCCGTCCGTCCGTCCGTCCGTCCGTCCGTCCGTCCGTCCGTCCGTCCATCCATCCATCCATCCATCCATCCATCCACGTCCTGCTCACCTGGTGAACGTAATCGTTGTCGCCATCCACAGTGACCTCGTCAAAGGTTTTGACGCTGGCCGGTCTGATTTTGATGTTCCTGACGCACAGAAAGATTTCCAGGAAAGGCCGTCTCAGTGTTTGCATATGTGGGAGCCAAGCGGCAATAAAACTGCTGGAACTTAATGACTAAGAGCAACAACGTGTGGAATCTTCGCCATCCCGGCCGCCAAGCGGTTATAAGACCATCGGAATAATTCAGCTTTGGGTTCCATCTGTCATTGCCGCTTTTCATCACGTCGTCAGTAAAACATACTTTGAACATATGCAAAGGCCCGAGAGTTACAAGAAATATTACATGGACTATACATAAATCTATATAATTGCTGTATATAGTTCGGGGGGAGAATGTCTGTCAGGACTCTAGAGAGAAAAAAGAAAAACTCCTTTCTCTGCATATGTTGGCTCAGCACAATGTTCTCCTGGAGATGAATATGAAGCACTCACAGAACACCATGCTAAAGTATCTGTTTGCATAAGTTTGATATTATAAATGTCAAGGAAGACAATGCTGGATTGTCTCCTCGTTACATTTGTGAGAATTCAAATGGAAGAAAACAATTTGCATTTGATTGAATTTTTGTAATTGCTTGACTCTCATTAATAGTCCCGCTCTTGACCCTGCTTACCAAGTGCCGCTCGAGTCGCGCTGCGAAACAGGCCGGGTGGGCGTTTCTTCGATCATCTTGTCGCCGTCAAGGTCTCCGACTTTGGCCAGCAGGGTGGTGTTGATGGGTATGTAGTGTTTCCCTCCCTAAATCGGTCACATACACACACACAAAAAAAAAGCAACCCCATCTGAGACCCGTATTCATAAGCGATGCGCTGATGCAAACACACACGCCGTGTGGAGAGCAGCCAAAAAAAAAAAAAAGCCCGGTCATAGCTAGTAAATCAAACACCGCTGACATTCACAAAGACTCCGGAAGGATTTCCAGCATCTCATATTCAACAAAAAACGGAACACCAGCATATTTTGTGACCCCAATGAAGAAGCACAACGTCAAACTTGGACTTGGCCTATTTTCGTTTAAAAACCCTGATAATAAAAACAGTTTCCCTAATAAATAAACTTTTTCTGTCAGTATTTTGTTGGATTGACAAATGTGTTTGTTTTTAAGTATTCAGAAAATTCTCTGCTGTCATGCTGTTGGAATTTCTTGGTTTTCCACTGAAGCGCTAATAAAAGGCTGATGGTGTCACGCTCATGCGCGCCAAGTGTTTGTACGCGATGAGTGTGACTTCCTCTTGTCGGCTACTGTGAGCCGACTTCGCTTCAAGCCACAGGACAAGGAGAGGCCATGACCACTTCCTGCAATTTGCTTTTGTGACGCCAAAATGGCGAGGCCGTGTCATGTCACTCCGCACTCGCTTTGGGATTTCTTTGGAAAATAATTTAAAACCAATTTCAAAATTTGAAAGTAAGTTTATACATTTTGATATAAATAAGAAAAAAAAAACCAGCAAAAATCTGAAATGACATTAAATGTCTGTTAAATGCAAATTATAATGAAAACTAAATTATTGTAAACATTATAGTTTTGAATTATGTATGGTCAAATTTGTACAGTGCAAATAATGTCAAACCTAATGTGCTATAAAAAGACGTTTGAATCATGTCAAACCTAATGTGCTATTAAAACATCTTTGAATCAGTCACAAATGTTTGAGCACATAAAACAAAATTTTATAAATTCCTCTTGACTGATTTTAACAAAATTAAAATAAAACCCAAAAATTAACATTTCTAAATTTACACGTGTAATTAATAAAAAATCTTAAACAGAACATTAAATGTAAAAATAACATACAAATTATAATAAAAATGACAACCTTTATTTTAAAAAGTAAAACAAAAATAAATTTAGTCAGTGACTTAAGTAATTAAAAGTACCACATTGTGTCCCCACACAATCTGTCACATTTGCCTTTGTGTGTTTATTTATATTGATTAGTGTATCACCAGCACAGCTATTCAGCCCAGTGCCATAAAACAAAAAAAAATTCCAAACTGATTATTGTCTGAAATGAAAATTGGGTTATGTTTAGTCCCCGTAAAGTGGGTCCTTCAGCTTTGTTTGGGCGTGTCATGTGTTGTTCTTATGTACCTGCTGCACGCTGGCCTGAAGCAAGTCTCCCAACTGTTCAACCAGCTCGGTGAAGGTGGGCCGCTCCTGTGCTTCCCCCTTCCAGCACTCCAACATGGTCTGATATCTACAGGATACGGACACACACACATTCTTTGTAAAAACATACATTAGGCTTGAGGTAATGTAACATGGGACTTCACAGTGCCAAAATATTTAGGATGTTCAAGTGCACAAATGTCAGGCTGTGTTTAGTCAGAGAGGCGCAACATCTGGTGCACCTCTAAGTAACCAAGTACAAATACTTGAGGACAGTTTTTCATGTTGCCAGCTGTAGATGTTTTTTTTTTTTTTTTTTGCTTTAATGGGACAAACAGGCAAATGCACAACACAAAATAAATGGAGATGGAGAAGACGCAACGTAATAAACGGACAATTAAAGATAGGGGCGGAGTTCCTCATATCACTCACATGGCCACGCCACTTAAAGCTGCATTTCAACACTAAGCTACGACTTCAAGGTTCTTTTATTGACCTATAAAACACCGCATGGCTTAGACCTAGTTGTGACTTACGTTCCGTCCCGTAACCTCCGCTCGCAAAACGCTAGTCTTTTAGTAACCTCTAGGGCCAAAAAGAAGTCCGTAGTGTCTAGAGCATTTTCTATTCGGGCTTCAGAGCTTTGGAATGCCCTACCGATAGATATCAGAACTTCTACCTCAGTAGAAACATTTAATTAAAGACACTTTTTTTTTTTTATGCCATGGCCTTTAATTAACTTGTGGTGGCCGATTCGGCTGGAGTTTGTGTTCACTAGGTGACACCCAAACTGATAATGGCTGTCTGGATTTCTCGTCGACCATTCGGGATGAGGGATTTGCGGCGGATGACCACCTTTTTTTTGAATATGTCTAACATTGGTGGTTTGAGGGGGCTGAAGCACATTAGTGGCACAAAGCATATATTTTTTTAACTTTTGGACATTTCACCTTTTAATGCTTAAAGAGGTTAAGTCAGTATTTTTGTTTTTTCAACACAAAAATGTGTACTTCTACTTAAGTAGATAGTAGGGATGGGCTCAACCTTTCTGTCACCTTGAAACTGAATCTCCAATTATTTATTTTTGAAGTGCTCTGAGCTTTGGCGCCGTATGTCATGGTCTCGAGTCATGGGTGTGAGAAGCACATGGTTCCTGACGGCTCCGTGACGAGCCGTCAGCGTCGGGGGCCATGTGGGAAGACTCACAAAGTCCTTGTGTACGGTTTGCTCCTTTCATGAAGGAATTTGGAGAGAAAAAAAGACCCCCCCTCCCCTTCCCGAGCAACCTCCGTTTAAGTGATCATCCGAGCCTCCGTTTGTGATCGGTATAGGTGACGGATCGTAATTGTGGTAAAAGTGCTCACACATACTTGTGTGCAAAAATAAAAAGACTGGCGCTCTGGTGACAATGTGTTCACATAGCTTTGCTAAATGGTAAATGATAGATTGCTGAAAAAAGAAACCTCCATTTTTTGCTATGCACTGCAATAATCACTGAATACCTAAATGTTTGCTTGCCAGAATTTTACATCAGGGCAATTTGTTGTAAATTAGAAGGCCAATGATGTAATATGATGACACTAGATACGTTGTACATTTAGAATTTTCACAATCATGGCGGCCCACTGATGTGACCCACGACAATAATTAGTTTGATGCCCCTCGATGAATAAGGGAATCCTTATTTTACGATGAGAAATATCTTGCTTCAATGACGTTCCACTCGTACCTCTTTTTTGTGCTTCATTAAGATCTCAACCACTGTTAACTTCGCCACTCCTTAATTCCAACTGTTTGACTTCATCCGCTGAGGGTGAAAAAAATAACGAGGCAATTTTGACAATGTGAGGAAGTAGAAATGTTGGCAGTAAAATTGATGACAAATCTTAAGTATTTTTTTTTTGATGACTGTTGCACCTCTCTCATTTCCTTTTGGTTCATAATGACTCAGTGTTAATCTGAAAACCAGATGTTGCGATATTGCAACTTCCTCCTCCTCCTGTGATACACTTGCTTTCGAAGGGGATTTTTCGACATTCTCGCCTTAACAGGTGGGATGTCAAACTCTAATGCAGACCACACAAAGAGGGAAGTTTTGACCCGCCGCCGCAAACATATTTCCTGCGTGGAACACAACGATGAACAAAAGTGTCTCCGCTACGTACGGTGGTTGCATAGTCCATCAATCTTTGTGTTCTCCGAAGAAAACTTGTTTTTGATGCGCTATCAAAGCATCTACACGTAGCGGAAACTTTGATTGAAAATGAAAAGCTGATGTGCTGATGCAGACCGGCTGGTGCCGAATTTCTCCTCGCGCGTTCCCTCTTGATCTATGTGAGACCTGCAAGATGAAACCTGCTGATATCTTGATGAATGCGGTTCAAGTGCTAGAGGTTAATTCCGCTGCGTGTGTTTGTAGCCGTTCTCTGACAGCTTGAGCCGCAACCTCTTGCGACGTGGAAATAAAAAAAGAACCAACTGGGGCTGCCCTGAGTTATCCTAACTGTGATCTGCTAAATTGATAAATAATGGCGGCATGGTGCGGCTTTTTACAGCAGGAAGACAACAACATTAGCCTCCATGTTCCAAACTCACCCGCAAGCAAACAAATCCCAAATTTTTCCAAAGATGTCACCTTCTGTAGTCATAAAAAACCTTCCGTAATTTACAGCAAGACTTGAAATATTTCCTTTTCACTCCGTTTTCAAATTTGATTTCAAGCAAAATAGGCTATCGCCATTTCTTGGAATTTCGACAAAATTGTTAAACCTCTCCCAAAAAATCGGAGTTCCTGTGTTAAGAGGTTAAAGTCACTTAACTGTGTACCTCGCGGTATGGTACGGCAACCAAAATGAACACTCACATTTCAGAAGAAGAGTATTCCGGGGCTCTCATCCTGGTGCCTTCTTTGAGTCTGCAGCAAAACTCCTCGTCGATTTGTACACCGGGGTACGGCGACGCGCCTACGTCAGCCGACGGCAACACAAAATACAATATGATGTCATGGAAAATCATTTATTCAATATTGTAATCAGGCATCAGTCGACTTTTAGTTCTAGTAAGAAATCCAAGGCTCTAGTAGGATGTGGAATGAATGCTTGAACAGCTTTCATCGTTTACTCATGACATGATGATAGAGGTTGGAAGCAGAGCCAGAATTTTCTGTCAATAAAATTTGATGTGGCAGTCAAGTGAAATAATTGCCACTTTTGGCACAGAAACATTTACAGTAGTTACACTCTACAGTCAATAAATGTAAAATGCATCAAGTTTACTCTTGAGTTGTGTTTTCCCTCACAAGTATCATCAATCAAAAGTAGCACTAGCAATTGATTTTCTTCCAAAATGCTAAGGCAAGAACTATATGTTCGAGCCCAGGTCCAGCAGTGAAACGTTTTCAGTCAAATAAATAAATGGCGGTCTTTTGGAACATCTCCAGATCAATCCTCTGAGATATGTAACGTGTTATACTAGCTTTTTAAATGCATTAGACTGAAAGTGGTCCAAAGTCACCATCTCAACATTTTACACGAACCTGTCGCACAAGTTTAGATCCCTGGTGATAATGGGGAAAAAAAAGAAACGTTTGTGGGGCACTTAGAAATTATTTTAGAAATCAATGTTTTTGTACATTTGAAAAACAACAGCCCAAATCTGAATTAGAACGTGACCCACTTTTCACACATGTTCACTCAAAAGTCGTCGTTGCAATTAATTTGCTTAATGAAAACGAGCTGTCATCCATTAGCTTTTTTTGTACAGGCCTAAATGACACAAACGCAAAGTCGGTCCTATTCTATTGTTGTTTTTCAGATTTATTTGTCAGGCTAACGCTAGCCAGATGTTTTATACTTTCTGTGAGGTTTTCTCGGCATCCCATGGTGACATTTTAACGTGCGTAAAGTCCTCGCTGCGGTTTAACAGCAAGTGGCGGCTCATTTTGCATTGGCATCATGATGGGGTTGCCTGGCAACGGCGTTTGGCAAGCACAATCAGAAGCACTGCTACATTTGCAACTTCCATTTGAATATTTGTTGAGTAAAATGGAGCTAATTTACAGTCTTTATTTTGTAGGCTGTATGTGTTGTCATGTCAATGAAAACTATTCACTGTTTCCTTAACCAATCACATTCCAAATTGGGATCGCTGGCCCTTCAATCACAAACAGCTTTGCGCAAAGTCCGATATTTTACGGAAGCCACCAAAATTGTGACTACAATCAACCAATTGTCAGGTTACCTACCCAAGGAGAAGATCTCCCACATGAGGACACCAAAGGACCACACGTCACTCTGAGTGGTGTAGATCTTGTCAAAAATGGCCTCGGGAGCCATCCACTTGAGCGGCAGCCGGGCCTGGCGAACGGGGAAATTAAGATTCCGATTCATTCACTATATTATTGAAATGTCAATATATTGCATTACAAATTATTTGGTGATCTAAACGGGTGGATGTGGCCGATACCAAATGCACTAGTGACTCACATCTCCTTTGCGCACATAGTCGGGGTCCTTGTAGATGTCTCTGGCCAGCCCAAAATCACAAATCTTCACCACGTTGTTCTCGGAGAGAAGGATGTTTCGAGCAGCCAGATCCCGATGGATGCACTAAGCGGCAAAGAGAAAAAGTTTGGAGACAATTAAGCAATTCAACTTGAAAGCGCCATCAGTGATTTGGAATACCTTGCGAGAGGCCAAAAACTCCATGCCCTTTGCAACTTGGAAGCTGTAGCAAATCAAATCTTCTAAAGTCAAAACTCGCTTGTATAAATCCTCAGATTCTGCAAAACAAATGAGAAGAGGAAATAGTCATCCAGTGAAAGACAATTTGCCGTCTGTCATGTATTGCAATGAAACCAATTATTCCTATCTGGGAAATATTATCCAAATATTTATGTTTTGGCAGTGCCTGTCCTCCTCAGGACTCCATTTATAAACGGGAAGAATAATTCACAATGGCTCAGGTGAAGTATGCGCTCAGGGTTGGAGGGTGAAGGTCGGGGGTCCGGAGAGCCACTCAAAAGGAGTCCCACCTGGGTAAACAGCTAATCGGACCAAAATAACACCTTCGGAACAACATGTCTGACGTGCTCAGCCGAGAGAGAGGGAGAGAGAGAGTCAGAACAGAAAACAAAGTCGCCTCCAGACCCAGTGGGGTGACGGCGGCTGCCTGCTGGACTGATTGTACCACCGAACAGGAGGAGGAAACATCCCATCGGACAGAGAGCGCCGAACAATCTGAGGGGGAGTGCTTGTGCCTCAGTGGGAGGGCTGCAAAAGCGGCGTGGGAGGAAGCTGAAGTTGGGGGTCAAGGGTGAGGGGGGGGATATGTTTTGCTGGACGCTGTAAAAAGCTTTGCTCTGACTAACCAATCAGTGCACAGAAATACTGACATCACTCTATTTTAACCAACTAGACTTTCAGTTTGGCTTCTTTTTTGACGTTTAAATTCCAGCAGTCAAATTGAGATATCAACAGAGAGGCTCAAATTCGATTGGAAAACCAAAAATGAACATGCTTATGAATAAAACGTAGTAGATTGTTGAGGGAAATGAAGACAATTGCTTGGTACAAATATTACAAATTTGGCTGTGAATGTAGGTCAGTGTTTAGTAGCAGCAGCAGGAAGGTGGAGGCTACACAGGAAGACCAAACAGAAACAGAAGAGTGGACATGGGGAGCAGCCTCTACCTTCTTCCTCTTCTTCGGAATCACAGTAGCTTTTATCTTCAATGAAACCGGAGCTGGCCGAGCTTCCCGTGCTGGCCACGCTCTCCAGACGGCGTTTCATCAATTCGCTCAGCTCGCTCGCCGTCCCCGACGACACCTTGCCGTCCTGACTCTGAAGGCAAAAGGCACGCCGTGCTGAAGGAGACGCTACCGCTTAATCTGTGAAGTCTTGTGCAAGAAAGCTGGAGACTCACCTTGTAAACCACAAAGTCATCTCTCTTGCTTCTTAAATAGTTGGACAAATTGCCGTATTTGCAGAACTCCACGATCATCATCAAGGGCCCTGTTTGCACAATGAAGCAGTCAACCAACACCTACGCTAATTTCCCTTAGCCTGTCCATGTCGTTTCACTTATGATGTTAGGATTAAGCTAGCTGACAACTTGGGAGGTGGTTAGAGGTGTACTCATTTTTGCTGTCTGGACATTAATGACTTCAAGCTGAGTTGTTTTGAGGGCATAGTACATTTGGCCGTTATGAGTGGCCACCTTGGTGTAATGTCAAAGAGCAATGGCAGAGGCTGACCTCCAGGCTTGGTGCAAGCGCCCAGCAGGTTGACCACATTGAGGTGGTGGCCGATGTGAATCAGGATCTTGAGCTCCGACATCAGGGCTTTGCGTTCGTTGGACGTCGCGCCGCCTGGGGGAAGGCAGGTTCAACAATTCTATTGTTTCTGCTCCTTTCAATAAAGTTTTACATAATATGGAATGGATAGAAAGACCTCATCATTTGTTACAAGTGGCGTCCTTTTGTTACATAGTTGTGCTACTATTGCGGCATTGTAGTTTTGCTTTAAGGTTTGAAGTTATGGGAAGAAAATACTATCAAGCCAAAGTCATATTACTAGTTTGCTGAATTGTTGTTCTTGAGAGGACAAAGAGTCCACAAGAACACGGACTATGAAAAATAACTTCTTAAATGGCTTTCAGTCTGTTTCAGATGTATAGTAGTGAAGTCGTCATCTGATTCAAAACACAAGACGTTATCGTTTTCGGAACACCGGCTGAGTTTGGAATTTAATATCGCGCGTTCATTAAACATAATGCCAAAAGGCGGATAAGCTTGGTGGAGTGAGGATTTTGACTTTTGGAGTGTTTTATATCGCTTGGTCTTCCCAGAAGTTTATGAGCCTCGCAGTTCTCACTCGTGCGCCAAATCGAGTCAATCTGCTGGTTTCAATTAAAGTTGACCTACGAGTCAATTTAAAAAGCCAGCGAGAGCGCCTTTTATTTCTGCAACGTGATTAATTCCACAACAGCCGCTACATTTGTCACGCAGGCCTGTTTATTAAATTTCTTATCTTTGCTGATGAATGACGTGCTCATCTCACAATAGCGACGATTAATGCAAAGGGTCTTCTCTAAATTTAAACGGTGGTGCATATAAATTTAAAATTTGACATTTTGTGGACTAATAAAAACACTTTGGGCTCAAAATGATGTCACATTTTAGTGAAATATGTAAAAACTGCAAAAGTGTAAAACTCCCGTTTATTCAAGATTTTATTGTTGATTTTTTTTTTTTTGTGTTATCTTTTCAGTCGCGGTTAGTGGTCAGTCTCTGTCATCCGAATCTAGGGCTCGCTATTTATTTGGACACCAGGAACCCTCGATGGAATTGTTTTCCAAAGAGCCGCTCATGATATTAATGCCAAGTGAAGAAAATTACTTTATGTACGCCTCAATGCTGGTTAAAGAAATTGTGATGATATAATTTCAAATGTTTCGAAACCCGATTTGAGAGTCGCAATATAAAATCTCTTCATGAATGACAAATATTCCGAACCAGACTTGGTAAAAACTCCAATTTGTTTTGAAGTGTACGACAGAACCCCACCTAGATCCTAACGGTCCACCCATGTGAGGTTAATGCGAGCCGAGCCCCCGAGTTGAACCTGAGGGGCCATCGGGGTTCGTGTGTTATGTGAACAAGAATTCCTAGCAACACTCTGCAGTATTTCCCCACCCGTGGCGTCCTATTAAGACAAATGAATGAAAATGTCCAAACCTTTCAGCATCTTGACTGCAACAGTCTTGCAGGTGGAAAGTTTGTCAATCCCAAAGGCGGAAGCCTCCACCACTTTTCCAAAAGCGCCATGGCCGAGAGTTTTGCCTGGAAAAGGCAGAAGGGTTAGATGTTCACATGAAGTGATGTTGAATGATAAAAATGTTTTCAAAATTTCACTCACCTAATCTTAAACGGTCGCGAGGAAACTCCCATTTGCTGCTGTCGTACTGGAGGAGATCGTTCTGTTCATCCAGAGGACACTCGTCGGGGTCAATGATGATGGATGGACCCATTTTGTAGTGTGCGGGCTGTTGCTGTGTGAGACGGAGTGAACGACAATGTTATGTTGGCATAAAAAAAATATTTATACTTTGTTGAACTCTGCCAATGTTTCTCAAACATGTGCTACTCACTTCTGAGGTCCTTGAAAGAACAACACAGTTGTATTGAACTTTTTGGTACAGTTGCCAAAGTATTTCTTTTTGTGAACACTGCCCAGCGACAGACAACCTAAATGCTAGCATTAGCCTACTGGGAAACTTGACTGCAGTGCTTGCTTAGAAAAGATATTATAAATATTGTGAGGGGATTTATTTTTTTACCTGTGATGTATGGTTGTATTAACAAGTCTTCTGCCGTTGACCTCTTTTAATCAATCAGAATGTTTGTGGCACAAGTAAACTACCTCGGCTAAAGAAAATTACAAATATGTCATGTATACATCAGGTGGGACTGGGGTGTGAAGCATTTAAAGAAACCGCACCAAAACGGTTTGCTCTGAGCCGCTCTTCGAACAAGTATCAAAACCACCATTATAAAAATCACACCACCAAACAAAAATGTCACAAAAAGTTGTAGCTCTGCAGCATCTTACCTTTCTCAGCTTGCGGATGAAGAGGATGAGCATGAGCCAAAGGAAGGTGGCGACGGCTCCAGTGCACACCAGAATTATAACCTCCACGTTCGGCCTCCCTTCCTCCCCTGTAGAGAGCGAGCGAGACAACAATTCAGCCACTGACAACGTGAGTGGGCAAACTTCATATTTTTCCTTGTGAAAATATTCATAATGATTCATTACTGGGTCAACATCACAGAAAAGGTTGGGTGTCAACTAGTACTTCCATTTTAGGACATATCAATAGATTTGACTGCTTGGAATAAGACAATATTTTTTTGCAGTTTTTTCTCTTGTACTGTATTTGATTTAGGAATTTTAGGAAAATTATTTTTCGCAAGCAAGGATCCATTAGATGTAATCTATACCATTCATGATATATGGCAAGGATGTAACCCCCAGATTTTATTCCGGCAATAAAACTTTCAGTATTTCTTCTGTGAAATGAAAAATGGAGTCAGCTTTTTTTCATTGCCAGTGGCTCAAGTCATCAGTGCAAAAAGACAAACAATAGCTTCAAACGAACGACACTTGGATGACGCGTAATTTAAGATACACATCGGTTACTGTAAACATCATGTGGACAGTTGTGAAACAAGACGAAGGCCCCCCCTTTTCACTTTTCATGAATAAATAATCACAAGTGCCCTTGCAGCCGTCGAGCTGTCAAATTCTCAATGCCGTCATTAGTAGAACTCTAAACACTTTCCACAGGTCACGTAAATCTTACCGAGCACGGTGACCGAAGCGCTGGTCTTGCTGACACCTTCGCTGTTACTGGCCACGCACTCGTAGAGACCCTCGTCGTCCTTCTTCACCCTCTCGATGATGAGCGTGCCGTCCCTCCTCAAAGAGATTCCTGCAAGCAGGCGGCAAATGTGTTAGCAGAACTGCTTATTAAAAAAGAAACCGGTGTTAAGTCCTTTTCATCAGGTGCTTGAGCTTGTAAAAGCGTGGTGGCTAATAACAAATGCTTGACTTTTGTAATGGCATATTTTCATACCATTATCAAATGTGAATAGGGGTTTATCATATGTGGTGACTTGTTGTTAGGCAGAATTTACAGGGCTGGATCCTAACTGCCCCATAACCAATAAAATAAAATAAAACTGTCACGCCAGACATTTCGCCTGGTTCAATGACAAATTACGGAATAAATAATTTTGCAATTAAATGAATGCTTTGTTTTAAGTATCAAAAAGGTTTTAGGACCAAATTGTGTACAAATGAGTACGCCGTCACTAAGTCAATATTGGTGCTGTTCACATGGTACTGTACATAGCATGTCTAAAAAAAATGGCAATTTAATATAGTAACAAGGTAGCATGACATAATTTACCTGGGCCTTCCTCAAGTAGAACGCTATTTTTGTACCACGTGATGTTGGGCTGAGGGACCCCCTGCGCCAGGCAGGTCAGCATCAGAGTGTTGCTGCTGTTCACGTCCCGATCGGTGAGATTCTGACTTAGCCACGGCTGCGTTCTCGCTGAATGACGCAAAAACACACTTTGAATTACAAAACTGCACGACTATTCTATGACTGTTACTCCTTTAAAATATTTGGATGACGGACATGGACAAAAAAGTAGGATCGGGAGTGAATATCCAAAGGCTTTCGTACTACTTACCGATGACATTCAAAGTAGCCGACTTGACTTCCATCTTATTTTGCATCTTGAAGGCTCGACACTTGTAACCCGTCACACTTTTTTTGCTGACGTTTCGCAAACTGAGAGAAATGGCGATTGAGTAGCGGTCAAGCTTCAGACGAGATACGTTTGAGATGACGTTTCGATTCCGGGAATCCAGCCACTGCAGGTCCGTGTAGAGATAACGGGAAGCCCGACAGCTCAAAGTGATGTCGTCCCTCTCCAAAGCCGACTGAGGCTGGATGGAAATGGCTTGGTGATCTGGGTGGGGCAAAGAAGGATGATGGTTTGGTTTGGTTGAACATTTTAAAATTTCTCTTTCAATTTCACAGTTATCTTAATCTGGGAGTGACAAAAACTTGAAGCAAGCACGCTGTAGCTCTTCTTTGAAGAACAGTCGTGTGTAAAAGTCTTTTTTTTTTGTGCCCTCAAACAGATATCATCTTTCAGATCAGAAGAGCAGCTGTAAACGGGGGTTTTCTGTATTAGCAATGCCATGTCAGCATTTTTTGGTCGGTCCGAATCAAACCTTTTCCAGCCAAATTCAACTAGCACAACACATTTGTCTCAATCTGCACACATCATTCCATTCATACATTTGAAAATCAGCATCCCTGCTGAGTAAGGATGCATTTTATATTATTTTTTGGGCATGTTATAAGAATATTTATTATAAATACATTCATCCGGATGTTCGTGGCCCAGCTGTGTATTGTTGTATTCAATTTTGTATCATTTGGATGCCTTTTTGAAAAACTATAAAATGATAGTGGTGGTCATAAAAGGCGCATAAGGCCCAGGTACTAAATTGCCATCCCGGCCAATGTTGAAGAGGCAGAGCAGGGACAGGAATGTCAAATGTGAGTTATTTCCTGTTTCATCACCGATAATTGGAAGCACGTTGCCGCACGACGGCGTCGCTGATGGTGCCGCAGCAGTCGACCAATTGCAGGGAAGCTGAGCGCGGGCCCCAGGGGGACCAGACTGTGCTTGTTTATTCACATCGCTGAGAAGCATTCTGTGTTCCGTAACAGAAGACAGCTGTTGTTACAATTCTGTCCTCTTTTTTTTTTTTTTTTTTTAAAGCGGCATTCCACCATCCTTCATCTTCCCTACCTCTGGACCAGCGTTGAATTCCTCTTGGGAATGCTCCCATACTGGGGTCTAATAATTTGTGAGGTTTCAGCCATTTCCCCCAAAATTTCAAGTGGCATTCTCTCTTGCTCTCGCTTTCTCTTTCTTTTGCTATTTCTCTTTTTTTTTTCTCTCCTTCTTTTTTTTTATGTTGCCAATTTGAGTTTACGTTGCTCCACCAGTTCTGCAATTGATTAGTCAATGTGGAAACATTTGGAAATGCTCAGATGCATATAAAATGCAAATTCTCATAGCGGAGGCCTCGATAATAAAAAGAGAAAAAGAATGACCGTCTTGCACTGCAAAGAATGCAGTTATTCATAGCTGATTTTTTTTTTTTTTTTTTTTATGTGACATGATGGCTCAGCATGGATGTGCCTCGCTTACACCCTGAAGCTGGAACGTGGTTTCAATGAATGCCCCCCCCCTCTGGTGTTCTTTATTGCACAATGTACACTCAGCAAGCTCATCGCAGTATCATAGAATTGCAATATTGTACACTAAAATCATCTGGTATCTATTCCGTACTATTTTTTGCAGAGGCATATTCACGAAATGAAGACATCTGAGTGCGACCGACCACTTACCGCTAACAAAGAAAGGGAAGGAATGGATGCTTTTGCCCTCTTCATTCTGGGCCAAACAGGAGTAATTTCCCGACACAAAGGCTTTTCCAATTACCAGGGTGCTCAAAGTCTGAATGGAACAAAGCAATTAGAGTTAAGGGGTGAAAAAAGCCTTTTCAAATTAGTATTAACAGTGGGCACAAAAGTAAGTTGTTCATTTTTTAATTGTCAGTCTTGTAGGATTAAGGCTGAATATAATAATAATTAAAATCCCTCAAACACTAACAAGGATTTCTGTTACATCCAATATGATGTAAGCCAAGCGCAAAAAGCAGTCTGCATCTCACTGCATTGTAGTCTGAGTGGTGAGCCCACCAGACTTCCTCTTTTCCCTCGCTGGCCTTCTCGGGGAGGCGGCCCGCCTCGGAGGCCCCCCACCCCGTCGCGACCGGCGTCTAATTCACGGGTCGACACAATTTATGTGGAGTGACAGAAAGGAATTCGCCAGCAAATCCCTCGTCTTTTAAACTAGCGCTTGTTATCATTGACCCTTAGTCGTCACCCTCATAAAGCAAGCGCTTTCGGCCGCAGGTACTTGTAAACAAATGGGGCTCGGCTATTTATGACTGCTGCGTATTAGAAGGGATGCCCTGTGAAAATGGCAACATTTACAGTTACTAGCCTTGTTAAAAAAAAGAAAAGGTATTCAAATTTTCATCCACATTAAGACCAAGTCAACAAGGCTGTAATTTCAGGAGTGAGGAAAAAAATAATAATGATTCTTTCTAGTTTGAGGAATTTGTGCCCAAGTTGGACTCTGTCAAGTTTATTCTAGGGAAAGCCCCAAGCGATGCGGTCAAATCTGTTCTTGATTATGTTTGAGGTGGACGCAAACAGGAGTTGGGTCGTTTTCTTCTCTCTTGTTTGGGAATTAGTGAGGTTTTTTAAATGACATTACAGCCTGAGGGGATACAGTCTTTTGTTTCACTCATTATCTTGTTTGAATTTTTCCGACTCTTCTATAAATACGTGAACTGTATGCACACATACAAGTGAGTATAAACGTTCGCGCTTATTATGTAAATAATCTTTTACCCAACAAGGTATTTTGTTTATGTAGGACAGTATATCACTTAAGTATTTTCTTCGCTATGTGGCATCAATTTACTATTAGCATAAATGCTATTTATTTATTTATAAATTTATTTATATTTGTTGGAAAAAAAAAAAGAGTATTCTGAAAAAATTACAATAAGCAAATGTCATAGATTCAGTCTAACTATCATTATTTTTTTTTTATTCATGTCTATTTGCAATTTGTTTTCCAGATCTCCAAAGCACATTCCTATTTGGAAAATCCCATTTGTGCTTGTATAACAATTCAGTCGTTTAAAAACAATCTAAGATTTTTCAGATGAACTTGTATCACATATCTTCTGGCCACTTCTTCCAAAAGTAATACAAATAATTCCAAGTCCATAAATGAAGAGGTATTTTTTATTTATTTATTTATTATTATTTTTAGGGTCTGCCATGAATGCGCCTTTTCATGTGTTTTGGTCAGAGTTGCTCTTGTAAGAGTTACGTGTCACATTCATTGGACGCGAATTGGGAAAGATTTATTCATTTCAGATGAGGAATATGACTTTAATCTACTCCTCGTGGAAAAATTCCACTCAAATCTGTCCTTGCCATTGAATATCGTCTTGATATTGGCCAGTCGCAGCCCTCATAAAAATCCTGCAGTCACCAATTTTTCAAATGGAACAACAAACATGTGACAAAAGCATACCTTGTTTTTTCCTTGAACCACTTTAGGTTTTGTACTTAGACTTTCAATCCAGTTGCTGGCGTTTCTCTTTTCCATAACGTTGACCACCGTTGGCTCGGAGTCGATGACGCATCTGCGAGAGAGAGGCAGCAATGGCCGTAAAAGCGGCTATCATGTCACATTGCAAGTATGAAGAAAAACAAATGTACATGTGTTAAACCTTAAACGATATAACATGTATTTGTATTAAACGCTTGCCCAGATGGGATGAATTCTACGCGAGCGGTTTTGCGATTGTATTTCATTCTAATAGCCTCACAGCTGTCACCACACGGAGACTACACAGAAAGAGTGCAGTCTTGTCCTATTGAGCATCATTTCCTTGATATCCATCTTAAGCTCCACGTACTACTGACCCACTAGTAGGTTCATTATCAAAAAAACGGAAGGAACGCTCATGCAGCTTTTCTATCGACAAAATAGCTTTGATTCGCCGGCCCACCGATCCGTCGACTCCCCCCGCCCGCCATGCCAAAGCCTTCGCCGCATGCAGTGGCAAACAATCAAGCTGATGAGACGAGAGGCTGAGGAGGAAACGACGGGAGCGACAGGAAGGGCCAGGATGTGCGTCACCTCCAACAGGAAACGCCAACGTGATCTGCTCCAAGGAGATAAGGCCGATTCATAGACCTTGGCAGTCAACAGGGGATCGCTGATAACTTCTCCACCTGGCTACCCATAAAGGCAACCCCGAACCTCGCACCCCAGGGGTTAGGGATACATTTCGGCTGCTGGGCCAGAGAGGTCTGAATAAAATTAAGAGATCACTGCCAATAACAAAGGAAAAATAAGCAAGCTTGTTGTACTTGTGGCAGCGGATCACCCCTCCGTTTGACATTTGGATTTGTGAACACCATTCTGAATATTGAGAATTTTTTTTTGTAAGTTATTCATTTGGACACCCTCTCTTATATCAGCCTTGCACCGCCGTCTGTTTCCTCAGCTTTCCCCCTTCTGTCCAAAAATGAGATATGATCTTGAATGAATTTACAGTGTCAAGCGCTTGCGGGGTCAAATCTTGATAAAACAAACATTTTGCACAATTTACCACCCACTACGTGAGAGTCACTTCTCCAATCAGTGCCTGGCGTGCATTATTTCCAGTTTGCATAACCCTCACCGATAAGAAAAATTAAAGTTGAAAAACGTTTTTATTACCCCAAACAAAACTAATAACAAAAGGGCCAGGCCTAGTGAGTGACACCCAGAGCTTAGAGCCAGTTGAACTGTTTGGCTGTTTAGGTTAGTTTTGTGTGTGACTCTGTTTTCCATGCTACTTGTGTTTTTGTTTTGTATTTGTGTGTTTGTGTGAAGATGGGTGACTCTTTTTTTTTTTTTTTTTGTCCTTTCTTGTCAGGCTGGAATCACAGGTCATGAGGTCACTCACTAGGCCACACCTCATGTAAACACAAATCCCTCACATTATAAAAACCTGGTGTTCCGAAAAAATTAAACCTAATACTAAACTAGGAGTGGAATGAGGAATTCAATTATAAAAAAAAACAACTCGCGTCTAAAAACCAGTATGATCTTAATTTAAGAGTATTTCAACCTTTACCTTAAAATGATACCCCCACTAAAAATACACTTATTTCCGGGAATAAGTGCGGCGCCCCCACTTCATTCGCTGTTGTTTTTGTTAATGGTGCCGGGTCCTGATAACCCGAGGCTAATGGCCCATTGTTTTGCTGATCTTACGGCTCGCGGGTCTCCTGCTGTCACGGAGCGGCCAGGATCTCAGGGAATGTTCATCTTGTTTGTGGGTTCACTAGCAGGCTGGTATTCAGCAACAGTCACTCATCGTCCATGAAGAATTACTGGGGAATCGGCGGTAATATATCTCCCCACTGTTTCCTCTTTGGAATCCAAAGGCGCTGACCTCAAATGGGGAGGGCACCTCTCCAGGGCTACTTTTCTTTGATTAATGTGCCGTGTTCTGAGGCAATTGAGTCAGTGGAGATGTGTTGTGATTTTTTTTTTTTCTCTTAAACTGGGACTCCAGGGTGGCTCGAATGCAACTGTGAGACTCCACATAAACTAGAAAAGCTATGCGAGACCTGTACTCAAGTTTTTTCTTCACTCCAAAGTGTGGAGACATGCATTTATTCATCCATCTATCATCTGCACAGAATGGTCTGCCTCCCCAACAACAATTCTATCTATCCATTCTTTTATGCTGAACATCCCTGGATTGGTCGCTAGTCAATCACAGGGCACATGTTGAGACAGACAATCATTCAAAACCGCTATGGACAGTTTAGAGCAGTGCTCATCGATGTGCTGGCACCAGTTAGCCCCGAAGGTGTGTAGCTTGTGGAAAAAACAGCTCATCAGTGTGGGACATCGTGCTTCTCTAGGAATGTGCTATACGTTTCATTCACTTGAAAATGTAAACTATTGGCGACTGCAGTGAAGGTTTACTCTATGTTAAGGGAAACTGATGGTAATTGTCGCCGAGTTGATTTGAGGTATCATTACATTGCCTTCCACTGGTTGAAAAAGAACATAAGGGAGTTTGTTGACAGATCCCGTGAATGATTTGGTTGCAGAAAATTCCAGCGGGAAAAAGCGGCAAGAGTGATGACCATTTACCTTTTGAGGGCCTTGCCTGCGTGACAGGGTTGCCAGAGCCAGGTGATGTTTGGAACCGGTCTCCCGGAGACGGTGCAAGTTAGCTCGTGGCGCTCGTCAACCATTTTGGGCTGAATATCCACCGGGGCAAACTCTGACTCGGAAATACTTGGCTTCACTGAAGAAATAAAAGAAACAACTATTTAGAAAAATGTAGTAGTATATATATGAGCACATGAAACAAATGTGAATGCTTCTTTGTATGTGCCCTGCGATTGGCTGGCGACCAATCCAGGTTGCACTTTCCATGCTAATGCAGTGTCAGCGGGACAGTATTGCAGACATCCCCTGTTGTTATTGTGGAATCTTATAATGTCTTAATAATGAGCAACGGCAGTCATGATGAATAACCGTGAAGAAAGTGCCACTGACGCCATTTGTCCCGGAGACATTGTGCGGGGGATAAGAATGGCAAGATGATGGGGGGCAGCAGGGTCAGAGCGTGACCCCGCTGACGCACGGACGAGTGAGCCGACGTGAGCTCTTTAATCAGCAGCACACAAAGACCCTTTTCGCGTCACCTCAGACGTAGTTCTCGCAGCTGGGACAGACAACATCAAGCTCCCTTGCTGTGGTCTGCCCAGCAGCATCACTGCCGTCAACATGTTCGCTGCACTGAACGTGAAGACTTTTGCCACTTGTAATGAACAACAATCCTCCCAATTTTATGTCACTCCAATTAGTTTTAGTGATGCAACATGGGACACTATTAAAATTTCCTTCACATTTTTATCACTTTAATTTCTGTTGGATGCTAGGAAATAATTTTACATCCTCCCGTTATAAATCATGGCCGGGACCCTGTTAAGGACTATATTTGACCAATTTTATAAGCTGATGTATAACAATACAGTACATGTACATTGAAGTGTGGCATAAAAACAGACTTATTTTGATGTGTAAATAATTCATGTATAAATAATGTTATATCTATGCTCATTGACATTAACCTGTGTATTGCGATTCATATTTGTTAGCTTTGAGATCGTGGACTTAGTATGATAGTCAATTAATTGGAAAGTTTGGTTGACCGGACATTTTGTTTTTTAAAAAGTGTTTAAAGCATACCGTTTTTTTCCGTGTATAGTGCGCAAAATTTTACTAATTTATTGTCCTAAAATCCGGGGTGCGCATTATACATGGGTACAAAAAAAAAAAAAAAAAAAATTTTTTTTTTTAAATTTTTTTTTTTTTTTTTTTTTTTTTAAGTCCCAATGATCGTCACACACGCAGGGAGGCAATGGGTCCCATTTTTATAGTCTTTGGTATGGTCTTAACTAGGCTGGATGTAATTTTTTTTGTTGGCGTTGATTTCTCCGACTGCCCGTAAACGCACCACCGCGCTTCGTGCGCGCACGGGACAGCAAACGAGCAGGTGATCGAGCAAGCGTCTGATACGAGAGCATTGCGGTCGCATGGAGCGTGTTTGAAGTGAACAGCAGAGAAGAAAGGCAAAGTGTTGTGAAATAAAATGCACAGAACGGATGCGCAAGACACGTCAGCTATATAAAGAGCGAGAGTTGTTTTCTTCCTATTAGTTTCAATTCACAGTTTAATTAGCAGTTTCAATCAGCAAATAACAAAATGCGTATTACAGGTAATATTTTATTTCACAACACTTTGCCTTGTTCCTTTGGTCTCTGCTGTTCATCCTAAAACACAAAGGCGCTCTTTAAGCAATGCGACAGTGAGCGCCCGGCGCGCTGCGGTTGCGCGACCGCACCAAATTAAGCTCCCTGCGCAGTGCGCACTGAGGTCCACTTAAATTTTAGAAAGTACATCAGGACTTTAAAAATATCTTCTAAATTTCAGCGACGGCTCTGTCACAATAATCGGCCAGCCCGGTGCAGTTGGGCGGTCGGCGGCGCGCTACGGTTGAGCGTTCTCTCGCGCGCTCTCTCTCTCGCTCTCTCTCACTCTCGCACACACGCAAACCGGATATCATACGGAGGCCGCCATTACAGATGCGCAGAACGGATGAGCAAGACACGTCAGCTATATAAAGAGCGAGAGTTCAGTTCTCTACCTAAATCCGTATTACAGGTAATATTTTATTTCACAACACTTTGCCTTGTTCCTTTCTTCTCTGCTGTTCACTTCAAACACGCTCCATGCGCACGGAGCGCGGTGGTGCGTTTACGGGCAGTCGGAGAAATCAACGCCAACAAAAATAATTACATCCAGCCTAGTTAAGACTATACCAAAGACTATAAAAATGGGACCCATTGCCTCCCTGCGTGTGTGACGATCATTGGGACTTAAAAAAAAAAAAAAAAAAAAAAACAATTAAATTTTTTTTAAAAAAAAATTCATAAAAATTCGGTGCGTATTATACATGGGTACAAGCTTTTTTCCAGCATCAGCATGCCATTTTTAGGGGTGCGTACTATACATGGGGGCGCACTATACACGGAAAAAAACGGTAATTCTCCAAAGTACAGTGTGATGAAAAAGTGACCATAAGTATGCCTGGTAAATGTTTGTGTGGTTTTTTTTTGTTTGTTTGTTTCCTGACAATATTTCAAAATGATTTAGCTAACAATACTATTAGGCTAACAGTATACATGTTACTGCAAACACCAGAAATCCAGCACGCTTTGCTGCTGATTTGGAGAACTGTACAAAACGTTCGTGTCCCCTGCGAATAATGGGGGTTCACGGTAATCCCCAAAATGTTCCAGTCTTGCTTTCTATTAGCCCCATACAGGCCATGTTGACAAGATTTGTGATTATAAAAGCGACCCAGTTCTGTACAGTGTACACATGGTGAGGATGCAAACAAAGGCTGTGAACTCAGGGGGGTCTGGAGCGCTTGAGAGTGCAGAAAGGAGCCAGGCCCCATTTACACACTGCGCCAAGCCCCTTCAAAAGAGCCCCACTGATCAACAACAGCTGCCACGGCATCGACGTCGATCTCGCTCTGGAATCAACAAGCGCACAAATTCCTCTCATGCTAAAGCTACTACCTGCCATCCAATCAACCTGCCATCCCCAATAGCAAATGACGGCGCAAAAAAAAAAAGTCAAATGTTGTTATGAGAATATCGTGACATTACGCACCTGTTCCAGGAAACTAGGATGCACATAAGATGCAGTGACTCTTATGAATCAAGTGACAGAAATATTGGCATTCAAAAGCTCGCTGTCCTAGTCGAAGCAGCACATCGAGCACATGTGTTGAATTCATTTCTTTGAATCCAGTGAAGTCAAGTTCTTCTAGAGCAGTGTTGTTAAATTTATAAATACAGCTTCCCTCAGAGGGCCATTACGGCGGTTACATCAAATGAATCTTTGTGTCTCATTGTGGTACGATTGCACATACATAACAAATTGTTTACTAATTTTGAAATCGGTCTTGTTCAATTATTGTTCAAATAGCTGTAAAAACGGTAACGAAAAAAATCCCAACATTATTATTTATCACACATGCCAATTTGAAAGTTTGTTTTGCAGGCCACTCAAAATGGTATGGCGGGCCGGATCTGCCCCCCGGGCCTTGAGTTGGTTTAAATGCTTATCTAGACATATGCTTAACATGATGGCCGAGCTAAAGTGTTGTGGCTAACTTTGCTCAAAAGATCACATGCTACTCTTCGACACATGCACACCACTGAAATAAGCAGTAAATATCAATCGAGGCATTTAAAACATTCGAGAACAGTATTTTCTTTGACAGTACAGTGCACATCCCCACCCACAGCTCACCCTTGACTTGCAACGTGTAGGTCAGGTTCCGGTACAGGCGATGAGCTCGGTTGCCGAGGCTTATGGTGAAGACCCCTTCGTGTTTCTGCTGTACGTCAGAGATGATCAAGTTGTAACCGGAAATCTTGTAGCAGGAGGAATTTTTCAGGATGGGCACGCCGTCTTTATGCCTGGTAGTCAAACAAACAAATGAGTCAATTCTAGGAAAAGCAAACAAGGTTGCGGCCTACTTTTACATGATGGGACCACAACTTGCCATGTCAGCATATTCGGTGGTGGCAGAGCGTTGACCTTGGGCTCGAATACCAGCCTCTTCATGCCCTCCTTGACAACCATTGTACTCTGGTGCTTGTATGAGACGTTGAGGAAGGGGTGCTCTGAAACAAAACATGAAGGCCTAGATATAAAGAAGGACTCAAATCAAACACCGAGTCAGCACATGCTCACCATAGACGATGACTTTAGCCGTGGCATTGGAATGCTTGGTGGGTGCGACCTCAGCTCTGCAACGATACAAGCCCTTGTCCTCCATTGAGATGTTGGGCAGTACTAATGCCTTGCTCATGGTGAAAGTAAGAGTGGTGCTGTCTTTGGTCTTGTTGGTGAAATGGCGGTTGTCCTGTAGATGGAAAAATATCGCACGAGCGCTTTTAATACTATCCGAGCTGCAGTTTGACTGCGTCTTGCTTACTTTCTTTCTTGGAAAATCCCACGTAAAGTTGATTCTTTCACCATAGGTGGTCACGCCGGTGCAGTTGAGGAAGAGCGTGTCGCCAACCAACACCCTGACCCGCTCCGGGGTAACGGTGACGTTCTCGAGAAACAGTGCTGTAAATGTGGAAGGGTGACACATGTGAAACTGAGACGCAACCTTGGTCGTCGTTTATTTAACACACTCACATAGTCTCTTGGGCATGTACATGGAGGTGAACTCATGACCATTGACGACAGTGGTGCAGAGTAAAATATCGTACACGATTTCCGAGGTGTAGGGAATTGTGAAGCCCACTTTTGGGTCCCATTCATTGACAATCTTCTGTGAACTGTAAAGCTGTGAATCAAGTTACATGTTACTCATCATTTTAGCATTCAATTAGCAGATAAAACAAAATGTGATTCGAAAAAATATATACATTTTGATTTAAATTTACATGGGCTCTCTCTTATTCGATCTGTTTGCGTTTTTGCTCCTCGGTTGTGGGAAAGTTTAGAATGACCTTAATGACAATGCAAATTCTCATTTGCCCATCTGTGACGTTTCACATTAAAAGTTAGCATAAAGCTAGCTGATGTAAGACAAGATTGTTTGGTTGTACCTTTTTAGTCTACTTCTGTTTGCGTTGAAATGACTGTGGCCAGGTTGTGCGTGTTTGAATAAGTTTCAATGTGTTGAAACATTTAGCTTCTGTACCATGCATTTTCTTTATTTATTATTTATTATGTATTCTTTTTTTTGCAAATGAAGACTTCTGCGATACAAAAATGTAGCGCAGCACATGGTGGACTTGGAAAAGGATGTACGTGCTTGCTGTTGCTTGTTCAAATGCCAAAAGAAGAGGTGAGGAAAAGGGAAGGAAGCAAGGGAGGAGGGAAGGAAAGCGAGCAGGAAGGAGGAGGACCATTGATTTAGCAATGGCAGGAAGGTCACATCATTACTATCTGTTTCATCTCAGACAGCTTGTTTGTCCACAAGTGGGCACAAAGTCACGCAGTCGTAAATCAGTGCCACGAATAGCAATGCCAAGACTGGCAACTTTACAGATGAAGGAACTGAGTGGTACCAACAAGTTCAGAAGTTCACGTGAGGCCTTCATCCCTTTGGTGTCCAAGGAATATGGGATCAAAACGTAACCATCCTCAGGGTAGGTTACCTTGTTGTTTCCCGCATACAGGTTTTGTCCTGCATTTCCCGAAAGACCCAAATTTAGCCGAAGAGTCTATTCTGAGCAAAATCACTCTTGGAGCACCTTCCTGATTGTACAGGAAGCAGACCGACTGACTCCCTTAGTTTCCCCTGTCGCTTGTTGTGTATTTTTTTAAGATTGTCGTTGTGGGAACCGCAAAGAAAAAAGAAGAAACTACTGTGGGCGTAAAAGTTGCTTCTGATTGGAATCTCAATGAGTTCGTAACCCTCAATACGTTGTGTTTGCGTTATATTGCTGAGGAATACTTTAAAAAGTGAGTTTCAAGTTGTTTGTCTGTGTGTGGCCTTACCTGACTTAGTGTCACAACAGTTCTGGGGTGGGACGTGCGGCAAGGAATTACCAAACTGGTCTCATGGCGGGGGATGAACAGCACGTGAGGTGTCTGATCATGGGGCTCCACAAATGGCTGCTCTGGATCTAAGGGAGAAACCGGACCAACCGATTTGAAAGAAAGGTGGGGGGAAAAAAAATGCTTTTTTTTTTTTTTTTAAATATTTTTCAACAGTGGTTCACTCTGTATGAACAACTGAAGCTCTGCGAAAAGGCCGCGATCACCGTCTCACCTAGTCACGCGTACATGAAAAAATAATGATAATAAAATACAATCAAAATCACCATTCGGTCATTCTCTCCCAGTTCAGTAGTCACCAAACATTTTGAAACGAACTCACTTAAGTCATTATCCGTTGTTTGCAAATGTCTTGTTTTGATTTAACACTAAAGATAATGTTTTCATGAATTGAATACAAAATTAATGAATAATTGATGAGTGACGTTAAAGCATTTTCACCATTCTAAGGTTTAAAAAAATTTTTTTTTAATTTAAAAAGTCATTTATTTTGATAACCCATGACTTTACCATAAGGTTGAGAAATACACAGTGACTATTTAACACTTTGTCAAGAAGCACAATTCAACAGCGCGAGGCTCTCGACTGGCGTCATCAGATCCCAATCACCCTGTGAGAACCTCACACTCCTCTTTCAACGCAGCTCTTACATGACTTTGACAAAAACAAACGGGCAAACCTTCCAACAAAGAAAACAATTCAAGAAACGATTCTTATCCACAGTTTGGACTTGACTTTCTCATGGTGGAGAATTACCTCTGTGTATTTGACTTGCCAGTGTTAAAAAAAAAAAAGCTGTCAATCACATATGCTGATAATTAACATCTCACCTGTGACGTAGACATATGTGGACGCGACGTGGTCCGAGCCTCCTCTGGAGTAACGGCAACTGTACTCCCCCGTGTGAGTGGCGTTCAAGTTTGTGATTGTCAGTTTGCTGCAGTGCGACGCATGTCTGGAATCACACCGCTGCACTTTCATGTTCTCCCAGGAAATGACCCGTCTGGGGTCCACCAACTTTGGAAGTGTCCATTGCAGATGGCCGTGCCCCCTGGGAGTGGACGGAAACAATTGTATGTGCTTTGGAACACACACCTGAGAAAATCCACCCATCCTCTTGAAACGGACATTTCAGTGCCACAGCTGGCAATAAACGTTTTTAGTTCTGGATGGCAGAGTCAGCATCTCTCCTCGGGGGGACAGCTTTCTTTCGCTTTATTTCGAGTCATCTGATAAGGTGAACTTTCACATGGGAACGCGTTTCTTTTGAACGACGTGCTCCAGCTCACACATTCCTTCCACACAAGCGCTCACTTTTAACATTCTCATTAAAGGCATCCCAGAGGAAAATCAAACATGTCTCGCATACCACAAACGGCCTTTGCCTGTAGAATTTCGGGTCAAACAAGCTCTCGCTGCTCTTGTCCAGTGACAGAAGAGTAGAAAATATAGGACAGCTGTCCAAGCATAAGACCTTATAGGGAAGCGTTGCATTACAGAGATACTGTACATGCTCTCGGACATTCCTCACAGGCCTGCAAATGATGAAGGCTGAGAGATACGAGCAGTCCCAGCAGCTCGAAAGACTGATAAATGTTGGCCCGCCGTTGAATGTTCCAGTGTCATTCAAGCTATTTGCCCTACGGCCTTGTGTCAGCCAATTCCCCGGGGCCTTTTTGTCCTAAAACGAGTCTAAAAAAGGCAATTTCAACATTGTCCGATGACTGAGCGGGAGTCCAGTTAGACGTATTTTGCTGGATTTTCAGTGTTATTGGGATCGCTTGGCACCTACCTGCATGTGAGATGAAGAGGGTCGCCCCGGTGAAGAACGATGGAATTCTCGGAAGGCGAGATTTTCGGCCAGCGCTCTTCCGCCAAATAACCTGGAGAACACGTGCATGGACACCATCATCGTCTATTTTGAAATCATATGAAATGTTTTGAAATGTTTTGAATTTCGTAATGAAACTTTACGAAACTTTTATTCATTTCTTTCAATCAGCTCGGTTATGTTTCAGAGAGGCTGAAACAGTGGAAAGTAGCAGAATATGTATTTACAACTTTTTTTGTCATATTTGAGCCATCTTGATTGAGTAAACTATCAATATACGAGCGCCGTTAGTCTTACCCTTGAATTGTGAATAAAAATTGTTACATAATGCGACTGACACGCTTTGGCCCGTGAGTAAGCTGGTAGACCCTCATGCACACATACACCTGCAGCTACAACAGTAGACGCACATTTGCCTTGAGTTGGGTTGTTATTCGAAACAGCTGTCATGCAAAAAAAAAAGACCACAAAAAAAAATAGCTGATTGTGCCAAAGCTCGTCGTACAACCCAGGAGTGGTTTCCCTTCAAAGAAGTCATTGTTTTATTGTCCGAGGACACACGAAGGAAAAGACAGCTAAGAACGCGTGCTTTCATTTGCAGAATGGAAGATACAAATCAAGGTTCTCTGACCTTCACAAACAATGAGAGAATATACATTTCATTAGTTCATAAAAATCTGCTGTCAACTGCTTCTTGTGTTGCCTCACATTTGCATATTCAACAATAGCAGGAAATGACAAGTTTGTAAGAGCAAGTCAAACAATAATAAGGTCCTGGGAGCAAATATAAAAAAGAACACATCTGGGTTTTGTTCCGAGTAGAATGCAACACATGTAAAGAATGAGACATCTGCTTGCGTACGTAACCGAACCAAAAAAGTAACTTGACCTTGAATTGCACTCGCTCATTTCATAAAACGAGCCAATTGCCCAACGATCCATCGGAATAACTGGCTGCAGATGGATGAATCAACGGGGGCCCCTTGGGATGGCGCTAAACCCAAGAAGAAGAAAAAATAGCCTTTGGTTGACTCTCAACACTCAGCTCCCCAACTCGCATCGCAACCTGCGCCAGCCAAGGCTGACCTCCACGACGGCGCAGACACCCCTTGCAACAGCTGCGTTCCTCCGGCATATGGCCAGCAAAAAAAAAAAAAAACAAAGCCAGAAATTGCCCTTATCGTGTTGGTTCAAAGAGTCCCGAAGCTGGTTCTCATTAGGAGCCATTAGGGAAGAGGACAGGCATGCAACAAACACACAAAAGGGCAACCTAAGAGAGATGGATGACCTTTGCTTCACTTTCTGTCAATACTGCAGATGCAATCTTGGAATGTCATGATTGATAAAAGGGACAAAGATAAAAAAAAAAAGACTATAATTGTATATATTTGCCATATATTGTATATAGTTGCCATATATTGTGTATATTTGTCTTCATATGAAGATTTTATCAATGGCAAGGGGGAACTAGTGAGCTGTGACCAGAGACCTGGCAAAATGGTCGCCCCCTGAAATGGATTAAAACATTTTGCCTGTTTAATTCAAATTCCACAATGAAACAATATTCAAACCACGGTGTTTCACCTACTTGGACTGCACCGAACATATTATTACAAAGAAAATCGAGGTTGACTTCTCCTTGAAAGGCTAGCCCTGCTAACATTGTGTCTATTGGTCTATTGGCCAATGGTCATGTTTTGTATGTGTGTCCATGTTAGCTGCTATAGTTTGGAAAAGGTTCCTTTGGACTCCAGATAAGTAATACAAACCAGGGATTTTATGCCCACCCAAAAGAAAAGCGATCGATCGCTGGGCGTAAATGGTTGAGAGCCACAAACATGGCCGTTAGTTAACAGTCTGGGAAGAACTTCAGATAAACAAAGACATTGTGCCTTTGTTGATTTTGATCATACAAGAAGATAGAAGGTATACGACACCCTGGACTGATCCTTGAATGCTGTGAGAAGGTTTACAATTTGCCTAAACAGCAGTGATTTTTTTTAATTAGCATGTGTGAGTTTTACTGCAGTATAACATTTAGTGCCGTTCAAAACATAACCCAGCCTTGAAACACTAACCCAAAATTTGAAACCCTAACTACACTTAATACCTTGAAACTAGTTATTATTGTGGTTTTATTCAGCTCCTTACTTTATTTGACATCCTTGTTTTTTTGTTTTTTTTACTACTTTTTTCATGGATCTTTTTCCAAAGCTGCAAAGAGAGTGTATCATGGGAGTAGTAAGCCGAGTTATCTCCAGTAAAAGCAATTACAGCTCACCATGAGATGACTATTACTGTTAAGGGAAACACGAAGAATAGAGAATAATGTCAGGACTTCCCGTCACTCCTTTACATGTCGTCTCCAATGGCACCATCAAGGTGAATAGAACAATGCGGCCTGATGACGTTTTTGTTTCAGCATGCCACTCATTTCAAAGAGCAGACACAGAAATGGGAGTGGGTGGGGGGGCATTATTAACAAAAGAGGGAAGAGTCATTAGAGTTAGAAAAAAATGTGACCCTGATGTTTGGAGAGAAACAGTAGCAATAGGCAACAAGCATCCTGTCTCAGCCTGTCCAATGCTTAAAGGCCCGGTTACATGTGAAAAATAACTGTCTTCTAAATTTGACACACCAACAAAGAAGAGTTTTGGTAATTCATTGAATGATTAACAAAACGCTCTATATCTATATCCATCCATTGAGGACAAGTATTGGGACAACTCATGCTAGGCGCCATTTTAGCCAAAGCCTCAGACTAGTCTGTGTTTGGTGTTCTGCGTCGGCTGTTAAAAGAAAAACGAGAAAACAAGAGGTTATAAAAAGAAAGATCATACAGCCTGACAAAGCAGGGAGCTTTTACGACGTGGTGGTGAGGCGGTTTCTGGCCAAAGAAATCTCATGCCAAGTTACCTTCAGGGTGAGAGTCTCAAGACAAGCAGTCAGAAAATAAGAGGTCAATACTCAAGTTTGAACCCTGGACACTACTTCAGATCAGCAGCCAAACTGCTCAATCTGTGTTGGGTTTTTCCTTCTCCATTCAAAATGTTCTCACTTTGCCAGTGGCAAGGTTAAAACAACAGTTAGAGAGAGTTGTTTTATTAGCTCGAAAGTAGTCTTCAGAGATTTGGAGGCAAAAAAAGACAAAACATCTGGGGGTTGTGAAGGGTGTCCAAAATAAATTGGTTAAAGCTCTTAAAAGCCGAACTTAAAGGATTGTGCTTGCATCGTACATATACATAATCACCACGCAGCGGCACATAGAAGCTCCTTGAAATTGAAATCCCATGCAGGATTTATGAAGAATTTATTGCAGGGTCATCTTGGAGCAGATGCCTCAATTATCCCTTAAGAAAAGAAGCACGGAGTAATTTCTAAAGGTAAATATGACTTTGTCTCGCACCTCTTGGCACACATTCAAGTCCGGGAAATGTTTTATTTCTTTTTTTCCTATTTGTGAGCAATGAGCTTCTATTGGACTTGGACGTCCTCTCATTTTCCACTGCACAATCTCAAGTGTCCGACGAAAAAATCAAAAACATGCCAAACAGCATAGAAGCCAGCTTCTCACATTGTTATAGCAAATATTTCAGTTGAGGGAGATTCAGTTACAAACCGTGAAGCTGGATCATAAATTTATATATATATGTATATATGTGTATATATATACGTATATGTGTGTATATATATATGTATATATGTGTATATATATACGTATATGTGTGTATATATATGTGTATATGTGTGTGTATGTGTATATATATATATATATATATATATATATATATATATATATATTATTCATATATAATATATATTATTATTTTATATCTATGTATATATATATATGTGTGTGTGTGTTCTTTTTTCATTAATTAATTATTATTATGAATATTGTTTTACTATTATTATGACTCATTAATTATTAATTAGCCATCCGTTTTGTGAGCCGCTTCTCCTCCTCATGAGGTGTGCTGGAGCCTATCCCAGCGGACACCTCGAACTGGTTGCCAGACAATCTCAGTAATTATGAATTCATTCATTTTCATTCATTCTAGAATGCACAACAGACCCCAATAGTACCCCAGGCCAACTTGGGACACCCCTGGTCTACTGGAAGCAAATTATCAGGACACATCAGCATCACTGACAGTGCAGTACAATAAATTAGTCTGAGACAACCGCTCCTTCTCTAATTGCTCTAACAGTCAGTGGCTCCTCCTGTGCTACAACAATGCTCGCCTTCCCTTTCTGCTATTGTCAGTCACGGCTTGTGAGCAGCACAAGTACATCCAGGATGAATTCTTTGCTCAGGTAGCATGTCACACATCCGTGACCTTCCCTGCAGTCTGCCTGCCTTGAGCTACAACCTCCGCTTCCTCCTTGTGTCTTTCCCACGCCTTTGTGTGGACAGTGAAGGAAATGTAACAGTGTGTGGTGTAAGCTGGGAGTAGGAACACCGTTTCCTTTGTCTGGATGTGCTGTTTATTTGGAAACGCCGTGTGTGTATCTCGTTGGCCCGAATGGTGGAAGAACATCCACCTATTTTACATTCTGTATAATCAGTGGTGACATGTCCCGAGAGACAATGACAAGAAGTGGGAGATCTGGAGAGTTTGAATCCTCTTGATGACAATAGTTAAAAAACATGTTCACTTTGTGTGGAATTTGATGATTTGAAATGTTTCCAATAACAAGTGGGGCAACAGTCAATCAATATTGCATTCGCTCAAATAGCCGAGAAGATGACACATGGTTGAGTGTCACAATGCATTAAATTAATCAGCATACATTACAATGGAACAGGGCTACCTCTAGTGGATTGGAAAAGAAGTGAAAGTATGTATCTGTAAAAGTAAATCTGACGATCAAAGTCCACATTGAAGTAACATATAGAAATATGAAATATTTTGCAATGACTGTAAGATAAGACAAAAGAAAAATACGAGTCTTGCATCAGAACCGTAAAGATGTTATAGAAATGATGAATAAAGTTTTGGTGACATTATTTTTGCAAAAAAATTGATTTTTCGGTGCTAAATAGTATTTTTGGATAACTTGTAAATAATACCCAAAAGCGAATCTGCTATGCATACAAGCCAAATAACCACTTTTTAATAAAGGTATGAAGAATATTGTTTTATTTTAATAAGTATAAAGTATATGTGGGAATATATGTTTGCACAGTTTCTGAAAATGATGTCAAATAACATATTAAATGAGACTCCAGGTGAATAACGAATGGCTTCTTACCACTTGTGAGGCACGACCAATTCAAGATGATTGCCAACTTGATGTAGGCACACAGCACCATCATCATCCTCTTCAAAAATGTCCAATAAAATCCCCCCTAAATAAAAAGTAATAGTTCCTAGTAGTAGTTAAGTGTCCGTATGTGGGCCAAAAGTTCCTTGAACGGAGACGTTGCAAATATGACAAGCCTCAGGTGGATGCGCGTAAGGAAGCCGCGGTTCTCTCCGCTGCCATGACGCTTTCGGCGGGGGAGCTTTCCTCCCTGACTCCCGCTCCTCTCGTTCCGTCCGTATCCTCCGGCAGGTGTTTCCTCACGGGACAAGCAGATAGAGGAATTCAAAACAGGCTGGGGTTCGAATTAGAGATGTCTTTTTGTAATGGAATGCGGCGCGCAGAAAAGGAGACAAGATGGACCAGGGACGACCTCTCAGCGCCTATGTGTGCACACTGAGCAGCCTGCGCGTCACGGCACCTTTTTATGTGTGTGTGTGGGGGGGGGGGGGGGGGGAGTCTTGGGGAAGGGGGGACGTCATTTTGTGGGTGGGGGGGCATTCCTCTACTTTTGTGCTTCACACACAAGCAAGATCACTGGGGGGTGATGGAGATGTACGCGAATCCCGTTTAAGCAGCAACTGTTGGGAATATGGTGACTAACTAAATGAAAACTTTAAAGACCATATAAAGAGAATTCAAAGTTTCTAAAAGTTTGAAGATGATTGCTGAAAACTTTCCCAAAGACTAGAAACTGTATGCTTTGTGTTTGTAGTCCTTCACTTCTCATCGCTGTGATGATTTTACAAAACAAATGGCACTCAATACTTTTTTAAGGTGTTGACGTTGTGCAGCTCCTGGTTTGCCCATCTTGGCCACCAGGGTGTTGTATAATCCAGGCACAGATACACTTTGGATTGGATTTAAATAACACTTTTTGATAGCATACTCAAATACAGTAGTATTTTGTCACTTTTCACTAAGGATAAAAAAACCATACATGATTATTGTTATGTTGTCTGTCTATATGTGTTGCTTCACTGCTTGTGTTCAAAAATCATTTGCTTGAAGTGTTGTAATTATTTTTCGTGGATGTTTAGTTTGAGTGTAAACAGTAAAAAATAGGTAAAAATTTCTTGAAGCCAACCACTTTCTCAGAGAATCCTCACTGTCACTACACAGTGTTTGTGCCACCAACATTTGCTTATAAGTCAAAGCAAAATTTGTATTGATTTTCTATTGTTATCCCTTTATTCATGTTGTCCTCCATGCATGTCATGTGGATGATAAAGAATTACAAGAGGATCATGTTTCCATAATGTCCACATAAAACTCTTTCCTGTCATTTTGTGACTTGTTGTTGTTTTTAGTGACCTTTGTTCTGCGTTCTCTGATCAAATCAAGCCCATGCTGCTGAGGTTAAAGGTAGCGGCACTTACAATATCTTTTTTTAAGAGGAAATTCAATCTCAATCATGTGCCTCACTGTTCTAAGGTATTATTTGTGGGTTTATTTTTAACCTAAGGAACAGGACACGGTGCTTTTTATATCAATGTAAATAATCTCCTTTTGTCCAGCACCGCCCCGCAGAGTGTGGATGTGCTGCACAGAGTTGTCTTTTCTCCCTGGGAAGGTCACAGCACCATGCAGGCGCTGGAAATAAGAACATCCTGCCCTCACCTTTCCGCCCAAATCAAGACTCTGCATTTCTGTATCACAAAAACAAGAAGACAATAATACATTAACATCTGGTTGCTTTACATGGGATAATTGCTCACATCACCTGTAACGGAAAATTCAAGACTAGCAGTAACACACGTACTACCCAACCATTTTTAACATCCGAGGCATTTTTTTTTTTAAATGTAGGGGAAACAATCCATGCTTTGGTTTAAGTTGGTGTTGACCATACATGAACCTTAAAAAGGTTTATATTTACAGTCGTCGGCCCAGAGCGTTTTCCAACCTGCTCGATGAAGAATAAAATATCTTTTTTTTTTTTATAGACATCGGGCAAAAATCATTCACACTTTTTTGGGGCAAGGAAATTTGTGAAAATCAATTTAATGTCAGCTATAACTCAATTGAAATCGACAGCATGACTACAAACAATGATCATAGGACAGTTTAGAATGTGAGCAATGTGTCAGCGTACAATTCTGATTTGAAACAATATGTATACAATGAATGTGAAGACATTTTTGTGGACGCTCCTTGTGCGTCCTCCTCACACTCCCGACTCCGACCGAAACAATTGGTGGAAGTTGCTGACTGAGATGGGAGTATTTTTCACGTGTTTTATTTTGAATTATTCCGGTGCTCCAAACACGCCAGAGGAGTAAACTGATTGAATGGAACCACTAGATTGACAACCATTTTTTTATAGCTAAAACCTTTTTTCTAAAACTGTCACTTTTATTTACAAAAGAAATACAATTTAAAGAATATTCAGTATTTATTTTTATTTAATTATTCGACTCTCCATACATATATAGGAATAGAACCTTATGTATGGCAAGTCATGGCCGTCTTTACTTTTTTGTACTAGTGATGTGCGTTCCAGTTCTCCAAAAGAATCATTCACCGAATCGTTCGCTACACTCTCTTATTTATTCATCTATTTATTTTTTACCTCGTGTGGTGTACTTATTGAAGTGTAGGAAGTGATTCGTTCACTGAAGAAATATGTTGTTTTGAACGAATCGTTCACTCACGAGCCAACACTAATTTATGCGTGCATTTTCCCGGTGGCGAGACTTCAGTATGGAGAATTTTGTTTCATGTGTGACACGTAAGTATCTAATACGCATCCCACAGAAACAGCATCTTTACGAAAATTGTCGTCTTCTACACAGTTTTGTTGACGAATTGCGGACGAAAAGGCTCGCGAATGAACTCATTGCTGGCTAACAGGTGGCTAGGCTAGGCTAACGTAGCCAAAACTAAAGTAAGATATCAGGATCGAAAAAAAAAAGTGACGTGAACTGCAAATTATTGCTCTACTTTTCCAGCCAAACCATACACAACAATTATTGTAATTTACAAAACATAAGGATATTTGAATACCACTGGCAAATGAACACTGCTTTATCCCCCTCCCAAAATGTCTGGCTGAAGTTAACAAATCTGACTAAATGTTCAAGTGCTCGGCCAGTTTCATTTCAAATAGACTTAATGAGTTTGTGAAATTAACTCTGAATTAAAAAAAATGCTTTTGTAGCTTTGATATCACTATGAAAACTCTTTTTAATTAGACATTGTGAATGACCCTGAATAGCCCATTTAAAAGATGTACAGTTTAAGAAGTTGACATTTTTTGTCCAATTTCCTATTGACCAAGGTTCTTCATTCCATCACAAACTGTTTGACGAAAGTGATAAATGCACGTTGACCACTAAATATGTCGTGTTATGAATATGTTCTCAGGCCTCGTGTCAGATCTTGTTCAGAATCAGCAAACAAATTTCAGTGAGGCGATTGACATCATCTTCTCTGAAGTGTCTTCTCTTGAGGTTGATGCGAAAATTGTTGACCCACAGGTAGATTCAATCGTGATGGTCGGCCTCTGTCGCTTGTATACAGTCTATAACCAGATTGAAGTTCACATTTGTTTGTGTTGCAGCTTGAAGAGTGTGCCATACAGCTGTGGAACTGGACTGTGAGTAAGAATGTGGGCGAGTCTATCAGTACAAGTCAGAAAGCCAAAGGTACAATAATGAGTTGCATATTTGGTCGCAAAATAAAAAAGAAATTGTCATATTAATGCTAACAGTCACTTATCAACTTTGCAGCACGCCAAGCGGCTTGCTGCCTGATGTACTGCAGTGCACCTGTTAATCCACCAGAGGGCACCCTCCGAAAGCAGATCCTGGTCAGTGAGCGCCTATGGCCGCTTCAAAAATAATAAAAAAAGGCTCAGGAAACAAGTCACAGTATTTTGTATTTCTTACAGATGGCGTGCAGAACTGGAAGGGCCTTGTTGGACTGCAAGAATCCAGAGATGGCGGACCATTTACTCAAGCAGGCCATCGAGGTGATATAAGAGTAGCCTCCTGATAACTGTACATTTAAACACACCACTGGTGGCAAGGTGAGGCACTGCCTCACCTGCCTCCTATGAGTGCACGTGCCTGGTAGTGGTTCACCATCAGCATCTAAGTGGACACATGATTTTTGGCATATTTTCCCATGTTGTCCAGAGTGTGGAAACGTTAGTCACTCTGCTGACATCCAGAGGGGGCGACACGTCGGACAGCGACTCATCCAAAATGGACGCAGAGAAAGACCTGCTGCGGATCCTCTCCTATCAGGCAGAATCGGTGGGCTGCTGCGGCGACACGTCCACGTTTGTTCTTGTGAGATTTGGCAACCGAGTTGCGGAGGTGTTGTGATGACAGACTTGCCAGACAGCTAAAATGTCAAGTGAGAAGCAATGAGCAGGCCAGACTGGATTGATGGTGATGTGGTGCACGTTTAAGTTGAAAAGACGACTGTGTTTCAGAATCGTTCACTCATTGTTACCAACTATAGGATATACTATCGATCATAAAGTTATTAGGTATAGGAAGTACTAGAGAAACGCAGCAACACAGTTCCCTACGATCTACCAATTTTTTATTTTGGTGGACTACAATATGGCGAACTCATGATATAGTTTAGAATAAAATCAAAGTCAAATGTCCCTTTGAATACTCATTCATGAAATTAACGCCAAACTTAGATTCATCATTGATTCCATCGTCATTTTATTGCACCTTCTTCACTTACTACACGGTATATATTTGCAACTTATTAGCCCATTTGAAAATTTGTTTAGCAATGTTGCAAATTCCTGACGTAGTAGTAGTTATTTTGAACACTGCCCATCTGTGTTCCTTGCAGGCTTTCATTCAAGGGAGTCACCAAGAAGCTGTGGCCCATGTGCAACGTTGCAAAGACATGTTGCTTCGCCTACCCGCTCAGGTACAATAGAATCCACTTTCAATTACAAAAAAGACATTTTTCAGATGCTCCGTCGCTCGAGTGAGGTGAAAAAAAAAAAATCAATCCTCGTTTACTGATGCACTTTTATTCATTCATAAAAGAAAAATGCCCGTATATGAAATACTGTCTGTAAAATGCATTTTGAACAATGGAATTGAATAGCAATGAATAAAAAATAATAATGAATAAAAATGGGGAAAACAGTGCAGTTATGGCAACAAATATCCCAGGGAAATGTTCTGCAGGAAGGATTAGTGAAGGGATGAGTTCTGTGTTTTCTCTCACCGTCACAGACGAGTTTGCTGTCCATAATGTGCTACAACTTTGGAATTGACGGCTACCACGCTCAAAAGTTTGAAGACTGTACCTTCTGGTTACGGTACTTAGAATCATGTCTTAGAGATGAGTGTGTACAGGTACGTACACCACGCAGCAGAAAATGGTTTGAGGTATTATTTTTCTGTGTGTTTTTTTAGGCAGAGCTATGATATCAGCAAGATTCATGAGAAATATGGTCTTGAAGCCCAGATTCAGGTAAGAAGACAATCGTGTCCTTGCTTGTACACAACGTTGAAGCGGATGAATGAATGAATGAATGAGTGAGTGAATGAATGAATGAAAGTCATTCCCAAAAATCCAACTTGGTTGTTCAAAGTCTTGTTTCTGCCTTGAAATCGTCCAGACTTTCAATTTTGATGCAGCCTGTCGCAGTACTTTGGCACTGAGGAGACACTCCCTCATGGTTTTGTTTCAACCTGCTTAATAATTTGTACGAGTTGTCCAGCAACAATACAAACAAGAATGTGTTTGTTTTGGACCGTCTTCAGGCCAAGACTTTGCGTCTGCTGGCCACTGCTTATCTGGACTGGGACGTTCAGAGGTTTCACAAAGAGGCCCTTAATGCCGTGGATTTAGCCAACAAGGTCAGATCTGAAAATGAAGTTATAACATATAAAAGAAAAAACAGCAGCATGTAAGCAGTGCGCCCATTTTGTCAGGAATGTGTGAGCGCCTTCGGGCTCTTTTTAAAGATCAAAATACTCCTGAGATCCGGGGCCTCGGATGAAAGCATCACAGCGGGTAAATCCATTCATGAAAAAAAAATCCTGCCTGCCATTTTATCTCAAAACACTCCCTCTTGAGATTGAAGTAGTTGGACTGAAACGCGTTGGCAGGTCTGGATGAGATGCTACAATCTGACGTTTCACTTCAAGTTTGCCTCACTACAGTCAAGTTCCTCCTGTCTGAAAGCAGGTACATACCCAAATGTTTTTTTACCTGGATATTAACAATATAAAATGAATGCTGTGGTCTCTGTCCGTTTCTTCTCCCAGAGAGGCGCCAGCTTTAGACCTTTTAAATCGTGCCTGTCAGCAGTTTGAGTCATCTCCCGCCTTGGAAACCGCTCTCGTCCTGCACGTCGAGCTCCTGCTGCAAAGAGACAAAAAGCTGCTGGGCAAGCAGAAGATAGAGGACCTCATCACCGGTGCCGAGCATCATTTTCCATGTATTAACTGATTACCTGTACCAAAACATAAGTGTTGGGACTTGTGCCCACACAGCGCATTCCTCGGGAAAAAAGCTGGCACCGCAGGACCTCATAAGCCTCCACGCAATGTTGTGGGATCAAGCAGCAAAATATGTTGAGGTACCAACATTGTTGTACTTACAGTAGATTTGTGGGGATGGTGTCAAGGGCACAAACAGATACGCATGCACACAAAAACAATTCCGTAATGCCCTGAGACACACAAACTGTCATGTTAGTTTCAAAACTAATTTCATAAAGACCTAAGCGAACCCTAACAACTTGGCAGAATGAAGTTGCATAACATTGAACTGCTGTTTCTAGGCAGACGACTACTCCGAGGCACTGGAGTGGTACAACTACTCCCTGGGTTTCTTCCAGGTTGGAGGGATGGACTCCAACTTGGCCAAATTGCAGAGGAACAGAACTTTCTGCTTCATGCAACTGAAGCAGCTGGAAAAGGTAGGAAGACTCGTTTTAATTCATTTGTTGAATTTTGACTCTTCTCTGTCTTCCTCAGGCCAAAGAAGCCGTGAATGAGGCGGAACGCTGCGACCCTGACAGCATTTTCACGCAATTCAGTATTTACAAGATAGCGATGCACGACGACGATGTGGAGAGAGGTGGCTCTGTGGAAAATTTGCTCCCATTCCCTTGATGTTATCAGATTGTAATCAGCCCTACCTGTGTGCGGATTAGCGGCCAAGGCAGTGAACACGATGGCGCTTCTGTCCAAGGATCTCAAAGAGGCCGGACCCTTGTCCGAGAACGCCACATCCAGCCTCCTCTGCCAGGCTGCTCAGATGGCCTTGGAGGTATCCAATGTCTTTCTGTGTGTGTCTGTGTGTTGAATCTGCTTGGGGCATCAAAAGATGTTTTCAAGATTCAAGAGTTTTTATTCGCCATGTTTGAGCGTGCCAAACAAGGAATTTGACTTCGGTAAAAACCTTCCTTGCTTTCTGTGACAGAATAAACAGAATGACATGGCCATGAAGGTCCTGGAAAATGTGTGTGAAACCTCCAAAGATGAAGCTCTGGTTCTGAAGGCTCTCAGGTTGGTGAAAATGAGGGGAGAAAAAAGCAAGTCAAATACATTTTAGTCAGTGTGTTTTGTTTCTAATGAATCCCTGTAATGCTTTAGAGGAGATGGAACAGGTCAGCTTCGAGAGTACAGTATGTGCGTGCAGATTTATTTTGCATGATCGAACAGTTTTGTCAGCTCATCATTCTATTTATTGCATCCCAAATGGCTCGAAGACCTTTGAGAACAGCGACAAAATCTAAAACGAGTGAACCCGGAGTTTGTCGACTTTGTAGTCAGCAGACACGTTGCTGTCTTAAAATCAATACAAGGATAGGGAGAAGCCTTTTTTTTTTTTTTTAATAAAAGTGAAATCCTTGTCTTGTTCAAATACATCTTTGAATGGCATCTCTCAGTGAGTTAATGCTTTTCTACACTTCCACACCTAATCCACATAGCAATATTTCCTCCCCTTAAAAAAAACGGATTTGGAAAAGACATTCAAATTAGAGACAGTTGATTATTAAAGATTATTGCTCTTTTCCCAGGTGCCTGGTTCGACTCGCACTCACGGCCATAGAAGCCCCCAATGATGAGAAAAGGTACATACTGAAAATTTTGATTCCAAACGTCAAATTCACTTTTGAGACTTCTCTGCAGGAACGACAATACGGACGCGCTGCTGCCTTATTTAAAGATGGGTATGCTGCGTGTGAATATTCGTCTTGTCTTTAGCCCCATCATAAGCTGCAAATGTTTTTGTCTGCCGTCAACGCAGCGCTGCAGAAGCTTTCACAACGGCTGTGCTTGACAGCCGAACAACGCACGGAAGAAGCCAACTGGTTCAGGAAAATCGGTAGCCAAGATTCTTCCTCGGTTTGGCGCAATCTGACCACAAACGTTTCGAATCATTTTTTTTCTTTTGATTGTAGCTTGGAATGCAGCACTGCAGTGTGAGAGCAACCCGGACAGAATGCGGGATTTCTTTCTGCTTTCTTACCAGGTAAGAGTGGCCGCCGCCGGGGTTCAGGATGACTAAAATGCTCTTTCACATCAAGTTTATTATTGTGGTCTCTACGTGGAATGCTAATAAACAATATAGCAATGTCTCGAAACAGCTGTTGTCATGTATGATGCAAGATGCCTCCCTGGCGGTGTCAAAGAAAATGCAGCATTTGCACTCACCCAATTTGTGTCCACTGAGTAATAACCAAGCAGGATTCTCATGTGCTTCTGTCCAGCTGTGCCAGATGTGTAGTCCCGAGCGCGTCATTCTCACGGCCCAGAAGATGTGTTTGCTCATGGCCGTTGCCGCCGCTCTTCAGTTCTACAGGGCCGCTCCTCACGCCGGCCGGGTTAGTGCGCCAGGTCGTCACGTGAATCTTATGTCAGCGAGCGCTTCCTTCTGCTTTACAGACACAAGATCTCAGTCAGGCGCTGGCGCACATTGCCTTATGTGCAGAGGTGTGGAAAACCCTAAAGGCAACAGGTAGCGTACACGTTTGCATAGTTGGAACCGAAAGTCACTACTAAGTGGAGGCGATGAATTTTTTCATGTACAGGAAGTTACCCGCGGGATCCAACAGACACGCTGCTGCTGCTCTATGAGTTTGAGGCACGCGCCAAACTCAACGACCCCAAAGTGGCCAGTGTCTTGGACTCCATCCTGGAGCAGGACAATGTGGAGCTCAAACTACTGCAGACCATTGCAGGTGAAAACAACCACAAAGAAGCAAGGTTGCGGGTGTGGCCTTAAAATGTCATCTCAAAATGTTTGTGGCTCAGATGCACATGCTTAGCGTGAAACGTCAATGAATACTTCTGTGAGGGGAAAATGATCACCTTGCTTTCGGTAACGTTCAGCGCATTTGAGTCCCCAGGGTCATTTCTTGTCAAACACCTTGAAATTCCTACCCCTTCTGTTCATACAGAAATTGAAATTGCACGTCACCTTTGATGCAGTGTGAATCAGGGTTCAAATTAGTCTGGCGGTTGTCAAACTCAGCGGTACATTGTCATGCTCCTGCAGCATTAGCCATGGAGCCTCCAGCCCACTTCCCTCTGCTATGCAAGAAGGCCCTGAGGGTGGCGCTGTCTATTCACAAGAAACAACCTCAGGAGGACCCGGCGCAGTGCAGGCATGGTCGCCGCCACTCAGTGCACAGCGTCCCCCCTAAGTGAATCGGCGTCACTCACTCTTAGTTTCCTCCTTAGCAAGTGCATCCACAGCCTCATCAAGCTTTCCCTGCCCACCGGCGCGTCCCAAATGGAGGCCCGCCTGCTGGACGAGGCCTGGGACTACTACGAGGAGGCGCTGGCCATCATCCCCGCCGCCGTGAGTCAGCGCGCCGCCTCCGCCCACAACATGTCTCTGTCTCGAGCACAAGACAACCAGAACAATCCGCTTCACATTGATACGATTCTTCATTGCTCTTGGAATGAAATGAGAAGATTCACAGGTAGATTTACTCAACACCCTTAAATACTTTGCCTTGTTTTATTCGCTGGGCACTGAAGACGCGAAAAGGACTCCGGCAGTTTCCTGAAGCGGACCAAATTGCTTTGTTTTGTTTTGCTGAACCTTACACTTTAGAACATCAAATCTGTCTGTATAAACAAAAAGATTCTTGTGGCCAAATTTGCCTTCATTTCAACCTATTCTACTACATGTTGGTCAAGATAGAGTTGCTTTGATAATCAAAAGTTGCTTACCAGTTACTCAATACTTTAGTAGTAGTTTTTTGTTTTTTTTTAACTCAAGTCATTGTTAGGACCGTTTTAATTTGACTTTTTACAAGTCATACCACGGTCAAATATTTGTGGCTACTCCCGACTACCCACTTTAGAACACCATTAGTAATTTCTTCCCTCCAAGTTCTTAAAACCAAAGTCGCTTTCTATGCAATTTTTCTGGGCATACCATCCGTCCCCCTCTGAGCGAATGACACATTTACTGATGTGGTTTTACCGCAACAAGCAAGCATGAGTTTGCAACCGCTGAATTAGCAGATGTTTCCATTCACCGCCCCCTTCCTGCCAAGTTTGAAAGAGGCGGCAAATTATTAGTGGGATTGCACATTTCCCCCCCTTTTCATTGCACCAGCCGCAACTCCGAGCGAGCGGCAAGAATTGTGTGAATAGCGACAGAGGCCCGGGCCGGGGCCTATTGAAAGGAGTTGCCACTCACTTTAATGACGCTTCAAATCTTCTCCCATCTGGCTCTTTTCTGGATCTTTCCTGTAGCCGGACAGCTTTCCGGAGACACAGATCATGTGGCTGCTGACCCGCGCCTGGAACACGGGCATCCTGCTCTACAGCCTGGCGCGCTACATGGAGGCGAATAAGTGGTGCTTGTTGGCCATGAGGTTCGTGCACCACTTGGGACCCCTGCAAGACAGCTACAAGACGCAGGTGGGGGCACCACCTCAGGTTGAGAAATTAACACAAATAGCATAACATTATCCTATTGCTTTGAAATACAAGCCCTTAGAGTCAATACGTCACATGAATGGATTCGTCTTTGTTTTGTTTCTAAACACAATCAGAATTGTTTTCAAATCAAACAAAAGATGTGCTTTGAATGCAGACTTTCGGCTTTTATGAGATGGCGTGGCTACCAATGGAATAAGCAGCACAATGAATTCCAAAGTGTTTCCGGAATGCCATCGTCTGCTCGTGATCGGCAAAAATGCTTCAGAACTCGGACAGAATCCCATTGACTCAATGGCATTGAGTATACATTTGACTTGCTGAATGTGAAGGGACGATAGACAAGGACAGCGGCCAATTCTTTTTTTCTTCGAATGTCAATGCCCTCAAACAAAAGCTGAAAGTCTGCCGCGAAAGTGCATCTCGTTTGTTGCGTTGCCAACCCCGAGTGGTGGCGTTCAGAGCCCAAAAGATGCTAACTGTGGCCTCAAAAAGTCTCAATTATTGATGGACCTGACTGTACTGTATGTCCACAGATGTCCCAGCTCTACAACAAAATCCTGGAGCGTCTGGAATAATAAGCACTCTGGTTAGTCACATTTGTTAACTGTTACACAAAAAATAATAATAAAAATACATTGTTGGACACAAGGGCAATGTTTGTTTTTGAAAGGTAACAACAGCTAATTGAGAATTTGGTTTGGAAAAGAACAAAAGCATTCAAATTAATTTTACGGTTATTTCTGAATGAACCTAAATTAATCTCTTCAAAAATATCATGGGTCAATGTGACCCGCAGTGTTGGAGCTTTTGGAAATGAGATTTTGTTAAATAATAGTTTTTGTGTATATTGGAAGATTGCAGAAACATGAAAACATGTATACTATTTGCACAAAACCAATAACAACAAAAAACACATTTGCGCTTAGTCCTTTGTCACTTCCAGCTCAAAGTATCCAAGATCTTGTTAATTTGATTACGTACATCCCCCCCAATTTGATACTTTATCATGCAAGAGTCAATATGACACACAAAAAAGTGGGGAAATGTGTTGGATTCCTCAGAGATTTGAAATAAATATTTTTCATCACTGGGCATAGCTAGAAATTTGGGTAATTAGGATGGGAAACAGGGCACAAGATTGCATCAATTGAAAAGTGCATAATTTTCAGCAGCTAGTTTGTCCAATGTATTGAGAAACCAATTCATGAATTGTTTTGGTGGGGGGGGGGGGGAAGAGAAAAATCTTTAAAATAGCGTTGCGGTTAAAAAGCCAATAGTGATTCCAGATTTTCTGCCAAACTGAAAAAAAATAATCAGCAAAGAAGGGGCAGTTAATTTGCTCTGGCAGGCCACAAAACAAAATATGTAATAACAAACTTGCCCAAGTCATAACTGAGTCACATATTTTATTTCCAAACAAATAAACTCTTTTCAAGTAGCCCCCCCCCCCCCCTCCCCCCAAAAAAATTAAAAGCCCAAAGAAACAGACTTCTTTTCTATTCATATACTATATAACAGAATGGCATTCCCCAAGTGACTAGGACAGGGAAGACCGATTGGGCCCCGAGCGTCCTAACAGGGCGTAAACCACCTGTGGCCGCACCGAGGAGACGACTGGACTGTACAATCAAAAGGCTTCATGTTTGCAAGCACTTACTGCACCCATGTGCCATAAACAGACCCCCCCCCCCCCCCTCCCACAAAAAGTAAATAGAACGACATCACCGTTAGTCAGCCTTGTCAATAATATGCACGCTCAGGTGACTATATTGATCCCCCCCCCCCCACACACACACACACATCATGGCCTTAAAATGTAGAGAGTGAATTCTTTGGGCTTGGACATGGCTGACTGAGGTCTAGAGTAACGCAAGCGCTTTTTCGTTAACAGTCGGCTCAGATTTCCACTCCCATCTTTTAAGAATGGCGGCGCAAAAAGTATGGGGGATCGGGCTTTGCCGTAAAATTGCAACACGAACCTAGAATGTGTTTGAAATGGGTTTCCGCGATGCCGCTATTCTCTCACACCCGATGAAGACAGATCTGTGGCCACTATCTGAGAACATCCTGCTTGAAACCTTGACATCATTGTCTCAGACCAAACCATGGGATGAACAAAACATTTTTTACTAAAGAATAAAACATTACAGCGTGATTATTATTGTTTTAATTGTCCAGCCCTGGCAAGTAATTTTATCAAGGGATTTGTTCCTCTAACAAAATATTAAATATGATTGTAATTCAAGGAACTTTGGCTAAAAGTAAGCTGTTGGCTCACACAGAAATGCAGTGACACACTTGAGTCGGGTGCACTTTAAATATCAGTGCATGTGCATCTATGCTTACGAACATAAAATGAAGCAAGTATGGATCAGGTAAAAAATAAATAAAAATGACTATAAAAACAGGATATTAAATGTTAAAATGAACTACACAAATTTGTAACTAATGTACATTCTCAGCTCATCTTGGGATTTTTGCCCTTCACCCTGATATCCCAAACTTTTTGAGTAGCGTATGTATATTTATGTCATATAGATGTATTCATTCTGTGCACCAGGACACATTCCACAAGTATTGACATCTAAGAGCCCCCCCAAACACACACACTGCCTGGCTAAGTGTGCCACGTAGGCACAAGTACACTAAGAGCAACAATAACAGCGCTTTATTTTTTTTTTGTGTGTTGCTGACCTGTTTAGAAATTATAGCTTCAAACTTGACTTACCTGACAATTGTAGTCTATAAAACATATTCTGTCCCAGTTTGAATCACACATGCATGGAGCAAAAGTGAGGGAGGGGCAGGGTTTATACGCTGAAGAAATGTAAGTCGGGGAGGGAAGGTTATTTACATTGTACAGCTAGCACACCCTTCGAAACAGTCTGCAAAGTTTATAGATGGCTGTGTTCCATTCAGTTATTCCCTGAACTCGGCGGAGGGGGTTGAGACACAGGTAATGACAGATGCTTGTCTGGTAAGGGAGAACAGAAGAAAACCGGAGGGGGTGGGGGGGAGGCAGAGAGGTCCGAGTTGGCACTTCCTGTTGGGGTTAGGCTCTCTGAGGAAGAGATCCCTTTCACAGTTGAGCTTTATGATAAGGAGTTTGAGTGCGCACGGGCGTCCTTGTTGTGGGGTGGGGGTGGGGGGGGGTCCGAGTCACCGTACGTTTGAGATTCCTGAGCTCAGCCCAAACCCAAAGAGCTCTGTTTTTCCCTTTTTTTTTTAAACCCCATCCCATACACAGTGGTGTAAGCACATGATAAATAATTCATATAGATAACACAAAGCTTTTAATTAGGCTCAACTTTAGTGTTGTATTTTTTGGACAATCCAAAACATTATTTTTTTTAATGGGCATGACATCCAATACAATTGTTGTCTTGTTCTACCCGTTATAAGGCTGCCGCCATGGCAGCAGATAGGACAGTACCGTGTGACCAGTAAACCAGAAAAACAAAACAAAAAAAACTCCTTTGGAAGGCAGAGAGTGTAAGGGGGTGGTCTGCAGCTTCACACTCTTTAGTTGGGGGGGGTGGAGAGATATAGGTTGTCAGGGTCCAGTAAATTCTAATTATTGAATTGATTGTTGTAGTAATAGCGGTTGTGGTGTGGGGGCGCTATTGCACTCAAAGGAGGACAACGTCGGTCAGTCTGTATTGGATGTAAGGCAGATTGGTGTTTTGCAGAGCCCACTTACACATCTCTACCCCCCACCCCCCCCCGCAGCCCACCTTGACACAAGAGTAGCTCTTACAAAAAAAAAATCACAAGCTAAAGTAAAAGAATCTAAGAAGCCCTCTAAATGGACCATTCTAGTGAAGTGTAAAACTTGTTTTTCTTTCACACGCGCTCTCGCTCAATATATATATATATATATATTCATATATTTATTTATATATTTATATGTATAATAAAATCTCTGTAGGATTTTATTCATCTTGTGATGTCATAATATAAATGTAGGGATTCTTCCAGTGGAGATAAATAATTCCCTAGAAACAACAGTACCGTCAGTAGGGCTCTGTTCAACCAGTCACTTTTGGGGGAGAAGAAAAAAACAAAAACAAAAAACAATTAACCCAAAAGGTCTCGTCTTTGTGTGTTGTCTTTTTTCAATGTGATTGGATGAAAATTTACAAAGTGTTCTGACGCGGTGTGATTTGTCTCTTGTTTCCCTGCAACTCCTCTCTCTCTCTTTCTTCATGAAAACATTCCTTCCCGTCTTCTGTTTGTTGACAAAAAGGAGCGATTTTGTTTTTTGTATGACCCCCCCCCCCCTCCAAAAGACAGCTTTCCCTTACAGTTTGTAATGGATGGCGTAGAGAAACTCATGCAGGGGGTGCACAGTCACAATAATTAATGGTGATAAGACTTTGCTTTTGTTTCCATTTAGAGAGTAACAGAATGATGACACTAAACTTTATATGGAACATAGCTGTAAAAAGAGGTGAGTGGCGGGGGTGGGGGCCAATTAGGTATGGGGGGGGGGGGCATCCGGGACTCTGCAGCGATGCGAGGTGTGATGGCGGACGGGAAGCTCAGAGCTTCTCTGGGGAAGGGATCCAGATGTACGGGCCCGACTGCTCCTCGATGATCAGCTTAATTTTGTTGTAGATTTCCTCTAGCGAGTCGCCCTGGACAATTGCTGCACGCACATGCCGCCACAGGGTTACATCCGATCGAGCCAACCTACCTCTGGGATTCCAAGTTTGGTGGGAGTGAGAGCGGACGTTACCTGTGAAAAACTCCCCGAAGTCTTGCTCCAGCTTGACGGCCTTGTCGAACACTTTGTTGGCCTGCTCGTACGTCTGCCGCTTGTTCATTTCCCTGCGGCGCACGAGACGTTACCAAGTTGGACGGCAAATTAGCATCGGCCGAGGCAATTGCGATAAATTGACGTGAAACACTTACATGAGGGCTTCGATGGATTTTGGTTTAATAAAGATGGCGATAGGGTAAAGTTGTGCTTGCTGCAGTCGTTTGATGGCGTTGCCCGACACATCCAGGATGCAGTGCTTCCCCTGAGCAGGACCACACACACATGTGAACACTTAGGCAAGGTCATGCACCACAACAGCATGTATTTGGCATCCAGGTCAACATCCGTTCTTTGTAAGATTATTTCTGCCCATTAATAGGACGACGATGCAGCATTGTTGAACTGCCAAATTTCACTTTGTGAAGCTAACGGTGGGTGCACTAGTTGACAAATCCATAATACTACAAAACACTTTGTCTAGCACCAAGAATTGTCTTACTCGTGGCGACCATGACGATTGTACCGGTACTAAGAGCATTTCTACTGACGTTTGTGCTAGTGCCTCATCGTACCCTTTCAGCCACAGTTCTGACGGACAGGATGCTGGTCCCATAGAGGTTCTCGTTGAACTGTCCCGCCTCGATGAACTTATTGTCCTGGATGTCTTTTTCCATTTGCTCACGCGATCCTACAAAGTGGTAGTCCTGACCGTCCATCTCGTTCTCTCTCCTCGGACGAGTCGTGTCTGGTGGACAGAAAGGCAGGCGGGCGGGCTTGTATGGAGCCCTTTGTTGGGGGGTTCGTGGTGTTTGTGCGCATGCGTACACAACTCACGGGGTACGCAGGAGCCAAACTTGTGTGGGAACTCGGAGATGAGGTCATCGTTGACGCGGTCCTTCATGGGGCCCAGAATGATCACGGGTCTGGTGTAGTGTACTGGAGGCAAAACCAACACAAACGGCAACGGCTTAATCCCAGAACCTATAAATTGTCAGTTAATTAGAATTGTTTTTAACGGCAAAGGCTCTTTCCAAGGGCCTTTTCTCTAGTCGTTTGAGCCACCAACAAAACCAGATTTGTCTGAGACAAGACTGCTATCTGAACTCTGCCAGATGAGGTGAACCGGATTAACAAAACTCCATATAATTCCAACAACACTCAAAGAAGACTTACTTTCTTGTCGAATGACAGGCTCGTAGGAGAGGATTGTGTCTTCCTGGCCCTCTGCGATCATGGGGAAAAAAAAAACACACCAAAAACACAAATCAAGTCATCAGATGGCCGCAGTGGCACTGCAGGCAAGCCGAAACGTTTTGATCCCTCGTGGGACAGATGGTGCGTTTTGTTGCGTCTCCACTCTGTCCTTTCATTTCAAGACGATAGAAAGGTGTGGCGTCAACTCGTGGGGGGGGGGGGGGTCTCGGAGCCAACCCTCAAACCTTGCAAACGTGTCAACCAAGCAGAGAGAGGACTAACGAGAGACTCACTTGAACTGCTTTCACTGTCGCTCGTGTTGGACGTCAGGCATTCTGGAAAGGAGAAGAGCAAACACTGCAGATTAGCAGACGCAAACAGAAAGGAAAGCCCGCACTGTCAACATTCGTCTGCACTTTTCAGATCATTTTTATGCCATGCGCGCTTGTTGTCTCAGTCCGGCGATTCCCAACCTTTCATCCAAAGCACATTTTAATTGCAAAAATCACAATATGTATACAGATAGGAAAATCATGACTCATCTTAATTTATTGATTTCCTCGGGCTGAAACACAGGCCTGTTTAGCACAATGTCCATTTATTATTAGAACAAGATGCCACTAAAGTCCTTACTGAGTGAAATAAGGTGGGGATCAATTACTTGAGTAATTTGGGGCAGGATTGTCCGCTTTTATGCACGTCACTAGCAGAGAAGATGAACAAAGATTCAATACTTGTAACAAATTTAAAAAAAAATCTCCATCCAACAGAGTCAAATTTGATCATTTCCCACAGCCCAGTGGTTGGGAATCACTGTTCTTTGATGACCAGAAGAAGAGAGGGGGGGGGGGGGGAAACCTCATCAGTAAGAAAGCAGAACTCATGCTGCATCTGGCAGCCATATACAAGTGGTAACATTCCCGTTGTGAGCAATCGGAACTCAAGTGTTTCCTGCGATGAGATCCCAAATGAGACCCGATCCCCCAAACACCGCATCTGTGTCCTTTTGCTGCGTCGAGGGCAGGCCAAAGAAAACAACGAGTGCGTTACTCCACCGACCGCTGCAGGAAGGCGGCAATTGGCTCATTGTTATCTCCACGTTGCTGTGGCAACACCCAGCTCCAGACACAAGGATACCGTTAAGTGTGTCACAACTGTCAACAGCCGGTCTACCTCCCAAATGCAAAACGTTACTTAGCAAATCATTATGGACAAAAGTATTGGTACACACTTACAATTGTAAGCTTTCAATCACCTCGGTGTACAACCCTAAAAGTGTCAGTCGGGGTCCACGTGTTAAATGCTAAATTTCAGCTTCGGCCGGATTTATCCCAGGTCTCTAAAAAATGATCCTCGACGATGACCCTGTGGTGCATGGTGTGCTTTTGAATGAAAACTTGTTTTTTAATCTCATTATTTGACAGATTTATCAGTTGCACTATTAGTATTTGGGTTCTTTGAACACGGCAAATTAAACATCCAATTATGATTGGCGGGCTCGAATCAGACGATGTCATGTCACCGAAACTGGCATTTGTTTACGTAGTAAGTGTTACCGCAAGTGCATTTACGACAGTTAGGCTGTCAATTTTGCCTTGGTAGAAAGTTTTGCACGGGTAGGTCTTTTTGACAGAACAGACAAGACCCATCGAGATGCGAAGAACAGTGAGCAATATAGCTTGCGCCTATTCACTTAACCTGATTGTTTGAAATTTGTTGTGCCGTGCTGTAAATTACGCAGAGGGGAGATTACTGATTTGGTTCTTTTACTCTGCTAGCACTGACAGCACGTGATAGTGTGTTGGTGTCCTACGCTGTCATTGCTAAAGTAGGACACCACAGGTTCTTCAAAAGTGCTTATAACGCAAATCACACCAGCATCTTGCGAGAACAAAACTGGGCCATTTATGTGCCGTATTCTTATACTTTGGCCACTCGAACAACTCTCGGCCCAAATGTTAGCACCGAGGCATTTTGCCTAATAACGTGATCATGAGGGGTATTACTCCTGAGTTGGTTGCCCAAGTTTACTTCACAAATCTTCAAATGGCCTCACCCCATCTTAGCTCACCCAAGTTCCTCCACTCCTACGTACCTGCCCGATAATACTTCCTCCTCTGATCAACCATCAGTGCCAGTGATAGCGCGTAGCAGGTCGAACTATTAAAAGCTATTACCTGAGATGGCGGAAGGTACAACGAGACTGTGGATCCACGTCTTGCTATTAAGCAACGTTAGACAAGCCCGACTTTGCTTCTATAAAAGACAACACCCAAAACAAAAGACTCATCCAACCACCATCAGCTACTTTGGTGTCCCAATACTTTTGCCCATTTAGCCTGAATCCATATTCAAAGCGCATGCACAGTGAGATTTTTGTGTGCCCGGCCCCCAGTTCCCCCTGCGCGATCGGCGCTCGGGGGACCACCACGACACTTACTCAAACTCTTTGATCCATAAAAGTCATCGCTTAACCCCGGGAAGTCCTAGGTGTCCCGACAGGTGAGAGCAGAGAACAAAAAGACAAGAGAAGACAGCAGACAGGAAGAAGAAGAGGTTAGTGATAGTCGGGGCAGAGAGGAAGAGGAGTGCTCTGTGCGCGTGCGTGTGTTGGAAGCAGCTTTTCAACGGAGGGGGGGCTTCAAAATCAATTTACTACAAGGTAGTGTACATCAGTGCTTTGTGACATTCTTGTCGAGTCGTTTAGCGGCACAGTGTTAGGAAGCCTGCTGTGCGTTAGTGCGGCCGACAACCACGCACACAAGCATGCATGCGCACAGACACACACACACTGCCACCCAGCAGATAGTTTAAAGAGTTTTATGGCTGATTGTAGTTTTATTTCTTGTATTCACCGGATTGTGTTTTACAAATAAATTGAGATATAAAAAGAAAATGATTGAATGTAATTTTTGAAATATACTTTTACTTTCAATGTGTGCCATTATATGATAATCGCCCATTCATGCCACAGCACTTGTTCCACAGTAGCATTGCTTATCGCTTATTTCTTATTGCAAGTTGTCGGCAAGCAAGTCCCAAGTCCTATTGTGCCCCCCTGCCACGCGGCCCGGCCCACCGTGAGAGACAGATGAGAGCAAAACGTCCGTGGAGATGAGCGGAAGGAAGGAAGGGATGATGGATGGAGAGACAGAACTTAAGTGTGAAAGAAGGAAAAGAAAGGATGAAAGCAAGGAGAACCCCCCCCCCCCCCCCCCCCATACACTTTTCCCTCCCACCCGTTGGTTGCATCACGCAGCTGGTACTCACGTTCAGACTCCACCAACTCCTGCACAATATTCTCCTTGCTCTTGTAAAACGGGAACCTTCGCGACAGGTTGAAGCTTTTTTTGCGCTTTACTTTGACCAGCTGCTTTGTAGGCGAGGGAGGCGTGGGGGGGAGATGGGGCGGGGAAGGGAGGAGGGGGGGTAAACACACAAAAAAAACAAAAACAGAATGGATTTCAATGACGGTACTCAACACGCATGCAAAACAATAAAATGGAATGTCCACCACACATGAAATCATAACAAACATGAGAAAGCAAGTAATGGATGGCGGTGAACACAATACTTTTGTTCAGAAAACACAAGTTCAACACACGCATTTCCTCATACCGTTGCCGGCCGGCCACGGACGTGATGGAAAACAACTCCAACACGTATTCGCTATCCTTCATATCCAGCATAGCATACTAGTGCGCGTTTTAAATTTGTGAAAAATTCTCTCATCGCTAGCACACTTTTCGTGCTCACTCGTAAGACAATTGAACAAACTAGTAGAAAAGTAGACTGCTTTGATTGAGAGTCGTTTTTGTGCCACAAAATACCGCGCTACACTTGCAGCACGACTCGGCCTAACGTGTCGTGCACAATTTATCAAGGAGACTGAATAAAGGACATGAGAGTTACTATCTGCATGCTTCAAGTGAAGCACTAGATATTGAGTCGTCTAATTTCATCTTGTCATTGGTAGAAGTAGTCGCAGTGTTCAACTCGTTTTGTAACTTGCATGATATGATGGTCCATTGGGCGCCGTTGAACTGGACTGCCCTTACACCAGTCGATGGACCCCGTGGAGGCTATTTTGTGTGTTTTGGGGTGTTCTCTTGTATTGGGGCTGTTGGTTGGCCGCTGTTACTTTTTTCCCTTTGTCTTTTAGCTTTGATTTGCTTTTATCTTGAGCACTTTCTGACTTTCTTTGTAGCGCCGTTGTGTGGCAGCCGCCTATTGAGTTGCGCTCATGCCATCTGTGTCTTTTGTATACCCACTCTGTGGTATGGATACTGCTGGGGCCTGAATTTCCCCTCCCCTGGGGATCAATAAATAATCAATCAATCAATATCCTTGACGTACTAGTGCGCTCTTTTTAAGACAATTCAGCACAGAAAGCAACATTTTTTCCCCAATCAGCATGAAATTCAACCTTACTTGTTTTGTTAACTGCTGTGAAGCACTAGTAACACTGCTGGAAAGCCATTGGAGGATTCAAAGTCAATGTGCTTTATGAGACGGCCAACTGAAAAGTGCTGTAAAAATCGGATGCATTATTATTAATCATAATTATGCGAGTAGTTGGGCCTAGTACTGATACAAGCGCAGCCCAAACCCCTTAAGGTCTACGTACTGGCAGGCTAGAAGTGGCACTGCTAGTCAAGAAGAAAAATATACATACATTACTAGTCAGACAAAATAGTCGTTTGACCAGTGAGTTGAATTTTCTTACTGGTGAGGACCAGGAGTAATCTAGCACACAAACATTAAGCTGGATATTGAGGATTTAGAATACATGTTTGGCACGGGGACACGAGCGCACATTTAGATTTTTGGGGAAAAATACTCAATCATAATACTGACCTATTAGTTTTGAAAGTACGGTTCATACATAAAGATTATCTGAACTCTCTCGGGAAGCTGCTTGTCCATTGGGGTTGCTCTTTTGCTAAGCAACAACAGCAATTTGTCGTATCTATGAAGTGACTGTCCTCCCCCCGCCAAGGTGTTAAGAAGTTGGAGGAAACACAAATCCGCCGAATGCAAAATGTTTTGAGTGTAGGGTGCCTGTCGTGTGCGGGTGTGTCGTGGCAACATGGCGGCGGCGCCTCATGGGGGGGCTTTGCTAGCATTCCCACACGGCTTCTCCACTCCACTTACCCTGTTGGACTCAATCATGCCTGTCCGGGCGTGGAACTTGACTGTTTTTAACCTGGCCCTCTCCTTCTTCTCCACTCTGGACAGAGTCATTTTAAGAAAAATAAAATAGGGTTGTTGTCACATGGCATTAAGAGCACAACGCAGCGACAAAGTCTTCTTAAATCTACGTGCAGAATCAAAAGATTTGGTCAAAACAATACGTGACAATTATTTTTCTACAGCGGCAGACACAGCAAAGATGGAGTCAATTTTCAGGAGATGAGGCAGGCCCTGTACATTTGGCGTTGTACAGATGCTTCGCGTTTGCAACAGAAGCGCAAAACTACCTTTTCTTGCTGGGAATGACTCCAATCTGCTCGCTCTCCCCGTGAGGCGTCACCAGCCTGGCCTGCCACCATTCGTCATCGGACGCGTTGATGACGTGGAGGATGTCGCCGTAGGAGAAGCTCAGCCCTTGGCTGGGCAGGCAGCTATCCCTCGTCCGGTCATAGTCAAACAAAGCTCTGCAAGGTAAAACGTTTGACGCTGCAGATGCTAGAAATATGAAAGACGCCGAGCGGAAAAGCGCCAGCACCTGTTCATGATGCCTGCTTTGCATTGGCACGCTCTTGACTAAATACTTTTTGTTGTCAGTCGTAACGTGTCATCATCATCATGCCACATGACTGCTCACTCTGCAGGTTTCAACTCAACTTGACCTAGTGCAGGACTTTCCAATCCAATCCAAATGTTTTCATCTCCAAACAACTCGTTTCAAACTTTCCAAGTGATTCATTACTCGAGTACGGATAATGCCATTATGTCTCATGATTGGGATGAACAAGTGCATCATTCAATCTTTTTGGAAAAAAAAAACTACAGAGCGTAACAATTTGTCATTTCAACATGCAACTGCATGTTTTGTGCAGCAGTCTCTCTCTCTCTCTTTCTCATCTGCTGGATATACGTACGTATGCAGAGGAAATACAAGACAGGCTCTTGAGAGTAGCACAAATTCTAAAATCAAACTAAAACAGGGCAACTGGAGCGTTGGTTACTTAATCGAGCCACTCGACTTTCTCCTTCGACCCACCGACCGACCGACCGGGCGAGTCGGAGCGCTTGCTGCTGGACTGCTTTGTTGCGTTTCGAAGCTCACCTTGCAGGCTCAACGCCTCCGCATTCCTGAGGCTGGGCTGGGAGGGCATGCATCGGCTGGATAGCGACACGGCTTTTACAACATTGCTGTGCTCTTAGTAAGCTGCCGCACAGGGGCGAGCTTGGCCTCGCTTGTCTCTCATACGCGCGAGCCCACATATACAGAGACTGGAGCGACGCAATCGAGCCGTGCATACAGTGGGCTCAAATAACCTGGGCGCAGTCCAGTTACATCACAACATTTTCACTCTGATCACCTTGACTCCAGCATGACTCACTGCTTCGTGTTATGACAGAAACGGCTACAATACGACGTGGGCTCCAAAGGGTGAAGAGGCGCAAGGCGTTTTCAGCTCGAAGTAAAGCCAAAACGTCACACGGCCAAACCCTGTTTCCTACGTGGGTAATGCGAGCCCCTTGAGGGCACTTTGACGTCAATGACAGTGGCATCTCCAAATGGTCGGGCCAAGCGGTTGCCATCTTGATAGAATTCTCTAAACACGCTATGAGCGCTTTAAATGTATCCCAAAAACATTGTGTTGAGCGCTCGGGATGGGATCACCTCGCCTCTTTTCATCGCTACTGTAATCCACGTGTCTGCATTGTGGAGGCGCCTGACACAAGCTTGGACTGGCTTTCCAGCACACTCTTGTGGAATGTTGTCGTTGGAGAGGTGTTGTTCCCAAAACAGGCGAGTGCTCAGTCGCTCGTCAAGCCATTATTTTTAACGCTTCAATTGACTTTGGCTTACACTAACTGGCGAGTTCACGTAGAATGTATGAGTGGAGCCGGCCGGGCTTGTCACTAGATTGATTTACAAGAATGAAGTATTCTTTTGAATAAGCTCACGGCTATAGCTAATCTAATGGCTATTTGCATCACTCGTGCTTCACCACGTAATCCTTGCCAGGCAACAGTGTGTCTGCTTTTGACAGGATTCCGGGTTTCCGAGGTTCATTAATGTGAGATGTGAGGTGAGTGTTTTTTTTTTTGTGCCGGCCTCCTGTTTACCTGACGTAGAGAGAGCGTTTCTCGCTGGTGCGCAGGGAGCCGGATCCCGAGCTCATGCTGCTGTTCATCATCTGCTCCCTCAGGTCGTGGATCTTGGACTCAAAGCGGCTGTACTCTGAGGGGCAAAAAGAAAAGACAAATGTCAATCAAAACTCATTCCAAAGATCCAACGTGAGGTTTTGTCTTGACAAGCTACACATACACAAAGATTAGACAGCAAGACTAAATGGTCTAGCCATAGCAGTCACCGGAGCCACCAGTCAGAAGTGATAGGCTCCACTCATCCACAAAGCCTAAGGAGGACAAGCACTACAGAAAATGGATGGCCGACATTTACACAAAAAGTGCTTGTGATGATCACGGGTGATATAAAAAGGCCACCAGTGAGAGAAAGCGCCTCAGATTGAAGCCTGATAGAAAATTGACTGAAACCTTGGCTTGATTAATGAGCTCCGGAACAGATGGTTTATCACAGATCTGGCAAAAGCAATACGCCCGTGTCCCATAACAGGTAAATTAATTACACAAATTAATGAAGTTCAACGCAGGCTCAACAGTGTGTTTCAATGAAGAAAAAAATGGGGGGGAAAATGAGCGGGGAATGCGGGAAGGCCACCCACGACATTGCAAGCGTGAGCATTCGGCATAAGAGCACAAATCCTTGCGTGCCGGCCGTGTGATGAACGACTTCACCCGAGTCGACTTATTGAGAAGGCTCTCAATGGAAGTAGCTCAAATTGCTTTGTGCATTTCCGCCATATTCTACTAGTCTGCTCATTTGTCCAAGGGACTAGTAGCACTCACAAAACAGCGCACTGGGAGGGACTGGTGTCAGTTTCCTACAAGAAAAGAGCTCTCACTATTATGTTGGTTAAATTGAGGGCACTTTGCTGAGTGTATTTTCCCCCCCAAGTATGCAAAACACGCCTTGTGGGACTTCCAGTCCAGTGTAATCCTAAACTAGACGTCAACACTTCCTGTTTAGCTCAAAGTCCAGACTGAGACCAACCACCGGACAGGTAGCCTGAGGGAAAAAGAAAGAAAGCAAACATCCACGCATGTGAGGATGACATCACAGGAGTTTTGTGCAGGTGCATAAACAAAATGGAGGTAGGTCACTGAACCCTCATCCTCCCCCTGCCGAAAACCTGAAAGGCAAACGTCTCGCGGGGGGCTGCTGCTATGGCCACCCTGCTCTGAGCAACCAAGGTGAAGTAACCGGACACCACAGCGCAAAAAGAACAAGGAAAGAAAACTCCAGCAAGCAGCGAGATACAATTTCTTTCTTACTCTACTTTAAGCGCATTAAAGATTTGATTCTCAATATGACAGTTTAAAGGTGAAATGCAATCAAGTGTGAAGTGAAGCCACCTCATTTGATTTAGATGGCAAATGAAAACGTGGCAAATGCGGGTCGTGTGTGTGATGCTAAAAATAATTCCCACTTTCTGACCTTGAAGAAATCAAAACAAACAAGTCGTGTATTTTCCTCCCTTTTTCTCAGTATGAGCAAAGTGCAATTTTTGTGTATAGATTTGTGTAGACCAAACTGGTATTGTACATAACTTTTTTTTTTTTACTTTTGTACAATCCAAAATCGGCATTTTGACTATTTTATCCATTTGTATTATTTTTACTTTCATTTACATACCCGTGCTTGCCTTTTTACCATCCTTTTCTTTCCTTAAATATTTGCACTTCTACTTCAGCACAGTCTTCCCCCCCACCTCGATCGACACGGGCGAAATGGATGGCGAAATGAAGCCTGCAGAGCAAAGGAGGGGGAAAGGGGGGGGGGAGTGTCCAAATGGCACAGCGCAACCTGAAGGCTGACTAAACCCATTCCCCGCCTTCCAAAGTCATTCATCTGTGGACATTCAAGTGAAGCAGGAAGAACAGTGAGCCGCAATCAGCCCGAACAATCCCCAGGGGAGTTTGGGAAGGGAATGCTGAGATCCCGACTATGAAATGCTGCCAAGCCTCGGCCAGCGACTAATGGCAACATCACAATGCAGACCTCTCTCTCTGTACGACACATCACAAGATCTGTGCAGCAGAAAAGAAGGGCGGGGGGGGGGGGGTGGGGGGAGAAATGAGGGTCGACATTATGCATTTGAACGCCCGCTGAGATTAGAAGGCATAGCTACGACACACCTGTTAAAGGCACTTTACAGGTAGTCTGTCTTTTGTTGTCCCACAACAAACAGGAAGAGTCATGGAAACAAACGCTCCTCTATCCTGCCGGGCTTGCGTGTAAAAATAACAACACAAGCTGAAACTATAAGAGCAGTCCAAACACGAATGGAGCGTGCTCACAGGTACGGCATTCTGTTCTGTCGGTGGGCAGCTGGAAATGCATTTAAGCCTTTGAATAGACAACAAACACTCAGGCGGGATTAACAGCTGACGTTTTTGTACTACCACTAGCGCGAAGAACATACCGGTATCAGATTCTGATGATACAATAACCTTTAGGGTTTATGTAATGTATGGCTGACTTTTAAAATTCAGGGATAAGGTGGCTGAAGGTGGCTTGTGATAGGGAAAGTTCAAAGCAGTTGAGAACGACACAGTTCATGATGCTTTGTCTCATGAGCTCTTCCAAATTATGAGTGGTTGTTTGAATTTGTACTTTGTGTGGAGAGACTTACAAAAAAAAAAAGTGATCTTTGCAATGTGTCGCCGTGTCATCTGACGGTGCACGTACGCTTAAGGTTTTGTCCAGCGAACGTATCTGAGCAGCCGGGCATCTACGTGTGAGCCAGAGCGCATTAATTATTCACCAGCACGCCTCAGAAATGCAGTGAGGAGAAACACGAGGGCCTTTTATTGCAGCTCAGACCTTTAAAGCACTTCACACACACACACCGACAAGAGCTAGTGTAGTGTACATTTTAGCAACAGCGTCAGTGCCAACGGGAGGCATAAAAGAGAGCTAATAGAAACTGGGACTGTTCTGAAGCTGTGTGTCCTCATTAGTCGTGCAGCTTTTTTTTTGGGGCATTTTATTTCTGAGGGGACACGGCGGCTTTTCTTATGATCCACTTACGCAACGTGTCCAGCATGTACTTGTAATAGGAGAGTGTGTTCTGTTTGTAGGGAGTGAATCCCGCATATGCACAGCCCCCCCCCCCCGACTCCAAACCACAATGACCTATTAATCACAAATGATCCTATTTGTGTTTTTTGTGCTCATTCTGTAATGCCCTAAGATGCTATGCGATGAAGCCAAACCCCAGACAAAAATGGCCACGGTAGTTGGTTTAGCATGAGTTGTTAGTGGAAGTTATACAGTGTCTTTTATGTGTCATTTTTACAGACTTGTTTACTTTATCAATTATTTTTAAAAACTTAATCCTCATTTTTAAGAGTAATGCAAGATGAGTTTCAAATGACATTCAACTTCACTTTTTTTAATCTTAATACACTCATTTCTGCAACTAAATGCTGTCATAAGTAATCTGTTGATTCTTATATTTTTTTAACTGCACATATTTAGTCAAAAAAACAGGACATCATTTAGAACATAATTGTAATCTTTTCAAAATAGTTGATGATTTAAGCAACACACACACAACTAAGAAGTTGGGTCACCTGCAGGTCAAGGTCCCCTTGTCTACTCAAGTACTGTAGTTGTGGTTCACTCTCCACTGCTTTGGATCTCAAGTATGCTGACTTTGCACAAACAGGCTCACCGCATTTCCTCATATTTCCTTCACGTAAACGCTTTAGTCTAACTACACGCCTTGCGCAAGTCAATCAAAGCGTGGATACGAGTCATATTTACTCCCAACTTCCTGCACAGACTGTCAAAGTCAAAGTCTGCTTTATTGTCAATCCCTTCATATGTCAAGACACACAAAGAAACCGAAATTTCCTCTATCCCACGGTGACGAGACATAGTACACAATAGCCATACAAGTAGACGACACAAAATAAAAACAAGAAGGCACAAACAATAAATAATAAATAATATGAGTGATGAATAAATAACAAACAAATAACACAATAAATAAGAGGAGCAAAACTGAGCCAGTGTGCATAATGCAGACAGTAAGCATAGCGCAAAGTACAGGACGCTATGCAGAAAGGGGGAGAGAGTTCAGGATCCTAACAGCCTGGAGTATGAAGTCCTTGAAAGCCCACGGGGGTTAGTGTCTGAATTGGTTCCTCCAGTGCCAAAATCTGAAAGGAACAATGTTCAATGCTCACATACCAGTCTGGGATGCCAGAGTGTTACTGGGGAAAGTCTGGGGTCAACGGAGGGGTTGCAGGAAGTCAATCATTAGCCAGCACTTGCCTTGTATGTTTGAAGTACGTTGTTAAATATTGTACGCAGATTAGCGGCCTTCGCCGGGTGAAGCCGAGCAAACTTTGGAGTACGTGACCTGACCGCATAGCTAAAGTGCTGCTGTCGTACAGTATTACAGTCAGCGCTCACTCATTTGAGCATTTTCTGGTAGAACACGACTAAAATTGTGTAACGCTCCAATTGCCCTGCTTCTCAGAAGGCTTCTGAAGATGGCTTGCAAACAGCCTGGATGTGCTCATGGGCAAAGGAGTTATAACTGCACTGTCATTTTGTACATTTAAATCACACCTGATTGTTTTTGTTCCCCTTTTTTTTCTTTAACTTGTTGGAAAATGAAAAAAAAAGCCCAAGTAAAATGATGGATTAAACTAGTAGGGCTACTGGTTGAACATGTGTGTTTCCATTGACGGGAGCTCACAAACAATATCTTCTTTGTCATCATGTCATTGCGGCATGCTGAAAACACGCGCACAAAAACGAGAAAAACAAGAAAGCAAACATGTGATACTGTGTTATCGTAAAGTCGACGTCATGACAACATGTCGGGTGTGTTTGCATTTGTCAGCATTGTGCAGAGTGCTGCAATAGAAGTTTTACGCAAAATAATATCGTTTCAAAGGTCATAATTGGAATACTCGGAAGACTATATGCTTACTATATGCTTCCCGTGAGGAAAACCTTTGGGGGACTACTAAACAACATTGTTCTACGACCATAACGAGTGACATGACTAGCGCTCTTCACTCGTAGTTGCACACATGTCAAGAGCAGTTTCCCCTCACAATTAACTTCTAGTTAGTTACCCTACTAGTATGTCACAGTTGGAAAGGAAAGACGTAGGAGGGGAGGGGGGTAAAAACATTACTAGTAAACTGAGCCTTCAAGTAATAAAACAATCGCTGGCATAACATTCAAAACACGGTCATTCTAATAGTGAGCAAAATGGTTTTACTACTTCGGACAATGAATGAGCTTCAAGGGGATACCAAGGATATGGCCTAAATACGCAAAAGGCCTTCCATACACACACACACACACACCTGTTGGACCACACCTGTGCGTCCCTACCTAGAGTCTTCCGAGTTACATAAGAGTGAGTTTCAACGGCATATTAATGCACCCCAGCACGACATTCGTTAATCCAGACTCAACCGTGTTAACTATACATGACGTTAAAAGGATTAAAATACAATCGATATGGTGTAACCACAAATAAGTGTCAAGCATTCCTACATTGACGTGGCAAACGTGGTGATTGTATGGTTATTAATCGGATTTAGTTGAAAATGTACTACTCAAATCAGGATATTGAGGTAATTTAAGTGTTTTAGTAGCTAACTAGGTCTAACCTCCACCAACTAACCGAAGAAGTCATAGGCTGCAGGTTAGTTGTTCATCGGGCTCCCAAAATACAATCGTAAAGCGTCTCGACAAGTGCAGCACACTTTTTTACCTCCATATTTTGTGTTAAAGCTTCGCCTCGTCTCACCTGGAAAAGACGGAAATTTCTCGGTTTTCCGCCGGTATTTTGTCGGGTCTTCAGCCGGCCATGAGCGACTTTACGCGGCTTGTGCTGGGCTGCTGCTGTTGTGCGCTAGCCCATCCCCCATCATCTCAACCCGGCTGGCAGTCCGATCAAACTTGCTCGCTTGGCCTATTTCTTTTCTTCTTCCACGGCTTCTTGTTAAAAAGTTGCCCTTCTTCAGTCTTTGTCTTGATCCTCTTCTTGCAGTGTGCCTGGTATGCGCGTTCGCCGGGGGAGCCAGTCGGCGCTGAGAGCCGGGAAAGGGGCGGCCAAATGCGGTTTGTTTGCCGCCTTACACGAGGCTAACCCGGCTCCATGCTATCTGTGGCACCGCCCCCTCTCGCACTCAATATCCGTCCGCGGGAGCACGGAGCGCATCACAGGAGTCGCGCGCACTTCCGCGGCCAAGCCAGCCAGAGCTCCACTTTACGGAACGATTAGGCTGTCGAACAATATGTGTCGTACCATACTTGCAACGCTTTTTTCCCACGACTAGTACGCAATTAAAGTTGAATCGTAAACTGTTGTGAAGCACTAGTATTTCTACTAGGGCCAAATTGTGGTTTTATGTCTGCTTTTCAAGGATATTAAATAAATGCAGAAACGGCTTTCAAAAAGCTTAACAACTTAAACTTAACTTAAAGTCCTTGCACAGGACATACAGTAATCCCTTGTTTATCGCGGATAACTGGTTCCCAAAACCACCCACGAAAAGTGAAATACGCAAAGTACGGTCACCAACAAGAAGTACTGGGCAGGCTAATGAGTTAGCGGAAAGATGCTAATCTGCGATCGTGCTAACACGCGAAAACGGACTTCTAAAGGAATGTAAACGAACATTTGGAGCAATACTACATTGTCCTAAAGGTTAGACACACGTTTCCTCAATTTAGAAGTTTAATTTGGACTTTTAGATGGGTTTTTTTTAATTTGGAAAAAAAAATCTGTAGTGAAGCCGCGATAAACGAAACGCGAAGTAGCGAGGGATCACTGTACTAGTAGACTGAAAGTGGCACCCGTAGGGTAAAAATATTAGTAGCATGCCCAAGGAGTCTTTCTACTGGTGTTGTTATACTTGTGAGAAGTGTGCATTGGGGAAGCTTTGGCTGCCATCCAAAAGACCATATGATGTTGTGTATATTACTGTATCTCACATTAAAAAGTAGTGAACAACATGAAAATCAAATGTATAGATGGACCCCCATTGTTAATATTACAGTTTGAAGTCCCTTAGATGTATGTGGACAAACCCACACCTCACACTAAGTACATATGTGACAAGATGAACATGATCATTTTATAGGTTTCTACATTTTGTGACATTTTTATTTAATGGTGTGCCATGTGATTTAAAACAAATAAAAGAATGCATCTTGAGTCAGTCACCCTGCACAACGTTATTTACGCTGTTTTATGACAATGTGAATAGCTTTTGTTTACGTGATGCGGTCACTTGTCACTTTGTGGCACACAGAGGCCACTATACAATTGCAACATTACGCGTCCATTTTCTGATGTTTGCCCACTTTGCATGTCTGTGCATTTCAGTGATGTGGAAACAAGAATCTGAGGCTCACCTTCAGGCCTGTACTGCGCAATGATGGTGACGGTCTGTCCAGCTCTCTTCAGAGCGGCCGCCGCCTGCTCGTGTGTTGCGTTTCTTAGATTCACTCCATTCACCTGCGACCAAAACAAAGACTTTCATTGATCATTTCAATTCAGGAGGATTGTGTTGTGATTAAGAAAGTTGTAAAAGACAAGTTGCAGAGTGGAGGTGATTTAAGATCAAAGTTATCGCAACTAAAGGATATACAGCCTAGATATCAAAGTAGGTTATTTTACATTCGGTGGTGGTGCTAAGTACGATGATCAATTTTAACTTTGAATGTACATTACCGTAAGTACTCGGGTGTGAAATAAAAATCCAATAATTTTTTTGTTCAATTAAGTAAAGCATGAAAAAGACTACCCTCAAAATATTTTCTGTCACTATTGATATTTTAGGCGGAATTGTTTTACTTTATATTGTATTTTATAAAATCACACAAGGATGACACAATGAAATAGAATGTCAAGAATTAAACAGTTCTTATGTTTTTGCTGCAATTAAATGAACATTGTGCTGTCCCTTTTGGTGAGTGTAATTTGGCCACAGGGGGGCAGTAGAATGCATGTTTGTTAAGCTAAATGGACTTATACAATACAGAACTTCTACTTCAGAGCATCTCACATTTTGCTCACAAATCAAAACTAGTGTCTGGAAAATTTCAAAAAGTGAGTACTTGATCAAAAGTCCAATGTATCTTTACTTCAATCTAAGTATAGTGCGAGTTGTTCCTCCCATGACAGGGACAAAAAGGAAAAATCCACGAGGATGTACTGACAGACAGAATGCGGTCGCCTCTCCTCAGCTCGCCGCTCAGGTCAGCCGGTCCTCCGGCTAGAATGAAGGAGACGAAGATGCCCTCGCCGTCCTCCCCGCCCACAATGTTGAAGCCCAACCCAGTGGAGCCTTTGTGGAGCAACACCTTTCTCGGCTCCCTGACGAGACAAAAACGAGAAGAGCCGCAGTGTCAGGCTGAAGAAGTAAAAAATGAAAGGAAACGAAAATAAAGAACAGTCTCCTGGGCAGCCATCCGTTAAAGTACGTTACAAAATAACGCACCTAATTGCAAGTTCTTTCTTGTTCGGTAGAGTGAACGCCCGCTGTGGTGTGGTTCATCTTTTGTACCCTTGCTATATTGCAAATATTGAAGTCATCATTTTGGTCAAATGAGTCGCACACCTTCATTGGAGTATCACGCTCACATTTAGAGTAGCACATTGCAAAAGATGTGGAGGAAGAGGCAAAGAAGGTCCCCTACTAATCTGACCACAATGGGAAACGGGAGATTCCACTTTGGAGGTTCCGCTGCAACTTGATGGTGGATAACATTGATCTTTCTTTCTGACATATAGAAGCCACACAAGTGTTTCCAGGCATCATTTTCCCCCACTGCCTGGAGTCACACACTCACAGTCATCACCACCCACTCAAATGAACGAAGGCCGACAGAACAACCAGACATCCAGCTCCATAGACACCCCCCCCCCCCACACACACACACACACTCTAACACCACTCAATCGCCGCTTTTTGCATTAAATGCGATGACTCAGTTTCCAGAAAGGCTTTTGAAACGGTCTCTATTTCAGGGCACTTTGAAGCGCCATTGCTCGCAAACAAACACACACGCACACATGCACAAAAATATTAAGGCGGTCCATGCCACGCTGGCCTTGCACACACATTTAATAAGCAATGAAGACAACTTGCATTCATGCTCCTTTGTATGCATGCACACGCAAACGCATATTCCTTCCACCACAAAAACGCTGCATGGTTCCTATTAGAGTTTTTTTCCCCCCTTGCAGTAGACAGGAACAATTCCATCGCCATCCCAATCGGCTGCGCTCAAAGTTGCCATTACAGCCATTTCCCCTCCTCCCCACCAAGGCAGCATTTCACAATTTTAACATTCAAGGATGGGGAAAGCCTTGATTATGGTATTCAAAAGAAAAGTCTGAAAGTTGTACTTGGAAAGATCGGGTCTGAAAGTCCAATAACAAATTTCCACGGTGGTCATTTATGTTTGTCAACTTGAATACAAGCATTAATGTCACAGACAAATCTTTTGACAGACAAACGGAAGCGTCACGTCACGTTGGATTTGAGACTAAAAAATAAATAAATAAATAGAACATCTCGAAACTTCCAAACGTACGTAACTGGTGTGACTTCATGGCCATAATCCCGATTCAACACGAGTTACCTTCGGGTTCCAATCTGACGGCCGCTTCGGGCGTAGCATTTTGGAGCCCGTCTCCTCCCCAGCGACACAGAGGACGAGACGTTGACGGTGAACATGGCTAGCGGTAGGTCGCCTTCTTTCGATCTGGCCTTCCTCTCACAGGCGCGTCACTTTCACAAGTCCCGGCCGTATCTTATGACTGTGTTGTGTGATGGGAACCAGCCCCAAACACTCGTTGCCCATCATCATTACCAGAGAGGCTTAACATTTAACCCTAACTCCCATGGAGGGAAGTAACTAAGAGCAGATACTTTTTCTTAACTGTGCTTGAACATCCCTGTAAAATGAAAATAAATGTCTTTGTACATTTGACTCACCACAAACAATCCGGACAAATTTGACTTGAAAAAATAATCACCAAGCATTTGAACCAAAGCATTAAAAAGTAATGATATAACCATTCTCTCTCACAATAAAATATTAATCGATCGACCTGGGAAAATAGATGCTACTTTGTGTCGCATCCTTATGCCAACAAAAAAATACATTATAGTCTGCAGGGGCTAGAATATGACACGAGGTTATAGCCCAAAGTCCACACAGTGACTGTAAATAAATAAATAAATGCCCCTTTTAGCGCTCCTCTCTTTCTATTCTTCTTAAATCCAACAAGCTAGCTAACCACAAATCTCAATGTTAATGCAAACGAAAGGCTCGAGTTCTTATAGTGGTGGAGTGGCACTTCAAACCAAGTGATGCGCTTGCACGCCATATTAGCCCCGCCCCCCACAGCCACAAACCTGAAAAATGGAACTAGTGAACGTAAAAGTTTAACGCTAGAACTCCACAAGTGAGTACGGCATCAAACACAATCTTTCACACTTCCTCAGCAATTATGAGCGCAGCGTAAACAAATTCATTTTACTTGCATATTTAACAGGACAAATTCCTTGCAAGCGGAGTTTCATCGGACCAATACCGAGTCCTCCTCTGTTTTGCCATGTCAACATTCCATTGTGTCAACCTCTTGAGACACAGCAGTTAGGCAGATTCCCAGAAGCCCCTTTGCTAAATGTAAACACCGCTTACTAGTTTTAAGGCCTTTAATTTGACACTTCTACACTCCTTTGGTGAACTAGATATGTTTTACAAGTAAAAGACAATATGTGGCACCAAACATGTTACAAACGAGGAACACCACACAGACAAAACTGTGCACTACGTAGTTGACGACGACATGCTATGCTGTAAGTAGCATTAGCGCCATTTTAAAATTCTACCAGTAGGCATCTAATGCTTCTCTACTGGAACTCGTAGCGCACAGATTTACACCTCGGGCACAGTTTTTTTCATGCGCGATTAGTTATCAACGTGGAGTTACCTAACAAGTATGCCAAAGTTATCCAAAAAGCGACCAGTACGACTACCTGGACTGTAAGCAGCACATCACAAATATTAAATAAATGCACAAAATGGCTTTTGATAGCACAACTAGTAGTGAGGCACTACCAACTAATAATCAGTAGAATTTTACATTAGTACCGGTAGTGCAACTGTTACTCGTGAACCCAAACTGTGCACTCTTTGAGAACTTTGTAATACTATGCTAACACCTAAGCTGGATATCAAAATATCGAAAGAGTCGTTAAAAGGCTTTAGGTATGTCAGTAGCGTGCCATTTTCTTGTTCTCGTTTGGCTCATTTACATTTCGGGTTTGTCGCTGTGACTAAAAAGAACCCGTGATGTCTGATTAACACCTCAGATGAAGACTCTGCTTAATTTGCTGTGATTGCTTTCAATTCGGCGCCTGGTTTTCCACCTTTGCGTCTCTTAAAAGTACGGCAAGCGAAAGGTCAAAGTGTTCCTCGTTATCCATGCATGAATTTGTCGAGTCGAAGCTTTTGGTGTTTGCGCGGATGCGAGGTGCATAAAGTTGCTGATTAGCTCGCCCGCTGCTGCAATCTGAGTGCTTCTTGTGTTTCGAATCTGACCAAACATGTTAAATAATGAAACTTTTCCTCACAGTCTTTGCCTGAGAACAGGCCGCCGGTCTTACTGGTTCCATTGGATTTGTACAAGAATGGCAGAGAGGAGTTTTTTCATCCAAATATTTGACTGTAATTCTAACTTTAGGATTTTGTTAGTGTAGGTTAGTCCTCAATCAATGTGCTGTGCTATGTTGAATAGGCTATGCTATTTCTTTAGAGAAGCTAGTCTTCGTTATTTCTTTAAAACAGTCACCTAGGCCCTGCCTAATACAGAACTTGTATGTTCATTCTACAAGGTGTGGGCGACAACAACGTTGGAGTATGTTAAAATGGGCAGAAGGCCGCTATAGCGTCTCAGTCATCACAATCAACCTGCTCCACTTGCGCACTCACTATAGCAGGCATCTAAAATTAGCCTTCTTGTGCTGAGAGTCGCAGCGGTGGGTATGTACCGAGATGTCCGCTATCCCGGATGGAGGCCGTTGCTCATCTGCTGCACGTAGCACGGCGAGCAGGCTACAGAGGTGCTCATTTTTCCAGGTGATCGTGACGTTGGATTTACATTGCGGCTCTCGTTACTCGAGGCCATAAGAAACGCGCCGGTGACTGTGACGCAATCCCCGGAAGGTAGCAGCAAAGCACTGTTTTTGAGCAAATGAAGCTCTTCAACTCACTTCATTAGAGTCGCTTTGCATTAACAAACCACGAGATGGCAGCAAAGAACTACATGTCTCTAAGAGAAAGGTCACAACAGAGTTGCTTGGCATTAAGATGCAAAAAGAAAGGAGCCAAAGCAATAATTGTGAACACAAAACGGTAGTACTAGCTGACAACTGTTTGCATGCTACGAGTGACATTACAAAATTTGACAGCACATGGACTTAATCTGGATATCACGGATATGGAATAACTGCTCAAACGGCTGAGCCTATTTTGACTTTTTGTTTTGACTGCTCAAACGTTTCTCTATGCTGCCCTACATATTTTGACACCATTTTACTAAAGCTGCGGTTCAGAGTTCACACACGGACACACAAACATGCACACACAGACATAAAGAAACGTCAGGGTTGACAAAGGGATGAAAAATGACTCAATGAATTACTATTTGCCCATCTGCTAATGTCACACTCAGGTAGACACTACTGCAGATATGATGTACAACGCAGTTGATTATTATCTACCCCTCCGCCCCCCACCTTCAGGAGGAAACTTGGCCCGAGACAGAGGCTTTAGGTTTATCAACGCCTCCTGACAGATGGAACGGAGCAGCTTGTGGGAGTGCGAAAGCCCTTTCGGCTCCACTCCTCCCGCAGAGATGTGCTTGCCAAAAGCGGGTACGGCTCACTTTTATGTAAAAAAAAAATAAAAAATAGCGGACAAAAGGGCAGAAAGTGCTGCTTTTGGAGTGTCTGTTTCATCGTCGTGTAGTGAAACCTTTCAAGTCGAAACCCCCTGAAGTGGCATAATCGTTACGCATCATTTAGATGATGTCATTCGGCGAACCCTTAACTCGACGTGTGCTTTTGCTAAACGGCATTAAACCTGGTTTACAAGCGGTGTCGTGGGAGAACGCTTTGGCCAACGTGTGACATCATAGCGAAAAGGTCTGGTTTTGAGGAGAGGAGGGTTAGCTGAGCAAGGCGTGACAGACTAGGTTAGTACCTGCCAGAGAGGGGGAGTGGAGCTTGGCACAAGGGTGCAGGGGAAGGACAGAAGCCTCTGAAGAGAGCCTGGGGACCTTTGCCCTCCCCAGGCTTGTGGATGACACTGTAAATTGGCTCAGCCCGGCTGTGGGGGTACAGGAATCACAGTGAACGGGACAAAGTGTAGGACAGGAAGAAAAGCGCGCATACCAGAGGTGGGAGCAAGTCACGCATGTGTCAACGTCTCTGGTCTTCACTCAGTTGCATTTCTGGAGAAATTGGACCTAACTAGACATACCAGTTTTACACCTTTGCAATGACATAAAATTAGGCTATGGATGATTAACCCTGTGCTGGTTCACCTTTGTAAACAACGGTTTATTTAGAAATTAATTGTGGCTGAATTTGCCCTAGTTCACGTTTTCCTACAAAAAAAAAGCCATTGTTTTGAAGTTATGTTGTTATAATTTGAATTGGATATTTGATCTCTTTGACTATGTGACAATAAAGATATGCAATCAGAAATGAAATCAAATGTGCGGGAGGAGGGTTCTAGTATTTTTTTGTGCTACACAAAAAGTAGCAATACTCTCAACAACAAAACAAATGTCACTAACAATCTCGATTTTTAAATGTCAAACAGGCAAGACTTGTCATGTAGTTAGAGTCAAGTCCAAGTCAAGCGAGTCCCAAGTCCTAAAGTTTAAGTCCGATTTAAGTCAAGTCCTGTGACTCAAGACCCCCGCCCCCACCTCTGACACATGGCAACAAAAGATGCGACATACAATGTAGACAGGCAGGCACAAAAGGACATTACGGGGCCACGGGACAAGACCACCGCAGTAACATACTTCGACGCCTGCATGCACACGCACACACAAACGTACACACAGGGAGCCTCCCCCCCCCCCAGAGCTGTGGGTCAAGATGATTCAAGACCTTGCGGGACACTCCTCAGTGATGATGCTATTTTCAATTCTTGGGTTTAGGAGGTCAAAGGCACCACACACTGTCCAGCTTTAACTCAACGTCAACTCCCCGTACTGATCTTAGAAATGCAAATCCACATTTGCTGGCCTTCACCAGGTGACTGTACATGCGTGTCTCGTGTTCACGCCAACCACACGGTGACAAGAACTGGACGACAGTGACCAAAAAGAAAACCCATGCAGGAGTGAAACTGGCAACCCTTACATACTGTTTGGCTCAAATTTGACCCATTTTGACATTTGTCAGCAATAACAATGGCCTCGAATGTCACCCTGAAATTTGACGACTTTTCCTCAAGTGTCCCTAAATATATAAAAACAAAAAAAGAATGTCAATGCAATTCTTTTGTTTTGTTACAAAATGTTTGTACGCTTTCTTCATGTGGCTTGGCTTTGACTTTCAACAGTGTGTTGAATCTACGATACGGGTGAGAATAATCTTGGACCTGTACACAGACGTGTGGACTTTTTATGTGACAGTGGGAGCTTAAAAAAGTCCCAAGAAGTGTCTATGTTCCGACCACATTTGACCTGTTGGTCTTGGAAGAGTCATGGTGGGATGTTTGAAACAGTCTAACGACGTAAAAATGATTATACACACTAAACCTAAGGAAGGGAAGTCACACAAAAGATCAAAAGGTGCCTTGGCACGGGTGCGAGATCTACACCTTTACCTTGCTCACAAACATGGATTAAGAACAGCCATTCATTTATCAGTGCTACTATATCTAGTAGAAGGACGATTATGATGAAAATAGTTTTTACCTGAGTCAAAATTAATCAAAACATGGAACTCGCACGGAAAAGGAACAGTATGTAAGGGCAGAGAAACTGCTTTCACAATATGTGTTGTGACACATTTGTTCCACAACAGCAAAAAGAAACCAAAAAAAAAAGACCCTCTGCCTCGATCTCCAAGCAAGCTGTGTGCTTGAAATCTTTGCAGTTGCAATTACGAGTCCGTGGGGGTTAAATAATGCAAAGGGAGGCAAGGTGGGAGTCATCCAGCCACAGTCGATGTACTAGTGTGCTCTTCGTCCTCACTTGTAGGACACTTTTAGCCTCCTAGTAGGACAACAGCATGTGTTTAGTGAGGTGAAACTATCCACTAGTTGACCACCCCACTTCACTCGTATTACTAGTGTCAAAAAACGCGAAGAGTGAATATTTAGTGCTTCATTAGTAGTACAAGTTGCACATTGGTGTCAACAAGTGCACACGTGTGCTTCATTAGCGACCATATCCAACTAGTAGTTTGCCAGTAATAATAAACAACTGTGTGTGTGGCAACAGTATCAGTATAGGCCCAACTAGTAGGCGGAGATCACCCACTGGTAGCCTCTTGGACCGTACTGGCAGCAGCAACCTGCCCACTTGTAGTTTCGCCTGACCAATAACACGCCGAGTCATTCTACTAGTGCACTGAATGGTCTTCCTAGCAAAATACAAATAGCCTACTAGCACATGGACCTTAAGCTGGATGCCGAGAATAGAATAAGTGCTTTCCATGGTCAGCGACTTACCTGGTGAAGTCTTCCTCGCCGAGCATGTGCCGGGGGACAGGCGAGTACCTGGACGGGGTGACCTGGGGCGGCGGGTAGGGCGGCTTGGGCTCCATGGCGCCCATGTAGTTGTGGCTCACGTGGTTGTCCACCATGGTGGGGAAGGCTGGAGGGAGGGCCAGGCCAGTAGGGGGAAAGCAAGAATGATTACACCATAGGGGACACAGGAAGTTAGTCAAAAGGAGAAAGACATTTTTTTTTTAAATAATTGATGCTTTCAATTAGTTTCACTCCATGTTATAATGGAAAACTAAATATAAAGAGTTATGTGTTGTGTGTTGATTGAACACAAACCACATCACTGTTTCAATGTTAACACAAAGTGCAATAGAGGGGCAAACAAAGCGAGTATTGATGTAGTAGTAAAGCTTTAAACAACTATTTGAACATGCCCTGGAGCAACAGAGTATATAAGAATAGTTACAGGCATTTATTATTCATCCTTTACTACACTTTAGTTGTGATTAAGTCCACTTTAAATCCTGATCAACTGAGCATGTGTGACATGGAGGAAAAGGCCAAAAAAACAAATACAGTCGCAAAGCCAGTGTGCTTAGTAAATGGCTCGTCAAAGAAGAGTTTGGAGACATTTCGCCTTGAGATTGTGGGCTCCCATGCGCAGGTGGGATGTGAGAAACCGGCCACACTCAGTAGGAGGCAGAGAACTAAGCTTGTTGCTGTGGGAAGAATTGCCTGCGTGTGTTTGCGCGTGCGTGCGTAGTGTGTATAATAGTCACGATGTGGGTGTCTTGGGCGTTTTTGTTCAAGAGAGCAATGAACCAGTGCAAGAAATTCATGCAAGTTCATCGCTCCTCAAGATAAAAAGACAGCATTATATTATTAAGAAGTGTCACACCATTGTGTTATGTAATGTGAGATTTATGTAAAGTGTATTTGTAGTGAAGTGGGTCTTTGTTTACGTAGTAACACATTTGGAGATGCTATTTCTTGTCACCACTTGGTTAACATAGTGTTGATACAATCTCATTGGATTGCTCCAAGAAATATTATTTCGTTATGACAAATAATGTCGTTTGGTTCATTTTTCTATACTTCTATGGTATAACAATAAATGATTCGTCCACTAGATGGCAGAAGGTCCCATTCGGATAGTATTGTAAAATGACAAATCCTTATACGAAGCGAAATTTCACATGCAAACCTCCACCAAGGCTGATCATTCCTAGTTTTTATTTTATTTTAATAAGATAAATAACACTTTTATATTTTACTTTGTTAAATAAACATATTAATGACATATATAAATATAATTTCAGAAATTAAACACACAGACATGTTTTTGCCGTATTATACAAACACATGGAGGCAAAGACAGCGCCTTAGTAAACCGCAGTGGCAGCAGAGGATTCTTCACAGATGATAAATAATATATGCCTGTGAGTATTGTTATATGGTGAGAGGGGCTTTCATTTGTACAGCTCTTTTCTTCCTTAGCGACTCAAAGCGCTTAATCACGGTTTGCTCGTGTACCTACTGATGACGCAGCATCATGAGCAACTGGGTTCATTATAGCCTTCGTGTTGGGGGAGGATTACTCAACCACTGAGCCCAATAATGTCTGTTTCACCGCTGTTTACGTTTATGTTTATTATTTATTCATCACTCTTATTATTTATTGTTTGTGCCTTCTTGTTTTTATATTGTGTTGTTTACTTGTATGTCTATCGTGTAATATGTCTCGTCACCGTGGGATAGAGAAAACGTCATTTCGGTTTCTTCGTGTGTCTTGACATGTGAAGAGATTGACAATAAAGCTGACTTTGACTTTGACTTTGTAAATATCCGTTGCATGAAGGGTTAAAACACCACAAAGCTAGCCATTAGCTCGTCTATGAGGTTTACTTAGAGTTATGTGGTTTGGTTTATTAATTTATATACCTTTTTTTGGTTCATTTTTGCATGCTAGTCAAAGCAAAAAAAATGGCTTGTATGTTGAAAAACTCTTTCTGCCTCTATTTGTTTTTTTTCCATTGAAATGTGCACCCCAGACATGAATTGAAACACGCGGAGAAAGAGGAGTTAATAACAACCCCATTAGACATAATATTAATACTATTACCACGATTAATATTATTACTCCTGTTTCCAAGCAGCTATTCAATATTACATTTTATTTATTTTATAATCAGTATAATAAATTGATAATGAGTCAATTCTACACAATCAACAATGTGACATTTGATTACTTTTGTGATTATCCCTAATAAATAAATGAAGACGACGAAGTAAATACGTACTGCTGGAATAGTCGGGCGGGGCGTACATGTCATTAAGGTGAACGGGTCCTGGCTTGGCCACCTTGAGGTAAACCATATCAGACGTGTTTTTCAGTGCGGCCACCGCCTCTTCGTGACGCACGTCCTGAAGCACGATGTTGTTCACCTGGAACAGAATACAAGCCGTAAGAAACCTCCGGTCGGGGTACACACGTACGTGTTTTAAAATTGCATCACTCGCAACTAAAAACTCGTAAAAAGCCTTTTCCCGTGTCGCACCAGCCAACGCGCTCACAGCTCCAAGTGAGATTCGGGGCATATTGCAACTGTGTGAGAGAAGCCCAAGGTTGGCTGTGTTGGTGTATGCGTGGTGAGAGGAAATATGGGAAATATATAAGACGCATGAGGAGGGTCTTACAGCAAGCAGGCGATCTCCCGTCTGCAGCCGTCCATCTTTTTGGGCGGCTCCCCCTTCAATGATCTTGGTGATGTAGATGCTGTTGTCACCCGGGATGTGCTGATTGCCGATTCCGCCGGCAATGCTGAATCCCAGTCCTGGAATGTTGACGTAAAAATCATTTATCATTGGATCGATGGATATGTAACAATAATTTTCTGACTACATGATTCTTGTTTGAGCTTTCAGATTCAGGAGGGAGAGCTGTAATATAGTATTATTTCAAGAACAAAGAAGATATTATGAGAGAACATAATTTAGAGTTTATAAAAGAATAAAGTTCGAATATTAAAAGAAACAAAAATCGCTTGTTGTTCTACACAGTGCGTCAAAATTTGAGCACTGCTCCGTTTGGTGCAAAAAGCAAATTAAAATAAAAGGACAAGATAAAATGTGAAAACGTAAAAGGATATAAAAAAGAATAACTAGTATTTAGTACTACTTTTTCTCGGGAAAAAAATTGATAATCAGTATTTTCAAAAAACACAAAATAAAAGGACAAGATAAAATGTGAAAACGTAAAAGGATGTAAAAAAGAATAACTAGTATTTAGTACTACTTTTTCTAGGAAAAAAAAATGATAATCAGTATTTTCAAAAAACACAAGTTAGAATTGTATTAGGAATAATAAAAAATAATATCATTATCATTAAAAGAATATATATAAGAAATTATATAAAAAAAAAATAAGCAATGAGACAATATATAAGTTAATATTGGTTGGACCGTATTTTTATTTGGCCAAGGGTAGCCACAGTAAAGCCAAAAGATACAATGTGATGCACAAAAATATATCATATTCGATATATTTGATATACTATTTAAAGAACTGAAGGAGAAAATCATAAAATCGTATGAACATGTTCAGCCTTGGGAAGCTTTTTGACATTTGCATTCCCACAGTTAAAGTGGTTGTGTGTGCGTTACCTTTGGGGCCTTTGAGCAGGTTGACCTCGAGGATGGTCTCGGGTGGGGCCTGCCTTCGCCTCACCAGCAGACGCACCACCGGCCCCGCCTCCTTCAAGGCCTCCACCGCCCGGCTGTGGACCACCTCCGACACGTCTACCTCGTTCACGCGCAGCACGCAGTCGTTAACCCTGCGGATGTGTACGAGGAAGCCTTACGTCGGTGTCATCGCTACAAATGCTGCAGCCAATTTCAGTGATGCACTGGATATCACACAAAATAGTAGTAATGTTACGATAACAAAGTTGCTATTTGACAATGGAAGAAGAAGATAACTTTAAGGAAAAAAGGAGTCATTTCCTGATCAGACGTGAAGAAAAATCTGCGTTACCCGAGTCTCCCGTCCATGGCTGCCGCTCCCCCCGGAATAATCTTGGTGATGAAGATCCCCGGATCGTCGGGAATGTGCGGATTATCGATGCCTCCAGCGATGCTGAAGCCCAGGCCCGAATTCCCCTGAAAAAAAATGGGAGACTAATGTTGCAAATATGTTCAGCAACAAAAATTAAAAATACCCAAATCATCATTTTAGAAGAACCTGTCACTTTTCAACCAAAACACATGAAACTGCTTATAGTAGCTCCAAAAATTCCATCGTTCAATGACTGCTGCATTGATGTAGCACATAACCAAGTAGCCATATAGCACTAACTTACCCTTTCCAAGATGATCTCCTCATACTTGTACATGCCATCGCTGCCGTTCACCTGTGACACAAGAAAAGACAAAAAGCTACTTAGCAAGGCTGGCTTGTATTAGCCCCCCTCATACACACATGTTCATCTTCAGTTTAATTAAAACATGGGAAATTCTTTTGTAAGTGTCACCGACAGCACCAAAAAAATCAACAGTTTTATCACAGGACTAAGAGGATAAAGAATATATGCCTGCGAGAGTTGTTGTCTTGTTGTATTGGCTGTTCAAATATCCCTGCCCGCAATAGTCGTAACGACAACAAAACCGATGCTACTTTTGTGAGCCTAGCTGTAGACTTTTGCATTGTGTTAGCTTGAAGCTCGTAGACTTTTACGGTTGTTGAATCCACATGGTGCAATTCTCTTGGTTTCACGTATTGCTTGTGTGTTTCTTTTTGTCTTGTTACTTCTTGTATTGCTCAGACTTTAAGCAAAACAAAATCACCCAAACTCGAAAGTTGAGTCACTCGTATCTCAAAGCAGCACTGCACACCAAAACGCTTCAGCAAAAAATCTCACATTTTTAACACTTGCGGTTTATGCTCAAATGAAATCGGATTTTGAGTTTATTCCGCGTCTCGGCCGTGACACTAAACCTGCAATGGGGAGCCCTAGCAAAAACGAAAGGCTGGGTTAAAGGTCAAATGTATAATGGATGTGGATGTTCACATGGCAAACGTCTACACACACACATTCACGCACACACAAACGTGGAAACGGACTATGTGTGAGGGGGGGGAGAGAGAGAGAGAGAGAGAGAGAGAGAGAGAGAGAGAGAGAGAGAGAGAGAGAGAGAGAGAGAGAGAGAGAGAGAGAGAGAGAGAGAGAGAGAGAGAGAGAGAGAGAGAGAGAGAGAGAGAGGGAGGGAGGGAGGGAGGGAGGGAGGGAGGAGATACTTACATAAGAGCCTGCATCAAGTGAGTCTGCGTTGACAATGATGGGGGGAGGGTTGGCCTGTGAATATGAAGAGATACACATTATCTCAGCAGATGACGGCGGCTGCACACCGGACGCCATGCGCACGCACACACATGAGAAGGTGCAGGAAGGTGCGAAGGGCTGAAAATGACCACAGGGGCCCGGAGACCGCCAACAAACACAAAAGAAAGCGCACACACACACTTAAATGTGGGGCAAACATTTGTGCATTTTATTCGATTACTATGAACAAATAAAGAAAAAAAAGAGATTTTTTTTTTTCATTGATTTAAACAGTTTTGACTTATAAATATGATTTATTCTAAAAACGTTTTAGCAAAGTAAAAAAATGCGAACGTGACTCAATCTGTTAATTTATTGTGATTTATTACATTCAGAGATTGTGGGTTCGATTCTGGCTCTGACCCTTCCTGTGTGTTCTCCCTGTGCCTGTGTGGGTTTTCTCCAGGTACTCACTCCTGTTTCCTCCCACATCCCAAAAACATGCATGGTAGGCCGATTAAGCTCTCCAAATTGCCCGTAGGTGTGAGTGCGAGTGCGGATGGTTGTTCGTCTCTGTGTGCCCTGCGATTGGCCGGCAACTGGTTCAGGGTGTCCCCCTGAACATTTTACTGTACATTTAACATGTTTTAAAATTCTGATTCCATCTGATTCCAAATAAATCAGCATTATGATTTGTGTGCAAAGGATGATGACAATGATGATGATTTTTCAACAAGCTCACTTTCAGCTCAATCATAATATGATATAATACGATACGATGCGATATATGATGATTATATAATTTTCTCATAATAGAATAACTAAAAATAACAGCATCATACTGCACATTGTATTAAAAGCAAATAAATATACACGCATGTAGTCTCTATTTTCAACTGAGTAGCAGTCAAAAGTCTGGAGTGACATTTAATATAAATCTTTGACCAGTGTGTGCGCGTTTGGAGTATAGAAAATAACCGCATCCAGTGTTAAAGATGAAAGAGGTCATATTTATGGCCGAAGGTCAACACACTTGTATGCTAAACAAAGAAGAGCTCAGAGGAGAGTCTAGGTTCTCTGGATACATGTGAACCCTCCACATGACATCCGATGTCAAAATGGAATTAGAATTGAGCAAACTTCACAATACTAGAAACAAATAGTCTTTGGGAGTATTAAAGATTATAAAAGTAAGTATGAAGAATAGCCAAATTTCAAGAGAATTGCAACATGGTGAGATGAAACACAAAATTGCATGTTTGTTGTCTCAAAACAAAACAAAAGGAACCAAAATAAATGGCACCAAGTGCATCATGGGATTTATAGTCAAGAAATAACGTGGGAATCAGTGAATCCAGACACCAAATCAAGATAGCAGTAAGATAAAACAGCCGTTTGACATAAAAAAAACACAAGATAATCTCAGCACAAATAATCTCAACATGCGTTTGTTTAACATTGAGCAAACGAATCAAGTACCTAGGATTAGACCGGATTAGTAGAACCCCCCCCCCCAGTTCTTAGAATGGTCATCCACATTTATCTGTCGGCCGCCTTGAGGAAGAAGAATACGCTCAATTTGAAAGCATGTGAGTAGAGAAGTACCAAATCTTAGAACACATTTTTGTCTGTCTGTGCTCCAGTAAGGCCATCGAGGACCAAATAGCAATTTACCCCATCTGGATAATCCTTTGATGGGAAGTAGGCTAAGGATTACAGAGGTCAAGTCAGCGGCATTTCACAGATTGATGCCAATCCAGGTTGCACATGCGCTGGAGGCATTGATCTAAAAGCCTACATCAGAAATCAATCTATTTTTTTCTAGATTATTGCCAAGTAAATTGTAACCTTAATCCTCTAACACTGACTGCAACTAAAATGTGAACGGAAAAGAAAAGATAAAGAGCAAATCATGGTAACATGCAAAGGAGCTAAGCGGGTAATTCTAAAATTCCAATCAAATTTACGATATTGCAGGGGTGTTAAATGGTTAAAAAAAAATTACATGTGCAATAAACATAATATAAAAATCCAATGGTAGTTCACACGCAAGCCTCATAAGAACACAAAAATACACAACCATGCATAAATAATAGAAAGAGTCAACTTTACATAGCGTTAACCTAGTGTATACGTGGCAAATGTGTGGTTCACTCTGGAGACGGTGACGCCACCCACAGAAGTGAATGCAGGGCACAGGCTTCATCCCAATTGTTAAATAATCAATGGGTTGCCATGGCAACCACTGCCTGAACACAGCATTGGCCAGCAGGCCTACTTTGCAGCATCCCTCTGCTGCACCTCGCTGCTCGCGGCACTTTTTTTTTTTTTTGCCTTCCTGCGTTTCCTCTTCACGTAGATGCTTCAACTCAAAAGCTTTATTTGACAAAATCTTCATTCATATACTAACAGTCATTATTTTTCATCATTCTGTCACTTTTCAATGCCCTGCCGTCAAGCTCGTTCAATAATAATTTTCCCAGAATTCCACGTCTCATGTCATGAAATTGCCATTAAAATGAATTATTCTTCCGTATTTGTGAACTGATTCAGACCATCTCCAATTTCAACTGCTCTATCAGGACATTCTAGGAACCATTTTTTATATTTCTAATATTGCTGTATTGTTTTTATTCCTTTACAAATTTTGCTTGACAACATTCCCAAATCTATGCATAAATGTTAATAAATGTACATATTCCATATTCATATTACGCATTCCTCAAATGAATAAAGAAATTTATTCAAAAACATCCAACTTGAAATTGTTCCACTCTTTCGGAGCGCATTCACGCCAAACTTTTCATTAGTCCGCATTACTAAACTTTTCACACACAAACCCAAACTATGTTATTCTATGTATACGTATATTATATATTGACATTTCAACACTTCAGTGACTTTTTCTGACACCACCCCCCCCATCACTTTCTCAGTAAGTCAAATGTACAGTATTTAGACAGCCCTAAATCTCAAAAGAGTCATTTCTGATCACAGGGTCACAAATATTAACGACAGCACAGTTGCCAGGTCTTAGTCACAACCAATCACGGCTCACCAGTTTTCTGAAGCTGAGCTGTGATTAAATGTGACATGAGACCTGGCAACTGTGATGTCATTTTCAGTCAACAGCAAGTGACGAAATGGTTGCCCCCTGAGATGGATAAAAACGCGTGGATTTTGCTGCTTAACTCATATTCCACAAAAGTCAATATCAATCAGAATGCTGTGCTTAGACTAGTAGGGGCACATATAACATATCACACTGTAAAGAGCATTTTCGGGTTGACTTCCTTGATGCAACCAAATCCTAAACTAAACCATACAATAACAACCGCTAATTCAAACCTAACATGTAACACAGTAACGGTAAACCTTAAAACAATTGCTACTTTATAACACACACGGACACATACTGTAAACCAAAATGAAATGAAAGACCAAATATTTAAACAACTAAATAGTTGTACTAAGTTCATTTTGTTTTTCCTTTTTAATCACTTCACTGGTTCTTTTATCTCAAACAAATTATTTTAGGTGCATTAACTTCACTCTGATGAAGTCAGTCAAGTTTAAGTCTCTGATGAAGGTGGGAGTACAAGCCGAAACATGTCAGGTAATGCACCTAAAATAATTTGTTTGAGATAAACAACTAAATGTTAAACTAAACCACATAATAACAAAAGTCCACTAGCACAATGCAGCGTGTATTGTGAAAGGCCAGAGAGGGGCTACGGGATATTAGCTAAGATGCTACAATAATTATTAACCTTAAAGCAAGCGCTACTTGAAACTCAAACGGAGCATACAACCGTACTCACAGACATATAAACTGTATAATCTCTCTGCTCTACGGGAAAACAATTATTACTCAAGGTTAGTAGCAGGGTACCTTCTCCTCCTCTTTCTTTTTTATATGATGGTGTGCCATGAGATTTTTTCCTACAGTAAAATACAATATGCACCTTGGCTCAATAAAGCTTGGGAAACACTAATATATGAGCGTATGTAGTCAGCGTTGCTTGCTCACTTAGCTGTCATTGGCCCGCCGCATGCCACGCTGCAGTCCAATCAATAGCGACTTAATTACCATGCGGCCGACATCTCATTCACGGCGCGGCGTGGAGGGGTCGTGCGGCTCAGGGGGATGCGGCGGCGAAGGCCTTGCGATAGGATGGGTGCGTCGGTTGTCAAGAACAAAAGGCGCACTAATGAGATGATACGCTGAGAATCTCTTAACCATAAAGGTCACCGGTTTCTTTTCCGTCTCTGCCGCCGCAACACGTGCGCAAATCAGCTATTTATTTATTCCAATAAGCAGCCGCGCTGAAATTAATTACGATGACCGTAAAACTGCTCCATTAACGCTCTAAAGTTCTCCGATAGGATGGCCGTGATTGAGCACCGTGACTGTCGCCCCCTCATTGACGCCCCCCCCCACACACACACACACGCACAACCCCACAAGGCCGCACCTCGTCTTTCCCAACACAACACACATCGACAAGAGCGTAATTAATTAATAGTCCGTCACAGCTGTTGGCAAGCCGCCCTCATCTTCATGCGGCGTTGCAAACGCACGCTGTGGCTTACTGGATGGCAAATGTCACCTTCAAGGGAAAGTCGAGAATCTGTTGTTTTTTTTTTCTCCGCAATGTAGGTCTATGGGTGTTGTAAAAAAATGTCCAAATGTTCCGTAAAATGTATTATTTTTTTCTTTGTTTATGTGCCTGTGCCAGTTACATAGAGAGGCAAGAAAAACTATTAAAATCTCTTCCACTAGATGGCGCAAGGTACAATTGACACGCATAGCCGTTCATACTGTACAACAGAATAATCGCTAACTAAAAAGACTCAGATTTCTTTATTAGCAAAATGTTGGCAAATTTGTAACTGGTGCAAAATTTGTATCAATTGACGCAATCCAAAAGGGTTTAATTTTGTCTCGATGCTGTAAAATAACGGCAAATGACTATTTTTCGTCTTTGGGAGGCGAGTTTTTTAGTGGAACACTAAAACACAAATCAAAGAATTGTGAAGCACAGTTGTGCGAGGGAGACATGTCAACCGCTTGTACACCGCGCTGTGTCATCCTTGTATTTGAACAAATCCAAAATTTGCACCCATTCAATGCTCTTGATCAGCACATCCGCAGCCAGGACAGTGAGTCACAGAATAAAATTCAACACATCAACGCGGCGAGACATCGGTGACATCACACCATTCCGCCCTCGCCAACATGGGAGGTCAGCGTAGCAGGGTCGCCTCCCTCGCAGCGCTCGACTCGTGTCACATGACTTGAGTCGTCGGTTTCCGGACTCGATGAATGAAACACAAGCCTGAACTTGAACAAGACTTGCCTGCATTTTTAGATTTCATTTTCGCAAATGCGGCACTGAGCTGCATCCGATGCAATGAAATGAAGAGCACGGAAAAAAAGTGGCAAAGAAGGTATGAGGGAGCAGTACAATTGCAAAAAAAATGGACAACCATTGGCTTGAAGGATATGATCCAATTTCACTTGGTAAATTTGAATTGGATTATTTTAATGTCTTTGCTCTATCTACGTATGTCAGTGATGTGTCAGGACAGCTAAAACAAGTAACAAGTACAATTAAATTGTGTCACCACCTGCTGCTTTTCACACGGCGGAATAAAAGCAACACTAAGAGTTCACAAAGAAATGCAGATTTCACACCTAATACTATATTTGTGAGTAAATTGATTTACTACAATATATATGGGGTAGCTGGCCTTGAGATTTTTGCACTGAAAAATGCGCCTTGACTCAAGAAGCACTGACTTCCACTACATGTCTAGAATTCTTCCCATTTTGAAAAAAGAAATGAAAGTCAAAATATCGTCTACGTTTCTTCCGACAACAACAAAAAATGTACGCGGCACTGGAATAAATGAAAGTCAAAATATCATCAACGTTTCTTGCAAATCAGACCGAGTCGTTCTTCACAGTCAGTCCTTTTGATCAGGCTGATGAGAAGAGATTCCGCTGAGCGCATGCACAGCTTGGATTTGGCTGATTACATAATTGGACATTTTAATAGCGAATATTAATCCGCAACAGCGCATATTGGGTTTTATAAGCGGGTTGATCGGGATCTGCGGGCTCTCAGCTAACAGAGCGGTGACAATGAAGCTCTTGATATCCAAAAGGCCCACTACTGTGCTTCATCGTCTTGTTCGGCATGTACATATCTGCCAGCACATTTGACCACATGGAGAGACCCTGACAACACCTCTCGCAAACCCACGGGTAATTACTTAGCTCATCCATTTCTCTTCATCGTGCCTCCATTTTATTTGTGCTTTCCTTCCCGCCCTGTCGAGCACAAGTACAAAAAAGGACTCTGGATAAAGATCAACCGATTGTGCCCCTCTAGATAGTCTAAGTGAAAGCAAAAGAGTGCAAACTCTGAAATGTACTCTAGAGTTAGATTTATAAGTCTTGCTTCAAGTCAAAATAAAAAACTCAACTGGACTTGGTATTTATGGTAAAGGGCTTGACTGTTGTGTCTTGAACTACATGACACGTCTTAGAAAAGAAAGTCGGTATTAAAGCGACGGGTGAGTGATTTGTTTTATTTTGGAGAGAAAATGTATTTTTGACATTATTTCCTGCAAAGCTGTCAAACCAGCGGAACGCCACAACGAACACTGCAGAAGCCACTCTACGATTATTACATATTTGGCAATGGCAACATGCAAATCTTCCCATCATTCTATTCAAATGGGCAAGAGAGTCAAACGCAATTGATTGTTCAGGTTGTCATTTCTCTTCTCAACAGAGAAAACGGGCTTTGTTAGTTCATGTTCAAAATCTAGTCCTAGCTAAGACAACCTGAACGGCCTTGTTGCGTTCAGTTTAATGTCCTGAGAAGGACCCCAACTCCAAACATAAACAAGTACGGAAGTACGGAATCTCAATTCAGAATGAATGCAAAATGAGGTCAAATTGCCAGTTCGACTAACTGATAGCAAACATTAACTAAGCAACAATGAAGTGAGGAAAGGAAGAGAATGGACCATTTAAAACAAATATATGTGATTGCAATCACAATGTATCATATACAATGTGGCTTACGTGCAAATTTTGCTGACTTGATTTTTGCCATGCTTGTTGAAGCTTAAAACTCAATGCCTGGCCACCTATTTCACCGCAACAAATATAAATATCAATGCAACTATATGCTTCTGGCCCAGTGAGCTGGACATGTCGCAGACAAATTATCCGTCCAAATTGTCAAGCTCGCATTCATCCAAAATCTCTGACAGTCAGCCTGTGACGTCACTGCAGCCTACGTCAGAGGCTCAGAATATTAACACTGCTCACCGGTATGTACATGTACGTACAGAATTGAGCGGATGAAAAGACAATAACCCCGCAGAAACCATGTACAGACAGAGAGAGACTATCATGAGGTGTAATCATACATGCTATTAAACTGGGATTGCTTCTATTGTCCAACCCAAACAACAGAATTGAGGAGTTTTTTTTTTCCCCCCCCACAGATTTGGTCGACCCACGACAGCCCTGCTATATCGCAATTTGTCGTTTACGTCACGGATTTTACTTAGCAAGCCTGTTTTTGTTTTTTTATGGGTTTGAATTATTGTCTGAAATGAATGGATCACCCTGTCTTATAATGTGGTTGCTGTTTTGGAGTACTCTGTGATCATCGACTATTTCTTAATGATGGACAGATGATAAATTATTCACGTAAAACAACAGGTAAAAATATGTACTGATAGACAAGTACGTCTGTGTAGAAACCCTCCCGACATGCGTAGTGAGAACGCTGAGACGCAGCGTGTTGCTGCGGTCGCCGATTTCTCTCCGAATCCAGACCGACCATAAAAAATGTAGGAGGGGGACGGAGGATGGGGGAGATGACACGCACGCACACACGGACCAAATGGCTGAAGGGCTGCTTGGATAATGCATTAGACAGAGATGGCACTTAAAACAGCAACGCCAAATTGTCCTCGGCTCTTCGGACACTCACACATACGCACACACAAAATCGAACCTCCACTCAACCGACACATTTTTACCCCAAAATAAGTCAATGTTGGTCTCATCCAAGCCAATGTCCTTGAAGCATAATGGCACCGTGCGCATGCACCATTGAATTAAAGATGTATGCATGAGTTCACGACAAATGTTGAAATGTGTGTCATGTACTTTACACTTGCAGCAAGACATGAAAAATGCAGTGGGGAAAACTGCCAACATAAGTTTAGACATTCCCAAGCCGTCCCCGCTTGTTCAGGAATAGCCATAGTCAGTCTTTGTTTTTTTTGGAGAGATTGGATGGATGGATGGATGGATGGATGGATGGATGGATGGATGGATGGATGGATGGATGGATGGACGGACGGACGGACGGACGGACGGACGGACGGACGGACGGACGGACGGACGGACGGATTGATGAATATGTAATGATAATTTTCTGACTACATGATTGATGAGGATGGACGGACAGACAGATGGATGGAGTTAGCTAATTTATGTGACGGGGCCCAAAACGCTCTTTCATCATCATTTGTCTCGTCAAAGGTGCATGTGACAGGATTAGACATTAGATCTCTTCCATTAACATTTTTAAGAATGTTAAACAGCTAAAGGCTCACTTGCCAAAGCATGAATTCCATTCCACTGTGAAGTCAATCGAATTTGAGTAACTGTTCAGAAGGTACACCCTAGACGTGTGTGGTAATAAATAAGATATGGTCCACTTCTTGTTCTACACAGTAGAAACTCCAAGATGTATTACAATTGAAAAATTGAGCTTAGTCAAGAAAAAAAACAAAACAACAAGCTTGTTTGGAATGAACCCGAAGCTGCAATGTCTCTTCTCAATGTTCTGCCCTGACCGACATACGAGCTGATAAAATGGCTGGATGAAAGTAATAACAGCCTGAGCAGCTAGCCACACACCCCCACAAAAATGAAGAGGAGTCAGAAAGCTTCAGGAGCTCTCCACTCGTATCGATTGTGTGGGGGACGTTACCTTGCAGAGGATGCTCGCCTTTGGCTCACTGCAACACAAAGCGTGGCGACTTTTAAGCCAGATTCAAGACTCAAGCATGAATCTGCATCTATTGCCCAATACACAACTCTTTCTTTTAATTAATAGCCACGTTACATTTAACTCTGCCCCACAATTCCACCCAAGGTCCCTTGAGTGCAGCTCATATTCCTGCGGCCCTCCATCGCTGATTTGGGAGCCCGCCGTGGCGTCATTTTACTGGGCTAGTCGGCAAAATAAAAAAATCAATCAAATGAACCGCATAAAACAAGCAGACGATTAACAAGTAACAGTGCCCTCCCTTCTGTTGTCTGGCAAGGAGGAGGACCAACATAGGATCACACAAAGCATTTATTTTTACTATATGCTACCAGCGGATTGAGTTGTCCGTGCACTCGTCTGCCTTTTGTTTTCACCAGTAAAACCTTTCAACACACGAGCAAAACGGCTCCAGTGCAATGTCGTGGCAAAAATGTCCATTTTCACGACCACCTCTCACACACACTAGTATAGAGGTGTCAAATTTATGGCCTGCGGGCCAAATCTGGCCCACCGTGTAATTATATTTGGCCCGCAAAGACAAAGTGTGCATCGAGTCTGATTTTACGCGTCTAATTAAATGGCAAATTAAGTTCACCTAAAAAAAAAAAAAAGAGATGCTGCTATCCATTTTATTCCCGTTAATCTTTTTAAAAATGTGAACAGGTTTTGCTCATTTTTGATTTCAAAACTAGTTCTTCATCAGTTTTTTGTGTAGCCTATATTACAGATAACATGAATGACAATTTAAGATGTTTTCTTTTGTGTGTATTTTTGGATCACGATGGAAAATTTCAGCCATGGCAGCACTTGCACTTAAGTGTGAGTCCTTTGGCCACTTTTGCGAATGAGCAAACAGAATGTCGTGGCGTAGTCATAGGACTTCGGTCACCTCCGAGGTGCACTGCAGAGGTGCAACGTGGGAGTTAAACGTCATGCAATGGTGGCACTAACCACCTAGTGTATGTCTGACTTGTTGTTGGGGTTTTTTTTTCCTCTTGATCACAGGCTCGCTTCTCTTTATTCTCGTGGGTCTAGGACACTCTCTGTCGGGCAACCGTGTGTGGGCACCTGCGTGTGGGCATGTGCATTTGCACGTCATCATATCATTTGCGGCCGTAGAGAAGAAATGTAAATGGAAATACCAGATTTCTTCAAATGGAAGTCTCCGCCATACCCTGATTTTCTCGATTTTACATTAGCCCTAAAGAGTAATAGTTCCATAAGCGCAAAGCGAGTCTGTATGTGCGGCATTCATTAGAAAGATTAGAATTCCAGTAACATCTATGCTAACGTCCATGCTATCATCCATGCTAATTTCTGATCGTCCATCAATTACGTTTTGCATTCTGTAGCATGTTAGCATTAGGATAGCAGATTTCAGTTAGAGTGATGTTTAAGGGAACATTGAGGATGTTGACAAAGTATTTCCTTCTCTTTTTGTGTGAGGTGTCAATTATACAGTATAATTTTTTTAAAAAAAAGTTTCCATCTCTTGGATACAACGGTTTGAGTTTGCAAATCCTTCGAATGGCATCTTGCTAGGATTTGAGGTACATAGCTCAACGTCAACAGGTGAAATGCTAAGTAATGAAAAATGTCTTCTGAGTTAATGTTGCTGTGAAATATTTCTACAAGTCAATTCAACCCGAATCAAATGTATTTACAGGTAGGACAATGTATTGTATGTATATAAATTGATTGAGTCTATTGTGTCAACCACAAAAATTGGCTGAAACAAAAATGTAGGGATCAAAACTAAAGTTATCGTTTTTCTTTCAAATACTTTTTGCAGAACCAATGCTGTGTGTTTCTGCAGGGATGTCTGTTGCACACTTCCGGCTACAGAATATCAACGGCGATTCCCTGATTAATCGATGAAATAATCGATAGGATATCCAAAAGATTACTAATGCAGCCCGTCATCACAAAAGAGGCTAAATCAATCACCAACCACTATGAACCACAAAATGTTGAAAGCCGTATGCAACGTAATCTTGTTTTGCGTGCACCCGGTGTTTACAAAATGACAATAAAGTTTATCTAAGTCTAAGTCTAAGTCTAAGTCTAAAACCCCAGCAAGAGGTTCAATCTTCAAACAATGCAAATCAGGACAGCGTTAAAAAACAAAACAAAAAAATATTACAAGACGAAACTGCGCAACTCCACCAAGGCTGACTTTACCAAACTTGCATCTTGCTTATAAGCTGTACCATCATACTACATGGAAGGTGGAAATAATTGAAAAAATAAATAAATAAAAACTTGCTAGGATCAGCACCAAAACGCAAACACCTAAACATGACAAGCTTGTTTATACTCAAAGGTGGTGGTTACAAGGAAGGGCAAATCGCATCAGTGCGGACAAAATCTCATCAGACGGAAGGAAGTACGCGCCAGTGACACAGACAACTTAATGTGACTGTGAAAGACGAGCACGCGCTCGCGCACGCATTTCTGATCGAGGCCTTCAGGCTTTCACGTGGTAATCACCTATGGGAGCGTTCAACACGGAACGCCCACTGTGCCTGTGAATTAATCGAAAACCACGCCACGTGCAAACACGACGGAGGACCTGTAATAAACAAAAGGAGGATTTGGGAGAAGAGATTGAGCCTGTCTGGTTGTAAAGAAAGAAAAATAAATAAACAGAAGAAAAGGAATGAAATCCTGAAACCATTATGCTTCATGTAGTTTGAATTGATTTGAATCCTAACGTTTGTGACTCACGTCGAATTTTGTTGAAATGGACCAAAGAATGTTTAAAAGCTTTACAAGACTCCATTTGCAAAAATTGTGGGCTCTTCTTTTTTCTGATTATTCAACCTTCTGCGCTGTCTGTTTTTCATAAATAGATTACTTTTTAATAGACAGCAATACTTTGACTGATGAGTGTCCCCTTTTTATAGTAGTTGAGCTAGTATGTAGCGCAGTTGTTTCGTATGTGTTGCTAGGCAGGATTTCAGCTTTGAGCAGAATTTGCGGATGCTGAAAAAAATTAAGGCAGTTGTTTGAAGGTAGTTTATAATTAGCCTAACATCTATACTGCATCAATTTCTATTTGTCTGTCTTTAGTGTTTCATATTATGTTAGCATCAAGCTAGCAGCCTTTTGCTATTGTATGGTTTGGTTGAATTTGTTGATGTTTAACTATGTCTGTATATTATGTTTAATTCTGTTTTGTGAAAAGCGATGCTACTGCGTGTGCTCAAGGAGCAGTTCTTTGAAGGTTTGCAATTATCATTCGATATGCTTATTTCCGTTAGCCCGTCTTGGAGGTTTCAATGTTATCTTAGCATCAAGCTAGTGGAGCTTCCTGACCACGTTTCCCAAGGATGAGCATTTTGTCGGCGCGAGTTCATTCTGCTCGTACACCGTTGGCTTGGTTTGAAGGGACAGATGCTCGTCTACCCTGTCAGGGGTCCTCTTTCTCTAACAGCACTACTGACTCCCTCCTCTTATGTAACCCAACAAAGCCAGCACAACTACCACGGCCGCCCCCTCGCCACAGCACCTGCCTTTATTGGCTTATTTCTCTTGGTTTCCAAGCCTATATCGCCACAGAATTCTAGCACACCGTACTTGACTCGCATCGTCATGAACTGTCACGTTGGATACTTGCTCTACGGAGTTTAGAATGGTACAATTTTCTCGGTGCATGTTGATGACATCAAGATAAGGTTTTCAATATGTGAAAAACTGAAGTACATATTGTTATCTCTATCTGCAAACATTTTGGTGGCTAGTTCTTTAAATAGGTAAGCGATCCTAATGTAAAGGATAAATATTTATCCTAAAAAAAAAATCTTGGGCTATGAACAATAGACGAACGGTGTACATATGACTTGGGTGACAGTAACAGTGTGGCGACTGTGAAATGAAAGCAGAGTCTAGATGGGGAGAGGGGAGAAAAGGCACCGCATTTCCTTATCTCTATCCAGGCTGCGTCTCTGCTCAGGGGCATCATTGAAATACTCAGCCTCCATTTTGCCCGTGCTGCTGCTGCTGCTGCTTCTTTGCCTTCTCACCTCCTTGCTTCTACTGCTACGCAGCTTAAGATGCAGCGTAGGACGTAGAATAAATAAATAAATAAATAAATAAATAAATAAATAAATGAACGACGGTGCGGCGGCTCCACACTACGTTGCCACATACTCATGCATGGCAGGAAGAAGCCGTTCCTTGAATCTCGTGCTCGACAAGCGCAGCCCTTCCCCCCACTTGAGCTCACACACATGCACGTTGTTTAATTAACGCTTCCGAGGAAGCTTCGGCTCTATTTCGTTTTAACCCCCCCCCCTCCCTCTCCTCCTCCTCCCCTCAACTGTGATGTCATTCATGTAAATACACTCGGAAACAAAATGTAACGCATGTAACGCAAGGGTTTCATTCATAATGTCTGCTGGATGCATGACAGGCTTACAGGCGTGAGCATTGCGGAGGACACGTTCATTAAATCGGAATCCTTGCTGTATAAAATGGAGTCCATCGATACGAAAGCAAGCGATGGCATCTCCATCATCTCAACAGAACGAGCCGCGAGGCGACACTCAAGTGTTTCCGTTACCAAGCTTGTGATGAGACATTTTTACATAACTGCATTCCTGACAAAAAAATGCACCATTTTCTTTTCGGGCTCTCTGACACTTGAATCAGCACAGAAGCCCAGGCGTATTTCAATCTATAAGCCTTAGTCATCAAATGCAAAAACATGATCTACATGTGTGCACTCAAACTGGATCAGTCCTGTTCTGTCCTTCCCACACTGCTGCCTTCTGCAATCACAGTCATTGGAAAGGCTGAGGGGTGACAAAGTGAAAAGACTACCGTATATTGTAGGTGCTTTACTCGACAGTACAGCTACATTTGTATGTGGGGGGGGGGGGGGGGTTAGCATTTGAGATGCGCAACAGTGATGGACAATAAATGGCGTTAAACAGTATGGAGTGAGTATGTTTGGAGTCTAAATTTGAAGAGGGTTTAGTAAATGGAATCGTTCCCTAAGACAAGGCCGTAAGCATCCCACAATCTTAGCGAGTCTAGACTTAACAAATTGATACCACAATTATTTCTTACACCAAGGCCCAGAGAAAAAAAAAACTCAATCTTGGATAGTCTGTCTGAGAAGAGGGTTCCTGAACCAGAACAAGAACCAGAACCATTCCCTACCTCAAAACTCAATCATAGTAGCAAATTCTATCCAGTCGAGATTTGAAAAGAGCTAAAGAACAACTATCAGAACCATTCCCTACACCAAAACCCATGGAAAAAGGCAATGGAAGCTCATCTAGATTTGAAATGTGAACTAATCACATTTCATTCTCAGCTAGTCTAGATTTGAAAACAGTGAACGACAGAAGCAGGCCCAAAGAAACCCTCCATCATAGCTTGTTAAGCAGATTGAAGGGGAGTTAATTAATGGTTATTCTGACCATTCCCTAGACCAAATCCCAAGCTTACCTGTTCATACCACTCCCGATTGGTGCAGGTGCACTCAGGCCACCACCCTCCTTGTCCACTTGAGTTGTTGCCATTGACTTTGGGCCCCCCTTTGGATTGGCCCTTTGGATTGGGGCCTGCAGGCCCACCGCCAGACATCATCTTCCCCTTACTTCTTCCTAAGGTGCCCCCTCCTCCTCCTCCTCCTCCGCCACCTCCTCCGCCCATGTTGCCTCCTCCTCCAGAGGCCGGGGCGGGTAAGGTTTGGCCTCCTCCGTACCCGGGCGGGTATCCGTAGGGCTCGGCCTGCCAGTCTCCTCCATAGGCGGGGGCGTCCATCCTGCGCAGGGCCGCCATGCGGGTCACCTCATAACATTCTGGGCACTTGCAGCAGTGGTGGTGTTTGTGCATGCTGGCTGGGCGGGCGCTGGGCTGATGTCACACGGCGCCGCGATGGGCTAAACGGAGCGCAGATGCCAGCGGAAAAGCGCACTAATCACAGGAATTTGAGAGATTTTTTTCCCGCCCTCTTTTGTCAAATCCCGTTGCTCTCGGCTACTCGGATGCGAAGCGGGGTGGGGGGTGGGGGGGGGCTTGATGGAGAGGAAGAAAGAAAAATACAAAATGGGCACGGCGTCTTTGTCCTCTTGACGTAGAAGATCAAATAGTGAAAATATTGTGTACGATCACAATCAGAGACCAGCCCCGATGAGATGAGAATCCTCTTGGTTCACAGTGATGCGCATATAAATTCATATATATGGACATATATATGGATATATATGTTTTGCTTATACATTATATATATTTACACACACAAATACATATAAAAATATTACTATTAACAAACGAGCACAAATACGGATATGTACAAGGATAATTGAATCTATATATAAATATCTATAAGCGTGTGTACAAATATATATAGCTATATAAACACTATGTATAAATAAACAGTGTCCTCCAATGGAAAAAAAATCTTGCTCTTCGACCCTCCTTGTCTTCCGCTGCGGTCGAAATCTGCTCTTCTATTTTCCCCCTGCGTTGAAAAGGGGTTAGTGCTGCTTCTTCTTCTCCAAGGCTGCAGAGAGGAGCTGAGCTGTGATCGCCTCTCAGCCAGCTTGCCCTAGATGTGGATTATTCCGAGGATGTGAGCGGGCAAGGGAGGAGATTGTGACGAGAGAGAGCCAGGAGGGAGGGCGCTATGGGGGAGGTTCAACGACGTAGCAGCATCCCTCTCGCCCTCAAAACAACCCAACACCCCCCACCCCCACGGGCTCAGCCAATCGGCTGCAAGTGCAGCCGTCAGCGGCGGCGGCGGCAGCAGCAGCGGAGAGCCGTCCGCTAACTGCTCTTAAAGGGGCAAGTGCACCTTAGCGTCACTGCTATGACTGAAAAGGGCCCACGTGTGAACGCACATAGGATTGCAAAAAGTGCACGTTGATTATTTTCACTTGAACAATTTGCTGATATGTATTCTTGTCTGCCACAGCCTTCCAATCTACTCCCAATAAATTCCCACAGTTTATTCTCAATATTACCAAGTTTAACTTCCCATGGAAACTGACTGGAATTTTTCCAGAAATGTATTGCAAATATTCCACCCTTTGGCAACCCTACGGTGTATACACGCACGCACACACGCAGACAAACTCACACACACACGCACACACACACACACACAAAATGAGTCAATTTCCTTGAACTGTCTTGTTAACCATCTGACACAGGAAAGATTAGTGTGCATGTGTGTCGGTCTAGAATCCTCGTGCGATCCGCTAATTGCTAAAACTAAGCCGCGTATTTCAAACTCCAGTGACCCCAGTAGAGCCTCCCTCAAATTAGTTGCTTGTCGCACCTCTGTGGTTGTCCTGGCTTTGGCCACACCTTGGGTGTCAACTGTACAGTGTATTTTATGTTTTAACATCAAAATTTTGAAACAAATGGTATACTTTTGTCAAACAAAAGGATTTTAATTTATGGATGGGCTAAGGTCAAAATGATCATTGATGAACTGTTAGTTGCAAATCTTCAAACAACTGCTACTTTAACATACAAACAGAATACAACAATGAGCACTGCAGTCTTCGACATTCGTGATTCCGCCAATTTGCAGATTTTTTTTCTTAACCTATCCTCGGTTACTCCCACAGACGTCCACATACATATGTATACAGAACACATATCACGGTCTTCTCGCTGATCTGTGGTAACAACTATGACTGCACCTTAGTAGCCGACCGTTTTTGCCGACCTGTTGTGACAAAACGTGGTGCTCCACTAAAAAGCATAAAAAAGAATTTGGATTTGCTTGTGTGTTTAAAGATCCATCCCACCTCACAAAAAAGACCCGCAATTTAGTCACAATATTACTCACGGCATCCAACAAAATTTTAGCTTATATAAGAAGGGCATTTTGTGGAAACTACTACACGACACGACACGACACTGTGCGGTGGACCTGCGTGTCATTAAAACAAACATAATATAAACCAATTATGAAGTTACTCTAGACATGTACGACCGATACCACCGGAAGGCAGAAAAGCACTACTTTGTCTGAGTAGAGCTCCGAAACTCACATCAACATACTTCCTTGGCACGAAGACTTGATGCGTCATGATGGTGGCAAAATACTAGTTGGGCTGAAATTAACCTCATAAATTCACCTCAACATTGTCACTTAGCACCAAAGTTTCAGAAGATGGCACGTATATTCTATATTCTGACTGTCTGCTGTATGCACACTTTTTTGCTCCTCTTATTTATTATGTTATTTGTTTATTTATTCTTCACTTTTATCTATTCATTGTTTGTGCCTCCTTGTTTTTATTTTTGTGTTGTTTACTTGTATGTATACTGTGTACTATGTCTTGTCACCGTGGGATAGTGGGATTGTAATTTTGATTTCTTTGTGTGTCTTGGCATGTGAAGAAATTGACAATAAAGCAGACTTTGACTTAGACTTTGTAATTAAAGCTTTTGTCAAAGTGAAGCTCCTCAACTCACTTCAACATAGGTACTTTGTGCCTCAACTGACTTCAACACAGCTCCCTGGCACTAAGATAAACATGAAACTCCTCAACTCACTTTTTCAAGAATGTAGCCCTAGTTCAATATTTTGAATGTGTTTTGTAATTCCTTTTGACTTAAAAATACTATTACATTATTTTGGGGGGAAATTTATTCTCATATTAGATTCTTTAAAAATATAAATTTGCAATCAAATCGTTTTGACTTTAAGGGGACTTTTTAAATTCGTCATCATTTAGGGCTACATGTGGTCGTCATGTTTGATTGGTGGTGGATTATAACAAAGGGATTATGACTTTCATTCCTCATTAGACCTTCACATCATAATATTACCACAGATTTGTTCTTTTAAACTGAGCAAAATGCATCCATTTAATGTGACGACTTTTTTTTCCGCAAACAAAACAACTTTATTCCCCAAAAAGTTGCGCTTTCCAGTCAAGCTTACTGCTATAAACCGACAGGATCTGCATTGCAGTCCATCCAGGAGGCACACACAGCAAGCTGCGCCACACGAGTAGCTCACCTCTTTTTAATGATATTGTCTCACCGCAACGTACCGAGCTTTACTGAGTAGCGAGAGTGGAACTAAAAATCAAGGGAGCGCAATCTCCTTTTAGAAGCATGGATTTATTTTTTTTTGACGGCAAGACACACGGCTTGAACGAAGCCAATCAGAGCGGTGCTGGGGCGTGGCTTGCAAAGCAGCTTGAGAGGAAGATGTGAGCAGATTGATCACGGCACGCATGATTGCAACACTGGCAACCTTGGCCTGGATCTGGAATGTTCTCTGCCCTTATGTATTTTCCGCTCAACGCTGTCAGATGAAGAAGCATAGTAATGTACTACGTATGTATCCGCACGGTTATATAACAAAAGGAGTGAGAGACAAATTCAAAATATGCCTTGGTTGGCGTAAAACAGGAGTGATGGAAGGATTTTACAATGCCTTATTGCGAAAATACAGTCATCAACGACTAGCCAAAATTTGAGAGTAAAGGGGGCAGAGATTAGCGGCGCTCTGATCATTTAGCCGATTTTGGTCAAAATGTCAATGAATGCATTTTCATTTGCGGTTACAAAAAAACGATGGCATCAAAGGTCTGCTAAAAGTTGTCTTATCCTGTGTAAAAATTCTCCAAGAATAATTTGACACACCTCAACAGTTTCTCATCTTTCTGTCGTCACCCATAAATAATTTTATTAGGGTGATTGTTTTAGACAAATTTTAATTTGTTTTTATTATGACAATGCTTTATTTTTGTGTTTTAGTTTTATTGTATACAGATTATTTGTCAAGTGCAAGGAAAGAAAAAAGGTAATTTACTACTGGATAATAAAGTAAACTACAATTCTCGAACAAGTGTTTAACTTTCCTTCTCCTGTACAGCAATACCAAAATAAACGCATTTAAGATTAATCCCGAAATCATGAATGTCATGACATACATTGACTGAGAGGAAATCAAACAAAAAATCTCACTGTACTGATCATTTTTTTCAAGTCTTTTCAATAGAATTTGTTGTTAATTAACCTGATCCTTACATCATCCATAACTGTTAAAAATAATGGCCCGTAAAATCCCCGCCTACTTTTTTCCAAGAAAAGCAAACCGCTGAACTAAACATTGATTATTTTACATTTATTAATAATGTCATTTCGGAATTCCCGCTCACGCCTATAAGTTGGAGCAATTTGGAGCGCTTTGTGAGTCTAAAATGCATTTTTCTAGGACGTGAGAGAAAGCCGGACTGCCTGAAGAAAACCCACGCAGGCTTGGGGAGAACATGCAAACTCCACACAGGGAAGGGTGGAGATGGAATTGAACCTGCACCCTAACCAGTGCTCTACCTATTATTATTATTATTATTATTATTATTATTATTATTATTATTATTATTATTATTATTATTATTATTATTATTATTATTATTATTATTATTATTATTATTATTATCAGTACCAGCATAACTCAAGGGGCGTCTGTAACTGTTGACCACCCGCCTGCGACCCATTTTTGATTCCAAACCAAAGAAATGACAACCACCGTTTATGAATGGGAACAATAGGACGCATGTGCCAGCTAACTATAGCTAGTTACCTAGCAATCTTAGAGAATTGAAACCCAGCTAAAGTGTTAGTCCCAATAAGATTTGACTGACTGGATGAATCCGAATGAACAATGTGGGCGCATGACCAAAGCTATGCTATTTAAGATGAAAATCCCCTTGTGAGACTCAAAGCTGGTTTGTGAAACGTGCACAGCATTCACCTCACGTGCTTTTCTGTGCAATCTGCGGTCTCTTTTTTTTTTTTATGTGCACACAAACCTTGATGAACACCGTGCCCAATTAAACAGCTCGGATCGGGGGCGCGGGAGTGGGGGCAAACGCTCAGTGATTTATCTTGGCAAAATGAAAGCGGTGACCTGTGATCCAATGGAAAAAGACTTTGGCGTGTGATTTATGGCACGAGGTGGACGGAATTATCCGGCCGCTCTTCAACGGAGACATTTCTCCTCTTTCTCCACTCGTTGCCTGGCGGGCAAACGCCGCGCAATCCGCTCAGCGTCAGCTTCCCTTGTTACGTAAACCCACCTGGATACCATGGAACACATGCACCTCGCGTTCACGCACGCACGCACGCACGCACGCACGCATGCACACACGCACGGGTATCGTAATATAACCCAACCCCCGCCTCTCCCCCCAACCAACGCAGACTGTTGCATTGAGTCATTGTGAAGCATTTCTATGACAAGCCATGTGACTTACTCCTTTGTCACCTGACCGGATGCGACACCGAATAAGGCAAGTCGGTAGTGAGGGTGGCTTAAAGGGGCAGCTCAAAGCTTCGAAAAGGGTGAGGATTTGAGACTTGGAACTATAGAAAGCCACTTGAGTGTTAATTTTACATCCCTGATGTCCATCTTAAGATGGAGGTACTAGTCATCTACTCCAAACAAGACAATTTATCAAACTACCAGAACAACGATAGTTGGGCTCACTGACCATCACATTTGGTGGTGACAATATGTAAGCTTTGCCCAACACGGAGCAATGGTGAGCTGAAGCCACTTTAATCGATCGCCTAAGTCTAAAAAGTTAAAGTCAAAGTTCCAATGATCGTCGTCACACACACATCTGGGTGTGGTGAAATTTGTCCTCTGCATTTACGCCATCCCCGCGTGATTTTGATACATCCCCTAAGGGAGAGGGGAGCAGTGAGCAGCAGCAGTGCCACGCTCGAGAATCATTTGGTGATCTAACCCCCCCAATTCCAACCCTTAGTGCTCAGTGCCAAGCAGGGAGGCAACGGGTCCCACTTTTATTTGGTATGACCCAGCCGGGGTTTGAACCCACAACCCTCCAGTCTCAGGGCAGACACTCTACTACCACTAGGCCACTGAGCTGGCATCAGTGGCATGTCCGCATAACAATACAATTTACAGTGGAGAAGTACCTTGAATATCTTTCAGTAGCGGCCAACATTGATTTGTGGAGGCCCGCCACAGCGTGTGTGGGAAATATTGCGGCCCTCATCAGAAAGATTCCCAAAAATAAATGAGTGTTGGCAAATACTGCTATGATACAAGTCATGTGGAATTTTATAATCAGAGACACCCTCTTGAACATGGCAGGAAAGCTGATATGTATTGATGTCTATGCTGGCGGCCCAAGTTGTACGTGTTGTCCTTGCTTTTTCTAAAGGTATTTGTAATAACCAAAAAATATATATATTGGCCCAACAACCAATGTGCTATTACGAAAGCCATGTTTTCAAATGGAAATGATTCGGCATGATCCTTCACCATACACTGGCCAACAGCCAACATCCAACTCCAACCCCACCAAGATTTCAATTGGGTTGCTGGTCAAACTGCAAAATTCACCAGAAACAACATCCCCGTCGCTATCCTAGTGAACATCCTTAAGGTCGCCCTAAGTGAGCTGGGTTAAAAAAAAAAAAAGATGCCCTGCATGTATAGGCAGAATGGCGATGACTAGAGGGGGCATCAGTGAAGCATGCTACTCAACAGAAGCGGCGAGGGGAGGGGAGGATAGTCGGAGTAAAAATAGAGAGAAGAAAATAGACGAGACGCAGGGAAAACAAAATGTGGCCGTCGGTGCATGAGAAGGCAGATGAGCAAAGTCTGTTCTGCGCATTCATCTTGCAACCGCTGAAAATGTGGAGGGTGCTAGAAAGGTGGAGGTTCCGACTAAGAACCTGATGAAGTGCGGCCCGTGGAAGGGTAGAGATGGAAGGGGAGAAGCACACAGTTTTTTTTTTTTTTTTTTCAAAAAAGAGGTAGGGAAATGAAAGGAGCAGAGCCAGATCGAGAGACAGAGGAGTCAGTAGGGATGCAGGCGGGGGAGGAATGTGGTTTCTATGGTAACGCCGGCTATCCGTTCCTGCGCTCTCCCTCTCTCTCTCTCTGTCTTTCCAGCCTCCTCCACACCATCCCTCCCTCCGTTCACTCCCTCCTTCGTGCAATAGAGGGAGTCTCACACACACACACACACACACACACACAGACACACACATGAATCCAGTGCCTCACTATCAAGAGCAACCATCTAGGAATGTACAATGTGCGATGAGTCAATGTGTGGCATTGCCGCTTAACGCCACTAAATAGTCCCCGTTGGGAAAAAAAATAGGTCTCCATCATTATCATCATCATCGTGTGTTTTGGTGCAATATGACAAAATAATTCACAAATGTCGTCGAAATCTTCTTTTTTTGAGACATTTGTAGGTTTTAATTTACATCAGGATTTTGGAGTCGACCACCGAATGATCACACTTATTCAGGAGCCAAATTCAGCTGATTTAGGGCGGTAGGCGGGGACAACCTGGACCGGTCGCCAGCCAATCACAAGGCACACGTAAACAAACGTTTGCACTCAAAATAACACCCACAAACACTTTGGAGCGCTCAATCAGCCTACCGTGCAGCGGCTTTGGCATGTGGGAGGAAACCAGACACGCTGGAGGAAACCCATGCGGGCACAGGGAGAATATGCAAACTCCACAAAGAAAGGCCTGAGCCGGACTCGAACCCACAGCCTTTGCACTGTGAGGCGTTGTGCTAATCAATGGGACTCAATCCCACCTCTAAGTTTGTAAAATATTAACATTTGAAAAATGGTTTGAAAATAGTTGCAGTAACTTGAGATTTTTTTCTCCCAAGCCAGTTATTAAAATCAGACACGGACAATTGATTTTTGGAGCCCATAATCATTTGCAGTGAAATAAAGTTTTTTTTTAGTTTGTATATTTACCAATACTAACACTTACCTTTGGTTCAGTTTATTAAACATCTTGTCAAATTTGCACCATGTTCAAGATCTTTTAATCTTCAATGAATTCATAATGAACAAAATAATTTGTTTATTGTTTCTATTCTAAAAAAAAAAGAAAGTGCATGGAGTTCCCTGTACTTTTAGTTTTGAGCAAAGTTTTGAACTGGTCTTGGCATGCTTCAAAATGCTAACTTAATATCGAAACAGATGATCAGCCCGGTGTATTCCAATTTTACTCACTTTAAACATTTAATTAATTCTTCAAGCGCCATAAGAAAGTGTGCCATCATCATCAATTACAAATGTATGTAAAAAAGTCGGAAGAACTCACCTTTGGCACTTCGACATGCGAACGAGTCACCAGGGCACATACTCGCTCCACCTTGCGATCACTTCCTCGGCACGTCACTCGGATGCGGGAAACGCCTTCACCCTCGTCCTCTTGATTCTGCTCATCTGCTTCTCCTGATTTCTTAGAGAAGACAAATAAAATGTCATTTGATGTGACTTGAAAAAAAAAAAAAAGAATTGGGGAACTTGAAGAAAAAAATATATATCGCACAATAGAAAAATAGCAGGTGATTATATTAGCGAGGCCAGAGTAACTATCCCAAAAAAATTAAACACTGGATGAAGAGATAAAAAAAAGAATGTGTAATCTGTCACGCTATTTGCATTCCATACACTTCTTGGGTTCATTAACAAAATGAACCACAATGCACCTTAAAATACAGCAGAGGGCAGTGTTCAGGAAAAAAGCCAAGTGGCCAAAAGTTAAAGCGCTTGTTCATGAGTGTTGAGGTGCCTTATGGAAGCGGAAAAGACAATGCAAGTGAGTCACAATGCACAGAGGTCTACAATCTCAAACAAGAAGAATTCCATCTTTGCTTTGAGGGAGAAAAAGAAATGCTTGAAACTGAGGGGAGGTCAACATAACTATAAAAAGAAATGTGGGATTGATTGAATTGTTGAAACTATGATGAATCTTAGATCCATTTTAAGGACGATATAAAAATGAAGCAAAAATTGGGCAACGGTTGAAAGGTTTGAAAAAGTAAATTTATGTTCCTGAATGCAGAGAAGGTTTTGGTGCTGAAAGGTTTGAAAAGAAATTCTCAAGTGTTAATTCTGAAATAGGCACCACAGCGATGCGCTCGGGGGTTTTGGGCACTAGAAGTCAGCTGGGATGGGCTCCGGCGCACCCGCAATCTTCGTCGGGATAAGCGGCAAATGGATGAATTTCGAAATGGGACATTTTGAACTCTGCAGCTTAATGATTGGGTGAAAGAGACATCAAGCATTCAGACAACAAGCAAAATTCCAATGCGTTACAGTTTGAGTGAATTGAAGCAAGGTTTCAATGCATTGAAGTTTGAGTGAATTTTTGCAATACTGTTTTTTTTAAACTTGCACCCAACATTTCGTGGACAACCTGATTTGGTGTGAAAAACCTTTAGACAAGTAGTCATTTGTCATCATCTTGTGGCATCAAATAACTCTAGTGGGTAAGGAGTGGCCAATTCATCACTTGATATTTGCTCTTTTAAAATAAAATTAAAAGAAAACTGGTGGTGGGGGGGTTCTTACACATTTGGACGTAAAATAACAACAACTAAATTGCTGATTTGTTCCACTCGAGTCGACCTGTTGATTAAAAAAAAAAAAAAAAAGTATTTCAAACCATTCAAATTTTAATTCATGATTGTATATTATATACTTTATAGTTCTAGTGTTGTAAGCATGAGGGAACCAAAAAATAAGCTATTTTATAGCTTTAATAGCTTATATTCTATGTTATAATTTTTTTATTGATCGTCCGATTAATCGGTTATTGTAATTTTATTCAGCTAAATATTGGGAATGGCAACATTCATTCATCCTTTGTTAAATCTGATCGAATGTATTATTGTGTTGTTTTGTCGCTGCACAATCACAATAAAAGCAGTCTATGCTATCATCTCGTACTCTATTCTATTATTATTATTACAGTCAGAACAATGAAATGCTCTTCCGCTAGATGTCAGGAGGCACAATGAACCTGTTGTCATTCTCATCGCTTTCTACTCGCTTTAAGCTCCCCTTGCAACCCGCCTGGGAATTTGAGGACGGAAAAGGCCTTATGTTGTATTTGGAAGCAGCAGCTATTTGCCTCTCTTTGTGACACACCAAGGAATGTGCAGACTCATTTGATTTCCCTCTCCCATCCTCCACCCAGGTGACGACACGGCCGGAATAATGATGAGCTCCTTCGCTGGGTGCCCTTTAAGCATCTCTCTCTCTCTCTCGCTGACCGAGGGATGGACGGACGGAATCAGGCAGCAAACAGCACAAATCACAAGGAAGCCGGGAGGAAAGGGGGGAAAAAAAAAAAAAAAAAAAAAAAAAAAAAAAAGGAAGCTCAGCGAGGCAGAATGAAGGCGCACTTTTGAGTTTGTGCGCTTGACGTGGTTCCAATCTTAAGCAGATGACTGACGCGGAAGAAATAGGCCGCACACGCCGCCTCTGATTGGATACGGCGGGGCGGAATGATTTTGAAGGATAAATCTAATTAATAAATCTAAAAAATATCACAAGGCATAGCACAACAAAAATTCTTTCTCACATATTTCCTGGCTACTAAGATGTCCCACATAGCATATATGATGGGTAAGGGCATTATTTCTGTGTAAATGAAGCTCCGCAATTGATTTCAAAAGAGAGAAATCGGCAGGTCTTTGACAACAAATACCATGGGAGGGATTGCGAAAATATTAGCAAATGACAACGCGCAAATAGGCGGCTTTAAAGTGACATTCTTATTTGGTGACATGTGTCAACATAAAACACTGGACAGTATATGTGACTCCAAATAGCGACATTCTGCCCAGTGTCTGAGCAACATGCAGTCAGACTCCCTCTTCAAATACACAACTGTGGTCCCTTCTCAAGGTTTCTCATTTTCCCCCGGTAGGGATTTTTAAGTTTTTCCTTGCCCTTTTGGGAGCTTAAGATCAGGGGATGCTTTGAGAATAATTGTCAATTTCTGTCTACGTGAAGCCCTTTGAGACTGCTTGTGATTTAGGGCTATACAAATAAACTTGACTTGAACTCTTTGCAAGCTAAAAATACACAAAGAGTCGTAATGAAAGGACTGGCTGGCTTCGTGGCGCCGACCGAGCAAATGGCCTTTTGACTCCTCCTCCTTCCTCGCCTCGTAGGAGTGAGCGAGAGGCGCAGGTAGCGGTAGCGCACGGGCCACGTGTGGCGGCAAAAGCAAACAATTAAGCGTGTTTTACTCCCAACTGCAAAAACTGCTGCCAAATGTACCTCCAATGCTTCCTGCTCGCCATCTTCCTCTTCCATCAGTGCACTTTGTTGCACATTCAGCTGCAAGGTTACCTCGTAACACTCTTGAATATCTATGAGATGAGAGGAAAAAACATCTTTTATGTCGATATAGAACTCATAAGAGAGTTGATGTCTCAAGAGAGACATGGCGTTTGTCTTTTGGTACTTTCAGACATTTATAGTTGACTTGGTCAGACATTGGTTGTTTTTGGAAAAAACTTGGCTCGATGAGCAGGTGGCAGGCCTTCAAAGAGTTCAGCTGATGTCACACATGGGAGCCGTTACGATGTAGACATGAGGTTAGCGGAGAATAAGTCATCTTTTTACAAAAATTCAACAGGGCTCTTTGACAATGCTTTTTCAGCAACAAAGTCAAAGTCTACTTTATTGTCAATTTCTTCACATGCCGAGACACACAAAGAGATCGAAATTACGTTCCCACTATCCCACGGTGACAAGACATAGTACACAGTATACATAGAAGTAAACAACAGAAAAAAATAAAGGCCTGCTAGCTTTTATTGTATTGGCCCGAATATAAGACGACCCCCTCTTTTTCAAGACTCAAGTTTGAAAAAAGACTTTTTGACCACTAAATTGAATTTTTAGACAGAAAATAATTACAACAGTACCTCTGAAATCAAATGATTATCACAATATATTTTCGAGAGAAAAAGCAGGTTATTTCGCCTCATTCAAATCATGCAAAAACAGTCTATCACATCTTCATATCTGAACATTTAAATATGTAAACTTAAGTGCAATCACATTTGTAAATGAATGGCTTCCGGTTTTTGAAACGTAAATGAACCAATCTACTGTGATAAAAACAACAAAATTGCAATGACCATCAAAGTGAAGTCTAACTGTAACTGTATTCTTGAAACAAATCTGAATAAGGAAAAATATTGCGATAAAATAATGTAAACCGCTATTTTTCTTTTTCTTCTTCGTGACAGGGGTTCGCTTTGGCCTGGGGAGTTAAGTTCAGCCTTCGCTTTAAAGACATCTGGCGCCATCTAGCCTTGTGAATGGGTATAATGTCTAGACCCCCACTTTTTCAATCTTATTTCAATGCAAAAAACACCGTCTTATATTCAGGTAAGATAAGAAAACTGAAAATCAACACTGTTCGCACGCGAACATAACAGACATATAAATCCATCCAGCCATTTTCTGTACCGCTTGTCCCCCACGGGGGTCGCAGGCGAGCTGAAGCCTATCCCAGCAGTCTTTGGGCAGTAGGTGGGGGACACCCTTAAGTGGTTGCCAGCCAAGGCACACAAAGACAAAACACAAGTGTACATACTACAATTAGTGTGAGCACTTCCTGCCTACTGCTGGCACCTTTCGGAGAATAGTCCCGAGAGCATTACAAGTATCTACTGTACTGTGTATTTGTTCTATTGTTGGCCAATGTCCCGACATGAGGTTGCACGTTCACACGTGTACAGACTTTCCCAAATACGTATTTTGGAAGCATTCCAACTCAAACAGACTACATGCATTCCTTCCCATGGAGAAAACATAACATCGTCGCAGCGAGAACATGTGTTAGGGCAATGACTGATGAAAAATTGTGGAAGGAAGCAAGGGGGGTTATCCTTTCGTTACATGCAGGATTTGCGTGTGTGTATAAACCGGGCCTCCTCTCGTTGTCATGTGTGCATTCAATTGGAAGGAACATCCAACTGCTTTTTTTTTTTTTATTGGGCGGGGGAGCTGGGGCATCAAAAAAAGAAGAATGTGACCCTGTCCTGGAGTAACAAATTGAATGGAAAACTAGGTCACAATTACAAACCAGGCCAAACCATTAAGCCCCCCCCCCCCCCCGCCTTATATACATATACATACATATATATGTATATATTCTCTGGGAAATTTAGGGTCCTGAGTAATTTAACATGGAGATTCCCCACCCAAATAAAGCGTCATTCCTTCCTAGAACAAAAGTTTGAATGCACAGTTGAGGCAGCTTTTGTTCCTGACAGCGTAACCATGAAACAAATGCCAAACAATGCCTGCCAGACATAGTTATTTAACTCCAGTAAATAAATTAAAGTGAAAAATAAAAAATACATTACATTACAATACGTTTTTTAAAGACAGACAAACATGAATAGGTAAATAAAATGAAGTAAAAAGGCATTTAAAAATAATTCTGGTGATGCATAGTAGAAAAATAAAACATATATTAGAAAGGTGACAGTCTGTTGAGGAAAAGGATTAATATTAAAAAAATTAGGCAAAACAAACAAAAATGAAATATGGTAATAGAAAGATTAGTCCTGCAGCAAATTGGAAAAGGAAGCAGGTGACACCTAGAAAACTTTGAATAGGTCAAGTTTTACCACAAACCTTTTAGTCAGTCGCAGTTCTAATTATTCCACAGGCCGATATAACTATGTCTATAAACTATATACCAAATAACGATAACATAAATAACAAGTTTATCAAACCATACATGTCAGTCCAACTCATTAAATCCATCAAAACCTTCATCCTCTGTGTCACTTAAAAAAAACGCCGCTGCTGACTCCGGAAGTAAATGTGGTGGTGACGTTGGACTCGCTGTTAGTTGCGGTTCCAATTATTCCGAAGGGCTTTAGAACTATATTGTAGCGTTACCTGAGTAGTACCAGACAAGTCGTGGGTTTGGTAACCGGCTCTTTATTTAACAAAACAAGAGTTCAACGTACGAGCCAAGGACAATCTCCGTCCCCCCTCCCACCCTTTGGGCCTTCTCGGCCTCTCTAACCCTAACCCTAACCCTAACCCTCTTCACTTACAAAGAAAGCGCCTGCAGATTCCGGAAGTACGTGGGAACCTTCTTCGTCTCCGCCGCTGACATCAAACTCATCGTTAGTTTCAGTTACAATTATTCCAGCCTTTCTGAATCCTGACAGAATGGTTTCGGTTTTCACTGAAGCCCACGCTGTGTCCATCCATCCAATGACGTCCAAGAAAGTTGCACGGCGCATCCTCCCGGTTGGCGTGAAGCTGTGCTCGCTGCCCATCACCCACTGCTCCCACAGGACTGCCTTAATCCTCCTAATCACGGAGATCTCAAGTGTCTGGAGTATTGTGGTTAAGCGTCCAGGAATGACGGCAGGTATGGAGCTGAGATGTTTTAATTTATCTCTTAACTGTGGTGTGGTGGTCATCATTTGGGCGTTTTTAATCGATGTATCGTTACACCCCTAATCGATACACATCGATTAACCGATATGATGCTCTACGATTTATTGGCATCGACGCTAAACGTAAACATCGATTTATATCGCCGTGTTTGACCTCGGACATGAGACGCGACTTTATTTTGAAATCCAGTTCATTGTTGCTTGCTTCCTCTTTCCGGGAGCAGTGCGCGGCATGTTCTGTTGTGAGCAGAGGAGGCACGTGAAAGGGGAGTCGACAACTAGTACGGGGCTCCTGGGCTGGTGCTATGGCTAGTGACGAGAAAATCTGCTCCCGCTTAGGCTTCAAGTCATTCGTTTGGAAGCACTTTGGATTCCAAAGAAAAGATGGCTCAACGGACAAGACACGTGCAGTCTGTAAATCCTGCCATGCGGTGATCAAATATTCAGGGAGCACAAATCTCGCCGCACATTTAAAGAAAAAACACAACATCAAAGTTCAGTGTTAAAAGAAGCACTTTGTATACTACAATACTCTTGTAATTTCCTAAATAAAGAGTTTGCAGTACCTTGTTGATTTTGCGTATGAATTGTTATAAATCAGGAGATTGTTCTATATTTTTTATTTAAAAAATATATATATATATCGATCGTAGAGCACTATATCGTGATATATCGTGAATGAATCGCAGCGGGCTTTAAGATATCGGCAAATATCGTATCGTAGTTCTTTGTATCGATATGATGTCGTATCGTGACAAAACCCGCCATTTACACCCCTAGTAGCTTAGCTTCAAGAAATTGGTAAAGCTGTGATTATGGAATCGCAAATATGCAATGAACTACAAGTAAAAGAGTCATGGAAAAAAAGAAAACCAACAACAGCACCAGCAGAGTGCCGCCTCACGTGGCCTCGAGCACGTGAAGGCAGGGAGCAGAGGAGAAGACCAAGGCGAGCGAGTGAGTCATGACTATGCTTAGCTTTGTGATCCAAACCACATGTTCAATAAAAAGAATGAGCTTGCTGAAGACCAGCAAGTCTGGCAAAGACGCCACCGCTAGGTCTTCACAAAGCCCCAGATGACCCAAACAGGCCAGAGCTGGAGCTCTGGCAGTGATTGGCAGAGCTGCCGAGAGCAGGTTCATTTTTTTTATTTCTTTTTTGTATTCGATTTGTCCGTGCCGGCACATTCTTTGTCAAGAATGTTTGGAATCCTCGATGAGAACCCAAATCCTTGCAGCATTGTAATGACCACATTCTATGCTCTTCGGTTTTCAAGTCCACCTCGTGAAAATATGTCCCTCATACGTGCCAAATGGAATGCCAGACAGAAAGTTGAGGTTTAAAAGACAAAAATATAGTTTTCACTTTTAAATGAGAGTTAAGGATGTTCACACTCACTGAATGCTTCAACGGCCACAACTCAATAAGAGAAACACTGCAGGGAACCTCAAACTCATTGCATGAATGTGCTTTTAGAACGAAAGAAATGCACAGTGCCACGGCAACAAAAATATCACACAGACCATCACGGATCTGGTATAGTTAAGTATCTGAATTCAAAACCAACTAGTACAAGCCAGAAGTGGCGTAAAATAATTCATCTACACAGCACAATAAAGACATTCTTGCCACTAACGACTACTGACCACGTGTAACGCATGATTTGAAATCATGTTAGAGTTTGGACAGACAGAGCCCGTGGTAATGACAAGGAATGTTGTGAAAAGGTGAGTCAATCGCAGCGGAGCCTGATGCGGACGAAATGTTACTCGACTAAGGAGCAACCAGTCAAGAAAAAATTGCTTACTTTTGTATACACACACACACACACACAGGGGAAAAAACTGCTGTAGCTGATTTGTATACCCTCTTAGGACTGTGATGGGGGGTATTTTATGGAAGTTTATCTGTGCCATCGGATTTTGAATTCGAATTTGTAGCACTGAATTTTTTTACATCCAATTTTTAACACTGAATTTTTTTTTGCATCTAAATCAGACTTTGAATTTTAAAAGCCATCGAATTTCTAGCACTGAATTTTTTTTCCCTAAGACATTTTTTTCAATGTCTCAAAAAATTCAGTGTCAAAAAATTCAATGTCTTAATAAATTCAGTGTAAAAAAATTCGACATCTCAAAAAATTCTATGTAAAAAAATTCAATGTCTAAAAAAATTCAGTGTAAAAAAATTCGATGTCTCCAAAAATTCAGTGTAAAAATGTTCAGCGCGGACATCCGGGGTAACCAAGGGAGAAGTAATCGATCCCTGTATCAAATCATCCAACGTTCAGCCAATCAAGTTACGCTCCATTGGTCATGTGACGTCGAAACAGGAACGTCGTGAAGTTCAAAGGTAACAGTAACAGTTAATACTGTAATACTGTAATGAACTTGAACTTCACGACGTTCCTGTTTCGACGTCACATGACCAATGGAGCGTAACTTGATTGGCTGAACGTTGGATGATTTGATACAGGGATCGATTACTTCTCCCTTGGTTACCCCGGATGTCCGCGCTGAATATTTTTACACTGAATTTTTGGAGACATCGAATTTTTTTACACTGAATTTTTTTAAACATTGGATTTTTTTACATTGAATTTTTTGAGATGTCGAATTTTTTTACACTGAATTTTTTAAGACATTGAATTTTTTGACACTGAATTTTTTGAGACATTGAAAAAAATGTCTTAGGAAAAAAAAATTCAGTGCTAGAAATTCGATGGCTTTTAAAATTCAAAGTCTGATTTAGATGCAAAAAAAAATTCAGTGTTAAAAATTGGATGTAAAAAAATTCAGTGCTACAAATTCGAATTCAAAATCCGATGGCACAGATAAACTTCCATAGTATTTTTCCTCCTTACCAAGAAGCGCTTGGAAGAGTTGGCTGCCCAGGATAGCGGACACTTTGCCCACACTGGTCTTGAGGGCCTGCTCGTCTGGACTCGTCAAGCTGGCCTGGTAGCGTCTGAGCAGACCTGCTGCTCGCTCAGTGTCTATATCGACAAAAGAAAAAAAAAGTACTCAGGACAGACGTTTCTCCCAAAGACCATCTTCATCTTCTTTCGGCTGCTCACACATTAAATGTTGCGTTGCATTATATTAGGTTTCATGACTTGCTACATTTGTACACATCATTTGGGCAAATGTCGAGATTGACTTTTTACACCAATTGACCACTCCATTTAAAATATCAAAACTATCAATTTGAAAGAACAAGTCAAAACTACGTTTGATTGCGCTTGTACAACAGGCTGTGACATCGTTTGCATGTTGTGTTGTTCTATGTGCATGTCTGTGTTGGCAGCGGCTCTGCCTATTTTCCCGCTCCGCATGTCACGTGATTCCATGGGGTGACGCGGCGTTCTCTGCGCATGAGCAGGGCACTCCGGAAGAGAGCAGTTCGCGGTATGGTGGGGTAGAAGTTTTCTAGTTATAGTTGAAGCAAGTAAAAAAGCCGAGTTCATGACCAAAAGGTAAGCCCTAGATCGTTGTTGTCGTATAATAAGTATATTTGTTTGTATTTGTTGCCATCGTGTCAGTTCGGGTCCTTGTATGGCACTCTGAGCGGATTCGCGGACGAGAGACACTTTCCTGTTGCCGCCATTCCTGTTCCTCATTTCGATCACTAGAGGTCTCCCCAGACCATCCGATTGCCCACATTACGATGAGTGTCATTAAGATAAGTATAATGCGGCCACTCGTAGCGTTAGAATTCAACTATGTACGTTGGCAACGACGTTATTATACTGTATTTCCTTTAGGGTCATTTAAAGCATGTTTGCGCCATATTTGAAATATTTAGTTTGGGATTGTCTTTACCTTTATTCTTATTATTTGTTATTGCAGACTCCGCAATCATTCCGCAATTCTATCAATCTGCAATTCTATTATGACCTTCAATCCTGCTACTCAATAAACCTGTCCATCCCTCCATCTACCTTTTGGCCATTCCCTGTGTCCAAACGTCCTTTGCTGCCTCCTGTATTCTGACCGATACACCATCTTGTACACTATATACCCCCAGATCTAGCGTATTATCCTCCCCAACATTGGGCGCCAAATCCTCCTTTACATTGTGGTCCTTCGAGCCGGATATAGTGTTCAGGATGGAGCAAGATCAAGAAAGACACCTGGATGTGAGGCCAAAACGTCGGACGCACCCCCCAGCTTGGATGCAGGACTTCGAGGTGGACTACGTGGGATATGAGCACAGCGGCCAACCACGTTGGGACTCGTTTACACCGACCCCAACAGGCAGACCGTCATACCCACAGCAGGGACTAGTCCAGACGATCTCCTTGCGTGCACCTCAATTTCATCCGGAGAGCTTCGAGGATGCTGCTCAGCATAGAGCCCCTCAGCTAGCCTCAAGCTTCACCCGGAGGAGGAATGCGGATGATAGAACCTTATCTGCACCTGTCCAGTCATACCAACAACAGCCAAACCAGGACCAGTACCACCCGAACCGCCACACCGTACAAGATGGGAATGCGGTTCTGCGTGAGACTCACGAAGCCATCCATGCCGGACTGAAGGAGCTAAATAAAGCCCGTAGTGACCTTCAGCAGCTGATTGACGTGGCCCACTCTCTAAGAATAGGCATGAGTCAAGTGAACATCCCTCTACCAGCATGTTCCAGTCCCAAACCACCTGATGGGGCCGTCACCACGAGCAACAGCTCGAGATTCACTGAGTCAGAGGAAGAGGAGGATTGGCCTGATCCTCCGCCATGGCCTGAACCCGAGGAAGCCCTAAACGCCAACCTCAGTGCCTTGAATCTGGGAGCTCATCAGCTACCTCCTTACCCGACTCCACCGGAGACCAAGCCTCTACACTACAGGCCTCAGCCACAACCAGCCCAATTCCGTCATCCACAGTTCATTCCTTCTAGCCGTGAGTCCTCCCACGTTCCTCCTGTACCGCCACGTAACTTACCCTTACCTCTAGAAGCACCCCCAACTGGTCAACCACATCTTCAAGTGCCACACTCTCACAGAACCACCCCTTACATGCAACCTCCATACCCAGAGCCAGTGTACAGAGGACCCCAACCGACCATTCCCAAGTTCACTTTCCCGGACCCTAGTGAGTTCGCCCGGCTACGTATAGCATTAGAGAACCTCCTCCCCTCCAATGCTACAGAACTCTTCAAGTATCAGGTACTAGTAGACCATCTTAAGTTAGAAGAGGCCAAACTGATATCTGACGCCTATCTAAACTCTCCAACACCCTACACGGACACCATGACAGCTCTCTATGACAAATATGGTCAACCTCATCAGCTTGCCCTAAAGAAGATATCCAGCGTCCTGGACGGCCCAGAGGTCAGGCGGGGTGATCCAATGGCGTTCCAGAAATTTGCCCTTCAAATACAATCACTGGTGGGTCTCCTCCAGACCTTGGGCCACGAAGGAGAAGTTGAACTAAGCTGTGGCTCTCACGTAGCTCGCCTACTGAGTAAGCTTCCGCCTGAACAGCGAGCCGATTTCCGCCGTTCCCAGCCCACTCGATCTGGAGCCACATCCACCTTGCGGGACCTGTCAGAGTGGCTTCGCCACGAGTCATGGTGCCAGGACTTTGACGATCCTACCAGTAGCCGGAGCTCCAAGGAGAAGCAGAGCACTAAATGGAACATTCGTCCTGTGGCTAAGCAAACAGCAGTCCTGCATAGTAGCCAGGAGCCCTCAGTGAAACTAGTTAAAGAGAAACCTGTCAAAGGGAAAGACAAGTCCAAGGTATACTGTGCCTATTGTGAGAGTACAGACCACTACCTCAGCCAGTGTAGTGGTGTAGCCCAGCTCACCAAAGACGAGCTGAAGAGGTGGATCCAAGAGCACAAGCGGTGTTGGCGCTGTGCCCGTCGACACTTCGCCGCTCAGTGCGACCTCAAGAAACCCTGTAACCTTTGTCAAGGCAAGCACCTTCTCGCTCTCCACGAGATTAACATAAGACCTGAGAAAGTTAAGGATGACTCACCTCCAAAGGCTGAAAGCTGCCTGACTACCTGTGCCTCCGAGTCCTTCTACCTTGACCGACCACACGTGGGGAACCGAGTCATGTTGAAGGTGGTGCGAGTACACGTGCACTATGGTAGTCAGAAGTTAGACACCTACGCTATACTGGATGATGGGTCTGAGAGGACTATGCTGCTCCCCACCGCTGCTAAGTCCCTAGCCCTTAACGGCGCTCCCGAAGACCTCCCACTGCGCACAGTGCGCTCGGACATCCAAGTCTTGCATGGCCATACAGTGTCATTCCGGGTCTCCTCTCCCACCAACCCTAATATTATGTTTAAGATCACTGATGCCTTTACAGCCAGCCATCTTAATCTAGCCCCACATAGCTACCCAGTTAGCCACCTACAGAGGAAGTTCAAGCACCTGCGTGGAATCCCTATTCCTACCTTCCGAGAAGTAAAGCCCTTGCTTCTCATAGGTTCAGACCAGCCCCACCTCGTAACCCCCATCGAGCCGGTCAGGCTTGGTCCTCATGGTAGCCCAGCAGCTGTCCGCACTAGACTGGGGTGGACCTTGCAGGGCCCGTGTCAGTCGACGGGGCGGCCAGCTCACCCAGCTCAATGCCTGTTCACCTCTGTTCCACCACCCATGGATGATCTCTACAGGCATGTGGAGAGACTCTGGCAAGTGGATACAGTCCCCTACAGGCCAGAGAGGGAAGTGACACGATCCAAGCAGGATCAGCAAGCCATAGCCCTGCTGGAGACGAAGACAGGACGTACCGAGGCTTGGTCCTGTTGGGAGGCGGAGCTCAAGCATCTGCCGGACATTACCATGCCACGTCCGTATGCGCCTGCGGATAGCCACCGCGAAGGGACCACTCGGCAAGTGCACATCTTTGCTGACGCCTCAGAAAAGGCCTACGGGGCTGTAGCCTTCCTCCGAACCGAAGACAACCAGGGTAAGGTACATTTATCCTTTGTTCTGGCTCGCTCCCGCATAGCCCCTAAGCGTGTGCATTCTGTACCTCGCCTTGAGCTGTGTGCGGCTCTTGTAGCAGCGCAGTTGGCTTCCACCCTCAAGAAAGAGCTTGCTCTCCCAGTACACAGCACAGTATTGTGGTCTGACTCTACCACTGTACTCACCTGGCTACACTCGCAATCCTGTCGATACAAGGTGTTTGTAGGGTCAAGAGTAGCTGAGATCCAGGAGCTTACGGAAGGCTTTGTTTGGCGCTACGTAGACTCAGACAACAACCCTGCCGACGACCTGACAAGAGGGAAGACATTGATATCCCTGTTGGAGCCCAATCGATGGTCACAAGGACCCACCTTCCTTCTACAGGGTCCAACCACCTGGCCAGAAATGCCACACGGTATTCCACCTGATGATGCCGCTGAACTAAGGAAAGGTACGTTCTGTGGGTCCACCGTCACCTCACCTGACATTGCCATTCTACAAGACAAGACGTGCAACACCTGGCAGGAACTCATGGACGCTACTGCAAGGGAGCTTCATGGCCAGGCCCCTCCGATCTACTCACCTACCGCTGAAGAATACCGACAAGCTGAAGTACTCATCCTTCAACGAGCCCAGAAGCAATCCTTCCCAGACGATTGTGCTCAGCTGTCTGCAGGGAAGCCTGTTAAAACTTCGAGTCGACTTCTTACTCTAGCGCCAGTCATCGACACCTCCATCGACCTAATCAGAGTAGGAGGCCGGTTACGCCGTCTAGAGGGCCAGAACGAGGTCACCCCACACCCTATCGTCCTCGACGCCTCACACCCTGTGACCCGCCTGCTCATAAAGAAATATGACCAGGACCTTAAACACCCAGGGCCAGAGCGAGTCTTTGCAGAGTTGCGGAGGACCTATTGGATCATTCACGGCCGTGAAGCAGTTCGTCGCTATCAACGTTCCTGTGTAGATTGTCAGCGCTGGCGGGCCAAGCCTTCCATACCTAAAATGGCTGACCTCCCAACCGCACGCCTCCAGTTGCATAAACCTGCCTTCCACGCCACTGGCATGGACTGTTTCGGTCCCATGTTAGTAAAGGTTGGACGACGCCATGAGAAACGCTGGGGTCTCATCTTCAAGTGCTTGACCACCAGAGCGGTACATCTGGACCTCATACGAAATATGGACACCGATGCTTTCCTGATGGCTTTGAGGCGATTCATTGCCAGAAGAGGAACCCCCTCGGAACTGTGGTCAGACCACGGGACCAATTTCAAGGGGGGAGAGAAGGAGCTTCGGGAAGCCTTCACAAGTATGTGTCCAACCCTACAAAGTCAACTCGCTCCACGTAAAATCAAATTCAACTTCAACCCCCCAGCAGCCCCTCACTTTGGTGGAGTATGGGAGAGAGAAGTACGAGCAGTCAAGTCTGCACTCCGCACCTGTCTAGGTACTGAGCCTATCCATGAGGACGTCCTCTCCACCGTCCTGTTGGAAGTGGAGGCCATTCTCAACTCAAAACCTTTGGGCTATGTGTCTGCTGACCTGTCTGACGTCGACCCCGTGACCCCCAACAGCCTCCTACTGGGGCGGCCTGATGGATCACTCCCCCAGATCGTCTACCCGAAGAGCGAAATCCTGAGCCGAAGGCGCTGGCGGCACTCCCAAGTCCTTGCCGACCAGTTTTGGTCAAGATTCATCAGGGATTACCTACCGGGATTGCAAACAAGACAGAAATGGCAAGCCTCCCCCCCCGACCTCCTGGAGAAGTCAGTGGTCATGATCACCGAGCCACAGTTACCCCGTGCCATGTGGCCTATTGGTCATGTGACGAAGGTTCATCGCAGTGACGATGGCCACATAAGGTCAGCTGATGTCGACATTAAAGGGCGGCAGTACACCCGACCAGTAGCTCGACTGGTGGTGCTACCAGCCCTCCCAGCGGAAGTGACTCAGGACTCTCATAAAGACTGATGAGCCTTTGTTTGAAACAAATGTGCCCTGCACATTTGGGGGCGGCTGTACAACAGGCTGTGACATCGTTTGCATGTTGTGTTGTTCTATGTGCATGTCTGTGTTGGCAGCGGCTCTGCCTATTTTCCCGCTCCGCATGTCACGTGATTCCATGGGGTGACGCGGCGTTCTCTGCGCATGAGCAGGGCACTCCGGAAGAGAGCAGTTCGCGGTATGGTGGGGTAGAAGTTTTCTAGTTATAGTTGAAGCAAGTAAAAAAGCCGAGTTCATGACCAAAAGGTAAGCCCTAGATCGTTGTTGTCGTATAATAAGTATATTTGTTTGTATTTGTTGCCATCGTGTCAGTTCGGGTCCTTGTATGGCACTCTGAGCGGATTCGCGGACGAGAGACACTTTCCTGTTGCCGCCATTCCTGTTCCTCATTTCGATCACTAGAGGTCTCCCCAGACCATCCGATTGCCCACATTACGATGAGTGTCATTAAGATAAGTATAATGCGGCCACTCGTAGCGTTAGAATTCAACTATGTACGTTGGCAACGACGTTATTATACTGTATTTCCTTTAGGGTCATTTAAAGCATGTTTGCGCCATATTTGAAATATTTAGTTTGGGATTGTCTTTACCTTTATTCTTATTATTTGTTATTGCAGACTCCGCAATCATTCCGCAATTCTATCAATCTGCAATTCTATTATGACCTTCAATCCTGCTACTCAATAAACCTGTCCATCCCTCCATCTACCTTTTGGCCATTCCCTGTGTCCAAACGTCCTTTGCTGCCTCCTGTATTCTGACCGATACACCATCTTGTACACTATATACCCCCAGATCTAGCGTATTATCCTCCCCAACATTGGGCGCCAAATCCTCCTTTACAGCGCTGACTATTTAAATCTTCAATTAACTCTACAAAGAGATGGAGAAGACCCTGGGAAAACTACACATTTAGGTTTGATTTGAAATTGAATTATATGTATATAGATAATTGAAATTCAAACATTTTATTTCAAACAACTTTGTTATGGAAAACCATAGGGACCGAGTTACTGCGAAAGGCCTTATGGCGGATAATTGGTTCCAAGACGACCCACGATTGGAGAAAAGCAGTGTCACCCTCTCATTCTTCACATACATCATTTTTTTATGCATCAATAAATGTATATTAAACCATGAAACATGTAAATACTATAATAATTGTATGACTGACGTACAGAAAATAATGCTTAAATATTATAAATATGATACGTGTGTGTGTGTGTCTGTGCGTGCGTACGTAACATATACATAAAATATACATACTGTAAATATAACAAGGTACAATTGTACGTACTGCAATTGTTTGGGCACTCCCTTTTATTTTGACTTTTTTTTTATGGGGGGGGTACCCGCGATGTACTGTAGCCGCGACAAATGAACCGCGATGTAGCGACGGAAAACTGTACACGTTTTTAAACTTGGGACAGACACTAACAACAAACTCTGTTAGAACGTCATTAAAGTGATCATTTAATGGAATACGTAAAGACAAATATACATAACCCTCTCCCCGGCCCCTAAAAAAACGACATGACAGTTCACATTTGCCTTAAGCAATATGACGGAGGCTGTGACCGCCCGCCATTGGCAGATTCCGCACTTTTCTCTCCTCCATTGAGCACACCTGAACTCATCACTCTCCTGTCCGTAAACATCTACAGTCTGGACGAGAAGAGCAACAGGAAACATGTTGTTGACACGTCATTAAAGTTCACAAACTCCACTCACCGTATTTGTGCACCATGCCGTCTCCAACTTCAATGATGAGTTGTTGTTTTGGGTTTTTTGTTTTTTTTACTATTACTTTTCTTTTAGGAGGCGAAAGGAGTCCGTAACGTTCGCTAGTTCAGGAAACAAGCTCCAAAAGAGTTCTATCTTCTATCCTCTTCCCGCCCGCATGGAAAAAAAACAACAACACACACACACACAAAACAAAAAACAAGCTCCCCAGCTGGTACGGAGGTTCCCTTCACAACACGTGAAAAGGGGATTGTGCTCATGTCAACTTTTTGCTTACGTCCAGAGAGGCCGCCTAGGAGTTGTGCGATAGGGCTCCTCCTCCCGTCTGTCTTCCTCCCCCTCATATGGCGCCCCCGTGGAAAGAGGATTTCCATCGAGCTTCTACCGCCGCAGCCCTTGTGGTAGAGCCCCAGACAGACAGACACGTCGTCGTCGTCGGAAGGCCACAAAGAGGATTTCTCTTGACGTTATTGGCCCCAACCTCCTTGCTGCTGCTGCTGCTGCTGCTGCCGCCGCCGCCATCCCCCTCAATACTGGAGTTCGACTGTACTTTGGCGCCCTCTAGTGGCTCACTTGAAATTGAACAGACGTATTTTCCTGCTAGGTCAAGTTGATATGAGCAATGTTAACACGGTTCTGGCTCACGTGATACTTTATGAGCCCCAATTCTATTGCGGTGCTTACATGGTTAGCGTTGAATTTGGCATGGATTAATTCTTTTCGCAATTGCATTGATGAACGAGGCATCCGACTTTAACGTTGCTCTCAGGATTAATGTTTGATTGCAGTGCCGGACATTTTCATATGAGCAGACCAGAGCTGAGTTTTGGGTTTGCCTCGAATATTTCGGGGGGGAGGCGGGCGATAACATGATCACTCTCCAGGGCGGATTCGTTTACAACTCGGAATAATGCGACGTCATTTTGTTTTGCCTTGAGGTTGACGGAAAAAATCGCTGCCCAGATTTCAGTGACCAAACAAATTGTTTTTGGGGGTATTACCTATAACCAACCTAGGGGGGGTTGGCGGGGGAGAGAGAGACAATACATTTATCCAACATGACAAGACTGGAGTAGATCCTCACACGCGCGGTCATGCAATCAAAACTTTATTTTAACTGAAAGGGAGTAAACAACACGATGCAAATAAGCTTGAATAAATCAAGCATAATAAAGAAATCAAGCGGCGAGAAAACATCACCAGCAATAGAACCAATAACCTTGAATGAATAATCAAGCATGACCTCCTCCTGCCATGGCGGCGCGTTCCAGGCTCGCTGTGTGCTGACCGACCTCCCTCCCAATGCTGCAAAGCAACTGGCCACATCTCTCTCTCTCTCTCTCAAGACCCAGCTTGCTCTTTCCCAAGGGTCGGTCATCTTGCACAATGCCGCCATAGCATCAAGAGTGAATAAAGCAAGCAAGAGCGCGGCAAATACAATAGAATACAACACGATATACGATGCAACGCAATATGGCGTTTTGGGCCATTGGTTTTCTTTTTCAATTTGAACTGAACCGATTTCTTCTTGTGTGAAACGATGCCGTTGTCGACGTGGAGGAGTATCACCTCGAGGGGAAAAGCCTTTGGGAGGGAGGCGCTGAGGCGGAGCGGGCTGCGGGTGTGCCGCCGGCCAGCCGGCCGGCTGGCCACGGTGGAGCTCTCTCTGTCCGTCTCCTAGCCAGGGACGGATGGACGCGGCGGACAGCAGCAGCTGAAAAGTAAAACGGCTTGAAGGGACCTGGGTGAGCGTGGGACGAACCGACCCACCGACGGACCGACGGACGGACGGACCGACGTTGACTCACCCCGATGGGCCTGGGGCGGGCGCTAGACCATCCAGTAGAGCTGAAGCAGCAGGACGCACAGCGCCAGCAGAGCACAACTGTAGGACGGGGCAATCGAAGCGCTCGGTCCTTGAGGGTCACACGCAAAGAGGAAAGCGGTCAGCTTGGTTGGGGCGCATATCAAATAGAGACTGGAGTGACCCCGCTGGGGGGAGAGGACAGACTACTGACTGGTGCCCCCAGCGCCATCGCTTGGATTGACACCGGGCTTGGAGAGGACAACGTCGTCGTCGGCAACGCTGCTGAGGTCCAAGGCTGGGGACTCCTTCTCACTGCCGTCGAATTGTACGGCCACGCAAGTGTACTTGCCCGGGTTGGCTGAGCCATCGTTGATGATCAACTGCGCGTTGTTCAGAGCGAGTTTGTAGATCGGACCACCGGCGACAGCGGTGTCTCCCTTCTTCCACTTGAGTCCTTTGAAGCTCCCCGATGCGATGCAGGAGAGGGACACCTGCTTTGCAGCGACACGTTCAACGCTGACTCTGGTGACCGGCTCTGTGGGGGAAAAGGAAATGCGGCAGCACTTTACGGGCGGGCGGGCGCAAGCTTGCTGTGATGGCAGCGCGATGCGCGATTGAGGCAACTTGCTGCAAGTTTGACCTTTGGAAAGGGGCCGTGCTCTTAACATGCATTTGTCCACAAATTCAATCTACGGGCTTACAAGATGTCACCCCTTTTCAACAGCTTCCGGAAAAATCCAACGCAAAACTAGTTTGCGCTCCAATTGGAGATTGCTCGAGATGCAGATTGTTGGCTGGCTGGCTGGCTGGCACGCACAAAGAGGATTGGTCGCAGAAAGGGACACAGAGAGGGGGGACTGGCCTGCGACTTCAAACTCACCGTGAACCTGGACAAGGAACGCCACCATCTTGGTAACATCCGAACCCTGGATGGCCACGTACATCCCGGCAGCAGCCGAGTCAGCCTGGCTGATCAGATCATACCGCTCAGCGTTTACAAACTTTTTGTTGTCGACGCTGGCTCCTTCTTTGGCCCAATTGACAGCGTCTCCTGAGACGATGCCGTTAGATAATTTGAAGCTGTGTCCCTTGGTGACATCGCACACCTGGTTGGCCGCGCAGGTGACTGCCAGAAAAGAGAGGTGGCAAAAGCACAGTTAGTTATTTATTTCATTCTTTTTTGGGAAGCACAGTTACACACAGTTGCCGCGATTTCCACCCGTGTTTTGCGGGTGTTTGGTCTTATTTATTACTATCTCCGAACCACCTGAAGATGGAGCCAGAGCCTTGTCTAATAAAGACAGCGAGGGAGGGACCTCTGTTTCAAATGATAATAAAAACGCCGCACAAGCGGTCCGAGTCAAAAGAGTTTGGGAGACCATTTCCCCCAGGTGAGATGTTGGGAGGTGACTCGCGGCAGCAGATGATCCCGCTTCTGCTTTCTTTGCTCCACACTTGCCATGGACGCAACAAACGGATAGTAACCACACACACACACGCAGACTATAAAGAATGCCCGGCTTGATCCCCACAATTGTGCCCCCACTTGCACGTGAATTTGAGCAGCTGCCAAACTGCGTGACTGGCTTACAGGCAGGTTCCAACAACCAGCGGCACTAAAGGGAGGGCAACTTACTTACCTGGGTCAACGGCCACCGTGAAAGACTTGCTTTCCGAGTCTGCTGAGCCCCATTTTGCAGTGTACACGCCGCTGTCCTCTTTGGCCAAGCTCTCCATTGTTGCTTTCTGGCTGCCCTCACCATCCGTATACGTAGCCCTTCCCTCCGCGATGTCAGCGCCATCCTTCTTCCAGGTGACCTTTTTGGAGTCATGGCCGCTATCTAAGGTGACGCTTTGGCCCGCGTCGCAGGAGCACGCTTGGTCCGCAGCGCACGTGCAGACGGTTCCTGCCACTGAAACAAGCACAGGGGGCGAGCCAGAGGATTCGTCCCAGTCCGACACAATACAGCCGCTAGAACTTTGCAATGTTGACAGCGCAGCGCATCTCCAAAGACAACTTGCTGCCCTTTTACCTGGCTTAACGGGGCACCACGGCGAGAGGAGCAGCAGCACCAGTGCAACGCGCATCGAGAAGATCCGCATCTCCGACGCTCTCCAAAGCGCGCAGTCCACCAAAGAAAAGTTGTCTCTTGAGCGATGGACGATGGATGGATGCCACGATCCGGACGCAGAGAGCAGCTGGCGGTGAGTGAGTGCCGTGAAGGCGAAAGTGACGGCCGTAGCCCCGCGAGCTCAGACGCGCGTCGTCCGTCACATAGGCAGCAAAGCAAACGTCGAGCGGCTTTGATGCGCAGGGGACACGTCGAGCGCACCGAGCCCTGAGCCTTTAGTCTTTCATTTCAAAGCTTACGTCCCACGTCCGCCCGTCGGTCCGCCCGCCCGCTGCTTTCATTTCAAAGCGTACGTTCCACGTCCGTCCGTCCGTCGGTCGGTCGGTTGGTTGGTTGGTTGCTTGAGCCTTTAGCTTTCGTTGCAAAGCATCGGCCGGGGTTCAAAGCATTACGTGGGTAATGACTGGTGTCATTCATTCCAAAGAACAAACAGTCCCCGTGGGCACTCACGCACTGGCGAGAAACGTGCTGACAAAGACGCAATTAAGCCGGAGAACGGAACTCCTGAGCAAAGAATCCGAGCAGCTCGATCGCTTTCTTTTCCGACGAGTGAAGGAATGGGGTCGAAATACAAAAAGTCCTGCCTAGCTACAAAAACCGATATGCTCAAACGTCATTGAATAAAGTACATAAGCAGAAAAGTATATTCATTCACATATTAAATCCATAAAAGAGACATTTTAAGCCTATAATTCTACCTACACACCAAATCAATAAAGAAGACATAACTAAACATTTTTTGATAGGGGTCATGACAAAGGTTTCTATAACTTTATGATCTGATATGTATTTGTGAGCACTTTGAAACAACAAACCTTTTTGATATATGGCCTGAATGACCCTGTTGGATGCATGCCTGATGATTTTCTAAATCACGGACACTGCCAAAGTCGTCTAAAAACGTTCAGTACTTGATTGTATCTTATGTTTCGACTCATGCTAGACGCCAGTTTTCGATTACGACTGAACCTTCTGGACAGAGGGAAATATAAGACAAGATATGGTTGGAAGCATGACGAAACGAAGAATATGATGACGTAAGCAAGTGCATGGAGTATCAAAAGAACAAACAAACAAAAACATGGTAAGCGGTGAGTAAATAAAAATAAATAATAATAATAAAGATAAATTGATGATGTCGCAGGCAAAAGCTCACATAATTCCGTACAAAATGACACAATTGAAAGAATGACGAATGGAGGAGGTGCGACAGTGTATGTGCACGAATGGAGCAGAATGTTTACAGGAAGGTCACTTGGAGATACTAAAACCAGCAGGTGCCAGAGGGAGACAGCCGAGAACCCGGCCAAGGCCGAAAGACGGGATGGAAGACAACAGCCGAATGAATGGCCCATAATCGGCACCCGCCCCCACGGAACCAGCTCTCACCGAACCAGCACCCACTCCCGTGGAATCGAAATCCCCTGCGAACTCGCCCCACCCCAAAGGCCCATCAAACTCGGCCCACACCGACCGGCATGTGCAACTGGATATAAGCGGACCAAAGAACCTTGAACGTTGCCTTTTCTGAATGGAGACTTTCTGCTCTTGAAAGGCCCAGCGCTGTATTGTAGCTTCCTGAAAACAGAGCTTTCTTAGCAAGAATTGTGATTGAACTCAACCAACCAGTGTAAGTCTCATTTCTGCTTCAGTGTCTTAGCATTTTCCTAAATCTGAAGAAATCAAACGAGCACGCAGTGAGTAAATTGGAGAACAGGTGATTGGCAATGGCTTTTGCCGTGAGGCGCGGATAGCGCGCTCCCTAAATTGTGGCCCAAAATCCAACACGAGCCAAACAGTACGCTTGGATGAGAAATTCAGTTCAGTTCAAATGGCACGCGAGAGATCCTTTGGAAACCGAGCCCGCTGCGTCAAACATTTGGACTTGCGGGCTGAATTGGGTTTGGACCAGGAGCCGATGGATGTAGTAGTGTTTGTGTGAAGTCAAGATAAAGAAAGAGCCAATGATTGTACCACACACACACACACACACACACACACACAAATTTGTCCTCTGCATTTAACCCATCCATCCCCGAGGGGAAGGGAGGGTGGGCGGCAGCGGTCGGTGCCGCGCCCGGGAATCATTTGGTGAGCTAACCCTGCCGCGCCCGGGAATCATTTGGTGAGCTAACCCTAAAATTCCAACCCTCAATGCTGAGGGCCAAGCAGGGAGGCAATGGTCATAGAAATGACCTGTAAAGGTCATTGCGTCAAAGGTTCATGGAGAAAAAAACTAAAGAAGCTCTTTGAAAACAAGTGCAAATGTACATTAACAGCAAGCATGAAACAAAACGTTTCAGCCCAAATCAACGGACGGCAAAGGCATGCTCAGCGCCCGCCTTCCAACCTGTCCAAGTTAAGATGAGTCGCAAACAGGTGGTGGCGCATCAATGTCCTTGAGCATCCTGCGTTGTTTCAAAATGAGAATCGGGTCAAGTGGATTGGTATCGCCCTAAATCACAAGGAATTCTCAAAGGGCTTCCTTCACGTGTACCAAACAAAAGAAAAGAGACACTTGTTCTCATAGTCGCTAGTTGAAAATGAGAGTGGTGGCGAGTTTCCATTCCTGCTATTTGTCTTTTCAAAATGCTTCTTTTTCCTTTCTCTCTCTCGGACGGGGCTTTGGTTTTGTTCACGTGACCGAACGTCTGCTCAGGCACCTCGGTCGAGCCAGGGCGTCCACCACTGCTCTCATTGGCTGAGTAGAGCTCTCTCTCTTTTTGTCAACTAAAGCTGAAGGTGTTTGTAAATTGCTACTATTTCCACGCCAATCCCTCTGTATTGATCCTATTGTCAGGTCTAAATACCATCAGACATTTATTTACACACTGGAAACAAAGAGGATGAAGACAACCAGTATTCTTTTGCTCGCGAGGAGAATTCGGTAGAAGGCCCAGTTCACAGTCCTCCACCAATTCTGACCTGCCCTACCGTCATCTCCTCTTTTTATATTGGGTTGCCCTGGTTACAAGAGGCGTTGCTACACTAAAGGGAGGGGAGAGTGTGAATGTAGCAACGCTGTTCAGCTAGCTAATAATGTTGTGTGGTGCGAGGCCGCATGGCCTTGGCCGATCTGTGACCCCAGGAATGCAGAGTCTGTTCTTAGATGGTTGGCATCCTCGTTCCCGGCTGCAATCTCCAAAACTGGATGCCGTGTCTCTGTAAAACAATGCTCCAGACTTTCTTGCTACATTTCATACAATAATAATGAGTAAATAATCAGATACCTCTCGTGCATACACTCCAACAAACGTTAAGTAGATGTGAGATAACTTGCATGAAGTCTACTTAAACAAACATTGAGTAAATATGGGATAACTAGAAACTGTCTCGGACAAAAGCAATTAACAGAGAAAAAGGACTTCTCTTGAACTAACAAAGAACAAAGATGTTCTGTTTCTAACTAGTGAGGGCCTCTCACAGATAAGACACGGAAGGGAGTATAAGGACTCCCCAAGGCTAGCCGGTACATATGTTGACTTGAGCGAAGATACGAGCCGGTCCCATCTGGCGTAATCGGAGACAATGACACCCGAAGTGGTTAAGGTTTGTCTTTTGATGCAGGATGCTTGGTCTCGGTGTGCCGAAGCCGTTTCGAAGGATTCATTGCCTCGTTAGCTAGCCTCTCGCCACATATTATGCAGAGTGAGTTTAGCGCGTCAGAGTCCCCTGTGGCGATAAATCAACATTTGAAATAGGACTCCAGAAATGTTCTTTTACGTGCAGCTTTCCTTTTCTTAGAAGTCATAGCCTCTTCTTCCGTCTCCTCGTTGGGCTTTTTTCCCTTTCCGCAGAAGCTTTCCAAACATTTCTGTTTCTTGCTCATTTTCGCGGGCTCGACTGAGGTGACATGCCACGTGACCGAGACGAGCGTCTTGACCTGAACCGACGGATGTAATTGAGAGAGAATCGCCGATTTTAAAAATATTTTTCAAAATAACTTCGTACTCATTGTTGCTAGCTTTGCGGGCTTCACTGGGGAAACATGTCACGTGACTGGGTCGAGCGTCTTGACCTGAATTAATTGATCGTCGATACTTTTTTTTTTTTTCTCCTCGGCGGCCCGGTACCAAGTGACCCACGGACCCGCGGCCCGGTGGTTGGGGACCACTGCTCTAAAGGTTCCGAGAATCCGGTGAAATGGCTGCACGCACCTAAGCGCCGCGGCCGGAAACCGAGACCGAATGACCGTGACCTTCTATCCCTCAGACTGCCTTAAAAACCCACCCGAGTGTGTAAAGGACATCACCAAATGGGCTCAGGAAAGCTTCGGAAAACCGCTGCCAGTAAATACAGCTCGATGTTACGACACCGGTAAGTGCGGGTTGAAACCCGACCGCCGTGCAAAGCAAAAGCCGTTGGCCAACAACCTCCAGAAACGCCGCCGGGTTCTCTGGGCCCGCCCGCCCGACCGAGCTCATGTCAAATGGACTGATGATGCGCAATGAAAAAGTGTTTTGTGGTCTGACGAGCCCACTTGTCAAATTGTTTCCCAAAACACTGGACCTTGTGTCCTCCGGGCCAAAGAGGAAGCGGACCGTCCGGACTGTTCAAAAGCCAACATCTGTGATGGGTGTTACTAGGTTTTGATAGGACCGTGATTGTCCATGCATAATGCGCAAAATCTAACTAATTTATTGTCCTAAAATCTGGGGTGCGTATTATGCATGGGTACGACAATTTGCTGTCGCAACTTGGTTGTGCACGTTATTGAAGCTCAATAAAAACACTTTGGAAAAAAAAAACAAAGATCACAAAACCGTCAAGAGGGGTGACGCTGCCTTGCTTAGGCTCAATAAAAACACTTTGAAAAAAAAAAAAAAGATCACAAAACCACCAAGAGGGGTGACACTGCCTTGCTTACCTGACGGCTCAATAAAAACACCTTTGGGGGGGAAAAAAAAAGAAAACCATCAAGAGGGGTGCCGCTGCCTTGCTTACCTGACGGCTGTTTTCGTTTGCGGCACCTATGCTGCGACAAGCCATACGGCAAAAACTTGCCAGACTGACGTCACGCCGAGTCTCGATCGATTTACGGCATTGATGCGAGTATGGTTGAGGCGTACTTTTATTCTACATTTCCTTCATTGGCTTTTGTAAGGTCCTACATATGCGCTTTTGTATGCTTCGACGTGCGGGACTCATGGCTGTAAGAAGGAAGAAGACCTCGGGTGTGAGCCAAAGAAGCATCTGACCCCGCCCACATGCACACGTCATGCGATCAAACTTTATTTCACTGCCAATGTACAATCCGGCTGAAAGGGAGGAGACAACGCGATGCAAATAACCTTGAAGAAATCAAGCATAATAAAGAAATCAAGCCGCGAGAAAACATCGCGAGCAAAACAAAACAAATAACCGTGAATAAATCGAGCGAGCAGTATCGCAAGGGTGCTGCAATGCAATTTGAACCGATTTCTTCTCTGCCGTTGTCGACATGCAGTATCACACCTCGAGGGGGAAAGCCTTTGGGGGGGAGGCGCTGAGGTGGAGCGGGCTGCGGGTGGAGGCCCATCTTTTGGGGGGGGAGGCGCTGAGGTGGAGCGGGCTGCGGGTGGAGGCCCCAAGTGTGCCGTCCCCTAGTAGGCTTTCGTGTGGGTGGGTCACAAAGAGAAACAGGTCATTTCAAATATGGACTGTGGTGACCCCTGCTGGGGCACGAAGACTACTCACCACTGCTGCTCACTCCAGTTCGAAAGGCTTGGACTCTTTCTCTTTGCCGTCGAATTGTACGGCCACGCAAGTGTACTTGCCCGGGTTGGCTGAGCCATCCTTGATGATCAACTGCGCGTTGTTCAGAGCGAGTTTGTAGTTCGGACCACCGGCGACAGCGGTGTCTCCCTTCTTCCACTTGAGTTCTTTGAAGCTCCCCGATGCGATGCAGGAGAGGGACACCTGATTTGCAGCGACACGTTCAACGCGGACTGTGGCGACCGGCTCTGTGGGGGAAAAGGAAATGCGGCAGCACTTTACGGGCGGGCGGGCGCAAGCTTGCTGTGATGGCAGCGCGATGCGCGATTGAGGCAACTTGTTGCAAGTTTGACCTTTGGAAAGGGGGCGTGCTATTAACATGCATTTGTCCACAAATTCGATCTACGGGCTTACAAGATGCATTGCTCGAGATGTAGATTGTTGGCTGGCTGGCTGGCTGGCGAGCACGCACAAAGAGGATTGGTCGCAGAAAGGGACACAGAAAGGGGGGACTGGCCTGAGGCTTCAAACTCACCGTGAACCTGGACAAGGAACGCCTTCGTCTTGGTAACATCCGAACCCTCGATGGCCACGTACATCCCGGTGTCACCAATTGTCAGCGATGAGACCGTTGCCTTTCCAGGGTCCGACGTACTAACAGATGAAGTAACGGCGCCGCCATTCTTCTTCCAGGCGATTTGAGCGCCGGTGAAACCGCTGTCTAAGGTGACGCTTTGACCCACGTTGCAGGAGCACGCTTTGTCCGCTTTGCACGTGCAGCCGGTTCCTGCCACTGAAACAAGCACAAGGGGCGAGCCAGAGGATTCGTCCCAGTCCGACACAATACAGCCGTTTGAACTTTGCAATGTTGACAGCGCAGCGCATCTCCAAAGACAACTTGCTGCCCTTTTACCTGACTTTACGGGGCGCCACGGCGAGAGGAGCAACAGCACCAATGCAACGCGCATCGAGAAGCTCCGCATTTCCGACGCTCTCCAAAGCGCGCAGTCCACCAAAGAAAAGTTGTCTCTTGAGCGATGGATGCCACGATCCGGACGCAGAGAGCAGCTGGCGGTGAGTGAGTGCCGTGAAGGCGAAAGTGACGGCCGTAGCCCCGCGAGCTCAGACGCGCGTCGTCCGTCACATAGGCAGCAAAGCAAACGTCGAGCGGCTTTGACGCGCAGGGGACACGTCGAGCGCACCGAGCCCTGAGCCTTTAGCCTTTCATTTCAAAGCGTACGTTCCACGTCCGTCCGCCCGCCCGCTACTTTCATGTCAAAGCGGCCCACGTCCGTCTGCTGAAGGGGACACGTCGAACCGCCCAAGCCCTTTGCTTTCATTTCGGACTTTGGACATGCCTGGTTGACGCAAACAAGTTGCTGTTGTTTTTTTTTTTAAATGATAGGCTTATATTCTTGGTGGCACATTTTTACATGCAATACTGGAAGAGTGCTTGTGCAATTAAATCAACGTTAATGTTTGTGCATTTTGTCTCCTGTCATTTTCATATCTGCTGAAAGTCCTGAAAGTGTTCGTCACCTCTATGTTGAACAGAGGCTGAGATGTACCGAAGGCAAATTCCGTATTTGGCATGCTCAAACGCGGCGAATAAAAACCAAAAACATCTTGATTCTTGTTGATCAAAATGTCTTTCAGAGCTTTGTCGCTTTCATTTGATGTGTCCGACCGATTGAGGAAAAGAAATGAGGCCTGGTGGCAGACACGGTTTCTCTTCTACTGTTCACCTGACGTCTTCTCGTGATTCCTTTTAGGGAGGGAAAGCCACCCCGAGAAAAAGAATAAACCGTGATGCAACCTAAGATGACGTTGTGGAGTCGTTTTCATTCATTCGAGCACCGCCTGGCCAAATACAAGCGCTTTCGAACAATACAAAGAAGACTTTTAAGAAATTCGGACGCTAACCAGAAAAGATGTATGGACGAAAAAAGAAAGTCCCCACATTCACAGTGTCTTGACAACTTCAATGAACCAATTGATACATTCAATTCATTTCCTCCCTCGGGCAAAAATGTGATTGTCTTTCTAAAAGAAAAATAGAAACTACTTTTGAACACTCGCGTCATACCGATTCTCACAAAGTTCACAACAATGGGAACACTGAAGCCACACAGGAAATAAAGATATAAATAAATACAATAAAGCAGACTTAGACTTGGAATATTTATTTTTCGAGAGGACTACGATGAGAGAAAAAAAAAAATCAAAGAAAAGAAAAAAGACCGGAAAGAACTGGTGGCACAGCAAGAAGACCGAAAAGGTATCCATTCAGAGACAACCGTTCATTCACACGAGGTTGAAAATTGCATGTAGAAGAGCAACCAACGTGCTTGACTTGGTCGATGGGTTAACTCTCGCAGAAAGCCACCGCCGTCGTTTCATATTAGGTGTGCGTGGTGGCCTTGTTTACTTTCATTCGTCGATTAGTTCACTTTCACAGAAAGCTGCCACGGTCTTTTTCATTTTTGGTGGTGCGCGCGCGTGTGGCCTTGACGTTTACGTTCATTCGTCGATTAGTTCATTTCCACAGAAAGCTACCACGGTCTTTTCGTATTTGGCGAGTGGGGCCTTGACGTTTACATCTCACGCACGTGCGTGTCGACGCGGCTCGGTTGTTTCCCAACATATAAGCTCGTCTGAACCTGCAAACCGCATTGACGTTGCCTCATTCAAAGGCCGCTCTTTGACTTCATACATTGGCGTGACTATCGATATGCAAATGCGCTCCATTAAATTCTCCACAGAAGTCAGGAGAAAATCAGAAGAGTGGGTTGTGTGTTTGGGAGAGGCTCAACGAAGTGACAATGACCTTTTTTCTTTGTCTCTGACGCCCCCTAGTGGACAGTCCTCTCCTTCTGCCTCTGGTAGTCTGAAATGATTGGAACAGAAGTTTGGCATTCGTTTAAATGGCTGTAGGAAAGAACCTCTTCATAAAAGTCTCGAACAAAGAGACTGAAAAGCAGGCACAAGTGTCATTGTGGCAAGTTTCCAACACATTACCGCAGACTTAATTTAGCAATCACTTGGTCCGTTATGCGGGCGAGGTTAGTGTTTTGTGGACGTTCTCGATCATACCAAAAGGATAGCTTTTAAGTCGACTGCATTCCAATTTGTATATCTGACTTACGGTTTTATTCATTGAAGTTCAAGCACATTTGACATTCTTTGCAAACTAAATTGAATTGGAATATTGCACATTAGAAATATTCTTTTGGCACAGGGCACGTCAGCCAACTTACTGTAAGGAAAAAAGCGGACCCTCATCAGGATTTCCCGTGCAGTCTTTAGAATATCCACAGCCTGAAGATGTGCACACACGTACAGACACACAACGGGTTCGGCTAGGTTAAGACTTTTTCGAATGGTCAGTGACGAGCCAGAAACAAAGCGTTACTTCAGTCGTTACCTAGCATCCTTGTAGCCTTGCGCAAATATGGTATGTGACCGGATCCTCATGGATCAAACACGAAATTTGAGTGACATATTTATAAGAGCCACTTCAAAATGATGTACAATATACACGCATGGAACAAGCACATCGATTCTAGATGACGTGATCTGGACATGATCGTACTGGTGTGAGGGAAAACCCTAAAGAGTTGGTGACATACGTCGATGACGTGGCGTGTCACCTTTCATACGTAGCATCAATTGATGACACTGACGACTCATCAAATCGTAGAAGTGGGCATTGTTTGGATTTGGACCATTCCGACGATTCTTCCATTCAGTTCCTGCCCCAAGTGATGTTTTAGACAAAACCACGGGAAATGGATTCTGAAACTCAATACGGTCTCTAGAATGGAATTCCAAACATACTCTCTTGATGAATTTTGCCTCAGACAGCAGCAGGTAAGGGTTAATCTACCATGGTTGCTGTGCAACGCGGCCACACGCCTTCTGCTCAATTTGGTGCAAGAGGGTGACATTTTGGTGTATTTTCAACTTTTACTGGTCGACATTGATGCAGAAACATTTTTAAAATGATGTTCGAGGCGATTGATTTTCAAGAAGGTTCCCTTGCTTACCACGTATTTGTTCCACAAAGTACACAATAAATAATATAACTTACTCTGGAATGTTCGATGTCTTGGAAGTCCACCTCGTTGACGGAAAGAACTTGGTCTCCTTCCTGTAGTCCTGCACGGTGAGCGTCAGAGTCCGGAACCACCTGACAAACAACGCCCAACGGGATACAATGATCAACGAATATACTTCATGAAGTTATTTTTCTGGAACACGATTCTTGGTTCCAAGCAGCTTCCATAGTTCAACATTAGACTCCATAAAGTCCTAGACATTGGTTAGAATATGCAATTTTCTTTATATTTCGAGGGACAAAAGTGTAAAATAGGTATCACTTTTAGCGACAGTTTTGTATTCATATATCAATCCCAAAGAGGACCTTTAAATACTACAATGTAATTCAAATTTATCAAGGATTGTGTTCATCTAAAAAAAAAAAAAATCAACTGAGTAAAACTACACGACACTGTACCCACGCAGTACGCTATGTGCAAATTTACAGATTCAAACCTTTTTTTAGCATATCTTCCGTTATTGGCTGAAAAACGTTTGCGCTTTCTAAAAAAGTCCACAAGATGGCGACAGAACTCAGCCCAAATGAAAAGCAGTTATACTGACCTAATTTAGAAAGGTAATACGTTGTTATAAGATGGCTTAGACATGATAACGTGTTTTGTGATTGTAGTGTTGCTGTATATGCATCAAAATAAAGTAATATTATAAAATATGGGAAAAGCAGTATGGAAGATGACTGGATATATTCTATTCTTTTTTTATGGGGGGAGTGGCACTTGAAAAGTCCGTTTACTTTTCGGAGAAATGAAGCAAAATTAGGACTCGTTTTGAAGGGGGGGGGAGAAAAAAAATCACTTACAATTGTAAACTGGATCTTTCTGAGAAATCTGAATTTCTAGTTAAATCCATATCGTCAAGCCTTGCATGGCACGCACGCACACATTGAGGGATATTTAACCTTGGATATGAAGATTCCCAGCTGCGAAGCCTTGCCACCGCGAATGTTGAAGCCAAGCTGCGCTCCCGGAGGTTTCTTCAAGACCACTGTGCGTGGGAGGAACTGGGTCAGCTCATTGTTGTAATCAGGGTGGCGAATCCTCTAAAACAACACAGTGAAAACTGTTCAATATGATGTCAAATCTACAACTTAGGGCACAAACTCAGTTGAACTGAGTGACTGCGGTAAATGATGAAATATGTAATCAGTGACGTGCATGTCGCATCTTAACGTAATTGATCACAGCAGTCACACATTTGCTCAGGAGCACAAACAGTTTGAGCCAGGAAAAAAACAACAACCCGCATTCAATATTGATTCTTTTACAATCCGGCATGTCGAATGTGCTGTAACACAAACACAGTAGCTCGCCTCTTGAGGAGGTATCCATGCTGGAGGGTTCTCATAAGAGGGCAAGAAGACCACTGGGAGTTGATAGTCATCATAAGGAATCTTCTGATCCATTGCCGCTGCATACCCATAAATAAACACATTAACACACATGCACGCGCACACAAAATTCTTATTTGCCAACACAATTTACAATGCACAATGGTTTCATTAGCATTTCAAAGTTAGTGTTAAGGTTCTAAATTAGGATTTGTACTCAAGCCCAGTGATTGGGTTTCAAGTCTATTGAACTTCCCTTCTTCATTCAACTTTCCTTTCAATTTGAAAAACTACTTTTTCTTCCTACCATTTATTCTTGTTTCCTTCTGGTTGTCCGTCCTACGTTAATTTCTCTATTAATTCAGTCTTGTTACCTTCCCACTTTTAATACTCATTGACTTAGTTATGTCCAAGCTCACGCCGCCCTATACGTACATACATCGATGTTTTCTTCTTTCATTCCTACATTATACTCATTTTTCTGACACGCTTCCCCCTTTCAAAATAGTTTCCCTTCCTTCGTTTCATTCTTCCTAGCCTTGATAATAAATTGATTTCAAATAATGCTAGACGGATCCTGTATGGGGTGCAGACAATCGAAACGTATAAAACGCCGTTTTCATCGCATTGTCACATACTTGACGAGACTAAAATACTCTGGAATTTTTAATATTTTTGAAACCAGGGTGAAACACAAACGAAAGGAAGCACACCCCTTGTCGTTTTACTTGTAAACAAGATCGCAGCTAGCATTTAAGTTAGCTTAGCGGCTGGCCGCAGTTGTCCAGCAGGCGTCAAACGAGCGGTTTTGTCACATTTACCACACGTTAATACACTAGTACAATCTTCGAAAAGAAAACGGCGCATAGGTTTAATAAATATATATATATAAATAAAAAATATATTGCAAATAAAAGCAATACAAATCCATGTCTTCAACTCACCCGACGGCACTGTCTGCCTCTGTGCAACTAGAACGGCTTCTTCTTTTTTTAAATGTTACAATCTGACTTTTTCTTGCAACGTCGTCCCCTGTCTACGCAAGGGAGCATTGCACATGCATCGCATTTGTAAATTAATCTTTGTGCCACTGGCAACAGAATACCCTCGGTGCCAAGTGCACATTCTGTTGCCTGCTGCATACGCTAAAAAATACAGTAAGAATTACACCTAGATAACTAGAAATAACTTTTGATTGGCAAGAATTGATTGAGGCACCTCCAGCATATTTTTGCGAGTGGTCAAAAGGTCAAATTAGACAATTCCATGTTGCAAGTGTGTGCACGAGTTGACAGCTGTGCAGTGCAAGTTAGCAAAACACTAGATGTGATCTTGACTCGTAGATATAGTTGCAATCAAATCCCCAGATACTGTGGCAAAAATCAGGATAGTCAAAAGTTGTGTTGTTACTGGCGTCATAAGCGTCTGAGCTAACTCCAGCTAGCTTTTGTCTTGAAATCAACAAAACATGTTTTTACCATTGTTCCAACTTGCCAAAGTGGTGATACTGTAACTTACCAAACAAATTGAACAATACTTGCAGTTTTTACTCGCTCTGGTGACACTTTAAAGTTACTACTCCTGTACTTTTTAAAAATGTTGCTTAAGTGAAGGAGAAAATAATGTGCTTCTGCTTTAACTAGACTTTTTTTTTTTTTTTACATACGTTTTGTTACTGTACTTAGGTACAAAGTGTGAGGACTTTTGCCCACGCTCGTTAAAAAGAGCCTAAACAGTAATCTTTAGATGCTTTCTTTGGGTGTGAGGTGTGATTGAGAAAAAGTTGTATCAAAGATATTCATGCAACAAACTTGTACAATCCTCCAATACCCACCCCGCCCCTTCCCTTTTCCTTCTTGGATTACTTTCCACCCTCCATAATCTGCACCGACTAGGCACTTTAAATTCTGTTCACTGGTGCACACAGAGCCAGTGCTGAAAAACACAGACACAGACATTGTTGCATGTCTGTGAAAAAAAAAGCAAAAAACACAACACCCCCTACCACCACCACCACTGGGATTTATGGTGAGTACATGCTATACTCTACTTTGAACTCAAAAAGAAGTTTGATGAATAGAATCTGTGGGTATGTCATGAATTTCTTATGTGGTTTTCTTTGAAATCTCAAGGATGTCTCTTTAAATGACTTGACTATGTAAAAAACTTGTTAAATATTGATGCCCCTATTTTATGTGTGTGGCATCTGTTTTATTCAATGAGTTTACAATTTCAAGCTACTGGCTGTTTGTTTGAGGATGATCACTATGTGCTCATATTTATGCGTACTTGTTTGACTCCAACTTGTTGAAAAATGAAATACATGACGTCAGTCAAACAAAATCCTCTCTTTGTCATTTGAGTTTTCTACTTTTTATCCAATAAAATGAATGCAAAAAAATTGACTAAAGACATTTTGAAGGAATACTTCAAGATAAAATACAAATGCACTGTGAATTTTGAGTTTTCACTTTCAAAATGATGACTTTTGACCTTTGAAATGCATTTGACTTAATACAACCAATCTTTTGGAAAAATACGTAAATCAATCAATAAAAATGAATGTAAATTTTAAGAAACAAAAATAAGTACAAGACCTAAATAAATACAAAGTTGCAAAGGCAAGTGATCTTGCTCCATTTTCACAAAATAAAAATTTTGCCCGAAAAGGCGATGCATTCATTCTTTTCATTGGACAGCACCACTTTTCTTTCCTTTAAATCAAAGAAATTATACATTAATTTACAAATTGATTTTTACAAATGGAAATACCACTGAATACATCAAACAGGAAAAGTGAATTCAAACTAGGAGATACAAATTTATTTTAAACAAAAACGAAGGGGCCCCGGTAACAAACCCTGTGGCTCTCCATAAGTGGGAAACTGTAGCCTTCTCTTTTACAAATACGACCAGCTATCTCAAAGGTTCACTATACTCATCTTAAAGCAAGAATTGTAACGGGAATTGTAAAAAAAAATGACCAAAGGACAACCTGAATCTCCAGGCACCACTGTATTTTTTCTTTGTATTGTGTTGAAAACTATCTGAACTTCCAATCTGAAGGTGATGTAATGGTGCACGCCCCCCCCCAGGAGTGAGGAAAAGGCGGAGTTTTCCGAACACTCAGACAGTTCAAGTTGCGGACATTTATGGGGTGCTTTTCTCCAAACTGCAGCCTTTATAATTTCAGTATAGCATTCTACTGGATCACAAAATCGATTCAGAGTTATTGTCCAGCCCTCGTAAAAATAATGGTGGGACAGACCAAAAGGGACTGGGTCTCTCTCCCTGACAGTGACAAAATGTAGGTCAGTGATTGCTTGTGATCATGATTAGGCCAGCAGAGAAGGCCTGGCTGGCCTTCAGTTTGTGCTCTGACATCACTGTGCACTCTCAAAGCTCTCCTGTGGTGTTTCCATTGTCAGTTCAGCCAATGGCTCTCACCACACTCTATTGAGGACCTTATTTAGGCACAGATTCCCCTCAAACCTAACAAATCCTCATTGGCTCTCCCTCTCCTTTTCCCCCCCTTCCAGCTCACTCCCTATAGGTCAACGCCATGAATGGGGACTCAGTTCCCCTGGTGGGTAGCCGGTGAACCTACTTTGTGTTCCAACGCCATCCCACTGGTTACGCTGCGGATGAGAAGTCGAAGGGATGTCGCTGTTCACCACTTGCTGTCGAGGCTTGTACAGCTGCCAGTGGAAACGCTCGAGGAATGCCAGGACAAGTAAAGTAAATACATTCTCATGCTTATGTTTGTCCGGAGAGCGAGAACAATTTGTGTCAGGCCAGTCCACAAATATCCACGTATGATTGACGCCTAGTGTAGTTACAATGTTTTCCTCAATTTAGAAGTTCTTTTTTAATTTGGAAAAAAAAAAATCCGCGATGTAGTGAAGCCGCAATAAACGAAACGCGAAGTAGCGAGGGATCATTGTATATATTTTTAAATTTGAAAAAGTTTTAAAACATCTTATACTGTCTTCGATTCTCTTTTGTAGTATGTGACAATACTTCATGTGTGGTAAAGTAGCATTTGTTTCCAGGTGTTAGCATGCCAGTTTACATTAGCTCAACTTTGTGGTTTTGAGCGATAAGGTAAAACATTGAGCTAGCAGATTTGGGTCCTTTTAGAATTTGGTTGAACATTTTAAATATTCACTTTTAAATCATTTTATGTCTCATCTTGACTTTAAACTTCACCCTTTGAGTCAGAGAGTCTTTTTTTTTCCCTCTAATAACAATCTTTTGGGCACGAGTTTTGGAATATATTTAGTCATGAATATATGGTACTACCAATACGTATAACCTCAAATAGTATTTGTGTGATTTTTTTTTTTTTTTTGTTCTTGCTTGTCATTTGTTTGTAGAAAAAACACATGCTGAATAACAGGAAAGGGATGGGTCCAGGGGAAGTTCAAAGAGTGCAACCCAAAGGGGACGTATTTTGGAAAATGAACTGTTTATTTGATTATGTGCGGAATGCCATAAAACGACTTGCTTGGTTTTTCTCGCGTTTCCCACGACAGCAAGCATTGGAACTCTACCAGCATTAACATTCCAGACTGAACAACTCGGTCATTTGGTAAAGAATCCTTTTGCACGATAAAGGTCAACGTTTAGGGCTTGGAAATGAAAAAAAAAAATAACTGGGACGGTTTGAGGCAAATACTATGTTTATGAAAATGTTTGGTGCAACAAATGGTTGTAGTTAGTTTTTTTTAATTATATAGTAAAGTGTCATTGTGCCTACTTTAATATGTTTCTCTGCTGCTGCTGTTTCCTTAAATAAAGGCAAATATTTTGAACTTGGGGGCAGCTCGTTGGCGCACTGGTTAGCACGTCCGCCTCACAGTTAGGAGGGTGCGGGTTAGGGTTAGTAAGGGTTAGGGTTAGGGTTAGTTCAGTAACTTTAGCTGCTAAAGTATAGAAGTCAAATTTTACTAAAATAATAACTGACAAGAGGCTGGAGGCTCTTTGTTCAAACATATATTTACATTCTATCTTGTATTTTCCTGAACAGCAGTAGCAGGAAAAGGACAATTGAATTATGTGTGTGTTTTTTTTCAAGTGATCATTTTTGTAGTCTGTTTTTGTATTGTTAGGATACGGATTTTAGCTATTGATCTGACTCCAAATTGTGATCAACACTTAACACAAAAATTGCTATGTTCTAATCCACACACTGGCGCACCTAACAATTTTGCGAGTTCGTTCTGTCAAAGAGAAGACCAGTAGATCAATCAGACCGAATTTACCAATTGTTTAATCTTGACAAAGCAAGCTAATACAGGCGCCTGGGTCTTTGGGTCCTTAACACAAAAACTCGTGTGCCTTCGTGACCAGAAAGACGACACATTCTTCCGGGTTGCCCAGTTTTAAAGAAACACAATATGAATATTCAAACATGCAAAAGATTGTGTGGTGATTGGTCGATGGTCTGTGGTCATCTCCTCCTCGTTTGGGTTTTCCCCTGCTCAGCACAGGTGTCTGGACCACAAAGACGAGTTGTTTTTCGCGTTCCCATCGGCCTTGAGATATGCTCCCTTTCCGGACCTCCTGTTCCACAATACTTTGAAGAAAACAAATTCATGTAGCCTGCACATTCCTTTCCACTTATTAAGCAACCACACTACTACTAGAAATTATATTGATATGGTTATATGTGTCTAACGGAGCCTTAATCAAATGTGTTTGTAAACTGCCGAAAGTACATTTCCCTTTATTCCCTCTCATGACCTCATTTATGAGGTCATCACCCGTTACTCTAGCAAGCAGCGACCAGCATGCTGTCGGTCCTTTCTTCCCGCCTGGGCCAGTCGGCCCCCTGGCGCTGTGTTGTTGGGGATGAAAGTACAACATGCATCACCAAACATTCCGCACACACCATGTTCCTTAGCCAATAGCATGTCCAACGCAATTCTATTTTGGAACGACATCAATGCCAATTGTTCATGGACCGCTGTAAATGATACATTTTTATTGGGGGTGATCCATAGGAAAATGCTTTTGAATCCCGAGGACACTTGATTAACGAATTCATACTTATCTGGCACACCTATGGCGTCAATATATGTTGGATCGTTGTCGCTCAACCATGGGGGCAAAACGTCTCTTTTGGCTCACTTCAGGAGCCCCGCCAGTGGGGACTCCATGTTCCAATTGAGATTCTGTGTTTCAATGGGGACAACCACTACAGGCATTATAGTGGTTATGAGGCACAAAAGACACGAGGGCACAGATACCCTATGCATCCTTTGGCAAGCCATGCTATAATTTGTTGTCACCACACCACAACCAGTTGTCACTGGTCTTCCTCTGCTCCTTCCATCACTGCTAGTTGAATTCTGGCATGTCCTGTTAAAGCTTAAAAACAAGTGGATTTGGAAAAAATTTTTGGATATCAAAATTACAAATTGAAACCTACTCACCCATTTGTATTTTACAACCTACTCACCCAATTCTATCTTACCACATACTCACCCATTTCTATTTTACCACTCCCCCTTTTGACACATTCACCCAATGTGTCATTATGTATCAAAAGGAACCTGCTAAGCATCCCCTCTCATCACCACACTCATTGTAGCCAGGCCTGCGGAACCTCTAGCTCGTCCACCACACGCTCGGCAACACAAACAAAAATCATCGCACTCCTGTCAGTGAGCTTATAGCCCTGCTGATAGCGGACATTTGTACACACAAAAACATACATCAAGTATCAAAATAAAAACAGTCATAAAATGAATCCTGGCGCCCGCGGATCATGTCCTGAAAACCATGTCATCAACAAGTTCATCATAAAAACCAAAAGGGCAAAGGTTAACATATTCATGTAAATTCAATACAAATTTTCCACGAACGCAATTGACAACCTGCAAGAACGAAAACAAGTTACGCAAGCAGCGCGCAATCCGCTCCTTGGCTGGTGGCTGTTGCTGCTGCTGCAAAAAAATTAAGTCACACAGAAAAACAAAGCAGAGCGTGCACTTGTCGCAAGCAAGCTCAAGCGTCAAACATTTGGTCACTGTCCACCTAGTCCGTCACCCCGTCGGGTGAGCTCAAAGTTGTCACACGTCAAATCGTCCAAAGTCTTAACGTTCAATACCAGTTCTGTCTTGTCTAACCATATTACTGAAATGGGCCTTCTCCATCGCACTGTTTTGTTGTCGATGGTGCCCCTGAGTAATCCTAAACCCATATTTAGTCCAAAATTAGTCCTGATCAATTGTGCTTTTTCAAATCTGTAGTATCTTTATATTTTTCAGGTGAGAGGAATGTTATCCTCTGCTGTGATCACATCACCCCAACTTTGAATCATGTCAACCATTCACAATACACAAACACCACACCACAAGCACAGACTTGACATTCATACACCATTACAAACAAACTGTCATTCCACAACACACACATAAAAACATACAATATTAAATTGTAAAAAACAACCGTCCCTACGCAAAATTTTCTCCTCAATTAAAATTTCCCTTTTTTATTTTAAATCCAAAGTTAATATCTAATTGTCTGGTTTCCTGTCCTCTCATCGTTTGCCAATATGCATAATGCTGGAACATGATTTAACTCCCCATTTAGTTTGCTCACATCTCACACTTAGACTATTTGACACTTTGTGACGAGCTGTAATATTTCCACATTCCCATATTTCTTCCACTAAACAGTTCCATTTGGCTTTCAGTTTAAATTCATCCCTCCAAATAACTACCTCTGGCAAAGAACCAACAATTTATAGAGCACTCCCTTTTTTACTGTTACCTTGTTCCCTCAGTCATCTTCTCACAAGCATAACTGACCCTCCTAAAAAATAATGATACCAAAAATAATGTTTAAAAACAATATACACAGCTTCCTCCTGCCACTTACGCTATCACCTTGAAGATTATCGTTCTCATTTTTGTTGATGCTAATTCTTAAAATTAAATGCTTACTTTTGATAATGGAGTCACGCTATATCACAAAGTTTGAAAACCTTCCACGCTCCCCCTTTCTACCTATCAAAACCAATTAGGAATATTTTTGCTGTCATGATCATCATTGTGGCCCTCACACTTATTGTTCCTGTACTTTAAATTGTCAATTTTTGTACATTTGAAGCCCTTTGAGACTTGCTTGTGGGCTATATAAATAAACTTGCCTTGCCTTGACTTTATCATTATTCAACTTCTTCTGCATTCTTCTGCCTCTTTTTCATTTATTCATTTTTTAACTTAACTACTTCTACGAATTCATCTGATTCACCTCATTCCACTTTTAACACATTCCAAATATTCATGCCAAATATTCTAAATATTTACGATTTTTGAGAAATTTATACATTTTAAGCCAATATTTCACCATTCATTCTTCATGGCACATTCAATATTTCTCATTTTCTTCTACATAATTCCTCCAATTAACCTTCTTTCACTTTCCAATTCACCTTCTCTCACTTTCTAGCTTGAAATTTCACATTTTCACTTTCAACATTGCAGTAACATTTTGCAACATTCCCTTTTTCCCTTCTAATTTCTAATTATTCTTTCACTGACTCAACCCTTTTCAATTTCTTTTAACTATTCATCTTATGCCTACCTATTCCAAAACTTCCCACTTGTGAAAAATTTCAAATTTTCAACTTTAAAATTCACGCCCAATTTTACAAAATTCTTTCGGTATTTTCATCGATTTTCTGACCAATTCAACACATTCTAATTTTAAACATAATCTTGTAGCATTCCCCGAATTTGTATTCAGCCTCTTCGCCTTCACACACAATTTCTCCAAAAATTACAAATTCTAATTATTATTGTGAATCCTCCGTGACCCTCGTAAGGACAAGCCGCACCAGTAATGGATGGATGGATGGATGGATGGATTGTTAACCCTAACCATAAATGCCTATCATAAAGTGTCATTTAAATCAATTGTCGCAATTGATGTATAATTAAATTCTGTCGTTTTGATAAATTTAATTTCTATCGATCAATATCCACTTTGCAAAGTTTCTGATCACGCTGTCGTATGATTTGTTATTATTAGTGCATCTTCGCTGTCCATATCTATGTATTTTGTTGTTATCCCCGTTTCAGTGTCAATAAGCAGCCTTATTATTCCCTCTTTTATCAAAACTCCTCAGATATGTCCGCCCCAGCACCCAAACACACTTCCATCCCTTTTGTCCCACACTCCACCAACTTTGTAATGCTTCAGCAGTCTTTAGCAATGTGTCCAGTTTGACTTCATGTGACTCATGCAAGTCTTTAGCAGCCTCTCCTCTTAAATTCTCATGATGATGATTCAGGGCTGGATCGTCCGCCACTCTCAAATGCGTCCATCTTGTCTTTGTTCTTTCAGTCCATTTTCTTTTCTGATCTGCAACTGTGTGTATTCCACCAACTGTATGGTTCTTGTCCTGTGAAAAGCTGTGCTTGCCCCCTTCAAGCATGATAGCAGTTTCTGTTGTTCTCAAAGGTGTCTCATGATCAGGGACAGTCCTCTGTTGATTTTGAGACAGCCAGTGGAGTAAGAGGACTCAGTTCAGGAATCGTGCCACGCACTAGGGAAGAACACACTGGGACACAAATTTAACAAAACTATCTTTGTGTTATCAATCTTCCTGTGTAGTATTTGTTTCTTACACCCCAAATCTTCCTATTAACATTTTGTATCCTATCAGTTGCGCACACTCATCATCTTACTATCAAGCCGCCCTTATCAAATGCTTTTTTTCTTCTGAGCAATCCATCCACCCTACCCATTAACACGGCTAAAATCCTCGTTCCAGTGTTTATCATCAAATAAAGTTCCGAAATCTTTTGTAATAAACTGTAATATAATTTAACAATTCACAACATATGCGGTGAATGTTATTGTTCAATCTATAGGTCATACAGCGCCTGTGTTCCAACTATGACATTCCTCCTTGATTTACCATCTCATAAATTATTGTTGTCAGCAGCGCTAAATGGCTCGAAAGTGAATGCCTTATCGCCCAATTTAAAACACATGCCACATTTGAGCTAGTATTTATTCATTTATTTATTTGCCATCCTCATGTTAGCTGCCATATGTCAAAATTAAAATGTAATTTTGCTTTCGATTTTAAGTCTTTCAAAACTGCTATATCCTTACTGCACCGAAATAAACTGTTAAATATATCTTTAAAAACAACCAAAACAATCTATGCTCCTGCACAGACTCTTAAAAGTGGCACCCAAATGCCAGATTACAAATCAAACCTCCTCCTTCACTCTCACATTTTTTGATAAAACAATCTACTTATCTAAACACTGTCATCACCAACTAAATTAATGGCCTGCAAATACAATGTTGTTGCTGTGGTCCCTCAAAACATGTGACTAAAATTTGGATAATTATTAACCCCCATCAATTGAGCAATTATCTCATCACTATTTACAAGTTAGCCCCCCTCTCTTCTCTCACTTCTCCTCAACATTGTATCAATGTTGACGTCACAATCTGGCCAGGCCCGCATGTCCTGCTGGCCCCCACCCTTGCCGGTATGAGCCGAACGGGCCCCCTCCTTCTTGAACATTCTCTGATCCATCCCATCTTCCTCCTCACACGCCCGCAACCACACATGTACACATAAACGCACACACAGCGAGCGCGCACACAACCGCACATACACACACGCATCCGCACGGCACGCACGCCAATACACAAAGTGCTCGCGCAGAGCTCAGACGAACGACGATAGACTGACACAAACTTTTACAGAGATTACGCACATACACAGAACACACAGACAAAGGGATTCGAATCCATCTCTCATGTAGCTCACAATTTGCACTTCCAGCATACATTCCTCTCAATCTCACTCCATTCATTCCTCTCATCACACACACACTCCCCCCAATTTGGTTGCACATTTTGGATATTTTAGCGGTCTGGTCTCTCACAGGAGGAACTGTTACCACCGGATACTTTTTGAGGAGGCCTCACTTCTCCTCGGGGATCTCACAAGCACCCCAGCTATTTGAATGCGATCGTCACCGCACCCTTGTCCGCCACGACGAAGCAAAACAGAGGAGTCCGCCCTCCCACCACGGAATTTAACTGTTTCTCAAAGAACAGAGGAGCCCGCCCTCCCACCACGGAATTTAACTGTTTCTAAAAGAACAGAGGAGCCCGCCCTCCCACCACGGAATTTAACTGTTTTTAAAAGCTTGCACACCTTATTTGATCTGAACGACAGTCTCCTCTTAAATTTCCTCTTTCAATTTGCAGAATTTCGACATATAGTAACAGGTATTCTGCTTACCTTATCATTGATGAGCTCAGGGTTTAGGAGACGTCGTACCAGCTCAACGTTGTGCGCTTATTCCTTATTCAAACGGTACGCCGACCGGGAGACAGCTGTCCCAGACTAACTGTCCGATGACTTGGACACAGACCACGAGTTTGTCAATTACCCTTCTCTTGACATCACGTCGGGGTCACCAAGAAACTGTTAGGATACGGATTTTAGCTATTGATCTGACTCCAAATTGTGATCAACACTTAACACAAAAATTGCTATGTTCTAATCCACACACTGGCGCACCTAACAATTTTGCGAGTTCGTTCTGTCAAAGAGAAGACCAGTAGATCAATCAGACCGAATTTACCAATTGTTTAATCTTGACAAAGCAAGCTAATACAGGCGCCTGGGTCTTTGGGTCCTTAACACAAAAACTCGTGTGCCTTCGTGACCAGAAAGACGACACATTCTTCCGGGTTGCCCAGTTTTAAAGAAACACAATATGAATATTCAAACATGCAAAAGATTGTGTGGTGATTGGTCGATGGTCTGTGGTCATCTCCTCCTCGTTTGGGTTTTCCCCTGCTCAGCACAGGTGTCTGGACCACAAAGACGAGTTGTTTTTCGCGTTCCCATCGGCCTTGAGATATGCTCCCTTTCCGGACCTCCTGTTCCACAATACTTTGAAGAAAACAAATTCATGTAGCCTGCACATTCCTTTCCACTTATTAAGCAACCACACTACTACTAGAAATTATATTGATATGGTTATATGTGTCTAACGGAGCCTTAATCAAATGTGTTTGTAAACTGCCGAAAGTACATTTCCCTTTATTATATAGTCTATTTGTTGTTAGGAAACCCCCACAAATGTGCTGTTTCTATGACTCAATATTTTTACTATTAAAACAAAATTTTCCATTTACTTCAAAACATGGCCCATATTCTCTCCTTAAATAATACATCGTCATGTCTCACAAACTGTTGATGCAAAAGCCTTACTTCTTAAAAAGGTATCTTTATGACGCACTCTATTCATCAGAGTGTTTTTTTTTTTTTTTTTCTTTACCCCACTTCAGAGTGCATGCTTTTGGTTCTCATTCCTCACTTTGATCACCTTGCTGTCGGTGTGTTGGATGTACATCTGTCTGGTCACTTCAAATGACCGAGAGGATGTCAACTGGTAAGCAAACGAGCACACATAAAGCTCCCACTTCCTGTTGGCCTCTGCTATATTGCTCTTTTGTTGTTCTTTATAGGAAGGGCTTTATCAAACTGAAGCGTTGGGTGAACTGGTTCATGGTGCTGATCATCGTCTCAGCGGTGTTAACCAGCTACTGTGTACTGCTGCTGGTGAGAGGACAGGGTTATTGATTTACCCGAAGGGCCCCTAAATAGGAGCCTTGTGGTACTCCACGGGGATAGGACTGCAGTTATCACCTAATTTATTTCTTGTTTTATTACTGTTTAAATACGATGTAATTGTATTTTCAACTCTTATTTCATTCTTCAGCTTTTTGCTTTATTCCAAGTTGCCTTGAGAGAACCACTCAACCTACATTGGCTCCATAAGGTAAGTTGACTTCATTCCCTGCCCCTAATAAGATTGTCTTTTCTGCATTACAGAACGTCATTTATTGTTCACATTTCTTTCCTCGAAGTGCCTCCTTATCCTCAGTTTGCTTTTCATCTCTCTTGGGATCATCGGAATAAGTCTCCAGTGGATGAGAGAATGGCCAACTGTTCCTCTCTCACTCCAGGTAGGAACGCCTTTAACGTCATAAAGTCACCGTAGCCAGATGGTACTAACTGTATGTTTTACATGTATTGCATTGAATGTGGTCAATGTGCTTTGTTCTTTGGAAGGCGACTGCTCCTTTCTTGCAATTCGGTGCTGTTGGAAGTTTGGTTCTGCTGAGCCCATTTGTCTTCGAGGGATTCCACATGGCCAAAAGCAAATGTATGCTATGTGAATCATGAAGTTATCAAAAGTTAGGAAATTGTCATATAATTTAAAGGTGAGAAAACACGTCTAAAATCATAAAATAATCGCAACATATTGTGACTTGTCTGTTCCAAGGACCTATGCTAAATTGAGTTGATGATCCTCATTTAGACAAAATTAACGCTTTGCCGCTTTGTTGTGTTATCTTAGTGTCAAGAGCCTATGTGCAAATATAAGCTAAGGAGCCTCATTTGAACTAAAGTGGTGCAAAAGAAAAACAAAGAGAGGGAGAGAGAGAGACAGAGAGACAGAGAGACAGAGAGAGAGAGAGATGGCATGCCCAAACTCTTGTTTTCTCCTTAAACCAGGGTCTGGCTTCCTGATGGCGTCGTTGTGCGCTGTAGTTTCTGCAGCCGTCCTTCTGTGTCCTTTACTCATCCATTCACCTTGTCTGATCGACCACAGCGACTTGCCTCCGAAGCCGAAGCTCATCGGCCACAGAGGCGCACCAATGGTGAGTGTGCGTCCTTGTGTGTTTTCCTAATGTCACAAGTGGAGCGAGCAAATAGAGTCGTACCTCTGCTTACAAATGCCTATATGTACGTACCTTGGCTCGCAATTTTCACGCATCTACTTGCAAACCAAATTTCAACTTCGGAACCCCACCCCCATGTCTCCTTTGCTCGTTATTCCCCTGTTTGTTCCTCAACGCGTTAAGTAAAAACAAGTACTGTCGTCAAGTATGTCTTCTGAGACTATTAATATGAAACTCAAAATCATAAAGGCATAGCAAATATTGCCGAGCTCGTAACGGAGTACGGCCAGGGAGTAGCGGCTTGTTTTCAATAAAAACACAAAGAACATTTTGTGTAAAATAAAATGAGGCCACGTTTGCTGTTGACTCGCCATCAAGCTTAGAGGAGCACACGCACGTTGTGTGCCTTCGTGGAGCTTATTTTTTATGTACGCTTTTTTCTTGTGTCTCACCACGTTTGGTGTTTGCACTCAGCTAGCTCCCGAGAACACGATGATGTCATTCCGAAAGAGCCTTCAATGCGGCGTGACGGCATTTGAGACAGACGTGCAGATCAGGTACTGGCCAGCACCTTCTTTTCTTTTTTAACCTAAAATATTTCAGACATTTTATGTTATACAAACTTTTTCTACAAACTGCAAAAAGTATTTCGATTTTTTTTGTAAATAAATTAAATCCTTTTGTATTCTATTAATGGAAAACGTATGTCTGACACATGTACAGCTAACTTTATTCTTATGACTTTTTTTATTTTTTTTTATTTTCAAAATTCCATTGTATTCAAGAATGTGCTTAAGATTTTAATTTGATGCGACTCTTTTTTCCCCCCCTTTCTAAACGTGCTCACTTTAAAGTTTACACTGTGCAATATCATTGGAATTGTAAACTAATCAGATTATTACTGCTGACACCGTGCCATTTTGTTTTGCCATTGTTTTTTATTTCATTTTGTGTACATTGCCTTTCCCTTTCTTTTCTGCAATATTCATTGTCTAAAATTGCTCTTTTTAAGAATATTATAATGTCAAAGTGGAAGGAGACTAACAAAGTAAAAAAAAACTCGTTGTGTTTTTATTGTGCATATGTCAAATGAACATCTTGAATGTAACTTGTGCCGATTCGCACTGACGCATTGTTCTTCTTTGTTTCCCTTATTTTGCGCATAAATTAGTAAGGACAGAATTCCATTCTTGATGCACGATCATCACTCAGGCTTCTTAAGGAGAACAACTGACGTCAAAAAGAAGTTTCCGCACACCGATTTCAATGCGAGCACGGAGCTGAGCTGGACAGACTTGAAAAGTCTGAACGCGGGTGAATGGTTCCTACAAGTGAGCACTCACCTTGAAATGTTCCCATGCATAATAATGATGGAATAAACATTAAATTGGATTAAAGATTAAATAACTGACTTTTTGAGTTTTTATGAATTCACGACATTCTTAAAAAACAGACTTCATATGAACAAAGACGATTTTTGTAAAAAAAGTCGTAACGGTAAAACAGTAAAATGCTGTATTTTTCCAGGATAAACCAAAAAATATATAATATACAAATTCAATGTTAGCAAAAGGTTGCAAAGAGTGTGTCTCGACAATTTTGAGAACCGCGACTGAATAGTACCCATTGGCATTGTATTGATTGTACGCAATCAATATCTTCTAGACGGATCCTTTCCGCTCACTGTCTCAGCTCTCTGCGGAGGATAAAGAAGAAGCCCGGAATCAGAGCGTTGCATCTTTCCTGCAGCTCCTGCACCTCGCCAAGAGCCACAACGTATCGGTCATATTCGACCTTTACAGTCCCGACCAGAAGAATGACACGGTGGATGTGATCAGAACCATCCTGATGTCTGAACTGGACCCAAGCCTGGTAGGCCTCAAAACTAATTTCTCCCTCACATTTGGAATTCTGCTCCGTTCAGTCAGCTGAGCGGATTTCGTTACAGACTCGGAAATGGGCAAAGACAAGGACACACCATGTTGGAGCGCAGCGATATACACATGCACAGAAAGTGTGTCTGGCTGCATTGGTTGTTTCGATATTAAAACGTTCACCCTTTTGGTTTGTCTTTGCGAAGCTAATTCCTTTTAGCCCTTTAGCTAGCATCTTGAATTTTATGTTGCCACCTTCCCAGCAGACTTTTATTAGATGAAATGATGCCGTTTGTTTCAAACTTAGATGATGCTCAATTCTCTCGTTTGAAACTGAGCCAAATTTAAATCAAGTCAAGTTTATTAATACATCGCCCGTAATCACAGATAAGTCTCAAAGGGTTTCGCATGGGCAAAAGCGTGCAAAGTGAAGAAATAAAAAGCTTTAAAGTTTGAATTAGGTTAGAAATACCTCCGGTCTTGTACTTGTCGCGGGAAATTGAACGATGAAAAAAAGAACAATGAAACCTTTAGCAAAGCAGCGTAAACAAACGCAGGACAAACTGGTTGGTTACTGAGAAGAATTGAGGGTTAATGGAAATCACAGTCATGATGCCTGATTTCTCATTCTTCTGTGAAACACAAGCAAACATTTGTTCTTCCTTCTCCATTACCCTTGGGCTAGTTCAGGGGTGTCAAACTCATTTTTTCCTTGGGCCGCATTGTAGTCATAGCTTCTTTCGGAGGGGCATTATGACTGTCAACCCAAATAAATGTATGAGCACCTCATATTATATAGTACAGTAAAAGCTACAAAACAAACTGGCAAATAACTCGTTTTCAAAATCAGACAAGTAAAAACTGGTCAAATATTTAAAAAAAAAAAAAGATATTACAAGTGAAGACAATTTGCAATTCTAGTCATGACACACAATTTGTCTTCGCGGGGCACATAAAATGATGTGAATGGCCGTATCTGGCCCCCGGGCCTTGACTTTGACACCTGTGGGCTAGTTAGTTACACACGAGTATTACGTTGACCTTAAAACCCTAAAGATTCAATGTCGACTCTGACAAAGGTTTTTTCTTCATGTAAGCCAATTTCGCACATTTGAAGCCCTTTGAGACTTGTCTGTGATTTAGGGCCATATAAGTAAACTTGAGTTGACTAGACGCTGGCCAGTATGCAGGCTAACATAGCCAGCCTGTGATCATCGCTGCTGCTTACTTCATCCTCATTTTTGACAACTGCAAGACACTGGCAACATTTTCGTAAGAAATTGTCCTGTGCGCAGGTCCTGTGGCTTCCTCCAACAGAGCGAGACTATGTGAAAACAGCCGCTCCGAGCTTGGTCCACGTCTACGACAACGAGCACGACATGTTTCAAAACGGAGGCAACCATCTCAATCGGCAGTACAACAAGTTGAACGCGGAGCAAATCAGGTAATAGCTCTGATGGTAACCGGAGGCCATTGTATAAGAATGCAGGACCAGTGAGGCCAAGTTCTGAATTTTTCTTTGTCTAGTGGGAAGCCACTTTTATTACAGGGACAATAAATTGAGCCTTGTACATTCAAATGTTCAGCCAAACCAATAACATCTGACAAACGTCCGGTGTCCTAACAAACGCAAAATGCCATGGACAGGCCGGCCAACGGAACGTATCAATCACAGATGAGTATCATCAAATCTTACATGATAGCGTAGTATCAAGGGTGACCTTTGAAAGGCAGAGCAGTGCCAAAAGGCCTCCAGAATGCCGCAAAATACAAAGAAGGAAAGGATCCGTGAATAATTTGTACCGTATTAGCCCGAATATGAAACAATGTTTTTTTGCAAGACTGAAAAAGTGGGCATCGTCTCGCATTCAGGGTCTAGACAGTATACCCACGTCCAACGCTAGATGGCGCCAGATATCTTTAAAGCCAATGCTGAACTTAACTCCCCGGGCCAAAGCGAACCCCTGTCACAAAGAATAAAAATAAAAATAGCGGTAGCACAAAGAAGGAAAATAAAAAATAGTAAGATAGAAAAGAGAAGAAAATAAGAGAAAACAGAAAATGGAAAAACCAGAAGCCATTCATTTACAAATGTGATTGCACTTCAGTTTACATATTTAAATGTAAATTTGGTGTTCAAAAGGTCTTTTTTCAAACGTGAGTCTTAAAAAAGAGGGGGGTAGTCTTATAATCAGGTTCGTCTTATACTCGGGCGTTCATACGTTCATTGTCATTTATTTATTTTAATCGGATGTATTTTCCTTCTGTTGTTGTTATTGTTTTTGTCGTGTTTGACGCTGGCTATCTATTTAGTTGTGTATTTAACCTCTGGCAACCGAATTTCCCCCCAGGGATCAATAGAGTACCTATCGAACGGCTACACGTGTGGTGAGTGCCATCCAAACTCCTCTTTTTATTTTATTTATTTTTGGTGCGCGGCAGGCATCTTGTGGGTCAAAACGTAACGGTGAACGTGTGGGTGGTCAATGAGTCGTGGCTCTTCTCATTGCTGTGGTGCGCCGGGGTCAGCTCCGTCACCACCAACGCTTGCCATCTCCTCAAGGACTTGCGGCAGCCCAACTGGATCATGGTACAAGTACTCGCGCCCCTTTCGCGCCTACACAAGCAGGTTGCAGCGTTGAAACTGAAGGCTGTAGAGAAAGGCAGGTGCCCCTCGAATGTCTTGGCATGTCGCTCATCCGAATGGGTGTGTTTCAGGCCCGTCGGACGTACGCACTGGTGTGGATCGCAGTGGACGTGGTTTCTGTTGTCCTGATGGTTGGGGTGTACTTGCTTCAGCGGTAAGCCCGTGAACGCAAGTTGCAAAGAAACAATCCAAAAATTGATTTGAATCAAATGAATTTCATTGTGTCGTGTCTCGGGCAGGAAAAGGCGATGCTGCCCGACAAAAGGAAGCGGATGCCCAAATCACAACAAGGAAGACAACAATCAAAGGAATATCAGAATGATGCATTAATGAATGCAAAATGCAAGAAAGCACAATATGCTACGTTACGGCTTTGTTTATTACGCAGCTGCAATGCTTTCCATACAAGAGCCGTCCGTTCGTCTATCCATCCATTTATCTGTCCATCCATCCATCGCTGACATCAGACTCATCATCAACTGCAATTCCAATTATTCCCCAAAGTGGCAATAATTGATGATGATCAACGAAAATGATCAACGATACTAGTAAGTCAGTGATGTGTCAATAATGCGTGAATAATTTGACATATAAGTCGCTCCAGAGTATAGGTCGCACCCCCAGTGGCCAAACTATGAAAACAACTGCGACTTGTCGTCGGAATAGGACAATCTATAGCCGTTTGATTTTTGGAAGTTCATAAAATTTCAATGATGGACTGAAAGAGTTCATTTGCAAATGTGTGTCATTTCAAAAAAAGTGTAAATAACAGACAAGGACAAACACAAGTCTAAACATATCCGCCCTGGAGAGTGATAATGTTATTTTTGTTTAATGCTGTTAATAAATGCATTTGTTTTCAAAAAAACCTTGTTGGGAATATATCCATGCTTTACTACCTACTAAAGGCCCAAACCTTTTATGCAATGACCTTTACATGTAATATCTATTACTTCACACAAACACTACATCCATCTTCTCCTGGTCCAAATCTAAAACCCAATTCGGCCCGCAAGTCAAACGATTGCCCACCCCTGCTTTAAACAATTAACTTTGTATGTGAGCACAGAAAAAAGCTTGACAAAAAAACCTGCAGTAAAAAAAAAAGACGTGCAGTAACAACGTTCAACAGATTAGCTGCATTATGAAGAAAGTAAAATAATAATAAAAAAAGACACATTGAGCTTATTTGTACACTTGAGGTGATTTCAAATAAGTAACCATGCCAACCATCCCCGATATCTGTCAACTTTCATCCTGTATGGCGCTCTCGTCCACGTTCTCCAGCGAGTCGCCCCGCTGGATGGCCAGCTCGGCTGGGTTCATCTTGGGTAGCGTGCACTGATCGGGGTACAGCCACGGCTTGTGATCTGGACGGTTCTGCTCCTTCCACTTGGAATACCCCTGACCCGCCTCGTGCACACACCTCAACACCTGGACATGTTGGGACATTATTATTCATTCATTCATTCATTCCAAGAAAAATGTGTTGCTTTGTGTGTAGGCACATCAGTGCTAGTGCTTTTGTTAGCCTGTTAATGGTGTTTTGTATTATATGGTAGCATTACGCTAACGGATATGGTATGATAGTTAAAAGAGTAAGAACAGGTGTGAAGAAAACCTTAAAACGGTATGTTCTCAGTTTCGATCGAAACGTGTTTTCAGCATGAGCGGTAGGTAAATGTATTTTTCTGTTATGCGTTTAAGTCTGGGAAGTCCTTCTCAGCACAATTCTTAGCATTGCTTGACGTTTAAACTAGCGTTGCTATGCCAACCCCACAATTGGAGCAGACATGAATAAGCGTCAAAAATGGTCAATGTCATGTCAATTCTTGAATACAAAAATGAGAAGAAAAGAAATAGGACCCATACTTTGGATTTTTACCTTTTAAAAATATGTATCCAAGCATTTTAGGTGTTCACCCAGGTCAATTTGGGCATGCTAGGAGAGTACATTATGTCTAATTACAGGACCCAAGAACAAATACTCGGCTGCTTTTTTGGAACCAATCCCGGCGTATTGTGTGGGTTCTCACAAAAGAAAAGTGGAGTTCACTTCCTCATATTTCGTCATCTTATTTGCTGTCCAAGTTCCCCAAGGCACACCTTTGGAACCTTTCATGCTGACAAATCACTATAACAAGGTTCGTAGAAGTGCGTGCACACACACGCACGCACACACACACAACTGGGCAAACGGGTTGTGCCAGCCAATATGTCAACAGTTCTTTTGTAAGCAACCTCAGCAGAACAGGCCCTTCAAACCAGTTTCCATGGCTACTATTGTCTTTTGAGACACACAAAACCTTTCAGTTTCTTTTTTTTTTTTTGCACGCACACACAAAACCACAGTTGTAAGCCATCAGAACCATTCATGCATATCAATAACGAGCAGTTTCATTTAGCTCAGGGGTGCCCAAAATCCATGACCCACACTTTGACAATCTTACACAAAATGAATAAGGACAAATTGAATAAAAAATATCTGAAGTTTTAACAGGATATTTTGTTGAATGTTAACTTAAAACAACTGCACAATCTCTGCTAGCTTCACGCTAAAATACAGTGGGAAACCAGGTCGGCACATGGGCTAACAATTAGCATCTTGATTGATATTAATAATGCACTGGATCGATAACTGATGCTACACTCTAAGCAACAGACACCCGAACACAAACAATCCATATACCGTTTTTTTCCATGTATAATGCACCCCCATGTATAATACGCACCCTAAAAATGGCATGTTGATGCTGAAAAAAAGCCTGTACCCATGTCTAATACGCACCCAAATTTTGACTCCTACTCAAGTCCGTGAACGTAAAATTATTTCAGAAAAAAGATCATCTTTGGGAACAACCGGATGTTATTCTGCCGGTCAGTATCACTGCGCATGCGCCAGCATACTCAATAGCGAAGAAATGTTTCGGAATTGTGTAGAGTACATTGTGACAGCAAACGAGCAGGTGATCTAGCAAGCGTCTGATACGAGAGCATTGTGTTCGTATGGAGCGTGTTTGAAGTGAACAGCAGAGAAGAAAGCGCATCTGTAATGGCGGCCTCCGTATGATATCAGGATTTTAAAAAAATTTATATATATATATATATTTTTTTGTTCCCATGTATAATGCGCACCCCAGATTTTAGGACAATAAATTAGTTAAATTTTGCGCATTATACATGGAAAAAAACGGTATTCTTTATATATTAATTCTTTATCTAAATTCTTTAGCAGGGGTCGTGGTCAAATTTCATCAAGATTTCATTTCTTACCTTTGGTGCTAGGACTTCGGAAGCTTTGTTTACCAACCACTTTGGAAGAGAACCTGGGAGTGAAAAAGAGTAAAATATTCAACTCAACACGTAACATTTTGTCCACTTTAACAGTCATTAAAAAAAAATAAGAACGGAAATAATTTAGCTGTTTCCCTTGCTACTAGCATCAGGAGATGCTCTGAAGTGGTCACATGTATTTGGAAATACATGTCTACATTCACGTCTTTAATGGAAACACCCAAAAGCGCCAAGTTGAATGATTTGTGTTGGGGCTCGATCTTACCTTTGGGGTCGGCTTGTGAGAGATAAATAAAAATGCAGCTGTTGGGTCCTGTGGGCTTGATGTAATAGCCGGTGAGGATGGAAACGGCTCGTACCAAGTTACTCTTAGGAGGGTGTTTCTGAAATGGAACGTGCAGACTGTTACAGCGGCTGAAATGGATTTAGTTTTGAAGCATAGTTATTCATTTTGTTGTTTATTCATTTGTTTTTGGAGGTGAACACGTACCGGATGTTTGACTGAGAAATTGATGATGAGGTATTCGTCCTTTGTCACTCGCCACGAGCGCAGGGTCACAACATCCCGATTCTTGATCGGCTTTGGACAACGCCCTGCACGGAGACAACGACACAAGGCGAGTGAGTGTCTTTGTAGGTTTCACCAGTTTTTCTTTCTCCAAGTGAGCCTTGTTGAGACAACAAAGCAACTGGACAGGACTCAAAATGTCAGCACAAATCTCATGACTTCAACTGGTCAGAGACATTCTGTATTTGGCAGGGGACCAGTCTAGGAAAAATAGGACCGCTCACATGAGTAGTAGCCGAGGTCGGCGCACTCGGAGACACGGGCGATGTCATAGCTCTCCTCCATGTTGGGGTCCCACGTCTTCCGGTACTCGCTGTCGTGGATGACGTCGTACATAGTGGATGCAGAGACGTCATTGATTGTCATTTTGCACTGGAACACAAAAATATATTGTAACTGGTTGTTTGTCTCTGTGTGCTCGACGATTGGCTGGCAACCAGTTCAGGGTGTCCCAAAGGTGTTCAAAGTCAGCTAGGATGGGCCTGCACCGATATAGCCAATCGGAGGTCACGCAGAAACGACGAATAACCGCCCGCACTCGCACTCACACCTAGGGGCAAATTGGACCACTCAATCGGACTACGACGTATGATTTTGGGATGCGGGAGGAAACCGGAGGGCCCAGTGAAAACCCACCCGAGCACGGGGAGAACTCTACACAGGGAGGACCGAAGGTGGAATCGAACCCGCATCATCCTAACTGTGAGGTGATTATATTATTATTGTTGAATAATTATGTAATTTAATAAATCAATCCTAAGCTTAATTAGGTCTAAGTTGGACTGTAATATGAATAGCATCCAAAATAAGACGAGTGAAAAGAATGTCTTACGTGTTAATGTGTTAAATATGTTTGTCAGTTTCACATGTCAACTCAAACAATTCATTCATTAGTTCGTTCATTCATTCGTTCGTTCCTTCACTGAACCGAATAACCATATTTTATAGTAATGCAGTCTTAAATTCTCATGCAAACTCCCTCTAGTGGTACATGAAGGTATCACCGAATTAAATGTTGACAGCATAACGTTACAACACTTTAGAAACTACGAAGAAAAGACATCATAAATGGTTTAATTGTTTTATTAATCAAGTGCAGTACATTCGTCAAGCACCGTACTTGAAAATCGCGTGTGTGTGTGTTTGATTTGGGTAAAAGGTTTGGGTAAAATACATGCCGGACGCTATATTTAAATCAAGTGCAGTGAGTTTTAATAGTGTCCAAACTATGTCTAATATCGCAATGGTGTACAATAATATTTGATATCGTACTCTAGGAAGAAATCGCGTGTTTTTATAAACACAAAGGCCTACTACTGCATATTTTCATGTTCGACATAAGAGTGAAATTCTTTTAGTGATGGCTGTTGGTGCAAAAACCATTCTGCCAACCGTACTGAGATGCACCCGTGTGTTTTTTTTTTTTAAACTTACCTTGAGTTTGTGCACTTTCGACCCAGAACTGTTTCCTTTGTCCTTCGGGATTTCCATCCATACTTGCATCCCGTGTTTGTCGTACTTATTGTGCCAATTTCCACTGGTGGACAAACACTGCTCCTTGAAATTGTCAAACGCAGAGTCGTCCGGTAGGATGCTGGCAAGAGACATTCTGCTAAACTCCAAACAATTAAGCGCAAAATAAGGAAAAATCAATAAGAGTCGATAAGGTGTCTCTTCTTTGGAAACTTCTACAAACTCAAATGGAGCTTTTTTCGAGTTGCCGTCTAAATATGAAGATAGGGCGATTGTCAATCGAGTCGAGCAGGATTCTTGCGGTCGGATTCCTGAGCCATACCTTGACTTACGCACAGAAAGAGGAACACGCCTCCGCTGACGTCATGCCACGTACTTCAGGTAAAAAAAAAAAAAAAAAGTAGAATTGGGAGACACCGATGGTGTATACTCGCCTGTTTGTGTGCCGCCACTGTGCGTATGATAAAAACATAAAAAAAATCCTAATTTAGATTATTGATCATTGGTGCGCTCGATTTCTTCCCAAATTAACGTTCTATTGATTTTACATGGATACAACATACACACAAAAAAAGGCAACATCTGGCCATGAGATACTGATGTCGGCTATAATCTTTGTAATTTATTTAAAAATTACATTTCAGAGTCAGTACTTAAAATTAATTGATTGTTTAATTGAAATAATTACTTGAATAAATCCATGAAATTTCCCTCAATCAATATTTTCTTACGTCGATGTTTGTGAAGTTATGACGCCATCGAAGGCTTGACTTCTAACCTCTGGGTCACAAATCGAGCACACCTTTCTTAGAAACTACGAGGTAGGTTAAGACGACAAAAGTTTCAAACTCAAACTGCCACCTCAGTGAGTTCCTCATTCTTTCCTTATTTGATTGCGTGTACTTATAAGCAGGTAAGTTGTGATCACTTTTGCCACCTGTGCTTAGTCATTGCAGCCTTTCGCTAACCTGCCCACACCTTCATGTCGTAATTGAGTGCGATATACAGTAGTTTCGGTCTCAACATGACGCACATGGGCAGTAACAAACTCCCCACACTTTTCAGTGCTGATGAATAACACCATCAGGATGCAACCCAAGAGCGATGAGTTCAACCTGTGTAGTTAGTTAAAAGTTGACAGTACAGGCAGGTGAACCCTTCGAAATGAGCTCATTCCTGAATGAATAGGCTGTGAAATGTCTTCTGAAAATAGTTTGCTTCAGCAAATATATAATTTTACACTTTTGTGTTTGTTTAAAAAATGTACAGAAGACACTGGGAAAACTATGACGCTCTTAGCTAACAACGTTTCCCCAAGCGGAGTACTTTACGCAGCTACCTATAGGTGCCACAAGATGGCGGTAGACTGTTCAGTTCACCACATTCTATTTAGTTGTTAAACAAAACAATTGGTACAAAACAATGTATGATTAAACATAAAAACAGAGATTCACGAATGCTCTTTGGTGAAATAATCTTTATTGTATTTCAGTTGATAAGCCTTCACTTGTGTGCCATTAACTCTCATTTTTACACACCAGATAGTAATATATTCACACAACGTTGCTAAACACGAGTAGACAGCATAGTTCAAGTGGACACACACGATTCCGAAGAGCACAAAGCTGAGTATTAAGTTGTGGCAAGTCATAGAAGAGCGCAAAATCCCCCCCGCCCCCCCCTTTAAAATGTACTTTTAAAACCGGCAAAAGCCAAGGACCAGTTAACCAGAAACCATGGCCTGATAATTGGTCTGTGGTTCACACTGTGGGTGTGTAAAGTGTTACCATGACAACATATGAGTAGCAAACAATTGCGAGTGTTTTCGAAGGCAGCCAATGTTGCATTCTCATCAGGGTTCATTCAAGGGTTGCAAATGTTTGCCAAACACTCACCAGATGTGCGAAAGACGTTCACCGGAACATTTTCCCGTTGAAAGGAAATTTTGAATAAACTTGTTGGCAACTTTGAACAGATCTTGACAAACTGCGATGTGAGCACAATATTTGCTGCCTTCGAAAACACTTGCTCAGTGGGAATAGGGAGATAGGGGTCCCCAGCAGACACACAAATAAATAAAACAGCTTTTCAACATGCGTCTCAGCACATTTGGTCAAGCAAACGATTTTCATGTGTATGTCTGAGTTACTGCATAAATAATCACATAAAAACAACAGTTCTACACGAGCAATAATAGCACTACAGCGAAGGTTACTGCACCCAATGTGGCCTTTTTACAGCGGGTGTGTTAGTAAGCTTTTTTTTTTTTTTGGCGGACAAGCTCTCGTTGACCGTCTTGAGAAAACGACGCCGAGTTGAAGCCACCAATCAGTCAGCTGGCTTCCCTTTTCATGTATTTTACAATGTTTGTGGCTTGATTCAGTGCACAACGTTGGTGAACAAAACAAGCAAGGCATCTGTGTTGTTGTTCGTACAACTCCTGCATGGCGAGCATGCGCTGCGATGTAAGTGTGATCAACACAACACGGAGGATCAATGGCACGGTGGGAGAGTTCTCAAGTGTGATATCTAGTAAGGTCTTTGTTAGTATGGTGAAATTGGCATTTGAATGCTTCTGGCGTGTTACGAAGACAGTTTGGGGTTACGTGAGACGACTTTGCCGCTTGGGATCGGGTCTCTAATGAATGATACACGTGAACGGTGCAGTGAGTCTTGTGGTTTGGGACTGCTTTGCTCACTCAGGGGTCTTGGATTAAAAAAAAATCCTAAATTTGTCAATACATTTTGTTGATCTGCAGACCATCTATCTGTTGAAGCGTTTATAGAATTTCCTTGATCAACTGCAAGTTCCATGTGCTAGTCTGCTCTTTGTCCCTGCAAGTTAGGCAATTGACTACTAAGGTAACTTTCTTGGGAGTCATTATTTTTCCCCAACTTCTACTTTTGGCTTCCTACCACACAATTAAACCAACGGTAAACTACCGTGCTGTGGCAATTCAATTCAATATGCACTAGTAAGACTAAATTTGGCATACCAGTAGGACAACTATGTTACTGAACCAAAACTGTACAACAGTTGACTACTAGTAGGAATGACTAAAAATCCAATTGTTATAAACAGTGCAACACAGGGGCTTACCAGAGTTGCATACAAGTAGGCTAGTAGCAGAGTTAGTTAGTAGTAAGACACACTTGTTCTATTTGATCAAATATGTGCTCATTTGTTTGATAACCTTCATAAGGAAGATACTAGTGCAATATGCCTACTGATTCGTCTAACGCTAGTCTAAGCATAGTAAATTAGACAAGTTTGAATTGTGTCCCATTTGGCCAAAAGTGAAACGACTAGCGGAAAAGACATGACCAGTAAGACAGGTATTCCACTAGTGGGCTAATCTGTTTTACTAATGAGGGTAAAGGGCATTCTAGATGAACCCTAAACTGGATCTCAAAGTTATGGGATGACAGACAAACAGCTTTCCGTGGAGCAACCTCATCCCTCGCTTATCGACGCCTCCTGCTGTGTTAGTATGCGACAAAATCCTTTGTGTGACGATTAGTAAGACCTTGTCTCTACTTCCCTAAAATACAACATAGATGTGAAGAACCAGTAGCCATCTTACAACTTCTCTATTGTAGATACAAAACAAATGTTAAGAACCAAACCTTGTGCAGTCATTAAAACTACCCAAAGCGGTGTGTTTTTTCTACGTGCCCAAAAAAAAGAAGTCACAGCACAAAGACTGTGCGATAACCCCAAAAAGCAGTTAGCTAAGACAATCTGCGCTTCAATTTATATATATATATATTATCGGAATGCCATGCAAGTTATCACATTGAAAACGCGCATCGTGTCCCTTTTGATATCAATGTGGATTCTCTTGTTTGGATTCAGTAACACATATCCACACGCTCACTCTCCAGTGTTTGTTCCCCGAGTGGCTACTGAGAGACAAGCTGTTGTTGTTGGTGATGGTGGTGGGGTGGGGGACTGAGTGTGAGACAGACTTGATGGGTTGGGCTTCAGTGTCGTGTACTAGCACGAGCAGCTGCTCTCGGTGACAGTCATCTCTGGCTGCTTCTCCAGTTTGATGTCGATCACTGAGTTGGAGTTAAGCAACGAGCAGTCGTGAGTTGCAAAATCTTAACTTCACTATTTGTACTTTGTTTTGTAAACCGGAGAAGAAACAGTCCTCAAAAGGAAATAGTTATACGAACGGCTCACTTTCTTTTTTTTTCCTCAGAACACTTACTCTGAAAAGGTTGCTAAAATAATTTGTCAAGTGACATTCTTGTTTTCTGTAGATGAAAGAGTTTGGTCTGTTATTAGGATAAAATATTGTAATCTTTTCTTACAATAGTCATATTATGAAACGAATGTCAACATTTGGCAAAGGGAGAACAAGTGAATTAAAAAAAAAAAAAAAAACACAACTTTGAAAAGCAGAGTCATTTTGAAGGATACTGTCTTCTTTGCTTTTCTCCGCTGTGCTGTCCATCCCAGGTAACGCAGCCGCAACACGACGGAACAGCTGCAAAACACAAGCCAGCAGGTCAGATTTATGCGATACGTAATCATATTTGATTTTCAGTTTTCCTTAAAAAAAAAAGAATAAAACCCCACACAAATTATTTTTCAGAACTCAGTCACAAACCCCCATCGGTCAAGGAACTCCAGTTCCAGAACCTTTGGCTATGAGGACAATGAAGCAGAAATGCTTTGTCCATCACAGGCAAGGTTAGTGAAAAGAAGAGTGAAAGGAGAGCGTTGCATTGTTAGCAAAGTAGCCAGAGAAAGCATAATATCTCTACCTGCTTGACATTGTAGCCAGTCTTTGCGCTGGTTTCAATGAACATGACATTCAGTTCCTTAGCTCTCTGCTCGCCCTCCTCCGTGGGGATCTGTCTGCTCGGGTGGATGCAGAGGGAGGTAGACGCGGATAGGGAGAAAGAAGACAGGCCCGAAAGGAGAAGGAAGAGAGGGGATAGAGAGAAGAATGCTTGCTGAGTTTTTGTTTGAAAGCTACTAAGAGGTTAGTTTGGTTACCACAGACACAGAAAGTCAGAGCCAAGAAGACACTATGCTGGCTAGCGGCGGAGTCACACTCTCTGACATGAAGGACAACACGGCCGCTTCGCCGGCCGCCACCAACCTGTTTGACGTTATAGCCAGCCTTGGCGCTGGTCTCTATGTACATCACATTGAGCTCGCGAGCTTTCCTCTCTGCCGCCTCAACAGAAACTTGCCTGCCGCGGTTCCGGGAAAGGTGGTGGTGGCGGTCGGTGGTGGTGCGTGTAGGAAGGTGGTGGGTGGGAAGAAGACAAGGTGGAGAATCCAAAAAACACATGCAAACACACACGCAGAAATGAAAACAAATCAAAATGACACAATGAAACGGAGAAAATAACCCAAATCTGAGACAAAGAAAAAGACAGTGAACCCCCTCGTTGCAGAGCCAGGCGCAATATTGAGAGAAAAAAAAATGCTAATTTTCACAGGGGACTTGGTTTTCTTTGTGCTACTGAATTAGACGTTTTTCAATTGAAATACTCTGCAGCACCTACAAATGCCTCTTGTTCACCACGTGACAAGACGTGGCTCTGAAAATTGACAAAGACTCAATCCAACAGTTATTAATCCAAAACGGGGCGCAGTGCGCTTTGCTTCAAGTACCGTAATTTACGGACTATAAGTCGCACCGGAGTATAAGTCGCACCAGCCATAAAATGCCCAAAAAAGTGAGAAAAAAAACCCCATATATATGTATATAAGTCGCTCCTGAGTATAAGTCGCCCCCCCACCCAAACTATGGGAAAAAACGCGACTTATAGTCCGAAAATTACGGTAGTCTTTTTGTCACAACATACAAAAATATAAATAATTAAAAATTGTATTTTAAACAATACAATATTCAACCTAACCATAGAATTCTGTCTAAAGAAAGTGTGAGCTTAATACTAACAAATAATGGGATACGCCAAAAACATGCTACCATCAATTAGCAATGACGATACAGAACTCCCTAACCTTTAAACCGGCACTACTTTAACACGGACAAACAGAGAACACGACAAATGGCAGGTACGATTTTCTCTTTCCTCCATGGGAACGACAACTGTTAAGGCAGGTCACATTGGAGCACAAAGTGGTGCTAGACACACTATGAATTCAGACTTGCCTGATTTCTGTGGAAGGGCATTAAATTGCTTCGAAATCTGAAATATAGCGATGGAGGCACAAAAAAAAAAAACTGATGTAATGGGGGTTCACTGTAAAAATGACTGAATCATACTCAAGTGGCAAATTATAAAGACAAACAAAGATGAATGAGGCACACTTTCAGGAGGAGATGTGGGATTCCCGGCTTTGGCGAAGGTTTTACGAAAACAAAGCTAAATGAAACCTCGCCATGGTTTATTTGCAGTGCTTTTTCTGACCAACGCTGCAATTGTATCCCATCCACACACAAATGCAAACCTTTTATCCGCCAGGTCTGTTTTGTTCCCAACGAGCATGATAATGACATCACTTCCTCTCTCCGTCCGTACGTCATCGATCCACTTTGAGGTTTGTTGGAAGGAGTTGAGATCTGAAAGTAGGACAAAATGACAAGGTATCAGTGCACACACACATTGGCGCATTTCCAAGCTGCACTTTGTAAAGGTGTGACAAATAGCTACTGAGTCCACATATTTTCGTTTGGCTACTTCTGTTAGTAAGCAAACGGATTAAGAGTCGGAAAATGTAAACAGAGAGGTTGCGACGACAATGTCGGAGGCATTCCAGGTGACAATACTTACACCCAGTGGGACAACATTAGGTACACCAGCAACATCTATACAGCTCATTTAACAAAATACAAACTGCGCTAATTCTCACATTTTGGTAACTTGATTGAGGGACACTGTCCCAAAAAGAAGCAATTTGTTCCATGGATAAGATAGGATCGATAATAAGTATTATGATGCAGTATCCAGAATTGTTGAGTTTCTTTCAGCCAAAGTCATTCCCGATATAAATGGCAAGGTGAATGAAACATTTGCAATGGCAACTGAGTTTCAAGACAGGTCAAGTTAGCCGAGCCTCTTCTACGACTACTCGTTTGTCTTTTAGGGGATTTTCCAACAGTATGCAGCCAATACAGGTCAGTCTTAACCCGGTCATGACGTGGTCCTTTTTGTCTGTGGTGTGCTGTGTTGGTCATCTGGAATACACTATAAAACAGTCAGAACCGATGTGGTGGTGATAGACTTGTACGCCAGGTTCGATTGCGCCGGTGTACCTAATGTAAAGCAAAAGTCTCGGGGGAACCTCAACAAAACGTTCGTGAACAGCCCTGACTCACTGGTGATGTCATACACAACCACAGCAATGGTTGAGTCACGGATGTAGCTGGGAATTAGGCTACGGAAGCGCTCCTGTCCAGCTGTGTCCCAAAGCTGGAGTCGGACCTGCGGGGGTGGAACGGTGGGGGAGAAAGGTTGGAGATAAAGAAGGGGGAGAGAGCAGAATAAGAAAGGGGAGCGAGGAAGAAAGGACTAGCTTCAAGCCACGCTGTTTTTGATGAAGGAATGGGGTGGGGTGATGAATTGGAGGTGAGCAGCTTAATGCAGGGAAAGACAAAAAAAAAAAAGACGCCCTGCCCAATCATTCTTTAGTAGCATGGGAGGAAATGTTGACCGATTCATTCTATCAGCCTGTTGTAATCAATACAGCCTCTCAAACACAGAGCGTAGACCCCCCGGCGCTTCCGGCCAAAGCTCTCACGGTGGTGTCCAGCGGGGTTCGCACAACATGAAATGCCCTCGCACGCCGTACTGTGTAAGCAAAGGACAAGGAGGCGAGGCCGTGATACCTACTGGCTATGTCATAAACCACAACTGCAGCGGCCGAGTCTCGGATGTAACTCGGGATGAGGCTGCGGAAACGCTCCTGTCCCGCCGTGTCCCAGAGCTGCAGCCGAATCTTTGGCCGCCCGTGGTGACACATATGAGCACGCGTGGGGAACAGGTGGCGTTTCGTGACCCAGACAGATGATGGGAGAGGGGAAAAAATAAATAACAAAAAAAAAAAGGAACTGAAAATATGATCATGTCTGACAAAATGAATGACACTGTAGGATCGGGTTAAAAAAATCAAAATGAAAGGGTGATCATGTGGAAATGGTAGGGTGCTATACACAATCAGCCAAAGCATGCTTTCAGCATTCTAAAAAGGTTCAATAATCCTTTTGTAGTCGTGACCAAAAAAAAAAGGGATAAAATGTCTTACCGTGCGATCTTCGAGGTACATGGTTTTGGACAAAAAGTCAATGCCAATCGTTGCCTGCAAAACAATCGCTGCATCAAAACGCTGACATGACAGCAACACGTTATGTAAACTGCAGAAGCAATATACAAGATGTATCATTGCTCAATCAGCAGTATGAAGACCATAGTCATTTTACCAAATTGGATTTCATAAAACACAAGTCATCACCGTCTGTGCATTATTTCATCTATCCATTTTTTAAGTTTCAATGAATTATACTGTCAAACACATTCTGAAAGAATGAGCTGCCTCAGCAACCGGGTGTCTGGTCTAGAAGGACCTGGTAAGAGACGTGAAGATGACTAGACACAGGAAGTCAACATCATCCAAGGTCGTCACTTGTTATCAGAATTCATGTTGAGTGTTTGATGCTTTTAACATATCTAGTGCTTCAATTTATTTGGAAAATTGTATGACGTGTATGCTCGGATTTACCTGGTAGGTGTTGTCAAAGCTGTCATACATAAACCTTGTGATGAGCGAAGTCTTTCCCACTGCAACAAAAACGCAAGAGTTTAAGCATCTTTGACGGAATGACCAAAACATCAAATGTCATGCACAGCTGACAAATTGTGATCTATACAACTTTTTCTTTTCTAGATCAATACCAATACGTGCACTCTTGAGTCACGGCAGCGAAACAACCCGTACTTGGATACATAAAAACAACATTTTTATTTTTTTCCCCCTATATCCTTATCCATTTTTTTTTTTTTTTTTTACAATAGCACAAGATTAATGGCTAACACGAAGAATAAATTCTAGTTCCTGATCATAAATTGGACACGAGAAACCACAAGATACCGGTTGCAAGTACTGATAACCTGGAAAAAAGGCTGGCTATCGGTACTCGCCCATTGCTAATAATAAAAGGGCACTACGATTTTCAATGGAAGCTCAATCGCCTCTTCTTGAGACACTGACGTGATTCACTGTTGTGAACTGTTTGAGCCCACACGCTGAGCTGGCAATATGGGTGGAGCCACTGAAATGGACGACAAAAAAAAAAAAGAATATAAAACATGTCCACATTTTCACCCAATTAATGCAAAGCCTGGGCGTTTGTGTTTCGTGTCTGGCACAAAAAGACCACGTCAGAATAATCCATTTATTGTCCGGCGGCATTAGAGTATCAAGGAAGGCCGCCGGTTTATCCTAACCTCGGCTGGCCGATGTGGCTAAGCTAGGTGTAGCTAGAGCTATAAATTCGAGATGTTTAACACGGTTCATTGCTTCGAAACAATATTATACCGCAGTCAGTAGTTTGACTGTCTAAAAAAAAGCGAGTTGCAGCTAAAATGTACACCTCGTTTGCTTAGCAGAAAGTCAACAGCTACTAGTTGGCTAACCTTTCACATTCAATAATGTCAAGGTGGAAATGAATTACAAGACGTTCGTTTCGTGTTCATTCGAAAGTAAATCAACAGTTTAAATTCCCAAGACTACGAGGTAAAGTCATGAAATTACATTTGGCTCAATGGTGAACGGTGACTCGGTAGTACGGAGTGTCCGATGACGTCATGACAATTCAAAGTGGCTTATCATTGGGGAAAATGTCCATATTTGAGTGTTTTTTATAAACCATTAATTGCACAAATGCGAAATTGTTGCCGTGTATCACTGCACTCTCCAACCCCCATCGCAGACTTCAGGCCGCGAGCTAACTCGACAGACAAGCTAGTTAGCCGGCTGCTAACGTTATTCTCCTCCATATCGGAGTTACCGATAGCCAACTCCGGCAAACGGCGTCCAGGCTCTAAACTCACCGCTCTGCTCGCCCAGGAAGACGAGCTTAAACTTCCGTAGAGGGTTGCCGAACTCTCCGCCGCCAGTTGTGGTCGACATTTTGGCCCAAACAAAAATATGAAGCAGCTCACTAGCCGGCTTTGGATTGTGATGTGATGTCTAGACCGGAGAAACGAGAGCAGTCACAGTACAGCAGTGGATCGTCATCCCCTCATTCTGCTTTAGCTTTTTCCCTTTTTTTTTTCTTTTGAAACTCCTTAAGAAGAACAGAAGTGAAACAGCGCGACCGTGAGGCTTTGGAGAAGAATAAGCAACGCTTTGCTGACGCAAGGAGACGGCAAAATGCATAAACTGGATGGACTTCTGATGTAAATATTCAAACCTGTCCTTTAGATCTGTGGGTTATTATCATATCAGCAGCGTCATATCAGTGTTTACCATAAAGAATGCTTAATTTATTTTACACACAGTGACTATAATTAGGCTTTCTCCATTCTATGAGCTAGTGGTCGATAAGCCTCTAATTCGATTCCTGTAATTAGGATTTCTCCATTCAATGAGCCTCTAATTTGATTCCCGCATAATTCCAGTAACATGTATGAGCCAATGTCTTGATTTAAAATATAAATCGATGTGACTGTACCCTAACCCTAGTTTGAATCCCTAGTTTGAAACCCAAACCCTAGTTTGAAACCCCAGTTTAAATCCCTAACCCTATTTGAAACCCAAATGTAAAACGGTAGTTTGAAAATCTATCCCTGGTTTAAGACCCCAGTTTGCAACCCTAACCTCTAATTTGAAAGCCTAACCCTAGTTTAAAACCCTAGTTTAAATCCCAAACTCCAGTTTGAAACCCTTTTCCCTAGTTTTAAACCTTAGTTTGAATCACTAACCCAAGTTACTTACCTTGATTTGAAACCCTAGTTTGAAACCCTAACCCGAGTTGGGAACCCTAACCCTCATTTTAAACCCTAGTTTGAAAGCCTAAACCTTGTTTGAAACCCTAACCCAAGTTTGAAACCATAATCCTAGTTTTAACCCCTAGTTTAAATCCCTAACCCTTGTCGAAACCCTGACACTAGTTTAAAACCTCTAATTTGAAACCCTAACGTGAGTTTGAAACCCCAACCCTAGTTTGGAACCCCAACAGTAAACATGACTGTTGGGATCTGAGAAACAAATACATTTGTATACAGACGTTATTCAGTTCACAATGATTTTTTAAAATTCTTTTACTAAAACAAATAACGTTTTCACTAATTCATGCTAATGCTCTATCATGGCACAATTAAATCCTCTTCAGATTTGCGGATATAATAAACAATACAAGGCTGCCAGGTTATATTTCTAGCTAATGTCAGTGAACTTGATACAATACAATGACCTGGGCCCACGCCTGGTGCTGCTGTCGCCACATTTCTGCTGAGTACAGTGCGAGTATGAAGAGCAAATATGACGCCAAGTAGCGTCCCACTGAGTTCTGCACTCTGACTAGTAGAGAAGGAGCAAAGTAGGAGGGCTGAATGGGCAATGCTCAAGGCGGGCAGAAATAAGAACGTGTGGGTTGATCATAACCATATGCTATTTTCACCTAAAGTAAAAAAACAAAACAATAGGGGATAGGAACATTTGGGAGACTTAAGGAAATAAAACAAAAACATGGAGAAATCCTTGAATGAGGAGGGAGCAAAAGTGAGGGCTTGCCAGGCAGCACATCTGCAAACTCATTTTTCTATTTGAATGTCAGGAAAGAGACTGGGCAGGGCCTGAGGCAGAGGAAGTGATCTGCTATTTCACACACTGCTGGTGAAGTTCAGCTCTCGACTACAGTCTCGGTCATCTGGAATGCGGAGTCACCTCCTCCGTCTACCAGAGGTCGTCTCTTTCCCTCTTCCACCGCCACCACGCTGTGGAACTCGCCGCTGGACAGTGCGGACAGGACACGAAAAGCGGGATTCTTGGAGGAAGCCACATCTGACCGGACTGCCTCTAAATGGAATCTGGCTCTGGAAAAGAAGCGGTAGAGTCATCAGCTGAACATTTTGGAGGCTGTTCCTATTCCCTTATATGGCAAGAGAGCTGGGAAATCAGTTGAATTCGTCTGGATTCTGCTTGTATGTCTGCCTGTCTGCTTTCAGTGCTGACTTAGTTGCATCTGGGACAGCTTTGCCACCGGAATGTGTGGCCCCCTGTCTGTCTGTCTGTCTGTCGGTGTGTATGAGGCCTGGCTTGTTTGTTTTGCTTTTCTCGGTGCTTCTTTTCCTGTTTGCACGCGGAGGTTTTGTTTTGGGACAACAAGAGAAGGGCTTGTGTTTGTGGTTGGCAGCGCCTGCTGTTTTTCCCCTCTCTTCCACAAGACTGAAATAGGAAAACACTCACCTGGCAGCCAAGAAGTGAAACAGCCTCTATCCAAGGACGACTGGGTCTCCAACTGAATATCCATCATTGGTTGATATTTCAACCCCCCAAACCCCCCTCTCCTGATTTCCCATGGAGCCAATTCTTTTGAGAGCAACCTTGGAAGAATTTGAATTGATGTGATACGCGGGTGATAAGACTTTGAGGACGCTTTACCGTCAATCCTCTCTCCTCATGAAGATTTTCTTCATTAGACTGTCTCTCCACATCGGTTGCCATGGCGACGGCAGCATGGTATCACCGTGACATCAGCCGCGTGCACGCAGAGGACTTGCTGGCACGAGCCGGGAGGGATGGAAGCTTCCTGGTCAGAGACAGTGAATCAGTGCCGGAAGCCTTTGCTCTATGCCTCCTGTGAGTACAATGACACACTTCTTGAATTAGAATCATCTGACTGACCACCATTAATGTATTCGCACGACATTGCACATTGTGTTAGCGTGGTGAGGTGTGGCTCAGACGTGGTATTTGTTTGATGAAAGTGTGTTTACGTTCTCAAGGTCATAAGCCAAAGAGTGGTGTCATTACAGGTTGAAATTGGCTTCTTCTTGACCAGTCTTGGTCTGACGCTAAGTAGTTAAAACAAATCACATTTATGCTAGTGTGACTCTAAACATACTTGTGGTGTCACGTCAACATCAAAAATATTCTTAGAAATGTACGTTTTGAAAATTGTTTCACAATTCTGTTGACATATTTGGCCATTCATTACAGGTAAAAGGCCAAAGTTAGTATTAGCCAAACTCTGGTTAGCATGCTAACAGAAACAACAATACCCCTAAACCGCTTTCGTCGATAAAATTTACTGTAGAAGTATTTTGCTGAACTCGGGTGTCATAGATTTTTGACATGAGCCACATAACACGACCCTTCTACAAAAACAGAGGAAGTTAAAGTACCAAGAGCTTATAAAACTGTAAAGATTGGAACCCCCAATTGGAAAACAATTCGCAGGGTCCACTCCCAAGATCGTCACTGTCAACATCAGCCGCTTTGAAACGCTGGCAAAAGCGCTTTTCCCATCGTACTGCTTCTTTCTTCCCTCGGGCCCCATGGAAGAGGGCGGGATCTCCAGTGACCACACTATGCTGACTTGGTCTTGAGCCTGCGCCAGATGCATTCCTGAAAACTGAGCCGGTTCGCCTGCACCACTCCCTTGTGCCCCCCCCATCCCCCTTTCCCCTGTATTTTCTCATCTAGCTAATTCCGGGGATCGAATCACCTCAAAGAAATGAAATTGTACAGATCAGACAGGAAGATTTAACAATGTGTTTATGATCATGGTGGTAGTTTCCAGTGGTGTCTGTGTCCTCATGTGACCAATTCATGACAAGACATTCCTTTCATGATACCATGTTAAAAACCCAACAGCAGGCATTAACACTTTTGCTATCAGAAGTAAAATGGATAATCCATCCCATACTGCAAACTCGATCCATAATAATAACTGACTGGGTCAATCAAACCCGAGTAATATATATGATTCTTGTTTATTGTCGAGGATACTTTTCAGGATCTAATTGATGGGACTATAATTTTTCAAAAGATGTAAAAATAAAAATGACATGGCGATTAGCCTAATACGCTAATGATATTCAAAAATACAAAACTTTACCAACCCCACTTCACATGTTTTGGCAACTAACATCAAAGATTTCTTCAGCGCCTGTTTTTACTCTCTGGCTTACACAAGTTGTTTTTTTCACTGCTTCACGTCATCTGGTCTTAAATGTTTGTCTCGTTTTATTCTTCTCTAGGTTCCAACGCCATGTCCATACATATCGGATCCTCCCCGATGAAGACGGCCTCCTTGCCGTGCAGGTAAGTGACATCATTTCCTCGCTTTCATCGTTTCTCCTCCTCCTAGTGCACTTGACCGTTATTATTATCCTCAGTGTCAAAACTGTCCCAAGTAATCCAAATAAATGTATTTGATTTGATAAAAGAACGGTTTGTTAACGCCTACTGTAAGGAGAACAGAAACACGTTTGTGTTTCCTCTGCGCGGCCTCGCAGTAGCGCCGTTGTTTCCACGGCATCTCTGCCGTGCGGCCCCGCATGCTTGTCGGATGAGCTCAGCAGCTCAGCGAAGACTTGTTTTCATGTGTCACAGATTCTACCCCCGCACGAGGTCAGTGGCTGGTGTGTGCGTGTTGTTATTGTTATGCAGCACTGTGCGCGCTCCACGTTTTGAATCTATCGGAGGATTTTGTCCAAAAATAACCTTTTACAGCCCAACATACTTTGAAAAATATCCCTGGCACTCATTTCTGTGATGACCAAAAAACTCCTTCAGTTTTTCCATGACCGTCAATACAAAGCTCCCAGCCACTTTTTTTTTTTCCCCTCTCCCAACTTTTGCTCCCGTAACTTGCAAGTCGCATGCTTTCCCCTGCTTTTTCTTTTTTCCTCTTTATTTTTCCAAGTGAACGACTGCGATATTTTGGGCCCGGTCTCACATTACACTTCAAATCGGTTTGATTGTGTTCCAGGAGATCGTTGCGGTCTGAAATAACATTTGTAGCCAAATCAATTTCTTTTACCAACTTAGACTAGAGGGAAAAGTGGTCTGCTATTACGCTTTCATTTCCTGACTTTGTGCAACTGACTTATTGATTCCATTCTTAGCGGAATTAAAAGTTGCATTTCTTACATCTGAACTTCTTTGTCTGCTTTTGAAACTTTGAATCTCAACTCTTTTTCCCAATCTTCAGCTTCCATGATCATTTAAGACTTTGAACTCATTCATTGGCAGACCAGTTCAAATGAATATTTGACGTCTATAGCCGTCAATGGCAGTGAATGCGTTAACTGCCTAGACATGTATCGTAAATCTCCTTTTAATTGGTCAGCAGCTGGTCCAAATTCATTTTGGGTAACCTCCTGCTCACTTGCGGGTAAGGAGGACAAGCAACCGAAAATAGATGGATAAAATCGACATTCATCAAGTATCAGCGCTACTTATAATAAATGTAATGACGTTTGTGCGCGTCGGTGTGTCAGCAGACCACACAAGGAGTGCAGGTCAACTGTTTCCGAACACTGGAGGACCTCGTTCTTGGATACCAGCACCCGCACAAAGGCTTGGTCACACCATTGCTTTACCCGGTTCCCCGTGACGCCGATACCGGAGATGAGAGTTCAGGTAAGCCTTGGAGATTCGAAAACACCGCCAACTGCAGTTTGCAATTGCTTTCGTGTATGTGTGCGCAGATGATGAGAAGACACCTCAAAGTTTAGCTTCTGCCAACACCATCGCAACACCAACGGCAAAACCAGAGCCCCACGCTCGATTCCTGGATCAGTTGCAGGAAGTCAACACATCCAGGTATAATCCTTTTTTTTTTTTTTTGCTCGTGCTGCTTTTTTGTTTTCTTGAGTGTGAGATAAAATGAGCGCATGGTGTAATATCTTTCTCGCCGTATCTTCCAGTACTGCCAGCGATGTGATCGGACTGCTCAACGATTATCTCTTCAGCCAGCTGCCCCTGGACATTCAGGACGTGCATAAAGGGGCGACGAGCCTCTTCCACCTCAAGCGGACTCTGGGTCTTGCCTGCCAGGGCCTGAACAGGTCAGCGTTTCCTTGGCATCGTCACGGAGGTGCCAAGTTAACAACACTGATCACTTTTTCACCATTTTGTGACTTAACAGCGTTATTCCAACAATTGATTCAGTTTCTTTCCTCCAAGTTCTACTCACGGGAAGTCTTAGTTTTGATACATTTGCAATAAAAAAAAAAACATGTTATTTTAGTGTTATGCTGTATCTTAACACAATGTGAAAAGTGACGCTGCGCTTTTTTATTATTATACGAAGTAAACATGGTTCTGATCCGCAGTGAGATCGACCTGACTCTCTCGAGTCTGGAAACTCTGGCCAAGGTTTTTGACCACCCTAGCTGCTCTTTATCATCCACAAATTCTCAGGTATAAAAACCCTCAGTGTGTATTTAATCCTTTCTACCTGATTCAAACTCTGACGCCTGCATGCAACAAAGGGTCCCGATATGGAGATGGACGCCTTGCTTTGTAAGATTTCCGCCTTGGTCAGCCTACTTTCGTCTCTGGAGAAAAAGGTTTGCATTTCCGTTCTACCTCTGACGCAGAACAAAAAAGTTGTTCCTACTGATGTGTGTGTGTGTGTGTGTGTGTGTGTGTGTGAAGGTACTCAAGGCTCTACAAGATGCAGTAACCAATCACAATCTGGCCGTGCAGCCGAACCCTCCTCCTCCGGAACCAACGGCCACCGTTACGCCGTCTGCCAAGAACCACGAATGTCGTCCGCTGCCAGTTCACTCCTTTCAAGTAACCTGCCCAATTTTTTCTAACAAGCCAAAAAAAAAATCATCCGAGTAGCCTACATGGTCCTTAAAATGGATGTCAAAGATAAGCGTTTCCATTCAAAACTGTGGTTAGTGTGCTGAATTTTGAAAAATGCCAGTAAATGTGCACACTGTCAGTGAATTCAAGCCAGCACATGGTAAACCTGCTACATTATTTGCGGAATGTGCTGGCAGGTAAAGATGCTACGCTACGGCAGGCAAACCGTTTCTGTAGATGTGGATGCAGGCGTGCTGCTCTTTGACGGGAAATCCTCCTCATTCGATGTAGAGCGGGTCTCGCACGACAGAGGTACGTACCTAGCCGCTAATTATTAGGGCGCTCGGATAACTTGTCTAACGTCCTTTTTCTACGTCAGTCCTTCAGGTTGTCAAATACCAGAGTAGTCCCGCCAAGGTACGCCTGGTGATAGACAGCCACCACAATGCGCCAAGGGAGATGATATTTGAGAGTACAAGGGTAATTATTCCTCGTAGAAATCAAGTTTTATTCTTGTTTGAGAATCTCATTTTAGGTTAAATGCCGTAATTCCATGTTGTCTTTCAGAAGTGCCACTCCTTCTGCCAACTCATCCAGCTGATGAAAACAAGGCACTCCGAGTTGAGCGAACCTGACGTCATCTCTGTTTTTGTCGGCACCTGGAATATGGGTAATCCCCCTCGGCCTCCCTAAGTACAGGCTCCGTTTGAGAGGCGTCATCATCCGGGTTGTTTCTTGCACTGTTTTGCATCCGCAGGCGGTTCACCTCCGCCTCGCAGCTTGCAGTCGTGGGTCACCTGCTGCGGTTTGGGGCACACCCCCGACCAGTCGACGGCGTCGCTGCCTCATGACGTCTACGCCTTGGGCACGCAGGAAAACCCTCAAGGGGAGAAGGAATGGGCGGAACATATTAAAGTGGCCCTTCGCAGCCACACACAAATCGACTTCAAACAAGTATGTTGTTTTTTTCAACACTTTTCATCCACATGCTGTTTTTGTGTTATGAGCATTCAACCTCACGCAACAATATGGCGAAATTGATTTGTTGAGTAGAATTTAAAATTGGCACTGCAGCAATATTGTCTGTTTATTTTTCATTCTGTACATCAACATTTGCAAGGCAATATTGGCGCTGGTTGTAATGCAGCAATCTGTCCTGTAGGTGGCAGTGCAGTCCCTCTGGAACATGCGCCTGGCGGTGTTTGTCAAGCCGGAGCACGAGAGCCGAGTCAGCCATGTGAGCACTGCCAGTGTGAAGACTGGCCTGGGGAACACTCTCGGTAAACTCCCTGGCGCCACAAATTCAAATCAATACAAAGATGAAGGTTTTCAAGTCCGTTTTTGTTTTGCAACAGGGAACAAGGGAGCGGTCGGTGTGTCATTTCACGTCAATGGAACTTCTTTTGGGTTTGTCAACTGCCACCTGACCTCAGGAAGTGACAAAGTTCTGAGGTACGTCTGTATGAATTTTGCCCTTCAGCTCCTTGTGAGAAAACAAATTGTGCAAAAAAAGTACTGAAATGATGGGCAAGTATTCAAATGTTCAGAGAAATACAGATTAAGTTCACTTCCTAACCTAAAAGCCACCATATCACTAACCTTGTATGCATTTTACGTTCACCTCTCCATCCTCTTCATTTTTTGTTTTTCAGGCGGAACCAAAACTTTGTGGACATCCTCAGGCTCCTTTCGTTAGGCGACAAACACCTCGGCGCCTTTGACATCAGCCTGCGCTTCACCCACCTCTTCTGGTGCGGAGACCTTAACTACCGACTGGACCTGGACGTACAGGTGTCGCTAAAACCTCCACGTACATTCGCCATGCAAATTGTGATCCCTTGCAACCGATTTGCCGCTGATGTTAATAATAATAATTTTTCGCTGTTTCCTTCAGGACATTTTGAAGCATGTATCCAAAAGGGAGTTTGAGGAGCTCATGTGTGCGGACCAGCTGACCCGAGAGAGACACAAGAGGAAAGGCTTTCTCTATTTTCGTGAGTTGCACTTTTATATCGACAAAAATGCGCTTTCTGGATGACTTAATCGGTCATCACAACTGGCTGCATTCCCTGAATGAAAGATTTCAGTTGTATATTCTTTTTTTGACTTTTTTATATATTTTTTTTAAGAGGAAGAGAAGATTGCATTTCCCCCCACCTATCGGTACGAAAGAGGCTCTCGAGACTGCTACCTGTGGCAAAAGTACAAGACTTCAGGGGTAAATAAGCAGGATTTTGGTATAAATATGCCTCTTACAAAATTCTGAGGTGCAACATGATAAAATACAAAAACAACTTTACACACATCACAAGCATACCACGGACTCGCTACTCCGAGTAGTTTATGTGTAACGCAATGCCAGCAGCTGCCACAACATCTAAAAATAGCATTTAAAAGATTTCAAATGGGAATGCTTTGCATCGTTGAAAAGGTCTTTCACTTCCATACTATAAAATAATGTCAACCAACACGTGCACTGGTTTTCTGGATTTTTATTGGATATTTTATTTCCCCATAGGTGCGAGTCAATGTTCCGTCATGGTGCGACAGGATTTTGTGGAAGTCGTACCCTGACACGCACGTAATGTGCACGGCATACGGTAAGAATGAGATGATTCGAAGATTGGAGACAAATTTGACAGATTAACTGATCATTCACTGCTATTGACGGCTATAGACGTCAAATATTCATTTTAACAGTGGAATTAGTTAAAAGAAAGGGGGGGGGATATCTCTGGTCTCTTGCCAGGGTGCACAGATGACATTTTCACCAGTGACCACTCACCTGTTTTCGCCACCTTTCAAGTGGGCGTGACATCTCATTTCAGCTCCAAAACTGGTATGCTTTGGAAAACACAATCGGAATACCAGCAGCTCTCCTCATCATGTCAACACTTTTATCTTACATGTCAAACAGATCCAGGTGCTGGCGTGGAGAGGGCCTGGGTTGAGCTGGAAGGCATCGAGGCCATCGTGAAGACAGCCAGTAAAGAAAAGTTTTTCATTGACTTTTCTTCACCTTGTCTCGAAGGTACCGCATTTTCAAAAGAATAAAACCATGTCATGTATCGCAAAGTGTTTTGTGGACCTTGCGGATCCGTCCGTGACGTGACTCTGTGTCTCCCTCAGAGACACGGCGTTCGAGTGAGAACGACTCTCAAAGCTGTGACGTCCCAGGCTTTCTCAAACTGGCCTGGTCCTTCAAACAGCTGCCCAAGGTTAGCGGCCCTCAGACGCCGGTTTGCCTCGTTGTAGCTGCTAGCTAGCCGCTTGCTAACTCGTGTCTTTTGTGTTAGCTGCTTCCGTACAGATCTGACATGGACTACCTCCAGGATCAGCACCTGCTGCTGTCTGTCAAGTCATGTGATGGTTTCGAGTCATACGGTAAAGTCATGTGACATCCAGATGTCATTCTCGCAGGTCATATTATGAAATGTTTTGCAACCTTTATTGAGCCAGCATTAGAAAAAAAAAATCCAAAATGATGGAATGAGCAGATTTGTGGCTTACTTACAATTAACTACAATTGTGTCAAATTTGATAATGAATATTTGTAAAAAAAAGAATTTGCTATTATGTTGATCTGAAGGCACATACTAAAGTTCAAAATGTCATTTTGTTCCCCCAGGTGAATGCTGTATCGCTCTCCGCTCCCTTGTCGGTGCATCAGAGCAGTTTGAGACCTTCCTGAGCCACCGGGGTGAGGAAATCGGCTCCATCAGAGGACGCGTCCGCATTCACGTGCCTAAGGACCGACGAGCGACCCGCCAGAAGTCCTACGGTGGGTGCGACGCAATCTTTCCCCTCTGGCCTCCTTCCTTGCACTCTGTCTTCCTTCTCAGCTTTCACCTCCGGTGGCACTGCGTTTCCCGGTCTCTCCTGCCAGTCTCACATTACTTCCTCTATTTGGTTCCTCAATATCCGCCTCTTCCTCCCTCCCTCGTCTTGGCTTTGCACTTCCGCTTCCCCTTTTTGGCTCCCGATTGACTGACCCTGACCAGATGCATCCTGGGACAGTTATTATATCGCCAAGGTCAGCACACGCAGAAATCAATTGTGCTGTCATGCTACACAAAATTGTCTCGCACATACATTGAGGAAGCAAATTTTGAAACACATTGGCTGATTTGGTCACTTTATGGCATTTGGCTTTTTCAGAGTGCTTCCGTTTCGAGAAGGAAGATAAATGTCCCAGCCGAGGACACATGTCCCCTGCATCCACACGAGTCCAAATGAACAGGTGAGGATTGACGTTGTCAGTTTTTTCCCAGAGGTGTTTGCGCTTACCTCATTAATCCTTAGCTATTTATTCAATGTCAACTCTGTATTGTGAGTCGGTGACAACTTGAGGGAGGAAGCCACAATGAAGACAACAGTCAAAATGTTACGGCCAAAGTTATTTTACTCAGTGGAAACTAACAAAATACAAAAGGAAGTCAATTTAAATAAAGAAAAGAATGGGCTGGGAAATTGCATTTCAGAACTTCCATAATAACTTGAAGAGAACGCACTCATGTGTGGCAGGTCCTCTGCAGCTCCTCCCAAGGCAACACCAAGCAGCTACACCAACCCGGCCTACTTCATTTTCGAGGGCGTGTCGGTGGTCCGCGGCATTGAGGAGGCCCTGCCCCAGCGGAGGGACCCGCACGTGATCTGGGCCGGGAACGAGGCTCTGCAGCTCCCAAAAATCTCAGGGAAGCACGTGTTCAACACAAAACCCTGTCGCCGATCAAACTTTACCGAAATCGAAATTCCCGCCGTCCTTCCCCAGTACGCCGCTGCGTCCGCTCAACTTCAGATGCCTCAAGGCAACTCCTCTTACGAGCTCTTCCCCGCCAAAAAGCCTTCTCCCATATCTCCCCCCAGCAGTAAAAGCCCCTCCCAATGTCAGGAGTACATTTCAAAACCTAAATACCGCGCTAAAAACATTTGCCATGACTCTATATTACCGGAGAAGAACCTGAGAAACTTGTACATGAATCAATCTGCGATCATGCGGCAAAAAGCCAGGAGGGATCTCCCGGAGAGGACCGATCCTATTCGGAAAACAAAAGCGCCGCCTGTTTTCCAATTCACCCCCGTTCCCGTACCTTTGAGCCACTCTCGGCCTGCTCCTTGGGTGACGGAACAGCAGCAGCAGCAGCAGTCCGGGCGAACTGGAGACAACTCCCTCACCGCTTTGCAGATTGCCAAGTCACTCAGTGAGGTTGACTTCTTCCCCTCAAAGCAGGGCGCCCCATCCTATCCCAGCCAGAAGTCAGGCTACCGGAACGAGCCTGCGTTCCACATGGAGAGGCGCCACAGTTGGGAGAATGAGGTATGAGGCTTCGAAATGTGCTAGCAATCTGTTTGATTCCAACAAATAGGCCATTTTATAGCTTTGATTTTAAGCACAGTCCCGATCCAATTTTTGGACATGGTAAAATTGTGCATTCTCAGACGTCATAGAAATGTGTTTTTTAAACCGGTCTCATTTGACCCAAGTGGTAGCTACAGAACAAAACAATCTGTTTCTCATCAACGCAGGTATCTGTGCTCCAAGGTGCTCCAGAGACCGTCTGCGAGCTCCTCAGTGCCCTGGGCCTTCAGAAGTACACGTTGGGACTCAGCCTCAATGGCTGGGATGATCTTGATTACTTCAGGTAACACCGCCATTCTTCTTTCACTAAGGAAGGAGCCGACGTTGCAGTTCATAAATCTTCCGCACACAGTTCACGTGTCACGCTCTCTCTTTGTCTACTCCACAGCGGCATCACAGAAGACGATCTATGTGCTGCAGGAGTCACCAATTCTTCTCACCGGCGCAGGATCTTGGAGAACCTGCCCAGGAACTGGAACTGAGATGCACTCCATTCAAAGAAAATGGACAGGAAGAAAAAGACATTTGTGGCTAAAAGGATGGCGTTGGTCAGGTTTCATTTTAGCACTTCACTTGTGGCGATTGTGGAGTCAGCTTCAACTTCAGGGATTTTGTCTAGACTTGATGTTTATGCCTCTTCCGTCCAATGAGAGTTTTTAAGGTACATGAAGTACATTTGGATTTATGTAAGTCTGCCATGTGCAATTTGGGGATGATTTTCTTGAGATTTTCACAAACCGCTGCTCTATATGGAAGCTACAAGCCAAGAAAACGATATCTGCTTCCGACGCAATTTCCTTTCGCCACTCTGCTAGTGTTCCTTGCTGCACGACGCGAGTCACTTTAGCTTTTTTTGTTTTGTTTACTGAATCAGAACCGGGTTGGGTTTTTGAATCTCTTTGTAGTCGCTTTGGTTTTCAAACAATTCAAACTTTGACCAAAAATATGCTCTGAGAATCAAAGAAGTTCTCGTTACATGATCAAAAACAGACGACGATTGGAAAATTGTCCAAATATGCATTCCTCTGAACAAGTTTTTACTTTATATTTTGCTGTGTGTGAACATTCATAAAAATTTCACAGCGATAATAGCCCGATTAAAATGCTAACCGCATTAACAAAAGAAAAACAAAATGTAAGGCTAGCCACATTTTTTTGTGTTGACAATGGCAATTCGTGAATTTTAAGATTACCTGGTGAAAATTTGTTTTGATGAATTTTTAACCCCTTAATAGGACTATCATGTTCCATGGCTTTTTGCAGGAGACGTGACTTGCCATAGATAGATAAGAACTCAATTAAAATGAACGCTGATGCAACATATTGGCAGATAAGCACTACTTTTGTCTGAACAAAGCAGATGACTGTAAAGTAGGTCCTTGACACCAGGAGACCACAAGATGGTGGCCAGGCAATAATTATATCTAAACAAAGCTTCATTTTAACATCCGTTCCTTGCCACCAAGATACTGCAAGATGGCAGATATAGTACTTTTATTACTTTAGCCCAAACACCGACATAGCAGCAGCTAACAAAGTAGATGATCCCCTCAAAAAAATCCAAGCAGATTAAAATACTTTACAAGTCAAATCATAAACACTGTAATTGAGTTTAAAGGGATGCCCATAAGGTTTATAAATAAAAAGAAATAAAAAGTTGAACAGAATGTTTGGTAGTAGTCCCAGTGTACTCATCCTCTGTAAAATATACAATTAATATTGAGTTTTCTTTCTAGGTGGCATTCATATTATCTGCATTATCTGAAAGCAAGTGTTTGCTATTCATTCACTCTCTCCCCACTGAGTGTATTTTCTGCCACGTTTGAGCCTGCAGCCGAGCTCGTAAAATCCCACAAATAAACCTTTAGTGGCATCATATCTGTACATGCCTAGTCATGTCGATTGGGCTCTCTTTACAGTCTCATACTTTCTAATCAGCACATGTTTCTGTACACAAGTAAAGTGCATTAGATGACCTTCAGCAAGCAATCCCATTTGTCTGTTTTTACAGTTGACCAGTAGGGGCAGAAGATAATGTTTCTTTCATTTGAGTGAGCAAAGCACACAATCACACTGCACTAGGCAACACACTCAAACTCAATTTGACAGATTGTATTATTATTATTTGTTTGGTCTGGCTTCACATTGACTCTCGCCAAAATCCCAGTGTGACAGTGACCGTGTACATTTTGCTGCTGTCGTTACTGATTAAAGATCAACCAAACAAAACTTGTCAGTTTACTGACCTCTAGCTGCTTTGTCCATGAAGTCATCACCTGGACGTTTTTTTTTTGGCAGCACGTACACTAGAGGAGGAAAATGTTTCCTCTAATCTCTGTTTTTGTTAACCATTGCTCTCAACAGGCACTTTATTAGGCACACTTGCTCTTCCTACAACCTGCAGTCTGGATTTACATACAAAATACTGCTCAATTTTGCTTGAACGTCATGCTGGTTGGCATCACGTGAGGGTCAAAGAGACACTTCAAGGAAGTCTCAGGTAACTTATTAAGCGCATTTTTCTTTTTATACATTTATGTTTTTACAATCATGCATTACTGTTTCGTTACTCTGGGAACAAAGCAGGTAAAACAACAAAATGGATTGCCCTCGAAGGACAATTATCATCCCAATAGATTTTAAAGACGGAAATGTTACAGCAGTGTAAATATATTACTCAACATCTTTGGGGAGCTCTCCGAGTTTTTGTTGGAGGACGATGAGGACCATTAAAATGCCAGTCACACTCTAATATTCTTGTTAAAGAGGATGACCCCTGAACATGACCACATTTGAGTGTTTTAACTTTTTGTCTGACGGTTGTAATCACTGTTCATAGTAATGATTATGATTATTAAGGGATAAATTGCGCCATTCCAGAGGAAGTTTGCTCCCACTCAAAAATAGACTAACATTTACTCTCACTGGCTGTCCTTTTTTTGTGTGTGTCAATTCAGTGTCAAAATTAGCACTTACTTCCCCACAACGGATCTTATTGATTTCAACTTTAAAGTTTAAAGTATTACACGACAACTTTGAAATAATAATAATCACTGGGAAAAAAAAGCTTCTTTTTTTTTGGTCAATGCAGTTCCTGCGTGAGCGCGCATTGAACTTCTTCCTCTGCAACAAGAGCGCGCATACAAACACCCAGCCAAATAACTTTGCGGTGTGTCTAATCCACTCCAGCCGGATTTGCGAACATCGGCTATTGACTTTGCGCGGAACAGCGATCGGAGCGGAAAAAAAGATAATGCCAAAGAGCACCACAGTGCGTCGTCCTTTGGGGTCCCCTGTCCTCATCTCAAGGGGAGAGGACGCCGTAGACAACACAAACTCCGAAAGGTACAACTTTTTCCTAACACAAGATAAATACACACAACTGCTTCAACACACGCTCTCGGTTGGACCTAAATTTGTCACACTCCAATAAACGTGGAATGCATGGAACGATCTCTGGGTAGTTTTTGGAACATACATGGACATTTTGGATTAATGATCAAAAGTTACTTAGACTAAGTTACTTGGCGTGTCTTACAGGTAGTGTATACAGTCATTATTTAAAACTACAGCATAATTGTTTTAAATCATAAGTGGCACATTGTCCAAGTTTGGCAACATATATGCTGTATAAATGATTGTATACAATCATTGGTACAGATGCAATATGAGAAATGTAGCAATTATTATGTCATTAAAAAATATATACTAAAATAAAATTTAATCTGCACTGTCTAATTGAATGATATAGTTTTAATGGTGTGGCTTCATCTCAATGGAAACAGTTTTCATTATTTCAATTTGCTTAACAAATTAGTACCTAGTACAGAAAAATAAATGTACTCACATGCCACAAACGAGAGTATTTGATGACGTGATTGATACTTCTTCGTCTGCCATGTTGGAGGTCAAGATGGGAAAAACTGTTTGACCGACCTGTTAGTTTTTGCTTTCCATCTTTTTTTCCCGTGTGACTAACCTGAATCCTTTTACATCAGTTATGTTATCAATGTTTTCAATCTTTTTATCTTATCAATATTTTTCACCAGGTATTATGCACTAAAGTGAGGCAATTTACAATTCTCAAACAACTCGTTGACTTTCTTTTGTACAGAGGCGTGTTGTGTTGCGAGCAGAGCAGGCACGTGAAAGGGGAGTCGACAACTAGTACGCGACTCCTGGGCTGGTGCTATGGCTAGTGTCCAAAAAGACGAGGAAATTGGCTCCCCTTTAGGCTTCAAGTCATTCGTTGGAAGCACTTTGGATTCCAAAGAAAAGATGACTCAACCGACAAGACACGTGCAGTTTGTAAATCCTGCCATGCGGTGATCAAATATTCAGGGAGGACAAATCTCAATGCACATTTAAAGAAAAAACACGACATCAAAGTTCAGTGTTAAAAGAAGCACTCTACAATACTCTTGTAATTTCCTAAATAAAGAGTTTGCAGTACCTTGTTGATTTTGCGTATGAATTGTTATAAATCAGGATATTGTTCTATATTTTTTATTTAAAAAATATATATATATATCGATCGTAGAGCACTATATCGTGATATATCGTGAATGAATCGCAGCAGGCTTTAAGATATCGGCAAATATCGTATCGTAGTTCTTTGTATCGATATGATATCGTATCGTGACAAAACCCGCGATTTACACCCCTAGTCACTAATAATATTACGGGCTTGGGACACGCAGCGCTGGAATGACAAGTCCTGAATTGAGGGAAGAGGAGCCCCGATGATCCTCTCTGCTGTCCTCACCACTCTCCTTACGTTCTTCCAATCGGAGGCGCTGCAACCCCCACACCACATCGAGAGACAGCAATGAACGGAAAAAGCTTGTAGTATCCACAAAGGCCATGTTTTCGCTATAATGATCATTTTTTGTAGTTAGTTTCATAAACAAAAGATGTAGTCTCAGTTAGTTTTTGTTGTTAAATGATTTGTTTTATTTTAGCTTCAATTTTGTAATGTTTAAAAAAATAACTGATTCAATCCATGCAATCCCTGTGCGCACCTCAGAGACTCCTCATCCTCGGATGGTTCTCTCAAGACCTCCTGATCCAGGGCAGCACTGGTCGCCATGGCAACGCCGGTGTACATCCCGGTGGAGTCCAACCAGTCAGTGACGTTCACGTCCGTCTTCAACGCCAGTTGCCGCTTTGACGAGGAGTTCAAGTACATCCTGCTGCCCGTCTCCTACACGTTTGTTTTCGTGGTGGGCTTGGCGCTCAACGCCACTGCCCTGTGGACCTTCATCAAGATGCGCCCATGGAACCCCAGTACCGTCTTCATGTTCCACCTGGCGCTCTCTGACTTCCTGTACGTGCTATCGCTGCCCACGCTCATCTACTACTACGCCAACCGCAGCCATTGGCCCTTTGGTGTGGCGGCGTGCAAAATAGTGCGCTTCCTATTCTACGCCAACCTCTACTGCAGCATCCTATTGCTAACCTGCATCAGCCTGCACCGCTACATGGGCATCTGCCACCCCATCAAAGCACTCAGCCTGGTCAAACCTCGCCACGCCCACCTGGCGTGCGCCGCCGTGTGGGCGGCGGTGGCGGTCTGCTTGGTGCCCAACTTGGTGTTCGTCACTACATCCAGGCGAGACAACGACACGTTGTGCCATGACACCACCAGCCAGGATTCCTTCGAGGAGTACGTGGACTACAGCTCGGTTGTCATGACGCTTCTGTTCGGCGTGCCCTTCCTGGTCATCGTGGCGTGTTACTGCCAAATGGCGCGCACCTTGTGCCGACCCCGGAGAGGTTTGTTGGCCAACCAGGTGTCGCGGCAGAAGTCCGTCAAGCTCATCGTGGTGGTGCTGATCGTCTTCGCCGTCAGCTTTGTGCCCTTCCACGTCACGCGCACCGTCTACTACACGGCCCGCGTGTTGCAGCTGGATTGCCGCACCCTCAACATCGTCAACTTCACTTACAAGATCACAAGGCCGCTCGCCAGCGTCAACAGCTGCATCGACCCCATTTTGTACTTCCTGGCCGGCGACCATTACCGCACCAAGCTGATTTCTATGCTGACGGGGAAAAGACAGGCCACCGCGACCCAAGCGCATGCTCAGGCTGCGGCCAATAAGAACGCGAGTGTCGCTCTGGTCTACTTGAACTTGGAAGCTAAAGTCAAGCGGGAAGCGCAAAAGATGTAGAAATTAGAATGATTGTTTTTTGTTTTGCACTGACAGCCAAGTCAATTCTGCAATTGACATCAACTTACAGTTGCTAGCCTAGCAAGGACAAGCTGGAGAAAATGGATTGTAAAAAAACTTTCACTGTAGCCTTTGAGTAGATTGTGTTACTTTTACTGTATTCAAACGGAAACAGCTTTGAAATAGTGTCCTTTTCACATTGGCGCTCATGTTGCAGGTGTACCTAATGTTGTGACCTGTGAACTGCAGCTGCCAGCTGCTTTTGTCTTTCACTTGAACATCTGTTCATTTGCTCTCTCAACGAGGGGCGCAAACGGGGGTGGAACGTCGACTATCTGGAACTGACTCCTCCAAACCTCCTACACATGATTCCTCTATTAGCTTTGGGACTTGGAGTCGGTCGGGAAAACAGTGTTGAAGCTTAGTCGGCCAAAATCTGAAAATGTCTTTTACGTAAGAAAATCCACCGTAGTCTTGATATGATGACATTAAGGCTGCAAATGTTGTTGTGGTCTTGGCCATGTTGTTGTTCCGTGAGGGATGCCTGTCATGATTTATGCTAGTCATTGGCATAAAACATAAAAGAAAATGTTAAAAACTTGAAGGACAGTTATTGAGAGTTGAGGCTTATTTAAAATGTTGAAAACAATCCACGTTTTAAAAATGTATTTATTCATTTTTTATATTATTATTCACTTTATTCTGGACTGGACCATCAAACGTGACCTGTCAAAACAGATCGAAACAGCTCAGCTGCACCCCCTAGCGGCTTTGTTATAAAATACATTTGTGCGATCTGAATGATCAGTTAAGAAAACTGAGTGTCAATTTAAAATGTCGGACCTGTGTAATCTAGAGTTCATCATAGGCTGTGTCTAGACATTTATTTGATATTTGCTGCGTCTGTCTAAATAACAATTGTTGTTAAGTGAGAAAAACAACATTTTTGACATTGGATTGACCAATTAAGATCAGCTTTAGCCGACAAACGCGATACAGTTGTTTTAATTCCAGATTTTCTTCAAGGCTCATCTTTAGAGGCACATTGGTCTTGAGTATTAGTATTTATTATTCTGCAAGACGGCGTGAGTGAGAAAAAAAGATGTGATGTTCTTAGATTTCTGCGCTCAAGGACATGAAGGACTATTATGATCAAAAACTTGATTCGTGACATTTGCAGGAGAAAAAAAAACATGTTTCCTTTTTGTGTCCTTCCACAAGTATGAGAAAATAAATTAGCTGTCGGGAGCACGTGTCACACGTCTATTCAGCGCAAATAGCCTCGCCTTTCCGCGCCACACTATTCACCGCAAAATACATTTCCCTCAGCTTTAAATCCATTTAGTCGGAGGACCTTCAGATATATTTTCACTTTTTTTACGCTATAGAAATGGCAATAAATGTCAATAATGTTGTGAACTCCATCATGAGGGACCTTTTTTTTTTTTACTATTATTAAAGTGTTTAGTGATAAATGCATACATTTGTCTAAATTTGATGTAAAAAGAAATTATCGCGTGTCTAATGTCAACTACAAGGTCAATCTGATATTATGAATGTAATTGGATTTAGTTCACAACAGTCAGTAGTTTGTTACATTTGTTAAGGGAGAAACGTTTTTCGATAAATCTGATTAGATTGTAAATGTAAATACCGTCCTCTCCAATATACTACATTGTAATAAATAAAAAATCAATTTGTTGGACTAAAACAGTAATTAAGTTCGTAAACTACAAATAAATATGAATGGTGTTTTTGGTTCTATCTATCTATCTATCTATCTATCTATCTATCTATCTATCTATCTATCTATCTATCTATCTATCTATCTATCTATCTATCTATCTATCTATCTATCTATCTATCTATCTATCTATCTATCTATCTATCTATCTATCTATCTATCTATCTATCTATCTATCTATCTATCTATCTATCTATCTATCTATCTATCTATCTATCTATCTATCTATCTATCTATCTATCTATCTATCTATCTATCTATCTATCTATCTATCTATCTATCTATCTATCTATCTATCTATCTATCTATCTATCTATCTATCTATCTATCTATCTATCTATCTATCTATCTATCTATCTATCTATCTATCTATCTATCTATCTATCTATCTATCTATCTATCTATCTATCTATCTATCTATCTATCTATCTATCTATCTATCTATCTATCTATCTATCTATCTATCTATCTATCTATCTATCTATCTATCTATCTATCTATCTATCTATCTATCTATCTATCTATCTATCTATCTATCTATCTATCTATCTATCTATCTATCTATCTATCTATCTATCTATCTATCTATCTATCTATCTATCTATCTATCTATCTATCTATCTATCTATCTATCTATCTATCTGTCTATCTGTCTAACTGTCTGTCTGTATATCTGTCTGTCTGTCTGTCAATCTGTCTGTCAATCTGTCTGTCTGTCAATCTGTCTGTCTGATCTCGGCCGTCTGTCTGACCAATCTCGTCCGTCCGTCCGTCCGTCCGTCCGCTCGTTCATTCGTTCGTTCAGTCATTCGTTCATTCATTCGTTCGTTCATTCTTCCCTCATCAGGGTTGAGGCGGATAAGACGAGGCAGCTCAAGGACGCCGGGAGAGCGGCTGAATGCTGCGGCGGAGTGCAGCGAGTGACACGGCAAGGAGGGAAGTTCATTATCCGGTTGAAAAGGAAACCAATGGCTTTCGGCGTTGCCACGGCAACAGGCCTGTCTTTTGCCGTTGGCCCCGTGATAAGGTACTTCACAGCATTAAGCGCAATTATTGCGAGGTAAAAGGGGAAATATTGCTTCCCATTGAGAACAGATGTTAGTCATTGATTGGCATGGCCTGTTCTTAAGAAACTCTTTCACCCACACGGCGACTCGCTGTAACCTTTGAGGAAATGTGATGGGCTTGGAGGGGCTGTTGTCGCACAGACGAGTGTGACACTCTGCTGCCGCTCTTGTATCTTTGCTTCGGCTTCAAACTGCTTCTAGAAGCCCGAGAGCCACAAAACTTTCCAACTCGTAGAGAGAAGTCCAAAGTAAAGAGAGCAAAAAACTTCCGGCCATTATTTGATTCGTTTAAATGTGTCCAAATGTTGTACTATTATATCTCAGGCCAGTATCACATTGTCTAGCCTGGCATTCATATTTTAAAAATACAAGTTTGATCGGTCTGCTATTTATTTTGTATGTAATTCCACTGTTGGCCACGGGATGGCGGCACACATTTGTTTGACATTATATACATTTGAAAGAAGAGTGAAAAGCGGAAGTTTACTTTCAAGATCAGCCAAATTTCTACTTAAAGTTATTCAATGTGAAATCTTCAGAAATGGAAGGCTGTATGGTTATTTTCCAATGTACATTTTTGCGTATATTTATTGATATATATTGTGAGGTTGATCAATCTTGGGGAAAAAAGCATGATGGTTACTGCGAACACATGGATGGATCGGTACTCAAAGTTCACTGTGCAATCTTTTTTTCAAATGTCCCTTTTTGCAGGGGATGAACTGGCACGTACTGTGCGGCATATTGTGCGCAACACAGCTATGTTCCACATCATTAGTACGTCATTCTGCCGTGACGAGACACAAAGGCGCCTCGGCCTTGGAGGTCCAGCAGCAGTGTGGAAGCGCAGGCTGGGCGGGATGAGTCGCGGGGGGGTTGATTCGTCCGAGACCGGAGTGGATTAATATGGGGCAAATTGTTTTAACCCCTATTCCAGCAAGCGCACAGCGCTCCTCTTATCAAGGCCGCCGCAGCCTCTCATTAATATTCCCGACATATGGCTCTGCTGCGTGTATCATTGTCTATTAATGGAAGGGATAATCGCTCATTCAATTATCAGGCAGTCAGCAAAAGACCAACACTGAACGTGTTTTTCGCCAGCGAGCCCCCCTGAAAGTGCAGCCGGCGAGGAGGTGAGCACGATAGAGGCGGATTACAACATATTAGCAGCCTGCGAGTGAGGCCAAGAGTCAGTCAGGCATTGGACAAGAAACACGAGTAACCGTCGGCAGCCGCTTGAGCATTTATTTGGTATCTTTCATATCCATGTCGACAATTTGGAGCCGCTATTGGTTTCATAGTATGCAGTTCAACCAAACTACTGTCATGAGTGATACTATTTGGCCCAATGGAAGATTTAAATTTGCCTATCACAGTTAAGCGCTTCAATTCTCTTTAATACAGTTCCATGGCATCAGGATTTCACAAGAAAGTGGAAAATACTACTTGGTAGTGGTAACTGTTAACAAAGCACTACTTTTGTCTAAAAAAAGGCACCTCAATTCTCTCTCACGTAGGTCATTGGCAACAAAATGCCACGTGATGCGCCAAAGCACTACCTTTGTTTAAACGAAGCTCCTCAGTTCACTTTATTTTAGCTCCTTGGTATCAGGATGCCAGAGGATGACAGCAAAGCACTACTTTTGTCTTATGGTAAAAGTTGTTTGATGATTTAAGAATTATTGTAGCGTATATGCTAATTTCAATGAGCCTCTCTGTGAGTTTTTACACATTAATCTTAGTTTAAAACTTCATCAATTTTTGTTTGGGGAATTATGCAGTTAGTCAAAGTTAGTCTTCTTTTCCTTTTCTTAAAGCGACTTTCTTTTTTCAATCTTTTTATTGTTTTTTTTTCTTGACGAGCACGAGAACGGGCTCAACTATACAAAGGAAATTGTTTTTGAAAAATACATTCAAACGTGTTGAAATTGTGTTGAAATGTTTAAAGAGTGTGGGATGGGTAAAATTATCACCTGCAGGTCTGAAATGTTTAAACCTGAACCTTTAGGTGATAGCGCTACTGATGATAGTCCGATCTCTCCGACCTTGTTGAGCCAACAGGCGCCGACCCAAGGATCAGTCTGTTTTCCACGAAGACTTTTTAGTGGCATATCTGTGGAGCTGTCTGGCACAAATGCGAATGAGAGAGGAGAAGAGTGGAGGTGAAATGTTAACCAAAATCCACAGTTTGATACATTTTCACACCCTGAATGCAGCACGGGGGAAGAGCCTTTGTTGGAAGTGCTTTTTTTTTTTTTTTTTTTTTTGCACAACGCTCACAGGGTCAGCCAAGTTAGGAAAGTAATTAAAGCTGCAGAGAAAAGAAAGCATTCTGCCATTCTGATTTTGAAAAAAAAAAAAAAAAAACTATTTTAATAATGGGAGAGAGAGGACGGCTGGGGGAGGAGAGAGAACAGCGTGGTGGGAAGAAGAGTGTGTGTGTGTGGGGGGGCTTCTTCCCACTTATCAATAGTTGCATTTTTTTTTGAAACGGCATCGCTTGTACATTGGCGGGGCACAAGTGGCCTTAAAAAAAAAAAAAAAAAAAAAGGCGGGAACATTAACATAGTGATTTGATGCGTGTGGCAAAGGGCCTGAGCCAATATCACAGAGGACTCAGCACTCCTTTTGTCTGCTGGGACTCTGCTCCCCTCTGATATGAAAATTCAATTATTTTATAACTAGATCTTGACAGTCCACGCTCGCGCCTCGCCAGCTGCATCCGCGCGCGGGGGGCCGCCGCCTCCTGATAGCGAGAGGGAGGCCTTTTCACACAGCGACGTGTTTTTAGAAAGGGGGGGGGGGGAGACAAGATTGCCTAAATGTGTTGCATTTAAGGACTGAAAGTTAATCTAATGCAGCGGCCATTATCTCACCTTCTCACCTCGGTAATTCCAATAGGCGCCTCAATCTGTGTTTACGCCGCCGCTGAAGCATCCTCATTCTTCAACATCTTTGAATCGCTTTGCATTCAAACGGCTAATTTATTTATTTACTTTTCAGCAACTATATCGGAAAAAAGTTTGGCTATGAGGGATGTCAGCATTTTTCCAGGTGGAGGACAAACTCAATGTGGAATTGGAATTCTGTCAAGAGGTATTATCACGCCTTTATCTAGTCAGACAGTGTATCAGGACTTTTTCCACATTTTGGCCTCTCCAGATGAGTTTACAACATGTCGAGACTCGAGTCCATGACTGACGCTCCACATTTAAAGTGAATGAAAAGACTCAAGTCGGCTGTGGACACTCCCACAGTGACGCAGCCCCCCCTCCTTATAGATCAGCCCGCCTGCAAAATGACCAACCAAGTCTAACTCAGTGCAGCTCAAAATTAATTAATACAATTCATCTTACAATTAAAAAATTTGGACATAAAATTAATTTTATTGACAATACCTTTATCTTTACAGAAACCAAAGGAAACAAAAACCAACAGTAAACAATGTAACAACAAATTGAGGCAATAAGAAGATAAAAAGCTTTTTGGAAATGTTTCTAAATGTGTTAAGAATAATAACTAAGAAATCACCTCGTGTAAAAGTAGTCCTAATTGCCATGACGCTAAAACATTCCATATGCTTTACTTATGTCGCCTCAAAATTGAAAGCTGGATGGATATTTTAATTTTTGACAATTACGATTAAAAGTCATTAGGTTAGTTTTCGTCTCGAGATTGAAAACTGGATGCTTTTTTTTTTTTCAATTTTCGACAATAATGATTAAAAGTCGTCTGGATAGTTTTGGACAATCATGATTCAAAGTTGTTCGGTTCGTTACACATTTGCATTGGCCCGTTATTTCAAATTGCTCCAATGAGAAACAAAGCTGTCAGTCATGAAGGTTGTCACGCCCGTGCCAGAGCACGCTCGGCCGGCGACTTCCCTCAGCCACACCCCTACATCACCGTAATGTCTGTCACCTGCTTCCTCCTGTTACCTTATGTATTTAAGTCCTGTCGGTATTCCTGTCTGGTTCCCCCCCCCCCCCCCCCCCCTCCTTTCAGTAAATCCTGGTTCAAGCTGCATTTGGGCACCCTGGCTCAAATCATTCCTGACAAAGGTAAATTGTGTCCTGATTTATTTTTGCCAAGTCAGCTCATTTTACTCTGCTTGTTTTATTTCTTAGCTCACTCATGGCTCCGTGACCTTTGAACTAGAGTTTGAAAAGATTACATAACCACAGTTTTGTGTTTTTGTCTGTTTCTTTCCATCTTCAGCTCTTCAGCATCAGTTTCCAGATAAATTGCACTCTCTACCTTTTTTCTGAAACCCACCCATGTGGGTGAGCTATATTCTTGTCTGTGCCCCAGAACTTACATCTCAAGCTTGTTAATGAACACCTGAACTGCCTCCTTGGTGGCGTCCAAACAGGCTTTCAGCTTTTTTTTTTTTATTACCAAGTTTCTGGCACAAACCTTTTCATTAGTTCCTCGGCCCATTGTGAGTGTTCCGAGGGGGGTCTCTTCAGATTAGGGAACAGGAAGCAAGACCCCACCCCCCTCCCTTCTCCAACTCTTACCCCCCTCCTGTTTTTTAAGATGTGCGGCCCACTGTGCATCGCTTATAAACCCACCCTGGGAGATGACGTACCTGACTCCCCCTCATTAGGCCAGCATGTAGTGGGCGCTCTGCTCCCACCGAAGAATGGAACATTAATTAGCATTCTCTGCAGGGGAGGAAGGCCATTAGCACTTAATCAGCACTAAGAGTAGTTTTCAAATCGGGCGGCTGGTGAACGCAATATGCTTCGACTACCAATTGGCACTTTGCACACTGTTGGAAAAAGTGTTCTCACCCAGAAATGAAGGCTACTTGAACAACATTGTGCCATGAACATAAATTGCACTGCTACCTTTTGGTTGCAAAAGGGAGATGGCACAAGTCGTGAAAAGTTGGTGATCCCTGGAAATGGTTATGGATCGAACTAACACCTGTTTGGGAATTTTGATTATTTTTTTGTACCGATCACAACAAAAAAGCAGATTTTTAATTTGGCAATTTTAGGGGAAATAAATATCTGAATCGGTTTTCACCTACAGCTCCTAAAGAAATTAAACAATAGCTCACTATGATGGGACATTGTGATTACCTAGGAGTTTAGGTTCTCATTGGAAATGCATAAATATTGTTACATATTGTTTTCTTTCTGTTCTGACTTTCAATGCTGATCATACTGGTTAGGAGCACATTTTAAGCTTTTTTTTTTAGCTACTTTCAATTTTTGCTATGCGTTTGACCTATAAAAGGATGGCCAATGCAAATTTTGCCATACATTGTCATTTAGGGTTATGTCGTTCTAGAAAAAAATCCAAATCACTCTGTTCTATATTGTTAGTTTTAGTATTATGAAATTTGCAAATAAAAAAGAACAGATTTTGAAACAAATCCATAAAAAATACTAAAATAGCAATAACATGTCATTTAATCTTATTTCAAAAAGGACTACTTTTCAAAAAAATTGGTCACTCTAAATGTGCATGACAAATAATGGATGATTTTCGCTAATGTAAATGGCGAGTGGGTCTGGGTCAAGAAGAACCAAAGCACTTTTTTTTTTTTTCCTTTGGGTAATCTGAGCGGCAGAGAGCCGTCATTTGCCAATTGGGTCTGAATAGGATTGAATGTCGTTTTCCCACCAGGAAGGAGGGATGGAAGTATGTTGGGGGGGTGAGGGAGCGAGGGGGAAGCAGGCAGTGCTGTAATGCTAGAGTAAAATTAGAGCTTTGATGGCAGCTAATAGCATGTGATGGGTGGTACCCATGTTGGGTTTCCAGGAAGAACGCCTCAGGTATATTTACGTCCCCCGTCCTGTCCCTCAGCAAAGTGCTGACACCTTGGAGATTATGCCAGGCCAGCCCTCCTTCCCGCAGCTGTAATTTCTGCCCGATCGTCATAATTACACATCTCCAACTTCAAGCCTACCTGTGTCTCCTGTTTCCGCTAACTGTCCAACTGGGTAAAATGTTCTTGTGTTGCAATGCCTTTAAGGTGGTTTATTAAAAAAAATCAACAAATTCAAAACATTGTGATTATTATTTTTTTAGACACTTGACAGCTTTGTCTGAAAAGGCTCAGCATTATGTGGTGTAAAGTAAATAAAAAAAAATCTTTAAAGTGTTGTGCAATAAAGTTGTCCAAAATTTGAAAATACCTGAAATATTCACTTTTCACTGTCATGGATTTTCTTAAAGGTAAACGTCCATATGCGTCAAAATTATGGCTTATAGTAATATAATTAGTCCATCCCTACACTCCAAGGCTCACATTTGTGTATACACGAACCACATAACTTTGTGTTGCTAAACTTTGCTAGCTAAAGGCATAGGCACAGTTTAAAAAAAAAAAAAACATACACAGGCTAATAAAACTTAATGTCAATAGAGCTGCAGCAAAATAAACAGTGCAGCAGCAAAGACAATATCACAATAAAACACTCACTCACCCCGTCTCACAAATCTTTAAAAGGTTTACGGATACAAGCCATGTGATGTTCAAACTCCATCTGAATCGTCTTAAATCTGCATCTCATTGTCCCGAAGTATCCATATCAATCTGCACCAGTCAGCTCCAGATTGACAGACAGACAAGACCATTATCATCATGTGCAACGCGAGCAAAGTAGATGGCCGGACGACAGTTGAGGCAGTCCTGTGGCTTCCATTCATCCATCCCACGGGGGCTTGTTTTGTTACATTACATTAGTCTGTCATTTTCAAGATATTTTCTGTGTATTGAAACTCTCTGTAGCAAAAGAGAAGGAAACTCTGAAAATAAATTTGAAGCTGCATTATTATAGTGTTGATTATTGCATTGAATGGCTTGCATCGTTTGTGTTTGGCCATTCCATCGCTTTGTGCTGGCATCTTACTTGGGCTACGATGCTAGCTAATGATGAGACTCGTGTGAAGGTCATTTGGTTTGTTTGACTAATACTAAAACACCAACTTATGGTTTTTTACATGTTGGATGCATGGTGTTGATACTTTATGATCCTCTCCATTTTGACTGCGTTGCCACATGACATACTAGTTTCGGAGCAAGTGCTGCCAAAATGAATCTTTTCCCACTCAGGATCCCAAAATAACATTATGTATACCTTGCAATGGTATAAACTAACCTTGCGGCCAAAGTTAAGATCACTTTTGCCTTTGTCACCACTCGAAAAGAGTGTGGTGCATTGAGCTAGATATCAAGCCTATGAAATAAATGCTTCCCATATGCACATGCAGATTGCTTTGTTTTTGGAGCCCTTTCACAGCCATTGACACAATAGCGCTCTTTTCGCACCCGGCCCGGCCGAGCCTCGGAAAGCTCCAGGTCACTATCCCCGGCCAAGTTTTGCAAGCTGCCATGTTGTCTATTCTGCTCAGCTATTTAGGAAATGTTGAATATCAACAATGGCCTTGACTGGTGCATTGTCAACTTTTGTATGAAGCAATCTCGAGTGAATGAGATGGCTCCCAGAGCGGCTGCGAGGGCTCAGCTGCACACCAGTGTGGGACCTGACGCCTCTTCTCTTCCTCTCCCTGCAGACCCGGCCGGAGGCTGCCTCGGTGTCGGTCCTGGCGAGCTGTGGATGTCGCCGCTTATTCTCCCACTCCTGGAAGGTGTGTCCTAACGGTGGGGAAAGGCAGCCATCGGACAACCCGGTCACTGCTCGGTGAGTGCTTTTTATTTTCGAGTCGGAGGGGGAGGAGAAGAAAAGAGGGAGGGAGTATTTCAGACTGGGGGAGCGTGGGGTTCTTTTGCTTTGCTGACAGGGAACACCATGATGACGCCTGTTTGTGAAAAAAAAAAAGATCAGATTGTATAGTGCAGCACAAGATATGGCATTGATATGAAAACATGGAGAGAAAAAATTGTTAACAGTGGTTGTAACATCTTAAATGCGTTTACAATAAGACAAATGTGATTTAATGTTACTTGCAATGAATGTGACAGGAGTTTAGATTCTTAAAATCAGGTGAATTCACAAAACAGTCTTTTCAACAATTTTGAAATTGTTTTCATTTACATTTAGGGATAGACCGTATCATTTATATTGATGTTATTCTTAATGTTCTTTTTTGCTGTGTGCCTTTGTCTTAATTTTAACATAAAAAAAATCAGCTTTTAGCTTTTTTTAGCACATTTTAGCATGCATTTTATTTTGTGAACTGCTTCAATGCTTTTATGTTGCAAAGTTTGCGTTCTGTGTTTCTAAGCATTCCATCACTACTTAAATGGACCATTTGTTCCCTTTTGCTTCGGGCTCGCATTGCAAATCTCACCGCTCATCTGTTTCTGGCTTTTGTCACATGATGCTCGCAACGCCCATGGGCATTTTGACGTCTGTTTATGTCGACCCCTTTGGATGACTGAAAACGGGCGAATTATTCTGCTTCATTCTTACTCCACAAATACTGTTTTCTCTTGTGTGGACAAATAGAACATAAAACATTTTGCACTTGACTTCCACTTTCACTTAATATCTAGCACCCTCTGGCACCAATGTCGTCCTCCGGCTCACCTCTCGCCGCCCAAGCGAACCCAAGGTGACCAATTTCCTCTCGGGCCATCCATTATCTTGTCAACACCTTAGCAAGCCGCTAAGCTCTAATGAAATATGCCCGAATCAGACCGCTCATCTCACCACGCTCAAGGTAATTAATATATTTAGAGGGCGATGGCTAACTCTTAATTAAATTAGGCCGCCTTTTTAACGAGACCTTGACTAAGGCCCAAATGGATGAGCGCTATCGGCTTTATCAAGAGCTTGGCTGGCGTGCAACACACGTTTGTCATTTCAGCTCCATTACACATCACGGCACACTGTGATTTATAAAGCTTGTTTGTTTCTTTATATGGAAGGAAGGGGGTGGGGGGTAATAAATGGCCCCCTCTAATTAACAAGCTAAACCTGTTTGCCCAAAAGGCCGACATTGCCCCACAATCAGAGTTGAAAACATCACATCATCATTTTAGAGGAGAGTACAGATAACAACCGAGTGGCATTAATCATGCGCCATCCTTTCCAAAAAAAGCTGCGCTTAATTAATGAATTAAAGTTGCACTGCACATTAATTCTGCATTTTGACAATATTATCTTAAACTAATGAATTTGACAAAGAGTCTGTTTAATTTTTTTTATTATAAACGACGCGAGATTAGTGGGATCTCAATTATGGGCTAAGACAAAAGAAGGGCTGCTTTGCTTGAGGCCACAGCACAAAGTGCCGACTTGGCATTTTCTTCCAAACAAGAAACGCAAAAAAAAAAAAAAACCCGCGGAAAGTTCCTTTTGTTTTTGGGGAGAAAGTGAACATGGCAACGATTCAAAAGATACACAGGCAATAATGAGCAGCGTAATTAGCCCGTAATGGTTTTGAAACTGATTGTTGTCAATTGTTGCTCGATAGTGTCTTTCAATGGCAGACGCTTGCTTAGTTTCACTGTTTTGCCTGTGCACGCTTGTCACTTTTTTTTTTTTCTTTTTAATCACGTTGCATCTGGTGCTGGTTGTGATTGCGCAAAACAAATGCCGGCTATAACAATAAATGTGTTATCGTGAAAAGCTCAGAAGTCATGTTAGTGCTGGAAATGAGTGAACAGACAATAAAACTGTACTCACCGTTATATATTTATCCTCTGCAAAGATCAACTCTTTTAGTGCTGCACTGATGAGCTGAATTACATATATTACCGACAATTTAGCACATATCTTGGACTCTTTGACTGTTCCCGATCAAGGTCCTTCAAAAACCAACAAGTGCATGCACACAGGTTTATATTCTTCTCATGTCACTTTCTTCTCCTACTGCCGCTTCTTGTGTAAAATGCCAAAGCGAAAGCACAATATGACTTCATTCATCCTTGACCCAAGGTCTGGTGAAACATTCCAAGGAAGTCCTGTAAATTAGAATGATAACTCATTCCACCTACTTGCACAAACACAAAACGGTGCTAAACAAGAGTGCAACTCAGCGGCTCAGAAGCGCAAGCACATCCCGACTTAAATTTCTGCCTCATCGCCAGCCGATCCACTGCGGCCGTGTCGTTTCAATGTTTTATTTTTCTATTTAACGCACCATCTAGCAAATGTTTGAATGGGGAACATTTCTCCTAATCTGGCCACAGTCAATTGTCTCAAAAAAGACCTCGAGGAGCAAAGATAATCATGAAGGAATGCCTGCAATGATTTGCTCTCGTCTGCTTTTTAGCCTCATTACGCCATCAGCACCATTATTAGCGCGCAAGTCTTACTAAGACGCACATTAGGTATTTATATTCATTATAGAGTTTTTGCCCCTCTGCTTAAATAAAATTGGCCTACTAGTGCACAATTAAAGATTACCAGTAAACTGAATACACTGAACTTACCCACTAGCAAGACTATTCAAGACTAGAATTTGTTTTTCGAATGACTTCATTGTCATTGTACAACAAAATTATCCAGTGGGAGGTTGCTGCGAATAAATAAATAAATAAATAAATAAATAAATAAATAAATAAATAAATAAATAAATAAATAAATAAATAAATAAATAAATAAATAAATAAATAAATAAATAAATAAATGAAATATATATATATATTTTCATTATATATATATTGGGATCATCTTAAATTAAATTGCTACGTTGAAACACATTTCATTAATATATAGTATAACTTATTTGTATATACAATTCAAATGTGTTGCAGGTTATCTATATGCCTTTATTTAGTTCATCTGTGACTGAGAACACGTGATGATGACGTAGTTGGTGCGGAGACACACGTTATTAACCAATTTTTCTGATGTGTGTGTGTTTTTGTGTGCTCTGTAGCGCAACGTTTGTGACTGTAATAAGTGAATTAATCAAATTAACATGCTTAGTCGCTTATTGAACTAAAAAGGTGATGTAGGCGCGCTGGCTTTTCTTGCACCAAATGAGCCGTGATTATATGTACCTTTTCTTTTTCTATTGTTTCTTTTTTTTTTTTTTTACCTGCTGCCTTCAACTGCAGCGGCTGCTTCTCTGCGCGCGTACAAAAGGAACAGCAGAGCGTGCGTAAACGGCAACTTCATTTGCATCCTTGCTGCATCCCTTTCCCTGCCAAAGAAAAGAAAAATCTGGCAAATCTTAATGAGACACATTCCATTGTTGGCCCACTGTTCCGCTGTCACTGAAATGTCATTATTGCTTAATGACTTTTTCTTGCTAAAGGTCCACATGCAGTTGCTGGCCTCAAACAAACAACAAAAACTTCCTGGGTGGTGCTGGTGATGGGGGCGTGTTCAATGCATGATGTTTATTGTGCCGTGGCCACGATTATATCGGAGTATGCATGTTATCAGTAGGTGTTGGAAAAATAAATAGCGCCTGATTAAAAAAAAAAAAAAAAAAAAGCTAAACGTAATTTTTCAGGAGAAATTGAGACTAAAAATCATCAAAGAAAACTGAAGGCTCTTTTAAATAGACACACAAAATGACAATATTGGAAGATTCCGCCCTAGTTAATATATAATAATAATTTCAACAATTACTATGAAGATTAAAATGTGAAAATGTAATTGAGATTAAAACTGGCTAAAATTTAAATGAATAAGATTACCGTGTTTTTTTTTAAGAATCTGCAAATACAAATCGAAAAAGAAAGGTGGGGATGCTTTTAAAGTACACACAAAGACTATTTTTAAAGATGATAGCAGCTCCGCCCTCTTAATTTAAAATATAAATACACTTTATGTAAACCTTGTGAAATTGATATTTAAAAAAATGGCTTATATGACATAGAAATCTTTAAAAGCTTTAAATGACATAAAATCTCCACACACACAAAAAGCAGTAGGTGTTTTTCAAATAGTTTTCTAATATTTTCTATTTTAAATCATATGTTCGCTAAAATGAAGTCATAGTACACATATACGCATATTTAACATAGTTTTTAAGAATCTAAAATTGCCATATTAAAATAAATAATACAATATAAAAGGCTGTTTTATTTATAATAAACCTAACAAACAAATAAACCTAATCATTGTGATTATTATAATTGTTCCTTTATGGGCGCTGGTGAACTTGAGTCAATAAATTAGATCCACGTGACGTAACGCACACTATGCGCACGTCTTACATAGACAGCCGCTCATGTCGTTGCATTGATGCGATTCAAAGTTTCTTTGGAGGCGTCCGAAAAGTGAATGTATTTTCAATTGTGGTTTTACTGCCCCCTTATATTCCCTCTTCACCCGCTTCGAGCGCACACCATTTCCACCTCATTTGGACGTCATTCACCTGCTCTCTTTTTACCAACACAATTGAATAATTGCTTGAATGTGCACGATATTAGAGTGGGTGATGCTGCCGTTTATTATTTGAGACGACTGCAAGCGCCGCCCCCCTTTGGGGTGACGTCATCCCCGCTGTGCTGGTGGTCCCTCGTCGCTTAATGAGCAAATTAGCCGCTCTGAGGCCCCTCATTAGCCAAGGGGTGCCTTACTAGTCCCGGCTTGGCTGGTTTTCTCTGTCTATCTTGCGGTCTTGATGGCATTTCCATAAGAAGATTACAAGCGGATCAGCGCTGAGATGTGCGCACACGCACACCAACAAAAACGTGCAGGCGCTAATTGCTGCTTACTTTTATTGGCCTGGTCCAATTTGTCAGGCGCCATTGAACGGGGAAATTAAACTGTTGAGTTATCCCCATTGAGGGGTCGTTCTCTTTCTATTACAAGCCATAAGCATGATTTCACTCAAAAAGCACCTACACTTGCTTTGAACGTGAACGATTTGCGGTTAACTAATCAGAACTCAAATTAGCCATCCGGATACAAAACGCAAATGACAATAAAAAAAAAGCTCTCAAAGTTGCACTATGATGAAATGACCCCCCCCCCCCCCCCCCCAGGAAATAGTCGTAAATCTATTATTATTATTATTGCTAGCCAGTTTTAATATGAATAATTGCATTTAAATATACGGTACATACATTAAAATGTACTCACATTATTACAACAAAGAGTCTTCAGAGATTAGATCCAAATTTGTTGAGCTCAAAAGTTAAATACAATTGAACTGTACTGTTTACCCCACCTACCACTAGACGGAGCCCACGTGACATCAACATGTGTTCCTTTTTGTGGCAAAAACATTACTTGTTCTTCTGGGGGAGTACTTTTAAAAATGGCCTATTAAAAAAAAGCATCAGTGTCATGATTATACATTGAATGGATAGATTATAATTTGTAATAATAATGATAATTTCAGTCATTCTTTGTGCATGTTAACATCCTTGTTAAAATGCACCATTTTTTTTAACAGGGTACTTTTATAAAACGAAGAGCTGAAACACAAAATTCGAACAAATGACAAACTATAACAATGAAAATGATGGATTCAGAATAAAAACATAGTTTTATAATTAAAATGCAAAGATAATACCAGTCTGTGGCATTCAAACAGTCGGAGCCCCTCCACTGTTTCTTCAGGGCAAACTTACATTGTCTGCCTGCAGTTCAATCATTGGCCTGTTGGTGGTGGCAAAGTGCATCAAGATTTGTTCAGGGGAAAAAGAAGAAGTGGGTACTCTTTCCAACAACAAATATTGAAAGTAGACAGTTCAAACAAAGTGTTTTATGTCAAATTCAATTATTCATGGTCAAATATGTTTTTGTGGCTATTCATACAGTTGTCCACCAATGTATTTCCGTGTTTGTGATAAAAAAAAAAAGCCTTTTTAATGGCAAAGTCTCATATTAAAAGTGAAAAAAAGTTTAAGAAGGCATTTTGTATAGAAAGTGTTTTAAGTAGAAAACTTTTTCTGCCCAATTTTTTTTGTTGTTGGACAAAATATACATTTTATGTCATCATCCGATCCAATTCACAGGCCAAAATATTGCAATCCTTGAGTCAAAGGTTCTTTTATTTAGCACAAACTAATGTTTTAAAACCGCAAATATGATATGTTTGCGCGCAGTGTTTTTTGAGTAGTGTTTAAAAATAAGTGTTTTATAATTACAAAATCAACTGTTTGTAGAACCTAATGACATTTTCAATCACGTATGCTGCATTATTTACTCGCTTATGAGTGTTAGGAATTGAGACGCTCACTTATTTTAGCAGGCAAAAAGAACCAGAACCCTTGACCCCTGACCCTAATTCCCCGTGTCCCCTACTCTCGATGGTCGTGTCCCAAACGGTCAACAACAGGTGTGAGGTATTGGGAGTTTCAACTCATTTAGGGAAGCAAACAAATGGTAATGTCTTCATTTTCATAACCATTAACAAACACGCGCGCATGCACACAAAGCAACCGTCTCTCGGGAGGGGGTGGGGGTGGGGGAGAGATGGCCACTCCCCTCCACAAGAGGTCGTTGATGCATTACAAATTTTGCCGTAACGAGCAGCAAGAGATTGTTTGGAACCGAATTTAGATCTGATATGACAACAGGCTAAGGTGACTGCTTGAAAATGGTAAAGGGAATATTTTCCTGCAGAAAATGCCATTTGTACCGTAACACGTTAATATTATTTGAATCAAATTCGAATACAAAGGCATCTCAATCTGTGATTTATTTGTTGACAGCATGGAATTATGCTTAATTTAAAATAGTTATTTTTTTACTTTTGGCATATTTATTACGATGTTGAATCAGTTTGGTCCACAATTCCCATCTTCACCGTCGTGTTTTATTATGGCACCAAATTTGCAGAGGCTTCTGCATTTCACTTGCACGAAAGAGAAAACAACGCCTTTGAATGTATGCAATATACTACTGAACTAAACAGTTAGTAACAGTTAATGAAAAAAAGCGCTTGGCAATATTTGTATTTGAATTTAGGACTTCTGTTTTCAGTTGCTGAAAAAATAAACCCGCCAAATGTCATTTTTGTAAACAAACCTTGAGCAAAGTCAGAGAAAATATTATTATTGTATTTCTTCCTCAAGCAGTATTTGCAAAAAGTTCAAAACTAGCTAAATTGTCAACTTTTTTTTGCATTCACCTTCAGCAATAAACAGGCGCAGCCCTTCGAGCGTTCTGATTGGCTGGCGTGGGGCTGGGGAGGCTCGTTGTGATTGGTCGCCACTGGCTCCATCAGACGGTCCCGGCCCCGGCCTCATAACACGCGGGGCTTGGCCAACAAGTTTGCACATTTGAGAAGCAAGCCGAGGAGCACCTGCACGCCGACTTTTTCCCCTCCTCTTTTCCGGAGACTAAAACTTCTCTTCGACTTTGGGCGCTCTTTGCCCAACTTTTGTTGTTGTTGCTGTTGCTTTGCCGCGAGAGCGCGCAGCAATCCGGGGTCAGCCATGTACAACATGATGGAGACGGAGATCAAGTCCCCGCTGCCCCCTCCGCCCAACTCGGGTCCGGGCTCCAAGGGTGGCGGCGGCGGTGGTGGTGTGAGCGAGCAGGAGCGCGTCAAGCGCCCCATGAACGCCTTCATGGTGTGGTCCCGGGGCCAGCGGCGCAAAATGGCCCAGGAGAACCCCAAGATGCACAACTCTGAGATCAGCAAGCGTTTGGGCGCCGACTGGAAGCTGCTTACGGACGCCGAGAAGCGGCCGTTCATCGACGAGGCCAAGCGACTGCGCGCCATGCACATGAAGGAGCACCCGGACTACAAGTACCGGCCGCGCCGGAAGACCAAGACCCTGCTGAAGAAAGACAAGTACTCGCTGTCCGGCGGGCTCCTGGCGCCCGGGGGCGCGGCCGTGACCAACCAGGTGCAGGTGGGCCAGCGGATGGACGGCTACGCGCACATGAACGGCTGGAGCAACGGCGCCTACTCGCTGATGCAGGAGCAACTGGCCTACCCGCAGCACCACGGCATGAGCGGCCCGCAGATCCAGCAGATGCACCGCTACGACATGGCTTCGCTGCAGTACCCCATGATGAGCACGGCGCAGAGCTACATGAGCGCGGCCTCCACGTACAGCATGTCGCCGGCGGCGTACGGCACGCCGCAGGCCGCCGTGGTCAGCGCCGCTGCCGCCGCAGCCGCCGGCGGTGCCGCGGGCAACCCCAACCCCGCCATGGTGGGCCTGGGCTCCATGTGCAAGAGCGAGCCCAGCTCACCCCCGCCCGCCATCACGTCGCACTCCCAGCGGGCCTGCTTGGGGGACCTGAGGGACATGATCAGCATGTACCTGCCGCCCGGTGGGGACAGCGCGGAGCACTCGGCCCTGCAGGGCAGCAGGTTACACAGCGTGCACCCGCACTACCAGAGCGCCGGGACGGGCGTCAATGGGACCCTTCCGCTCACGCACATCTGAGTGAGAGATGCGTGCTCGTACGAAAATTCTGACTTTTCCAAAATAATTAAAAAAAACAAAAAACAAAGTACTTGGATACTTGAACTTTGGTTGCTGTAAAAGTGAGGCTGTCAGACTCGAGGCCTTGGGGTCACGTTTGGCCTGTAAAGCAAATGAAAGTCAACTTGGGTACATTTCATCTGCACTGAACTGGTTTTACAAGCATTTATGTCCACCAAATCGCTTCTTCGCATGAGGCTAACAATACACCCTTTAAACTGCTGTGTCCAAATAACCCAATATGGGTTACTAAATGGAGCAGTTTTAAGAATGTACTAAATAAAACAACTCATTTCAAATCTTATTTCTTTAACAAAAAAGTGGCAATTGTGTATATGTAATCCTAAAATGAAGTGATGATAAGTGGCCAACAGCAACAGTTTGACGCCCCTGCAACAAAAAAAAGGAAACAAATCTGCTTTCTTTTTCCGTTTTGGACTGAGATTGAATCCACTTGAGTAAATTGCATTGCAAAAAGACGAAAGGCAGTTTTATGATCACGACGGTAAGCAATCAAAGTGATGTAGAAGAATTGGACTTCTATATATTACATAATGCCACATTTTCATCTGCGCGTGAAAAGGCAAGTGGCCTCGTGAAGAGGCTGGTTTATTTCAGAAAAAAATGTTTACACTTCATTTGTAGAATGACATCTGTCCATACTTGTAGACCTTTTTTCTTTCCTCTCACCCCTGCCTTTTTTTTTTTTTAGTTTTAAATGAAATATTAAGACTGTGCTGGTCGCAAGCGCAAGTTTTATTTATAGTTCCTTCCCTCTTTTCTTAGCTTATGAGCCCAATGTTTTGTACATTTTTGTGATGGTTTATATTGTGTTTTTTTCTTCTTTCTTTTTGGCAGCGTCAAGTTCACTCGTTCTTCAGAGTGAAAAAAGGTTGTTTTGTTTTATTTAAACTGACGTTTCTACTTATTTTAAGACCACCTCTTATTCTTAAATGCCGAATAAATTTGTATGAAACACAATTTTGAGATGTTTGGTTTTTATATTGAATGTGATAGGTGGAGTGCGGATGAACTTTATTTTTCTGTCACAAACATTTTTCCTTTACACCATTCATTAACCTTTTAGCCAAAAGCTTCTCATTAAAACTGGTTAAGAACAATATTGCCATTTATTCATAACCACATGAGAGATTTTAATATACATGACGTGGTCAACGCTGGCACATTTTCAAGCCTGCTACATTTCAAATTGGTGTATTGTAATTATAAAAATAGACTTTTACAATGCTGTGGATCAATCCTTGAGAGTTATTGAAGCTGTTTAGTCAAAAGCCTAAGAGAATAATTGCCCGATTTGGTTTATATTATAATGCCACAATATCAATATGAATACATAGCTATACGCTTGCTAAAAAGTGTTTGTTGGTTTTTAATACACAAATGTTGAATCAAGGCATCTGGACTCTTTGTTTGTCAAATTTGTTTTTCTTGTTTTCTGGAAACATTCATTTAGTACTTGAGCAGTATTAATTACATAACAATTATTGACATTATTTAACTAACTTAATACATAAAAAAAAAAGAAGTTGACCAAATTCAAAATTTTAAGGCAGCAATTTCAATAATATTTCAAGTTGGGCAATTCAACAACATATATTTCAAGTTGTGCTCATGTGAAAATTGTCTCTTGCGCATTTTCAATGGAAAAATAAGACTGACATGCGTACTTAAAAATATAAAACTTCAAAACATAAGGTAAAACAACTCATCTTACTTGCGTTGTTGGTTTAATTTTAAAGTTGTTTTAACTTCAATTACCATTTAGAAAAAACTACCAATTGTGTAACCTCTTTTAAAAGTGATAATTGAGCCAGACCCAATATGTCATTTCTTGTTCATCTGCATAATGTGGACTTTCAATTGAAATTTGCGGCCTCTCTAGTCCCAAACATGCCTTTAGTGTAGCTTTAAGAGCGGCGAGGCGGCCTGCTGTTGTGGTGTATTTTGGCATCAGTGAGCGGCGGCCACCAAAGAGGTTCTGGGGAGTATGCGCTGGCGTTCCTGCTGGCCTTCCCACACTCTCCTTTATGGCACGACTTGATCCACAAGCTGAGCACAGCACCCGGGATTAGCCCCCACGCACCTTTGTGGAGCGCAAGATTATCCGGACCTCCCTGCATTCACTGGCCCGAGTCGTTCTTAAGTCACTCCAGTGTGCCAGCAAGCCGCCCGTCACTTAATCACACTCTGACTTTTTTTTTTTTTTTTAGTAATTAAGCAGCTTCTCTCATTCTTTGCTCCTCAACGTAGGTGTGTTGAGTAATCATGCAAAAGAAGCTCAATCATTGGTGTTTTTCTTGACAATGCCACATGTTGTCGTTGAGGCTTACCGACATTCCGGGTCAAATTTGAACCATTTTCACATGAGACATCAATAATTTCACAATGACATGAGATTATTTTTGCTGTATACACGACACATGCCGTGACTTTTTGTTCATATTGGAAAGTATTGGTTATTGTTCAAGAGTGATCTTGAAACACTCCAAAGAAGTGTTAGTGTTCCCACAACATTAGCAAAGGTTGCCACAGAAACATGCACTGAGGTCCTGGCTGGAATCATAAAACAGAGAGTCTAAATCTTGCATGAAGATTTTTATAGGTCCGTGTTCGAATACAATCATGTTTGATATTAAATGGATCGGATCCTAGTCAAATCTTGTTTAACTTCACAGTCGTCAGATTTGAATACAATCTTATTTGACATAGCAGGGATCATATATGAATCAAATACGGGTTGACTTTGTGGGAATTGAATTTGAATCAAATCAGATTTGACATTGCTGGGATCAAGTTTGAAGTTTGAAATTACAGTGATCAGATTCCAAATAAATCTGGTTTGACATTGCAGGGATTCTTTTGTCAAATCTGTTTTGACATTACACAGATCAGATTCATAATAAATCTGGTTGTAATGTTTCAGGGATCAGATTTGAATCAAGTGTGGTTTGACATTAGAAAAATCCGATTCCAATTGAATCTGGTTTGATTAAATTGAATCAAATAAGGTTTGATGTATAACAGGAATCAAATCCAAATCAAATCTTTTTTGCCATGGCACGGACCCGTTTCCCAATTAATTCTGGTTTGACAGTAAATCGATCAGATTGACATTGCAGGGATTTGAGAAACATCTGTTTTGAAATTTCAAGATCAGATCCAAATCATATCTGGTTTGACATTTTAGGGTTCAGATGTAAAAAAAAAAAAACAGTTTTGAAACAATAATAGTAGAATTGAAATTTAATGAAATCTAAAATTCCCAAGATCAGATCTGAATCGAACCTTTGTACCAACAGCACTCACTCATCAAGTTCAACCTTGCCGATTAGAAATATGAACTCAGGTCAAGTACTCTAGCTCATATTTGAGTCAAATCGCAGAATGCAATAAATGGTATCCCAACCCAATAGCAACTTTTCAAGTCATGACCCCATTCGCTGAAAAGTAAAAGATCTTAATCAATTTGGATCCCGATCAAAACCAATAAATCTATCCACCACACCAAAGCCGCAAATCAAGCACTTTTTTGAGTCATGACAATTCCAAACAAGAACCAAAACGCTTGATGAAAAGGTGGACCGCTGGGAACTTTTAGCCTGGCGGAGGTAATGATGACTAATTTTCTATCATTACTTGTAATTATTTTTTCGGGGAGAGAAATATGTGAGGAAGGTGTGTGTTTGTGCGTGTTTGTGCGTGCGTGTGTGGAATTGTAGTCGGACGGGACAGAAAGGGACAACACTGAACGTTCTGGCGATGAGGCCATCCATGATGGGGCCCCCCTTGCCGTCCCCCCACTGAGTACCCAGAGGGCCTCTCTCTCTCTCTCTCTCTCTTGCTCTCTCTCGCTCTCTCGCTCTTTCGCTCTCTCCCTCTCGCTCTCTCCCTCTGTATGTTTCCCAGTGTCTCGCTCTCTGGTGCCCACTCAGCAAGTGCAGGCATATCCCACTTCCATCTGCCTATGACCTCACAGGCCCTGTTTGTTTAACCTCCTCTCTCCAAAAACTAACCTAATTACAGGCCGTGCACATCATGGATTCAGCAGATTCCCCCTGCCGCACTTCATCGGGCAAACCTTTGGTGTCCGGGCAGCACTCACGCAAGGATGCCCTCATAATCCAAAAAGCCTATTAAACATAACTACCATGTGCACCCTGTAGGAATTGAAGGCAGCTATTTTCAGGCAAAGGCAAGCAAGGCAAGGCATAGCAGTTTTATTTATATAGCATATTTTACACAAACGCTAACACTTAAACCGTTAAAAGCAAAGACATTTCAAACATCTAAAAAAAACAGAATCATTTTAGACTTTGTAAAGAAGAATTTAGGACGGGTGATATACAATAAAAAATATTGATACTGAAACAAAACCTGGCCTTTTTTAAAGGTATCAATACTTGCAATGGTGGTCAATATCAGCATTAGCCGCCTTCTTGTGTAACTAAAATCCGACTAAAACCAATGCTCTAAAAATATTGTAATAAGCAACAAATTTTAGTCGTATTTCAGGCAGCGCATTAAAAGAAGATACAAAATATTTGTTTGCGAATTATTTTCTGGACCCCTGAGGTGTGTTTCTGGGACCGTCTGGGGAGTCCCACACCATTTTGATCACCTGACCTACATATGTGCACCTGCACCTCCTCTTTCTGCTCTTGTGCAACGACATGCCCCGGCACTTTCTTCTCCTTCCTCTGCGTCATCGTGACGAGTGGAAAAAGTCATCAGAGGACGTCGGGGGGCGGAGAGCCGACGTTTATCCTGATGGCGTCACGGAAGCCGCCTGCTCGACCGGCTGGGCCGCTCTCTTCTGCAGGGACGCGCCTTTTTGCGAGGTGCACACCCTCGTTTGCGTAATCCCTAACGTGGGATCTCCCGCGGCAGCAAAGGAAGGGCTGACTGCCTTTTGGGGAATCAGACTGGCTGTCTTCGCAATAGGGTTGGAAGGCTGAAGCAGTTTTCGTTTGAATTAGTTTCGACTTTTACAGGTCACCAAGTATTGCGTAATAAAGTCAAATATCATTTCTCAACAACTCTGACCTTCCTCCTTCTGTTTTAGTTCGTTTTTACCTTTTTTTGTTTTTATTTTAGTCCACGGAAATCCTTGTTCAGTTATAGTTTTAGCTCTAGAATTATGGTGTCCCCCCCCCTGCGTAGCGATTAGGGAACGAGCGAGTGATTCTGAACACAGCCTTCGTATTGATTTGCTGTGGCTGGGATCTCCAGGAGGGCCCTTGGAGCCGAGCCCGCAGGGGCCTGGAGAGGCCTGTCCGCCGCCTCAGCCCCTAGCCCGGCCCTGAGTAGTCGGGACTTGCGCGCTACCGAGATTGACAGCAGTGAGCAGTGTGTGTGTGTGCGGGGGTCGGGGTGGGGGTTAATCTCCCTGAACTAGGGCAGATGTTGTTAACAAGCTCCTCTCAGGTCGACTCCCTGCGTGGGAAAATGGCATCAAATCCTCCTGGGGTCAGCGCTTTGGGGCTGACCCACTGAGAGCCTTCCCCTACAAACGGGCACTCCCAGGAAGCAGATCCCGTGGAGCCACCCTCGTACTTTTTTGATCTTCATCCTTAAGTGCGAGCGGCGCAGTGAACACCCATTGGTGCACCTTTTTCCCCCGTCGCACCAGTTCTCATTAATGACGGCTGCGGTCGAATCGCCGTCTCACACAACCGCGAAGAATGTCGAATGGGAAGCTCTTCAAAGGCCAGAACGCCGCCACATGACAAGACGCATCCGCCCAGCAGCGACTTTCTTTGTTTGTCGCTGGGAAGAAAACAAGATCAAATCAAATGACTCTTGGTCGTGATCGTTTCAAACGTTGGTGGGATTGAGGTTTGGATACATTAGGTCAGGTATATAAATATGGTCATGACATATCTACATGGACACGAGCGTCATCGTTTGGGCTCTAAACAGCATCACAATGGATTTGAAATAAAAACAAACAAGAGATTAACAATCATGAATGAAACTCATCATTTTGAATATTTAGTGGTTGCAAGTTCTTTGCAGTCAATTAAGTCTGGAATGTGTCAACAACTGAGGCTCCATTTCATTCAGCACCTGCTTGCTCTTGATGCAGTTTTGTCTTCCGATAATGAAATACATGCCCGGTCGGGTTTAGGTCAGGTGAGTAACATTGCACTTTGCCTTGAGAAACTCTTTGGCTGCTTTTGTGGTATGCCTCAAGTCCACTGTGAAGTTCCAAATGAACAGATCCTATTAAAGATGAGGCACAGGCTAAGTATTTTGGTTTGGGAAAGGAAAGTCTGGACTTTCTACAGATGTTTGAGAATATTTGCCATTTCTCACATGTCCTGAGTGTTGTTAGTCACCTAAATGTTGAACAGAGGCTGTGATTTACCAAAGTCAAATTCCTTGTTTGGCACGTTCAAACATGGCGAATAAAAACTCTTGAAGATTTAATATTACGGCTGGCATGTTGTGTTGGTCACCTGGCTTTACACCACACGCTACTCGAGTGATATGTACAAACAGCGGCATTCTTTTTCTGCGTCATTAAAAATCAATGAAGGTTTTAATAATCGCCATGTGTGCTTTTGGTGCGGCCGGGCCTCCATACAATACAAAGTCAACTGATCCCGACCTTGCTGGTTAGGTCATCCATTAACATGTCTGCCTGTCAAGCTGTGTTTACTCTGTGCCAAAAGCATACGAGAACTGTCGAATATGAACGTAATAAGGCTGGGCGCCTCTTTTGTCCCTGTGCAAACAAATAGCATACTAATCACACAAACAGCTCAAAGCAAAGTGGATGATGTTTTGTTCTCTTTTTTCTTTCTCTCTTTCTTTGCAGAAAAACGCCTGCCTGTTTTCTCCAAGGCCTTTCTCATGTACAGTATATAGGTATTTATTTATTTATTTATTTATTTATTTATTTATTTATTTATTTATTTATTTATTTATTTATTTATTTATTTATTTATTTATTTATTTATTTATTTATTTATTTTATTCATTGATTTATTCATTGATTTATTCATTGATTTATTTTGTTAATTTACAACTCTTGAGAAAAAAAAGTTTTTTGTAAGAACGCATGCTAACGCAACAGTTGGCACTGTCGCCCACTCGGATTACAGCCAATCAGAAATTTGACAAAGTTAAATCCGGTGAATGCATTATTGGCAATTGAGGAAAAGGCCAATGGTGTGTGTGTGTGTTTGTGTTATTTTGTGCGCTTGTGTGGCAAATGTTGTTATGGCTAAACATCACACTATAATATGAAGTTCACACAAGGATAAACTTGGAGCAATATAGGATACAAAGACATGTTAACCTTTACTTGAGTTATGCAAAACGTCAGCGACCTAAAACACACCTTGAAAGACAACAATGTCAAATATTTTGCAATGAAAATAATTAAAAGTAGTCCGATACAGCATTTGGGGTCATTGCCTGTCTGCGCTGTGATGCGTCATCCAACAAAGCATTGGGCGGAATATGAACAGATAGAACATCTGATTGAATTCGAATTTGAATCCCGCGGCAGTCAAATCATCAAGAAACCATCCAGTCTAATGCCAAAATTATTTTTATCGAAAAACTGGGGTCACTCTCATCTCCAGGTAGCGCTCCAGCTTTGTCGGGCCACAAAACGGGCACAAGTAGACCGAGAGACGGTTTTGCCATGAACCTGCCAATGCATTAAGGAGACTTGAATGTGTCAAAGTGCGCTTGGCGCAGATGGTCCATTTCTTTGGCCCGCATTAACTTTGTCTAGGAACACTGGAGCATGCAGCCTCGTCTTGAACCCGACTTCTACTGACCCCACTTGTGACCCGTCTTGGAAGGCGGCAGGAAATGGGGCCACTTGTGTACGTGCGCACACGAGCATGTACGCCTTGGGACAGTATGTCGAGTGGTCGCCCGGCTCCGGGGGGTAGATTAGGTCTCTGATCTAGGACACAGCTATTGATTAGCGTTTGTGGAGGACAGTGAGAGGGAATGGGGATTGACGGGACGCACAATGGAAGGAGCCTTCCGATTGTATGCATCTTCACATGCCACACGCGTGCACACACGCATGCGACCACACACACGTATGTTTTTCTTGAGCTCCGTTTAGGCCTGTTGCCCACTTGCAAGTGTGTACCTCTTAGAAGGGGTGCATTTGATTTTTTAGAATAAAAGCAAAATCATTCTTTGCAATCATTATTCATTCAAATAAATCTTACATGTATGTACATGTATGTACTGAATTGTATGACTTTTAAATATTTGCCAATAAATCCAACAAATTACTGGGAAGAATCTTTTGAAAAAACACCTATATATGGACTAACCATTTTTAAATTGACCGAATTGAGACGTAAGGCCCGACACTACAAACATCGTTAATAATTAATAAGTAATCAATTTTCTGGGTGAGGTAAATCAAGTGAATACGCAACATAAATTCTTATAAAAAAACCGAATAAATTATTCATTTGATTACGATAATTAATTTAATGACATTGAATGAGCAAATTATTCCAAAGTGAAAAAGCTAGCAAAGTCAAACTTCATTTTAAGTTATGTTGGTGTAATGTTTGTTTTGGTTAGGGAGGAGATTGCTAATCACTAGCAAAACAAAATGAAACCTGCAATTAATATGACAGGGTGATCGTGTTGGTCACAGTCAATTACACCCCGATGCGAATTCCAACAACAATAACACACATAATGCCGACAAAGTCAAAGAAAGTAACCTTAATCAACTTTCTACTATCATATTGCTCAAGCGGCCTTTATGTTTGCAAGCGTGTGAGGTTTATAATGTGAAGCCAAATGTAACCCGGGGGACCCCCTTTTTTTACAATCATTGTTGGTGGGGGTGTTGAACACACTCAGCTGCTGACTGACTGTGTCACTTATTGATTAGTTGCCATGGAGAGTTAGTCGGGCCATTTCTCTTGGATGTGTGGCCCGCAGGGCTGCTTCGGAAGCCTCAGGAGGATTCAGCGCAGCATTTTTTTTTTTTTTAATTAATTGGTGTTGGGATTTTGAGGGTTTTCCTTGAAAAAATACCTCCCCTGGATATAAAAAGTTGAGAGCATTTGCGCTAAGCAGCGAGACTTAACTGCAGCTTATCCGGCAAAAGCATCAATATTTATGCACACTCCCGCAGGAGTCATAATAAAAGGGATTGTCAACAAATTGTCCAAACTTATCGAGCTGTGAAAACCCCCTCGAGGCCCCCTCGGATTTGCCTACTCATGATCCCCTCTCATCTTGTGCTCTGTCATTGTTCCCGTCCAGTGCCGTGAAGAGGGTCTACGTGGGCCGCGCCGGTGCCGGCCGGGGGGGGAAGCTCGGCCAGGGGTGGGGGGCACCTGAGAGGGTGAAGGACTTAGCACCTCAGGTGAATAATGAGATGGTTCGTAACGACGAGTCGTCGAACGAGGCCACATGTGGAGGCCCGAGAGATAAAGTCAATGAATAAATAAATATACAGCTGCTCTACTAACTGTTTTGCGCTTATCTGCAAGATTGGTGGAATTGCGTGGATGACACATTTTCCTCACCTTAGCCCTTGGCATTTCAAAGAAAACAAGAACATTTACCTCTGATCAAACTTGGCTCGGACCAAAGTGTCTCAACACGTTAAACTGCATTTTGCCATGTTTGATTTGAATGTGCAATCAAAGCTCAGAACTAATAAAACCTGTTTTACACTGAGATGATTCATTTACTTTAGGCTTGTTTTCTCAAACAGGTGCATCTCACTGTTTTTTCACAAGGTAAAAAACTTTATTGATTTCAGTGGTTCAATTTCAGAGTTTAATTCAACAGATTTATTCAAGATGCTTGATAATGCTTTTCAGAAGACCGATTTCTTCATCATTTTTGTATTTTAACTTAAGGGATCAGACTATTTTTAAGGGATTTTTTTTAATATATTACAGATGGTGGGTTTTTGCTTATCTGAAATATATTATTATTGAATTGTGAATTATTTTTTCACTCCACACTACTAAAATAAAGACATTCTGATTTAGAGATTGTTTTTTCCAGAGTAGTAAGTTGGGCTTTTTGTCACCAAGTTTTATTACCAACATAGATGGATTTGAATGATTAAGTTCAGATAATGGGGGAACAATGAAAAAAATAATGCATTTTTCTTTGCTCTCAGATGCTGTGGGCGTGTGTGCTGGATGTGCTGAAACCACACCAACTGTCAACCGTCAATTAAATACAGCTACTTTGACCTGGAAAAATGATTGCTACTACATGTTCAAGTTAGCAAAAATATATCTGCCTCAAGTTTCTGGTGTCTGGGATACAACACATTGAAACAACGAGGCACTCTATCGCCAAGTCAAAGCCCTGGCTCACATGCTGGTTGTCAACTTAGACTTTTTGAAAAATAAGATAAACAATGCGGTACGGAAAATAAAATAAAAACACACACAAAGAAAGCTTCATTAATGAATCCCACTTGCTTAATCCTTTTTTCTCTAGTTTGAATTAAAAAAGAAAGAATGAAGAAATCACAAAAATCTCATTAGACTACACTCAATTATTGTGATTTAAATGAACTTTACAAGCTTTGCCTTGAGTTGAACGGTGTAGGCTGAAAATATATTAAAAAACACACACATTGAAATTGCCCCCCCTTGGAGGCACTCAAGAAATGGTGTGAGTTAACCTTAACTTAAAATTGTTAACGCCTCGTCAGAAAAATGCAAAAAAGCGCTCTCGGCTGAAAGAAGATGCGCACAAAGTTGTTAACCTGAAACTTGACGATGACGACGTAGCCCCTCCCTATCGTCACACCTTGGCCGCATAAACATGACGGAGGTCCATGCATCATGTAACCCCCTCCTTGGATGGGGGAATTGTGTGTGTGTGTGTGTGTGGGGGGGGTTGCATGGCTTTAGTACCTCACTGTGACACCAATCAGAGGGAGATGGCGGTCTCCTTTGTCATGTAAACACCGATTGCTTCTTGTCTTATTCAAATGTCCCCCCCGCCCCACTCTGCGCCCCTCACTCTCACTCGGCCCCTACCCCGATACCCCCACCACCCCGAAACACCCTCACACACACCAACTTGAGCCCTCTCTCAAGTCCAAGTAAATCCTCAAGCGTCGGATGCGCCTCGGGCTGGGCGGCCGAGTCGGGCCGGTAAGTGGGGGCGCTCGTGGGGCTATTTCCAGGCCCCCCGTTTCATATTCAAATGTTACAATCAGGACTGGCTGACCACGGGGGGGCTCTTTATGGTCACGGCCTGGGGTTGCGGGGTCAAGATGCTGATTTAATAGCTCGGCCAGGGGAAAGAAGTCAGGGGAAGCAAAGGGGGAGCAAGTGATTTCAGGCATGAATAACCAAGTACACTGAAGCACGTTTTTAATACTCCGTCCCAATTCTTGAACCTCAGTCGCTTTCATGTTACATGTGTGCTGTTCGACGGCTACGGAAAACATTTATTTCATATCCTTCATATCCATCACCTCACTATTAGGAAGGCAATTGTGTCCACTAGTAGAAAAATCTTACCAATAATTTTATTTTCAACATTAACGCCACAAAGATTCCCAATTTAAAGCTGTTTTAGCACACAAGTAGAATTACTGGTAACGTTTCTCCCGTTGCCAGTCCCTCTTTTTGCCTGCTAATATGCAATTAAATATTACTTGGACCAGTTATCTTGTCCGTTCACCACCGAAATGTGGTCCACCATGAAACCGAGCCCGTCTTATACACGGTGGTGGCGTTTATTTTCTGCGGACCCATAGGAGCAGATGGTGGAAGGGAACGACGATTGGGACAGAAGATAAAGAAAGTGAGCAGGCAGGTAGGGTGCCACGATGTCTCGGATACGTGTTCTGGAGCGGCCTGTTATTCCTGTCCCTGTGGGCGTGTTCCAGACATGGCAGCTCTAGTAACATGGGCAACGTGGCCTGGTTAGTCAATGTCATGCGCCAGCGACCCGATGCAGGCGCGAGATCCTGCCTGTCTTCCGCATCCCGAGGGTGTGTCTCAATCAGGAAGGTCGGTCGGGGAATAAGGAGTTGGGTGTCTCGCTTTGCTCCCTTGGCCGCAAAACGGCTTGGGAACTTCCAGAGTCCACACTCACTAAGTTTTTAAATTGTGCTGGCAATAATAGATTGCGTAAACTGGAAGTGGGTGTGTTGCATGTCTTCTACTACGGTTGCTGCTTGACAATTTGATGTGTATATAATATGTAACTGGCTCTGAGTCAGTTTTAAGATCAGTAGTCTGAATAAAATACAATCGAGAAGTAATTGGCTTAGTATGTTTGCTTTATGCATTTTTTTTAAACGACACCACATGCGGGTTTGGAATACCTCGCTGACTTTTTGATTGACACAGCCAGATAAGTGTTGAGACAACAAAGGATAGGGGCCCCATTGGCTTGTTCAATTCAACTCAATGCATGCTGTACATAGTTTTGAGTAATTGGTGGATTAGCAGTTAGCGTGTTGGATTAGCCGTTAGCACGTCTGACTCACCGTTAGAAGCTTTGGGGTTCGAAGCTTCGGGGTTCGAAGCTCAGCTGGACTTTTCAGATATCTCATTGGTCGATCCGTCGGCTCATGAGTGTTAGTAGGCGGTCGGGGGCCAACGGTGGGACGTATACATTAGGGGCCATATCTGCTTGCTCAGATGAAAGGCTGCTGGACATTACCAGCATACACACACAAAACACACACAGTCATAAAGGCTCGGTGGTGCCAGGTGCGATCGCTCGCACTTGTGTGAAATCCTTTGAGCATTGATTCGATAGCCTGGGTGTCCATCTTCAGATCCACGTGCCTCTTTCTCTTCACTAGTAGGACAATTCAACGCACTTGTACAACAATTGTGTCTAACCGGTCATGAGTTTCCCGAACTTTTAATGCCACATTTAGTCTGCGAGTGCACAAATAAAGCCCATGATGCACTTGTAACATTACTTGGCTCAACGAGTGGGTATAGTGTGTGTCATGCACTAGTAGCTTCATTTATTCAATCTCTATCTTGAGTTTTGTACATACTACTAGTAGCAAAAGTCGTAAGGCAAAACTGTGCACCACCTCGTTAAACTAGACCGGAGCCCTGGATTGTTTGATGAGTTACTAGTGTAGTGTACTAGTGCATGGAGCTTCCTTCCATCTTTCCATAGCAACGTGCAGGATGGGGATGTAAGAGATGGGTGGGTGAAGAGGTTAAATCAGAGTGGGAGGGTGGTTGTGTGTGGTGCGGGGGTCTCGGTTCCTTCCTCTCTTATCTGCCGACTAACCATTCTCTATTCCCAGCACCCCTCCTACCCCCTTCCCTGAAAAACCCCTTCTCTCTCTTTTGTGGCCGGTGCACCTGCAGCCCTTGAGTCTGGGCAATAAAGCTGAAGGATTTGCCTACTGGAGGATGGAGTAAAAGTGTTTGGGGGGAGCGTCGTGTGGGGGGCGGTGGGGCGGGGGGATTGGTCATTAGACAGCACTGGAAACACAAAAGCAACAGGTCCACACCATGTGTTGGATATGGCGCTATGCCATATTCCAATGCGACGTAATGCCGTTTGACACAGGAGGGGAGGGGCGGGGTTAAGAAGGGTAGGAGGGAGCGGGGCATCGATTTTAAGCAGATTTGCGTGGGGATCTACATCTTGTTTGGGTTGGTGTCATTGTGCATCAACTTGATCTGACACATGATCTAATTGGAAGTCTTTGCTCCACTTCCTCACATGCTGCCTACTCAGGCATGACCAATATGTCAGTGAAAAAAAGAAATTCAACTTCATATACTAGCGAAGCATTTTCTCACTATGATCTGAACTTGTTACTCCAACTCTTGTTTTTTTTGGTGATCAACCATGTGAATTTTATTTTTTTTAGACAATCAGCAAAAAATTATAATGGAGCAATTAGTGTACTGATGCTGAACTAAAATGATCTGGGATGACGCAGAAATGGTCAAAGGTGAGATTGTTGGCTTGAGTTAAAAACTTGTCTGTCAGTTGTCACACGGCAATGCTGACTCCTTCACATTTTGTTGTTCTCGTGGCAAATGTGAAAATCTAAATAAAAGTAAATCTTCAACATTAATAATGATATGAATCAGTTGATGAATAATGAGTTGAATTGCGGGTTTTTTTCATGAATTAATTTATCATGTGTAATTCATAACCCATTTAAATGACAAAGGGTGCAAATCTAAACATGTGTGACAAAAAGATCATTTTCCATACAGCGCTTATTTGAATTCACCACCTGTTGTAATGTTATGTTCAGTCATGTAGAACTTGCTGCATGCCAGACCTCCCACATTGTAAATGGCAACAGAGGACAGGACTAAAAAAAAAAAAAAAAAAAAGCCACGACTCACTGGGGTCTTTTTTAGGGTGTAGACCACGAAGCCAGACAAAATCACTCTAAAAGTGACTTAATTGGGCCGTTAGATGAGAGCGAGCGCCGGCCCTCTATATTCACGGCGGCAGGGTGAGGCGTTGGCGGCCCGCTGGGAAAATGGCGGCGTAATCAGGAAGTCGGCGCCTGTGCCTGATCAGGTATGGCAAGCCTTCTCTTTTCTTTTCTTTTTTTTACAGCCTTCCTCATCTTCTACCTCCTCATGAGAGTTCGGACCCACTGCGTATGTGAGGACAGGGATGGAGAGATGGTGATCAGGTTCGAGGGGGAGTCGGGATGTATGGACTCGGGGGGGGGGGGGGACTTTTTTTTTTGTTCCCACATTTGATTATTCAGGTTGGCTGAACTAAATTCTAAACTCATAAAATTCGTATCCCCTCAGGGGAACCATTTGCATATATTTTAGTGCCCCCCCCTCCACAACTTAACTCCTCAAATCCCCTTTTTTCCAAGAAAGTAAAAGAGAGGGCCAAGCAAGCAGGCTTGTCTAGGCTTTAAGATGTCACTGCGGTGTGAAATATGGGCGAACAAGCAGCGGCTTTGAAACCCAAACTAACCCCCGCTGTACAAGACCCCCCCCCACCCCCGCCCCTATTCGTATTTAAATGTATTTACTGATGTAGTCGCAAAATTTCATAGAATAGTTATGTATAATCACAACTAAGATAAACTCAATCAAGCTGTACTTGGAAAAATTGGGGTCACGTTGGCATAACATTCTGTCAAACGTCAGGCCTTCAAAAAAAAAAAAAAAAAAGAATTCCAGTTGTGAGTTAGCAACGTCATCAGGCAGTAGAAGAATTGTGGACACAACATTGTTTCCATGCCTGGCATTGTCTTGTATTTGCCTTGGCACTGGCGTGGATGTTTTATTAGAGTGCCTCGTTGTCAAAGTGTGGAAATGCCCAGTGACAGGAAGATGTGACAGCTACTGAAGGCAGAGTGGCATCTATGTATTTCCCAGGTGATCAATTTTAGCATTTGAGACCAGCTTCACCACTTTCAAGCTTCATTCCAACCCCAATGCAAATCATAACCACAATTTCAATCAAGATTGTGTCAATCAAAATGAAATGGAATCATCTGTATGAGCCAAGAAATGTCACACCTCCTTAAATGATATTGCCAACGAGGACTCCAGATCATTGATAAACATGTTAAAGACTTAATGATGCTATTTTTTTCTTCACTGTTGGGTGCAGAGGGTGAGAATTAATTGTTTTCTGCCCCCCTCAAAGAGTAAAAAAAAAAAAAGGTCTGAAGCCCAGGTCTTAAAATTCCGTTTGGTCTGTGTAGCGAGGCGTGGAGATGAAGGGAACACACACACACGCGCGCACACACACGGGGGCAGCAATTGGGCAAAGGATGCATGCGAGACACCTGTTTGCTTGTTTGGATGGAGCTCCGCTGTGCCAAGCGGGCACTGCTGTTTACTGCCCATCTGGAGCCTTGCGGTGAAAGTTACGACTCCTTTGAAAAAAAGGTTGATGCTTGGCATTTTGGTCACATAGGGTGAGTTGCTGTCATCCTTTAACCCCCACCCACCCCCTCTTCCCAAAATCCCTCCCCCTCCCGTGCCCACTCCCCTGGTGCACATGCAGAATGCAGTGTCAGGAGAGTGAGCACTGAGCGCCCATTGTGCGTGCTAACCAAAGCGGAATGCCCGGGTGACAAAAGGGGGAGGAGTGGGCTCAGGGCACACAAAAGCCAGGGGGAGGAGAAGGTTGGAAGGAGGAGGGGAGGGGGAAGGAGAGATGGGCAATCTGCTGGGGGCTAAATAGACCCACTCAGCCCCAAAAACTCTAGGCACCCTAAAACCCTTCCATCAAGTCCCTCAACCCCTTAACCCCCCCCTCGTCCTTCTCCTTGCCCGCTTGCATCCTCGTTCTGGCTACTGTATAGCAGCAGATGATGGAGGTCGTTCCGCCTCATGGTGAAAAACAAGAGGATGAAGCTCCCTCTGATATGAGTCACCACCACCCTCGGGGTCTCAAACAGGAAGCAGCCAACGATGGCGAAGCTTGATCACATGTTTACACAACAAAGTGACAATTCGGGAATATTTGGGGGAGGAGCAAAACAGCATCCAGTCTATTATAGTCGAAAAATAATTTATTAGAGTTCAGACACTTTAACGCACTGGTGTTTTAATATGAAAAGAAAACCCACAAAATGTGATCGTGTATAAACACATCAAAAATAGTTTTGATATACGTCTGTCCAACCAACTGACCCACCCACCAACCCACCTACCAACCTACCTACCTACCTACCTTACTCAACCTCATCCAATCGTATTCGGACCAAATGGAGCAGCGACACAGAAAATGCATACAACAATACTCACACATATACGTAGCGTCCACACGCAAAATCCAAATCTGAAACGGAGAATGTCATTTATTATTCATCCTTTGAAAAATCAAGAAACTTGGGTGGGTTCAAACCAAAACTGCTTCTGTCCTGTAAGGTGTGTGGTGGCGATGAGGGGGTTGCACATGTACACACCTGTCTGTTGTCTACATTGAGAGCAATGTTGTGTATGTGTGGTATCAGACGTCAAAGCACGTTCCACTCCCACACACGACCCGCGGCGAGAAAGACACAGCCAGCCAGGGCCAAGACTCTTTCTTAATGGTGCTACTGTACTTCTCTACATGCATGAAGGATGAGCAACCTTCCTTCTTCAGTGCCTTGGCACTTTGAAACACTTGCCAAATCATTTTAATTAGTTTCATGACAATGGCACATTTTTTTGGGGCTCAGAAGATGAGGCAACGAGAAGACAATGAGCTATTAAGATACTGTATGTATCGATCTATTGTGGATCACTATCAGTGGCGGTTAGCCAACACCACCTCACACCCAGAGAACACGGAATACTGAAATAAAATATTTCAACGTAAATGTCTATCTATTTATAGGAAGGCGCACTCAGGGCACAGGATTACTGATTTTACACTGGGTGACTTCTGGTGAACTCTGTTCGCTGTCATGACTGAAAGTTATTAGAACTGAGGTACAAAGATTTGCGTGAACTAGAAAAGCGTCTCAAGTTTTACATCCGATTCGCTGGAATCCTGGAGGCAAGTATGCTAACATTGGTTGCTAACGCACACTAATTCCGAACGTTAAACATTACACACTTTCCAGAGTAGATTAGTCGAACATCTTTGTAAGAACTGGTTCCTTTGGCTTTTCAAAAAGTTTCCATATGACAACTTCATTGATAACTTAGAGTTCCTACAACAATGAACCAAGTAGTAAATGTATATGTGCAACAGCAGTAATTTGCGACGTTAGTGGCATGTGCAACAGCAGATTTGACTCGAGGCTATTTCCTGAACGCCTTTGCTGGAATGTAATTTACAGTATGTAAGCAATGTGGCTCTGCTGGACTCACCAAAATACATGTAAATGTACATATTCTATATCCTATTTTAAGCTCAAATATTACATCAACCTGTCAACTGCTTTAACTTTACAGCTATATATTCCATAATTATATATATAACAACTACAGATTTATAAAACAGCCTGATAATAAGTACAAAGTGTGAAAAGTGAACAATAATATAGCAGAACAGTGACGTGATGTTGCACAACATAAACTGACACAATCAGTTAGCCAATTTCAATTGAGTCACAAGTGTGGCTGCCAAGTATTGTTTTAAAATATTTCATGAAAAATGATCTTGTTGAAGCACACCATAGGCTGGATTTCCAATGCGTGCTTTGCAGCGATACAATTGGCATACTGTACACGTCATGAAATCACATACCTGTATGTTATGATTGAAGTCAGGCCTAATGTGGATAAAATTCCAACGTACGCATCAGGTGTTTCTCAATGCAAGTTAAGCGTTACCCTGCAGATGGGATCTTGGACAAGCCGGTTTGTTTTGACACTTCCATATCCAAACTCACAAGCACAAACCAAGAACATTTTCAAGCAGCTGAAGTTGATCAGAATTCAAGTCCAGACGCTCGCAGAGACATGATCTGACGTCTTTAGGCCACGACCCCTAAAGGTCATAGACAGTCGTAGTTGTTTTTCTGATGTGGCTTGTCACAATATATACAGTTCTCAACATGCAGTTGTTTTTTATAACGTTTTATCATGCATTAGCTAGTGTTTTGCTAACTTACGGGAACTTTTGAGAGTCACTTTGAAGTGAACTTTCAACCTTTGGACTTCCATCTCTTTGGTAAATGATGACTGCAGATCAAAGGGAGGGCAATATAAAGAATACTCCCTTATGCACGCTTAAGATCTGAACCCCCGCCCCCCCCTTCCAAACCTCAGTCATTCCCGTGGTATTACCATATTATGCTGCGGGGCACAAGGTAGCTTCCCGTTTTATCTAGGCCCAGTTCATAGGAAGTGGCTTGCTGTGTTGTTTTGGTTGAAATGCGGAGGGTCAAATGCAAGCCCCGGGGGAATGTTTAGGTGAAAACTTGGCGGGCACGGACTCAACACCCCTCCACTTCCTTGTTACGTTGAAGGAGACAACAAGTGAACCTCTTTTAGACTACAAAGAGTTTGTCAGCGTATAGTTATTGCAAATAGTTGAAAAAGCCGGAACCTCCGAAAACTAAATAAGAAGTCCCGCGAAATCACCTACTGCTGATTCTGTCGTGGTAGAACTATTGGCACTCAAAAGCTCCCAGCCATTCTGAAAAAGCGCAATGTGGTTAGAGAAAGAATCCAGTGCAGTCCGAACGTCATCTTTTTTTTCAGTTCTGAGCTTGTTGAGGCACATGAATCGCGTGATAGCCAAGCTAATGTGTGCTAGCTAACATGCGGACAACTTCAACATCTGTACACCGCTGAAGTTAATGTAATGAACTTAACGGTAATGTCAAGTCAAACATTTTCTTTACAATAAACGTGTTCCATGTGTTCCCACTAGTCTAAGCACGGAATATGAATAAAGTTTTTATCCATCAGGGTGGCCATTTTGCCTTTGATTTTGTTACCTTTAATTTCCATTATTTACAAGTACATTTAATATCAGAAAATTACATCTGATTATCTGGAACGAATGCCAAAGACTTTTTCTTCTATCAAAGTGATTTTCTTTACTTTAACCCACATATAGCTTTCAGGTAATACGTCATACAAGACTTTGGTCTGAGTGTCAGGTGAGTTTGTGGTGCAGCCTCCTCTGGCGTTGAGCTGGGCAGCCATCATTGTTCTGGGGCCGCAAATCACCCGTGCCGCAATCAGGCGCCCCGATCTGGGCTTCCGTGAGCCCCCGCCGTTCCTGATGATTCCTCCGCTGATTGGCCTAACTGGACTCCTGTCTGGGGCAGCAGATTAGCATGGATTGTTTTTTCTCTGTGGCATACGGATTGGGCCGTGTTAGCATTCACACCTCGGCGTGGCACCCTGGGGCTCCGGAGGGGCTCACACATGCAAAGGAGAACCTGACTTGGTCTCAAGGTTAACTTTGATATGATGAGTAATAAGTAGCAACACATTTCCCATGATTTCAGCAGCAATGTGATCCACCTGCATAACTGACAGAATGTTACTTTAGATCAGGGGTGTCAAACTCTTTTTTTTTTGCGGGCCGCATTGTCGTCATAGCTTCTTTCGGAGGGACATTATTACTGTCAACCCAAATAAATGTATGAGCACCTCATATTATATACAGTAAAAGCTAAAAAACAGACTGACAAATAACTCGTTTTCAAATCAGAGGAGTAAAAACTGGTCAAATATTTTTAAAAAAAAGACATTATTAAAAGTGAAGACAATTTGAAATTCTAGCAATGATACAACTTTGATGCACAATTTGTCTTTGCGGGCCACATAAAATGATGTGGCGGGCCGTATTTGGTCCCCGGGCCTTGACTTTGACACCTGTGCACTAGCGTAACTGACAGAATGTTACTTTAGATAATAGTGGCTGCGGCATGTATGGAAAATTTTGGGACGTATTCAATTATCTTGTTTCCATAGCGGTGAACTTCAGCACCGTCTCGATGGAACGAATCAAGCAAAATCGTTTGAACCCTGGGGGAGAGAAACGTACCCTAAAATCAACTGCGCTTTGACACTTTGATGTGCAATCTGTAGAACTGTATGATATTAACGCTATGGCCTACTCATCTGGCTCACAGGGTTGCTTCAGGCTGTCTACGGTGTCCCATTGCAGATAATATTACAGTAAACACACCTCGGCAGACATCTACTATATCACATCAGAACCTGTTGTGACAATAATTTAGCCGCTGTCTGTTCTAAAAGTAATGTCGTGTAAAGTAACAAATGATTTTATTTCTTTCATTATTTGCTTCATTAAAGGAGGATGGCGTTTGTCTTTGCTATGGTTTAGTATAGTTAAGAGAAATTAAAAAAATAATCAAAGTTAAAAGTGAGAAAAAAATCAACAAAATTAAATTAAAAGGATATCCAACTGAAAATACATTCCTCATCTAGAAAGATAACTATAATATGTCTATCGTTTTCATCCTTGTCAATTAATTTTATTTTCGATGGTTTTCGGGGTTACTTTGAAATAGTCTTTTGATCATATTTATTTCGGTTGGACTTTTTGGTCATGAGGAAGGATAGTTGAGCAGTTGTTTGGGAATTGTTGTTGACTTCACTCTATTACACAATATTTTTCACAACAAATACACACAATTTAAAAACGAGTTAACTCAATGATAAAAAAAACTGAAATCACAAGTAAATTAAACTAACCATAATGCGAAATTCCAAATTAAACCTAGGGCTGGATGGATGGATGGATGGATGGATGGATGCATGTGACCTATGATCGGGTTTTCCCTGGATAGGCTCAGGCATAGTCACAACTCTATAATAATAATAAGACAGACAATTAACAGAAGGGTGTTTTTGGCGTGGTAATGAGACGTGTTAAAAGAGGTAAACAAACAAAGAGGGAGACTATTAGGGGTGTAACGATTCATCGATACACATCGATTAATCGATATAATGCTCTACGATTTATTGGCATCGATGCTAAACGTAAACATCGATTTATATCGCCGCGTTTTAGACGCGACTCTATTTTGAAATCCAGTTCATTGTTGCTTGCTCCCTCTTTCCGGGAGCAGTGAGCGGCGTGTTGTGTTGTGAGCAGAGCAGGAACGTGAAAGGGGAGTCGACAACTAGTACGCGGCTCCTGGGCTGGTGCTATGGCTAGTGTCCAAAAAGACGAGGAAATTGGCTCCCCTTTAGGCTTCAAGTCATTCGTTTGGAAGCACTTTGGATTCCAAAGAAAAGATGGCTCAACGGACAAGACACGTGCAGTTTGTAAATCCTGCCATGCGGTGATCAAATATTCAGGGAGCACAAAACTCGCCGCACATTTAAAGAAAAAACACGACATCAAAGTTCAGTGTTAAAATAAGAACTCTACAATACTCTTGTAATTTCCTAAATAAAGAGTTTGCAGTACCTTGTTGATTTTGCGTATGAATTGTTATAAATCAGGATATTGTTCTATATTTCTTATTTAAAAATATATATATATATCGATCGTAGAGCACTATATCGTGATATATCGTGAATGAATTGCAGCAGGCTTTAAGATATCGGCAAATATCGTATCGTAGTTCTTTGTATCGCTATGATATCGTATCGTGACAAAACCCGCGATTTACACCCCTAGAGACTATTGGAGTGAGGTAGAGCCAGGCACGCATATACATAAGGAGATCGAGAATATTGCCTGGGGTGAACATGTCCTCTGTCCTCGTGACTGAACAACTCTCCTTGACATGAGTGTAATGAGAAAATGATGCTGAGTGAAAACTCGTCCCTCCAGTTTTAGAGCATTATGTCACATTTCAATCGACATACCACGCCACCCGCCATTACTCGGATCTTACTTCACTCGCAAAATGCACAATTCTCGACACGTGCCAGTCACCCGTTGCAGTGTGCTCAGTTTGGTTGAAGGATAACACAAATGCTATTTCAACCGATTGGCGATTAGAAGTTGTGTGTGGCTTTTGATTCTCCACACAGCATAAACTGTATTGCAGTGTTATATATTAAAGGAGAAAGCGACTGGATATTTTGACATTGCGCAATTCGTGGACAGAGACTCTCCACACTTTACTTTCTAGCCACAGCTGTATACATATGAAATTATTACTACAAACAATGTAATCGGACTGCCACTCCGACCTAAACAAATGTGTTTTTACCAGCTCTGCATTTGTCATCTGGGTCAGCAATCACTCAACGTGCGTGTGAACTCAGGTCTGCTGTTTATCTTATACTCACATATTGACATTATACGTCTGTGCGCTTGCACCTATTGTATTTCCGTGTTTACTTTCAGCAGGGGCGGGGCTTGGGGGTCCAAGGTGAAGAATGGGCAGGGGTGGGCGGGTTATCCCAGGAAGATCGGCCCGCTCCAGAAACCCGAGCTTGGGCTGGGTAAAAGACAATGAGCGGAACACGTGAGAGGCGTTGCACATGGCGTCTAAGGTTACCTGTTTGTCCTGCCTCACTTTGAACTTTTGGCCCGACGGGAGCAAACCACAGCTCATCTCACTTTTACCACTCCCGTGCCGCTCCACCTTGCTCCCGACAATTACCCGACACATCTCTGTTACGTCGCACCTGGCCTCGGTTTTGTGTCCTGCCCCAACCAATTTTTATGTGCATCTGACATTCGTTGCCCTGTACTTGAACGAGTTTAAGCAAAAACTACTGAGGGGCTTTTCCCACATTTAAGTTATAATCGACTCAACCCCCCCACATTCCTCCCATTTAGTGTTGCTGTTTTGAACAGAACATTCCAATGATTACAAATGTAAAACGAGGCTTTTAAATCATGAACAGTGTCTCTCGTTTGAAAGCTGAAGGCGTGTCCTCAAAATTAGTTGGAACACCTTGTTCAACTGGAATACATCACCCAGTTTTCAGCCAATGCCAGCCTGAAGCGGTTGTTAAATCAGATTTTTTGAAAAATCTGTCCTCCTTGTAGCTCAATAAGTTCTCATCTTTGCACAGATTTACCATCGTTACCCTCAAAATTTGATATCTAATTGGAAACAAAGAAATTGAGCTTACGCCTGAAAATGTCATTTCTAAAAATTAGTTTCCTCGAACGAATGTTGTTGGGGTTTACTGACTACATAACAGGTATTCATACTGTTTGCGCACAGGAATACATCCAGCGCAGCCTCACTGCTCTGCTGCCACCCACCCCGGAGGCCATTATGACTAATAATCTCTAGAGTGCATCATCCACTGACAGTACATCTCAGTTTTTCAATGTTAGTGTGTTTGCTGTCTGTCTCTATGGACAAAAGCGCTGGCTGGAAAGATACTACCACCCACGCTGCCAGCCTCCCATCCACCCAATCCGTCTATGTAAATCATCAATTTGTCCGTCCATCCATCCATCCATCCATCCATCCATCCATCCATCCATCCATCCATCCATCCATCCATCCATCCATCCATCCATCCATCCATCCATCCATCGAGTACACAGCTTCCAGCCAGCCAGGCAAACCGGACTTTCAAGGCCCACACCTGTTGGACTGTAGTCCTCTCACCTGTGCAAATATAAAGAATAGCAAGGCGGAAGGGTGGAAAAAGAGCAAAATGGAGCGCTACATCCCCGACCTTGGGTTACTTGGGCGCGGCGGCGTACAGCTGAGCAAACGCGCATAGCCATAGGACTTCACCTGCTTCTCTTCGCTAATCCCTCGTCGTATCGCGGCTCATGAGACGTTCTTTTATGAGCGCCTGAATGGAGATTTCCTTTGAGGTTACGCAGTCGATACACTCGCTAAAGTCACTTTTGTGTCGTGGTTACAATGTGGAGTAATTGCTCGCCTCGGGCGACACAGACTCCCTTTAAAAGTGCACCGGCATGGTGGAAAGTTTTCTACTCTACCATAGACATACGCGGATGTGATTCAGGGAACCCTTTCATCTGCAGCCTGAGGTTTTTGCTCTTTTGGAAAATGTAACGGCAAGTAAAGCATCTCGATGACTGAGCAGCTCACGTGCTGACACTGAACACTTGTCCTGGGCAAAAGCTCTTAATCAACCTGGCGATTGTGATGCGAAAACTGTTTGCCGCAAGTTCTTCCCACACATTCCGGAGCACAGTGACAGCGCAGGAACAAACATGTTTCGTAACTGCAGCGAGCTAAGACAAACTATGACTATTATTATGATTATTATTATCATTATTAAGTTCTATTAAAAAGCAGCAGGGTGTACTGGTGCGATTTCACGACTTTAATTGAAGTGAGGCACATATCTCACTTGGGAATTTTTTTTTTATAGATGGACAGAAATTTCACCTAAACTGTATAAGCACCATTCCACGGAATCGTAAATGCCCGATGACATTATCGGAGAGGATATTGAATAAATACAATTCACAAGATGAATCAACGCTGGAAAAATAGTAATTGTTGCCAGTTTCAACTTAATTTAGATTTGGTCATGAAATGTAATAATTCTTTCGAAAAGAGAATTTGTGTAGGAAATTACATTTTCAGAGTTGACTGGCACACTGGCATGAATTAAGGGACGAACACATCCGATGTTGTTTTTAGCCTTAAATTTATGAACTGGCATTTCCTGGATGCGTTGCACCATTTGTTCTTGAATGTTGCGAAATGTGGCTGCTATGAATGTGACATTTACACACGACATTTACATGTCAAGGGAAGAATGTTGCTGCGATGCTCGTTTGGGCATTTATGGGATGGCGGAGTGAAATAAAGTGAAATATATGACACCAGGACAACAAGCCTATATGATGACTCGGCTCCTCTTTTCTCGCCCTGTGTGCAGGTTCGGGCCTGAAAGACGTGCCAGACCTGCTGCCAAAGCATCGGCCGCCACCTCACCCTGCAGACATGGCTGACACACACACACACAAGCACACACACACTCATGAGTTTCTTCCATGATTATTTACCACAAAACAAAATGACTTGCCTAATTTTGTGGACAGGATGAATGTGATGTATTTGGCCATTTTAAAAGCAGTCATCGATCAGCTGTGTTCAACTTGTACTTTTCTTGTCTTTCCATGCAACGCCTCAAATTGCTTGATACATTCCTTAATGTTGTGCACTGCAGAGCATGAACTATGCAAACCTCCTCAAACTTTTTTTTTTTTTACTCGCTTTTAGTTTTGATCGAGGGACTGAGCGCAGAGCAGCAGCTGCTCATCACGAGCCCTAAATTGACCTTGTAAAAATTTCAAGACATCAATTCCAGCAATTGCAGTTACTTAGCGACTTCCGTCCAAAAAAATTGTTTGGTTCTGTTTGTCAACAGTAGACGAGAATATAATTGCTGTTATATTCAAAAACAATATTTGATTTTAATAATGTCCGCTTTGAACATTGTGATAGAGGGCGTTTTCTTTGTGAAATTAGACAACTGCCAAACAGACAGATGACACATGGGGCATGGCACAAACCAATCAATTATAAACAAAATGCAAATTAAGTGGCACAAATATGACGTGATTGGTCGGCAGATGGACCCTGCCCTAGTGAGTAGAAGTGCTACAGAAAATGGTCCGATGGCTTTAGCTGAAGGCTGTGACGGACAATAAGTTGCGTGCTGTTTGAATACGTCGCAGCTCCAGCGGTAAACATTGTTGCTAATTTAGCTCAGCTGTCAATGGAGTTTCCCATTAGAAGTTAGCATTAAGCTACCAGACATTGTCTTTTATCAAGCTCGTGAATTTTCCCAGAAAGAGCCGTGCTTGCGCCAGCTTTCAATGTGTCCAATTTTGTGCTGTACATTTCCATCCCTTTTTTTCTGGCTCTTTGCAACCTTGCGTGAACCTTCTCTGCTCCCACGATGGCGCACATTCTTGTCATGGCTCGGTCGTGTGTGTCTCCGTCTCGGATGAGGGAGCCGTCACACACTTCTGCAATGCCTGTGCTTGACACAATCAAGCAACGTTCACACGGTCCCTCCTGACATAAATACACTGTAAACACAAACACGCGGACGACTTGTCATTTGTCTCATGGTGACAGCCAAGTCCTGCCTGTGCTATTCTTAAAGACTGGGTTACACCTACACGCATTCTCAAAGGGCTGGACCACACCCACCGGGTGGTGTCGCATGCGTGCCGAGGAGGGAAGTCAATTGAAGAAACTCTCAACACTCGTGCAGTTTCCCAGTCTTCATTAAGCCAAGGTACCACCCAAAAAATAATATATGGACATACATCAAGACATCAGTATATACGGTCGAATCAGGCGTGAGTTTTGACCAATCAGCTAAAAATCAACTCAAATGCTCCAAGCAAATCAACTACCTTGAACGTATAACCAGACTAAGATTGGGAATCCCTGTAACTTTCTTGGATTTTCCTCAGAGAACGTTTGACAAGCGCCAACTCAGCTGTCTGTTTCAGGCGTTAGCACGTCAGTGGTTGGGAATCACGACACTAAATTTCTCCCCTTCAAGGCATTACCGCCTACATACTTCGAGATACGGCGCCGACTGATTATCGCACGCGCCCAGCATGTCGGTACATAGCTCTCCCACGCAAGGGCCTCGCTTGTCACTTTGCTGTCCCAACTAGCAAGTGGGCCGTCCACATCTACAGAAATCTTCCGAAAACAACAACTTTACAACGCCGATTGTTTTGTTTGATGTGCGTGACTGTGCTGTGCTTCAGGCTGCGCTTGCCTTCAGATGAGTCACACCTGAGTGTGGTGCAGCGTGTTTCACATCAGGAGATCACTCAAATGATCACTTGCGGTCCTTTGTAGTTTTTTATGCTGTATCACAATTTCTGATTGTATCTGTTGGTCCTCCTCTTCGACGGGCCTCGAAACCAACTTCCGTGATATTTCTTTGTGCCTACTAAGTGTACACGGAACACCCACCTAGAAACGGTTTGCAAGTCTGGAATCCAACTCTTGACGTACTTTTCTGTGTTCAGATGGTCACTGGAAGAGACAAAGTAATTGATTTCAAGAAAGTACAGTGCAGTTTTCATTTTTTTTTGTATGCCCTGGTTTTAATCATTCCGTTTTTTAATATATATATATATTTTTTCCAGTCCCAGCATTATAAAAAATTATTTCACTTGGACACATCCTGTCAAACGCCAAAGTGATGTCTTATTATACTATTTTTATTTTGAAGGCCTGTTCTTGTGTTACACGTTCCGTATGTTCTGATGGAAGGTCCGTCAGTCCATCATGGATGGATGCCCATTTACTGATGAATGACGAGGAACCTCAAAAAAATGATGGATTAAAGCACCGACTAAAGCATTTTTATAATTAATTTTTTCACCAACCAAAACATGTTTTTAGTGATTTGATTAATATTTGTTATATATAATAACCATAGCCAGTCATTTGGCAACATAGTTGAGAAACAAGATAGAATTCAAGCAGTTATTTTCATTAAAATGTTTTCAAAATTACACCAAATTTACCTTTATGATTTTTCCGTGACATTTTGGTACGATGGGGTGTCAAAAGATTTATAAATGTAAAATATGTGCCTTGGTTCAGTAATGATTGAGAAACTTGGCGCTAGATTTATAATGTGCCAAGGGTGACAATTGCTATCTGTATTTCTGACTGAGAAATTGGCAAGCACATCAGAAAGTTAGTATAGTACTGTACTGTACTGTCATTTTCCTGGTATGCTGCCTATCTGCTGTTTGAAGCTTCACCAACTATTTGCCCTTACAACAACAACAGCCAGTTGCCAGGTGTGTCTCATGAAGAAGTGCGGTCAAAGAGTCATGCTTCAACAGCAAAAACGCAAAGTCCAACTAATCCAACATGCATTTCACACGCATTACTGACAACTTCGGGCAAAATCATCGACACATTGCACTGTGGAAGGAAACACTTTTGTTGTTGCTAGAATACATCATCTGTCCATCTGTATGCTCATCCGTCCGTTCATCTATCCATTCATCCATCCGTGTCTCCGTCTGCCCGTGTGTACATATATGTATATATATATATGTATTGCCTAATTATATATATAAAATTAGGCAATACAACTTAAAAATGCCTTATATATATAAATTAAAATAAAAAAAATTAGGCAATACAATTTAAAAATGCCTTAATTGTGAATTATCCAGATGAGCCATTTCATCAGTACACTTGCACAATCTAACCAAGTCCTATATCTATCATTTCCTTCCTTCACTAAGGGCTCAAGCTCACTTTTGACTGACACGCCCAGAGAGGTATTAACGTCACAGTGAGCCTATTATTGTGTTTTTTTATAATGATTTTGATTTAACAGACTTTGAAGAGGGAAAAGTTGCTGCTTTCCCACAACACTTACGTGCATGTCACAGCGTTGTAGTATTTGACTTCTTTCCTGCTAGCTTGCGGCACGTTGCCGTATTCCTGGAGGACCTTCCTCTCCTGGTAATTCTCCATGACCTCACGATAAGGCCCATGTTGCTGTTTTGGAAGATAAGTGTGTGGACTGATTGCATTTGACTGATGGATGGACGGACAGACGGATGGATGGACGGATGCATGGATGGTAGTAGTAATAGAAGATTAAAAATTAAATAGATAGGTAGATAGATAGGTAGATAGATAGATAGATAGATAGATAGATAGATAGATAGATAGATAGATAGATAGATAGATAGATAGATAGATAGATAGATAGATAGATAGATAGATAGATAGATAGATAGATAGATAGATAGATAGATAGATAGATAGATAGATAGATAGATAGATAGATAGATAGATAGATAGATAGATAGATAGATAGATAGATAGATAGATAGATAGATAGATAGATAGATAGATAGATAGATAGATAGATAGATAGATAGATAGATAGACAAATAGATAGATAGACAAATAGATAGATTACAACATCTTTTGAATCTATCTTATAAATTCAATTTATGTACAGATAAAAAGTGTTTAGTTCCTGCGTAAGGCTGAATTCTTAGTCATATAGTCAATGACCATTACATTAAGTGTTTAAAAAGCAGTATACTAATTGAGATCAAGAATAGCATTCCAATCGCTCGGTCGAGCACGCCGTTTACCAACGCTGATGATCATGCAACAACCCTCTCAACTTTTAAAAGCGTGTCTCTTGAAAGGCTTACACAAATTGTTAGTGCGGCTAAACAAACAACATGTTTACTCGACCCTCTTCCAGCCAAACTACTTAAAGAATTATTTCAAATTTTAGGACCGTCCGTCTTAAATATAATCAATCTGTCTGTCTCCTCTGGGATAGTGCCAACAGCCTTTAAAACCGCTATCATTAAACCGTTACTTAAGCGACCAAATCTTGACCCGGACTGTCTCAGTAATTATAGGCCAGTTTCAAACCTCCCATTCATAGCAAAACTTCTTGAAAAAGTAGTAGCGCAGCAGCTTATTGATTACATGGTCGCCAATAATCGATACGACACTTTTCAGTCTGGTTTTAGAGCTAATCATTCCACTGAGACAGCACTTGCGAAAGTGACTAATGATCTCCTCGTAGCTATGGATTCAAACATTTCGTCTGTACTGTTACTACTCGATCTTAGTGCTGCCTTCGACACTGTAGACTTCGATATTTTATTAGGGCGTCTTAAAAGTTGTGTTGGTATTTCAGGGTCAGCACTAGGCTGGTTCCATTCCTATCTATCAAACAGGACGCACCGAGTGGTCCATGGCAATGCGTCCTCGGAGCTCTATAATGTTACATGTGGTGTCCCACAGGGATCGGTTCTCGGACCAATTCTTTTTAATATTTATATGATTCCGCTTGGGGACATAATACGTAAATATAATATTAGTTTTCAATGCTATGCGGATGACACCCAATTATATATGCCGTTATCGATGACAGATCCGCGGGATTGTTGTAATCTTGAGAAGTGCCTTGCGGAGATCAAGCAATGGATGTCTCTCAACTTCCTTCGTCTTAACCCAGATAAAACTGAGATGTTGATAATTGGTCCAGCTCGTTATCAACACTTATTCAAGGAAACCGCTATAACTATAGATAACCGTACTATCACTCAAAGCGATACTGTAACTAATCTCGGGGTAATATTTGACCAAACTCTCTCCTTTCAAAAGCACATTAAGAATATAACCAGAATTGCGTTTTTTCACCTTCGTAATATTGCAAAGATTCGTCCGATCCTTTCGACCGGTGATGCGGAAACTATTATACATGCGTTCGTCACGTCGCGCCTGGACTACTGTAATGTACTATTTTCGGGTCTTCCTAAGTCCCGCATCAAAAGTCTACAGTTAGTACAAAATGCCGCTGCAAGGCTGCTCTCTCGGACAAGAAAATTTGATCACATTACCCCGATACTAGCCAACTTACATTGGCTTCCGGTCCATTTAAGATGTGACTTCAAGGTTCTTCTATTAACCTATAAATCGCTGCATGGCTTAGCGCCTTCATATCTCGTCGACCTAGTTGTTCCTTATGTTCCGTCTCGTAACCTTCGTTCGCAAAACGCTACCCTTTTAGCGACACCGAGGGCTAAGAAAATGTCTGCAGGCTCTAGAGCATTTTCTATTCGGGCTCCAGAGCTTTGGAATGCCCTACCAATGGATATTAGGACTGCTACCTCAGTAGAAACATTTAAGACACGTTTAAAGACACATTTCTATGACATGGCCTTTAACTAACCTGTAGTGGCCGATTCGGCTGGAGTTTGTTTTCTCTCCCTCTCCACCCCCTCCCTCCCCCCTCCCCGGCCGGGGAGGTGGTTAGGTGGTACCCATGCTGACAGCGGCTATCTGGATTCTCGTGGCCAATTCAGGATAGGGGAACTGCAGCTCAACCTCCTCGAAGAGCACTGCCAGGACAATTGAGGGCTCCTTTCGGCAGCCCTCTGCTGTGACATGGACATCCACTTTTTATTTAATTGATTTTCATGTTGTATCATTTGTGCCCTCTCTGCATCCATTTCAACCTGGTGATCCTGAAAGGGGGATCCTTCCATCTGTGGTCCCTTCTCAAGGTTTCTCATTTTCCCCCTGCTAGGGGTTTTTAAGTTTTTCCTTGCCCTTTTGGGAGCTTAAGATCAGGGGATGCTTTGAGAATAATTGTCAATTTCTGTCTATGTGAAGCCCTTTGAGACTGCTTGTGATTTAGGGCTATACAAATAAACTTGACTTGACTTGACTTGAATTGAAAAACCAAACTCTTTTGTGTGGGAGAAGAAAAATGTGTGTACAAAGTCAGACTAATCATTCTCTCAGTGTACTTGTGTGTAACTTAACACCCAGGCCCTCATTGCTTGTTTGTCTACCTGCCTTGTGGTGTCTTAACCTGTGTCTTTAAACAAACCTTTCCACAAAAATCACTGTTGGTTCCTTGCACTGGGCAAACAACTTTTTTTTTTTTTTTTTTTAAATCCAAGCCTGCAAGGGAAGGAGTGGTGTCATCTGTTCACCAGCCCCTACTAGTGGCTCAAAGGGGGAATATGTGCAAGTCAAGTGAACATGCCTCTCACACTTTCCCATGAGTGCTGCCTTAACTCGTGTTAGCCGTGTGTTGATGATCTAATTACACAGAATTCTGGTAATGATGGCGCTGCAGGAATGGGGGAAACAAGCCAAAACAAACACGTGCCGCGACGTGCACACGGCGAGAATGTGCTGCTGACGGGCGGGTTGAATCACTTTGGCTCGGACGTTTAGGTGAATCATAGCACGACCCGCCTGTTTGATCCTGTGCATGCTGCAGTGGCTCCTCCGGTTTGCTCATCGGTTCAGTCGCCGGCGATCAGTAGACTTGTTACGATTTTTTAACATCTGAAATGATCCTCACAATGGGGAGGGCCACACACAGGGGTGTAAGGTGGAGCCTTACTCAAAATCTCTGAACATGTCACAACACATGATCATCTTTTAGGGTCATTAGATAATCTCCATCCATCCATCCATCCATCCATCCATCCATCCATCCATCCATCTTCTTCCACCCATTTCATTTATTTTGATAAATTGGGAATGGAGGTGCTCACCCTACCCGAATTTTGGAATGCGTGTACCACCCTTTAATTAATTCTTGCTTTAAATACATTATTTTGATGTATATGTACCGTGTAGTGTATTTAACAGAAAAGTTGGCAATAACGCACAACTGTGACATTTTGTAGAGTTTCAACACAGTTCCGTTAGCCTACTTCCGTCTTTGTTCGGGTCAAACCAGCTCCAGACTCAGCCTCCAACCAATAACGTTTGGCCCAGATCACAATATTGGGTTACAGATGCATTTCCACGGGATTGTCCTAAAACGGGGACAAGAAGAAGTAAGTGATATGACCATGAGGAGATCATATTAATGGAACGTATACACAAAATAATCCCACAGGACTTCCTGCCTGTTCCAATTAGAAGCCGCACCCAGCGGGACAGGTAACAGGAGAACGCCTTTCACAGGGAGAGATTGGGAGAGGTGCTAAAATACACACACACACACACGCACACACACGCACACAGCAAGTTGAAATGTGATTAATGTCACTGTCACTTTAATAGTTTGAAACATGACCCTAAAAATAAAAGCTCTTATTGCCAGAAATTCTAAATCAATAACATGAATATTTCCTTAAAGGATTTTTATATGTGTAGGCACGATATACTACATAATTTGAGGTATGAAATTACATACAATGTGTCTAATTGAATGTAATCGACATTCAAGTTAAATAGCACAGTCTTTAAGACTGAATTCAAAAAGTCGAAAAATCATGTAACAAAATATTAGTGAAATACAAAAGAAGCCAAACACGCACAAATGAAGGATATACAATAACAATAAACAATGACGACTTCAGCTTTGTGACACATCAACAATAAATCGACAAATACTGAAACCAATTTGGGAACTAAATACAAATAAATCGATGAGACAAGTCACACCCGGACATGACACAAGTAGCTGGAAGGAGCTGATTGGTTAACAAAAGGAGCAGGGTTAATGAGAACAGGTGAAGATGAACCAAACTAGCAGACAAGCCATGGACGTGACACAGGAAGACAAGACATAAAAAACACAGATCCATTTCTGTGAATAGAAAATCAGAATTATTTGAGGATTTTAGATTTATGTGATGATACATCGAAAGCACGATTGGTCCAAATCTAAGGTAGGATGAGTAATTGTCTTTTCTTTTGTATTTGATTTTACCACATTAATGATGGCTTAATTGTATTTCTGATTTGTTGCATGTTATTTAAAAAAAAAAAAAATTAGCCCCAAACATTTTAACACGAGGGTAGTACAAGATGATATTCACCAAAATACTTTTTTTTTAAACACTATACTAAACTTTCTCATGACCTTTTCTGTTGATTGGTTGCGAGAGGTCACATGGTTCCACTAACTTATAGTAAAACCTATGCAAGTTTAAGTGAGCAAATCTATGATTCCTTTTAATAATATTCCACGAAATAGTGGCAGAGAGCATGTCGGCTGATTTGATGTGCCTCAAACCGATCGGTGTGGGTTCGCCCACTGAATATGCATGTGTGTGATAGGGATCTTTTGTGGGCTGCGTTATAAATTTTCATCTCAGTGGTGTGTGTGTGTGCGTGTGTGTGTGTATGTGTGGATCAAGCAGTGTCACTGGAATCCACAGTGTTGTGAGAGCGCCATACCTTTCAGCTTCATTAAACCAATTTCACGCCGAGGTGAGCTAAGAGAGGAAGCTCTGAATCCAAGCGCCGCCGACAATGGAGCATTGAGGGGACGAAGCGAAAGTAAATTAGGTACCACTTCACAGATGGCAAATTAAAATCTGAAAGTTGGATAGAAAAAAGTTGAGCTGAGATGATTATGTCTTTAGTGTGCCCTCACTCCTCAATCTAGAACCTCCCCCCCCCACTCCCCTTTAGCAAGCACATTTGCCCTCCTCCTCCTCCATCTGCAACCTAACTCACAAAAAAAAAAAAATAATAATGATCTATTTCTTGTCCGGTAATTGGTTTCTAAGATGCTCCCACTCAAAGAGCCAATCTCTGCTTATGCTCTTCCTTTCATCGGATTAATTTGCTTGAGTCTTATCAGCCACATTTCATATCCAGGAAAATCATATGAATTAAACATTGATATGTGCGGCTTATTTTGAGGCCGCCGCTGACCTGCCGCCAACGTCAAAGTGCCTCATCGTCTCAACGTCTCGTTTGCCAACACAACACAAACTCATTTTTAATGGCCGTTTGTGAATGTATGTTTATTCAACAATGCAAGTCCGAGTAGCCTCTTGGTGACCTCCCTGATAAATTTTCTTCTTGTTTTCCAATCATATGTGATATGTGACTACAAAAATGTCAGGAAAAAAAACACTAGAAAATTTTGAGATATATGGCAGGTGTATGCTTTACTCTAATCACCGACCCAATGTCAGTTTAATGAGGGTGTGTACACTTGTGCAACCACGTGATCGCAGATGTGCGGGGGGTGCTTCGTCACAACAACCAGGCAACTTTAGTGGACCTTACTCTGCTTTTACGAGGGCAATGACGGCACACACATACACACAGATGGATCCACCCCCCCCCCCTGCCTCCCGTCCGCACGTCCTCCAGAACCCTTCACGACCCCCCCCCCCCCACGCCATAAAAGCATCCAGAAGGAAACAAAGAGGGCAGGTGCTGAAGGCCGCATTGAGGGCTCACCTGCACCCAGCGGGGGTGGGGGGGCGAGTGTGTCCAGCCGAGCCAAGAGGCCCTCCAACGCATTCACGCCGACACTCAGCAGGCACCGACGCTAACGGGACGCGTCCGCCGCACAACGCCGCAGCTCAAGTTATTTTATTTTTGATTAGGCTTTAACAGTATAGTACAATAAAGATGCAGAACAAAGATGTGTGGAAAAAAAAGAGAAGCTCACATTTTGTAATTTTTCCAGAGAAGACCCAGAAACACCCGAAGGAAGCACCCCTCATGGGATGGGGTGTTTCTGAATAAAATGAATTTAAAACAAAACTGTTGACGACATAAACATAACTATAGCAGAAACAATATAGTAAATCACCGGTGTCAAACCCGAGACCTGGGGGCCATACCGGCCCACGTCATTTTATGTGACCCGCAAAAGCATATCAAGCAGTTCACCTTTCAAAATGCTTGCTGAAATCTGTGCCAAAGTTTCACATATTCCAGTGTAATCAATTAAAATGTTGCGATATTGCAAGCATTTGATTGTTCTGTAACTTCAACAATAATTGGATAAACTTGACTATTCTTGACTTCTGAGTTCAAAACTAATTATCCATCAAATTGTTGGTTGTAATGATATGAGAAAGTGACTAAACATTTGTAGGAAATGTGGACCGCTGTAAAAACGTCCGACACCTCGGATACATTAAGACAAACTAAAATGTGATTAACATTGTTTTGCATTTAATGATTAAAAACAATTCCTTAAAATGAACATGCAAGGTAAAAATAAAAGAGCCTTAGTCTTGAAAGCTTTATTTTCAGCCTTGCAGGTGTTCCTAATAAAGTGTCCAGAGCGTAACAGTTGTTGCGTTTAGTGGAGGCGAAGCCCAGGCAGGCAGATGGTGAAGCCCGGCAGAGCCGCAGGTAGAAGACACGGCGACGGGGCCGGCCAGCAGGCTGTCAGCAGGGGAAGGCCGCCGCTTGCCGCCCGGTCTCGAGTGACAGATGTGTGGTGAATCTTTAACCCGGGTCGTCCGCCCCCGAACTCGTCCCCCCTTCCCGCTCCCGTCGCACCGCCGCCGCATCTGTCCCCTGCACCTCGCAAGTCGAGCTGGGCCCCCTCCTGTGAGAAATAGGCGCCTCAAAGGAGAGTAGCCATCACTGGCCTTATTGATTAGTTTGCCCTCATTTTAATGACCTCGGGGAGTCATTACGGCAGGCAGCCATTGTCTTTGGGGATTTGTTCGCACTTTCTCCCGCCATATGGGAATCCTCCTGTTGCCACCTCAAAGTCTGCCAAGAGTAATAACTTGTGGAATTAAATCTCAAAGTACAGTCAACCCTGCTTATTGCCAGGGTTACGTTCTAGACCCACGCACATTCCGAAAATCTGCAATATAGTGAGACCATAGAAACGTTTTTGATATATATACTTTTTGCTCTACAACTTGATTTCAACCATTTTTTTTTTATCAAGTAATTCCTTAGCACCTGTTTTCATTTCAAAACATAGGAGCTTATTGTATAAAATCACTTTGAAGAAATGAAAAGATTCACACACTGGCATGATTTTTTGTCACTTAATATTTTGATGTTTATAAAATAGATCTATTGAATTGACAGTCTTTCCTGTGGGAATATTGGCTTTGTATTTTGTTACTTGAAACGGATTCATCGTAAAAAGGGAGACCCCACAATATTACTACTATGGTGATCGATCTCGCTATCAATGTATCCATCCATCCATGTGCCCCCCCCCCCCATCTCATACTTACTGTGTCCGCTTCCTGGCTCAGCCAAGACAGTGGCCAGCGATGGTTTATTTTAATTGAAAATTAGCAGAACAAAACAAGGGCAAGAGGATCCCTGAATGGGCCCCGAGCACCCCCCCCCCCCACTCCTCCCGCAGCTCCTTTGCCGTTGAATAATGCATATGGGAGAAAGTAAACAGCAGCCGCGGGCCTTGCCGGGGGAACAATGGGCCGCACACAACCCATCCAGGGCGCCTGATTTTATTACGGGCTTGTCAATCCGGATCCCCGCCACCACCACTGCCACCCCTGCTCCACTAATACACCCCCACCTTCTTCACCCCTCTACCCACCCCACCCTGGGAAATGTGGGACCTCGGCCAGACAGCAGCTGCTGACCGCTCAGTACTGACCCAACGCACCCAACAACCTGCATGATGACTCTCACACCACTGCATACCTACACTGGACATTCATTAGATGAGCGTGCATGTGTGCATGCGCGTGTGTGTGTGTGTGTTTTTGCATTTGTAGAGCACATAAGCTTGGAAAACTGACATCCTACTGCACCAGTCGTGTTCAAATATCGCTTGCTTTAAAAGTTATAACACTATTCGGTGACGTTGATGCTATTCGTTAGCCTCTGTATTGCATTTTGAATTGTTGCTAGCATGAAGCAAAACTGACCAAAGCCAATTGGTTGTTTTAATGAAACATGACTTTCAATTTGATTATAAATAAATAAATAAATAGATAAATAAAATGAAAAAAAAGTATAAATATTAACAAATGGACAAGAGTACGTGCAGTGCACGTGGTAGCACAGTCGGTAATGTTTTAAATGTAAAAGAAAGTAATAGCAATATGAAAAAGTTTTGGTGCATTTACTCTTGATGCTGAAGCAGCCAAATCAGTACTTTTACTTTTACCACTACTTTTATTCTTGTGTACAGGTATCTGTACAAAGTCCGAGTACTTTTGCCCCCTCTGCTTCTGGAGCATTCACTTGTGAAACTTGTCATCCACCACCACACACATTCTTTGTATGTGTGCGTCAACCAGGCCATTGAGATTCAGGTCTTGCTCGTGGCCTCAGTCAAGTCCCAGTTGCCATGCCGACAGGCCAGTGGTCTCCCAGGATGAGTAATGATGGGATGCGGCCGGGCACTAACGTCCCAACAAAGACCTCATTACAACCGCAGCACCTCATAACGCACCATTGTTGTCGAGTGCTCCCCGACATTAACCTGCCTGCACTTTGGCTTCCTCCACGGCGTGGACGGCATTTGTGTGTGTGCGTGTCGGTGCGTGCGTGCATTTGTGTGTGTGTGAGACACTTGCTCGCGAAAGTTGATCCAAGAACGGTTCATCCCAGAACTTTACACAAGACCTTTTTTTTTTTTATTAGTTTACATGACAATAGGATTTGTGAGCCTGGAAAACAAAAAGTTATGTTTGAGGTGCGTCTTTCAAATTAGTATTTCAAACCTGGGTTAGGGTTTCAAATTATGGTTCTTAGTCAGGTTTTGGGTTTTTATCTTTAGGGTTCTAAACAAGGCTTACAATCCAGCATTGTTATGTTTATGTTTATGTTATGTTTATGTTATGTTTATGTTATGTTTATGTTATGTTATGTTATGTTATGTTATGTTATGTTATGTTATGTTATGTTATGTTATGTTATGTTATGTTATGTTATGTTATGTTATGTTATGTTATGTTATGTTATGTTATGTTATGTTATGTTATGTTATGTTATGTTATTATTAAAGTAGTGTTTTAAACCAAGGTCAGTGTTGGAGGTGAACCCAAAAGGGTTGTGTAGACTTGTGTCAATGAGTGGAGCCCAGAGTTCAAATTGAAACATTGTGAAGCAGCATCGAGCCGATACGCTGCACACAAATAGAATAAGCTGCTAATAGCTGTTTTTTTTTTCTTTTCTTTCAATAACTCAAAGGTCATGGTTCTAAAGATGCGAGAATTGTGCCAGACAGCGACATTATGTGACTCACTCCCGCCCAGTGCTTTGTGACTTCAAACATTTTAATGCTACAGTGGACAGTCACCAGCCAAGTGTGAAGTGCCATAAGGAAGTGCTGTGCAGAGGTGTTTGCGCATGTCAGTGTGTGTGTGTGCGTGTGTGTGTGCGTGTGTTTGTAGGCTTGGATGATGCCACAGGATGTTTGAGTGTTTGACTTGGTCTTAAACAACATCCTCTGACAGAGACACCACGGGCTGCAGATGAGGCGAGAGATAAGACGTCAGCGTGATCTAGGCCTTCACCCCGGCCATTGTCCCGCTTATCTCTAATGAAGCGCTATCGGCCGCTAATGATGGGGAGGAGGAGAACCAAGGCAGGGGTCTCGTCACTGATGGAGAGCAAAAGTGTCAAATTGGGCTTTTGGAAAATAGGGAATGTGACATTTGATAAAGGCGATCGCGTTAATTTGTACGAGACTAAATGTTTGGAGTCATCCACATAATTTTACGTTTTCCATGAAAGCATTCTGCTCTGATGAAGGAAGTCACAATCCACCTCTTTAGGTTTAATTAAAGAGGCACTGATTTCATACTAAGTACGGATACTTGGGGGTAAATAGTTCAATACAGACATCTGGAAAAAATAAGTGACCATAAATATCCCTGGATCCTTTTTTGTATTTTGAGGATTTTTAATTTAATTCAATGCAAATACAATAATGATAATATACTACGTAAAAATTGCATTTGAAACGTCAGTTTTCTTTGAGCTGAAATGCATGATGGAAGGTTGTGAACAGTACAGAAAAGCAGTCAGCGTTAGCAAAACATACTGTATCCAGACTTCTACGAGAAAAAAAAAAAGAAATCCCCCCCCCAAAATCTTTTTCCTCAATTGTATTGAACAGATAATAGATGGAAAAAGATATTACTCGTTTTAATCTCACTTTTTATATCACAAAAATACTCCCATTTGAAGATGGGTGTGTAGACTTTTTCAATGAAGTTATCACCAGGAGGTCAGGATTATCCAAATCCATCACATGGCAATCGCATGTATTCCAATAATCCCCGACGGGGTGATTTTTTATTTTTTTCCAAGATGGTGTCTTTGTTTCAGGCCGATGAGGCGTTCACTCAGGTGCCTTACACAGGATGTCTCGCTCATCCTCTCTGGTTTCCCCCCGCAGTGCCGTAGAGAGTGGCGGGGCGGGGCGGGGCGGTGGCGGGTTATCGGTCGGAAATCACCACTCCCAGTGCCAAAGTCCACCAGAGTTCCAAGAGTAGCTTCGGGATTCACGTACATCACTGTCGTGGCGGGAAACCGAATACCCGCCTGTCGGGTGCAAGAATTATCGAGGGTTTCTGCGAGCAAACAAAGTGAAGCAGCATTGTGTTTCCAAGATCCTCAACTGGGGAGAAAACACCTGAGAACTGCTCAAATTGGCAGAACATTTGAATCTGACCTGAAAACTCTTCACCACTGTTTTTAAATTTTGGTTTTGGAATTTGATAATCCATGCCAAGGGTACTCAAATACAAATCCACAAATACTAAAATATATATTTTTTAAAATTGCACGGACAGCTCAGGTGACGATTCGAGGAAGTGGGGTGTGGAATTGTGCTTGGATGTGCCCCCAAGGGGTGAAGACAAACCCTGACCCTATGGTGGAATTGAGGGACAGACAGGCCGGATCTCCTCGCTTTTTGTAGGCAGACCTGTGATGGCTTGTTGCCTCTTTCAAGAATAGATGTCCCCTGGGAGACTGGCACACTGGCGGCCCCAACGCACGTCACATCACATTGCAATTACAAATCCGAAGGGGGACATTTGGGGGTCGGATTAGGTTTTCAAATGAGGGTTTCAAATGTTGTTTCAAATGAAGTCTGGTGGAGGATTTTCAATCGGGTTAGGGTTTTAAGTCAGGCTGAAAGTTTTCAAAGAGGGTTTCCAGATGAAGCCTATGTTTTGACTTCCAAATTAGGATTTAATTTGCCTGGTTTAAAAAAAATGGTGTCACTTTAGGGTTTCAGATTAGTTTTAGGGTTTTAAAACCGACTCTCATACACTAGTGACTATTCACAATGCGGCTGTGCATTTAATGCAAGTGTATAAAAAGGAGGAAGGGGCGTCTGGCCTGTCATGATTGAGTCATTTTTTACACGATCAAGTCATTTTTTTACATCACAAGCCATTAAAATTAAATCAAGTGTTGCAGTCCATTATTAATTACGTTCAAAGTCATTAAAAATCAATTTTCATAACAATCATTCTTGAACGTAATCACTTCAAAAACTTCATATTTCCAAAAATATGAAGATGATTGTGGTGTTGCTTATACTGCGTGCCCGCAAATAAATTACTCAGCGGGACAACGCAAACAGGCCCGGAGACCCCTTGCTGGATAGGAGCAGATATTTCGTTACACCTGATAAGATTACATTGGAGACAGAGGGATGAAGAGGAGAAGGGAGATGAAGAGGGAAGAATTCAAACCCAGACTCAATTTTGTGACGGTCTTCCACCGATCGCAGTGTGGAGATGCGGGGTAGAGCTAATCCTCGGCTCGGGAAAGAGGCGGTTTCCGGGTCAAGACGTGTTGAGAGCGGATGGCCGACGGAGGTCAAAGGGTCGTGTTTACCTGGAGCAGGTATTTCCTCTGGGAACTGATAAGAGTCGGGGAGGGGAAGTGCTCGGTTCCAGGTGAGTGCAGAGGGGCCCGCAAAATGACACCGTGCGCACCTAGTTGAACCTCTCCACCCACCTTCACCTCACCCCCGAACCCCAAACCAGCATCAAGCCCCGCCCCTGCGTGCACGCAGGTCAGCTACTTTGAGTTTCCATCCATCCTTTTGCTGAACCATTTTGAGCGTGGCTTGCTGGAGCCTATATCAGCAGACTTTGGGTTAAGGTGGACACCCTGACCTGGTCGTCAGCCAATCACAGGTCACACAGAGACGAATGACCATTCTCACCCACACTCACAGCCAAATTTAGAGTGCTCAATCGACCTACCATGCATGTTTTGGGAAGTGTGAGGAAACTCATAGGAAACCCATGCAGGCACGGGAGAACATGCAAACTCTGAACTGAGAGGCGGACCTGCCACGTCTTTTTAAATCCTTATTATTTGTAAATGTGAAAAAAGTGAGGAAAAAGTTCATTTCAGGTCGGTCACAAGATACTTTTGAGGCGTCACCGTGTTTGTTTTTCCTGCTCTTCCTGCTCCTCTTCATCACCTAGTTTAGCAGACACACAGCGCGCACAAACTTTACCTCCCCCCAGGGTGGGACTGAGAAGAGTCAGTGAGCTAGAACGTGTTAACAAGCATAGTCTCGACCACTGTATTGAAAGACATGCACGCACACACACACACACACACACACTCCACCTGCACACAAAGTTGACTGGACACAAACGGTTGGGGGTTAGGGTTATTTAGGATAGGGTTAGGTTATTTCACAATCAAGTTTGTGTTTGCGGGTCACGTTTCAAAAATGGAACTCAATATAGAATTTTGGTTGGTGGTACACATGGTCATGTAATTCATTGTCCGTTTGAATTAAGAGGGCATCCTTGTTTGAGCGGAACCCAAGGAGTTTGAGAAGCTCGTGGCTGTGTGAACATCTGCGCTGGCGTGCGTGAGAGTGCCACATTGTGCAGGCTGTACAATGTGGTGAAGAGATGGCATAAGAGGGCAGGAGTGCGGCCTGCCCGCCTGACTGTGTGCATGTGTGTGTGTGCGTGCGCGCACGTGAGGTATCCTCCAACGTTCTCGCAGAAAGCCTCATTAGTGGCAAGGAGCTAGCGAGCTAGCACATGGCCGCCATTGTGACCAATCCAAACATCAAGTCCTCTCCATCCGAGCCCCCCACTTCAGAAGCCCACGATCAAATCCTATTTTTCAGGTTCCGCAGCTGCCCCGCTCTGCCAGAGCACTTAGCCGTGTCATTCTATCCGGCTCTCCGGGCCTCCTCCGAAACAGGCCTGTTTTGTGCTCGCTCGTCTCTGATATGACTCCAGAAATGGAAATGAAGCCATGGATCTTCATTAAGGGGAGGCAGGTGTCCATGGAGACCCGGCCCAGGTGAAGGAACCGGGAGTGTGTGTGTGAGTGTATGTGTGGGGTGCTGTGGATGGGTGGGTGGGTGGCGGTTTGGCAAACTGCTGGAGAGCGGGCGGGGCGGAATTGGATCAATGAGGATTTCGATACGTAACGTGACAGAGGTGGCAGAAAATACAGTACAAGAAGGTTGTGGAAAAAAATCGATAAGCGTATTTACAAAAGTAAAATGGGACATAATGACGTAAAAAAAATCTAAAGTACAAATGTAAGGTCAGCCCTCACCAAATTCCAAACAGTTGACTCAGATTTTAAGGCTCCATACACAGTATACTGGATTTTGTTTTTATGAACCTAGAATAATGGAATAATGGTCAACCAAGAGAGAATGAACGAGGGATTATAAAGATAAAGCACATTTTTACAGTCTGTTGTCAATGAACGATTACGCAATTCAGTGACTGCATTTCAGTGACAGAGACTCTTCACACTTTGCTTTCTAGCCACAGGCACATATCAAACTACTATAAATACAGAGAAGTTCTATTCGAAAACACAATATAGGTATTTGCAGGTCACCCTTTTGCTTCAAACACTTTTTTTGCAATTGACTGCAACAGTGTTTATCAGCCGTCAGCCACTCATAAAAAGTAGTTGTGGAACCGTTACTTTTCGAAAATTCTTAGTAAGGCCATGGATGGGTAATATTTTGCCACGTCACGCCTGGCATACACACATTCTACATTTTCAACATTATAATTTGCACACAGAATTACTTCAAAATCTACTTAAGTACAGTAACTTTTTGAATGTGGTTACTTCCCATTGCTGCTAATTGATAGGCCTGAGCGACCCCGCTACCCCACACACACTCCTTAGCTGTGCCCCCCCCCCCCCGCCCCGGCCCACCTCACCCTGCCACCCACCTCCACCCCAGCACTTAATTGCCCATGTAATGAGCTGCAGTGAATGGGATTACTTGTGCGGAGGCACTTGAGGACCTTGTGCATCGGGGGGCACCTCCTGCAGGCCCTCATCTCCAGGGAATACATTTTGGATGATGTTTTCTATGACGCATGGTCAGGGGGGGGGGGGTTGAAGGGAAGGCCAAAAAAAAAAAACCTCATCTCCTTGCCGCATCTGTTGTAGGCGCATTAGGCCCTCCACATCCTCTCCTTCATCCCAACCTCCTGCCTTAGCCACTCACCCCCTGTCGGCCTTTGTTTCCCTAATTATTCATTACTGTGAGGTGGGCTCCGCTTTGAAACCTGTGGAGGTGGATGAGGCTTGGCGCTGACCCATGATGCACCAGAACATCCTGGAAGCCTGAAACGTGTCCCTTTGTGACGGGACACCTGTTATATCTCCATCCTTCATTGCGCATTAACAACTCAGAGGAGAACACAACCACCATACAACGCCTGTGCGTGCAAAAGGTAATTTCCTTTTTGTCTACGCTGTAACCGTATTTGGCAGTTTGAGACTTGGCACCGTTAGAGGGTAGAACCATTTGATCGTTCTCCCAGCATATGAGTGAGAAAAAGTTAAATAAGTTAAATGAAATTATCAGTCATAAAGGAAAGTCAAATATAATGAGGGAACCTGTCTTTTTGGTGTTGATGGAGGATTCAAACACAGAAAAGTAAGGAGGCAAAAATCATTCAAGTAAAAAAACTCAAGACAAGATTGGCTGGAAGCAGCTGATTGGTTGACACATCATATCAAGTTGTTTATTTATATCGCCCCAAAACACAGAAACGTTTCAAATATTAAAGACATCCCCTGATCTTAACGCCCAAGATGGTAAGGAAAATTAAAAATACAAACAAACAAGAAAACTCAAGTAGATGTTCTTTTAATCAAGTGAATTGAATTAGATAATAATAAAAAAGGCTTGTAAGAGTGATGTTTGTTTTATCAGCCTGGCTATGGTGTTTTGCCTTGTGTGTTAGCTTAAAGCTAGCGAGCATTCCTTAGTCAATGTTATGTGGTTGTTTAAATTGAACAAGTTGTAATTGTCTTTTTTTCATGTTTAATTGTGGATCAAATAGAAGTGCCATTAGAAAATAAAAAAGTTCACTATCTACAAGTACATCACTACATTAGTGTTAATTTGTATTTCAAAAGTTTGCTCGCCAGTAAAAAAAAAAAAAAATCTGTTAAATGACGGCATCCCTCAAAATGTGATCTCACTGTATCTTTTTAAATCCCGGGGAGCGCCAATGCAAATGTTTACGTTGCGGGTTTCCGCATGTATTTAACACTGCGGCTTGGCGCTAATGCCCATATGTAAAGTGTGAAGGAGGCCTCTCCATGGTGCCCACGGTCGCTTCTCTTCTCACGCTGTTTTTAGTAAAATATTAGCCCCCGCAGGCCTGTGCGGGGCGGCTGACAAATAAGAGAGCTGTTGTCCCCCTTCTCTCACAGGGCTGAGGGTTAATGATCCCAGTTTCGGGGGGTTAAAGCCCGCCACTAGGCCTTTCTCCCGCACCCCAGCAGATGTTGCCGGGACTTTAATGTGGTTATCAAATCGGAGTGCCCTCTGAGCCCCGGGAGCTCATTGTGTGCCGGCGCATTCCGGGGCTTTGCCGTGGTGACGAAGCATCCTAGGGGCCAAGCTGGCCTCCCGCTGGCTCCCCCACTCATGGCTGACAGTCCACCCACCCCCGTCCTCCTCTCCGCCGCCTCCACCACCTTCTTTTCTGGCCCTGAAACTGTCCCCTCTGTGTCATAAAGTCATCCTTCAGCGGACCTTCGCAAGTCACGCTGGGCTCACAAGGACTCACTCTCGCTGGACCACTTACAGAGTTCAGAGGTTCTCAAACTAGGGTTCGGGGGTCCGCGAACTGTAGCGTATATTCAAAATACGCTCACTGCCAGCCGGTTCAGAGCATTTTGACATTTTCAAGACCAGAGGATATTTTGTTCAAAGGTTTATTTTTACACCAAATCTAGAAAATAGACATGTTTGATAATGGTGTTTTCATTCTTTAGAATCTGCAGAAGTGGGGGGAAAAAGGTGGGTTGCTCGAAATGAAGCCACTTCTTCCAGTGGACTCACAAACTGCTCACCTCATGTTTTTTCACTGCAAGGTAGATTTATTACTCCAGGAATATAGATTTTAAATGTGTCTTCTACAGAGTAGAAAGTCTAATTTTACGAAAATAAAGTAGTTCAGTTCACATGTTTTAATCGTTAGCCTCATGGCATAATTGCTCAAGTCACTTTCATTGTACTGTTACCAAGAACACTGTGTTTTCCTTGTCTTCTGAAAATGTTCAAATATGACTTAAGCAACCATGCTTAATTTTCACGTCAGAACGACTTACATTTATGGCGTTTGTTTTTTTGTAAGATTCTTTTTTGTAAAGCAGCTGTCACATTATCAAATTTCATCTTGTAACATTGCAAACTTATTTTCTCTCAAATGGACAACATTATAATATTAATAAAAAATGTGTAGTCACCAACCGGTCCAAAGATGTGCAGGCCACCTGGTACCAGTCCGCACAGCGCCCCCATCCCCATAGACAAACATTTACTCTAAAAAGTTGGCCCGAGCATATTCTTTCTATGTAGCATGAGTGAACGATGTCCATCAGAACTGAGTTAAAAGTCAAATTTTTAACTCAGCAAGGACGGGTGCCGATGAATCGGATGTATAAGCTGATAAGGCTTGTCCACATGTAACACGCTACCGCCGCCACCAATCCAGGTAGGCCATCGGCGTGCGATGCGTCACAGCTCCTTTTCAACTCTGACACCTCCTAAGGTGTTGGAGACGAGCCTTCGGGTGAACGTGTGCTCACACACACACGCACACACACACAAAGACACACACAGAGTGAATGGCAGCAGCTGTGGGATTGTTTGTACACAAATGCGTGCATGCTTGATAATAATTGCCTCGCAGCTGCACTCAGGAGTCGGAACCGGGAGCGTTTTCCTTTTTCCTTTTTAACCCCTCTCGTTAGCTCAGGGCAAGAATGTGGAAAACGGCAGTCATCTAGTAACTCAATTAAGGACCACCCGACCCCACAGCCCCTGAAAAAACCCCCCCACACACACTCATGCGACTGCTACCTTACACCTTTGCTGCCAAAAGAGAGATGAGAGTGTCCGTATTAAAGCTTGTGACCCCTGCAACCTCTTTCCTGGCCTGGGGAGCTTCAAGTGTTTAAACCAGTGAATGAATGGATGGATTTTTGACGGATAAAGTGGGGTACACGTAAAACAATAATCAGGTGGATTTTGATATTTTACTTCCCTTTTACAAAGACCTGATTAGCGGATACGTTAAAGATTGGCCTTGGGTGATAATCCCGTGAAGCAAAGTGTGTAATTTTGGAAGATTTGAGTCCTCTGAAGAGCCAACAATCAGAAATAGTCAATCGGTTGATAATGTTAAACCCGGTCAATATTTACGTTTGAAAATTATTAGTCAGAAGAGTTTGCAAATGAATTGTCATTGCGAGACAGACCTGCAAGCTTTTTTGTATTTCTTCTTCTCCTATTATTCTCTCTGAATGGCTTGTGACACCATCCTGCCTCTCACAGGTCAGTCCTGGTATTACGGCAGATAAGTAGTGTTTCACATCTACTTTACACCAAACACATTCAAAATAAATCTCTTAAGATATGAAAAATCGGTGGAACAAGTGAATAATTGCCGTTCACAGGAGTTGTAATTTTTCATAGCACGTTATCTTCGCACACCAGATGGATGGGTGACAGTTCCGCAGAATTAAAAGCACTTTTACAGTTTATTTTATCGCAGTTTTAAAATAGCTACTAATAAGGAAAGGAATGGTCGCGTAAGGCGATGAAATGGATTGCTTTAATGTGCGGTAATGTATCAGAATATGATGGAAATGATGACAGGCAACAATCAAGGTGCTCAATTAAGTGTGTAACACTCCGGACATCAATTACCCGTCTGATTGATGAGGCCAAATGATCCGACTCATTTTCTCCACGCGGCGTGAAAACAGAAAGGAAATTTTGTTGATGAATGATTTGAATGTGCAGCCACGTCCCATCAGTTAAGTGCATTATTTATTTTTTTTTGGGTGAGTGTGTGGAAGGAAGTCAAATTCCAGAAATAACACTTTAAAGAATCGGAGCGTAGATTGCAAAAACAAATATATCTAATGGTTTTAAAATGCATTGTGTAAAAGCAGTTAATGTATCAGCTGAGTTGTATTTCTTTTCTTTATTTCCATTGATGGCCGTGATGTTCCTGCGGCCCGCTGACAAAAGCCCGAACAATGTTTGAAGAGCGCCTTGAGAGCAGTTTGGACTAAAGCTTTGGGGTGTTTTATCCCGCGCATGTTGTCAATGTGTAGTGGGATAATTGAAGCGATCCTCCACGATGGGATCTATTTATACGGAGCATAATTCCCTCTGTATTCAGGCATTATCATGGTGTCAGTACAAGCACAAAGACACAATAAGGTCAATATAATGAAACTCCAAAACAATATGGTGTTGTTCGACCCAGAAAAAAAAAGGGGAGCCAGCCCAGATTGTTTGCTGGGCTTTTAGTGAGCTCTTTGCAAAATGAGCATCATCATCGTGTCGTAAATATGTAGTTATAATTCAAAATCCATAAAGTAGACATTAAAAAGGAAAAATAGTGGAAATGCACAAGCCATTTTAAACTCTAATTTCTATTGCAGCAATACTGCAATTAAATCTGTATGACTACAATTCACTACTTGTAATGCCACTAATATCGTAGCCTAAAACAATATGCATACTGATCTAAATGGTCTAAATTTTTTTTTTTTTTTGCTTTTAGGGTCTTATTTAATTCTTAATTCCAATTTTGTGTTAGAGCCAACAGCATCCGCAGCGACCATAAAAAAATACATCAGTTTATCTGCTTTTTTCCCCCCCTATTAACAATTTGACAAACAGTCGTTTTATAACCGGCCCATATCATTCTGCTTGACTTTGCCCCTCCGAGGCTGAATTCAGTTATTGATTGCCCGTTCAGTTTCACTTGGAAAAGGTTGATAAAAGGAGGTTTTCACTTTCTCAATTCGATGTGACAGCTCCCTAACAAGAAGAATGGACGGAGCCCATTCACAGGCAAATCAAGCTAATCCAGCGTGCCCCCGCGCTCTCAATGGAGAAGTCACAGTCCTTCCCGGCCCATTCCATCACTTGTCCCCTCAACACCCCCCACCCCCTCTCTTCACAAGCTTTCAAAGTTAGCCCAACTCCTCAGAGAGACCACATTGCTCTTTGTGCGAGCTTCTCCCTCACCAACACACGGGTAAATAGCTTCGTAAATGTGTACCGAGTCAGAGCGGAAACAAAAACCCGGGTGCATAATCAGTTTGCTTTCGCTGTAATCTGCTTTCTTTGCACTTCCAGTTCTGTTTGTTTTCCACCTGTTGCTTTCGCAGGCCCATATGCAAACAATTTCAGTCACAAAAGTGTGAAAATGTAGAAAAATGGGGAAAAAAATACATTTAAATGTAATACATTTTATCGTAAGCGATAAAGGTTTCAGGTGTTACCTGCAAAACTCTTTGTAATATGCATGCAACCTAAATTTAATGTTCAACTACATCTGTGTAGGATAATAAGTCTGAGGTTTAGCATTAGAAAAATTTGCCCTACTTGCAATCCTTTCTCTTTGTCACCCGGATGCCAGAGCCATTTTTAAAAATATTTCAACATTCTTAACTGTTATGAAAAACTATTGTTAATTATTTTTTAAACTCCAAAATCTGACTGATTATTTGTTTTGGTGAATCACGCATAAAAAGATGAAGTATCATTTAAGTATTAAAAAATGAAATGCATGAAAACGACAACAAAAAATTTAAATGGACAAATTGAAGTTTGCATATTCGTTATGATATTGAATATCTGCGGCTACAAATGTATACAAAACAACTTTTAAGATCGTTAGCATAAAACAATCTTTACAGTCACACATATTCTTTATCCTCTGTAAAGACCGTCTGGTATTAATGCAGTTTCTTTTTATATCAAGATGTCTGTACTATACCGACCCCAAAAGGCGAAGAAAAAAATTGTCCATTGAATTGAAGCAAAATCTGTGATTGATCCCTTCGATTTTATTTTATCGTCATAACTCTACAAGCCATGTTCAAAGCCTAAGGTGTATTAGTGGTTAAAATTATTTTTCACCAAAATGATTCCACATCTTTCGTTAACATTCAAGCTCCTTCCACATTTTTCACTAATAAATCTCGCACATCTCGCTCTCTAAATTCATTTTCAATCAGGAATGTTCTTTCCTTCAAACTCAATGACATTGTTAACGTCATCCTGGCAGTTTTCCAAAAACACATGGCTCAATTATTGTTTGATTAATTGCGGAGTTGGGGACAGTGGCTCAGTTGACCGTCGAGGTTAGTGTGTATCACACTGAGCGAGGAAGGTTTGCGAGGATCTGCGCACAGCCTGAATGTTGATTTTCGTAACGCTTTGTTCAAACGGTAACAAGGACGCTCGGCAGATAATCGCCAACACTTTTAATAGACGTCAACACGACAAGAAAAAGTGTTTGCAACCGTTTGCAACCTTTTAGGAACGCTAACTAAATTGGAACATTTGATACGGATCAGTGAAGAATTAGGAATGCATTCCTGTTGACTGGCTGACAACTCAAACTCAAGTGCCGGCATCCAACATCTGAGGCAACGCGAATAAGTCCACCCATCCTGAATATAGCGCCCAAATTGGTTTCATTAGTCGAGTTTTTTTTGGTCAATATAAACAAGCTCTTTGTGACGTCTTTGTGCCACTTAAAGAACTTTACAAGATGTCGTCCGTCTTGGGTCAGGAGAGCGCAGAGGTCTCATTCACGTCTGACTTTGCGCGTCTTTGTGGTGGGCGTCTTTCAGGTGAAAGAAAAGCGGAGCAGATTAACATGACTTTGCTTTATCCGCCACATACAGTCCTCAAAACCATAAAACACGTCCCAAAGGCGAGTCGGCCCCCGCTCTGAATGCACACTTGTTCCTGCTCTCAATTCAGCTTTCAGCCCCCTCTAAGGAGACAAGGCCCAATCACAATATTGTCAAGGCTCTGTTGGTTTTCTGGTTCAAATCCTTGTTCACGCTGTTTGCTGAGTACTCATCTGCTGTGACAGCCTTCAGACAAACACTGAGTCCTGAAAGAGGTCTCCCACAACCAGATCTTTCCTGCTGGGCAGTGGCTAAAACGCTCCTTTCTCTCCCCATCAAGTGGAACCCGGCCTATTGAGCCGGGCCCTGGGATCCCTCCATTGAGGTGGGCTACGGGCCAGCGCTTCGCCCCTTCTCGCCCCGGGCCACCCTCATTTTCCAGGGACACCTGTACCCCTCAAGTCCCATCGTGGGAAACTTGGCCACCTGAGCGCCGTCGGGAGGCAAAGGATGCCAGCGAGACCCGGCTCTTAGAACTTTGTTTACTGGCAAACGCTCACACGGATTGAAGCTGAGGGGATTAGGGCTTCAAGAAACGCAAGCCAACGCAAACATGTTTGCTTGGTTCCGCTTCTTTTTTGGGGAAGTTTGATCATATCAATATTACGATTTTATTTTTTTTATACAAGAAATATGAATGAATGAACACTAAGACGGATAATTGTGAAAAAATATCTTCCTGTTCTGGCCAATCAGTTTTAGTAATTTATAGTAACTTTAGTCATTTTGACATTTTCATTTATCCCAATGGCACTCATGGTGATTTGCTGATGTGCCAAATCTAGCACCAACTAAATACTAAGGAGCACTAATTCAACGTCAGGCTTTTTGTTTTCAGTATCAGTTGCTGGTATCAGAGGCTTCTACAAGTACCCGATACCTTACAATAAGGCCCTTAATTAACAGAATGGACCCCAAAAAAAAAAATCTTAGGTAGAGAGTGTGAGCGGGGCCTACTTTTGGCATCCCTACACTCGTATAACATTTGGATGGAAAGCTCGCAAGCTCTCTCCGGGGCGACGCAACCCCCTCTCAATCTCCATGGCACGCTGCGAAAAAATGGCATCAATTAATCAACATTCATGGACCGTTTACTCGAGCTCCCCTTTGTGCGCGGCGGCAGGGTCGAATCCAGACAGAGAGCAGGCTGTTCTGCGGCAGCGCAGACTGCGTCACTCCAGCCTTTGTGCGAGAAGACCATCAACTGGTGTTTCAGGGAAGTCCCCCCCCCCCCCCACCTCCCTTCCCCTCCCTCTCAGCCTCTTCCTCTCGTGCCCTCTCGGTACTTGGGGCAGGAAGCGCTGTCTCTTAGAGGAGGCCATCTATCCACCCATCTATCCTTCCTCTCGCAGTCCAATTGACAGCCATGTATGAAGAAGACATCTGTCGATATTTGAGCACATTTTGCTGCAAATGATGCCACCCCTTGTCAATGTGCTGACACTTGGCCCGCATAATAACCTGCCAATTCTTTGAGGCGCAGAAGAAGCGCCTTTAATTGCCGCCTGCGTTACGAGCCCCCCCCCCCCTACAATCGCACAATCAATTACGGCGGAGATGCCTTTCCCCACGTCGTGATGTTTGCCCCAATTTAGTGCACTTTTCATGCACTTGTGCGACTGTGGCTCGCCCTTTTCACAGCATGCAAATTCGGCACATTTGGCTAGAAATGGCGCGTAATTGCCCATATTGAAATCTACACCTTTCTACGAGAAGGTTCCTGCCAGTTAATTCTCATTAAATCTTCCGCGTGAAGAAAAAAAAATCCAATTGCATCACGCTGCAGCACGAATGCCATCTGTATCATCTTGTGTTAAAAGCAAGGAAATTGGGGATGAAATGGATGCAAACCTGCGCCCTTGAAGATAGAAAAAAAATTAAAAACCATGCGGAGCGTGACATTTGTTTTGTGGAAAAATTGTTGGAACTATATCTTTGTAACTCTAAAAAAAATATTGCACTTACATATAGAGCAAAGTCGCTATTGGCAATAAAACATGCAAGCTTCTATGAGAATAAAAGAAAAAAATCAGGGAAAGCCTTTGAGAGCTACCCAACTTTATTTGGGATGAAACAGAGGCACTTGAAATGGTGGCAGGTGTAGGCTGAGTCCCAATATGAATATAAGTTTGAATTTTATTGATTAGTTCAGAACACAGCCACACTTATAAGAGTAAGCACACTTGTTTTTCTCCCCCTTTGAAAAGATATGCTCTATATTTTTTGCCCCCCAATGAGATCACAATAGCTGTAAAATAAGACATTTTTGATATCACCAAATCACTTTTCAACAGGGGTGTGTCGACTTTTCTGAGTCTGTCTCTTTAAAAGTGGTGACTACACTACCAGGCACAACTATTAATGACATCTACTCCAAATCATCCTTCTAACCAACAGGTTGAAAATTTCATTATAGTATTATAATATATAGTATATAATTATTTTTAAAGGAAATAATAATAATGATGTTAAAATGGACTTTCTGATACCTTAATAGAGCGATCATCAAAATAAAACAGATAATTGACCATCATATGTTGTTGCCTGGTATTGTATAAATGTTTTGAAGCATTATACGTTCATATTTTTCAAATTCATAAATGATGCTGTGTGATTTAACAAAACAGACACAGCCCAATTAGTAAGGAGGTCCAATGCGGCTAGCCTCTTCTACATTGAAAAAAACTGAATAGAGTGTCAACCTGGACATGCGATCGCCACCAAAGTATTTTCCTCTCCTTTTATACGGCCGTGTTCAGCGTTGTCGTCAAAGAAAGACAAAATAGTCTCCTTCTGAAAGACCCTCTGAGGCTGAAGTGGTGGCCCGAGCCCACTCCAGACAATGCCTTACAAGATACTGTTTAAATTCATATCCGCTCCTCTTTTCTTCCAGGGGGACACCTCCACAAACCGCTGACCCACCGATACACAATTAGAAGTGATGCGGCAGTTAAGGCGACAAGCAACTCTGTTTAACAGACTGTCTTTGACCCTCCGCCATTGAATAAATATAATGCCCCCAATGAGGGTAAGACACTGGGCTGGAGTGAAAAGGGAGGCGATTTTAAGCTAAGTAGTTAAAGACCTTTATGGAGTATAACGCCATTATCTCGCTTGAATAAAAATAGGATTTAGTGTTTTTTTTCCACTTAATTTCAATCAAAAGAGTCCCCACCTTACATATTGCACTGGTAATGTAATGGAGAGAGCGCCACAAAAAAGGCTTTGTGGCTCTGACACCTCCTATAGTCGCACCGTGTTGTCCTGCCAGCAAAAGGAGAGAAAGAGATTTTCTTCCCGGCGTTGCTATCTACAAACACATTCTAATTGATGCTGCTGCATTCCTCCACTGGACGCATTCAGTGAATAACGAGCCTCGGACTGAATGCCCATGAATTGCTCCTCGCCAAGCAAAGCAGTAAAGCCTTACGGGCCCCCTGTCCCCCGGTGTCTCCCCACACTGCCGTGGCGGCCAGCGAGAAACGCCCCCCCCCCCCCCCCCCCCACCAAACCCGAAAAAAAAAAAAAACTTCCCCAAAAGCTCTTCTCTTAGCTTTACCGCCCATTAAAGCATGACCATTGTGCGTGGGATGCGGCCCACAAAGGCTGTCAATCTCTCCGGGTGCATGCGAAAAGCTCGGACTCACACAGACTGGAGTGACGGACCAACCCCCACCACCTCCTTCACCCCTCCGTACCCCTCAAAATCCTCTCCCAGAAAACTTCTCAGCTAACTACCCCTCCCGCCCCTCCACAACCCACTCTCTCCCTTGCTCGCTCTCTCTTCAGGCCCAGCGCACAAAGCATCAATCTGTCTTCAGCCTCAGCACCCTTGGCCCTTTGTCCCATGTGCAGGTGCCTCTGAAAGCGCCCACGGTCGCCCCGGCCTCCGCGCACGCCACGCCTAGACCGCGGACAGGAACTGCTGACAAAGGCCCAGTGTGGGAATGAGGGATGCGTGCAGGGCGGGAAAGGGGGTAGCGGGGGTTGCGGCTGTGTGTGTGTGTAGGGGGGCTCTTCTAAGACAGATGGCTAGGGAAGTCTCCCAACTCTTCCACAGGGGCTGTCAGTTTAAATTCACAAGTACGACGGAGACACACCAGAGGAGAACCGGAGAGGGAATGCCCAGAAAATTCACTGGCCTGCACTTTAATTCAACAGCTAAGGCCTTTTGTGTTTTTTCACAAATCCATCATGTGTTTTGGGGCACATTCTGTGACTCCAAACCAAATTTATTGGCCAAGTTATCAATTTGGCTCCGGTACAGTAGTAGTTTGGTAGCACCTACCTGAGGGAAAGAACTGGAAGAGGTGATGGGTCAAGAGAATTCTTCCTGCCCATGTTTTCATTCTTACAGCGTGCGAGTCAATAAGAGTCAGTAGGTTGTTGTGAATAGAAAAAAAAAATCAAGATCTCGACACGGCATGTGGACAATGTCAGCGACACCTGTGGTGAAGGATGTTTCCCAAAGTCCACGATCATCTCTACGTTCTTGAGCATTTTCACCTGCTCCAAGACTCATAACCGTTCGTCAATTCAAAAGTGTCGATCATCTGATGGGACTTTTTTTGGTTGGTCTCTAATGCACTACAAATTAAAACTTTTAATATCTTGTGTATGACAGAACTTAGTTATCTACAAAAGAACTGGGATAACTACTCTCTCTTAAATGCTTGGAACTACCTGAAAAGTGTTTTTAAAAAATCTTCCCTCACTATGAAAGCATTTTGTCGTGTTTTGTTGAAAAGTCTGGATTATTTTTTAAGACATTAATGGAGGTTAGATACATTTGAGTATGCCTGTTTTGTTAAAAAATATAGTGCTTCGATGCAGAGGGAATTGGTCAAATGCATTCAGATTCAATTCGGCATATCACACAGCTTGGTCAGGTATTTAAAGGTAAGGTATTAAAGGTTATCGGTCTGGGGGTTGGCGTGAGCACAGAATTGGATATGCCTCCTACCATTTTAATTACTAATTGTTTTGCGTTTTAAATTAGCAGCTGAACACGCTTTTATGTATAGGATAGGAAGTATCTATCATACCAACTGGATTTGATAAACGCAAGGGAATATTTTGATTTCCTGTTGCCAATATGCATGTACATGTTTGTAGACCTTGCTTAGCAATATATATACTTTTAAATATGTCATTATTATTATTATTATTATTATTATTATTATTATTATTATTATTATTATTATTGTTATTATTATTATTATTATTATTATTATATTTGTTATCTCTGTTAACAGCCTTGACAAGCAGTATCATTAATCCATGATCCTGGTTTACACAAGGATATAACCTAATGTTTTCATGATTCGTATTTAAAAAATAACATTTGTGTTCTTGATTGACCCTCCCCCACCACACCTCCAAAATTATTTTGTTCAATGTATATTTGACTGTGCGGCCTTAATTTGCCTTTCACCTCCAAGCTCCGAATTGACGCAGTACGTCATTCGTGTTGCTCGGTCACCATCTTGTGGATTGAGATTTGAATTACAGCAATCTGTTGCACGGTCTTCAGAGTGCGATTTACGATGAATGCGTCTGTCACGCGGTGTAAGAATTTAGGATTTGTTATTTGTTTTATATTCAAGGCTTTGAAGTGCTTTTGCCTAAAAATATAATTAAAATAAATTGAAATATTGAAATGATTAATTAATTACTAAAAATTGGTTTGAACGTCACAAAAGGTGGACTCCGAATAGTCATCTAGAATCTCACTCATTTAAGATCGATTATATTATAATACAAAATGTATATAGTGTGTCTAGTGTTTTGACAAAAATATTTTCTATAGTCAAAAACTGCATATTAGACTGGATAAACATGTTGGAAAACATGTACCGCATATTGTTTTCCACTGGCTTTATTTACATTTATGAATTAAATAAAAAATGAAAACAAAAAAAAAATCTATGTCTCTTCTATTAGGACACTAGGTGGTAGTAGAGCCTAGAATTTAAGACCGCGCCGCATCTATTTGGGCGCACAGTATTTTTTTTCTCTTGATGATATACTAATGTACTGAGAAAAGACAAATTACTGTTTTTTAGGCTAAAACCGCAATCTAGTTTGGAACAATTTAAAATAAAAAATTATTGACAATAAGTTCTGTAAAGTCTTATTTTATGTTGAAATTGAAAACGTATTTTCACATTAAAAAAGTAGTTTTTTTTTTTAATTGCACTACTTATGTAGTGTGTTTTCTTGACATTTTAAATTCGCCCAACTTTTTTTGGGTGGTGATAGCTTTTAGTGATTTTGTATGCTGACTAAAATCAGTAGAGGAACTGATGTGAATTGGATTGATTGATTGGAACTGCACAGTGGCCTTATGATTGTCATGTTTGCTTTAAAAGATTTGGGCTTTGAATATGTTGCAGCTCTACAAATCATATTACATGGAGCGTTTTTAATTCCTGTGACAAATAAACGGAGTGGTCAGGTCACCCAGCGAGACTTACAAATCATTTGGCACATGCAAATTGCTGCTAAAGTCAGCTACACACACACTACACCCATACAAACGAGTTTCCACCTGCAAGTGCCAATTTCACTTTCAAGCTCCACCTCAACATTCAACACCCAATGCACAGTGTATGTGTTATCATTCACTCTCACTCTCAATTGTGTATAATGATTAGTAAGAGTGCAGTATCTTTTACACACAAGTTCTGTGAATATTTGTGCGTCACCCCTGAGATTTGTAATTGCCTATAACTGCCACTGGAGGGCGACAAACGACTACTTCGCTCAATACGGAGAGGCTGTGGAAAAGAAATGAGGCAATTCACATGCTCTTTCTCCTTATATTGATTATAAAAGGGTGTTCACACTTCTACAACCACGTTTATTTAGTTTACTCCAAAATATGTTTTTATTTCAATTGGGTTCACTACAAGTTATAAGCAGAAGAGTGTGCGTGTGTGCGTGCGTGTGTGTGATGGAAGGGAAGGTCAAATAATTTGTCGTGTACATTTCATAGTTACTATAATTTTCTCGCATTAAAACGCTTTACTGATCACCAGAGGATAATTCTTCAGTTATTTTATGTCTGTATGTGAATTTGAAGGGAAGTAAGCAGTCAATGTAAGGCCTTCCAAAGACTGACACATTGACCCAAGATCGGGCCACAATTTACTCACGTCGAGTCATTACACACTGAATGTCCACTTGACGTTCAAACTTATTTTTCCATCCTGTCCTTTCATCCGAGACATTTTTTTATTTTGACTGTCATTGTCAAAGACATCACAGACAACTCACTCCAAAGCCAATATAAGGAACAAGTATTTATTTACCAGGAGTACTACAAAGCAAGTTGGGATGTACCACGCCTCAACATACATACAATCTAGTAAATTGTTTTTTTTTTTTAATAGATGAAAAGGAATGCCACAGTACACCATTTCCAACGGATGTTTTTTTGTAAATTTATGTATTTATTTGTTTATTCATTCATTTATAGGGCAGCAGATAAAGCAGGTTATATATATATAGAAGATGCACTTCATTTCGTGAGATACAATATGCAAATACAGAATGTAATAAGGACAATGGTGAGTGACCTAAAACTTTTGAACAGTGGTGCAATATTGACATACCTGCTAAGAGGAAACCCCAATTTTAAGGTACTGCAATGTAGTTTTTGGATGAAAAGAAGTGAAAGTTTTGAATGTAACGACGTAAACAAAAACACCATTCAACCTGACGTCACACCTCACGTTCAAATCAGACGCTCACTTGAAGGAAGGGAGTTGCGGAAGCGGCTCTTGTAGTCCTCAGGACCACGTTACCCAGAGTGCACCGGGGGGCAAAGTTGCCGCACCTTCAGTCGGGAGGGGCGAGCAATCCTTTACTGGGAAAAGACGCTACCAGCAGACGGCCACTCCGCTCCACTCCACTCACGGAGACTTCTTCGCTCGGGTGGTGACGCCACCGGCACGCGTCGCCGGTAATCACAAGTTCACCGATTTTAACGGCAGTTTCCGGTATCACTGTGAGTCAGGCGAAGACGCGAGTCAACCCGGTTCCTGGCGGCAGCAACAGGGCGCCCAAACCAGTCAGCCAGGGAGCCGCCAGTCAACCAGCGAGCGAGATGTCCGCGTCGGCTCGAGCCCGGAGCCTTGAAGGGAAGAAGAAGCGCGACGGGAGAACCACGACGGCGAGACCCTTGGGCGAGAGAGGATGCGAATGGTGACTCGGTGGCAGAGTCTACGACTACAAGACGAAGGGAAAGGATGTAGCGTCGCCGCCGCGCAATTTCCAACTAACGTCCGTAGAGTAGAAGATAGATAGCCGAGGAGGAGCTAGCTTCAGTAATATTTACATGTAAAGTTGTTCGAGCTGGGGCGCGCGGCGGGGGAACAGTGGAACCGAAGCCGCCGGGGAGAGTTGAGGAAATCAAGATGCTACGAAGAAGCCTCAACCGACTGGTATGTATCAGTGTGTGTGACTGGCTGACATCCGCACACACGCGGGGTTATCGCATGAATCTCTCGCCTGGTTTGGATCCGAAGCTAGCTTTATTAAGTGCTGCTTGCGAGCTGGGTATAAATTGTTTGCTCACAGCTGTTGGGCTCAATCGGAGGCAGAGGGCTTAGCGAGGCAAGTTCACGTGAGTCAGGGAGTCACGAACCATTGCAAGTTGACCCCCCCTCACCCCTTCCCAATTTTAAGGTCACGCAGGGATTCCTTCAGCTCACTCACCCACGTCTACTGAAGTGATCAAATTGTTGGTACAACGGAGCCATGCTTCACGAATATAGACGTGTGTGACTTCGAGAGGCAAGAAGGCAACTTTATTTCATATACACCGGAACTCAATGTGCTCCACATGCGTTTAAAACAAAACATTTTTAAGTAAATGTTTTAAGACATTTAAAAGCAAAGAAAAAGAAGCACCTTCCTAGATTTACTGTACAACAGTAAGGATGTTTATTACTGATTTTTATATATGTTGATATTGTCAATGCCGCATCCGATACCACTACGAGTTATCACCGATACTGAGTAGAGAACGTTACAATATCGGAAGCATCCTTGAATACATGTATAAAGTGGCAAATTCAGCACTGTAGTAAAATTGTGATTGTGTTAAATCAAATTGATGCATTATTATTTGTATTTTAAACATTTTTCAGAATCATTACAACTCAGGTGTAAGATCTTGTTAAATGGTACGACTTTCAGCGCATCTAAATTAGTGTATAATACGGCAGGGATTGCTTGAGTGGTCTTTCAAGGAAGTCGTAATGTAACTAAGAAACCATATCTGCTATAGTTTTAGGGTTTTGGAGGATGGACGGTCGACAAAGCCCATCCTCCAAATTCATATCGCTCAAGATGATGTCAGTTTCACAGGAAAGAAATGACTTCGGAGTTGCACGAAAAAGCAGAAATGTAGTCACACTGTTCATTCTAGTAACCCGTTGGCACAAGCAACCTGAACCGTACAGCGTCTGCAAGCGTAGGTAGGAAATACAAATAACGCCGATGTGTGACCATCTCTCGAGTCTTGCCAGGTCAGCTCAAATGCGCTCCGTGCGGGAGAGGATTGCTGCTGTACTTTCCTTTCGCTGTGAGCTGTAAATAAGATTTTGTGCAGAGACCTCAGACATGGATGCGCACAGCGCTGTTATCTCGGCCTCCTAAATCACACCACCCTGTGCTCACCCACGGGGGAGGACGAGCGGGGATGGGGAACCGCGTAAGTGCTTCTCCCCAAATCACCAGATGAGCCATGTTGTTTGTTTTCACTTGACTCTCGCTCCATGTGTATTTTCTGGGAGACGCATTGAGAATAGCATTAGAATGAGCAAGGCTTTTGCTCCCTCTTTGCCAGGCACTCGAGTGGGATGGGGGTGAGGGTGTCTGGGTTCCAGAGGTTGTAATGTTTCTGACAGGAATGCAAAATCTCACAGTCTCCTTTGATGTTGGTTGAAGCCCTTGAAGGCAACGCTGTGTTCTCAGAGAGGTGGAGCCTGCCATAAAGGCGATAGTAGTTGTAGCAGCAAACCTGCGACAACTCACAACTGTGCAACATTCAAGGTCAAACGCAATCCTTTTTCACAGTATTGTTTCTTTCATATGAATGCTTGAAAGCAACTGCATTCCAGATCCAGGAAATTCTGAGCAGGGACATTCGCAGACATTCCCTTGATCAAGAGTATAACAGTTATTCAACGGAATTATGCGTTCTGTAATTCTTAATGGCCATGACAGTGTCGAAGCAATTCCAGATACTAGAGTGTGGAATGGGAGAATGCTAATCATACCTGCATTGCTCATTTTCATTTTTGATTGGTGTTTTTTGATCATGCAAAAACCATTTCTTACAAAAAACATTTTGATTTTTGAACTAAGACTCTCCAGTCTGATCAATAAAATGAACAGTTTAAGAAACTCTTACTTAAAAGTGATTCTTTCTTTCTTAATTGCTGTCTAGTCTGTGACTTTTTCATGCAACTCGTCAGACACGCGTGGTGAATCCTTTGACAGATAAGAGACAATAGTCCTTGAGCAGACAAGAGTTGTCTCTTTGGTGAATAGTTAAATGCTGAGAGCGTCCGAAGGCCGCACAAACAGTGCGAGACAGGACAGTGTGATTTATTAGGCCCTTTTTGATTAGAATGCATATTGATTCTCACTGCTCAGTTTAACCGCCGTTATTCTCACAGCGCAAGTTAGCCGGCCGGCCAATCCACCTTCAAAAATCGCTCATTTGTTTTGCTGCCTGTGCGGTCGGCCAACTGCACTACAGAGCCCGTCTGCAACAAACGGGAGGAAAATGTAATGTCGCAGTTTCACTGGCTGATTGTACCGTGATGAAATATAGTGACGGGCAGCCTTGACTCCTCTCAACTCAGAACCTTGAGTGAAACCAGTGGGTGGATTTTTATCTTACTTGATGGACGGGCTAAAAGGCGGCCGTCATATTTTGGCGCTCATCCATTTCTGTTCAAAAGCCAGGTTGAATTCTCAGTTTGTACGTCTGAATAATTCAGCTTTCTTCATTTATTTTGAATTATCTCGCACATGGTTGCTCCCGCCTGACCCGCGTTGCCTCGCCAGGCTTGTGGCACTCCAAATGCATCCTCATCATCCATATATGCATAAAGGCTCCTCCAGAGAATTTCTGCCGCTCAAACAGTGGCGTGAAGAGAATAGATACAGAGATGTCTGTATACATATGCGCCATTCTCAGCTGAAATGATGCAGTACCCGTTAAGAAGAAAGGTGAAACTGAAACACCCATTTAAGGATTTAACGAGCGTGTGGGAAACCAAAAAAAAATGCGTGCTACCCACCTCCTGGACACAAAACATTCAGATAGTCAACACACCCTTCGGGCAACTGCTGACAACGATTATCTCCATGTAAACGTGCGATTTTCAGCTAGTCACAATTCATAGAAAGTGGAATTAGTTAATATTCACCTGCTTGTTCCCAGTTTTCAGGACACAACCAATCACGGCTTGTCAGTTTTCTGAAGCTGAGCCGTGATTGGTTGTGTAGCTGAATATGGCGATTTGTCGCATACAGAAATAGTCCAGAGAGCGCAGGCAACCAGGCGCTTGGGCTGAAAAACCGTACTCCATTTATGGCCACGCACACGCTACTTTAAATTCTCTTTAATTATAGATTAAAGTGTGACTAGACTGCAGCTTGAAGTGTCCTTACTTTTTGCGTAAATGAGATTTTTCTCCCCATGAACCCAGAATATGGATTTTTTTTTTGCCAGTTCCTCTTTTAATTCCTAGCAAGTGTGTCAAGAGGTTGCCGTCAGAGAAGTCATACTAATTTGCAGACCAGGCCTCAAGCCCACAGAATCAAATGTTTTCAAATAAACAAGTTAATAGATCAACTTTCCCGATGAATATAAAATCTATTCCCAGTTAAAGCTTCCACTTTATCATCCTTTAGTTCTAGTCTGCTCAAATGTAATCTTCATTACATTATCTTCACTCTATCTTTTTTTATTGATAGCGCTATTGTTTCATTCCTTTTCAATACACAAAGACAAACAAGCAGCAAAACCAAGTAGTGAAACATTTCAGGACGCAGGTTACTTCATATTTTAAACTAATTTCCCCATTTAAAGTTGCATAAATTGTCATTTTCTGTGATGGTGTCGCAATGAAACTTTTTTTTTTTTTATATTGGTCTTTATCCTTGAGAGGATAATCAAGAGGGGAATTATGATGTACTTTATGACCTCAGGCATTTTGACTGCTAAGGTTTCACTGTACATTGAACCCACGTACATTTGTGGTTAGGATTTTTTTTTTTTTATATCCGACGGTCTTTCCAAATACTATCTTAGTACACTCACATCCAACTGTTATTTTGTCACAAACCGCCTTTTGTATTTCCACAGTTGCATTTGAACACAACAGGTGAGTTGCTCAAGTAGCTTTAACGCAACACCAAGTGCAGCTTTTGCGAGGCTTCGAAGAACAATCTGTGGAAGCAGCCCCTGACCTAACACCCCCCCCCCCCCCCAATCATTGAGGGACTCAGTGCGATGTAGGCCAGTACCAGCCCATGGTACAGAACACTCAGTGTCTAGTACAGCTGCTGGGATCCTCACAGAACAATAAGCCTCACAACGCCTATCAGATCAGGCCTTAGTTGAAGTTGTTACTTGGGTCATCAGTGTGTGCAAACACCAAAAGTGGCCTCTGATATGGGTTGCTATGCCATTGGATAGGATGGAGGTAAACCCCTTTTCATCACCGGGTAGTGGTACTGGCCTTCTATCAAATTCTTGATTAATATTAATGTGGATTATTAAAGTGAGAATGTGTTCATTAAATTGCAGTTACTTTGTAGTCCGCCAGCATTCATCCGTTCAACTGTCAAATTACTTTTTAATGCCAAGACGTATACATTTGAAGAGACCAAAAATGTAACTTTAGTCAGTTGTAATGGTAGAAACAATCTGAACACACACCCAATGGTATTTAGTTTGTGATTAATTTCAGCTCCAGTTATTTTGAAAACAACTATACAAAGGGATTTCTGTAGCCCAGAGTAACAATTTGTCACACAGGAGATGAATAAATGATGAATAAATGGTGTGACAAAGACTATTGTTGGGGTTTGATGTCTTTGAGGTATAACCCAAAAATAAATTGAGGATGCAATGTGTTAGTTTGCCTTAGACTGTCAAACTAGCACGCAGTGAGTTGTGTAAGAGTATTGTCTGCAAGAGTCACAAGACAAGACAACCGCATCTCCTCAGGATAAGAAATGGCACCATTGTACCCGGTAATGCTTTTGTACCCTTGACGCCTCACTTTTGTTCCCTGTGAGCTCTGGGAATTGTACTGCAGTTGCCGTGGAGTGTAATAATTAGCCCCGTGGGGTACATTAGTGTTGAGTGTACTCCTTAAAGGGCAGAAATGGACTCCTCGTGTACCGCCGAGTACATTTTGCCTGCTGCTTGCAAGAAATATTGTTAGAGTTGAGTTCAAGTTGTTATTGTTTTTTGTTTGTTGCTACCAATATAGTTAAAAGCTTCAGGTTATTTTAAAAGTATGTATTTGGTTCAGGATCAGATGTTGCTCCCTAAAGCCTCTTAGGTATGCAAGTCTCAAGATTTCTTTTTCCTCTTTGTAAGTTGGAAAAGAAAATGACGACTGGCTGATGAGGGGGAGCAACTAACATAAATGCTAGTAGTGGTTAAGAATTGTTGAAGTGCTGTTTAGATCGACTAGAAAGAATTGTTGAAGTTCAAACGCAAGTGCCGTTTAGATTGACTCGCAGACTGCCCGTCATGACGTCCTTCAAGGTTTTATTCCCTATTCAAATCCAAACATCTCCTGTGCTTAACTTTTCAAAAATAAATCTTCTCAAAACATACATTCCACTTAGATCAAAAAAGTGGCATTAGTTAGTAATAGAAATGTAAAGAACTAAATGTTTATTGATTCACTCATTTGTATGCCATGATGGCGTTTGCCCCATATCAACTGCTGCGTCCGTCTTCAAAGTGCCGTTCATCATTACGAACACGTGCAGGTCATAAAGAAGTCCGAGCTTAGTCCCACTAACCCTCAAACCTCTCACACCTCATTAAATGTGTTGAAGCACATTTCACTCGTGGGTTTTCTGTGCAGCTTTATGACACCCTTTCTTTGCTTTTGGGTTGTCCCGCTTTGCTGCCCGGGAGCTTACCAAACGCACAGTTAGCGTCTAGATACTTTATGCATGCCCACTTTTTCTCACGCAACACGAAATCTTTTTATTCTTGAATTGGTCCACCATTCAAAAGGAATTCGTAGTATTCACCTACAGTGACTCACATATTCCGAAATGTCATTGTATGAAATTGTACAACTGTCCAAAAGTTTTCACTCCACCCGATAGGCCGACATAGCTCAACCCTTGATTGTCTGCCATGGGACATTAAGACCTACAAATATTTCCCCCTGACTTAAATCCCGAGTTAAAATATGCCACTTTAGCACTCGGAAGTTCTAAAAGTATTTAAACCTATTTAACATTCAAACTGTAGATCTTTATTGCTTCTGCCAAATGTTTCATACCCAAAGTAGTGCATTTGGAAGCGGTTGCTTGTGCGGTTAAAGTAACAAATATGAATCTGAAATGTGTTTGGCCTACTTTCATCTGTAGCGCTGACACACTTCCAAGCTGATGCGATGAACCATCCATCAAATATAGGTTAGCTCCCATGCTCACTGGATGAATCTGAAATGAATCAAGCTCCTGCACTCAATTGTCCACATCTAATAATCTGGTTTAAGTGCCCATTAATACATGTAATGATCACGCTACTTTAAAGTGCATATTTAAAAAAATAATCCATGTAGCCAAACCTTTAGAAGACATTCAGTTTGTAATCGAGGAACAAAAGTGTTTTAGAGACATTTACTTGGCTGATCAGTTGTTGGGGTGTCAACCTTCTAAAAATCCATATTATTCCTTTGGCTAATATTTTATATATTAAATTTAAGGAATGCGCTAAAAGAATGCTGAATTGTTGGCATAAATTCATTGTGATGGAGTGGTACAGAAAATGGATGGAGTTAACAAAGAGTATAGCCATTGTGGCGAAAGAGTGAGCGTGTGGCAGGTCATCAGTTCCGAGTAAACCTCAGAACGTCTTCACACAGTGCGTAATTGCATCTAAATGTACTTTGATGGAAAGTTTCAAGATCACTCAATTGCCTAATGCACCGTTCCTTTCTTAATTCAGCTCCATTAAGGGCTGCTTATATGCTTTATTGATCTAATTGGTTTGTCGCTCAGACTCTTTCATCAAGGAACGCCGTCTACTTAGTATTGACCTGACTCTTGGCTGTGTTTGCTAACCATGTTAGCATTGAACGCAGCTTTTTGACATCTGACGTCAAGGCAAATGTCATCAGTGGAGTTTCTTGTATGCAGGCGAGCTCACTATTCTTAGAGCTCAACTCCAAAATTGTGTTCTGTGCAGCCCAACTAGTCGAATCTTGTGTTCTTATTAATATTTTGAGTGTGGACTATGAATTAAACAGTCAAAATTCATCCATCTCAGGCAGCAGCCATTTTGCTACGTGCTGTCAACTGAACATGACATCACAGGTCTCAGGTCACAATCAATCACGGCTCGCCAGTTTTTTCACGGCCGTTGACCCAGTGGATTTTTTTGCCATCTATTCTGCATTCCCTAAAGCATATTAATAACCATAAAAAAGGAAATAATTGGTAGTTTCTGAATACAACCAAAATGTGGGCTAATAAAATATGACTCTTGTTAAAAAAAACTCAAAAAGCGCTCTACATTGCCAGGTTTATAAGTCGTCCAATCATCAACTGTTTAAGAGAGCCCTGATGTCTAAACACACAAAACAAACAAAAAAAGATGACTATATACACACAAAAACAGGTTTTACCTGCTGATGGAAAAACAAATCAGCAATAATATATTGCTAGCTATCTGATACCAATCCAATCGTATGTATCTCATCCCAGGAGTTTATTTTTTATTTTTTTACTACCACGGTGCATCTCCAAATTATGCCACTTGAGATTCAGAGTAATGGTCGCCTACTGTGTAAATTCAGCTTTGGGGCTTCCAACATTTCTTGGTGAATGTCATCAGCAAAGTCAGACCTTGCTTATGCAGCTTTTCGGCAATTGTGTGTTTAATCTATATCAAAAGCCTGCAACAACCTTTCGTTACTGTGAACACGAGGATGGCTCAAGGGCAAACCGCCCTCGAGAGCTTGCTGTAGGTAAAAGAAATCACTACATGTATCTCAGAAAAGTGTTTTTTTTGTTTGTGAGTATTTCAGAACATAGAGGAGAAGAATGATTCAGCCGTCTGATTGTAAGAAATGTATGACAAGGGTCCTTTGGGATGCCGTCGTTGCTACTGAGGGCTAGTCGTCGTTTGACGATAAAAGAAGCAGGTTCTCCCTTTTGTTCTCGCCGCTTTCACAGTCTTTCCGTCTCCCTCACTTAATCCTCTGGCAGCCGCCAGCTGGGTCCATGTGGTCCTGCAGAAGGGCTTATTGATGCCATCCAAGATGGAGATGGGAGATTTGACAGACACACTGAGGTGTGAACATGGCGGCAAACATTTTGGCTGCTTCCTCCTGTCCGCTGTGCAGATAGTATGAACACTTAAAGAATGCATAAAAGCCATGTTTATTTCACCCGTAATGCCCAGCAAAGGGTTGCATCATCTGAAATTCTGTTGTCACTTCAGGTTTGTTTGATACTGAAATCCTGTAAGATCGCTGTCCGGGTTGCTCTAATTTTCCCAGGCGCTGGCGTTGGGCCATGATGCGATGTTCATTGTAATTGGCTCCCTCGACCCAAATGCTGTTAAGCTTTTTATTAGATAAAGCTGATCCCCAGTTGCCTTTAACAATTTTACAGTGACGGTATTGCCAGGAAATGTGGAAAGTATGAGTGACCAAAAAACAAATGAAGCTTTGGAAGTTTGGGATTGAGTCTTCTCGGCCATGTGTACCTCAAGCTAGTTGACTGGTAGTCCATTTCATTTTGGTGCTAGATTGATTTAATATTCCTTCCAATTGCTCTGTAGTTTTGTCTTTATCATCTTCCACCCGCCGCCATGCTCACTCCTCCTGCTCTTCCCCGCAGTTTAAAGGCGACGAAAGAAGAGTCGACAGTCGGACTATCTTCGTCGGTCATCCGCCATGTTCTGCCAGCGAGCCTTTCATCCCGCCAAAGTTTTGTGACAACAGAATTGTGTCGTCTAAGGTAAGACGCCGTTTTGGGTGGACATTTGCATTGGGGCTCCTTTTGTAATTGCAAAAAAACGTTCAGTCGCACCGGCTGTGTGTCTGGGTAAAGCAACTTTAATTACGCTGGCCTCCGTACCTGGGCTCTGTCCTGCTTTTGCTTTCACAGTCTGCATTGGCCCATTGCCACTTTTCCAACTCTCGCTTGCTGTCGCACCATGCTACTGAGAGCAACACCACCACCCTCGCCGTCGCCTTTCTCGCTTTTTCTCATTAATTTCCCCTCTCGTTTCTCTGGCAAAACAAGATGGACGGTTTTGCTGTGGTTGCATTTCAACACCCTCCCCCGTATCTGATGTATTATCTTCATAAACACGACCTTATTGCTTTGTCTGTGTGTGAAGAATATATCTCCGCATTCCTTCCTGCTTTTTTTTTTGCGCTGTACCTGTGCCGCCACCACTCGTATTGCCATTGCTTTTCAATCCACACAGCCAGATACTACTACCATCAAAAGTGGGGACGAGCCAGGCTATATTATCTATCAAAGTTGTAAAAAAAATGTAGATAATGAAGATATTATCATGCGCACAAACCTAGCAACCCACCAATCTAAGGCAAATAAGATCATCTGCCTGCCTGTTGGCAGATAAAGGCACTGCTACCTTCTTAATGACATCGGCAGCAGTTATTCTCACTTCCAAACATGCAAAGTACTCCCCTGGAACAGTTGCCAATGTCATTGGTTTACTGGTTTGGCACTATTCAAGAGTATCAAAATTCAAGGTGATAAATCTCCAGTTTTAATCAGCGCAAAGCATGGCTCCTCTCTCTAGTTAGTCAGTCTAATCTCTTGCACGTCGCCTCTGTTCGCCCTCCCAGACTGAATACAAACATGGTGTGAATATTAAATATGCGTCAAATGATTTGTATTTCTGTACTGTTTGTAATCACTAATTTGTTCCCTTCCCGCAGTATACCGTGTGGAACTTTTTACCAAAGAACTTGTTTGAACAGTTCAGAAGAATTGCCAATTTCTACTTCCTTATCATCTTCCTGGTGCAGGTGAGGAAGCATTCACAAAATGCATGATTCACAATTATTCCGTCTACCTCTTGAGCTTTCTGGTCTATACCGACCAGTCTTAAAACATAACATTTGTCGCCTCCCTTCCATTGTCTCTCTCCTTTCCGGCTTACGCAAATCAACCTCCCCACCCACCCAGCAGCTGTCACCGCAACGGTAGCTACAAACAGGTCCTAGTGTAAACAGTCGCCCCGATGCGTCCTCACATTACATATTGACTGAATGAGCCTGCGGAGTGACTGACTGCCCAAAGCTAAGTGGTAAACTCGGAAGCATCTCCGGGCCGCAAAGGAAATTCCGTCATTCTCAAGTGGTGTAGACTCTTTCCTCCCTAGCCCAACTGTTGACACAACAGCCTGCTTATACCAGTTTGGCTGGCTGGACGCAACTAACACTTGAGTAGGGATAGGTATCCCTTAGATTTGACCAATACTGCCACTCCAAACGGTATGCTTATCGTGCCTTTTTTTTTTTTTGTTTAGAAAAACAACAAAACAATAACATCCATACTTGTTTAAAATAAATGCAGTTGTCTTGCGCGTACAATCCTAAAGAGTTGTGTTCAAGTAACGGTTAACGTGAACTGGGTTATTCAGTAACTCAGCATGAGAGTCAGCATTAAGCAGCGCAGTTGTGACTTCTACCCCGCCACAAAGCAAATAAGAAGCGTTGTTAAAATTATGCCAGTCTCCAACACAGACTTCAAGTTCTTGGGTTCGGTCTGTTGTGAGTTTGCCACTGTACCTAATGTTGTGGCCTACGAGGGAATGCCTCGGCTGCGTTTGGCGTCATGGGTGTTGCGGGTTTGCTGACAACCCAAGCTGCAGCGTGGCTGGCTGGCATTTCTCCACTAATCCAAAGTCGCTAGAGGGTTTTCTTATTTCTAACCGCTCATTTTTACCCCCTCTAATATATCGGAGAAAGCAGGGAGGGAAGATTAACCAACAGGTATACATGCGCTCGTTTTTTTTACCTCATCTCTTGGACAGAAATAAACCTTTTCACTCATTTGTGAGAGCCGGCGTCATGGAAGTGTTGGCCATCAAGCCAACTCTTCTCTTCCCCTTTTGTCATTTGGTGTCTTTTCCCCTTTTTCGGTCCCTCCCTCTCACACAGACACACACACACACTTCTCTCCGCAGCGCTGCACTGCCAACGTCAGCATCCAGGAAGTCCTCTGTGTGATTCTGAGCACCACAAATAGGCACAGGCTGATAAAAAAGCGCCACTCTCCTATAAATAGCCCTGCGTGTCTTTGCACGAATTTGATCAAATGGGAATAGTAGAATGGCGTGAGAGCACAGGAACATGGCACTGAAAGCTCCAGAGAGGAAAGAGGCGGCAGAACCAGGAAGAAGAAGAAGGGTGGGTGGCGTGAAGAGGGATGAAGTGCGAAGTGAAGGAAGATGACGCAAACACAAACATGCATGCACACGTTGCCCTGGGACCTGAGGGTGGGTGGGTGGGGGCTTTTGAGGGGATCTTGCTGTCTGCCTCTCACTCTGACACACTTTTGCAGCTGATACGAGAGGTTTGTGCTGGGCTGATACCACAGCGGCACACCGACAACACCACTATATTTTATTTATTTATCTATATATATATATATTTTGCATTTGGTGCAGAGGGGCAAAACATACCTCGCTGTATTGCTCGAGGGTTGCAAAGGCTCCGCCAGTGTTTTGTTTAATAGAAGGACATCTGTTTTATGTCATGATGTAATTGATGAATGCTGGTCGGGTTTTTCAAAGTATTAAAACCAAAAAGGGAGTTGACACAACGCTATTCCAAATATGGTTGTTGTGCTGAAGATAGTCCATACTGGACTATTTTGAGGAAGACAGATTGCTTTTTATAGACCACGTTCATCGTTAGATTTGTCATAGAGATGACAAATGATGAACAAACAACACTTTTGGCTGAAAGCTTTCTTTTTTTTTTTTGGTTTGTTTTTCTTCCGTGCTGTGGTTTGACCATCTGACTGGTGCATCACAGAGACATGCTGTCCCCAGTTTGTGGTGTTGTTTTTTTGGTTTTAAACTTCCCCTAATCAGTCAATCCTCCTTTCTAAACATGTGACTAAAGGTTTGCTGTAACTTTTTTTCGCTGTTTATTTATTTATTTATTTAGGTGGTTGGAAAGTTAACTCTAAGACCTTGTCTACAAGCATGGCTGGGGAAGTTTATGGACTTTTGGGGAAAAAAACCCTCAAATACATCTATACTTTGCACGATCTTCTTTGGACTACAAACTAGTCAGGACTGAAACCATAGTATTTCATGAGGCCAGATTGTATCCTCTCTTTATGAGATACGAATGACCCCATTTTTAATGTTCAAATGACTAGCCCCTGTTTTTCTTCGACTTGACAACAAAATTTGAAATGCAAGTGCTGTATCATAGCAGTGAACTCTTCCCTCTTTACAACAAGCACTTACACATGAAGAGTTTGTCAAGGGATTATATTTTAGGTTATTCATTGCCGCTCCCAGTTGAAGTTGACGGTTAAACCAGTGCTTCTCAATTATTTTCTGTTACGCCCCCCCCTAGCAAGAAGAAAACTATTCGCGCCCCCCCCTCCCCAACGTGACTTTCCTAACTTGTCTTGTAAGTCGTAAAATGTTGCACTGTCGCAAACGTCATAGAAGTAACAATGAGAGCGCCACTGCCCTCTGCTGGGAAGATGCGCAATTACACTTTATTCTAGTACTGCAAAAAAAAAGCCTGTTCCCCAGGGTCACACGCGCCCCCCCAGGTATAGCACGGCGCCCCCCAAGGGGGGCGCGCCCCACTATTTGAGAAGCACTGGGTTAAACGAAGACATGGGGTTGCCTGAGGAAAGTCAGTCAAGTTAAACAAGCAATATGAAACGGGATAACAAGTAGCGCTGATGTCACTTTATGAGGTGAGGCAAGGCAGTTTTAGTTGAATTGCAAACCTCAAATCATGTGAACTTAATGTACTTATATACCTTCAATGGATGCTTGAACACACACGGTGCAGTAACACATGTAGACAGACAATCAGGACTGAGGCTCTATATTAAACTGCGTCCAGTTGGCCATAGTGGCCATAGAATTGACAGATTACATAAAGTATAGAGTGACTTGGACTTTTTCTGGTCTTTTTTTTTTCACCACGGCAGTCTGGATGTCCTGTGGCACCACACTGCCTCTCACAGGTCAATCTTGTTACTACGACACAAATTATTTGGTGCGCTGTGCTAGTCGTCATGTCACATTTTAGAAATCAATGTTTGTGTGTTTGTATTCTGCTTTTATTCCTGCTTTCACAGGTGATTGAGCTCTGGTTTAGTGAGAGCAGGATCATAAATTCCAATGATAATCTCATGACGGTTACAGAAGGCCGTTTGTGTGCGTTTAGCAGGAAGCTTTGGTCATGTGGTGCTCCGTGACAGGCTGTTTGGGATTACCCAATTCCTGCTCCAAATTCTAAAACACTGCCGTTGGCGTCAAATAGAATTCACATGCTTCAGCTTTTGTGCACACAAAAATCAAACTGGTAATGCGAGTTGGACGATGTTCTGCTCCGGCATGACCGTGCTTGACAAATTAAGCCAGCTCGTGCTGAACATCAGTTTCTCAACTGTTTTTCTCACGATTCAGCGGGGGTAATAACACGGTTTCCAAAACACAGACTACACCCTGCATTTACTGAAAGAAGGCCTCCCCCACCAAACTACTTCCTCACTCATTCCTCCCAAAAACACACATCTGCCACTGATAAACTCTGCAATCTGCTAATTCAAAGCAAAGAAGCTTGCAAAAGTAGTACAGCCTTGATTTCCCCTTTTTTTGTTGTTGTTGTTCCCAATAGGTGATAGTGGACACCCCCACCAGCCCAGTCACCAGTGGCCTACCCTTATTTTTTGTGATTACAGTGACGGCGATCAAGCAGGTAGGATCCTGGCCAGCAAGCAGTGTGTGTGTGGATATGCTAATTCCCCCAAAAGACTTCTCACCTAATCATAGACTTCTTCCTCATTATTTCCATTTGTCCTTTCTGCTGAAATGTACATGACTAATGTGTTCTGGACTTTGTAATAATGGGCTACTGCTGAATTCTGATTAGGGAAGACAAAAAAAAGGGGCCTCTGAAGGACTGACCACAGGGAACTTTTCAATGAGCGTAATTCTTGTCTTTGTTACCGCTGTGCCCCCCCCCTTCAGATGTATTGTTTAAGAACTGACTTTTTAGTCGGTACACCGCTGAGGCTTTGAAATGCACACTGGTGGCCGGACTTCCTTCTGTAAACGTGTGTGACCCACTGATAGAGCTTGATGGCCTTTGGTTTGAAAAAAGACAATGTGGCCTTCTGGGTGACTCTTGTTACTCAGCTGTTGGCAGCCATGTAGATATGAAAACAAACCGAAGGCATACATTCTTTTTCCATGTAATGTGTGCAAGGCTCATAGGGGCGATTTGTTTAAGGTTCCTGTATAGTAAAATAAAGCAGCGCTAATATAATTTATTTTATTTGAATTCCCCACTTTTTTTTTTCTTCTCAAGTGTTAACTGTAAAGTGCCCCAGAAGATCTGAATTTCTTTGACTTGTATACATGAAAATGTGCCCTTCCAAATGTGTCCCCGGCAGGGCTATGAGGACTGGCTCCGACACAAGGCTGACAATGAGGTGAACAAGTACCCCGTGACAGTGCTTGAAAACGGTCTGAGGCTACGGAAGGAGAGTGAGAAGATCAAGGTAGCGTACATAGTCACTGCTAGCTAGCCTGCTGAGAAATGGTGATTTCCCGGGAAGTGTAGTTTTGGTGGTTGAACTGACCACTAAACAAATGATAGATTTCACTTTTATGCTGATGGTTTTAGGAAGCTAATATTTTTTGTCGGTCAAACGTATGAAGTACAACAACACCGTTTTGAACATTCATCGTGGATGTGTGCCCATTTATGAGAAATAAATGTCACTTTTATCTAGGTGGGAGACATTTTGGAGGTGGAAGAAGATGAGACCTTTCCCTGTGATTTAATCCTGCTCAGATCCAGCCGGGATGATGACACCTGTTTTGTTACCACTGCTAGTCTGGATGGCGAGTCCAACCATAAAGTAAGTTTCAATTGTTTTCAGGCGTATAGTCCCAAACAGAGGGCTATAACAAACAGGGATCAGTAACTTTGTTTTTGTTATTACTCTCTTCCAGTGTGTTTAAATTAGATTGTTTAAAAACCAAAGCAATATTTCCTATAGGAAGTAATGTAAATCACAATAATATGTTATGTAAAAATACAAAACAATACATAGTATTGAGGTTCAAATTGGTCAATACTAGTGACCAATGAAATACGTAAATGAACATCTAACATTTTACTTTGACTGCACTTTGGTTTGTTACCTGTTGTCTTATTTAGCAGCACAGTTTAAGCTAGTTTGTGCTTGTTTCTTAAGTGTGACTGCTCAATGCATTGGCCCATCTCCTGACGATATTTAATGCGATTCGGGACTCAGGAAATGTTCCTCTGTCTTGGCAAGAAGCATCTATTGTTCCTAGCCCCAAACCAGGCAAGGCCCACTCTGACCCCACGAACCCAGTAGCCTTGATGAGTTGCCATTTGACTGAATATCAGTGTGACTTCAGGAAGGGGAAGAGTAGGGTGGACCATTTTGTCCGACCGGAGACCTTTATACGTGAGAGGGAACATGTGATGGCAGTCTTCTTTGACCTTGAAAAACGTGATGGACATGCATCAATTACCCCCCAAAAAAATTTAGGCCCGAGTCAGTTTTTTCTTTTCATGAAAACGCCAAAATGTGGGTGAAAAAAAAAAAAGTGTTAAAACTGAATCGAATGAAAACGAGGGTTCCATTGGTTATTCCTGGTTTCTTCTTTTTTTTTTTAAACATCTTTTGTCACCATGCCAATGTGTTCAGGTGATTTTACTTTCCCCCATTGTGTCGGATTCATGACGCTCAGTCTCTTCCTCATCTTCAGACACACTACACTGTTCCAGACATAGAGAAGGATCTGGAATCCCTCAGTGCCACTTTGGAGTGTGAACAGCCTCAGCCTGACCTTTATAAGTGGGTATTTAACGCATTCACACTGCAAGTCTACAAAAAACATCCATAGGATTTCTGTCATATCTCCGAGTTGTTGAACAGATGTAGAAATCTTCTGCTATCCTATTGGAAAAAAAACACAAGGATCACCACAATAACTTTAACCCGATGAAAGTAATATAAAAGAGGCATTGTTAACTCCCAATCATTACCGAAATAACTTGAAACTAAATTTGTTGAAATGCATCTTGACAAGAAGGAAGGAGACGAGGACAAAAAGGATGCCAACGCTTTTGTGCGCGTCTGTATCTCTGCTCAGAGAGTCGATAATGCGTGTGCTTTTTTTGTGCCAGGTTCGTCGGCCGTATGCACATCTACAAAAGCAATCAGGAGACTGTAGTAAGGTGAGAGCACTCAATATTAGTCCAGCAAGCACATGTTGAAGTCAGAGACGGATCAAAAAACTGTTTGCGTTCAATCATTCTTTTATTGATCCTTCATTGTAACAGTAGTGCTCTGGTAAACTTAAAAGGGTCTGGCTTGGATTCAGAAACTCCAAAACAAATGCCAGTGACTCCCTGCGAACGAACGAGTGTCCCTGCACCTTTTAGAGACAGTGCCAGCTGCGCTGCCAGGTTTCCATTTTATGAAATGAGAAGAATGTGGAATCCACTGCCCCCAGTTTGACTTAAACCGATGATCCTGTGCAGGTCTTTGGGCCCGGAGAACTTGCTGCTTAAAGGAGCAACCTTAAAAAATACTGAGAAAGTCTGCGGTGAGTCTACGTTCTCATGCATCATGTTTTATGATCAAAAGTACCAAAGTGTAAGTACTCTTGTGGGTTATTTAAGGTGTCGCTATTTACACTGGCATGGAGACCAAAATGGCTCTCAATTATCAGGGCAAATCTCAGAAACGCTCTGCTGTGGAGAAGTAAGTTCACACCAAGGTGCCAGTATGGTCGGTCACCCATGTGTGACAGCAACCTTTTCAGTAACCAGGCATTTTTACATCCCCCCCCCTCCCTCAGGTCCATCAATGCCTTCCTTTTGGTGTACCTTTGCATTTTGTTGAGCAAGGCCCTGGTGTGCACCACGCTCAAGTATGTGTGGCAAAGCAAGCCCGGACAAGATGAGCCTTGGTACAATACGAAAACCCAGAAAGAGAAGGACACCAATCAGGCAAGTGGTTTTGTTTTTTATTTTTGGATTTTACAATGCGCATGCTAACGTCAAAGGCAGCAGCGTCACGCAACATATTTTTAATCTTGTTTTACAAGCTTCACCCTTTACTGATCGGCTCTAATAAAATTACGCAGTGTAAAAACTGCACCGCACATCAACACTGTGAAATTGCCCATTTCATTCATTGACTGTTAACCTTTTGCACCAATCAACTATTAACATTTCAATCCAAACAACGTGGTTTATTACCCCAACATTGCAACAAAATCATTGTTGCGACACCAAAGTAAGATCTATCATGTCTAATCTGCTCTCTTTCTCTCACCAGTATCTAAAGATGTTCACCGACTTCCTGTCATTCATGGTGCTTTTCAACTTCATCATTCCCGTGTCCATGTACGTGACCGTTGAGATGCAAAAGTTTTTGGGGTCCTTTTTCATCGCCTGGGACAAGGATTTCTTTGACCCAGAAATCCAGGAAGGGGCGCTGGTCAACACCTCCGACCTCAATGAGGAACTGGGACAGGTCAGTATTTACAAAGATTATTGGGGTTTAGTGTGTATTCAGACCTGACTGTTTGGTCCGCTTCAAAAGGGTCAGGGTTCGACTTGAACGCTGGTCCGAACCCTGGTGCAGATTAAAGAATTGGACCGAGGCCCACTTTTTAAAGTGGTCTCGTTTCGCTTCCAAACAACTTCTGGTGCGTTTCACTTCAGGTGTGACTACAAACAGTGAAGGTCTGCACCAACAGCCCAAATATGCCGAGCAGGAATGCAGTGCGTAAGACTCGCACGTTTTCCGCCATTTCTGGGTCTGTGCTCTGTGTGCCGCCCTGGTCGTTGCTGTCCAATGGGAGCACAGATCGCCACAAGCGTGGATGTGTATACTTCACTTGCAAAATGTTCGTTTGTACTTCGCACCAGACGCAAAAAATTCAATCCGCTTTTGGCCCAGAACAAACGAGCGGACTAAAGGACTTTTCTGGTCTGAATACACCCTCAGATTGCAAACATACGTCTTAGGCGTGGCTGTTAAATTAAATTATGCAGGTGTAACCTAATAAGAAGTCAACATAATACTATTAGATTCTTGTGCTGAAATGATGAAACTTTAACTAACAGTGATCTCCAACCGATGCACTTTTAAAGGCTAATAAGTAACCCCTAGCAGTCTGTGTCATTTTGTCTTATTTAGTTTTATGGCACTTGTAATTGCCCTCATTTGCCATTGACATTTAGATTTGCCCGCTGACTGAGATGACAGAGATGCAAAGTTAATGCGGTGTGCAAGGTTAATGATCAATGCAGTGTTACTCTATCAATGGGACCGACTGTTCAAATTGACAACACTTTTTTTTTGTGTGTGTGTTTGCGCTGCCTGCAGGTGGAGTATGTCTTCACGGACAAGACGGGGACCCTCACTCAGAATAACATGGAGTTCATTGAGTGCTGCATCGATGGATACCAGTACAAGCATCAAGACTTTGACGCAGAATTAGACGGATTAAACTCGGAAGTAGAGGAAGATTTATTTTGTGTCACAGATGGGCCCATGACCAAACTGAAGGAAAAAGCTGACAAGGTAGGTGTTTGGTGGCGGCGCCCCATCTGTTGTACACAGGAGAGGGGGGGGAACAACTACTCACACATGCAGCAACATACGGATGCCTGTGATATTGCTCAGTGCTCCGGAAGGCCCTTCACAGGTCACCCACATACAGTATTTGCCGTGTCAGCATATGTATCCAGCTCTCAAGTATTGATGGCACGAGTGCCTGAAAACACTTTGTACACTGCGGCACAACGTGTATGATATGAAAAAGGTTGCTGCAACACTTGAGTTGATTTTTCCCTGTGAATGTTGTCGCTAGGACCGCGAGGAGCTGTTTCTGCGCGCCCTTTGTCTGTGCCACACGGTTCAGGTGAAGGAGTCCCCTGAGCAGAGTCCAGTCCAAGGTGACGGGTTTGGCGAACAGGTGGATTCCGTTGTACTCGGCGCCCCTAAGGATGAGAGGGGCTTCATAGCGTCCTCACCTGATGAGGTCGCTCTGGTCAAGGGTGCCATGAGGTAAGGAAGGGGCTGTGCGTCGCTGCAGGATTCATTTTTACAATGACCATTTAGAATAAAGTTGTGGTGGTTTGTCTCCTCCTGCCAGGTATGGCTTCAAATTTCTGGGTCTGGAAAGTAAAGCCATGAAAATCCTCAACAGGAGCCATGAAATCGAAGTGTAAGTTTAGTACATAAAAAAACAAAAAAAAACTCAAGTTCTTCATCTGGGTCTTCTTGGATGATTTTTTTTTGTTTCTCTCTTTTCAGCTATGAGTTGCTTCATGTGTTGAATTTTGACCCAGTGAGAAGACGAATGAGTGTGATTGTCAAATGCAAGTCAGGTGAATGGTCTCAACTTTCTATTTTGAGTTTCATTTATTTACGTACCACCTTTAACACGTTTGTGCTTATCAATGTCCTACAGGTGATATTGTGCTCTTCTGCAAGGGAGCAGACTCCTCCATTTTCCCTCGCGTCAGACAGGAGGAAGTAGAACCGACACGTGTGCACGTGGAGCGGAACGCAAAGGTGGGCTGGCTGACACATCCTCGCACATCTGACAAATAGAGATTCATTCCAAGTTCTCTTGGACGCGATGTAATTTGTGATGCAGGAGGGCTACAGAACACTGTGTGTGGCTTACAAACTACTCGACCTGGAGGAGTACGCCCAGGTAGACGCGAGCCTGAGGGAAGCCAGGCTGGCTCTGCAGGGCAGGGAGGAAAAGCTCGTGGCCATTTATAACGAAGTGGAGACCGGCATGAGTCTCATCGGCGCGACTGCTGTTGAAGATAGGTGGGTGTGTTTTGTTTTGTGTGAGATTGAAACGTCACAAAGCTCAGGACACTGTCCCCTCTTCACTGTTTTCCCGTGAGATGATACTGCCATCTTGTGATTAAATCGAGTACATACACACAAAGTTAGGGATGTTCTCTGGGAGGTTTGCTTTTGTTGATGAAGTACAAATATTCCTTTGCAGACTTCAAGAGGAGGCCGCAGAAACAATGGAGGCTCTGCAGGGGGCCGGCATTAAGATCTGGGTCCTGACGGGAGACAAAATGGAGACGGCAAAGTCTACCTGTTTTGCCTGTCGCTTGTTTCAGATGACCACCGAGCTGTTAGAGCTAACGGTGCGCACTCTGGATGAAGGAGGTCAAAAGCGCGAGGAACGACTGCACGAGCTCTTACTCGAGTATCACAAGAAAGCGGTGCAGGATTCGCCAGCCTTAGAAAATGGCATCAGCGGGTTGGTTGTCTAAACTTTGGTGGTGATGTACAGTAGCTCACAAACATGAGCACACAACTCGCCATCTTATGTAATTCATGTTGATTTGAGGCAGTTTGGTTACCAAATTTAATTTGATGACTCATTGTTGTGACACTGTATCACTGCACTTAAAAAAATGAGCGTGTGGCATTCTTTGCAGTGCTTAAATCCTTTGTGTTTTCTTCAAACAGGAACTGGTCGGTTACCAGCCACGACTATGGTTTCATTATTGATGGAGCCACTCTATCAATGGTGCTCAACTCCGCCGATTCCAACTCCAGCCACTACAGGAACCTCTTCCTGCAGATTTGTCAAAACTGCACCGCTGTGCTCTGCTGTCGCATGGCTCCATTGCAAAAGGCCCAGGTCAGGGAAAGCATGGGCCATTCCTCCATTGTCTACTGAATCAAAGAATTCAATTCCTTTCGGAGTTCTCATTTGCTTGCCTCATTCTTTTCTTCAGATTGTAAAACTGGTGAAGAACTCTAAAGGCAACCCGATTACCCTCTCCATTGGTGATGGTGCCAATGACGTCAGCATGATTTTGGAAGCTCATGTTGGCATCGGTAAGAATTCTCATGCCAAATCTGACACAAGAAAGTCCTTTGGCTTCTCATTTCCTCTGGATATTTCAGGCATCAAGGGTAAAGAGGGTCGGCAGGCGGTGAGGAACAGTGATTACGCCATCCCCAAACTCAAGCACCTGAAGAAACTCCTGCTGGCCCATGGACATCTCTACTATGTTCGCATTGCACACTTGGTTCAGTATTTCTTCTACAAGGTAGCAGAGCAAAAACACTTCATCCTATCCCCCGCACATGCTTTTGAGATGATCTTCACACTCGACCATTTTTCCCACAGAACCTGTGCTTCATCTTACCTCAATTTTTGTACCAGTTCTTCTGCGGCCATTCTCAGCAGGTGAGTACGCAATGAGAACCCTGAAAGTTTTAAAAACGTTGTGATCGTCAAGTGGCTGTTAAACTCGCTCCGCCCCATCTTTCCCTCTGATTGACCCTTTGTTATTGCCCTCAGATGTTTGCACGTCCATCCATGCTAGATGCAGAAATGTTGCCTCAATCATAGTAAAAATGTCTGGCGTGTAAGCATAGCGGTATCCTAGACTGCAGCTAGAATTCTTCAATTAAATATGACATATAAATCTATCAAGTGACCTTTTATACTCTAAATAGGTCACATCGATTTGCTGTAAGTCTTTCATGAACATTAGGAAGGTTTGGACTAACTTAACTGATGTTTACAAGTAAGAAAACATGTTAACTAAGGAAGGGCCTGGATGGTATTTCCAGCAGAATAAATATCCTATCACTCAATGTGCTTGCTAGCAAACTTTTGCTTAACTTTGTTCAGTGGAAATGGAATTCGAGGCCGGTTTACCACAGCAGCGGTTTCCAGCATGGTGGTCATAATTTGAATCTATTAAGTTGACAGACTTAATTTCATTCAGCTTCACTCATCTGTGTTTGCAAGTGACTGTGCTTCGTCACCTCAAGACCTCATGGTCAGCGATTAGTTGACACTCTAGCGGTCATTGCGGAGTCGTGAAGTTGACGATACATTTTGTCTGTTGTGTTTTAGATTAATGAGCGTATGTGTATCAGTTTTGTCCTCTCCTTGATAATAACCCCTGGCCCCACCCCCACCCACCTTTGTCATCCATTGTGGCCGTCCTCCCCAGCCCCTCTATGACGCAGCCTATCTGACGATGTACAACATCTGCTTCACCTCTATGCCCATCCTGGCTTACAGCCTCTTGGAGCAGCACATCAGTATCCAGGCTTTGCTGAACAATGCTCCCCTCTACAGGTACGCCCTGGAATCTTCCCTAGATCGCAGTCGGAGGCTGAGATAATTTTCAGGAATGCAGGGGGGGGGGGGTTTGTTGTGAAATACAAGTTACTTATTTATTTAATAATACTGAAAATATATTGTTTTATGCTGTTGCAATGCTGTAATCAGTCATCATGATAGATAGATAGATAGATAGATAGATAGATAGATAGATAGATAGATAGATAGATAGATAGATAGATAGATAGATAGATAGATAGATAGATAAAGTTGCATCCAAGCATAAATCATCATTTAAGTGAAATGTCTGATGTTACTTTTGCACGGGCCATGTGCAGAGAGATTCGCAAGAATGCCATGTTGCGATGGAGGCCCTTCATGTACTGGACGTTACTGGGCGTCTTCCACGGTTTGGTCTTCTTCATCGGTGTGCGATGTTTGTTCAGGAACGCCGCCCTGCCGGATAACGGCCAGGTTTGTTTTTTTGCTCCTCGCACGCTTTACTCTGTGAATTTCTTAAGCTCATGTGCTATGTGTATCTTTGCATCCAGGTTTATGGGAACTGGTCATATGGCACAATTGTCTTCACCGTCCTCGTCTTCACGGTCACACTGAAGGTGAGTAGCTATTTTGAGTAATAACACGCATGTTTGGCGGGAAAATGTTTCATCTTGTTCTTTTGTGCCCTGTCTTCTCCTAGCTTGCCCTGGACACACGACACTGGACATGGGTCAACCACTTAGTAATATGGGGCTCCCTTGCATTTTACATGCTTTTCAGCTTCTTCTGGGGAGGAATTATTTGGTGAGTAAACAGGTGATCTGGACTGTTGTTGTTTCTTGCAACTGGTGTCAACCTTTTGTGCTCTCTGCCCTCCCGCAGGCCATTCCTGAGGCAGCAGCGTATGTATTTTGTGTTTGCCACCATGCTGAGATCAGTGTCAGCCTGGTTGGCCATCATCTTGCTCGTCGTGCTCAGCCTCCTGCCAGAGATCCTTCTGGCCGCCTTCCGCAAGCCCTTCAACCCATTTACTCAGCAGGTAACATACACACGCATGCAAACACTTTTTCTTTCCCAGTTTTTTTTTTTTTTGTGTAATCAAACCTGCTAAGTTGCGCATCTTTCTTTCTGTTGGATTTAAGCACATCTAAGGTGCGTTGAAGATGGGTTAATTTTTTTATTTTATGTGAACGTGCTAGTCCACACGACTGGCTGTTTAAGAAATTCAAACGGGACACAACATTAGGTACACTTGTATTGTGCCAACCGGAGCGATCAACAGGTGTGCCCTGAGAAATGAGCCATTTTCAGTGTAACAATGATAAAACATTTACTGCAAATAATATATTAATGTTCATTTCTTGCAAATGCGCTTTCAATTACTGCAACCACCCACGTTTCATAAAAAAAAAAAACGATTTGTATTCTAGCAGTCAGGTAAATTAGTGATGAGTTACAACAAACACATTGTGATTTCAGTCTATATTCTCTTTGACACGTTTTTGTTTGGTGGTGTGTGGTGGGATTTATCTAAGGATAAGTCTCCTGGTCACAAACAGTAAAAGCAGCATCACAAATTGTGCCTGAGGAAAAATGTCAATTATTCATTCCTGTTTTTATTGTTGGCATTGCTTTTTGGATATGATGCACTGCTTCACAACAACAAACTTAAAAGCCAATCCTAAACATTAGTACCTGTGTGGTATTGTCATTCCAAACATCTGCATTCCCTTTTTATAAATGCAGCTCTTGTTTCTAAGAACAATTAAATGTGCAGGTGTACCTATTGTGTTGGCTATTGACCATGAGGAGTGTATAACCCTTGCTTTCAAATGTAAACTAATTGTATTGGTACTCATTTTCCCTCCTCAAAGCGCTTTTAGCACTTAACGCTTTCTCCTCACTCTGCTTCACTTTCTCTGCTCTCGTTTCCTCCGTGGACTCCCGGTCTTCATAAAGATGAAGCACCGCCTTCCTTCCTCGGGGACTTCTACTATCTTCATGTTGTCGCAGACCGCTAGCACTCACAGCTTCTCGTGGAGTGACTGAGGTCTCTTTTCTCTTTCTGTTAGCGTTGACATCTGCCCCGCTTTTTCCATGTGTGCACTTTGACGTTCCTTTCCTCACTGTAGTCACCGTTTCTACCCTCCACGTCATCACGAACGTGGGAAGAAGCTCTATTGAATCAGCCAGTACGTTCAAACCTTGAATCTCAGCACTTAATTTGGAAGGACTGAGAATCTATGCGTGTCTTCGAGTCTTTCGTGATGATGTGCGCGGTCATATCAGTCAGCCGTTTGTTTCCTCCCAGCTGCGCCTGTCGCATGTTCAGCATACGTCCGAGCATCTAGGTCTGCATGAGGCTCAAGTCGCCATCCGCATTATGGACACGCACCGCAGCTCCCCCTTCTGGCCACTGCATTGTGTTTGTCTCTGCATGTGTATGTTTGTCTGCTGCGGAGTTCAAGGGACGGCCTTGCTCAAAAGCCACATATGATTTTTTCTTTTTTTTTAAATAGACTCTCACATCACATTTAGATGAGGTAAAGGGAAAAAATAATAATAATTTGCCCACCCCTGGTTTAAAGAGGCTGCACCTATAATTACATAGTACGCCATTTTAGAATGTCAGAGTGGCTACAATCTCAACCACTTTAGTCAAAAATGTACAAAGTGGGTTTGACTAAGGTAAGCAACTAAGGAACAGGTATTTTACTAGTCTGGTTTCCTGCAAAAAGGTGCTTTTTCTGTGTCCATGTGTCTCACTGTATTAAGTCTTTTTGTGTATTCGTTCCACTTGTCTGACAGCACTCATAAGACTGAGAGCGACAATTTCTGTCTGTCTGTTTGTTTGTGCCTGTGGTGTATGTAGAGCCATGCGAGACGTAATTCAGGATTCTCTTTTTTTTTTCCCATTTTTAATGTTTTGGGGTGGCCCACAGCCCCGTAGTCCACTCTAATAGATCCACCCCATTCCTGAGCAGATCACTTCATTCCGAATCAAAGGAAGAGTCCTCATACTGGTGTGAGCATGGTGTGAAAAAGGATTATTTGTATTAGCATTTCACCTGTGTGTTTCAGTAGTGTGTATTTGCGGTAATCCTGAATTATGTCTCCGGCGGTCCTTCATATGCTTGTCAGTTTAGTTACGTCTCTGGTGTCCTCTTACCCCACCCTTCCAGAGGAATCCAGTTGAGTCGAATTCGGGGGGCGTCCCGTCCCCACGGTCGTCAACCAGGCCCCTGCTCATGAGAACCTTTACAGATGAGTCCAATACTGTCATTTAAACAGGTACCGGTCCATCCCTGGGCCTATGAAGCCAATCTAAAGCTGCCTACCAACCCAAGCCCCCTTCAGCTGATGTCTCCACAATCCTGGCTTCTAACTTAGTCTTACTAGGCATCGATTCCATACACGACGTGGTGTGTGGCTTTGTGTTCTGCAAGCTGATATTGGTTGGCTGAAGAGATGCACACTTTCTTGCAAAATTTGGTTCATTTTTCAACAAACGTGCATTTTAAAATCAGTCAAATGGGTCTTTTCAGCCTCCCTTTTGATGCCTACCCGACCTCTCACCCCTCATCACCCGCTTTAAATCAAATCTTCCGAGTGTGCTAATGCCACCGTTGTTGGGATCGCACAAGGGTCAGCTGGCCTGTGTGATTTCGGCCTTCGCGGTTGTTGTGCTGTGACGTGATCATGCGTGCATGTTGGAACCGTGCCTTCATTATTTGTGTCAACCACAGTCAGAATGCAGCTACAGTACATCGGCACGGTGGAAAGGTCACATGATTGAAAGAGTAGTGCTCATCCTGGTTCTTTTTGCAATCAGAAATTGGTACCCTTATTTCATTCTGTAGGTGTTTTCATCATATTTGTACATGCTGGGGTGCCTTGAGCAAAAGTTGACCCCTCGATAGTTGCTAGCATGCTCACGCAACACATTAATTTACATCAAGGCACCACTGTCATTTTAACAATATGAAAAAAAAAAAGCAACATTACCATTATAACATAAAAGCTGTCAAATTAAAACACTTGTGAAAAGAAATGGGATGATGCAATTTTCCTATGAGTGGTGGTGACTAACAATGATAGTTTTTTATTTTTTTTTACACACTTAACACGGTTTCGGTGTCCAAAATGTTCATATTGCAGGTCGCAACTATTGAGTGGTATTTTTGCCAACATTTTTGCTCAACGATACGAGCAACATCCTATCTCACGCTTCCCTCGGAAGCTGCAAACTTCCACCTATTCTCTCTCTGCAATGTGAACATCAGAGGGTGTAGCCCATACTTTTGTTTTTGTGTGTGTTGTGTTTTGACCACATCCTGTAGTCAGTCAGAGCTACGTGTGATCGCCTGATGACTTTTAAAGTGTACAATGGCATCTGGCGCTTAACCCCCATTTGTGTTCCCCAACTAGCTGCCCGACGAAGACCAGCTGTGCACATCCAGGTAAAGCAAGAGGACAGAGTAATATTCACTTTTTGCAGTGGTGAGGAGAAGCCAAGTACAAATACTTCCTGACTGTACTTAAGTAGACTTGCAGGTGTCTTGACGTGTTTGGGAAAAAGGTCAACTCAACCAAAGTTGAGATTGTGATCACGGGAATTGCGATCGTTGAAAACCACAAGCAAGCGTTAAACATGTTTTCATCTAATTTTGTAAAAACAGCTTACATGTCTTCTCCCAGTGGCTGTGTCATTTTTGTAACCCGATTCACCAAGTTAGCGGGGAACATGTTTTGAGAGCGCTTAAGTTGTGCCAATGCCTGCTAATTCGTAAAACTAGAATTAGCAGAAGGGAAAATAGTATCTTGCACCTACTTGTTGTCTCCATAGGTAATGTCAAAACTCCATGAATCTGTTTGTTGTCACATAGCACCACAAACCTGAATTTCACAGACAAGCTTACCTGTTGAAAACATAATAGACAAATAATCGTATGTATTCCAGTTGAATTTAATGGTCGACAGCAGTGGATGAGTTGAGTCTAGAGCCGAGTTAGCACTAGTACCATATGACCTGACTCATGGTTTTAGTCAATTCTACTTAAGTACAGTGTGAGCATTTTTGCCACCTCTGTGTCTCGTCTGTGTGTGTCACAAAACTTTGTTTAATCAGGATAATTTGCCTCCCCTATTTTTTTTTTATTTTTTTTTCTGGCCCTCTGGTTGCATTTTATTTTCTCTGTGGTGACGTTTTGTCTGATTTGTGTTTTGGTCTTTCTTTTCCACTGGTGCATATATTGACCACTTTTTTTTTTCTTTGTCCAGGCTGCAGCCGTGGCTCTCATATCTTACAAACAACTGATGGCTCACCAGTGAAGGGACGTGGCAGTGGGGGCCATATTTCAGGGTTCTGTGCCAGTCAGGTCAGACGCATGATCACCACGGGAGGAACGGCACCTCTAACTCTAATTTAAGGAGACAAAAAAAACTCAACTGTCCGTCCTCTCGATTAGTTTTGACAGTCTAACACACAAACACGCCACCCATGCATGACTGCGGAGCAGCTCACCTTTTTCCCTTCTTTTTTGTATGTACTCAGATGAGAGACTTGACTATTGTCTTTTATCTACAAATGAATGCAACACAGCTGCCTTGTCCCAAACTCTGACTGCTGTGTTTTAACAAGCAGTTACATTACCACTCACTCTTATGCTCGACTGCATGAGGGGAAAAGTCTTTATAATGGAATGTTTTGAAAAAACGACAAGAGAAGGAAGAGGTGTGTTAAATGGTTATTTGTTTCCCCCCCAACATAGGTATCTGGGCCATCACTTTTTTTTTTTTTTTTCAATCAGTGGTCTGAAAACCTGTCATTCAAGTTTGTTAGTTTGCTGAAACCCGTCCACGCGCTCTAAAAAAAAGCCAAAAACGTGTGTGTCTGTGTAGGGGGGGGGATTAAGGAATAGATTAGCGATTTAGGGGCAGTGTGGCAAAGCTCATAGCGTGACCTCAATCTTCACGCCTTAAAAGTGTTTTTGTTTAATTTAAAGATTCCAATTAAGATGAGAGATTTAATATATGCTACACTGTATGAAGCTCATATGCTGAAAGCCAAAAAAAGACTCGGACATTTGTGACTTGAAAGTGTTGTTTTTTTGTGTGGTGTGTGCATGCCCACAAAATTCCTGAATGGCTCAAAAGAAGCCACAAATGCCTGTGGGAAACTTGCATTAATTAGCCATTTACAGTGGTGCCTTGACTTACAAATTTAATTAGTTGCGTGACCATGCTTATAACTCTAATCTCTTATCTTCAGGTATTGTTTGCAGTTGAAATGAATGGAAATGTCATTAATTGCAGCAGCAGATCAAATATTTTTCACAATAAAGATATCCAGTAGTGTCACAAGTAAATTAAAACTAAAGAAATTGAACAGTTTTTGCTACATTTCAGTTTTATTAGATCAACCACAGTGACATGGGTATTTGTTAGCCCATTCATAGTGTTAGCAACAATATGAATATATATATAATATACAATATGAACAATATTGTTGTGAAGTGATTTACTTCACTATACAACCAACACTTGGATTTTTCTGGTTTTATTTTTCCTCACAAGTCAAAATAACAACAAAAGTCCAATGCTGGCTCTTAATTCCAAAAGCAAGTCAGGTCACGCATATCTGAAGGCATCACTGTATTTGGAAAGAAATCGGGCCAAATCAGCCGTGGACACGTTGCTCTTTAAATGAAGCTAGAATTAGCCAAATGGTTTGTTTGACAAGCAACTTGAAATGAAATCCTACGAAAATTCTTTGACCACTCCTGCACTGTTCTCGAGACATCAATGGTTCATCAAGGCACGTGAACCTCACTATGTACACGGTAGCCCACTGTGAGGAGGTGATATTATAAAATAAATATACTGTATGATGATGCATTCCCTTCAACCATGCAATTACTTTTACAGCCATTATATTAAGGGTGAGTTTTTCCACGACTATATTTTTCCGTATTTATTAAGGTATCATTTGACTCGCAAATGTTCTATTTTTAGGTCTTACTATGGAAACCTGTCTTGATATTCTTACAAAAAAAAACTGCTTTCAGGCTTTATGAGTTACCTCCTGACTGCACTGTGCTGGCAAAAGAAGTCAAGTCTGCTTTGTTATGAAACTTTACAACCTTTAAGTGGCATCAGTAATGCCTTTCCCCCCCCCCGACGGCTTTCAACCTTTGTGGAGTTTGTTTCCCATGTCTAAACAGAAATCTCAACAGCAGATTGTATTTTTAACCTTTTTCTCTTTTCCCGAGCTACTTTTCTGTAAGAAAATCAAAATGTACCAAAAACCAAGAGGTTATGGACACCGTACCATCTTGTGCCCTTTTTTGGCTCGCCAGCCTCAAAACACTCCTCGACCTCTAAGATGAATGTATTGAAATTCTATTTAAATTCTGAAAGTTTCTCTTTAATAAAGACCATTTTTGAAGATAAAAACCCATGTTCTCATTTCTGTGTGCGCGTGTTTGAGGACACCAAGCAGATGCTGTGCAGTAATGAGACTGCTGGCAGGATAATCTGGATCAACTGGGTGGCTGCTTTTGGGTTGCAGACTCCCCATCTACGCAGGAGTAATTCATTTATGTCTTTTAATGGCCTTTTCAATTACTTTGAGTAAAAAAAACATCGAGGCATTTGTTGACTCCTTCTGTCTAGCTCCACAGGATTTTTCCTGCTTTTCTAAGACACCTTGATGCATTTTTAAGAGTTGGGTGTCTATTAGAGGGCACCTGGAAATTCATTCCAGGAGTGCATGATGCCAGTAAAGTCTGGGAAAGGTTTCGAATTTCTTCCAAAATGGATGAGTGGAAACTTTTCGCATCTGAAACCAAGACCTTAATAGCATAATTGCTTCAGGCTTTTTTTGAAAGGCTGTTGAAAACAAAAAGAAATTATACCCAATTAGAGTAGCCCAGTCACTTCAATTTAACCTGAAATGGAAATACACAGCTATTAAGTTGACGGTAATCCTTTAAATTCTATTCAAAGATTCGCTTCTTGATAAACAAAGATAATTGCTGAAAATTACCTAATGGAAGCCTAGTCATAGTTGGAACTCCATACAGGAAGTGTGTCTATCGCAGTCACGGCCCACTTCGATTTGAGCTAAGAAAAGACTCAAGTGTGGGTCGCAGTGCTCACAATGAAACGGTTGTTCCCTTTGTATGTAATTGTGCAGTGGCTGGCTAAGGGTGTGTTGGGACTTTCATGCTCTCTCACAAAAGCGCTCTCTTCCACAGCTGCTTCGTGTCGGTGACTACAAGAAGACTCGCAGCCAAACAATCCTTCCCACTGTAATGCTTTCAGAGCCCAAAGCCGAAGCCATAAAACACCGGAGCATGAATTACGGCAAAGAGTTGGCTTCTTGTCAGGACTTTATAGTGCAAAGCTGACGCACTCAAGCTCCAAAAGAGAGAGAGAGAGAGGGAGGGAAGCTGGAGGAGGGGCAGTAGCCCGGCAGGCAGCTGTGGTCAGACGGAAGGAATCATGTTTGTTGTGAGTGACAAAACAGCTGACTGAATGTTTGCTTGACTGAATGTTTGCTTTCATGCAGTTCAAGGTCAGCAAGTTCCGGCAGCTTGAATGAAGCCCAGCGGGGGGATGCTCGCTTACACGCGGCAGCCGTGTATGTAGAACAGGGAGCAGGATGTGAGAAGCTTTGGATTACTCCAGCCGTCTGCCGTGCGCCCACTTGGGGGGAATGGGCCCGGCCTCCATGCAAGGAGAGTCCATGACAGAGTCCGAGGAAGAGATGGAGAGCTACGGCTGCCTCCTCCAGGCCCGATCCCAGCTGGAGAGCACACTGCAGCGTGAGTACAGGCAACAGAAACTACATGGGTGCTGGAAAATAATGCAGGGATTTTTCAAAAGTCTATACACCCTTGTTCAAATACCACGTTTTGCTATATTTAAAAATGACGAGATAAATCATTTAATATTTTTTTTCCCCCACTGTTAATGTGAGCCGGGAAACTCAATTGGAAAATAAGAGAGGATGCGGGGGGAGGGGGAGAAAATGTAATTGCACAAGTGCGCACACCCTCATAACTGAGGCATGTGGCTGTGTAAACAATCAACCAATCACATAATACCTGCTGCAATTTAAAGAGCTGATTCACTGCAAATAAGGTTCAAATGTTCTGTACTGCAGGGTTGCTTTACTTGTATAGCACATGGTCATGTCAGTGTGATTAAAAAGGACATTCTATGAATAACAACTCGAGTATGAGTTAGTAATCTGTGGAAAAAAACAATGCATACACTGAGTATCTGGTAGGTAACTTTGGATTCTTTTTTTTTTTTATCAATACATGAACGTGGATGTTGTGATCAATATTATTCATGTCATTCGAGGGATTCGGTTACCCGTTTGAAGCGGTCACAGATGTTTTCCTAATTTTTGTTGCTAATAATTTGCCTCGCAGACTCATATTCTGTCGCCACAGCGATTTGGAAAATGTGCCTTTACAAACATAATAATGCTCCGTTTGCACTTAAATGCATATTTATCTAACACACACACACAATGTTTGTAGTGACTACTGCTAGTACTGAAAGTTCAGTTCATTGTTGAGTAAATGCTGTAAACACTGAAAATGTTTAGAGAATGTGAGCCATATATTTGAAAACTGTCACTCAGTGGACGTGTTAAATGAATCTGCTCTGTCCTAATATGGCACAAACGTTGGTATTTTTCATTTGGATAGTCACCAAAGGCAGGACTGAACCCTCGAGTTTGAGTTTCACGGAGACTATCACCTCCCCCCGAGAATAATAGGATTACCTTGGCAAGCTTATCTCATTGTTTAATTAACGGACCTTGGCATTTTATGTTAGTGTGCGTGTGAACTGAGACCACACAGGGGGAATCAAAAGCTTTTTATTTTATTTTTAAATATATGCAGTAAGCATGCTATTTAGGTTAGTCTTACAAGTTATCATTGATTGAGGGTTCAGCATTGTAACCTGGGTTTGGTGTTTGGATACCGTTTTTTTCCATGTATAATGCGCAAAATTTAACTAATTTATTGTCCTAAAATCTGGGGTGCGCATTATACATGGGTACAAAAAAATATATATATATTTTCATTTTTTTTAAATCCGGATATCATACGGAGGCCGCCATTACAGATGCGCTTTCTTCTCTGCTGTTCACTTCAAACACGCTCCATACGAACACAATGCTCTCGTATCAGACGCTTGCTAGATCACCTGCTCGTTTGCTGTCACAATGTACCCTACACAAATCCGAAACATTTCTTCGCTACTGAGTATGCTAGTGATACTGACCGGCAGAATAACATCCGGTTGTTCCCAAAGATGATCTTTTTTCTGAAATAATTTTACGTTCACGGACTTAAGTAGGAGTCAAAATTTAGGTGCGTATTATACATGGGTACAGGCTTTTTTCCAGCATCAACATGCCATTTTTAGGGTGCGTATTATACATGGGGGCGCATTATACATGGAAAAAAACGGTAGTCTGTTATAGCTAAATGAGAACCTTCCATCAAACAAACTAACAATGCAACCCCAAGCTTGCGTTATCAAGAGTAACAAAATATAGAAAATAAAAATAAATTACGATTATGTTGATGGGTTAATTTTAAGTGGTGTTGTCATATAATATAATAATTTTATTTGTTTAATTTTAGGTATTTTGGGACAGCATATCACCTTACACAATTTAATAATACCTAAATTGTCTACTCTTATCTTAAAAAAAACATCCTTCCCTGTTTCTATACAAAAATGTTGTGCAAGTCTGTGAAATTGTTGTTGTTGACACAACACTGGTGTGTAAACTCGTGAGAAAAAATGTGGAATTAAAAACCTGGGGATTAAAAGCGTTCGTGTTTGGGAGTCAGACACAAGTATGATGCTCAAATCTGAGGTCAAAGAATAACGTTTGTTGTTATATTTGTATTGGGTCACATCTTTACGAGATTTGTTCTGTATCAGACGTTTTGTTTGAATTTGGTCAACACGGATAAATGCCACCATGTCAGATTACGTTGCAAGACTTCTGGGATTTGCGGGGATTTGTACGGGGTGACAACTAAACCTTGTTTTCTCCAACATTCCTCCAATGGGGATTATTTGGTTCCCACTTCTGCAAAACCTGGAAAGATTGCGACAAAGTTCAGAGGAACGCCGGCCGGCACACTTAGCGGGTGCATGATTGTTTATCCGGATCACACTGTTTAGCTGAGTTCACAAATAGAAATATTTCACACTTATTGAATGTATCCAATTGATTGTCTTTGATGGAAATATACTGTAAAGCCATCTTCAATCCTTTCTCATGTTCCTGAAGTGCAGCACAGAGTGTAAATGTCAACTTATCCTAGGTAACTTCATCCTGGCCCGGGTTCAGACACTCTCAGTTACACACGCGCATCAAATATTCAGAAGTTAGCGGCCGAGTTCATTACAAATAAGGGCTCAACTCTCGTGCAGTGCTGTTGTACCCTAAGGAATACTTAATTTATTTTATCATTTTATTTCTATTTCATTTAAATTGTAAATCAAACCAAATAAGTTCTTGTTTAAATGGCCAAATCATATTTTGAAGGAAAATAGCTTAAAAGGAATGGAATGGAATAGAAATGTCCATGCATATACCTTTTAAGACAGTTATCATGACTAGTAATGAAAAAGTATTTTTATATTTGTGTTGGATTCCAATTGCATCAGCTAAGTTTTTTTTTTAAATTTTCATTGACTTTGTTCATTTTCATCTTTCCTCTCGTTTCTTTAGTTGTTAATAGTGTGAATCATGAATTCTTTTCTACCCCAAACTAATTTAAAAATGTGCTTTTATAGTTTCTTGCAGGTTTATGTTGGTATTTATTTAATCACACAAAGCATTTTGTTTCCTTGAATGTGATATCAATTGTGGAAATTGTGAAGCACTTGGAGAATTTGGATTAGAATGAATATAAAACAGAATCCAATGGTGTAAAACACCTCCCAACATATAAACAAATTGCTTTGTTCGTGTTTGAGACTTTTCCATTCTTTTGCAGAGGTGACGGTTCCAGTGAGCATGAAGGAGGTCGGCGGCTACATCGAGAAACAGGTCGCATACCTGTCAGGTGAGTTCTTATCCCACTCAGAAATGCTAATGTGAAGCGGCACCACGGAGAAGTCCATTTATTGTATACGTGTCCTCCTCAGGTGGCCGCGGAGAAGACTCCAGTGTCATCATCACGCTCCCGGAAAGCTCCGCCTTCAGGGACATACCGGAAGAGGCCTTGGCTAAAGTCTTCACGTACCTCACGCTCATCCCTCGGTGCGTTTTGCTCTCACAAATTGCCCAGACAAGACATAAAAAACATAAGAATGTCACCCTAATGTAGACATGTTTACCTCCTTCTCATCCCAATCCAAGTTTGAAGTGTTGCGCTCAATCAAGACACTTCACGTCTCTCTTCCAACAATTTTTCAGTTCCTGAAAGTTTATTATATCTTCTGCCCTCTGGTGGAAGATTATTTGTTTTGCCCGCCTGTCACTATACATAGCCAGGATAGATAGATAGATAAATGACTATGTTCTATTATAAATACGTATGCGTTCAGTGTTCTTACCCAATAATTAAAATGGTTCTTTACAATGATACCAAAGTTACAAATTAGCATTTTTGTGTGCGTGACATATGTAGCCTGAATTCGCTGCAGTGCACCAAACGTGTTCAGTTGACATTCTGAGCACAGCCTCAGCATGGCCTCCCCGGACAGGCGCTGTGTTCGATGTTCTGCTGATGTCAGCACTTGCAGCAGTCGGGAATTCTCACTTGGCTCTGCAGTCTCTTGACAAATCGACAGCAGCATGTTGTCAAACGTTTTGGGTTGAGAGAGCCCCTACAAGGTTGTTGTTTTTTTTGTACCAACACCCCCCCCCCCCCCTGAACAACTATCATGTAAACCCTTAAATGTTGTGAGGATTTCTATTCATGATCTGTTTAATAGAAACACCTTTGATTGAATTAAATTCTGTTTGCCATATGACAATCACCCCCCCCTCCTCCACACAGAACGAGGCAACCAGGAGTAAAGTTCATCATCATTTTAGACCGAAGATTGGACACATGGGCTTCGATCAAGACTGCATTGGCCAGAATAGCAGTGAGTTTATTTCCATAGCGATTACATTTTTCCATATCTGTCCTGAACGACTGCTTAGTCATGGAGTTGTTCATAGAGCATTTGAATAATTCCTTTTTGTCAACTTATAACTATTAATTGGACAGACTGAGGTTTGATAGGAGACAAAGAGAAGGGAGCAAAAACAAAGAACAACTGCGAAATGGTAAGGCATGGTTGGCTCGAGATCTGGCGTAAAGACCGACAAATAGGACAGGACATGGCATACTGACCAGGTGTCAAACTCAAGGCCCGGGGGCCAGATACGGCCCGCCACATCATTTTGTGTGGCCCGCGAAGACAAATTGTGCATCAAATTCGTGTGTCAATACTAAAATTGCAAAGTCCTCACTTTTAATAATATATTTTCTTCTAAATATTTGACCAGTTTTTACTCGTCTTATTTGAAAACGACTTATTTGTTTTGTAGCTTTTACTGTACATATGAGGTGCTCATACTTTTATTTGGGTTTACAGTCGTATTGGCCCTCCGAAAGAAGCTATGACTACAATGCGGCCTAATGAAAAAATTAGTTTGACATCCCTGGCATACGGGATAAGGCACCCAGAACAGGTCACCACCCAGTCGCAGGGCACACAAACAGCCATTCACACTCACAATAACTCCTACGAGCGATTTGGAGTTCTCAATCGGCCTACCATGCCTGACTTTGGAATGTGGGAGAGACTATACAAAGCAGTCTAATGTTATTAATACATACAGCTTCAGGACAAGGGTGGACGTGAGAAGCAGAAAACACGTCAGATTTGGACTAGGTCAGACTGGCGAGAGCAATATGTAAAGAGTTGTAAACAACACAGGACAAATCAGATGACGAGACATTCCATATTGTTTTGAGAAACAGTTTGCAGTGGCGTACAATTGCTCGGCTGAGTCACACTCAGACTGTTTCTAGCATTTCGGGATAGCCTGGCACCGATAGAAATGTAAAACACCCCCTCCCCAAAAAAGAAGGTGAGATGACGCGGGCTCTGCAGAGAGGATGAAGATGATGATGCGGCAGACACCGCGTGTTTGCCTGCATCCTGCCTTCCTTCCTTCTCCGGAGCGAGGCTGCTGCTGATGCTTTCCTCGTGGAGCTGTAAAATAATACAAGCCGGATAGATGTCCCGCTATCACAACATGGCTGAGACATGTTGCCGGAGAGGACTCGCAAAGATTCGGACCAGCCCGGTAACGATGATTTTTCCCTCCCCCTTGCTGCAGGAGTTTGGGTGAAGTTTGAGGGCGGGAATGCGGCAATGAGTGGAAAGCTGTGTGTGTGTGTGAGGGGTTAGGGCACTTCTGCTTAGTCATGCAAGAGGCTCCGAGTGGAAGGAAAGGGAGACTTATCTGGGAACAGTGTGTCATGCATGTTTGCAACCTTCCATTCACACGTGCATGCTTGACGTCACTCGGTCACTTCAGGACAAATGAATGTCAGCATTACGACTGGTCCGAACGCATCATCCTGCTGCTGCTGGAAAATAGATCTAGTATGGCTTGACCTATAAAATCAATGCTGCACTTTATTAAAACGTACTGAAATACCATAGAATGTAATAAGTATGGTAGTTTGTCCTTTATTTGAATTCAATAGGCTGCTCTTTCTGGTGAACACCACGGCCACTAGGGGGCAGTGTACAGTTTAGTGAAATACTATACGTTGACAATGAAACATATTGTCGCATATGATAAACATATGCCCGTGAGTATTCTTATATGATCTTTCTTCATGTATTGTGTTAAAGCTGGCTGCGCATGCATCTCTTGGATTGACTGAGTAAAATCATTTTTCTACGCAGTAATTAATTTATTGCTGGGTGGGTGGTGATTGGAGGTCAGTGTTCACTGCCCTTGCAAACAAACTGCAGGAGTGTAACACAAGACAAGCGTAAAAGTACCGAATCTAGTCGACTCGTTTGACTGCTTGACGTAAGGTGCTTAAGAACTCGTGTGGCATGCCTGAATGATTAACCAGAGGAGAACCTGAGATCTAAGACTTTAAAAATGCAAAAAGCAACTATTTGCAAGCTGTCTGCCGAGTATGTGCTCATTAAAATCCGTCATTTTCGGACTATAAGTCGCACCGGAGTATAAGTCGCACCAGCCATAAAATGCCCAAGAAAGTGAAAAAAAACATGTATATGTATATGAGTCGCTCCTGAGTATAAGTCGCCCCCCCCCCCCCACCCTAACTATGAAAAAAAAATAAAACGCGACTTATAGTCCGAAAATTACGGTAGTTTTATTGGCATCTAATAAGTCATGTCCACTCTGAGTGGTTGTTTTTCCTCAGGTGTGGTCGTTTCTTGTATATCACAGAGAGGGCCAGAGACACCCGATTTATTCTACAGGTCATATTTATCACGGTTTATGTAGTGAACTGGTGATGTTTGCAAACTGTTCCTCAACATGAATTACAGGTCATTTTTCTCTTGTGTTCTTTGCAGGCCTCCTTTCCGGGGAACCTCCATCTGGTCCTGGTGCTCCGACCCACCAGTTTCTTCCACCGCACCGTCACTGACATCGGCTTTCGCTTCACCCAGGAGGACTTCATGCTGAAGATGCCTGTAAGGCAGCCTCAGCTGTACTATTTTAGAATATTATTATTGCCAGGGTGGGAAAGCATCATAGATAGGAAACTGACTCCACTTGCTTTGCAGTTGAACAAACAGGAAAACCTCAACTCGCATGTATTGATAGTGCCCCTAGTTTATTGATCCGCTTGACAAATAAATGTGACCCCTGACCTCCAATGAGTTTGTCACCCTTGGGTGTCTCGTCTTCAACATGATCTATATACTGGATTGGATTCCATTCAGGTGGTGATGCTGAGCTCCGTCACAGATCTGCTGAAGTACATCAATGAAAACCAACTGACGTCAGAGTTCGGAGGCACCCTGGACTACTGTCACAGCGACTGGATTGTTTTAAGAACGGTATTGTATATGGATGCTAAACAAAACCTAAACCACATCAGATATATTTATATTTTACAACATAGCAGTAGTGTGTGGTGCATTTCGGACCTGGGCCTTCAGAGGGGATTTTAGTAATCCACTTCTTACTAACACGATAATGTACAATACATTATTTTACTTTGTGTGGCATCAAAGAAGAGACAGAAGACTGTGGAAAGTAAATATTTACAATTTAATGCAAGTTGTAAATGTAAGTAAGAGTAAAGAGCTTTCCACTGTACATTGTTTACTTTCTAGCCACTCTATTTCTGTTGCAGGCCATTGAAAGTTTTGCCGTCACAGTGAAAGACGTTGCGCACATGCTGCAGGCCTTTGGCACTGAACTGGCCGAGACCGCCATGCCCAGTGAGGGTGATGCCATTCAGAGTCTCCTGGAGTCTCACACTGAAAAATACAGAAAGCTTAAGGTGCCTTTTATTGATATTGTTCCAGGATAGAAGTATATGTTTGAATAAATCCAAATTTGCAAGCCGAGACTCAGCAGAACTGACATCATCAAGCTAACTGATCTAACACTGCCTATGTTCTCTTGTGTTTTGCATATTTGATTTGTTCTCTTACACACATTAACAGAAAAGTTTCTTTTTATCAAATAGCGAAGTTTGCTCTCGAGTAGGTGGCATAGCAGCTAATGCAGCTAGCGTATACTGCTGAGCAAAAAAACATTAGCACTGATTTGCAACTACGATAGTTTAATTCAAATAATGAAAATGAATTAGTATTCATTTTAAGTTTTACTTTAATTGTAAAAGTCTTATTCAAAAATGTTTTTTTGAACTATGTGTTTCTCAGGTGCTAACAAGGTTGCACCAAACCCTTCAAACTATGATAAGGCAATAAAATACCTCATTAACAAGCATCTCATTGCTATAAGTTTATTATCCAGAAAAAAATATATATTGTAAAGTCTTGATGGATGATGATAACCTCTGTCATCTGTGACAGGAGGCCATTCGATCTTTATCAAAAGAGGGTCAACATCTTTTGTCAAGCCTGGAGACCACCACCACCAGAGACAACAATGACCCTCACTGGGATGTCCAGCTGGACTGGGAGACGGTTCAACGGTACAGACATTGATGAGATGCTTCAACGCATAACTTGGAAGTAACAGCATTTGTTCTTTATATAGTTTCTTGGTTTTTGTTTTCAGGCTCCTGACTCAACTCCGAGACATGGAATTGGCCTTTGATGGCTACTTTGAGAAGCACCGTCTGAAACTGCATCAGTACCTGCAGCTGCTCACGTATGAGCAAAGCTTTCAAGAGGTAAACATACAGTATTCAATAAAAATCTCAGAGTTTCCAACCCTTCATTTCTCCCTAGTGACTTTATGTTGATGACGTTTCAGATGGAGTCGTGCCTGTCTGGCGTGACGTCTCAGCAGAGCCAGCTCTCCACGACGGTAGACACGCTGGCTCAAGCCGAGCAGACTCTTAAACAGCTGGAGACTTTGGAAACACTTGCTCAGGTTTGTCGCAGTTGTCCGAAATGCTCCCGCGCCGTTGATGAAAGCGAACCTCTCTTTTGGATGGACAGGAAGCCGTGTCTCGCTCCCAGATCGTCATCCTTCGTGGCCACCAGCTGTCGGCGGGACACCACTACGCCACGGCTCTAATCATGCAACGCTGCAACGAGCTGCGGCATCACTGTGATAGCCTCAATGCTGCTTTGGGGAACAAACGCTGTCATCTCCTGCAAGCGCAGCAGCTCCTACTGTCTCTGGACCAGGTAGTTCCATGAATGTCAAGTCACAGAGTACAAACACTTTTATTTTTCTGGCTACTATTTGAAAACAGAAGCCTATACTTTCTTCTCTGTGGTTTGTCAAGCTTGTTACTTTTTAAAAAATGGTTCAGATTCTGAATAGAATGTTTCACTCATTAGAAATGCTATGACTAATGTTAGCAAAGCTAAGGAACACATTTTACCTATGTCAAGGAGCTGACTACTTTTTCCATCTCTGCTTCCAGTTATCATTAGCTAGTTTAGCTTTTTTTCTTTTACTTGTTTCGCGTGAGCGAACTTGTCAATATTTTATTTTGATAGCATAGCAAAAGAGGGAAATTAATGTCTCCAATGTTTTCCCCCTTTGTGCCATGTTATCTTTTATTTTACTTTTATAGAGTACATTTTTGAGTCTTAGTACAAGAGATGAAACCGTTTTTTTAATGTCCTGTCCTTCCCCCCCCCAGGCCCAGTCCTGGTGTGACGATGGAGCCTATATGCTGGCCAATCAACTTGTGGAGAAGTTCCACTCCAAGGAGGGAGCACAGACTGCTTTGAAGGCTATCGAGAGTTTCCTGGAGGGTTCGCCCTCCATAATTTCATCTGCACCTGAAGTTCTAGCTTTGGAGTATGAGGCTGTCATCACTCCTCAGCTGCAGGTACGGCAGATTTGGATTTGTTGCAAAGTGCCACACCATCAAGAATCTTTATCATCTTTATTTTCATCTGTCAGGAGAAGATAAGTAAAACGTTTGAGAAGCACGCAGCGGTGCAACTGATGATCCAGAACCGACGGGTCGATCTGAGGAAGCTGGCCGACAAACACGTCCGACCGGTCCAGCTGGTGGCCCCCCGTGCTGAGAACCCCCCTCGCTCAAAATCGCCAATTTTCTCCCCCAAGCACGGTACAATCTAAGAGTGTGTTAAGACATGGAAAAACAAAAGTACCTGGCTGCTCTATGCATCCAATTAATCTTTTACCTTAAGACATACAGTAATCCATCTATTAATTTGTCCTTCTTGTGCATATACATACAATAATAAGGATTTTTTTTTATTCTAGATGATCTTATAAACGATACAGTTGATACAGATATTTGTGTTTTATGCAAATACAGATTATCGATGCCAGATGATTCATTAGAATTTTTTTTAAATGCATTAAATAACTGCATCCTCCATTCCAATTGAAATTATTATTAGCACAAACTGATGTGATTGCAAATGTGCACATTAGCACTGCTGTATTTCAGCAAGCTGACAACCGGATCTGTTTTTTTTTTTTACAGCTGACGGTTTAAAATTCACATTTGATCTCCCACTTCCTGGAAAGAGGGCATCCCGAAAAGGCCCCAATGCTCGCAAAGTAAGACATTTTTGCATTTCCTTGTTTTATTTGGGGGGGGGGGGGCAAGTTAACATGAATTGAAAGCCGTGTTTTTCCAGATCGAGGTCATTCATGACTACCAGGAGAGCCGCAGTTGTGTGTCGTACGGCGTGGAGGGAGAGGACAGCCCGGATGTCCTCAAGCGGTGAGGAAGACACGCCCATCTCACCATCTGTCGGTCCGTTGATGTTCAACTCACTGATTCGATATAAAACAACGGTGGGCAAAGTATGTTCTTGGCCCACTTAGTATTTGCAGTACGAGTGAGTTGCCGAACATCTACAAGCCTCATATTGGTGTAGGAGGAACTATGTGAGTTTAGAGGGCGCAGTTGGACAAAATCTGTGCTTTGCTGCCATATTAAAAGCATGTTGGTACCGCTGAACTAAGTTGAGGTGGTTTAGACATGCGTACATAGTGCTTTGCCACCATCTTATGCCATCCCTAAGCATTTCTAATGTATTTTAGGGGGAGTATAAATACCTTTGAGATTTGTTGATATATAAAATGAATATATAACAAATACAATCATCTTAAATATATTTCTAGAAACAAAATTTACATATACATTGACTGTAATGACAACCTTGTGATTCTTCCTTAGTCTAACTGTGTTTTTTTTTTTTGGTATGTTTTGTTTGCATTTGTCACAGTCACGTGATGAGAGAGCTCATTGAGACGGAGAGGATCTATGTGGAGGAGCTGCTGTCGGTCCTTCTCGTGAGAACAAACTTCCCCATCCTCGCCGCACACAATGAGGTCGTCAGGCCCGGTGACTGTGATGCCGTTGCAGGGCTATGAGGTAGAGATGGACAACCCGCTTCTGGCTGACCTCCTGCCGCCCGTCCTGCACGCCAAAAGAGGAGTCCTCTTTGGAAACATGCCCGACATCTACAACTTTCACAGCAGGCAGGTCCTCCGCGGCTGCGGCATCATAAAAAAAAAAAAAATACTACATTGCTTGCATTGTTATAGATTATTGTGGCTAGACATTTAATGGTAGAGTGTCCCAGTATTTTTGTTAATTGTATTACCTCAAATCATGTGTATTTGCTTGTACCTTTTATTCTGGGCAACCTAGCATGTTTCTCCAGGACCTTGAGGGATGCCTGGACACTCCCGAAGGTGTCGGACTTTGCTTTCTTGCCAGGGTGAGAAGCAAATTATTGGCCAAAATGGCTCCATGATTGTATGCAAATGTTTTTTTTTTTTCTTCCCCCACAAAATAATGAGGATTTGTGCCAGCAGAAGGAGAACTTCCAAATGTACGAATGCTACTGTCAGAACAAACCACGTTCTGACGCTCTGTGGCGGCAGTTCTCGGATTGTGCCTTCTTTCAGGTCATTTGTGCACATGTTAATCTGCATGCACGTATAATACAGTCATCCTTTGTCTGTTTAATTTACAATTTCTTCATTCAGGAGTGTCAGAAGAAGCTGGGCCACAAACTGGGCTTGGACTCTTACCTGCTAAAACCAGTTCAACGCCTCACCAAGTATCAACTGCTGCTCAAGGTTTGTCAATACAACAATTATATCAATAAACAATAAATCAGAAGGCCCATTCAATTGCATGTTGTGTACTTTTTTTGTTACACTTGTACTACACTCCAAAAGAAAAATGCTCCCTTACTTTGATATCACGTCAATTTTTTTTTCTTGCAACAAGACCCAGTCAAGATCAAGATGAAAAAAAAGTAACAGTATTTTTGTCTTCCAGCCAGTAAAAAGCATATTGCCCATAATATTCAACATACCTGCGACCCTGGTGAGGCTAAGGCGCTCTAGGAAATAAATGTTTCCTTTAAATGTTGATCTGTGTGTATGCTCCCAGGAGCTCCTGAAACATAGCACTGACTGCAAGGGATCATCTGAACTGCAGGGAGCGCTAACAGCCATGCTGGACCTGCTCAAATCCGTCAACGACTCCATGCATCAGATTTCTATCACAGGATATGAGGTGAGGCCTGTATTTTTTTTTTTTTTTAACTGCCTGCTTTTATAGAACTGCTCATCTTTCTCGCGCTATTTCAGGGGGACATTTGCGAGCTGGGCCGCGTGTTGATGCAGGGCTCTTTCAGTGTGTGGATCAGCCACAAGAAAGGGTCCACGCGCATGAAGGAGCTGGCCCGCTTCAAGCCCATGCAGCGCCATCTGTTCCTCTACGAGAGCGTGCTGCTCTTTTGCAAGAAGAGGGAGGAGCATGGGGAAGGTTGCGACAAAACGCCCTCGTACGGCTTCAAGCACTGCATCAAGGTTGGCCTTTCAATTCCAGCTGTCCAGCCGTTTTATAGTAGATTGTCAAACCTAAAATGTCACCAAAGCCATTCCTGAATAAGGAAAGTATGAGTTATTAGGCATTGAGTTTTAAGGATGATGTTGGAAGGAGAATCAAGGGTTTTGGGATCATCGTTTGTGTTATATTCATCCATTTCATTCTTTATACTAGCATAGATGATTGTAAAAATAAAAATGCAAAAATGTGATTCAATTTTAAAAGAGTACAGGCTTCTTTTTCAGAATAACTAGCACATTTCCTGAATTAAGATGTACTTTTGAAATGTACTCAAATTATTTTACCCTCATTAAACTGACTTCAAGTTGAAAAAAAAGAGGCTTCATTCATGTAAAATGGCCATTTTGTTATTCCAACCTAAAACAAGATTAGGACTTAAAAAAAAAAAGTGACATTCTTAAAGCAATGAAAACATTTACATTTATGTCGACATTACTACGTTTTTCCTAAAACATAGCCCACTTTTTATTCTAATTGCATTTCATTGACGTTAGGATTATGAGGGGAGTCCTTGGGAAAATGCCTGACCAAATCACCACAATAATTTTCTTTTCAAATCAAATACGTCTGTAAAACTTTCAATCAAAACTGAGAAAAAATATTAAGGTATAATTTCCCATTTCTTTTAGTGCCTCTCATAAGATTGCCAATGAGTTTTTAATAAATCCTGTCCATATTTATAGAACCATCTCAGAAGATCTGCTGATGGGCTATTAAATGTGTTGACAATATCTGGTTGACATTTTCACCTATGATATTTCTGAAGTGTTTTGTTTAGATGTCGTACATATGATTTGTGTCTGTATGCAGATGACTGCTGTGGGGATCACAGAGAACGTCAAAGGAGATCCTAGGAAGTTTGAGATCTGGTACAGTGGCAGGGAGGAGGTGTACGTGGTTCAGGTAAGGAGTCGGTAGAAATAGTGATTGGTCACTATTGATCGCAGTGGAATGCACGTGTTGTTCTGTTTTAGGCCCCCAGCGTGGCAGTGAAGATGTCCTGGCTCAGCGAGCTGCGTCGCATCTTAACCAACCAGCAGAAGTTACTGCGAGGTCAGTGGTGGACTTGCATGCCAATAGTGATAGATAATAGAAAGACAAAAAATAAAAATTACAGTATTTTATAACAGTACCTTGTCAAAGTATCTTTGGACGTGCTTGAAACTCGAAGATTAAGACTGGTGACCTACCACTGGTAAATAGTCAACTGATGTATGTTCTCCTTCCAGATGAGATTCATCAAAATGGACAACCAGTAGAGCACATGCATCTTTCTCCACCACCATGTGAGAGGTCAGTGCCCCCCCTCTTTATTTTTTTTTCCTGACCTTTTCACGATGTTTGTAAACTTTGCGTATTTTAGCAAAACAATGGCTACCTTGTTAGCTAAGGTTAGACTAGCATTGTAGTGACCTATCGGTTTTAAAAGAAAATCAATAAACTAGCTTCTCAATCAATGATCATGCGAACTGTTTAAATGATGTCCATCAAGTAACATTTTTTTTTCTCCAACTTAATAATGGGGTTAACTAACGGTGCCTTCTGACTTTTTTTTGCCACTCACAAGTACTAGTGACATCATAAGGAAAAGGTCTATTGCGATTCAGATCTTATCCATACCAACACACATGGTCAGCTGGTGTTAGAATATTCACCAAAATCCAATTTTGCATGGGCACAGCAGCTGACCAACTGTGTGTAGTTGCCCCTGACCCCATATACCCACCCCCTCACTGCAGGGCCTTGCGGCCGTCCGGAGGGGCACCGAGGGGCTGTCTGCCGGGGCTGCGCTTGGTCTCCGCAACGTCAAACGTGTTTATGTGCCTTCGCTCCCGAAGCCCCCGTCCCCGAAGCCCCCGGCAATGGCCCCATCTTCGCCCCCAGTTCCACTGACCTCCCATAAAAACTCAGTGGTAAACTCAGCCCACGTGTTTGCATAGTGGCTCTTGGCTTTGCATATCATAGAGCAAACGTGAATTGTGGGATGTGTTCACTGAGCCATTCTGGGTGAAAACAACATTGGGTACAACCACTGCAATCCATCCAGCCGTTTTCTTTGCGTCTCAAGTAAGCCGGATCCTATCCCAGCTGACGTCGAACAAAATGGCGTACACCCTGGACTGGTCTTCAAAAAATGAAGATCTGTCATCATTCTGCAGGTGTACCAAATGTTGTGTCCTCTGAATGTTGTCCACCTGAACAGTTCTGAGGCTAGCCCCTTTCATTCTCCTTATTTTGTCATGACGACTTTTGAAAAGGCGGCTGTTATCTGCTTTCCGAAACCAAAATGACAGTTCAAAGGTTTTTTATTTATTTTCCCTCAACTCGGATCTTGTCACAAGCTTCTCTCATGCTAGCTAAACACACAAACGCAGTCCATCCTCTACAGAAGCTACCACACGGCTGCTCCATTTCCCATCACGCCGTCTGGCTGTCTGAATGCTCATACATGCGCAGGCAGCGGCACGGAGGTCATTCCATGAGGGCCATCTGGACTCTTAAGCTTGTCTCCAACAAATCACTCTCTGTCGTTTGTGTGTCATTGCTACCAGGAAGCAAGAGAGAGCGTCGCTCAGTTCGGAGGACACCGAGTCGGGGAAGAGCAGCCCGGACGCCCAGCGGCGCGCCCCCAAATACCAGCTCAACCGCAGGAGTGCGTACATTTTTTTTTTTTTTTTAACCTTCCACCACTTTTCAACACTTAAACAGAAAGTTTCTCCAGGTTGGCCGGGAGCTCATCAAAACTCGGTAACCATCTGTGAGGGTCTGGATGACACGAGTGGCGGCCGGCATGCTTTCCACCAGCCTGACACGCAAATGGTGAAACTGGTGAGACGCTTTACAAGCAGTCCTCTTTAAGAAAATATTTTCTAGAACCTTTAAATACGTATGTGTACACCTAAAAAGACCTTTTGGTGTTTTGGGTGACATAAATAGCGAGACCGCACAAACAATTCCGAAGTGAAGCAGACTTCTAGATTAAAGGTGAAATGCAATCATTCATTTGCGTTATACAGTAGTAAACAGCAAAAGATGATCGCAACAGATTTCCAAATCAGTCCAATTACCGTTTTTTTCATGTATAATGTGCAAAATTTAACGAATTTATTGTCCTAAAATCTGGGGTGCGCATTATACATGGGTACAAAAATTTTAAATATGATACGGAGGCCGCCATTACAGATGCGCTTTCTTCTCTGCTGTCCACGTCAAACACGCTCCATACGAACACAATGCTCTCGTATCAGACGCTTGCTCGATCATCTGCTTGTTTGCTGTCACAATGTGCCCTACACAAATCCGAAACATTTCTTCGCTATTGAGTTTGCTAGCGCATGCGCAGTGATACTGACCGGCAGAATAACATCCGGTTGTTCCCAAAGATATTTTTTCTGAAATAATTTTACGTTAATCGACTTAAGTAGGAGTCAAAATTTGGGTGCGTATTATACATGGGTACAGGCTTTTTTCCAGCATCAACATGCCATTTTTAGGGTGCGTATTATACATGGGGGCGCATTATACATGGAAAAAATCGGTATGTGAAATCCTGCACTACATTCCGGTCTCTCCTAACATATATTGGTTGGCGATCACTACTTTAGTGCATTCTCACTGATGGAATCACTATTTGCGTGTCAGTCTCGAGGGAGATATCGGGCCTTGGCGGACTGCCTACAAAACGGACCGGACAGCGTCGTCATCAAATGCGGCGATGTCATCCAGCTGATGTGTGAAGACAACAAAGGCCGCTGGTGAGTATGCGTTTTACAAATGGATTTGAAAACATGTCAGGTGTTAATTAACAACAAAAAACAATCTGTGTGTGAGAAGCAATGCTAAATTATGTCCAACACTCTGTATTTGTCATTCTTTTCCTCCTTATTTCTCCGGTCAGGCTGGTGAAGAATTTGAGTCGCCACCAAGATGGCTTTATTGCTTCTGCTAGCCTGCAAATGACCGTAAGAGAGAGCAGTCGAGCAGGCTCTTCCAGACTCAGGGGTAAAAGGAGTTTCCATTTGCGTAGAGGTGGCAAAAATACTCACTCTTTTTACTTAAGTTGAAGTACAGTTTAAAAAAAAAAAAAAAAAGACACCAAGAAAAACATACGCGGCCGACTCTGAAATATATATACTGTTTACCTTCCACCACTGGATTTGAGTTTCCAAATGTCTAAAATTCTGTTCTGCTTTGTTTTCCATGCAGAAACAGGCAACGTCAGGACAAGAAAGCTCAGTTCTCCATAGTGAGATCAACGCACGTGATCAGACCAAAAAAGGACATCCTGTCCTGATTTTGTGGCACTTTAAGGCATTGGAATTCTTCACACCCTCACAGGTTAGGATTGACAATCCGTTCTGGTGTCGCCCCCTCCACACACATACAGACGTCATATATGACCAGCACAAAAGCTGTGGAAGCCTTGCGTCCTTTCCCAAGACTCCAGAGTGCAGATGTGAGCAGGAATGCCTCACTTTTTGGCAACCATTCTTTACCGGTCACGAGTGTTTGCTTTGACTGAAGAAACATTCGATCCAAGACTGGGTTCGATTTCCTACAGAATATATGGATGTTTGACTGTGAACATCATACTAGAAAAAAATGGCTTGAAGAAAATCATGGACCTGCACACAATCAGAATGCCTTGATATTATTGCAGTACTCCCTGGAGACACTAGGGGACATTCTGCACTTTCCCAGTATCTGAGAACTGCTGTGTTTTTTTTTGTTGTTGTTTTTTTATATGGACACCCGGATGACATCATACCCAGTTTCTAAGGGAATTTCTAGCCATTTGTAACGAGCCTTCTGTACTATTCCTCAAGTGCCAAAATAGTGTTTTCACTTGTTTTATTTTCCTTCTCAACTTGGGGCGCTTATGTCTTAGTGAGCAAATTGTTTCAAGAGGACAATCTCCACAACGAGGAAAGAAAATCGCCTATGTGTGTGTGTGTGTGGTTGCCTTTCTGAATTATTTCTGTGTGAGTGTGTGTGAATGTGTGTGTGGGAAGAGGGCATGTGTACCACCTACCTTCGGCACATTGCTCATTCAATACAGTGAACCCCCATTTATCATGGAGGAAGTGTTTTATATTTGTTGTGGCCTAACATGGTACTACACCCAATTTTAAATTTGGACTTGCTTGTATAATGTAAAACCCCATTAGAAAAACAAAACAAAAAAAACTTAAAAATCTGCAGCCAAGATACGGAAGATGAACAGCGGGGTTCACTATAAACATGACGGGCACGAATGCAAGCAACCGATGGGTTATCAAGCTGTGTGCTGCCTTCTTGGTTCCTGTTGTTAGCCCCGCCTTCAAGGCTTCCATCACACAAGCCTGCTGTCTTTAATGTGAGATAGACTGATGATACATCATCATGCGTTGATCAACGCTTCATTAAACATTGACGCCACGCTTGTATAAATTGAGCAAATCCGAGTGAGGGGTCCCTGTTGGGGAGCGGCTTTTGATATTGAAATGTATCTTGAAAGCGGCAGGAGCCTGGTCACATGACATTGTTTGTTCAAATATTTATTTTGTCTTTGCGAGCTGCCCCCCCCCCCCCCACTCCACGCTACCAAATGAAATTATATCTCCGTTTCTTCCCGAAAGCCACGATTGCTTGAATGCTTACGTAACAAAACAAGCTGTGGTTTTGTAACTGTCATGAAAATGCTGCTGGTTTTGCACAGATTTTTCCAAACATGGGGAAAAAAAAGCTCAATGTATTCATCTTGTCAAACCAAGAAGCCTAAACTTGGATTCATATGTTTCTTGCAACCGGGTAGAATAGTTTGCACATTTTTTGCTAAAAAAAAAAAAAAGAAAATGCAGTGTGGTCAGTGGTTACTAAGATATTTATTGCAATAACTGCTGTGTAAATAAGCCTTTTGATAATTCCACTGTTTCAGAAATGCAATATCTGTCCAGAAACGTTGACTGACTGGACATGTCCCATTTTCAGGGTTTCGATTAAAGCCTACACAGACAACAAAACTGTGCCGGTGGTCTCTTTGTTGCTTTTTGCCCAGAAAACAACACTGATTATGCTTCTGTGTGAAAAATAAAATATATATATCAGCAGATGGCAGCAAGTTGTTGCGGTGCAGCAATTTACGATACACCATCTGTCTGTCAGGTTGGGCTGAATTTGGAAAAAAATCCCCCCCCCCCCCCCCCAATTTTATTTTATTGGAATTTCTGGACTGAATGAAGTTATCACCATTCACCTTAGGGTATAAATTTCAACATTGGGCTTTTGATGCTGACTTAAAGTAGGATGATTTCTGTCAAGTTGCCGAGAAATAGAATGCTCATGTCACGCTTGAGTTCAACACACCAAGAATTTTGAAATACTAACTTTTGTGTTCTCATGTCTGTCCAAAAGAAACAAAATATGAAAAAAGGAAGTCTACAGTGGCTTTGACAATGGAATTGCTAACCAATCACCCACCATGCATATGTTCATCTTTCAAACAAGACATGTTAAAATTCTTCCCTGCAGAAAAGAGCTGTTCAACTTTTACGCGACTGTGTTCCCTCCATATCATCTTCAAGCGGAGGAGCTTCCAGGTGATGGTTCAGCCCGTGGATCATGTTGTGGATCCAGTCGACATAAAGGGACAAGCGCGTGTAGACCCCGTACTTGCCTTCCTTGGCGCATTTTTCCCCCCAGCTCACGATGCCCGTCAGGAACCAGGTGTTATTAATCTTGTTGGCGTGAGGACCCCCGCTGTCTCCCTGGCACGCGTCTTTGGCCTCGTTGTAGTAGCCGGCGCAGAACATGGCGGGGGTGATCCTAGCGCTGCTGCTCAACTTGCACTCTGTCCGGCTCGTGAAGGGAACCTGGACTTTTTTCAGCACGTTGGACGGGAGTCCGAGGTAGCGCGTTCTGCCCCAGCCGCTGACCGTAGCGGGCGAGGCTCGCTTCGGCAGGGCCTCGGTGAAGGCCCTGGGCCCGATGCAAATGGGCCGCACTTCGACGGTGAAGTTGATGGGGCTTTGGAGGTGGAGCAGGGCGATGTCGTGATCGTATTGGTTCACGCTGACGTTGTACAGTGGGTATGTGTGCTTCTGCGACACTTGGATGTCTTGCTCCTTGTCGTCGTTGATTTTTATGTTGTACTCTCCTGCAGGAAGACAGACATGAACGGCCACATCAGACATCCCGAGGAAGATGCCGTTTGAGCGTTAATCTCCATATCCAGCCTGAGGTACTACATGGTACAAGGTGTTCTCTAGCCGGGTCACGGCACTCCTTAAAATGTTTTACTGAGCCCATGTCACAAACTAGCAGTCCTTTTCATCGCAGTATGGAAGGGTTAGCAGAGTGAGGATCTTAAAAAGGGGTTCGTACCCACTCTGACGAAGAAGGGGCCCGGTGCCTCTGTTATGCAGTGGGCAGCGGTGACGACCCAGCGCTCGCTCAGAACGGAGCCCCCGCAGAATACCTCACCATTCGCTCTGTAAACCAAGGCCACCTGCGCGGACAGAGAGCAGTCTAAGATTATGAAGCAAAAAGATGAATAGTCTTCATTTTTGTCATTATTTTACATCAGGGAAATTCACCGCGCAACAGATGACAAAAGTGTCACAGGAGGGCTATGCCACAGATACATGAGCATTCTTTGTGGTAAATGATATTCACCCAAACTGGAGAGTTTGTAATTACCTGCCAGGGGATCTCTGCTGGCAACACCACATCTCCGCCAACAATGCGCGTTCTGGGATACAGCCCATTTTTGTTAAGGGTGGCCAACGTAGACCGAGCTGATCTCATCAGAGCGGTCCCGCCGCACGGGAACTCGGCTAGTAAGACAAATATTTAGTACTGTAATTTTCTTAAATGATTACCGGATTTTCCGGCCTATAAGGCGCACCGGACTATAAGGCGCACCTTCAATGAATGGCCCATTTTAAAACTTTATCCTTATATAAGGCGCACCGGACTATAAGGCGCACCATTAATGCATCATGTCAGATTTTTAATCCAAATCAAATCATTCTCTATTTTATCTTTTTTATTTCAACTTCAGACGGAAACAAATTACTTTATAATCATAAAACAATGATCCATAGTCTTTTTGAGTCATGATTCATAGTCTTCAGCGGGCCACTTTCATGACACAATGCTTTGGGCCAGTTTAAATTTCGGAATTTGGTCCATATATAAGGCGCACCCTGCTATAAGGCGCACTTTTGGTTTTTGAGAAAATTTTAGGTTTTTAGGTGCGCCTTATAGGGCGGAAAATACGGTAATTGTAATTTGACGTTGATCTACCTTCTGGTTCGCAGCTGATCCCATCCTGCATCAGCTTGTATCCCTCCGCACAGTAACATTTACCTCCCGCAATCTCCGCTGGCTCACAGAAGTGCCCACAGTCTCCATTATTGAGATCACACCTTTTAAATAAATCTAAGAGCGGACATTTCTTCTTTTACAACTGACAAAAGTCCAACGGAAAGTCAGCTGGGAGATTTTCAGCTCACCAATTTCACAGTGGTCGCCGGTGAAGCCGGTTTGACAGAGACAGGTGTATGAGCCGATGCCGTCTTTGCACGCGGCCTGGTGCAAGCAACGATTCGACTCGCATTGGTCACCATCTGGGGATTCCCAGCACACGACGATCGCAAAAGATCACAGAACAGCCCCCCCCCCCAACTGCTTTTCAGGCGAGCCGCCATATATATGTATATGTGAGGCGGCTATAAAATAGTTGTTAATAGGAAAAAAATCGATTTTGTCATTCTTACCAGCATACGCTCGATAGAACTTCTCCTGTAATAACAATGATACCCCTTTCAGTGACCACAAAAGCAAACAAGATGTGCATTGATGGTGAAAAATGTTAACAATGGGCAAAGACACACAGTTAATTCGAAATCCTCAAAGATCTCCCTGGCCTCCTCAGCGTCACAGACTTCCTCCCTACATTCTCTTTCCAGGTTGCCCTCCAGAAACTCTTCAAACACGCCTGTGTTCGCCCGCTTGTATCTCTTCAGGACACCATCGGCCGCTTTGCCAGAAAGGAACACTGGGCCTGCAGCCAAAAGCAGGTCAACTTTCAAAACCAAACTCATAAAATACGATAAACAAAATATGTTTTGACCTATTGTTCATGATCGTACCTCCAGGAATCAGCTGAAAAGAGGACAACAGCACACAAACAAGAAAGATGTTCGCCATCACGAACAAACGCAAACTCCAAAGTGCACAATGACTGTTTGCACACGCCAGTTAGACTAAACGTGAGTCACTTATTTTGTAAGTTTGGAAACATCTATATGGGCCAACGTGGGGTGTGTTGACGTCGTCACAATTGTCCGTCAACCAATAGCCAGTCCAACTTATGATAATAATAATAAAGATAATTATAAAATATATATAATTTCTACCTTAATGTCATCTTTTTCTATGACTAACTGCGTTAATTTTAATAGTCAAATAGTTAAAGTTTATCACAATGTCACTGACACCTCGTTGATTGTCGTTTTTATTTGTATTTTTTTTAGATGGCGTGCACTTTGTCCTTTTCTCCACAAGAGGGCGGACAAACACCTGCAACATAAATTCAGGCAACACGATGACGCGACTATTTGCATTGCGTAAGACATAGAAATGGCCAATATATTAATTAACGTATATACTTCAAGATATTAAGAGCTGATGTTTGCCAAGTTGGGATGATATTAAGAGCTGATGTTTGCCAAGTTGGGATAGTCTCCCTCCTCGAATTTCAAGCAAGTTTTTGACTATTTGCATTGCGTAATACACAGAAACGGTCAATATCTGATGTTTGCCAAGCTGGGATAGTCTCCCCCTCCACTTTCAAGCAAATCGTGAAAACTGTGGCCCAAGACGCCTGCAAATGTAACACTTTCTTTGCGCCATTTTGTGGTGTAAACGTGGATCAGTAGCTCTGAAATCCTCCCCTCCAAGGGGAAATACAAAGGCATCTTGGGTGTTGGCGGTTATTGATCGGAGTGCTTTATAATTTATAATTCATTCATTCCTGGACCAACTGCAACTTTAGACAAACAACCGTTTACGATCATATTCGCGCCTACTGACAATTTGCAGTCTTCAACCTAACCGAGATGTATTCTTTCTGGAATGTGCGAGGAAGCCGCAGTTTAACGTCAACCATATCCACAACATAAGAACACTACCAACAATAATAACATCATCAAAAAAAAAAACCTAATAACCGCAACTGTCACGTTAACAAATGAAAAATATAAAGACAATAACAGCAGCCACACAAACAAAAGGTTTTGTAACACAACAATCTTAACACTGTAAGTCCGGAGCAGAACTTTCGAACTGCGAATCAGATGTTTGAACCACAAAGTGCCGCTGTGTTGTGAGTTGAGAATCCAAACATGCTAGCGCAGTTGCGCAAATGGATGAGTGGCGTGTACCAATCCATTGGCAAACATCTCCTCGACGTCTCTGTCTTCACTCAATCTGTGGCAGCTCGCCCCGACTGGGGAAGCCGTGTCGGGTCTAATTACTGTAGCTCTGTCTCCACAAAAGGCTCACTACTCAAACTAGCTTGGTGCTATTCATGTTTTGTGTACACTTTCCCTCGGGCTGGAGGGTGAGATAGGCCAGGCTGGGAACCAGATTTGTGGATGAGTCCATCATGTCCCGAGCAAAAACGTTAGAAATACACACACGCTCCTATGCATACTATCCATGCAGATCAGCTGTCAGGCTGATAAAATTTACACCTGAACTCGATGACATGAAAACGCAATCTAGGGACGGGCAAAATCAATTACGGCGGCCTGCGTGGCAGAAATACAAGACTCCGTCGCCGCTTTCGACCCCGACCTCCCTTGGATTTGAAATAACTCGCTGACCCCGGGATGACCTTTTGCGGACGGCTCACATCGCATAGAAGGAAGGAGCAGGTGCAGCCGTGCGAAATGAGGAGCCGTGCTGAATGGCATCCATCACTTAAATGCGTAAGCCTGTCAAGCCAACACCATCCCGGAACGGCCGTTAGCATCTTACCTGCAGCTTAGCTTACATCAGATTTCCTCATCACATTTACATTGCATGGCTCAAGTGACACAAGCCAGTTTGTTTCACAGTAGGTGTCACAGTTGGTAGATGCTGCATAAATAGGAGAAATAAACACTAAATTCCCATTTTTTTTTTTAGCCTATTCTTCATTATTGTTCTGCATAGCCTCACATTTTAAAATAAATCTTTGGCACCATCTGGTGCTAAGCACCTCATTTATAACTGCCTCATTTACACAACAGGCCATAGCTTTGTCTAACAGACAAAAAGCAAAAATCAATTTAAATGAAGCTCCTCATCACACTTCAACCCAAGGATGGCTACCAAGCACTACTTTTATTTCGATAAACAACCTCGAGTCACCAAAAGGGCAGCCAAGCACTACTTTTGTCTAATTAAAGTTCCTCAATTCACTACAGAATAGTTCCTTGGCATCGTTAGGCCGCGAGATGGCAGAAAAGTACTACTTTTGTCTAAAAGGTGCTTCTCAATTCACTTCAACATCATCTGGGCTACCAACATTTTTGAAAGCACGACCTACTTCTTGGCTACTAGACTGAACTGGAATCATGTGTCCGAAAAGCTCAGCATATCCGCCGTGGTCAGCTTGAACTGGAGCACAATCTGCAATCAGAGGCGGATAAATAACCACGACGTGTGCCATTGGGATATTCATCACACGGCAAGCATCCACCTGCTCCTGTGCATGACGTCAGCATGGATCTCCTTCACAAACATTACTGGCTGCCAGGACAGAAGGTCCGCATACAGATGCAACAGAAAACACTTCAAAATAATATCGTATCACATTTTGTTGAAAAATCCACACCCTAGTAGCCTTACATTTCTACTAAAACACAGAAGCAAATTCTTTTCAGGGACAATCAACTCTTTTTTTTATTAGTCTTAGTTGTTGACGAGACAACAAATATTCTTCCCTCTCATTTACATGTGTACACAAATTGTCCCGCTATAGTCTCAGCTAATGAGACTTTGTACTCAGTGCATGTTCAGTTACATCACACATTAGAGTGCATGTTAGGGAAGGCCAGAACCGGGCTGCGGGGCGACGCTTACAACGGGCCGGGAAAGTGGCGATGCCTTGCAAAGGGCAAAGGGGGCCACAGGCCATGCTCGCAGTGGAAACACAACCCAGTGACATTTTTAGTCGTCTTCTTCTCCTCGCTCTCTGCCATCACCAGGCCAATCATTGCCTCGCTGCACTCGTCCAATCTGCAAATGCGAAGCCTCGCTCTATGGGGTATTATTTCATGAGTTTTTACACTCTACAGGCAAGTCAGAATTTGTATTGTACCACAACTGCGGACTATTGGAAGACATGCAGTACAGCTGCAGCTGGCAATTATTTTTAGTATTAAGTATTGGATCGATTATCACATCAATCATTTGGAAAAAGTTGACTTTTTATTATCAAACACAATAACATGTCCAGGTCCTCAACTTCATATTTTAATGTGGAAATTTTGTGTGTAGAGCTTTAAAAGGCAAGTCCTGCCCTGGTGAGTGACATGGGTGTCAGCCAATGAGTGTAGACATTGCTGGCTGTTAACTGGCTAACCTGCTTTGCTTTGATTTATTTGAATAATCCTTTGAGGACCAAAGTGGAGCAAAATGAAATGGCAGACAATGTCCCATACTCATTTCAATTAATAGTGGTTGTCGCCACAAAGCGGGGAGAATAATATAAAATACACCGTTTCAAATCAATTGTCACCTTTTTTGGTCACTTTTAAAAATGTAACTTGTAATCTGCAAAAAAAAATAGCAAAAAACCCACAATCTGCTGTATGGTGTCTGTTTTTGGACTTCAGATTGAAACGGTTCTCACATTTTTTTTAAATTTATTTATTTAAATAACATGGTGATGTTGCGTAATTGAAAGTGAGCAAGCGTGTCTCAAACATCTCAACCAGATTAGAGTGTGGCGAAAAGTTTGACAGGCATCCAGTTTCTTCTAAAAATAGCAGACATAAAGATCGTGTGACCCTCAAGGCTGCAGGTCTTGTTCCTTGGTGACCACTGGGTGTGGAAAACCTTCCAGGCCAAGACGGGAGGAATAAACCTGACGATATAGGAGATGATTAAAAAAAATAACCTCTGTGAACTTTTATGATGTGCGTAAATAGCCGGGATTTTTCCACCACCTCGTTCCATGTTGTGAATGTGAGGGAAAGGATGTGGCACGTCTTTTAGGGTTAAGGGTAAGCACGGCCTGGTGATTTTGTGTGTGTGTGTGTATATGTGTGGCCTCTTTAAAGGATTACATGTTTGCCAGCCTTGGCATGGATATTGTTTCAAGTTATTTGAGATGAAGATTGATGGGCTGAGCAGTTTATGAAAAACAAATTTTGTGAACGTTAACAATTTCCCCTCCCTACAATTAATTAACCATGCCAGTTTTCTGAAATGCATGAATTCCATCCATCTTCTTATATGGCCATTAAGATATGTGTGTTTGTAAGGTTTATATAAATGCTTGGAGTGCATTATGACTAAAATGTATTTTTATTTGCTAGGTCAATCTGGGTAAGATATTTCATGCATATCATTTATTTTAGACATTTACTATCAGCTTAGAGGAAAAAATGGAATTTTGTTCAATTCTGTGCTTTCAAAAAATCTATTTGTCCTGCTGAACGCATTGCAGACAACATGGCTCTTTTGCTTGCTCGTCTGTACATTTGTATGATACATAGCTGTCGCCTTCTTTTTGATATCATTTTGTAATATGAAAGGTATATTCTGCGCATATAATCTTGTCTTCATTTCTTTAAAAATAAAATAATAATTAAAAATCTATGTATTCTCTTTTTCTCTCTCTACCTCTCTCACTCATCCATCCATCCATCCATCCATCCATTCAATCACATCATCTCCGTCACGTGATCACCGCGAGAGCGAAAATGCGCAAAGAGCGCCGCGACCAGACGCAGCATCTCGACACCAGGTCCCGAAAAAAACCTCACTTGCCAGCCACATCCACGAAAGCACAACGGGGGTGATTATTCGAATTAGAATTAGATCGGGGAGACCGATTGGGGGGCAGCCAATCGTCGTGTGCGTGACGTGGAGCGCGCTGGTGTTGCGTATCCTGTTGATTGTGACCGAAGACGGGGAAAAAGGCTCAGACAGACAGTCGAAGCTCCAACGACAAGAACCCACACTTGATGGCCCCACTTCAGGCTTTTGTTTTTACATAGAATCTATTTTTTTCTGCTTTTAGAACCCCCCCGTTCTTTTTTATTTGAGCGCCATTTACTGCGCGTCGTGATTTTTCTCACGCTCGTGCCCATGCAAATGAACAGCATCGATAGTGGGAGCGTGTGCTTTTATCCACGTGCATTGATGTAGCACGCAACGAGGACGAGATAAGGTAGGAGAGTGAAAACACACGTTATTTGCTTTTGTGTGTAACATTTATGGTCCACGCAGCATCCTCACAATGTTTGTTTTTACTGCTGGTACCCCTCCACGCGCACACGAGCAAGAGGGACCATTGTCTCCTCACTGCCTTCCCGATTGCGCGTGAAAAAGCTTAAGGGGTTGAAAATGCAATTCGGGTGACCCTTTGCTCCCTCCTCCCTCCTTTTAGAGCCCTTATCTCAGCACGTGGAAGCCCGTGGAAGGATTTGATTGATGACAAAGCAGCCATCAATAAGGATTCTTGTCTAAATCGGGAATTACGCATCCAAACTGGGATCTATGAGCGGAAAAGTGGCGAAGCCTAAAGAAGACAAGGATGCTTCCAAGGGTAGGTGGCCTTGCACTAAATGCTTTATTAACACCCCCCCAGTTTAAAATAATAACAATAAAAGAAGGTTGTTCGCCTCTCCCCCTCCCCCTTGCATGGTGCACCGGGTTACTGTGAACAATGATGGTGAGCTGTTGTCAGCATGTGGACGCCGCAGGCCCACATTGTGCACGATGAGCTTGTTTAGGTGATTGCGATGCCGCAGCCAATCATAACACGCATGTACTCGATTGTGGAAGGGAAAAAAACAGGATACAAGCGGACAGGTGGAGGTGTGTCCATTGTCTCCACTTGGCATCCTGTTGAATTGTCTTAATCTCCTTGCAGGGGAGGGCGGCATACATATGAACTTTCTTTTTTTTTTTTTGCACCCAATTGAGGAAGCTGGAGTGGCCGTTTATCGCCATGGCGACACAGAGGAGTTACCAGAGAAACCGGTGCATGCACGCCAAACAGGACACACACAGGCATGCATGCATGGAGACTCTTTGGGGAATTGGACTTTTTTGCCAAAGTTTGAAGTGCTCACTGCCAGATTGATATTAGCCTACCCAAGTAACCCATAAACCATGCTGAATTTGTGAAGAAATAGGCTTCACAATGTATATTATTTTATTAACTTTTAGAGCAGTGGAGTGTAAAGTGTCTTTGGGGCAAGAGCACCCTGCCTGAGCGTCGGCCACATCAGATTTAAATCTTCGGTCAATCTAAGGAAATATTTATGATTTTATACTATAAGCCTGTGGCTAGAAAGCAAAGTGTGGAGAGTCTCTGTTGCTAAAAGGCATGGGCTCCATTGCCTCATTTGCAAACTAGCAACATATTCCACGTTAAGGCATTAACGGAGGAAAGTTACTGATATTTAGAATTCAATCGTGGAATATTGACCAAATCTTAACGTCAAAGTCACAAAACGTTTGCCACAAAGCCAGGCTGTTACATTTCCTGCGCCAGATCATTTTATATAATTTCCACTGCATTCATTTTCAGTCTTATTGGCAAATTTCCATGCCTTGATGTATTATCTCATCTTCCCGAATTACTGTAAAATGTCCTTGGGCAACACTGTGAAAATTTATTGTTTGGCAATAGTGTGTGAACATTGGAAAGCACGTAAGACAAAACGACAAAATAGACACTTGTACCAAGAAAATCTTCCTTTTTTTTTTTCTTTTCGTAATTTCAAATGGAATATTACCCCTTGCTCAGTTCGTGACAGTTGAAATCAGACAACTCTTAAGCGTGCGTCTGTTTTGTGCTGACGAGCGAGTGAGAGAAATGTGCTGGCAAAATTGATTCCGAGATTAACCTCAAGAGTATCTTTCCCTCTTAAACTCCCCCTCTAAATCAATGGCCCCTGTGAATGGCTGACTCACTCAAGTTTCGATCCAAAATACATCTTCATAAAAGCACAAGAGGATTCGCAGAAAGGCACGGCGTTAAACAAAAAGTCTGGACTTGATAGTTGATTATGGTAGCCTCAAATAGTTTGTGGTTTAAAAAAGCACATGACATCAGCTGTATAAAGTCATGTGATGTTTACGCTGGCATTCATTTTGACAGTTTTTATTGACGTAAGCAGAATTCAGATATATCATTCATTCTTGCACGGTGGTCATCACACATCTGGGATGACGTTAGCTTACCTTAAGGAATGCTACGGGTATTGTTAGCTGCAGCTAAAATTGTGCTACGCATATTGAGGAGAACGGTGGTCATTTGTTGGTACTTTAAGTGGAAGATTTAAAATAGTATTGTGTAGTCAAACCAACCACAATTGTCGAACAAACTTACTTCATCTGTAGCTATGTACAGCTCAACCAAAATAAATACATTTAAATTGAACCTTGATAGCCTGGGTAATAGATTTTTTTTAAGGAATCTTGTTTTTATTTTATCGGATATAGTTTTTCTATTTAATTTGTTTCATAAACCGTAGCGTCCATGTTTGTACGCACCCCTTTGTGCGTGGTTGTGTCCGCCCCTGTTTACATGACAGCCGTGTTGTTCAAAGTGTGTAAGTTAATGTTGTGGCCTCTTTAGTGACAGTAATGTGATTTCCTCCGTGCGGGTCATCCAGTCAAGGCCACGCTGGGCCCCCTCCTCTTCTTCGTCCTTGTCGGTGCGGCGCAACAAACGTGGCGAAGGATCGCCGCCTATATCAACACCAGTGAATCACCTCGTGTTAGCGTCCTCGCTGTCCTTGTGAAGCTAACGCAGGGCGACAAAGTGATGTGCGGATGCATGACTCACGCACTCCCTCCTCTGCCGCGTTTTCGTTCCTCAGCCGGAAAAGTCGAGTTTTGTTTGAGAGCAATGCCGTTAATGTGACTCTTTGACCTGTACAATTTGATTGAGATAAAAACATCTCAACACGAGATGGAAAATCTGAAAAAATGGGGTTGCAGAAGTGTTCACACCCTCTTATAACTGAAACATAGCTGTAGTACAGAAATTGATCAATCTCGTTCAAATTCATGTTAAATTGGAGGCAGCACACACCTTCTTAGGTTTTATTTAGCTTTGCAGCAGAAGCCTTAATGTTCTGTGCTAACACTGACTGGTTTTTGGCACGCTTCATAGTAAAATAGTTCAACCTTGTCTATTAGTCTGCCATTTTTTAAAGGTTTTTTGCTGGCGCCATTATTTGGCGCTCTTCAAAATTCCCTCCAGCAATTTTTTTGTTTTTGTAAATAGTACGTCCAAAAACTTCAATCATGGCCTTATTGGACCTTTAACATTTTCCCACATTGTTTGGGAGAATTTGTTACCGGTTATATCTTGTCTACTCTTTTAGTAAATCACAAAAAGCTGGCATTTGACCTGGAGTGTCGAGACATCACATCAGTACAGTCATGTGTATATTATCATTGACAAGAGTCAATCAATGGATACCTGACAAGTAGGGTGGGATCTTGAACGCATCCACAATACGTGTTCCGGCGAAAGTGCGGGCCTGGCGCATGGGTTGAATGTCAAAATTGTTTCACAGTTCTGACGCAGATCGGGCCGCAGCGCCCGGAGCAAAGTGACTCTCCTCGCATCAGAGATGTGCCACTCTCGGTCCCGGCATGGCGTGCTGATAACTTGTTTGGGAGCAATGAGGACTCGTCCTCGCTTCCTGTGTCGGCTCGGGTTTGGGAGTGATGCCGTTGACGTGTGATTGCTGGTTTGGATTTTTGTTTTTGGAGGAGCCTGATGGAAAAGCTTTGACCTACTATACGTACTTTTCAGGTCAAATCTGACCTGATTCTTATTTAGCACAAATTAAAATACCCTAAATGTCAAAACCAACGACATGCGTAATTCCCAATTTTTTTTTTCTTTTGGGGGTGTTTTTCAAAAATATTCTGTTGGTAGTTTAGGATTAACCATAGGTGTTCAGAAATAATTATACCCCATAATTCTGACATCACATCTCCATTAGAAAAAGGCCCCTAATCTGTAATTATTCTACTGCACCTTCAAACAGCAAATTCAGAATTCTTAATAACATTATGTCATCCTTGCGTGTGTTAATAATAAGAGCTGAGCAGTTTTAGTCTTGTCAAAAGAAAGGCCCTCTGTGGATTGCTTTTTTTTGATTTAAGAATTGACAGTCTTCCATAAAGTGCCACTTAGTCTATTTTGGACCGCGCCCTCTATGCATGAATTTTTTGAAGTCTATTTCTAGCAATGTATAATACCACCAACCATTGTCATGCAGACAATTCTCAGTTGTACCTCCCACAGTTCTCCGTTCCATTTTTATCTCCGTACAGAACAGCACTAACACTGATGGCGTTAAATTAAAGTTGCTCTAAAACAGCTGTGCTTGTCAAATGCTTTACTTTTTTTTTAAATCTGTGACAATGCTCTTCTTTTGCCAATGTATCACTTTTCCCCTTCACATCGCAGATGTGTGTTTTGAGTTTGGAGCTGTACATTTGTCAGTGTAGAGGAATCGGTCATGTTTATCGATTAGATCCAAGCGGGTTACCGGAAATCCATCCATCCAATTTCTGTAGCGATTGTTCTCATTGGATGAGCTGTGAGCTAATGGCAGTGAGGTCAATTGCAAGGGCACATATATATACATATATATAGATAAAAAAAAAAAATCTTATTTACACCTATGAGCTATTGAGAGTTTCACTGTAGCGTTTTTAAAAATACTAGACATGGAAACGTGGCCAGTGACTGAAACGAGGAGCTGAAGTTCTGTGTAAACAAGTGACAAGTCTTTCCCAAGGGCCCTTGAATTGGAGTTCATCTCATGGTTAGCCAAGTCACCTTCTGACAGCCATCCCACTTCTGAGACAATCTGTCACAGAAGGCGGAGGAGTATAGAAAAAAAGAATTCCAGTAACACGTTTTTTTTTTCCCCCCTCGATGGTGTCTCCTCCATGCACATTGCGTTTTCGTTTTACTGTATTTCGAAGTATTGTCCAGCCTGATAATTGCATCAGTTTTTATTTTTTTTGTATTGTAAGTTGTATTTGTTGTTGTTACGTCACCCATGCCAGAAGTGTTTTGCCCTCAAAGCCTCTAAACACTTGAATATGCATTTAGTGCATTAGTCAGCATGCGACTCTAATCTACAGTGCTTCTGAGGTGAACGGCTTTGGGAGCTCAGCGCCCGCTGGAACCAGTTGCCGCTAATATTCTGCGTCCGCACAACTCTCAAAAACAATTGCTCGACTTTGAGTGACCCTGATTGCTGCCTCGCTCCCGCTCTTGTCTTCACCGACTCTTTGAATCTGTTGGATCAGATATTGACGTGCTTACTAATCCTCAACCTGCTTTGTTTGTTTTTAGCGATGGGTCCATCATGTAAACGCCGCCATCTCATTCCAAATAATAGCTTTGTCTCGAACTCCAGATAGGTAACGGATTTTGGAAAACTGAAAATGTTAGTTTTAGAAATGAACACAGTGGTGCAACTGGAGGTAATCCCGTGTAAATATAATCTTCGTAATTGCGGTGATGGTGATGTCGCATACCACCAGGAAGAATAATGATGCGTTGGCTTGAACGAACGAGAAATTGCTCCGATCGCTGACCCGTTTCTCTGCAATGCTAATACCTGAAAGCCAACTTGGCTCAGCACTTTAATGGACAAGGATGGATATGTGAGGACATTACTGCCTTAATATCTCCTAAAAAACGATGACTTCAGCAAAAAGTGCCTTTGAGTAGTTGGCATCTATTTTCTCACTGGCCAGAGTGACCTTGTCGAAAAGGTTTTCATCCATCTTGTACATCTCAGTTTTAAGAATACTCAATCTTGTTTTCAGAAATCATCTTTCTGCACTCTTGGAAATAAAGTGGCGTGGGTTTATTTTTCATGGACGTAACCCGGTTAAGACTATTTCATCACATTTGCCTCAGTTGAAATATTGATTGCAAAACGTAACGCAATCGGCGGAGAATGTTTTTTTATTGCTGTTGTTCATGTGGGATGCGACGGCACGGTGATCGACGTGAGCCTTAATGCTGAAACCATAAGGAGACCACCTCCACACGACAGAGAGCAATCGGAATGATGTCATGTGCAATGATTGTGGTTTAAAGAGTGTATGGATGTTCTCGGGACAAATATTCCTCAGTCAAGGTGTCACGCTTCCAGCATGTTCCAGTCAGGTTTTACAGCATGCTGATTTCTACATTTTAAATCCCAGCCAGGATTAATAGTTGCTGCGGACATGAACTAATTAAAGTTGGGGAAAACTATAAAGGGGATTAAGGCAAAGACGGAAAGCGAGGCGACAGGGCGAGACCGGGGGGGCTAATAAACACGGGTTACCGCCTAAAAGTGAACGAGCCAGGCGGGCGTCAAGACAAAGTTGGGGAATATTCTTAACCAGGAGCAGATTGTGTTCATACCATCCGTGACTAACTCAGTGATCCTCCTGCAAAGTCAAATTGGTGAATAAAAAAAAGAATGTACAAAACCGCCCTGACATTTGTCAGATACGAAGATGCAATGCTGACCAAGAGCAAGCAATTTGAAAAGCTGTTCATTAATTAAGGTGCTAAGTGACCCTTAAACCTTGAGCGAGGATGCCACGCTCCTTTGAGGTTAATACTATTGAGTGCATCGATCTGCGGGGCGCTCACTCAGAGAGGGCGCTTCATTAGGACGGACACGTGGACGCAGTCGCTAGACTGATTAGTCGAGAAAGCCACAAATTACGGCTGATGAGAGGATGAAAAAAGGGACGCTGCAAAAGCAATTACTGACATTTGTAGAAAAGCTCAATATAAAAACATTTTTCTTTTTACTGTACACAATCTGGCGCCAAGACGCAAGAAAGAACGGTAGCTAATTTGACACCTGCGAGTAAATTTGTGTCTTAATGTCTGAAAGTGGCCAGAACTCTTCTTCTTGAAGTATAATACGGAAGATGATATAGAGCGGAAAGTACCATTCTGCTGGGAAAGCTAAGCCATTCGGCGTTGATGAGAAGAAGGAAAGATGGAAAGCTAATGCTACCCTGGCGATATATTCAAAGGATAGAGGATGAAAGATGAACAGGCACAAGGATTGGAATCCCAGCATATAGAACCCGGAGGTATTAGATAGCAACCTCTCAAATAAAACGCAGACATATGCCGTCTCCTTGTGCACCGTGGCGACGCTTTCTATTTGAGGAACGTTTGAAAGAACGCCGAAGCGCTACATTGTGCGCATGATGGCTAAATATAGCAGCGATCCTTCACTGGTCCCTGAAGCTAATTTGACTGAGTCTAGAGAAGGCTGAACATCACGGCCGCGCCTGCCTGCTTCTCATCAGGGAGACCTCATTTACATAATGAAATGCTGCCACGGCAACCGCGGCATCACGCAAACACCCGAGAGACGCCTTCCGCATGGAGAGACACGCTTGATTAGGAATAAAAGGTGGGAGAGCAGCTGTAAGTGAGCTGTCCTCTGGGGTGGTTTCATTCTCTTATGACTCTGACATGAACTTGTATTAACCCCGACGTAGGGAAAACGCTGAGACTTGGCACCAAAATCTGAAGTCACATAGAGCAGCGGTGGGCAACTGGCGGCACGTGGGCTACATGTGGCCCGTGCTGTGACTAAATATTACAAGGGCTTGACTTAGGGGTCACCATCGGGGTATTGAGTTGTAGCGAGAGACAGTTCTGAGAGGTGACGCGTTTTAGCTCGGCTTAGACCTTCATAAATGATTTTGCGTGTTGCGTGGCTTTTCCCGCTGCCACATTCCAGAAAAGGTCCATGCTGAGCTCATTGAAGATTATGCATAGGTGAGATCATGAATGTAAATGCCTTTGCATTGGCAAGCTACCAGTCTTGGGTGTGCCCTGCATCTCGCCCAAAGGTCACCTGGAATCATCTTCAGATAACCTGTGAACCTAATGAGTCGAAGCAGTATAGAAATGGATGGATCTTCTTCCTTCAGTGGCAGGCCCACCTTGGCTGACGATCCTCCAGATAAATCAATAGCCTGTAAAATAAAATAAAAATCTTCGGACCATCTGGAAAGCAATTTTTGATATATAGCTCACTCCCCCACATAATGTTGTCTAAACTCTATGAAGTCGAATCCAGTCAATTTCTGCAAAATTTACACACGTGGACTACTTATCATAAAGTTCAGTGCCCACACTGCAGTATGGGGCCATTTGGAGGAGGGGGGGCGAGATGTGGGGAAGTGAAAGGGCGAGAGTGAGAGTTGGCAGCCAGTGATCTAACATTAATCTATAACAGCGCAAGTGACAAGCATAAAGAAGATGAACGGCGCTTCAGGCCAAATGGAAAGGTTGCACCCAATGACAAGAAAGCGCTTTGGCTTGAGTTAAAGGTTGGCATGGGAAATTAAGACGGGGACAATCTTCAAATTCTTCCGTTTCCTCATTTGATGACACACTTGCTGGTTACAACGCTTGCCTCACAGTTCAGACTTGCATTGTTCTAAGTGTGTATGTGTAGGATACTTGTCAACGTTACCTTCAGGTTTCTGCAACAAATAATAATAAAAGTAGCCTACTTGAAAATCTGAAATTGATGTGAGCTCCAAGAGAGTGGCAGCTGTGTGATTCCATTTAAAATGGATTCAAATGTGAAAGATTCATTCCGACAACAGCCGCACACCCAGTTATGAGAGGGTATGGACACTTGTGCAATAGCATTATCTCAGCTGCTCTTTATTTTCACACCCAAAAGATTTGATTTTTGATGTTATACATTAACGGTTGGTTCCATTTTTTTTTTTTATCTCCAGAACATGGCATTTGAAGAAGGGTGTGTTGACTTTTCCAATCTACTGTGTGTGTCAGATTGCTTTCTCTCACCATTGAAGCTGAGCCGATGATGTGTCTGTAATTGCTTTTATTCGTATGAGCTTATTTACTTTTCGTGCGTTGATATCACGCGGCGACGATTGAACGGAAACGATGATTCGCTGCCGATTCCAATTTGTCTTGCTCGAGTTTCCCGGTGGTAGAGTTTACTTTGCATAAAGGGCAAGATGAAAACATCGTATGTAAAATAATGACTTGATCATCTGCTTAAATGTCACCATTGCGTCGACTTATGGGACACTGTCAGAAAGATGATTCTATCAATAAAGACGATCGGCCAGGCGTCTCGGCACTGATCGGTCAATAGTCACCGTCCATTGCCCTCATATTGATTTATTACTTTGGCTGTTTTCCATTTGTCAACTGTCAGTTGGATGATACAAAGGCCGTGATATGATATATTTATGTCGAAACGAGAAATTGGGAGGAGCGTGTTACAAGTGCTTCTTGCGCTTATTTTCAAATGTTTTTGCTCTTAATTTCTAATTACATCGAAAACAAATCCCAAGTATCTTAAAAACATTCTATTTTTAGAATCAAGTATTCCACTGACTATCCCATTCACTCATTGAGTCACCAGGAAAAAATGTTCAGTGTGTATGGCTTTAAAAGGCGGGGCTTGGCTTGGTGAGTGACGTGGGCGCCAGTAAATTAGCCAGCTGCTAATTGGCTAATGTATTGAGTGACTGGCACGAGTTGAAGCCACCATCAGCTTGTGTATAATTGTATATTTTCTTACCTTTTTGTTCAATAAAGCGATTTCAAGTTCAGCAATGGCGTTACAATACGTTCTGACTATTGATGATGTGCTCCATGACATCAGCACAAAAATTACATCAGCACTCCATTTAACCGTATTCCAGCTGGAGAAATTCATTTAATATTCCAATAAATTGAGTTCCAAACTTGGTCATGGAATGAATTCAATTTAAATCAAGGTGACACTATACCACACAATGAAATGTCTTAATGCACTTGAAATCGCATATTCACTTGGCGGCATGAATAATAAAAGGTACTATGATTCCTTATATTGCCAGTATGCTCACGCAAGTGAATTTCAGACACGTCTTTATGCAAGTTGGTCTTTAGGTTGGTTTGAGCAGAAGGTGTGGAGGCTGTCCTGGCACTTGTGCCGCAATTAGTCATCATAGTCGCTTAATAGATACACTTAGGTGCCTCTTTCCTCGTGAGGGTGTAAAACGGTTTCTATTTGTGTCTTGACAGGTCACTGTCACCTTTTGAACGACTTTGTGTTTGGTTTTCTTTGCTTTATGTGTTATGAAGAAACTAAACATGGGGAACATGTCTGAAGCCTTATCTTGGCAAAAGTAGTCACACAAACTCGATTTTTGGGGTTGGAGCTCATCAGAAGGGGCCGATGGCAAATAGTTGTGTCGATAGCAAATTGGTAACTTAAAAATGAATGTCAACTACTACAAAAATGTTGTTCATCAGCCCCCCCAGCACAAGTATTTGAACACCGGTATAGTCTTGCCTGTCCACCGACACGTAGCGCCCATAAAAAAAAAAAATAAAAAAAAGAACGTCAGCTCAGCTTTGATGCAATATTCACAAATGTGACTTAGCCCTACAATATTACGCACAAATATTGATTTCACTTTTATACATGTGTTCACTCGCAAATTGTAAAATGGGTTGTGGGCAGGTTTTGCGTTAGCTGGTACTGACAACTGTGAAGTTATTCAGTGTGTGTGTGTGTGGGTGTATGCTCAGTGCTGTAAAATCTTTGAGGGACAGATGGCAACTCGGGCTCAGTGTGACTTATTGTACCGGACTTCTGTTTGGCTGCAGGTCTCCATCCTGTCTTGGCTGCAGCATCACAACCTTAATAAATATACACACGCACGCACACACACACGCAGAAGGTCTTGTGGAGTATCTGGCATTTCACCTTTTTTCACTACCCCCCAAAATAGCGTGTAGGCTAACTGGGATGGATATACTTTAAATCCTGCTGCCTCTACCTGACCTATGCTGGAATTAAATAAATTAACGTGTGCTAGCAGTAAAACCATGCAACTGAGAGAAAAGTCTTCTCATAAGAATATAGTTGGAGAATGTACAAAATACTTGCATTGGACTTCAGAAGATTGCTTCTCTCCTCAGTTTAGGGCCTCAGTTGGATTTTTTTCTTCTTCTTTGAAGCAGATTCTGATATCTATCAGAATGAAATTCTGATAACCGATCAAGCAAAAAAAAAGACTACATTTCATTTGTTTTACAAAAAACTAAAAAAATGTGTCAATTTTTTTCCCAATATTTTTGCCTTATATGTTAATGTAAATAACAGTCAAATTGTTGTACAAATAAATATTTTAACACCACCATTCCAAAGTAGTAAATCATTAAAAAAATGTATTGCAAGCTGTTAACTGTGTTTTCTACAAAATCCGAGACATTTACTAATTCCACTTGACTTTATGAGTATTTTTAAAATGATCAGTAACACAGGAACAGTAAAATCCCACGTCATGTAAGGAACCAAAACTTCTGATACTGACACACGGCAACATGTTAACAAGAAGGTCCCGCCTGCTGCACGACAGCATTCTGTCAAATTAGCTTTGTAGAAGACGAGTCACTTGTATCAAGTGTCATTGAGAAACCTTCCTTTCATAGCAAATTTATTGTCTTTTGTGATCAGAGTAAGTGTAAATGTCCTTTTAAGGTGAACAGAGGACAATTGCAATTAATTTCAAGCAATCATGCGAATAACCGGGTGACGTGTTTTAATTGTTTTTCAGCTCTCTTGACGGCACAATAACACTCAAAGCAATCAAAGGAGCATGGCTTTTAGGGAGCTTATTATTTATCATTTGTGCTTTGAGGCATGTTTTATGAAATATTTCGAGTCATGCACAGATTTTGATCAATTTGTTAGGCGACACAAGACAGGCAAAATATTAGAAACAACCATCAGTAGGATGCAGTGCAACAAGAACGTCGAAATCAATCCTTTTTTGGACGTTTTGCTACAAAAGGGCAGCTTTTGAAAATCACTCTCCGACCTGTAATCTTACAAACATTATCTCAAGTGGTCAGGCCAGACCTTAATAATCAGACAATAATTATCCACTGACTGCAAACAAATGAATGAAAGATGTGTTCGAAAAATGTGTGGGGCGTAAATTTCACCTTATCGATCTTGGAGCGGAGGGAGACAGCTGGGTGATGAGAAAAGGGCCGTAGCTCTTGCTGAAATTTATGATGGCTTCTCCAGCTCTCGTTCATCCTAATTTCTCCTCAGGTGAGAAAAAAAAAAAAAAAAAAGCTGACAGTGGAATCTCTAAAGTTAAGCGCAATACATCCTGGCATTTGATTTGAATTTCCCCATAGGAAATCATGGAAATTCCATCCATCCATTCATCCATCCAAGCAAGCAGCGGATTGGCGTCATGAAATTATTGAACAAATCATCCAAAAAGAGGCTTGTAGTCTCAAGTTTACGATACATTTACAAATAAAAGCGAAATACACAGCGTGTATTCAAGTAAACCACATAACTTTGCCTTAAAGCGGTCTGCTAGCTTCGTGCTAAGACACAATGCAAAATGTGGTAACCTTTTAAGCAACACATTTTTCCCGTTTTTTTTTTTCTTCTGGATGGACTCCAAACCATACGACCTTTATTTAGGGTGTTCCATTTTAGAGGTTCGCATGTGCATAAGTATTTTCCATTCCATCACAAAGTGTTTCCTCTCTATCGATGGGTGTAACAGATAATGTGCTTGCTTTGTTTCTAGTTTTTACTCCAAATGGCCCCCACACAAACAGGCTTGGTAATCTGGATCAATATGAAGCAAACGCATCCATCACAGCCATACATTTATAATTTGAATCACCTAACTCGAGTTAACAAAACAAAAGAAACGAGGTTAGATTTGCCCATGTAGCCAGTGTTGAAGAAATCCCGCAGCATGTCATTATACCAGAATGACAATCCAGACGTATGGCCTCATTAACCGAAATCCAAATGCAGCAGGCATTTAATTGCCGTGTTGCTGTTGGTATGTTTTGAGCCTCCCCTTTCAAAACTGTTTGGCTCTGAACTTATTACAACTAGGCAGCGTCTAATTGAGGCGTTTGTCTTTGCAAAGCCCGCCGCTGCCTGGCGGTTAATGAGCGCTCGGGTCGCAGCGCCACGATTGAAGGAGGAGGGATAAAAGGCGACAAACGGAAGAAGAATGGCCCGATGGTGGCGGATATTCATGCAGTTGCTCCTGCTTGTTAATGCAAAGTTGTCTGGCTGCTTTATAGGCGTCATTCTGTTGAGATTCGCTGAAACTTTTAGTCCTTTGATTTAGAGGTAAAGAAAACCTCAAAGAGGAGCAGTTTGCAATAAACTTGCCCATAAGCGATGGCTTGTGCTCTGAACTGCATTACTACTTTTTCCTAAATTTGCATTGCTGACTCACCACTCCTTACTGCTATTCACGAGTTCCTGGAAGCTAGCTCGATTAGAAGCACTGTGGAACGGTTTCTACTTTCGCTGGAAAAAGTCTGGACCTAGTGTTTCCGTTTTGCTTTTACAAAAGTTGATTGAATAAATTAATTAAAAAAAAAAAAGTAACACTGAATTTATCCCCTAATCTTTGTCGTTAATAAAAAAGCTGTTATGATATTAAATCCGAAATAATACAACACTGTCATCTGCTCGAATGTTTATTATTATACTTAAGCTTGAATTTCACAGGCAAGGTTCCATCATTTCAGTTGACTAATCAAAACATCAACTGGCAGGAATTTCAATTCATTGCAATAAGGAACATCGACTTGATATTCTAAATGAAGTTACGGGCCTGGTCACGCAACAGAACAAGCACCACTGTCTCATTATCTGAACATGTTCTTACCTGAAATGACTTTTTGGACCAGGTTGTGTGAGCGAAATCAGAGCCTTTGGTTTGAAGGGTGTGTATTTGCGACAGTGTAAAAACACACCCTCCCTCATTGGTGTTCATCTTGAACGAATGCATTTCCCATCTGGGGTGTGTTTGTTTGTGTGTGTGTGTGAGGGGCAGACTCGAGCTGCTACAAGTATAACGTGGACGGATTATGCTCAGGTCAGTCTTGTGTGTTGGTCCTCAAACATCACCTTGTGCCTATCGAGACTTGTTCATGTATGAAGGAACATTCGGGACGTCATTCAGTATTAACTTTCCCCGCATACTGCGGAAATGATTGAAAATGCTTTCTTGTGAGCAGCCAGCAGTGTGATGAAATATTCCATCATGGTGACAAAAGCATGAATGCGATTTGTGCAGCGTGTCATTGATGATCATGGATTTTTCCCTCAACAGTAACAACGAAATTCAATACATGTCTTTTTTCCTCGCTGAGTTTCCTCTGCGTCATTACCTGCGATGCACTCCAGCATTTTTTTGATTTTCAAGAAAGGCTTAAAATCATTGCGCCTGTCTACTTTGCCTCTCAAAGTTAACACTCTGCTAAAATGCTCTGCTCCCTGGCTCAGCAATACTTATAATTCACAATGTCAAGTTGTGACATCGCCTCGGTGGCCAACGAGGTCGTAATGGAGTCGGCCCGAGGTTTATACTGAGCCGTTTGCATCGGGTGGCTTGTCAAGAGTGCGGCGCGGGCCACAAATGATGACAAACATTACTTGGATTTGTGTGATAAAGCAGAGCCGCTCGGTCAGTTGAGGCTTACACTTTTTACATCGACTATTAGTTGTGTGAATTATGTCGAGGATCGAGGAAGTCTACTTAATTTGCTACGCTTTGTAATAAGGCTTTTCTTTTTAAGGCCGATAGTAACCGATAAATGGGCCGGCTAATTCAAAAGAACGTTTTTGGTGTCCTAGCACTTTAAACAACAAAACATGTCAATAACCTCAACACAAATTTTGCATTCTTTCAGCATTTTCTTATTGTGACAAACGAAAATGATATGAACAACATCGGGGTGTGGATCCCAGGGCACAGTGGGAGTGCTTGAAGAACTGTAAGCAGCTTAAATATCTGTGATGTTGTCATCTGCTCTCAGCTGAGCTCCCAAAATAACAGGGCCTCCGGGTAGCGACTGGAAAAGCAGAGCAGAGCAAGGCCAGCCAGTCAACGGACAGATGGACAGACATGCAGACAGACAGACAGACCCAGAACTGGCTCAGATTTAGATCCACCTAAACCAAGATTTGACACACCCAAACAAATGTATTAAATTTATATTATTATTATCATCATCATCATTATTATTTGAATGGAGGAGACGGTTCTTTGAAGGTGTAACGTCAGTTATATTTGGGGGTGTCGGTTATTATTATTAATAATAAAAACATTTTTTTAAACAAATGTGTGTATATATATATATATGTATATGTATATACTCTAACTTATTTTGCAAGAACCACATGGGAGACAGTTAAGTCTTTTTGGGCACCTGCAGGCGGAGAGTCCATTCGTCACTGTGCGTACAGCAATGATCGAATGACGTCTGACTCTCGCTTCCCACAAGAGCATCTTAAGAGAAAAAGGGTGGGGGTGACAGTAGACTGAATAGACAAGTTAAAAAGCCCTTGACCTCTAGATTAGCAGAGCAGGGGATGTTTTACGACATTGTGTAGGATGGAACAAGCTAGGTTATTTATTACTGGTTACACACCAACATAAGCATAAAACTAATCTACCAAGGTTATTTATTACTGGTTACATACATTCCAACATAATCATATGATCAAGATAGTTTTGGAAAACCCTGACATATATATGTCATATATGTGTGTATATATATATATAATGTCTCTACCAAAGTGGATTGCCACTTCCTTACCCCTCAGTGGCTAGCAACCGGAGTGCCATTGGTTACGTTATGCGAGAAAGCCATAGCTCTCAACCGCCTGAGTTATACGTAAAGGTCGTATGGTTCTGACTGAGCCAGCCTCATTTATAAGGTCTAGCTGCATGAGTCCTTGCATTATTTATGAGCCATGACACCGGGTTGCGGTGGAGAAGAGTTGTAAGGGTTACTGAGAGAGCAAAGCCCATCTTTCTTAGGCTTTGCGTGTGTTGCAAATGTTGTTTTTTTCATCAGGGTTCGTTCGAGGTCACAAAAGGTCACCAAGACCTCTTTGGGATATGGGCTTGGTCCCAAAGACCATTACTATGGCCACTTGATTTGCGATCACTACAAGCGAAGTAGCAAAGCAAAAAATACTTCAAAAGAGAAAGGCAAAGTCCGATCCTGATATCGGCAAGAGATATTCACCATCCGTTGGCTTAATTGGGGGGGTGTTGATTGATGTCAGCTACAAGAAGAATGCAATGTTTGCTAGCCCAAAACCAAATTCTGATGTTGAAAAGCACATCAAAGTGAGATGAATTGGTTCTTTTAATATTAGCTCATTTAACATTAATGCTAGCCAGTTCAAAATGTTACATACTTGACAAATATGTACGGAAGAGGCATTTGGTTTCAGATTTCAGTTAACGAATATAAGCATCGATGACAGTGAATGGGTTTAAATTTGGGAGTTGAATCAGTACTCGTACTTTAACCAGAGTCACTGCCATGAGTGCATTGCAGGGTAGCTCACCCTGAGTCTCACATGCTCAGTACCCAACTATGTCTATGAATTACTGCTTTTCCAAGGTCAGAAGCCTAATTGCTACCATGTCATCAGCTAACAGAGTCCCCCCCTGACCCATAGTAAACCTCCACCTGCCGCACCCTGACATCAATCCTACTTGTCAGCCCCCTGCTTGTGGTCAGCTGTTGAGTTGCCTTTCATTTGAGGCTTTGATTGCTTGCTCGCTTGCTAGCTAAGCTGTCATCACGCACTCGGCCTTGGAGTGGCATTTTCACACTCCTGCTCTTTCATGAGTCCAAATCCTCGTTTACAAGTCGAGTCAAGGGGCAGGCCGACGTGTTAAACTCCAAGGCATGGGGGCGGATGGAGAGAATGGTTTGGTTGGGAAGTTTTAGTTTGGCTGCAGTGCGAGGGCTGCACAGGACCTCTGAGGTGCTGGCGAAGGCATGATAAAGCAAGCCGAAAAACGTCATTGGGGTTACACGGCCACGAGGGTCTATCTGAATCATTTCGATGACAGACAGAGGCGATCCGATCACGTTTACAAGCCAGTGTTAGCTTTGTCGGTAGACTCATGTTAGGGTTTGGGTTGAGGTTAGGGTAAGGGTCATAAATGAAAAATGAAAATAACAATAGGATTGCACGAGGACCATTTTGGACGTTTCACACGATTGTATTGACTCATTAGAAAGGTTCTGAAACCAAAATACCCTTCTTGCGTGTTACGTCATGACTCGTTTGAACTGTAAAAGGAATCAATAGGTAAGCAAATGAATGATTCCTAGCAATCAAAATTCTTTGAACTTCAAAAAGAACAACACATCTATTTTGTCAATACTTTTGACCTACCAGCGGATGGCATTGATTTCAGCTGGGCTGTGTCGCTTCTATGAACGGTGACATGGATGAGGGCATCTTTTTGACTCGTTAACAAGTGCTGCTACGGATCAGCCCGAGTGTCGCGACCTGATTTCAGATGCCACAGTCCCTGTTTGCGTTTGCATGCTGTCTTGGGTTTATTCTTAGCACCGCTTCGTCTCAGCTGAATGGGACATCTGGCCTTGTGGCAATGCAATGATTGCGTACGGAAATGAAGACTGCGTGTTGCCTCTCAAGCAATTGTGGCATTTATCTCCAGTGTCTTGCAGCTGCAGCTTTCTTGTTAAGAGCCCACCCCTTGTGGGTACAAGGTGACTAGTACGAGTGACTGTACAAGCAGTAAGCCATACTTTAAATTCAAAAGCTGGACGAGTTTTAACATTTTAAGAGGTAGCATATTAATGAGCAATAATATTTGATGTGTGCCATTAGCACTTTATTTTCTCAGTGTTTTAAAGGTATTGCGAATAAGTGCACAGCCGGTGATTGAGCCAACACATTGCTGCAGCACGTGACCTTCAAATATTGAGCACTCGCAATATGTCATTGGGAAATATTTCTCCTGAAGAGAAGCAACTATTTTTCCATTTATGATTTGATGTGTTTACCCAAAAGTCTAGACAAAGTCGAGCCAAGTCAATTCCTAAAGCTTGTAGTGCATTCTAGGCTAGTACTGAAATTACCCACGAAGGTTCAATAGATCCATTGACTTCTCTCCAAAAGAAAAAAGTGTGTGACATCTCTTTGACATTAATGACTACATAGGTGAGGCCCACTTAGATCCAACTTGACAACACAGACAGATAACAAGATCATGTCGCAATTAATGTAGGATTGTTATACTTGTATATAATCTATTAAACCTGTATTGAGCGGAGCACTAACTCGCCGGCGTCCCGCGGGAACAAAGCGCTTCATTTTGGCAACGTTGCGGCGTTGCTTTTGTCGATGTCGTCATGGTGATTATCGGCGACACAGAGCAAGCGGTTCGCTCCCTTGTGGTTCAGTCGTGCACGTGCTGCAGCTTTAGTAATCGCTCCGTGCAGACGCTGAAAGACGCATGAAATCGTTGAGCAGTTTTCCAATCATATTAACGTGACGTGAGGAATCAGTTGTGTAGTGGGAAATTACGTAGTTTCACTTAAGTGGTCTGAAAATCCTCATTTATTTTCCCCTAAAAAAGTCTTCATGCTTTAATCCTGTTGACTCAATGGGTTGTCAATTAAAGAGAAGGCCGTTCCAAACTAATTGGAGTCAAGCGGAGAGACTTGGGCTCTCATTAGGACAAAACAGGTGGCTGAAAAAAAAATGAACGCTTTCAACCAAAAAGAACATCTTTCCACAAAGTTTGTCCTGATGCCCCCCCAGGCCGGCGTTTTCTGGTGCTCCTGGTGAGGACCAGTTGACAATCAGTTTTCTCGCTCAACACTAATTAACTTATTTTATTCTTTCATTTGACTTGGTTTTAATTATTTTGCTTTCATTGTTTGGACCTGGAAGCTGATAATGAATTGCCAGTACCTGGTAACAATAAAAATGTCATTATGTAATATACGCATCATTTTCACCGAAATCCCACCAAAATACATATGCGGTGTTGTGCCGTGAGATTTTACTCCTGGGATATGTGAACTTTGCCTTAATAAATTGATCCAATCAGAACAGAAACCAGAGCCATATATGACACTGTGACCCACTGACCTACGCTATCTCTGGAAAGGCCCCGCGGGGTAATGTGCTGCTTTGGTTACTAAAACAATTTGGGAGCTGATTTCACCACATATCTTGATGGTTAATCAGTCTCAAGTGGTTTCCTTTTTCTCACCAAAGCTAATATTTGATTGGGGCCAACATTTTGAATCATCAAAGTCAAAGTCAGCTTTATTGTCAATCTCTCCACGTCACAACACACAAAGAGACCGAAATTAAGTTTTTCTCTATCCCACGGTGACGAGACACATAACACGATAGACATACAAGTACGCGACACAATATAAAAACAAGAAGGCAAAAATTCAAACAATCAATAGTAAGAGTGATGAATAAATAATAAATAAACAGATAACACAATAAATAAGAGGAGCAAAACGGAGCCAGCAACCATAGCGCAAAAGTAAAAAACATCATAAACGAAAAGGCACAAACAATAAATAATAAGAGTAATAATAAATAATAAATAAACAGATAACACAACAAATAAGAGCCAGTGTGCATACAGACAGTACAGACAGTAAAAGTACAGGACGCTACGCAGAACGGGGGAGCGAGTTCAGGATCCTAACAGCCTGGAGTATGAAGCTGTTTGAGAGTCTGGTGGTGCGGGAGCGCAGGCTTCTGTACCTCTTCCCAGAGGGCAGAAGCTCGAGCAAAGAGTGAGCGGGGTGACTCACATCACTCACAATCGTGGTCGCCTTGCGGGTGAGATGGGAGGTGTAAATGTCCTTCAAGGAGGGGAGTGAAGCACCAGCAATCTTACCAGCCGTGTTCACTATGCGCTGCAGGGCCTTCAAGTTGTAGTCAGTGCAGCCGCCACCCCAAACAGCAATACAGCTGGAGAGGACGCTCTCAATGGTGCCGCGGTAAAATGCAGTCATGACGGCCGGAGGAGCGCTCGCTCGCCTGAGTTTCCGCAGGAAGTACAGGCGGCGCTGGGCTTTCTTTGCCAGTGATGCGGTGTTGGTGGACCAGGAGAGATCCTCACTGATGTGCACCCCCAGGAACTCGGCGCTGCTCACTCTCTCCACCACAGCACCGTCGATGGTCAGCGGCAGGTGTTGGGTGTGACCCTTCCGGAAGTCCACAACAATCTCCTTGGTCTTGTCGATGTTCAGCAGGAGGTTGTTGTCCCTGCACCACGTGGTCAGAAGGTCAACCTCCAGCCTGTATTGAGTCTCGTCTCCCTTGGTGATGAGACCCACCAGAGTCGTGTCGTCAGCAAACTTCACGATACGGTTGTCGCTGTAGGTTGCAGTGCAGTCATGCGTCAGGAGGGTGAAGAGGCTGTAGTTTGTGCCAGATCGACTGATTAATGTGGAAAGTAAATAAACATTGCGTAACATGTCCTAAATTATTGTGTGGCTACTTTTTTTAAGTACTTTTTTTTTTTTGCTTTTAAGCCATCTAGAATATAAAGGGTAATCTATTTATATACTTGACTCCAATATTTTTCTTCCTAATATACGACATACTGTTTTCCCACAAACTTCCCTCCATAGCTATTCAGATGTTTTTTTTTTCCGTGTCTTTGTCATTGCCATTCGAATAATGCTGCTGGAGTTTCCATAGTGGAGGTTTTCTTGGATGTAGCACAACTTCCCATAGCTGACATCATGTTAATCTTATTTACACAGCAAACTAGTTGATAGTGAATTAACAGCCATCTGCTCGCAGCGCACTCAATTTTTCCCCCTCACTCGCTCCAATATGCAATTAAACAACAATCAGTTCCACATTACCGATCTTTTTTTTTTCTCAATTAACTATCCTTGTGTTTGCTGATTGGCTGAGAGAAGTCGCATGGTCCACCCTATTTTTAATGTACCATTTATTTCAACACAGGGAAGAACATGCAAACCACTGAAAATGAAAAATAAAAAAAGGCCAATTGACTTTATGGAAATGTTTATTATAAAACTCAGCTACAAATATTGTTCCTTATGGATTGTGGTTGTCAGTCGATGAGGGATTTGCACTACAAGTGAAAGCAAACCTATATTGAAGAAGCATCGCGATTAGCAACAGCCCGGGTTAGTCGCCCAATTGCTCATGGAAGTGCTTCGAGGTCCCTGGAGGAGTGTAGATTTCCATGTCACGTCTGTGTATATATGTGTGTGTGTATCGTGTGTGTGCTGTTAGGCATCAGCGTCTGCTGTGCGTGGGTGGTTTGATAGCGCTGAGTAAAGCAGCTGTCTTAACCAGTTCCTATGTAATCTCTCTGATCAGCCTCCCGATAAACACCGAATCATAAACCCAGCCCAGAGCTGGGGGGGGGGGGACTAAAAAATACCCGCACATACTTACCTGGATGAACACATTCACCCACAAAGGGTAGTTTTACACAACCTGTGCAAATGTGGTGGGAATACGAACAGACTTTTAGTCTGGCTATCAGATGTCCGGTCAAATTTGACCTACCGTATTTTCCGCACTATAGGGCGCACCGGATTATAAGGCGCACCTTCAATAAACAGCCCATTTTAAAACTTTGTCCATATATAAATCTATATATTTGAACACACCTGCTGTGGTGGCTCAATATTGGTCCATATATAAGGCGCACCGGATAGTGCGGAAAATACGGTAAATATGATCGAAGCTCTGTCCTCTCCAAACAATTTGAATTTTCATAGATGGGCTTGTGTACTATGAAGCGCTTGACAGCAAATTCTGTGTCATGTGAAATTCCTTCAAATGCAGCGCCGGCATGGGAGCAATGAAACACATTGAAATATTTTCATTTTAATGTCACACTTGGATGTGACATTTTCTCATCAGGTGACGCGAGGAGCTTCTCCATCCTTGCGCCTCGTTCTTGTTACAGTAAACTATCAACAGCGCTGTCGAGCATTTGTGAAAGACACAGCAACATGTCTGGATGGGCCACCTGCATAATTCATGTGGCGGCGTTGAGCTAAATCCTGCCGCACCCCCCCTCGTTGCTTGATGTACTCTCCAACTATAGAATGGCTTCCATGGAGTCATAATTTGACCACCACACACAGAAGAAATTGTAAGACTATAGTTCTACAAAAATGTATTAGAATTTATTTTTTCTCAGATTATACAGGTGTACCTAATGCAGTGTTTTGTTTTGGTTGTTTACATTTTTTATTGAGAGAACAGCAGTGACAACTCAAACACTGTAATAAACTCAATTGACACATTTTGCCACTTCACTTGAAACCGTTTCTAGTTTGTTTCTAGTTGTTTAACACATAGCTTAGGAAAGAAATGTATTGAAAATGAGCATCCGCCTCCTCCGACTAAATAATAAGGAACTGTGCATCTGATTACCACCAATGGCTCCGCCCCTTTATCGTTCTCATATACGTGTTTGCGTGCGTGTGTTTGCGTGCGTGTGTGTTTGCGTGTCCATGAGTGTTAACAGCTGTGATGGCTTGGCTGATGAAGTAGTAAATGTTTACACGGAGGAGCGGCAGCGTGTCAACAGGATATCAGACCACTATGTGATTGTTAAATGCTTTTCAATTCATCTTCTGAATCAGAGCACTAGAGCTTTTTTGTCATGATGTCTTCGGAGTGGCAAAAAAAACGGTGATAATTTGACTCTTTGGATGCTTTATGTAATTCTGCACGGAGGCCAGGCTGGCTGGCACTCGTGGGTCGGAATTGACCCGTTGACACCGCTTTTGTTTGTTTGTTTGCCTCTTTTCCACTCGTAATGTGTCACCCGGTTAGTGATTCACAAAATGAACAAGCTCAGTTTATATAGCTTGTTTTTTAAATAGGTTCACCCTTCTAAACATGAAATAGTTCTCTCGAATCGCTTATCGGCCAGCCGATGCTAATATGCATCAAAATATCAAATATCAGCCCCGATGATCAGTCCATCTGATAATTGGCCCATCCCCAATTTCTATTCCAAGTGTCAATATATGTACATAGCAAATATTGTATTAATACAGTATAATGTATTCATTTGTAATATTGTCAATCTCTCTGCGCCATGCAAAATCTAATAACGGGATGCAAAGCAACTCATTTGGCTTTCATGGTTATCTAACATTAGCCCATACGGCCGACGTATATGCGTTGAAGCGAGAAATGAGCCGCTTGGAGAGAAATGTCACCGCCCTCCAAATAGCAAATATTATTTATAGGTAACGTGTGACCATGCTGTTGTGTTCTTTGTGCGGAGGAGTCACTGCACTAATCATCTTATGCATAAAAAGATGACAGATGTTCCCTGCAAAAACCTTTGATGAATGCAATTTATAAACATTATCCTCCAACAGCAGGCTAGCCATTGTGGTTTAATAATTGTGTGATGAGCAGACGGCGATAATGGTACAAATAGGACTGGTACATTATACGATTTTTGATGTGGATTTGCAACACTGCACGTTGCTTACTTAAGCTGTAGGTTTTGTTGATCTCATTCCATCTATTCTGCTGCTTTTTGTGGACAATAGGTATTGACGTCATCAATACATCCATCCATCCATTTTCTGAACCGCTTAGTCCCCACGGGGATCGCGGGACGTCATCAATACATAATAATCTGTCATATTTGGATCATACTGGATTGTGTATTTAATGTTTTGACCCATGAGTGGTCACTGGGCTGGGTTCTCTCATCTTGCTGATTTGAGAAAATTCAATACATGCATCAACTGAGTGTAACATCGATGAAAGGTTTCGGCCAAGGTTGATTTTCAAACCCAAAATTATTCTTTATTCTACGTGGCACGAGTTAAGCCCATTTAGCATTGTATTATTTATTGTATATTTTTAATAAATTTTTATTTATTTTATTTTATTTGTCTTATATTTATATATATATATATATATATTTATTTATTCATATATATATATATATTTAAACCCTCTTTAGTCAAGCATCCCTTTAGCAGTGTGTCAGAAAACAAATTCCTGGAGCAAATGATTTCTTATGAAACTGAGGCAAATTGATCAAATATACCATGCGCTAAATCACTGAATTAAATACGTATTAAAGAAATACATTCAAAACCTGAAATTCCGTTATCCACATTAGCATGAGTGAAAATATCGAAGCACAGCAGCCATCATTCATAGAGTCACATGCATTATGTTTGGCACCACATTTGTCAAATCCCTCTTTGAATGCATCCACAGTTGTTTTTTTAATTTATTTATTTTAAATCATGTCACACACACTTTTGTCCCATTTGCGAGTGGGCCTTTGTGTGATGTTTTACAATTCAATCCCACACATCTTCCATCATCCACCAGGTTCATAGACTGATGACATGCATTTATGACTCATCAACTGGTGTGTGTGCGTGTGTTTGTGTGTGACTGTGTGCCAAATTGGGCTCTCTCTAAGGCCTCTCTCTGATGCCGGATCAATATGCTTTCATATGAGTGTCCATCATGACAATTTCATCACATCCATCTTGGCAAGCAGGCGCTGGTATCAATCACACCTCCGCTATGCGTAACAACAAACGGCAAGGTGACAGGCAACCAGATTTTTGTCCAACTTTCTCCCGAGGACCCTCACTCCACCAAAACCATTCCACAAGACACCATACTTAATTCTCCTACTTAGGTAAACCGCACAAGCGTTGTCATTTTATTTTGGCGAGTTCCATTTGTCAAGCGCTTGACGGATGTTCCCGCTGCTTAGAAGCCATGACTTAGGTAAATTGAGCCGATTGCACGTTATAAATTGAAAGGCATTCCCGTGGCGCCGGCGGGGCTCCACTTGATAAGACACGTCCTTGAACTCCACTTGAAGATAAGACAGGTTTGAACTCTCGTTGGCCCCTTACGTAACACCTTGTCTACACACAATCAAGCGTTCTCGGGCAGGATAGTTATTGCATATCACTTGCTCTATACTCCATGTCGTCAATATTGCTTGCACCCATCACATCAGAGCTGCTATGGCAATAAATAAAACTAGTAGAGGCCTTCTCTGTCAAACGTGGGAGGTTTGAATAAATGAGCCAGTAAGCCAAGTGACATATAGCTCAAGTCTGCTTCTTCTATTTGGACTCAGCTCGCCCTTAAAGAGCGATTTATTTCTGTCAGAGGTGCAAGGATGTGTTTTGCAGTCTGCTGAAGGTCCAGAGGAGCAACGCGGGTGCCGGTAGATCATCGACTATAATGAACCCTGGTGACGGCTCACTCCAGAGCGCTTGTGCTGATCGAGAGTGAGATGGCGGGCACTCCGACGTCATCCGTCAATCGCAATATGTGCTCTTCATCAAGGCTGTGGCAAAAGATGAAGGAGACGGGCTGTAATTGATGGCCGCCACCCTCCATCTCGTTTGAGCCTACTTCGTCACGTGTCCGTGCAGACAAGCTGGACTTAAGCTTGATTTGATGAGACTTGCGTTTAGGGATTCAAGAATCAAGATGGGCAGCGAGATTGGAGCGTCCATGTTTGCATCGCCATCAGTGAGTGTGGATTTGAATCCTGGCTCGGACCTTCCTGTCTGGTGTTTGCTTGTTCTGGTCGCAGGGGAAATCAAACTAGATTTCACTTTCCCCAGCCGCTTCATCCAGTTTTTCTGAAGGGATCCGGAGATGTCTCCAGTCCAGCTGAGAGACTCTCCAACTTGTCCTGGCTCTTCCCCGGAGGCCTCCTGCTGATGGGTTGTGCCCGGATACAAGAGAGAAATGCAAGGTTGCAATGAAACACAGTTAAGGCAGAAGATCTTGGCTGACCTCCAAGTTGTCCGCTGCCATAAAACCTTTTTATTAACTTAACTGTACATTTCAGTCTTCTTAATAAATCATGATTGTCACTTGAACCATATTGTATCGAGCAGTCCGTACAGAGTCGTGTTTTGCCCATTTCCCATTTCACGTAACAAGATGCACGAGTGCAATTCCAGCTTCGGATTTCTGTCCACGGGCACATTTGTCCAGGAACCTTTCGAATTGACTTCCGTTGTCTATTGCAATTCAAGCTAATGAGATTGAAGCAATCGTCCACCAGGGAGTTTGATTCTGAATGTCTACTGAGCTTTTTATGGACGTGGTAGTAACGTGTTCCCAGTTTCTGGAAAGATTGCATTTGAGTTTTTTTTTCCCGATCAATTCGCGAGATGTGTGAGAATTAGTTCACCTTGATGGATGGCTGCGGACCTACCAGCTGCCAGCAACTCAGTTGGAGCTGAATGGGGTCAAATACATGGAGGAGAAACTATGGAACATTCTCAGTCCTTCCTCACCTCCATTCAAGTTTTGTAGTCTCACTTTGTTTTGACCTTCTGCCTGTGCAGAATTTAGGTTTTGGGTTAAGAAGCCTGTATGAGGAACAGGAGATGCAGATGATTTATTGTGCAATGGATTAAGTGATGAAATGTTTTCGCCTGTGCAACCCTGATTATCTGTCTGTGAATGTTTTATACAGTGTACCCATAAAGGATGCTGATATTGAGCATCGACTGGTCTCCTCTCACTGTAGCAAGGACTTGAGATTTTATTAGGGACTTCTTTCTTTCTGACATTAGCTGTCAGACATTTTTTGACATCATTATTAATGACGAGAGCGCAAGTAAATTTTGTGCCTGGGTTGCTCTTAATTGGGCGTTCCTTTTTTTTTTTATGCGTGCCTTGCTGTGATTTAAACTCAATGATTTTGTAGTTAGCCTAAAAAGATCAAAAGTAAGATGAATATCAAATGTAAAGTTGTTGGGATTTTATTTCTGATAAAGTAGCAGAAATTCTCTGCATGCTGTTACTGATGGAACAAACAATAATTAAGTTTATAATTTGTGACAAATACATATTGTATTTATAAGGAGAGTTTATTTTTTTCAATAATTGTATTAGTCTTACCTTGCAGTTTTTCTTAGGTGCCTTTATTAGATCCAAAGCCCGAGATGTGTAAAACAAACAAACAAACAAACAAACATCAATAGAGGTAATATTCAGTGAACGATCATGGGGGGGTGGGGTGGGGGGGTATAGAAAAACACGTAAATTGCATCACTTGTATCACAAGGAACTCTTTCAGTCTTTCTCTCCCAAGTACGAAAATAAATGCATTATTCATACGTGTTGTAAATGGAGGTGAAATGTGGCATTGTTGTTGGTTATGGCGACTCTTTAGTTCCTCAGTGGTCATTTCCATTCAGAGGGAGGCCCACTTAAACCCATTAGAAAAAGAGAGGACCACATTTATTTGCCCTGATTTTGTTAGTTGCTAATCCACCAACAGCTCAAAAATGGGTCAGTGATTGGCGCCAAGCTGGGCCTGTGCCCACAAGAGGACAGATGTAACACACACGCAAGCACGCAGGGCTTTTTACAGCCTCCCTGGAGAGGATTAGACACATAGGTTCATATATGTTGCGTGTACAATAAGGGCTTAGCATCACTATGGGTGAGCATGACATCGTTGCCTGGTGTGACCTGGGGGTCCCGTGCATGCTTTTGCACCTGCCTGCCTGCTTGCAAATGGGATGCGTGTGGAAGTCCAAGTGGGGAGAACTAGCGACTTACTAATGACTTGACCATGCAGTTTGCACGCTTGCCTTGCAGCTTGTTGCAACTTTTGCTGCAGCCCTGTTTTCAATGACTGCCGTAACATGAACATTCAAGTCGGATATTTTGCTGTTTATGTCCCTTCATTTTAGATGTGCTTTTTTATTTATTTTTTTATTTTTATAAACTGTCAGGCCTTGATTGAATTTACTGTCCTTCTAGGTTCCACATCCGGACATTTTAGATTATTTCACTGCCTAAAGTTCTTAACTAACAAATTTTATTACCAATATAAAATATCTATTACGTCTTTATTTTAAACCCTTCAAATTCCAGTTGGGTTGTTAAACAACTCCCAAAATATATTTTGTTATGTATTCTCAGTGTGACATTTTGAATACTGCTGCAGGGGAGATCCCACTTCATGTAAGATTCAATCCACTACATAAAAGTATTTTTTTAATTGGTTTCAATTGGTCAAAAGTAGATTTTGATGTAAACAATATATATTATTGATGTATGCAGGTGAAGTTGGAAATGACCATATCTGACAAAACATCCCTTAGAAAGTGGCAATACATTTCGCATTAACACAACTCAAATAGTTAAAAAAAGAGACAAAATTAAACTAAATTTTAACTAATTTAAACTAAAACTTAATTAGACTAAATTTGAAGCATTAGCGATCATGCGTTTTTCCATTAGCATTAGCAAAGATGCTTTGCTCAAATCAACAGGCAGTGGGTCCGTGCAGCAAACTAAATTGGTGCCCAAGCCTGTGGAAATGAAATAAAAACATGCCCATCAACAAAGGCACCTGCTGACGAGCAGGTTTCAATTTTTAGGTTAGCCGCCAGGGAACCAATGGCTGGCCTCCCTTAGTCCTTGAAAGATCTGCTCAAATATTAAAATGAAGGCAAGCTGGGATCGATCAATAACCCCTGCATTGCTTTATTTAAAACTGCATTGGTTGAACTCTTTCTTAGCCTGTGTTTTTTTTTCTCCAGTAAATTTTCTGTTGTTGTTGTTTTGTTTTTCTTTCTATGTGTGTGGTGAGTTTTCTAACTTCAGTTCATTCTGTTATGGCATCGCCGCAGTCCAGGATGATGCCGCCCCAGGTACCCAGGAGTACATTATGTTACGGCAGGACTCCATCCACTCTGCGGATATAAGGAGTAAAGGGTCCCCGTTTCGTGCTAAGTGTCACGAAATCTTCTGCTGCCCGCTGAAGCAAGCCGTCCACAAAGAGAACGCTGAGCCCGAAGGTTTGTTCGCACCCCCTCGTTGTTTTAATTTGCTGATGCTCCTCCCCCCCCCTCGCCCGTATCCGTCCTGCCCCCTCCCCCTCTTCCCACCACCAACCCCTCTCTCGTATTCTGTGTGAACTGATAGCTCACTCTCCTCCAGACTCTAATTCCTGCCCCATTTTGTAGAAAGAAACTGCTGTCCTCTTCCTTGTGTGTTTGTTTTCAAATATGCGTGCATGTCAGTGTTTAGCTGATGATTCCTTGCAGAGAGCCTGCAGAGTGACACCATTTTTAAGTGAAAACAGATGGGGGCAAAACAAAATGTGGTTTGGTGTGAAAATGATGTTTTGGAGCATGGGTGGGCAAATACCGATAGATGTATCGGGACAATATTTCAACGTAGCGGGTTGTTGCAATGGCAGCCGATACCAGTCACAGATACCAACGTGTGGCTGTTTTACAATCAGGAAGTAAAGGGCTTCTGCCATAATGTTTATCTAGATGTTCCGTATCCATGTCAATCATCAAATATACCCTTTAAGATGCAATTAACACATTTGTTTATATTAACGCTTTTAGTGTGTTGCTCCCAAAATCTATACGTTAGTTTGCTCACTCCATTTTCACTTTCAAATTCCACCCGTCCTTTTATAGGCCCGTTCAGATGGAAGTTCCTTGTCAATGAATTGTCACACTTGCTATCATTTACTAATTTTGGTAAAATCCCGCTGCCAACTAGTGTTTTGGAGATGTAACTGCAGATATACTGAAAAGCTGAACTTTTAAGTTTCAAGTATGTGACTGTGGCAAAAATCAAGTCATACTTAAAACTATATCATCGGAAAAAAACAGATACAGGCTGTACTGTTTTGGAGTTTGGGTAATCAAGTTTCCCTGCAGTAGGCAATTGGATCCAAGAGCTAATACGGTTGCTCGACTCTGTGCTTCCATTATGGTGCCCAAATGAGTGAATCAGGTTTGAACCTGTGGCACCACAGATGAGTCACAGCAGCATCGAAGCTGCAAAGAAACGCAGGGACACAAATCTGAGAGTCAACCAGACTCCCCTGCGATCAATCAGCTCTCTGCATCATTCTCTTGAGTTTTACCTCCTCTGGATTCGTCAGCTTTCTTCGAGAATTGGTGCGTGTCACTCTTTTACGATGCGCCGTCTCTCCACATCTGAAACAAAACCGCACGCCTGAAGGGGCAGATTTGTGTAAATAGCGCATTCATAATGCAGGAGACTGAGAGACTTTGTGTTTCAATGTGCAAGCTCTGTGATTTATAGTTCGACAAATATCCACATTGACGTGTAAACACGGAAGCATATGAGATGAGTAGTTCCCGCCGTCAAACACTGCAAGCTAGGAACAAGCCTGCCATGCTCATTCTATAAGGTCATTTGTTTTAAATGCTGATCTCCAACCATGGCTGTACTTAGTAGCCCTAATCTTTTGCCACTTTGATTAACAACTCAATCCTCATTGGTCAGAGTACACAGCCCTGTGGAACTCCATTACTGTTCGCACGCTTTTGTTAACATTCAGAGTGAAGCCCTGTCGATTCCCAGATTCCCAAATTCACCTACTGGTATTTGTGTAAGCTATAGCTTATGTTTGAAAAAAAAAATATATATATATATATGTATATATATATATATATGTATATATATATATATGTATATATATATATATATATATATATATGTATATATATGTATATATATATATATATATATATGTTTTTCAATTCTAATTTAAAATTTGGCTGGCGTTTTGCTCTGTCTTTGTGATTGTTTGATGTGCACGGTACAGACACATGGCAGACCATATAACGTCATCGGTGATTGTTTCATCATGGTTCACATTTTGAATAGTTGAATAGTAAAGAAATAGTTTTGAAGTGAAGTTTGAAGTTTTTCTCCCTGACTTATCCTTCCCAGTATTCTTCCAATATAGCAATTGTTACATAACCGTCAAAATCTTATAATATTAAATCAAGTGAGTGCTAAACTTTTTATCATTATTATTTTGTTAATCTAAATCAAAGCTATAAGTTATTTTCCCTAAAGGCCGAATGTAGTTAAGCATCTGCTGTGCTTCGTATTCAGTTCACAGTCCACGTTAATTAGTCTCATCCCTACCGAGAAAACTAGCTCATTGGCTGCTCACTCAGCCGCGACAATGTAAGCAGTCGTACGCCGCAAGTGAGGCCCATCTCGATTCATTTCCCACGGCTGCTGCAGGACTGTCTGATCCGGTCCCGCATGGCAACCGCGGGCCTCGGAACTTAGGACAGGCGCATAATAACTTGCTTCGTTTTTCCGTTGACCTTTGTTTCTCAGCGCCGACTCTTGTTTGTCAAAGTCTATGTACTGATGAATAAATAATGTGCGCGTTAATGTGATTTGGTGCCTGGAGAAGCTCGGCTAGCTTGGCAGAAAAGTGTCAATGTCACATCTGCAGTCTGGCAGCGCTACTCTGACCTTTTTAGGGGACCATCTCAAAGCTTACTCGGGCCTTTTTCATCATGTTGAAGGTTACCTAAGTTTTTAAACATTAAAAATTCAGACGTCTTGTTCCAAATAATCTAAGACACACGTGTCAAAGTCAAGGCCCGGGGGCCAGATACGGCCCGCCACATCTTTTTATGTGTCCTGCGAAGACAAATTGTTCATCATATTTGTGTGTCATTACTAGAATTGCAAATTGTCTTCACTTTTAATATCTTTTTTTCTTTTTAATTGACCAGTTTTTACTCGTCTTATTTGAAAACGAGTTATTTGTCAGTTTGTTTTGTAGCTTTTACTGTATATAATATGAGGTGCTCATACATTTATTTGGGCAGACAGTCATAATGGTCCTCTGAAAGAAGCTATGACTACAATGCGGCCCGCAGAAAAAAATTGTTTGACACCCCTGATCTAAGACAATAGATTTAAAAAAAGCCAGTAAAAATGGAACATTTGACAATTTGATCACATCCTTGAAAATCATGACTCTGCTTTATTTAAAGACTCAAGGAGAAATATACAACGTTCCGATTCATATTTGAAGTTGTATTACAAGTCACCAATGATATCATTTTGAGCATTGATATCTCAGCTTTTGTAATGGGCCTCATTTGAATTTGACTAGCGAGTCCAGCTCAGTAGCCTAGTGGTAGAGTGTCCGCCCTGAGACTGGAAGGTTGTGGGTTCAAACCCCGGCCGGGTCATACCAAAGACTATAAAAATGGGACCCATTGCCTCCCTGCTTGGCACTCAGCATTAAGGGTTGGAATTGGGGGGTTAGATCACCAACTGATTCCCGAGCGCGGCACCGCTGCTGCTCACTGCTCCCCTCTCCCCCAGGGGATGGATTAAAATCACACGGGGATGGGTTAAATGCAGAGGACAAATTTCACCACACCCAGGTGTGTGTGTGACGATCATTGGGACTTTAATGTCAGGTTCACCAGTCCATAGCGTTCTGGCTGCAACTTCGGCCCATTTCCTTTTAATGTGCTGCCCTTGACACTGATTGTTTGTTTACTTGCTTGATAATGGTGCTTAATTGTCTGGAGCGTATCCAGGGTGTTCCACGCTTGCTTTTGCCAATTCTGTCGACTCAAGTGATCTGTGGGAGAATCTATTTTCCCTTCTGTAGCTTCGTAGGGAATAACAGAAGCATACAAGCAATTTATGATCCCATTAAGATGATGTACAAAGATGTGTCCTGTAAATTAGCCGCTTCGATAACTTTACGAGTGAAAATACTCAACAGAGCTCACGTGGAGTGGTCTTGTCAAATATTCATTCCCTTTCACAGCATCATTAAGAGCCCGCTGTGATCAAGGTCATTTTAAATGCCTCGCCAAGACAATGGAGAGGTTAGATATAAATACTGCATAGTGTTAATGAAAGGCTCATTCTTCAAGTCTGCCAACCGGCTGCGTGTCTCATGCGGCGAGCTTCACCCGGGCCCGCAGCGCTACGCTATTTGCCTCCGCAGGTTATTTGGCAAATGAGCCCCGATGCGACTTACTCATTTGGGTCGCGTGACGTGCCCTTCACCCGTGACACCAAGTCCCAGCGGAATGTTCTGCCGCTTTTGTTGGGTAAGGTTGACATGCTAATCATTTAAAATTGTCAGAGGGGTCAAATGCAGGTCCAGAACATAGAAACCCTGACACAGCTCGGCTTCAACCGGCAGGTAAACGATCGAGCTAGAGCTAGAGCCAAATTTCCCTGAAAAATTCCCAAATAGGTGAATTTGCAAATGCTAAACTGCAAATTTGTATTATAAATCCCAGATTCAGATTGTTTGACTTTAGAGGTGCCAATATATTTGTGCCAGTGAGATATGGCTACCGATGTTTTTTGTTGTTATTTCGCAGTAGATAGATTTTATAGATTCAACCCTGGTTTGGGTATCATCAAGTTTGCATGAAAGAAAAACAAATGCTAATAGTGTTTTGACTGTATTCGCTAGAAAGATAGCTGAGATACCAATGAAAAAATTGAATGCAATAGTGGTCTAAATCCAAACATTTGTCAAATCAATATTTCGCAAAAGGTGATTCAAAATCCACTTATAGTGACATGTAGATGACATTGCACCCAAGCTAATATTCAATATATTAAATATATATTTAATAATGTTTAATTTATGAGCTTTCTGTTCATCTCTGTCCCTCTCTGGGATTTCTTTTCTGCCATCTTGGAAATTGGAATTGGGCCAGTGTTACACTGATAAATCAAGAAAAATACTGAGTGCAATAACTGGGTGCCCTGTGTGGTTCTAAATTAAAACCTTGTGTGTGTCTCGATTCATTTCGGCCCCTAACTTAAAAATGACTAAAGTTGGACCACTTTAATCACACATCTAATCACAGCCCGTCATATCGACCGACGTAAACTGTTTTTTAAAACTCGCACTTTCTTTGCTTGTGTTTGCACACATATTCTCCGGCAGGAAAATTAATATAAACTGTTAGCGTAGGATTCTGTCATGTGCTAATAATGTGAAAGGAAAAGGGCAACATGCGGGTTTTGATGAGAAACAGAGGCTCTTCAGTGTAATCATGGAAATGCCACCAAAAAGGCTCCCGGGCGTGCACGGACACGTGTGATCCGGTGGGCTTCTGTTGCGTGTTTGCGAGGAATGTGTTGTAATGCGCCAACTGGGCGTGCCGATGTTCGCATGCAAATCATCTTCATCCTCCTCCTCTTCCTCATCATCATTATTATCACAAAGCCACCATCTCTAATCTGCTCTTGAATGCCAGCGTGTTGCTGATTACGTCCTAATCTCTTTGACCCAGCACGATGACGGTGCAGATCGCAGGTCAAGCCTGGAGATCCAGGAACTTCCCCGTTTTCGTACCCTATGACATAGGTGTCAAACACAAGGCGCGGGGGTCAGATACGGCCCGCTGCATAATTTTATGTGGCCCGCAAATACAAATTGTGCATTCGTATTTTAAAAATATTTGAACAGTTTTTACTAGTCTGTGATTTCAAAACTAGGTATCATTAGTTTGTTGTGTACTGTAAATAATATAAGGCATTGACAGTCATAATGGCCCTCACAACTATGACTACGATGCAGCCCACGATAAAAATGAGTTTGACATCCCTGCCCTACGAGGAGCCGTGAATTTGTAAATACGCACAGCAGCAACCTGCTTTACCTGCAGAGCGTTACCCCGAACAATTTACGGAGCTGGCTTTAGATGGGAGGGGCCCGGAGGGAACGGGCGACATCGTGTAATTACTCCCCCTCTGGTCAAACAAAGATATGGAGCCTACTGTTATGAAGGCCCCAGCGGAGGACACGTATTTGATTGTAATCCTACATTGTGCTTGCGGAGCTTTCTTCTTGTAAGGCAACAACACGTCGACTAAAATAACAGCTTTAATAATTACGCTAGACTGAATGGTACTAAAGAGAATACTGTAGTATCTGTGCCATTGCCACGGAGACCTCTGCACACAGCGCAAAAAGATTGGTTCAGAAATGAGGGGGGCGGGCACAAGTTTTCGTCAGTGTTACTGGGGGCCCCACATATACGTCCTAACCAGCTGCATGACAAACATCGCATTTCAAATATGGACCAAATACATCCTATTGTACGTTCACATTGTAGTATAGGGCAATATCGTAAGACCAGGTGCAAAAGCAATTAACCATGTCTGCCATCTAGTGGTGAATGATGTTATAACAAGTTAGATCTAGACAGAGGAAATTTGCTATCAGCAGGGGACAGCGACCGGCCTGCAAATCACAAAAATCAGCATATAATTGACAGCCATTAAAATTCCTTGGATTTTGCAACCCCCCCTTTAAATTTTCCAAAAGTGCTTTGTGCTCTGTGTTCTTGACTAGGTTTTCAGAATTGCTGCTCATGGCAAAATAAAGTGTTTTCTGATGGGGCGGGTTGGACTCCCATGCGGGCAAATGGACACCAGCGTGAGCGAAAGACGACGAGGATTGCACTGAGTGGTTTAGGGTTAGCTGAGTAGCAGATGTGAAGATTGGAAAAAAAAGACACTTGTGAAGGAGGCAAAATACAACACACACTAACACATTGACAAACAAACTAAATAGTAATAACGCACTTACTTGTACCATCGGATCATTTGGCTTGTCTTTCTCGCTATTTGATGACATCATTAGCAGAGCGGGACCGAAGAAGCATACGGGGTTTGTTCCTATTTAACCGTTGACGCAGTCGATTATGATGCTGCGTGAGAGCGTCAACGGATTACTGATGTCACCATCCGCAGCGGCCTCTCGCTCTTTCCGCTTGCACGCAGGTCCTCGCAACGTGTCGAACAACATCACATCCAGTTTGCGCCTGGTCTTGCTCTGGTACCGTCTGAGTACGGAACAGTTGGCCTCAAAATGACCTGTTTTTCCAGCATCTCGCCTCAGGCGGCTTGTTAAGATCCCATCGCCGTGTAACGTAGACAAAGGGATTAGATTGGAACAATGTGTTGGGATTTAAGCCCGAGCTGCAATATCGCCAATCTGTTTTTTAGCGGCGTTTCACACTATGTGCAGACAGAGACCCACTTTTTCCTCACTGCTGCGTTTTGCCCTACTTTTCATTCCTCTGCTCTGGATGGTTCTCTATCAGTGCTGCACTGCTCCTCCCAAACACTCACCTCGCGCCATCCATCACCATTACGCTTCTATTGATTGCTCTCCAGGCTGACGTCATCAGCAAGCATGGCGGGATGATAATATCACCAGAAGGTGCCACTAAAAAGTTGATTCTTTTATGTGCTGAACTTTATATTAATTGTATTACGTAGAGGATATGCTGTTAATAAGCATATGGGTCATGTTCCCACACTTTTTATGAAGATTTGCTGTTGATGACAGGGTGAAATTTTTTCCCATTAACCTCAGAATTCAAAGTCCTCGTGAAGTGAAAATAAACATCTTCTCAGTGAGACAATCCACTGAGAAAAGTCGTGGACATCACATCCAAGTTTGAATTACAAGTTGCAAGTTACATTTTTATTTAAAAAACAGATTTACATTTTTTTAGGGGAGGCTTGAGGCTGGAACAGTTTAAGGATGTTTCCAATCATTCAAATTGGGAAAGATGATTTGAGAAGTACAAGTCAGTTGGTCACTGAACGAAGATCATACAAGGCACGACTTTGTTTTCTCAGTGCAGTATATATATATTTATCATTTTCCTATGTGGGACGTGTCAGGTATGATTTGCTGAAAAAAGTTTGACAGAGTTTAAAAAGTTCTCAAAAATAGTCTACAAACACCAGCGAATCGCGCATCCCTTGGTGTATTGAGCCCTAAGTAGAACATTTACACCAGGTTTGCGTCTGAGATGATATCTTTTATCTTCTCTGTGATGTAACACAATAGTGGAACACATATAGGTCAGCATCATCTCACTCGCTGTATTTTTGGGCCATTGCTGAGGTAAAATTAGCACCGTTTTATTAATACAAGCACTCTTTGACAGCAGCCCCCTCAGATTCCTTCATTTTATCGTTTTGTCCCGTTTACTGTGCCGAGCCGAGAGCCCGTTTCTTAGCAATTAACGGAAGGAGAAAAAGGGAATAAAAGTGACTGGGCTATTTCAACGATCTTTTCAATTCTTAAAAAATCCAACCAGCTTTGCCAAAGGCCCTCATTTGACTCACCAGCTATAATTCACACTTATTATTGCTCACTCTTTGGCAAGTGACCATCTCCTGCTATTGATGTCCCTCCTCCAGCTAGCTCCTGTTGTGTTGCTGGCACGAGCCAGACTGGACACGCTTCTGACAACACTCATTTAGAGACGTGTGTTCTTTTTGGAAGGTGGACTGTGTGTGTTTCGATTGTGCATGTTGTCCAATTGCCTGCATGTGTACAAACATTTTATGGATCCATCCCTCAGTGTAGCTTACGTGTATGCAGTTTATAGCTAGGTAAGCGAATGTACTATTTTATATTACAACTATTTTAGCTGTGTGTGTGTGTGTGTGTGTGTGCGCGCGCTTGTGTGTGCATGCTTTAATTCATCTGTCTCTCTACACGCAATTGTACTGGGAGCATGCCAGCAGAAACTATCAGTCAGTCACCCACAAAACCTCCGGGCACCCATTACCTATTGCGTCAATCCCTTAATTTCCCTCATGGGATTAATAAAGTATATCTCTGTCCATAAATGCAAGGTCAGCAAATTGCCGCACGCATGAACAATGTCATATATCTCGTTCATGTGGATAGTGTTAGATGTGATTGTGTTTGCCTTGCTTGTGGTCAGTAAAGGTCCAGACTACTATTATTTTCATACTTCTTCCACAATTTGAGCGACGATGAGGCAAACTCGCTGAAAACAAATGTCTGGCAGCGGCCATGCATCCTGAAAGCGCTCCAGCCAGCTCTTTGTCTCGCTGCCATATTTAGCCTCTATTGATGATCTGTGAAAAATATTTTGGTTGTTTTTGTGCCGGAGGGGGAAAAAAAGCAAGCAGTCCTGATCATGAGCACTTTGAAGTCAGCGCTGAACTAAAGTTTAGAAGTTACGTGACGGATGCCATAAATTCTGTCGGTCCCTAATTAGCTGCAGCGTAGCTGTCTGTCTGTCTGCCTGTCTGTCTGTCTGATTGTCTGTCTGTCTGTCTGTCTAATTGAAGCACACCCTTTTAAATGCCACCAAAAGGCAGCAAAGCACTGTTTTAGTTAGACAAAGCTATGGCTTGACAAAACGATGCTCCTCCCCAAACTTCAACATGGATGCTTGTTGCCAGAAGATGGGGCCAAAGCAATATTTTTCGCATTAGACATGGCTTTGCCCCGTGGCACAAAACCACTGAATAATGAAGGAGATATGATCCGTTAAAGTGAATACATTCACTAAGTATACATAAATCTTAGTTCAGGTTAATTTTGAGTTTTTTTTGTTGTTTTTTTTCAGTGGCGCTAGCAAAATATATGCAGAAGAGATGGGCATAAAATGAATCATGTGTTTGATATACAAAACGCAGTTACTCCTTTTTTGATGTAACCTTGCTGCTCTTGTGTGTTTTCGGGTCATGCGTTGACGTGATTACTAGGAACCTCCCAGTCAGCTTGAGTGTGTATAACAGTCCCCGCCACCCGTCTCCTCCAGTGGAACCTTAAGTGACTGGTGCTCTCCATGGCAATACCCAACCCCCATCCTTTCAACGTTATGTTGCCTTGCCCCTCCGCCCATGTCTCACACACCCTCTGATGCATGTGCAGTCTCCATGGTAACGCGTATCACGCGGTAGTGCACAGCGGTGTAGCGTCTTGTCTTGCACACAGAAGCGGATCCATAGTCTACAGCGTGCTTGGAGCCGGTGTGTTGTCCTTCACATTAGGTTGACTTGGAATGTAGGTTTGACATCGGAGGCCAACTAAGGTGAATATTTAAGGCAAGGCAGCTTTATCTTTGGAGCACCATTCATTCCCAAGGCTAATCTGTAGCAAAAAATACATTTTCAAGATTAAAATCGGGATGAATCCCAGCATAAAATCAGGAACATTTTAAAATACAGCAATGAAATGACCCGCAAAATGAAAGCCAAAAAAACCCCAACTTATTTTGGATTCATGAAAAAGCAGCATTGTACAATAAATATTTCAGCTGAAATTTAAATGCCACAATAATTTGGAAACACTCAAGAAGGACAAGGCACCATTGTCGAACAAAGGTTATGGTCAATTGAGGAGCTTCCTTTAGACAAAAGTAGCACTTTGCTGTGATCTTGTACCATATTGGTACTATGTTGAATCAAGTGCAGAAGCATCATCTGGACAAAAGGTATGATTTGATGCCATCTTGTGGTATCTGTGTCCCAAAGAACCATGTTGAGGCGAGTTGGGGTCCTTTGATTAGATAAAAGTAGTGCTTTGCTGCCATATTGTGGCATCTTGGTGTTAAATCACTAGAAGTGAGGAATGTTGTAGTTTAAGTTAAGTCCAGACTCTTACAGCAGATGGACCGTAATTCTTGGGAATTTACGCAAACACAGAGCAGTCTGTCATCTTATTGATTTAAATGATGACTTCCAGAAATGTCACTATGAGTGGTCATCACTCCTTCTAATGTTATTTGCATTTAAATGAATAATTTTCAGGCTTGATCGTTTGACTTTATGTGACAGCTGAGCCCATGTTTTGTATTTATTTATTTGACGGCAGACAACCTGCAGATGAAGACGCGTCGGTCTGGGTGTTTGTAGTAGAGAATTCAAACGAGACAAATATAGCTCGGCATATTTTATTTCAAAACAGAGCTTGCAGCAAGAATGAGAGAAGGCAAAGCTTTCGGTGGTTTGATGGGTTGAAAAACACACAGAGCAAATAATAGCGGAAACGGTGTCGTTTCTTTGGCAGTAGAATTTCTTTCCCTCTCCCGTTCAGGGATAGATTTTGGCCTGATGTCTACTTGCAATTAATTAGTCGTAAAGTTCACTTCATTGCCGTAATCCAGCACGACAGCTTCATTGAATGCTTTCGTCCATCGGTGTGAATCTCAAGTGTGCCCTGAGTGGCGACCAGTCTTTGGTGTACCAATGTCACATTCACAACGTCTCCCGAATGAGAATAAGTCCTGTTAAAATTTAATTTAAAAAAAAAAGGAAAGAGAACAACCTGTATAAAGTGGCCAGTGTGCTCGCTGCAAGATGAACTCTTGGTAGATAGTTGTCTTCTGCCATCTAGTGGTCACAAGGGTTAAGGTGTAATAACTGTCGGTGCCGATCAATCTATTCGCAGTGGTAAATGGCTCGGCGAGAATAATGATAATCATTAATAATGTCCCACCTTAAATACATGATCATCTAGCGCTTTGACAGAACAGGAGAGCATAAATAAAGCAAAATCACATAAATGCAAGCATAGAACCTCACATATCAAAACCAATTGAGAAACTCATTTAATAAGTAATAAATGCCTGTTCTCCAAACAAACCCGAACCTAAATAGGTGTAACAGTACAAATCTAAACTAAAAGGTGGCAACAACAGAAAGATAGAAAGTAACAAAAGCTATCAAAACACCCACATTAACGCACAGCTTGTAACCAAGCCAGACGCAAACATAACTAAGCATAGGAAGCAAGAAATGACAAATGGTGTCAAGTAATGCAATAATCTGGCATCATCCTTCAGCTTCTCCGGCGCTAAAGTGAACCGAGCTGGTTGTTATTGTCAGCTAGTGTATGCAAAGAAGCCTGGGAGATTGGCAAAGCAAAAAACATGACAACCTGCAACACAGACAGAGATAACCAGAATACAGTCAACCTCTGCATATTTGCAGACCCCTTGTTGGATCAAAATCGTGAATTACTAGGTCAAATCCCCAACCCAATGCGCATGAAGCTTAAAAAAAATCAGAAGATTTAAAAGTTCTTGTCACCTTTATAAGTCTATCAATAAAAAACATCAAAGTAACGATTATAACTACCAATAAGTACGTTTATGGGATGCAATAAAGCCAGTACATGATGGATTAGAGTGTAATAGTTGCCTGTCATCAATTTGTCAAAGTTTACAGAAGCAGGCTGCGTTTTGTTAGGTCCTCATTGCAGCTTTGCCAGAGGAGATAAATGTCCTTATAAACGCTCTTTGAGGAAGGTACACGCCGCCCTATTGTTGTCTCACTCGATTGCGTCGATATTTGTTCGGTCCAGAGTGGAAAGGCCCACAATAACCGGTTTAGTCGGCGCATTATCGGATCACTTTACAGTCTCTGTGTAACGTGAGAGCAAAGTCTTGTCTGCTCCCCGGCATGACAAAAAGTGTCCATTTTTCGACCACTTTCACTCTCAGCCTGAACACCCCACCCCGCCCATGCCCGCGCACGCACGCCCGCATCAGCCCTCCAAATGAATGTTTAATGAGCCTTTAAGTCCTAATGTCGCTTAATGATCTTCCTGTCGGTGGCCACGCCTCGACCGACGCTTGCTCCTTTCTCACGCGCATCTTCTGATAGTTGTTGTCGGCTGCCCGCTCCAACTTTACTGCTCCATTCCGCCCAACGCCTGCCGACTGCAATCCGCCACAAGTCTTCAGACCATGAGTTTCCCTTTAAGAAAAACAGTCTCAGGTAGGCTGCGGGGTGTATATTTTTAGCATCCTTGATTATGTTTTTATAGTGTTGTATTTTTAGCGCTGCAAATCGGAGTGTCTTTCGAAATGTGTGTGCGCTGTCCTTGGTGCTGAAATGTGAATCTATGGCTGATTGTGGCTGGTTAAACTTTGTGTTTACGTTTATTGTGTTTCACGCCCAACGTGCGTAGCTTTTCTAGGTCAATACTGCTTTTAAGGTATACTTGGCTCTTAATTTTTACAGATTGAGCATAAATAAACCTCTGTGAAATAAATCAAATATTGGTTGCTTTATGAGACACTGCGATTTAGGCCGCATGGTGAATTTAGTGGTTTTCAAATTGAGGATTTGAATCTCGACTTTGACCTCACTGTGTGGGTTTACATTTTAAAATGGGGTTTCTCCAGATACTTTGGCCTCCTTAAACATAGTAAAAACTTGAATGTTGGGTCCGATGCTTAATTGTTCTTAGTTGCGAATGTGAGTGGTAATTGCTCTAAACACAGAAAATGTTCATGCTTGTTTCCTAACCCACTTGCTGGGTTGCTGTAGATTTTGAGCAGATTGGGTTAATGTTGACGCAGATGAATAGGCTGAAGATTGGATTTGGATGGCCTGAAGCTGGTCGCCATTTTTGACACTTTTGCTGTGTAGTGAAGTTGGAGTAAAATAAAGACAATGTTTGCAGGACATGTTATACACGCAAAAAAAACAGTTGGCAAAAAAAAGTCAAGAAGGAATCAAGAATTTGACCCAAATTTTGCATAAAGCGACCCCAAAGGTCATTTTGTACCAAAAAAAAAAAAGTGAGGAATTTGGGTTTATTTAACCCAAATTCCTCACTTGACCCAAAATCCTTCGCCTAAAATTGTGTTATTTGATATTTATTTGATAAATATATATCCCAAACGTTTTTGGAATGCTGGCTGGATCTCTCAGTGAGCGGATCGCTTGATCATGGATTAGCGTTCAAATCGGTTCAGTCATTTTAGTAATTTTAACACATTAAGACAACCCCTATGCTTGGAAATTGAAATGGAACCCTTTTTTCCTATTGCTGGTAGTCGGGGTGTGGAGGGTCAATTACTCCAGTTCTACCTATGGACACCAGAGGGAGCCGTCCGTCAGTTAGTCAAGCTCTGAGTGTCAGTCTCAGCGAGTGAGTGCGGTAGAATCACTTTGTAATCATTTTCAGAATGATTATTCTTTATTTCAAGGAACAAAACTACCACAATTTGCACGTAACATTTTTCAGTGGCCAGTCATATTTGATGAGAATGGTCATTGGTTATAATTTTCGAATTTTGTATGTTTTTTCTTAATCCATGGGCAACATTGTGACGTAGTGGTTAGCACAGATTCTCTGAGATAACATCATCTGATTCCAGATATGTTTTAAACTAGACAATACAGCTACTTACATATAATAAATGATCTAATGATTTACATAAATAAACAAAAATCATAAAACTACGTGATGAAGAAAAATGAGTAAATTCAACATCACAGTGTGCCTCAACTTAGTAACTCTGGATGTTTTCAAACCGTACTAATAACATGTCTTCAATCAATTAACACATTTGAATGGTCAAATTTGAACGTACAGTTTTACTCCACACGTATTTTGAATTATTGAATAATTTATAGTATTTTGTGTGTTTGATCTTCCTCATGTATTTTTATTGATTCAAGATTAATAATGACTTCTCAAAGACCAAGTGCATGCTACTGCGGGAGCCAGCGCAATCGTGGTGGGAATACAGACAGTTCTTGGGACGGTTCCAAGAATCTTCTGTTATGAGAAGTACATATGGCATGTACACTTTAAATATTACACCCCCCACCCCCCCTGTTTCTCAAAAACATAAATACAGTCCACATAATTTAGGGTTTCTGCTCAATCTGCTACCTAGCCACCTTTCTGCTCATTTCCAAAAGGATCAAATCAGATATTCCTTATAATGACCATTCCTCGCACACGTGCCGGCTGCATCTGAGTGCGCTCTCACATACCCCCCCCCCTCCCCTCTTGCTGCTCATTGTGCGAGTTGGAGGTGGGATGCTCTCAGGCAGCGCTCGGCAGTCTGCGCTTCGCCTCCAACATGAGACGCGCACCGCTGCTACTTGGCCTCACCTCCTTTCGAGAGAGCAACCAAAAAGCCATGTCGCTTATAGGTTGAGCCTCTCTCCCGCTTTGAGCTTCATCTTCATCAACTCGTGAAGACAAGCACATTGCAAACAGGTGTTTGCCAGTGCGGCGGCACGGTGGAGCCTCGCTTTGCAGGAGAGCGAGTGCAGCCGCAGGATGATGCAAAAGAGCTTCAGAGAACATTTGCGGAGAAAATGATGGTCCACGATGGAACACCTTCTAGGTGAAGTCAATTCCCGACTTGGGATCCGGATTTCATTTGACTGACTGAAGCTGCTTCACTGAGATTTAGTTAGCAAGCAGCGGGACCTCCATCTCAGCTTGTGACTTGGACTCAAGACAATCTTCCAGCTGCCAAAGTGGCCATGGCGGCAGCCATCGCCAGCTCCCTCATCAGGCAGAAAAGGCAGGCGAGGGAGCGGGAAAAGTCCAACGCCTGCCGCTGCGTCAGCAGCCCCAGTAAGAGCAAAGGAAGCTGCGACAAGCCCGGCCGGCTCAATGTATTCTCCCGAGTCAAACTCTTCGGATCCAAGAAGAGGCGCAGGAGACGGCCAGGTCTGTTGCGTAACATTCTCTTCGACTATCGGGAGAAATGTGAAATATAGGACTCATTTATATCCGTGAGTGAAACTGTTAATCATCTGACAAAGTTGGGGCTGGAGTCAAAGAAATCCCGCCTGGTGTTAAGGGTCCACTGAGAAGTCAACCTGCGTCACCAAAAAAAAAAAAAAATCACCCTAGATACAGCCTGCTCATATACTTGATGCTGAATTTGTTGCCTTTATTTTGGAAAACATTTAATTGTTTACTTTAGTTGGAAACAAGAAGATTATCATTTAAGACATTGCAATTGCTTTACACTCACCATACTCGGTGTTTACCAACTTTTATTGGGTCAAGATATAAATTTAATTTAACAAAAATCTCTCGGCTCACCATCACATTATATATACTTTGTGGAACAAAATCATGATAATCTGGTCTCAGTTTGCTGAGAAAATCCTTATTCAGTGTGTAACCTTCATGATGAGTAATTTAAGTTATCAGCAAAAAAGAAATAATAATGCAAGTCGAATAACTGTTAAAAATAATTACGTTACTCACAAAGATCGGTTCAAGTTTAATTGACTTTCATTTCTTTCTTGTGTAAAATGAAGCATTTGAGATTGACAATTTGAATGTGACTGGTTCATTCTCAGAAACATGCCAGTTCTAAGCGGGTGTGCACACTTGTGCAACCACATTACTCCAATTTATACTTTACTTCCTCTCAAAGATTTTAAAACGCTGTATCGGTAATAATAATAATGGAAAACGTTTTGAAATCTCACTTTACCCTGCCATTTGAACAGGGGTGTGTTGACTTTTTATATGCACTGTCCTCAAACACTGATCCTGTCGAACTCAATCCTCAACACGAGAGCCGGAAGAAATGTGACCATGTGCATTTACATTGCTCTTGGAAGCGAATCCAAATCCATTTCTGGTCCACTTCACTGGTGAACCCACACACAAGGAGACTTGAAGCAGATCCACTTTGCATATGTTAATATTAAACCGCAGCATTACTTGTAGTTTGTTTTGAAATATACTCAACAAATTGCTGACTAATCACTCCAAGTTTGTTTGAGAACATCCTCCAACACGAGTACTTCTTTCATTTGCATCTAATAGAATATTTACAGTTTCCCCCGCCACCGAGATGGAATGGCAAGAAAGCTTTGAGTGAAAGTCAAACGGGAGTATCAGTAAGATGAAAGGCCTGGTTAACCGCACCTACACTTGGGACACTAACAAAAGCGTAGAGAGCATTTGGCTCTTATCAGACAACATGCTGATGGAAGACAGTCGGGCGGCTTCTTGTCTTTAGCACTCATGCCCTGGCAAATGAAATGTTGTTGCTTTGGTGACTATGAAGGTAAAAATGAAGTCATCACAACAGAGTGTTCTCACATAAAGCCCGCTGGCGATAAAAACCTAAAGCCCCATCTTCCATTGCTTCCACAGAGCCCCAGCTGAAGGGGATCGTGACCAAGCTGTACAGTCGACAAGGTTTCCACCTGCAGCTGCAGGCAGACGGAACCATTGATGGAACCAAGGAGGAAGACAACGGCTACAGTAAGTCTCCGAGGAACGCCAGCTATGTAAATGTCTCTTAAATTATATTTTGTTTATTTACTTTTCATTTTCATTTGTGAGAAAACTACACAAATACAAAAACAGTGGTGGCTGCTCAGTTGATGATGGCTAAACAGGAAGCTCACCTCATCAGCTTGTTGGGAAATGCTACAGCGGACAGTCTTGGCACACAGATTTCATAAAGAGTTGGGTTCAAAGAAAAGTTAAAAAAAAAAAAAAGACTAAGCTAATTTTGGGGGCTATTCATTTAATCTAAAAAATTGGGGCCGATGACTCACCCCAGAAACAGCCCAACATTTTCTGCTGTTTTGGGTTGTTCATTCGACCCAACTGTTTGCGTTAAATAAAAAAAAACTGATAAATTGAATCTCATTTTTGGTCTCATTAAGGTTATTTTTGACCCAACTGTTTTTACACTTTTTCAAACTTGGACCGAGCGACTAACTTTGGGTTGTTTTTCTTGCAAAGGAATTGGGTTGTTTTGGAAAGTTGGGTCGAATTGACCCAAGTTAGTGGGTCGCTCCAATGGGCATACCGTTCACCTGATCTCACGTCATGTAATTTTTTTATTTTCCACATTCTTTTTTCTTTATCTTTGAAACTTATGTGTGTGTGCGTGTGTTTGGGTGTTTTCTACTGCCGCGAGAAAGTTCTTTTGTGTGCCACACTCTTGTGTAAACCAATACGTCCCGATGACTGCCTCTCCACCCACCTACTCGTTGTTTTCCAATAAACAGATTAAAAAGCAGATCAATGGAAAAGCAACAGCGTAGCCACTTGTCTGCCGTGGCCATAATGCAGCAGCAGCAATGGGCCGCTGTGCTCTTCCACCAGCACACTGTTTAATGAACCTGTCTGATACATTCACTTTGGCCGCCGTGAGAGATTGCCGAGGAAAAGATCGGCAATCCGCACTGAAATAACACTTTGTCCAATCTTCTGCCTAAATGAAATGGCAGCAACATTTAGTAAACAGCAAGCAGCGGGAGTGCCAATGAAAAAAAAAGACATACAATTATACTACACTACACCTGCATTGTAAAAAGTGACCTTGCGATAGTTGTGAGGATCAAATGAAAGAGTACTGCTTGAATTGGAAAAAGGAGGAAGAGTGAAGACTTTGCAGGACTCCAAAAATAGCGTTGTTGGGTGCTGGGTGCGCTTGTCTCCATGGTGACGGGGAGCGCAGTCCTCTTGGAGCTATTGGTGTCTTGTGATGGTGGGAGAGGACCTACTCAAACGCACACGCACATACAAGTAAGAACAAGGGTTTGATCCTCGCCAGCGTGGCGCACTTCCCGTCGCTAGAACAAAGTCAGAAGGAGCAAATTAGATTCCAACATAGCCCATCAATTTAGTTCAAACAAACTATTTTGGAGTGGCAGGCGTCTGGAGAAGTGGCAATTAGACAGGATGAAATTCTATATGTCTGTGGGGAAGGCAGGAAGAAGGACTTGCTGCATTCGAAATGTGAGAGAGGAGAAAGACGTCTCAAATCGAGATTTTGACAGAGATACTCCATTTCAGAATAATGGAGCCCAAAAAGAGAATGATTGTCCACCAGTGGTCCGCGGCCCTCTAGTGGTCCATGGTAGTATCGCAGGTGGTCCGCGAAATTGGAAATGGAAAACAATTTTAACATTTTCAAAAATAAAATTGATTTATTATTTAGATATGATTTTTATCCCAGCTAATTTTGTGAATCATTTACCCATCCAAATGGTGTCAAACGTAGCTGAGATTCCCGAAATAGACCCCAAGAAGCTGTATAGATGTACACTCCTTTGGTGCAAAATAAAATAATATTCCGACAAAACCAGTTGAGAACCCATACCAAGGGTCTTCAAGGGCCTTTGATTGATACTAATATCACAATAACTATTTTTTTCAAGCATAAATATTGCAACTGATATTTGGTCCAATAAATAAATAATCACAGACTCAACATCATGAATAAAATTAGCTACAAACTCTAATAACTTAGCGTGACGTCATCAACAGACACAAGTTGCTCAAGTCCAGAGTATGAGATGGACTTTTTGCGCAATCAACCTATCTATGTGTCCTCTAGCACCCCCCTCAGCAATATCTGCACCTGCAAAGGTCAGTGTTTAGTTAGAGGCCAGCACCGGCTCCCCTCCTTCAGGGTTTTCAGGTGTTTTCCCGGAGCCAGGAACTAATTGGGCTCCCCCGTCTTGAGATTGAGCGGCTGGTAATCCATGTGAACTGAAGAGGACCGATGGTGTGCGTGCGTGTGTTGCAACATGAGCGCAGTCACCTCAGTGAGGAGGAGGGCATTTATAAAAAGACTCCTCGTTGAGAGATGTTGACATGTTATCAAGGAAGAGAAAATGGAGAACAACATGCTTCCATTCTTACGGAAAGGTCGACTTCTTACGCAACAGGTTCGTCCCAACGGAAGCTTACTGAAAGGATCAATGCCAACCTGAAATTACATAAATGACATCAAATGAAATTATAATTCTTTTCCTGTTTCAAAAAAGTGTGTCCCAATACTTTTTTTTGTCTGGTCACTTTTCCCGGTTCGGTATGCCCTCTATCCCCTTTTCCTCACGATTGTGCTGTGTTGGCGATTGTCGCAGTGCCGCCCCCCCCCCCCCGGAGCAATCAAGGCTTCGTGTCATGCTCCATTCCAGCTGGACGTGGAGACATGTGGAGCCGAGAGAGTGGAAGGGCCGGGTGACGGCTATCGAGCCTCTCGGCCCACCAAGAGTTGACCGTTGACGAGCCTTTGCAGTTTGTGGGTGTCTGCGCCGTTCAAGCGATAAGGATGAATGTAATGGCCCATCTAAAAGCTTCTAGGGGCCACTTTGCTCTGAGATATCTAAAGACGCACACCATTGCAAGGACACGCCATGCATGACCTATGGCTCAACTGATATGAGAAGCGGAATGGAACGCATATATTGTTGCATGTTTATTTCAATGCTAAACTTGAAGATAATAATAATTATTCAAGTCAGATTTTAAAGCCACAAGATATTGTTCTGGTTGCAAATTATCATTTTTCTTTGTTGCTGTTTTTTTATTTTTTTTATCATTATTTTTTATTTTTTTGAAAACCTCAATCCAACTCACAATGCGACTGTTCTCATCATCATTTTTTAAAGCAGCACTGTTTTGGAGCGTATCCAGAAAAGAACCCACAGCAGTGAAGTTTCACTCTTTGTTGGTTGTGTTTTGTTGCCTTTATTCAGCTTGCAGGTTCCCTGCCAGCATTTTATGGAGCACAGACGCTCTTATACAACCCAAGGCCGACCGATATTAATTAGATGTACCTCATTGACTGGCGAGGATGCTGTTGCTGCTCTCAGCCGCACGAGTTGCGCTCTCGATGACACAAACAGAACTCACACACAATGCGTTTGCGCTTTAGTGTGTAAAAAGCACAAAAAAAAAGATTTGAACAAGTTGGTAATCGTTTTGTGACTATGCACACAAAACCTAACAAAACAAAGCTAACAGATTAATCACACACAATTATATAGATATATATTAAAAAAAAAAAATTATTACATGCATCCATGACACTGTTGAGCTTTTGTAGACACATTTGCATTCAGGGTCATAAACTAGCAACATGTACTAAAGCCTTTAATGGGGCCTTTTAAAGCACGAGTAAGCAATAGTTGTATTTGTGTTAGCCTTGGGGCTGTGAGGTGTACTTTGATTTCATACTGCTATTGTAAATATGGATTGACTGCAGTCATTGCATGTTTGTTGAAATTCGTTTGATACCCACTCGCTACTAAACCACAAAAAAAGTTGTTTTTATGGGGAAAGACATGCTCCGTTTACTTGCTGGCCATAACCCAATTGTTTACAAATGTCAAGGTCGCGAGTCTTGAAATAAACATTCTCCAATCTAATGTTTGAGCTCTATTTTCGATTCTCATTCTATTGATTCTTTTAAATTACTTTTTCTTCTCCAGTTTTTCCCCATCAAATGACACCTGAACCATTTTCTAGAGGATCATATTAAAAAAAATCATTTTTAGTTTTGCAAAAGCTTTTTTTTTTTTAATTAATACATAAACTCGGTCATTGGTTTATTGATATTGTTTTTTCATGTCATATTTTATTTATTGGTGGTGTTCCGCAGGGTTCTGCACTAAGTCCTTTTACAATTGCCTCTACATATGGTTCTCTTGTGTGTTTCCCTCCAGCCGTGTTCAACCTTATTCCGGTGGGTCTGCGAGTGGTGGCCATCCAGGGGGTGCAGACCAAACTCTACCTGGCTATGAACAGTGAGGGCTACCTTTACACGTCGGTGAGTGTCGGGCCACGTGCACCCGAGTTTGTGTGTGTTGACAAATAACTGTTGGATTTGAAAACATGTTGCGTTCGAGGACATCTGCTGCTTGGCGTCAACTGTACTTGCATTCAAACAGTTTTACAGACTAACATACTGTACATCACAAAGGACTAACAGATGGACTTTCTTGTGTGTCGGGCTGTTAAATGTCATCTGCCGTTGTTAGCACAGTCATGCTAATGAGATCAGACGGTTCATGCTCGCACTGTGTTGGCGTTTATGCCTCGAACAACATGGCAGCTGCTGTGTGTTATCGTAAACAATGTTAAAGAGGCCAAAGTGGAGTATTGCATGTAGATTTCTTTTGGGGTGTCTTTTATCGGGAAATGCTCAGATGCTACAATTCATTTGTATGCAGCTGTCAGCATGACTGCAAAGGGGGGAAAAAAAGAGCAAAAAAGTATCTTTCATTTCTGCCATATGTAACGAGTTTGTGTTTGGGTAAACAAGCGCGTAGACGAGACACAAACATGCACTTGACAGACAATCCTTGTAGTCAAATTAGTAAAGATTGTTCTGCTCCACTAAAGGTCGCAATTGGCTGCGTCAATCTTCTGTTGAAGCACACAAGCTTAACAAAGTTTCTTTTGTTTATATTCTTTTCCAGGAAATAGTTGCCTTCAGGGATTCCCACGCCCTTTTCATTTATGTTTAAATTGATTTATATACACCCTAATTTAATTTGGCTTCCGGCACTCATTCGATTTGAGTGACTTCAATTTAAAAGTTAAATGTTTTACGAGAAAATAAATCAAATGTATGATTATTGACAGGAGTGAGCAATTGCTTGACAAATTAGCTCACCTATGAGCAAAATATCACACTCATTTCGATAGACTTCACTATCTGAAGCCCCTCCCACACATTTACACACTATTTATATTTTAGCTCTACAGGAGTCCACGTATCCCAGTGAGTGAGATTCAATAATGTGTGCTGAGTGTGTATATAAAAAAAAAACTTATGCTGCATAATATAAGATTTACGAGATAAAAATCCTTATGGCGAACAGCGATGTGCATCACTGGTTTTGTTTCATTTGTTTTACGATGAAGTAGTTTTACAAGGTGCCTTCGGATATGAGCTGTCGTTCGGCTGATTGTTGTTTTTTTTACACGCTAGCGTCGTATGGTGGCATCAAGCGGTTTCCTGCCATTCCTGTCATACAAAGAATAAAACAGAGAAGTCTTGAGAGTATTAATTAGTTTGATCCTACTCAAGAACACATTTTGGAGTTCTGCAAGGTTCCATGCTAAGTCTTCGTCTAATTAAATAAGCTAAATTGGAGCTCACATTTTCCACCGTGTAATGGGTGGCACCGATTATGCTCGTCATCTATGCGGTGCAGGAGAATATAAATGTTCTCTTGAAACCACGCATTAATGTGGCCAATATTTCAGGGAGTGAGTTGTTCGGATTGTAATTATAAATTTCCAAAATGAATAATTCCCATGATCTTCTTTTGGGCCATTTCAAATTTATTTTGCTGTCATATGTGAGCTTGCTATGCTATATGTAAGTTTTTTGCACATATGCTGTAGAAGCATACATGAAGTAAAAAGAGCAAGAGCGTGAGAGAGCATGAGCCGTGAGAAGAGAGCATGTGTGGGAGAGGCAGAATGTACCAGTGAAAATATATTCATCCAGCAGCGTCAATGTGTGGGAGAAAAAAAACGGCAATTAATATGTATTTCACTTTACTACTGCATTCTCTACCTTGGACTTTTGCAACAAGTAGAAAAAAATTCAAATGCACTCAATATAGAAAAGCAAGCTGATTAGGCTTAATATGTAGTTTTGTTCAATTATGAGCTAAGTGGTGCTTAGCGCCCACGTTTCACATGGTGTTATTAAGTTCTTGTCATTTTTCAATTACACTGACTCACCGATGCTCTTGTTTCGTCTGGACCGAATGAAAAAATGAGAGTGAAGGCCTTCTGGAAGGAGATCTTTATGAGGTGACGTGGGTCAATGTGACTGATGCATGCTCACTATTTGGCTAAGACTACTTTTGAGTTTAATCCAGTCAGTAAATATAGACAAAGTCTATATGAGTCGCAAGGTTTGAGTAAGAAGTTTTTTTTTTTTTTTGCTCAGCCACAGTTGTTAAAACTTAATTGCAACAGAGCAATTGATATAATTACACTCACTAGAAATTGTGCAATTATTGAACGCCTAAAACCTTTAATGCGCAGGCTAAACATTAACGTAGCTGTGATGAAAAATAACTACTGATAGTTTTTGTAAAATGAAATTAAAAATGTAAATATCATCTCGTGAACAAAATGACAAACCATTTATTGAATGATAACATAATACGTTAAACAAAAGTTCCCCACAACTGGTTCTAAATACATTTAGTCATCTCCAAAAGCATTTTCTAAAGACACTCAACTAACAAAATCAATAACACACAAACAAAACTGAAAAATTACCCAAATTAGCTTTATCAACATCACCAATGAAGACATCTTGCGTTAAACATTGTAATATGTTCAATAAATATGCAAATTTTCATTTTTAATATTGTTTTTAGACCGAAAATGGTTCTATCGGTGTGCTTGAACTTCCCCCTTTCATGATACATACCGTGTATGTGGAGCTGTATCAATACAGCATCCCGACTTCATTCCAAAACAAAGCGCCCGTCATTGTGCTCTGGCCTTGTTTTCCCATCTTGTTAAATATGTACTTTGCTCACATCCATGCCTTCTCAACCGTGCAAGGTTTGGTAAATAAGCATCGCTGTCACGTTCCACTCCAGTGATCTGTGTCATTCATGTGTATTGGCTGGAATGAGGAGTGTGGATTTTATTTTTTATTTTTTTTAAAAGCTCACTAAAGTTACATTCTAATCCACTACATTGCAGACAGGGAATTAAAAAAACCAGACTTGGCAAGGTTTATCTTTCATTGTTTGTCTGGAATTGCACACCGAGCTGGTTCCAATGGCGCGATGGGTGTCATTTCATCTCGGATATGGCAGCCGAATACACACGGGGCCTCGCTGGGCATCGATTTGGCCAATGTTGTGGAAGATTAGCCGAGCGGCCGTTATCTCCTTCGAGGCGATCAAATCCAGGTATTTCTCCTGCCTCTGATTGGATCAGGAAAATATTACTGGGCAGTAATTACTCCCCAGAAGGCAACATAACGGGGCTTAAGAGTGGATTATAATTGATACCACAGCATCCACTTAACAGTCGGCTGCTAAATGCTAATTGCGTGTTAGAGCAGCACAGGCAATGCAAAAGAAAGAGGAAGTGAGATTGTAATTGACTTGGAGTGAGTCATACTGGAAGCCGACATTGATGCGCCTGTACTGGCCCAAAAAGACTCGAGTGTTGGAGAAATGCCGCTGGGTGTTGATAACAACAAGCTAGTACAGAGGGGGAGAAAACAAGCTGCTGCAGCCGCCAAAATCACAAGTAGGACAGAAAAGGCTGAAAGTGAGCCATGTAGTTTAAACTATTATAGGCTGTCTATTATAAAAGAAATCCATATTTGAACAGATGGGAAATATATTTCATTAATCACCGGCATGTATTATTTATCCTCTGTGAAGAGCAGCTGTGACCAACACGTAGAAGAGTAAAACAATTACTATTGAACTGAAGTAAGAACTGTTTAAGTTCTTGACATTTTTTCAATTAGGTAAATACTAGGTCTGTTTTTTTTAAATAAAATATATGTATATATATTTTTTATTACTGACTGCTTTTTTTATTAATTTATTTATGGATGGCTGAAATGGAACAATCGTGTTCTGTTCATTTCATTGGGGAAATATTTGCCATATGATTAAAGCCACAGAACAAATTGGCTGTTAAAGCACCACTGTAACATTCGACTCTCATTTTTCAAATGCAGCTCATCGACATAATAAGTAAAATGATATCCGGGCCTTGATGTTAGGTTTAGCAGCATTCCACCATTTGGCTGCGGCCCTGCAAGACTTTTTATTTACGCATCTAGTTGATGTAATGGGGCTCATTAAAAGTCCATCTCAACAAAGCAGACAAACTTGAGAGGGAGGGAAAGCACTTGGCTAATATTATTACAATGACTATATTGTTCTGTCCTCCTTTAAATAATTTGCCCTTGCTCCATCTGCCACTGATGTACGTGATTTGATTTATTTATTTTTACCTCCACTGGCAAACCGTCACTCTGCTGGCTTGTGTTCCAAAGAATTTCACAGTTTCTGGCTACCACGGTGCATCTCAGAATAGAAATGGGGATCCCCGCCATTTTGTCCCCTCCTTGTCAGTCAGAGCAAGTGTGTCACCCTAAGCCTGTCCAAAAAGACGCAGCTCGTCTTCAATCGAGCCTGGATATGGATCTGTTTCTTTGGGCCCGTTGAATGGAAGCAGCCAAATCTACATAAGCTAATAACCAGAGGTAGAGCAGCACGACTGGCTTGAGAACTGAGAATCTTTTTGCTGCGTTTCCAACCTCCACTCGTGCATGGCGAACATCTCCGAGAGCGGCGACGCATGGTAGATTTCTCGCGCTGGATTTTGGCGGGCAAAAGTCTCTCTCTTCCCGAGAGTGCGCTAAAATGCAGTTAGACAAGTAAGAGTTTTCGAATGTTTGTCTTGTGCCTTGCAAGGTCTTAAATAACACTTAAAAAAATAAAAATACATAAATATAAAAATAAAATTAAAAAAATATTTTTTGAGGGAAAGGTTTTGTCTTCCATCATTTATCAATCCAGGATATGTTTACGTCAAGCAAAATAATGACTAACGGCAACTGCAGAATTACATATCCAGTAATGTTTCGTTTTTGGGAAATGTCATATGAAGATAAATGATAGTGTCCTGTGAAATCAAAAATTCATTGAGCCTGGATCATAATGAAGTAGCCATGCATAATTAACAGCTCGGAGCAAAATAAGAATGTGGTCATTATCGCTACTCTATGTTTTATTAATGCGCATCTGTATCTGTCATTTGTGTTATCTGTGCAGTAATGTGCCGCATTATTCTCTACGGTAAATGCTATGAATAGAGATTCTCAAGAGGCAACGGCTTGAATGCAAATGTGTCCATGTATTGTATGACGTAGCACAATTCAATGCAGTTCAATTGATTGCTTTTCGGCTCTTTGTGCTTATACAGGCTATTAAATTGTGCCGCTCACCGCCCCCCCCCCCCCCCCCCCCCCTCCCCTTCTAGGAACACTTCACGCCGGAATGCAAATTCAAGGAGTCTGTGTTTGAGAACTACTATGTGACGTACTCCTCCATGATCTACCGCCAGCAGCAGTCAGGCAGGGGCTGGTACCTTGGTCTGAACAAGGAGGGAGAAATCATGAAGGGCAATCACGTCAAGAAGAACAAGCCGGCGGCCCACTTCCTTCCAAAACCTCTAAAAGGTGACAAAACCTTCTCGTTCGACATCTTGCCTAACGTCATGATCGCGATTGGATTTTCTATCGATTTTCCTACTTCATTTTGGATCAACGTTGAATTCTAAAATCTAAACATACTTTTTCTTATTCACAAAAGGAGTTAACACTTTTGTAAATTTTTTTTTTTATTGTTTTACAAGGGGTAATAAATCAACCAGTAAGTCATTAATCCAACACAACATCCTGTTTTGACATACTACATAAGCCACTCTATGAATGTAAGAGATTATTTTGTGATGCCGCGTCCTCGTCTCTTCTGGTCGGCCTCTCATTAGGAGTCCACGTGCGCACCCCTTGATACGGCTGTAATAGCCTTTCGCTTTCATTTAACCGGCCATCCAGGGGGTCCCAAATACATTTAAGGATTAATGGCCATGAAATGTTTGCCTTTCCTTATACTGCGAGAGGGCAACTTCAGGAAAAGAACAGAAAACACTGAGATGAGATGAAGGCAGGGAAGTGTCATATGCGGGAAATGCACAAGGACAAAAAATGTCAGTTATCTTCATTACTACAAGCTAATATTTATTTCTGGTTATGTATATAAAAAAAAAAAGGCATTTTATGCAGCTCTTATTAGTTTGTCCTGTATCAAAATAATCATGTTACGGATCTCCTGAGCGAACATTCCATTAAATACACTTGCACAATAAAAAAAGATTCAAATTGGTGCTCAACGAGGTGTAGGATCTTGAAACATCTTTTGAAATGAAGAGCCGCTAGTGTGGCGAGCTGAGTCGGCACGGGTAACGAGAGACGTCGCCGTCATCAGTATTCTCCCGGTGGCTTGTACACATTGAGTGATGTGATTACGCAATGTTGTCAAGATCTCTGCTCTCACCCCAAAATGCTGGGCTAAGTGAAGCGAGCGAAGGAACGCGTCTGCTGTTTCCGCCGTAGCCTCCCTTTGGGATGAGCATGGAGTAGCATTCTAGGCAGGAGGATGTTGACGGCATCCTGAAACCAAATACCGCGGAAGATCTGCAAGATTCCAGCGATTTCTGTGGCTGCTGAGATGCAAATTGGGCCAATGCTGCACACACAGCAGAGGCAAAGCACATGCGAGTGCTGAATTTAAAATGCCGGGCTGTGAATATCGGATTTGTTTTTAAGTGCAGCACCAACTTGATCTGTTGTGACGTCTTGATTCAGCACTTTGCAGCCAGTCGCCATGCATGAATTCAAATGGACTTTTCTTCCCCCTCCACTTCCCACAGTGGCGATGTACCGAGAGCCGTCCCTCCACGACCTAACGGAATTCTCCCGCTCCGGTAGCGGCACGCCCACCAAGAGTCGGAGTGCCTCGGCCATGCTGAACGGCGGCAAAGCTGTGAGCCAGAACGAGTCGACGTAGCGCCGCCCGCCGGACTCCACCTTGAAACCTTACCTCCAGCAGAGCGTGAATCCAAGCAGACCCTCTCTCTTGTATAAGCGGTTCAGCACTCGCTGCCACATACCACACATTAACAGCTAGAAAACATCAATAACTATAATTACAAAAAGGCACACGCACACTTAGAAGCATTTATCACGGTTTCCAACACAAGCGCATTAATAGCAAGACGCCATGGCACATTACCCATTCTGAACACAAATCCAGTCACTTTGGGGCTAATTTATGATCTATTTACTCACCACTTAGCTCATCTATTTGTTCTTATTACATCGCACGTAACAACATCTCGGAGCTCACCTCGCTCGGCTGCAGGCACTTGTGCGTCCGTCAGACAGGGACCGGCGGTGAGCGGCCATTCGGGGCAACCGGGCGCGGGTCTCGGAGGCTGCGGGCGTACAGTACAAGCCCCGATCGGTGTCCCATCCATGCTTCTGTGAATACAAAGCCTATAAACCTGGCCCGACCCGGTTCTGCCGGTGACCCGAGGCTTCGGCCAGACAGTAGCTCTCCTTGCGTCTTCGTGCACATGCTCAGAGAGCGAGCTCTCTAGCATGGGGAAGCCCAGCCTACGCTCGGCTGACCTGACACGCCAGGTCCTGGCGTGGAGACGCCGCAGTTGCCCTTCTCTCTGCTAATCCCACAACTAGCCAAGAACGTTTCATTGATTTGTCCCCTCTTGTTGTCCCACCCTCGCCGTTGTTCAGTATTTTTGGTCACACCGTTGAAAGGATTCCGGCAAACCAAAGACTGAGCGAAAGAGTGTCCCTTTAAGCCGACAAAGCCAGTACGAAGGCAAAACTGGACTTTTTTGTTTAGTTTTTTGTTTTTCACCCCAATGTACATTTTTGGGGGGACTAGTGCAAACATGGCAAAAGGAAATGATGATGTCAGTCACACTGGAGTGTTTGATTTTTTTATGAGAGGATCCGCTCTACGATCGAGGTACAAAATGAGTATTATGTGCCCCCCCTCCTCCATCCCAGGCCCCGTTTCTCTTCTTGTTCTGTCACAAAGTCTGTCTCTCGTCCTCGTGGTTTGTTTCCTCCGTGCTCGTGTCATAACTCCTCGTCATCCTTTTTGCTCAACGTCTTCTGGCTTGACCATTGAAATATGGCTCCCCAGAATGCTCGTTCTATGTTTGAGTAACTTGTTGTGGTGATGATATTTTCTATAATTAAAAAAAAAAAATACTGTGGACTTTTAGGTGGCTTAACATTTTATAGGGATGTCATATTTGTAAAAGTATGAAAAGAAGATGGGTGGGATGGGCTTCTTAAATTGACTTCTTCCCTCTCTTGCACAGGGCATGTACAAACTTAATGATGTACAAAAAAAGGACCTTTTTGTGTCCGTCGAAGCTACGTATGACTTCTTTCTGATCCATGCTTTTTGCAGGACTTCCTGTTCTCGGTTCCCTCCGGGTGGTTTGTTTTGGGTGAATCTATCTGTTGCATGGGAGAACGCAGGGGACATCTGGTCTAGAGCTGCATGATGTAGGCTAAATGTAATTAACCCATGTTGGATCATTTGTTCCAAGCTACCAGGATAAACTTAAACAACATTATGCAGGCAGACATCCATGCTGCCTGATGACTTCCAGTTGTTTATTATTTGTTGTATACACAAAAAATGCACTAAATTAAAGGTTTATATTAAGATATACTTTTAAAACGTGTCACCGTTTCTTATTTGATTCTCTTTGCTGACTCTGCACACGTTGCCTCTTGCTCAAGCTAATTATGATATTACCCTGGGAAATAATATTTAGCTGTCTGTATTATCAATTATTATTTTTTCCCCCGAAGCCAAGTCAAAGCCTGCCTTGTGAGCTGTTAAAAGTAAGCTAACTCTTTTTCAACGCATTGCAATAATGTCTCCACACAACAGTGTTACCAGTATTATAATTAGGAGAATTACACTTGAGTGCTACTTAAAAGTGTATTTTAAAAGCGGAGACGGGCGATACGTTTCAGGGTGGCAATTATGGGACTTGCCGTCGCAAAGGCGAGGCAGGACATGTAAAGGAGGTCAGGTTTTGTTTGAGGTCAGCTCGCTCTGTCTTGTCGCGGTGAGGAGCACTTTCGCTAATTGGGGGCTTTGTTCATGATGAGTCCCCCTCGGGTGGATGACCACTCTAAATGTCAGCCATAAGGAGGGTAGAAGGCTGTCAAAATGGCATGCAAAGAGGAAGAGTGTGGGAAAAGTGCATAGAGAATCAACTGGAAATATTGAGAGCTTTTGGCTATCTTCAAAAAGGTGTGAAAGAGACATTTAATGTCTTTTGCCATTATGTTAACATTAAATTGCACATTGAAGAGTATTACACGCAGTGTGGTCACAGAATTTCTGGTGCTGGTCTATTGGTTTGGATGTATGCTGTCAATCAAATACCAATACTATGATCCACAAAAATGCATGCTACTTTATCTAAAGTCTTTCTTATAGTCTTTCTTGTACTAACACATAATTATCTAAAAATAAATGCTATATATATATTTTATAAATATATATATATATATATTATAAATATTTTATAAATATATAAATATATATTATAATAAATATATATATATATATATTATATATATATAATATATATATATATATATTCCAAAATCTTTTGCCATGATCCATAGAATGTTTTCCTGTGGAACAAAATCACAAAACATTTCACACAATAATTTTTTTGCTTACAGGCAAATAAATGGCGGTGCCAACATCACCTCGGTGTTAGAGGCAATAATAAATGAGTAAAAAAGTAGCTGGTCGATGTGGCGCTTCCACATCCTCACCGTAGCACCTCCCCCTCCTCTGAGGGTTGGAGACAGTGGAGGCATCAATTTGGTCTTTGGAGACTGCCTCATTACGCCCATCGCTAGCAGAGACAGGAGAACTAATAGGCTGCTGTAATTTTGGCCCTGATATTAGCTACTTCATCATTCATGTCGTTTGACATCTCCCTACTCCCTTCATTTCCTTTTGACCGTCGCTAGACTCCATTCATTAGGTGGCGACAGTCCAATTCATTACAGAGTCTGCCTGCTTCAAACACCAGGACGTGAACACTATACTTCTCACCAAACTATCCGTTCCGTATTGTTGAGTCCGCACCTAATAACAAGATAAAAAGCAGCTATGATTTTAAAGCGCCACTTCACTGTGTGGCAATGCTTAACTTGGTTGCCATCGTCTGTTGAATTTTTTAAAACATTTGTCATTGCTCTGCTACCAAAAGAAAGAGTTTCATTAAACGCGAGGCGCCTCATTAGTGTGCACTTTTGTGTTAGATTTCTCCAACTCAATACAGTTCTCTGTCTTTTCTTTTTTACTTATTTCATGAAGATTTGACATTAGTGGATCGTCACCATCCACAGGATGATGACAAAGTTAAAAAAAAAAATCACGTGAATGTGTAAGTTGCTGTCCATTAAAAGATACACCAACTCTGTTGCTAAACAAAACAGCAGCACTTCAGCACAAAGACAGTCTCTGTGAAATAACCAAGTTTTTTTTTTTTTTTATTGTTATACTTTCTCCTTCTATTTAGTCTTAACACTACACAAAGTGAATCTATTTCATCTGTGTTATGTATGCGGTAAACTCACCGTTACTTTTACAAAATGACTTCTTGGACTGAGTGCACTTCATCATAGAGGTTAAGGATAACGATAACTGCTTTTCAACTTAACTAAACACCTTAAGGCCTCTTTTTTTGCAATTGTCACTGGAGATTTGTTTTACAAAAAGTAATTTTCCGCCTGCCAGTCAAGAAATCAATGCGTGAAATTACTGTCATTATCAAAATAGACGCGACTCTATAACTCCAAGAAATGAAACCCATGTTTAAACAAGAAGACCATTTAAATTAATTTAATGGACTGTCTTTAACTAATAGCTCGAATGGCGCACTAGACAATTCAATTGTGTTGTTACTTTTTTAAGGAAAGAATGGGAAGCAATCAAGAAGCAATCTTGTCCGAGACAAAATCTAACAGTTTCTCAAATGTTTCCAATAATATGTATACTACACTGTCCCAGTATTGTATCTGACACATTATTTATTCACACTTTCCAAGCGTTCAACACAATGCATATTTCCATTAATTGTGATTCCATAGTCTTTGTTTGGTTTTTATACGAACTAATAAAGCAGCGCAAATAATAAACAGTAGGCCGCCCTGCTGCTACAAATGGAGGTAAAAGTCTGCAGAGCAAAAGGATGTCAGCTCCATTAATGATGCATGCATCCCTGAAGGATTATTAAATGTCAGCTAGGCAAACGGCATAAAGCTCTTCCTCGATGGATTGATTGGTGTCCCAACTGTTTGGATTCAAACAATGAAGTCCACTTTCTCTCAAGTCTACTGTAGGTATAAGTGATGTCAGAATTGGATATGACAAATCAGCTACTTTGTAGTCTTTTTGTAAGTGTCGTTGATATATCTGTGAGTGTTTGCTACTTTGCCAGGTGTTTTTCCACATAAAACAATAGTAGTCGGATCAAAAAGACCACTTTGACCCCCAAAGGAGGGGGGGGGGGTCATACACCTGCAATCCCCCTCCCCCCCTGAATTTTATTACCAGCCATAAAAAAAAAGAGACTCCAACAGTTGAAAAGATTCTGATTACATCAGACAACTTTCATGATAGCACGTATTATTGCTGTATTCGCACAATCAAACAAAGGTTTGGGGCTCAATTTAGAAATACTTAATGTTAATGTTAATTTTGTTTAATTTAACAAATATTATATTACACCTGGATTTTGGGCTGCTATTAGCCTTGAGACTGTTTTTGATTCAATATACTTGACGAATAATGTGTTATTTCAATCATCATTTAGCTAAATACTAGCAATGGGGGAAAAAATACATGTTGTCACACAAGGAAAGAGAAAAAAACTTTATTTTACAACAGGACGACACTTCAATATGTTTTGTTGCTTCCAACTGGAATTGCTTCATGCAGTAAACGCTGCCGCACAGCCAAGCGGCTCCCTCCGGGCTGGAGGAACCGCTTGTTTCCCCAGCCGGTTATTTCATCTCATCCTACCTAGCAGACTGCAACGTCAACACACACTCACTCAACCCCCAACACTCATCTTTTTTCTTTTTTCTTTTTTGCCATGAGCACATTTTTAGAAGCAAACTATGGGTTGGCTTCTCATCACCTGTTTTCCTCTCACAGCAGCACGCTGCTCCCACCGCAGCTCTCGTCCATCTGTTCTTTGTGAGCAAGAGGGAATCCCAACTCTCTTCTCTCTGCGGTGGATGAGGTCAGGTGCTTACGTAACTTGATGGTGGGGGGGCGCAACAGAAGAGCAGCACTCACCTCTGTCAGCTTGCATGGAAAGCAATAAGACAGGCAAGCAGGAGCCGGATCAATTATTTAGTAAGCTTTTGCAGCTTGAATGCTTTCTGCCCTCCCGCTGTGCCACAGTGTAGCAGACAGCTTTAAGGTGAAGGTCCACGTGGGGGGAAACAGTTTGCCTTTCAGTCGTGAACCCGCACCTGCAGCTCATCCCACTTGGAACAGGAAGTCAAACATTTTTTATAATCACCTTTGGAGAAATGACAACTTTATCTAGACCTTTAATACATCTGCGGAAATTCTCAGTCGGAGACAATTCCCAAGGGTTACTAGGAGGCCACTGGTTGCGTCACCTTATTTTGAGATGCTGAGTGAAGAGCTAGGCTGCTGTTGTATTTTTGCTTTTGTGAAAAGTAATCTTTTAGTGCCCTGCAATTGGTTGACAACACACACCATGGATAGTTAATTCTGCAAGCACGCTTGATAAAATAATATTTTGCTTTGAATAAATAATTTCCTGGTTTGAAGCCAACCCCCTCCCAGCATCCCTAGATCACACTCTCCTACCTTGCGCTTCCACACAATTACACACAGCTTCTCACTTCCCCAATGGCTTTCTGCTCGGCTATCTCGCCTTCTCATCTAGAAGGCACTTTCTAATGTTCACTTTCTCTTCGCCGGCGGCTACGAGCCTCCCTGTGTTCTGCGGCGTCGTTTTTATTCTCCGTGCAGCTATGCTGCTGTGGAAATTGCTTTAACTTGAGTACACCTTGGCCTCCCTGTCTAATCCTTTGCTGCTGATCCCTTTACAAGCTAGCGCATAGTGAGAATCGTGGCGAGAGCCAAGAGCAAACTTTTGGCTGAGAGCCCCATCAAGGGTTTATTGAGGCATCAGGCTCCAATGGAGAAGAGTGTCACTATCCTTCCCAGAGGGACGCATAACCTTACGAGAGTGTCAAAATTCAAGCCGGTGTTTAATGAAACCTTTTGACAGCTGCCCTACTTGTGTCATTATTCTCGTCCACAGTCTCCTTTTTGCTGCAGCGCTTCATTTTCTTGATGCCCATTGTCGCATGGTTGTTTTTGCTGAAAATAAAATACAGGCAACAATGTTGCTCCCAAGTTTATTTTGCTCTTGTGCTCTGTGTACGAGCATAACTCAACACAGTCACACTTTTGACAGTGAAATGCTGCTGCGGCTGCATCTTGGCTCGTGTGTATGTGTGTGTGTGTGTTTGTGTGCCTGTGTGTACGTGTGTGTTTTAAATTGGCTCGAGTCAGCAAAGGAACAGCAGCGCTCACATCTGTTGTGAAACAACTCGCTCTGACATCATTGACGAACGTGTTATCGAGTGTTCCTGTCAATGTTTGCTTGCCAAGTGCTATTAATTGTGATGACTGATTACCACAAAATAAATATACATACATCACAGAACAGAGATTTTTCATTCACGTCAATTACCCTAGTATTAAACCCGAGTTTGAAGCCCTAACCTGAGTTTTAAACCCTAGTTTGTAAATTTAACCCAAGTTTTAAAGTCTAGTTTGAAAACCTAACCCTAGTTTTAAACCCTACTTTGAAACCCTAACCCTAGTTGTAAACCCGACTTTGAAACCCTAACCTTAATTTTAAACCCTACTTTGAAACCCTAACCCTAGTTTTAAACCCTACTTCGAAACCCTGACCCTAGTTTTAAACCCTAGTTTGAAACCTAACCCTAGTTTTAAATCCTACTTTGAAACCTTAACCCTAGTTTTAAACCCTACTTTGAAACCCTAACCCTAGTTTTAAACCCTACTTTGAAACCCTAACCCTAGTTGTAAACCCGACTTTGAAACCCTAACCCTCGTTTTAAATCCTACTTTGAAACCCTAACCCTAGTTTTAAACCCTACTTTGAAACCCTAACCCTAGTTGTAAACCCGACTTTGAAACCCTAACCTTAGTTTTAAACCCTACTTTGAAACCCTAACCCTAGTTCTAAACTCTACTTTGAAACCCTAACCCTAGTTTTAAACCCTACTTTGAAACCCTAACCCTAGTTTTAAACCCAACTTTGAAACCGTAACCCTAGTTTTAAACCCTACTTTGAAACCCTAACCCTAGTTTTAAACCCTACTTTGAAACCTTAACCCTAGTTTGAAACCCTACTTTGAAACCCTAATCCTATTTTGAAACCCTACTTCGAAAATCTAACTCGAAGCAGGAGTGTTTGTGTTATGGATTTACTAATCATGTTTAAACCTTTTCCTGTCTGTAACTGTTGAACTATTCTCACATCACATTGTCAATATCTACTATTTAACAGTTAAAGAACTAAACGCTTGTTGATTGAGGATTTAACACAGATATGCGTTTTAATACTGCCTTTTGTAACGTGAAAGCGTTTCCTGTTTTTTTATGTTGTGTGCTAACTGTACTGACAGCGTGCATATGATTTATGCAAATATAATCCACAGCACTATTTCCAAAACAGCTCGTGAACTGAAGGAGAATTCACTGTACAGAAAAAAAAGACTCCTTGACATAATTCTACAATGATATGCAGAGGAGATGGAGGAGCACGCTCGGTCACACTGGACGGACAGCGGAAGGCAACCGGTTGCCATGGCAGCAGCGTAGTCCTCGCCGCTGTTGCCGGGTCCGCGGTGGCTGGCAGCTGGTTGGCGAACAGCAGCAGATGGAGCGAAGCAGGTTTCCAAGAACACACAAGCACCGTCCCTCGCCAGCCTACGTGTCACATCCTTCCCCGTCATTATCCACGAGGCAGCATGCGCAAGCTGCTCCGTGGGGAGTTGACTGGGCTTTATCATGCTTTTAGCCTTTTATGTGGCCGATACAAAGAACAAAGGGCCACTAGTAATGTGCATTCTAGTTCTTTTAAGTGAACTGAATTTTCAGAAACTTGAATGCACATCATTAGTACAAAAGAGTGCAGACAGCCAAGGGTTGTCAGGTTGAGATAGCCGACTGGTTGGTAACATGGCCTCTTACTCGGTAAGACCTTGGTTCGATCCCAGGTGTGTGCACATGCCAATTGTGCTTAAAGACTTGGAACCTCACTTTGGATGCATTTTTTACGTTTAGCTCCTGCAGGACGTGAAAATGAACAAAATCTTTTCACACAGGTGTGTTTAACAAGGGTAACTTGGAAAACTTAACGAGGGTAACTTGGAAAACATATTGGAAGGCGGTCCTGAGGACTAGAGCTTGACACCTGTGACTTTTGACCATGATATTTCCCTAATAAAGTGGCCTGTTATTATGTACACGTGAAAATGGCGGTGTACCTAATGGAGTGTCTGTGTGATTCCCTCGTTAAGTGCACCTGCGTGAAAAGTTTTAGCTCCTGCGGAACGGGAAAGTGACCAAAAACTTTTCACGCAGGTGCACTTAACGAGGGTAACTTGGAAAACATATTGGAACGCGGCCACGAGGACTAGAGCTTGACACCTGTGACCTTTGACCATGATATTTCCCTAATAAAGTGGCCTGTTATTAGGTACACTTGAAAATGGCAGTGTACCTAATGGAGTGTCCGTGTGATTCCCTCGTTAAGTGCACCTGCGTGAAAAGTTTTAGCTCCTGCGGAACGGGAAAGTGACCAAAAACTTTTCACGCAGGTGCACTTAACGAGGGTAACTTGGAAAACATATTGGAACGCGGCCACGAGTACTAGAGCTTGACACCTGTGACCTTTGACCATGATATTTCCCTAATAAAGTGGCCTGTTATTAGGTACACTTGAAAATGGCGGTGTACCTAATGGAGTGTCCGTGTGATTCCCTCGTTAAGTGCACCTGCGTGAAAAGTTTTAGCTCCTGCGGAACGCGAAAGTGACCAAAAACTTTTCACGCAGGTGCACCTAACGAGGGTAACCTGGAAAACATATTGGAACGCGGCCCCGAGGACTAGAGCTTGACACCTGTGACCTTTGACCATGATATTTCCCTAATAAAGTGGCCCGTTATTAGGTACACTTGAAAATGGCGGTGTACCTAATGGAGTGTCCGTGTGATTCGCTCGTTAAGTGCACCTGCGTGAAAAGTTTTAGCTCCTGCGGAACGCGAAAGTGACCAAAAACTTTTCACGCAGGTGCACCTAACGAGGGTAACTTGGAAAACATATTGGAACGCGGCCCCGAGGACTAGAGCTTGACACCTGTGACCTTTGACCGTGATATTTCCCTAATAAAGTGGCCTGTTATTAGGTACACTTGAAAATGGCGGTGTACCTAATGGAGTGTCCGTGTGATTCGCTCGTTAAGTGCACCTGCGTGAAAAGTTTTAGCTCCTGCGGAACGTGAAAGTGACCAAAAACTTTTGGAAAGATTTTGTCATTTTCACGTTCTGCAGGAGCTAAACGTAAAAATCGCATACAAACCAAGGTTCCAAGTCTAAAAGGACATTTAGGTATCTGCGCACACCAGGGATCGAACCACGTTCTTACCGAGTAAGAACCCGTGTCACTAACCAGTCGGCTATTTCAACCTGGCATCCTGAGGTTGTCTGCACTCTTTTGTACTAGTGATGTGCATTCCAGTTTACAGTGAACTGAATCTTTAGAATCGGTTCACTCAAAAAGGTTTGTTCAAAAGAATTGTTCACCGAATCTTTCGCTACATTGTATTTGTTGGGTTGTAGTGGATGGTGTTATTATACCGAACGTGTTTGTGTTTGAATAAAAGTTTGAAAAAAAATCCGTTATGCCGACATTTGTTATTTTGGGGGACAACAACTCCTATAACAACGTAAAACACATATTCTCATATAAAACAGTTAACCAAATGTCTGTCCGCAATAAACAAAACGTAATGTATTAAAGAAGTACAGTAATCCCTCGCTACATCGTGGTTCCTGTCATTTGGGCTTTCTTCTATAGCTGCACGTGCGCACGTCTCTGCACATTGAGCATCGCATGGTGTTTTTCTCCGAGCAGAGGAGGCAGCTGAAAGCGATAACCAGCAGCTCACAGAACCCACGACTGTGAACTTCAGCAACTTTACAGACCTGCTCTCACCCTGCCCAAGACAAATCTAAAATTAGCCTGGCAGTAAGAAATAGAACAGTTGCTTTCAGATTGCTTACACAAAAACTGTGTCGTGATGATCACATTTTTTTTTTTTTTAAATGAATAAGTGCTGCTCATTACCATTCTACAAATCTGTCACAAGTTGACCACTGAATCATTTGTCTCTCTGTGCGGTTCCCATAGTAACTGTAATTAAGGTCCAGCAAGATGGCACTGTTTCCAATTAGAGGGCAGGCCTGCGGCGCGTCAATTGGTTAGCGTGTCTTTATTGTATGGGTGGCGTGGGGGTCACGCTTTTAAAGAGCAGGCCGAGCGAGAAGAGAGATGAGCAGCCTGAGTGAATATGATGCGGCGTGACGCAACAGCTTTCTTCAGCTTACCTCCCGTGGATCATTGCGCTGCAGAGAACGTTCTTTGCTGGAATCACTGTAATCTGAAATCTCCATTACAGAGTGAATTTGGCCTGCCTTAATAATAAACTTGGTAAAATAAATCACTGTTAGGTATAGAAAGCAAAAATACTCACACACAGTACTGAAGAATAAGAGTGCAGATACAGCTCATTTCATTTTTAATGAATTTTTACAAGAGGTGTCCAAATGTATTGAGTTAAGCAAAATGAATACCCCACAGAGAGCATCATAAAGTTACTCAAGTCGAAACAGACTTAACCTTTACAATTTAAAAGACAAAAGCTCAGTTGGCAAAACATGAACTGACTTGTGTTCATGTCCTGACCTCATTAGCTCAATGACTGAAGGCTGAAAATAACAAACTAGTTGCGGTGTTACAACATTTTGTCATCTCAGTACTTATAGTATGTCGCTTTGTGTGTATTTGTGCCTATTTGTACATGAGGCTGTCAGGGATGAACCCCCCCCACACACACACAAGACTTCTAATGGCTTAATGGGCACCCCGTTGCGCCTGTCGAGCCCCCCGGAGAGGGGCACACTCTGAGAGGAGAAGAGTACAAAGGCGCAGGCATGTCTCTTGAGAGGAGTGCCTTTGTAGGACTGAGGGCCACTGCTGTGCTAACTGTGGCTGGCCTCATGGTGATTACTCTCCCATGGGGGTCCGCTTTGTGGGTCCTGACACCCAGAGCCTCACCTTTACATAGCCCCCCGGTGCGCCCCACCAGGAGGGCTAAGCGCACCCCTGTCCATCACCACTCGTTGGCACAAGAGGCCACTTCCTTGACATCGAAAGATACATCTGTCTCGACCTACTTGTCTAAGACAAATAGAGAGGAGAAATCTATTTGTTTCTTACAGGTTGTCTGGGTCCTTCAATTTAGCTCTCATGACTTCTTTGGATGGGCAACAGGTGGATGGACAGGTTTATTGTACCTTCTGCGGGGACTTATGACTCGGCCGGCCGTCTGCAAGACACACACAATGGAGCAGCAGAAGGCACAGCAAACAAGAGGACACAGTCTTCGTAAAACTACACAGGTTCGATAGCACAAACGTTGTCAATGGGGTTAGCCTTGCTAGCTTTGGCTAATTGAGGAAGGAGGGTATTTTCTCCAATTATTGTTCAAGTGATGTAAAAAGGATTTTTCTTTTGCAAAATGTCAACATTATCATTTAGTACACATGCAAATTAAATTTTGGTACAGATTTTACCAAGGATCATGGGAGTTGACATGTTTGACCGATACCTCACAGGAACAGTCAAAAATTGGAATGGTGAATCTTGGGGAGCCTGACTAAAATGACCTATAGGATGGCCTAATGATGGATGGGTAATCCTAATGTGTTTGCATGAGACTGCTCCGTGGAACAAAATAGTTGTACTGTGTTGGAAAATATTAACGACACGAACCGGACTTTCTTTTTATTTATGTATAATTAACTGCAAAGAAAGTCTTTTATCATCCCTGCAATGATAAAAGTCTTTCCTTCAACCACATGCTACGTGTTCTAGTTCAAATCCATTATGGGGATCTATAAAGGCAGAATCGTAATCCCTGGAATTTAGTGTATGACAAATAGTACAATAAAAAAAAAAAACTGTGTTGTTGCAGTCACACAAGTAATCAACAACTCATCAGTCCCAATGCAAAGCAAACAATAATTTAAAATTCATTGTTGCACAATTTTGCTGCAGCAGATTGTCGATGCGGTTATATCTGCTTCACTGATCGATTTCTGTCCCTTTGTATTAGCCGACACGCAAACAATCATTTTTCACCCTCGGGTTTTTGGCAAGTATTGCATTAGGAAGGCTTCTATTCAAAGGACACGTTAGATTTTAACTGCTGATGATGGACGATCCATCTGCATCTGTCCACAGCAATCAATAGTCTCTCTAAGCAGGAAGCGTGTGGCTGGATAGCTTCTCCTTAATGTGCAGATCGTTGTTTCTGGGGGAAAGGAAAAACAAATGCACTTTATATACGGCTTGAGATATGGTGGAAGTCGCTTAGGAAATCGGCCCAACTCTGATACAAGATGGCAGATGGCTTCAGAGGTTTTTATACAGAACGGCAACACGGGATAAAAGGTAGAAGAAATCTTTAACAGGCTGTGCGGATGTATTTTATAGTATCGGAGGTCTTGTAAACCTTTGCAAACTTTTTCCTCACAAAAGCGCCTTTTCCTTAAACCGCCATGAGAAATTCCTGACCTGACTTATTTGACTTGGGAAATATTTAACTGTCATCATCCATGTGTTGTAAGCATTACTTGCATTGTGTGCCACCTTATTGGAAAGGTGATTACCTTGGTGCTGCATTATTTACTGACTGAAGAAACGGCCACTAGGAGGCCAAGCAATTCCGAGCTTCCAAAGTGAGCAGCTTGCAGCTAGAAAATTGCAATCAACTATTTATGACACTTGCATTACCACTACCAGTTCCTTCATACTTTTTACCTGTTTTTTTTTTTCGTGTGTGTAAGTAACAGCTGAGCAACTCTGTGACTATGGTCAGTAGTGGTCAAGACATTTTATGGGCATTAACATTAGACCATAATCAAATCTCACAATTACATGAAATGTGTTGTGGTAGGATGAAATCAAGGGTGGATTTTTGGGCTATAATTTCAAAATTTGGCGTAAACTGAAGGTGAGGCAAGGCAGCTTTATTTTGATTGGATAGACAATTCAATCTTCACTTTTAAAAAAAAAGAGACATTGCGAGCATTTTTTTTCACCATTCATCTTTTTAAAAAATTGAACAGATTTGACTAGTCTCTGATTTCATTTCATTCATCAGTTTGTTGTGTAAGCTATTCTGTATATGATATGAGACGTTCATACATTTATTTGGGTTGACAGTCATAAGGAAGGAAAATATAATTATGATGCGGCCCGAGACAAAAATGACTTTGACGCCTGTGATTTACATGATAAAAATTACATTTGAAAGCAGAGATGGGAAGTTAAGGTCAAGAAAGTAGTGCCGTAGAGGTGCGGGTTCTCAAACTGGGGTGCTGGGACACTCGGGGTCTGCACGGTGTCACTTGGGGGGGTCCCCAAAATCATTTCCAAAATATAGTCACTAGCAAACATCCTGTTGCACGGCCGACAAAGTGCAACTGGCTTTTAATTTGGGCTAAATTACACGGAATTGCGTTGTTACTCTAACCTCAATTTGAATTTTTTTAGTTTTGTTTTATTTTTATCAGTTTTAGCCCATGTTGTTTCCTTGTTCTATTTGAATAGTTTCAATTTTTATTTGATTTATTATTTCTTGTATGAACTGCAATGTAAAATCTTCTGTACTTTCAATACAATATGTATGCCGTTAGACCTCTCTGAAACATGCAATAAAAATAAAATATCATAGTCGTCATCATCAATTATCATAATCGTAGTCATCATAATAATCATACAAGTTTTTTTAAAAGTAAATTAGCACATTCTGTCGATTGTCTATGATTGTTTTAATACCATTGATAACATTTCCTTTTAAGTTACCGCACTGCAATAATTTTCCGGGGTTAACATTTGACTTTGCCAAGTATTTGTAGTATAATTTAACTGTGGCGGGGATCAGTTTGAAACATTGGGTCATCTTACAATAAAAAAGCTCTTGTCACTTAATGAACAGAGATTAACGGTTGTTGCCTTGGCGTCCTTTTTAAGTGACGCAGCCAAGAGACAGGGGTGGAGGTCCACGTCAGGGTTGTCTGCCAGTTGTGTTCTTCCTTCCCTCCCTGAGCTTTTGTTTTGCCGCTCTGCAGCCTTTTGACGGCGGTTTTACACGAAGCAGCGGGGGCAATTAAATGCTCCATTTGCTTCCCCACACGGAATTCTATTCACTTTCCTCCTGTCTACTTGCTTCCTTGGCGTGAGTTACGTGTACAGCTGTATCACCCATGATCCGAAAACCCCGTCTTGACCTTTTGACAGAACCCACTCCACATTTAGGGCCTCGTAAGCAGGCACAGTTGGGCTCTTAAAAACAACTACGCAACGTGCAAGTGGGCCATAAATTTCGACTCTGTGTAAAAATTCTGAAAGCATAAAGTTGCCTGGTTGTCAAGTACGACTTTTCTTAACTTTCATTCCCTCGGGTATTTTTACTACACACACAAGTTCTGTTTTGAATTTTGTACAAATTGTAATAAAAAAAAATGAAGTAGAATTGAATAACACCATATGGTTTGAATTGTTTTGTTTTTGACAGATATATCTTCGAAAGAAATGCCACATTTACAGTACTGGCAAGTTAATCCATATGTAGAAAAAACATTACTTTAAGAAAACAGACTCTCTCCAAAAAAAAGTCAAAGCGTGCTTGCTTCAAGTTATTTGTAACTTCCAGTTGAAGTTTACTGTGAAACAGACACACAAAGCAAAATAGAATTAAACATTGTATATTAAAACACATTTAATATTCAACCAAACAACATAATAATGAAAGTCAGCTATCTGAGTGCTAGCAGGTTACTGTGAAATAGCATATGTCTTAAAGTAATTGTAATCCTTCAAACAACTGCAACTTACTTTAACAACATCTGAAAAAAAAAGTCAACAACACTCACAGGCATTGAATCTGTCTGATCTCCGGAAACAATGAAGCTTTTTTTTCTCTTGGTCTTGCACTTTTTTTTTACACTGCAGCTACAGCTAATAGAGTTTACTGCTGCCAGGAATTGTGCAAACAAACTTGAAAATTGATATTTTACTCAAACGACAAGAACTGGTAGTAGCTGAACTTTATGCCGTAAAAGAAGCTTCAAAAAATATTTTGAAAAAAATCAATGAATTACACATTATTTAAAAATAGGCGACAAACAAGCTGAGAAAGTATTGAAATCCATTAAGACCTGAGGGTGGAAGGAAATTTGAAAGTTTGGGCTTACGATCAGTCACACCAGCATGATCAGAAACAGCTAAAGTGCCATCGTGGAGTGGGAGATAATTACCCCGAGTGCGGTTCAGTCTACTCCTTCCTGTCTTGCTTCCCCATCTTCAGAGTGTGATTATGTAATGCCGCTCTGTGGAGGCTGACAATGTTGGATCTGGGGGAAATCATCCCAAAAAAACCTGCAAAACTGAGCTGTGCACGATCATCTGGATCAATCTGGAACATGTCAGAAGAGAAGTGACTACGACACACAGTACTCTAAAAAAAACACGTATTTTGGTTTATTTTGGCATTCTCAAATCAGCAAGACAAAATGCTGAGAAAACGACGCAGATGCGGGAGCGGGCCAAGGTCAGCAAACGAGGTGAAGAAGAAGAAGGCGCGTTGAAAAGAAGATGTGGGTGGAGTTCTCTTGAAAAGAAAACAGAAAGATCACGGCGCAAGCTTTGACTGACTTGGTGGGTGGCTGCAGAGGACTTGCGCGATTGATGCAACTTCACCCGTCAGGTTCCTGAGGGCTCAATGCGTCAAGTGACACAGATGAGAGGCGGAGGCCTTGCAATTAACTCACGCCTATGTGCAGTTCAACAACGAAAATGCACACATTTTCTTGTATTTTCACTTCCTGTAAGATGTTATCTTTAGTCAAGCCCCCTTTTCCTTTTTTGTGTTTTTTTTCTCAGATGGAAGATGTTTTTTTATTTACTTTGACTTGACAATGTAGTGCCCACCCTCTACTGATTTGTATGTTTGTACTGTACTGCCCCCAAGTGGCCATAGTACACACAGTCAATTTCACCTTGGAGCAAAAACCCAAATTAGCAAAAAAAAAACCGTTTTGTTACTAATTTGTCTGGCAGCGATAAAGATAAATGTAATTTTCATTCATTCCAATGGTTAACATTGTTTTGAGACAAATCTGCTGCATGGTCAGTCACAGAACAAATTCAATTTATATTTCAGGACACCACGATGAATTGGCTTTCTATAGAGATTTTCCAAATATGCAAAGAATCTATTCACACCTGAGACTAAAACAAATATTTACTTTCATAACCCTCCAGTGAATAAAAATGATCCAGTTTTAGGAAGCAAAAATGCTTTTCTCCACTTCCTGTGCGTGTCAAGTTCAGAATTCTGAAGACATCAAAAGGACACTCAAGTACAACATTTTCATCTTACTATAAATCACTATTGTTTTGGTTCGGAGTGTCGAGATGAGACTCGGGGCAGAGATAAAAGCATCTGTCCTTCCTTTTTTTTTGCTGTATGTGGTCCTGTAGAAAAATTCTTAACACCCCTGCTCTAAAGTCCATAATGGACATCCTTGCTTGGCTGAAACCACTTCCCTTATTTGGCTGGTCAATTAGGAGTCGCCACGTATTCAACCACAACTTGCATTAGTGCTCTCACAAAGCGGTTTCGGAGGAGATTGTAGACCCCCACCCCATCTCATATCGAGACTTAGAACCCATCCAACTAATCCTGGGTCAAAAGATTGTTTTTCCACTTTAAGGAGGAGTGAAAATAGAACAATCGCCCGTCATTTTTAGCATTAAAATGTGTCCCCAGAGAATAATGTGACAATTATTTTTATAGAAGTCCATTTATTGTTTGGGATATAAATAAACCAACGAACTCTTCTGAAGTGACAGTTAAGTGAGGTGGGTTCCGCTAACTGCAGATTGAATTTGAGAGACAATGCTGCTATCTACTGGAGAAAAAAGAAAGTGAGTAGTGAATGGGCAATGAAAATATTTAACAAGGATTGTAAAGATGGTGGGATGGCGTGTTAAATTGCATGGACAAATTGGGAAAAATCGAAAGTTTGGGCTGTGAAGCGTAAAACATTTCATCTCTTTTAAAAACACTTCCCCAGGAACATTGATTAAGGATTTATCGCCCACCTATCAACATCAGACAGGTCACTCATACATATTATAAAAGATTTGTATCTCATTATAAAACAGCATGAGGATATTCTCAGCCCGTACCAAGAAAGCCTGACCTGCAATGTACAGCACATGGCTAGACTGAGAGTTTGCTCACAGATGATCACGTCTCAGACATCATCCTCTTTCCCGGCTCATCACGATTATTCTGCGGCTGGAAGCGAGGCAGGATAGGATGGGATAGGATGGAAGGAGGTGGGCGCTTGGGCAAAAAGATATCAGCTTATCCATCGACCATTTATCCGCTCTTACTAACCACTATTAAATTAAGGGAGCGTGTGCAGGAGCTGCTTGACGTGTGCGGTGAGAAAAACTCGCAGGATTACACAGTGGTAATTAATAGGGCGAGGCCAGATTATCAATCTTGGTATATCAAACATGGCAGGAGGTCTCTTACTAGACATACTGTAAACCTCCACACCCCCTGCTGACCGGACCCCTGCTGGGAAATGTCTCGACTCGCTCTGTATTAGACATCCTTCGACTATTCGGCATTACCGCCACTGTGTCAATATGTGCACTTGTACACATTTAAATTGTGTCTGCAGAATTATTTCTTACTTACATATTATAAATTGAAGTATGCGGAAGAAATTATTTACACTTTCTAAGTTATGCCTGATTGGTAGATTTTCTTCAGACGTGGTGATTTTGTTTATGTAGAATTAAGCAAGATGAGGTCAAAGAACGCATATCTTGTTATCCCCCACAGCTCATATTTATCATATACTGTCAAGTCATGACTGTATTAACAAATCTAAAATATTTCTATTTGGATTATTTATGTAAAAGTAGAAGAGCAAACACTGAAATGTGTTTAAACACAAAAGAAAAAAGGATTTTCATAGTCCATTGTCACTTGTCACTCTTAAAAGATCATTTCATCTACATACTACAAAATAGTTTTGCTCTTTTTTTAACTTGAAATTTAACACTATATTGAAAGAAAAGTCTTAAGTCATAAATTCAACCACAACATTTTGGGATTTGACTTCAACCAATTCTTTTAAATAAATCCCTGGATGTGGAATTGCTTCTGTGAATCACTTGGGTAATTGTAGCAGCACTCAAGCACATTAATCGAGTAGTAGTTATATTTCAATAGTTTGCACCACTGCACGTTTGCGAGGAAGCTTGAGAGCTGCAGCATAAGCTAACTGGTGACAGGGTTGATCCCTCATTCCCTTCCTCCCTCTCATCGACTTCATCCATCAATTCCAGATGAATAAACACACGGAAGGACATAGAAGCGCACACTTGAAAGACACAGGAAGCAAGCTGCTTAATGAAGATGACTTAATGCTGTCTGAATCCAGATGTAATGCTTGGGAGCTCCAATTTGGGGGGTCGCAGAAGGGGGGGAAGGGGTCCTTGGGGGGTGGGGTATAGTAGATCTGCAAGATGGCGAGACTTTCATGTTCTCCTCCTTCCTCAATGCACGCATACATTTCATCACTTCTTGCTTTCTCTCACCTCGTTTCCACTTTACTCTTCAAGCATTTGTACAGTCAGCAGGCAGACTGGAGAGATGTACTCTGGCGCGCCCTCTAGTGGCCAAATGTTCATGTTTCAGCCACAGATGATCCTGTCAGGTCAAAAGCAAATTTTAATCAGAGATGGATGGCTTTGAGTCCCTAAGTGTATTTGTTATGCTGATTTTAAATTTTAAAAAGGTATTTATCCTCACACATCAGGTTTTTGAGAGATTTTCTTTTTTGTTTGCTATTATTTTTGTAATTTATTGGTATGACGTTTCAATATTACTATTATATCTCTTATATCCTGTAGCAATTGCCTACATGATATCTACACGTTTCTAGTAATAATAGTGATGTCATCAAATCCTACTAAATAACATGTGGCGCTTTACTTGTCACTGTACTGCACTAAAATGTATTACTAGTGAAGACAGATACATGAATCTCAAATAAATACTCAAATGATGAAAACAGTCAGTGACTCCACGTAAAAACACCGGCCCCTCTTAATAAAACACTATTTACTTAATTGCATTACTAATATACCAAAAAAAGAACTAGCAGTTAGTGAAGTCTGCTAATTATTTAACAAGGATGATATAAATCTAAATTCTAAGACATATCGCACTACAGAAATAAGAGTTAGCAATTACTTCATTGGTTGTTATGGATCTAATGGAAATAAAATGAAAAGTAAGGCTATTTTGCACACATTTTCTATTGCGCGTGTCCTCATAGGGTCACATGTGACCTCTGGTGACCTTCAAAAGTATTTGAAAGATTGTCTTATGATGGGTAACTACTAAAGTCTGTATTTGTAAAAATATCCAATAACTCCAAATGAAGTTCCCCAATCGGCGCTTGCGGCTTGTTAGCCTCAACTTTTGTCTTAATAAAGAAATCACAGCGGAATGAGTACGTAATGGCCTTTATTTGCTCTAAATTAAAACCTTTTGGATATATACTTTTTTTTTTTTTTTTGTCACAAACAAGCCAAAACCAAAGAGATATAAATGGTATTAACGTTTGTTCTCTGTTTGCTGCTTTCACTACAAACGTATCCAAATGTATGTTGAGATCCCTTAAGACGTCGCCAGCTGGGCATAGTTGCACGCGTGTCACAATAATAGAACATTCACACCCAGCTAACAAAGGGAGACGTCGGAGGCATCAATGTGAGGATTAAAGTGAGTTATGCAAGGCATACAGTTAGTCTGTCTCAAGTGTATTTTGTTTTGTTGACCAAACTGGACTCCTTGATCCTCCCCGGAGGCCCGATAGTACGCTACGTAAAGTTTGGAGACATTCAAAGTAAACAAGGACTTTGTGCTTTGGTTGTAAACAAATGTTTTTGCACGCCACCCCGGTGTTGTTTGACAGAAAACCGCCCTCCGCTTTGCTTCTCTGGGGGAGATAAATCGAGCGCTTAGCATCTTAGGCGGCCGAGTCTGGCCCACTCTGCTCGTCAGGCTCCATCCTTAATTACATAATGAGATGAATTAATTGACTCTATTAATCCAGGTGACCATCTGTTGGCCAGTCGAGGTTCAGACAGTGTGAGCTGTGATAGCGCAAGCCAACGCTCTCGTGCCAAGCGTCACGGACAACCTTAGAAGACCTCCTCATTCAATCAGCCTTTTTTTTTTTTTTTTTGGTAGTTGTTGCTGTCGCCCCATTGCGGGGGAGGGGCCACCAGGGCTTCTATTCACGGGGATGTCAAAAAAAAAAAAAGGAGCGGCTTAGTGTACATAGGCACTCCTTGTTGCTGCGGCTCGCCTGTCACACTGTAAGGAGGAGCAACAAAGCGGCAGCTTGGTTGCAGTGTCATGTTTGAATAGGCAGAATGGGATATTATTTTTTTTTTTTGCGGGGGTGGGTGGGTGGGGGTTACCCTCTCTCTCTCTCCAGATGCCCTAGCAACGATATTCATTTAAGTACCGCATAGGAGCCTTGATTTCTGTAAAATAATCTTTTTCAAGATTTTTTTTTTTATCAGACCACGAGAGGCCGATTTTTGGTATTGACTTAACTTTCACATATGGATAATCAGAACACGTGATATTTTGTTAGGCCCATTTTTAGTATGTTTTTCTCCTGATATACTGATTATCAGGCCCAATTCGATCTGATTTTGAACGGGAAGGGCCAATTATCACGATACGGTTACCCTAACTAATAATCCGGCCTAAATTTAATGGAGTTTTTGCTGACTTTGATTCAGAGGGGCAAATAATCAGCATGTTTACCCTCATTTGATGTAATTTGAGCAAGAAAGGGTGATTGTCTTCATTTCACCTACTGATAAAATGGGGCTGAAGGTTTTTTTTGTTGCTTCCTTTCATCTCTGTTGCTAAGCAAAACAGTAGCAGCAACCAAAGTGCAAAGTCTTTCTTGACATAGCAACTATTCCCTGAGCAGCATTAAACAAGCCAAACACCTTCACATTTGTTGCAGCCAGACTCTACATTGTCCATAGGTGGTGTTAATGTGGAATGTGTTTTTTTTTTCTCTATATATGTGCCCTGTGGGTGTACCCCGCCTCTCACCAAGTTAGCTTGGATAAACTCATATACACACACATACAAGAAAAATCATCAAGCTGCGAACAAAAACCTTCCTCTGTTTTCCATGTGGTCTTCACCACACTAAAATCGCCAAACGCATGCTGAGTTTGAATAAACTGACATTTCCCATCCGCCCCTTTTTCCCAAATGGCCAAAATAATTGCTCATGCATTTATAAATGTGAAAGACTCGTCCACTGGTGATGAATTTATGGAAGGAAACAACAATATGTACACGTCGACGGTTGTTAGTGGTCGGTCTCTCTAATGCTGCTGCTCGCTAATGGCGCCAAAGGAAAGGATTAATGGGTTAGCGTAGTCAGTTGTGTGTCACGATGAAGCATTTAGATAAAAAGTTGTTGTGCTAAAGAAAAATATTAATTCATTCATTCTTTTCACGATTTTGGTCCATTTGATCATCATCAAAAACTTAGAAAGATTTAGAAGCACTAGGATTAATAATCTTGCAGTTCTTCGTAATTGGCCAGCAGAGGGCAGCACAGAGCCTCTGTGAGCAAAAGTGCACTGGAGGCTTCGGAAAGCTTGTTTTTTGGTCCCAGTATAAATTAGTGTGAGCTGTAGATGTGTGCCAAGGTGTCGTTTGAGTGTGAAGGCCACCAGTCACTCTCGTCTCACCTCACTTTCTTAGCTCAATGTGGAGAGAGGAGTGATCATTTCGTGGCAAACTTGTGGAGGCGCGCAAAAACCGAGTGCGCGGAGCTTTTTGTTGCGCTAAACAATCGCTTTCTTATTATAGGGCTGTAATGAGCAAGAGGACAAACTTGACGTAGGAGGAACAATAGAGACACAGTGAGATGACATATAGAAGTTAACCAGTGCCAGACTTTTACCTCGATGGGAGAAAAAAAAGAAGAGACGGCTTCTTTAAGCCACCCACAGATGCTGTTTTTAACCCAAAACCTTAATGGGAATCTCTCTGGCCTATGATCACGTTCCAGTTAGGCCCCAGTGCCCAGCTTTTTTTTTCTTTTTTTAACACGGGAGTATAGAAAAAAAAAAAAACTCTCCCTCCTGTAGCAATGGGCAGCTTCTCTGTGAAGTCCAAGATTTAGCCAATCAAACCTGCTGCTCTACGCTTACTTCAAATAGCACCCCTCTCCCCCCCTCCCTCACCCGTGCGAGCCCTCCTCCATATCAGACTTGCTCTAAAAAGAGCCCTCATCTTCCCTCTGACCACACAGCAATACGCTTATTATTTTATGGACTGTCATCTTTGAACAGAACCCAAAAGTGTGGCTTTTTCACGTGTACTCCCTTCAAACGAGGACACGGCCAATACAGCAGCTTGCGAGCATGTGATATCACCCCTGATGTTTTGCATCAAACTAATTCCTTTCTTCACCCCCCCAACACACCCGCTCCCCATGTATGTATAAAAGCATTCAAACATTTCTTTTGCCTCATTCTGGCAAGGGAGCGAGATCAAAGCGAGAGCTGGCCACATCTCATCACGGAGGAAATAACAGACCTTCTATTCCATTACTGAAATATAATGACACGTGATTAGTCGTGTATGCACTCTTTCCAAGCGTTGAATTAACTGGTATTTACTTTTGCCCACTGGTCGTGGAGAGGAGGGAAAAGAAGGTTATTTATTTTTCCCCACTCTCTGGTGGTCACAGTCATAATCAGAATTAATCATATACAATAGGGACAAATGTTACTAGGCCATACTTTCTGAAAGATTCTGAAAAAATAAACTATATAGAGTTGTAACCCCTTTGTAAGCAACAGGAATTTGACCACAACACGTGAAACTAGACAATATTAGAACAATAGCCACCATCATAAATTCTTTATCCTCTGCATAGATGGATAGATGGATGGATAGATAGATAGATAGATAGATAGATAGATAGATAGATAGATAGATAGATAGATAGATAGATAGATAGATAGATAGATAGATAGATATTTTCTTAAGAACATTCTATTTCATGATGTCATCAATGTATATAAAGAAAAATATTACATGTAAAGCTGGTTGTTTGGGGTTACAATTTCAATAAGTGCCCTCTTGGGTCAGATTAGAATTGAACTGTAACCTCTGCCAGAACCAAACAATCTAATAGGGGAACGTATGTCTTCATAGCGTCGCTGTCCGGCAGAAACCTCTTTTGTACAAATATGGTTCATCTGATATTTTTTGCCAAATCAATACTATTGGTCTGTCGCCAGATTCTCTTGTATTCATAAAGCATTTCAAAGTGTTGTGGAGAGCTTGAGAACAACTCTATTAACGCTCTTGAATTGTCCGAGAATTGTCATAAAACTTTGCCTCGTTTCTCACTCTGCAGGAGCCGTCCTCTCGCCTCAAGATTGAGTTTTTCTTTCTCTTTAGACAATAACAAGCAAACAGAGGCTGGATATTATATTTTTTGGTTATTGTAAAAATGGATTTCTTTAAAGCCGTTACAAAGTCAGATTGTGTGCAAATTCATTTCCACCTATTACACTGCTCATCGTTTTTGTTGATGGCATCTGGCACGCGTTTGAAGCCTTTGAAAGATTTTTCTCAAAATGACAACCATAGTGTGGTTGGACAATCACTGCTTACCGTTTAGTCATGACAACAAACACGTTGACAACCCGGTTGGAAGCATTACAATTGTATTTTGTACGATTTTTCAATTCAAGGTCAGACAGACGGAACTTAAGATGGAGTTGAGCGGCGCTCTCAATCAGTGTAAATACTGTGGATGAAGTCTGAGGGCACGTTCGCTTTGATTGAAAGCAAACACAAAGGAAAGAAGGGATAACTTTCTTGCGAATGAACACTTCAATAAAGGTCACTGTGATAGACTGTCCTGGCGGGGAATGAAGACATGGACTTTTGCTTCAAGTTCTTTGTCACTACTCCCAAATAAAGTTAACTGTCAAACTAAATACAAATCACCATTGACAGTGTGTTATAACTCTTATGGCTAAAGATATTTGAACACAAATGGAGTAGCAGCACATGTAGACAGACAAAGAATATCCTTGCACAGTTCAGTTGTATTTAACATGAAATTCAATACATTTGCATTCAACTTAAAATGGGATACAGAAAGGTTTTTTCTATATAAGTGGTAATGTTCAAACTGTGACTTATATTACAGTGCCTTATAATAATGGTAAATATTATTTTAGGAAAATAAAGAGGCTCATTTTTAAATGAATTTAAGATATTTTTAAGTGGAACCTGAGGTAAAATGTTTGGCGTCACTGGATTTGTAAATCGGTAACATTAGTCAGGGAATTTCCATTACTGGCTTTTTCTTTCCTTTAGTTAAAAGCCACTAAATGTTTATTTTCATATTTTTGCGTGTTGCACCAATGTTGAGTCACCTGAGCAGATCCGCTTCCTCCGCCATATCGGACAAAATACTTAACACAGAAGCAGTCGACCGGCGCGTTGTGAATATGTGAATATGTTTTTTGTGAATATGAATTATTACCACCGGCCATTGTTTTATCTTTTCTTCCTCACTCGATCTTTTTGATGTGTTCTCAGCCTTAAATTATGATCAGCGTGAGGACACTGGAAATAGCTCTATTAGAGTTTCTTTAATTGTTGCCTCCTTGGCATGGTTTTTAAAGCAAACATGGCTTTTAGGCGTGAGCGCTTGATTAATACCGGAGCCTACAAAGGGAAATGAATAGCCAGAAGCCACAGACGAGTGTGTGTGATTGACTTTTTTCATGGAGCCAAAGCGCAGACAAAGACTCAAAAGGGGGTCCGAGTGGAAAGAGCCTAAAAAAATGTGCCCAGCAAGCTCCTTCGCTATTTTCCAGCTGCCTTTTGTGACCCGGGCAACATTTCTTGAATTGTCACTGACACTCCGGCACCATCTATACACATCAGTCACAGGGGCTGTCTTATTTATTTTATCTGTTGTTTTCACCCCCCCCCCTGTTTTTTCTCTTTTGTTTTTGTTTCCCTTCGTACTGTCAGGTATTTAAGCGGCCTGCCGGTTTTATAGAGCTCCCTGAATGGTCTTGATGGACTCGCCACTCAATGGACAGCATGTGACCCATCTGACCGTAAGCCCCTTTATGTACCGCCGCTCTTTGTTGTTTTGTTTTTCTGTGTTTGGGAGGAAAGAGGCAAAAAGGAGCACTTCATTGGGTAGGAGGTTACCAACTTGCTCTGTTGAGACATTTGAGAGGGGGGGGGTGTCATTAGGTGGGAGTCAAACACGGCAATAAATAATAACTTGTGACCCCTTGGGATTGAAAAGTTCAATTGTTGATTGGAAGAAGATCGAGGTGTTCAAATTTCTGTCCGTGCGACTGTTTACGGTCTGTTGTTCATTTTAGCAGCTTGAAGCATTTAATGAATATAAACATTTGAGTTGATCTTAGCCGTTTTGGAAAAAGTCATAGTGGATTCTCAAAGGCATTCTTTATGGTATTTTTATGGGGGACTGGCGACCAATGGGGAAGTTTGAAACAGGCATGAGAACTGTTTCTTTCCACCAAATTTGGTTCGGTTCACATTGGTCTTTGTAGGCTCATGAAGGAACCAGTACAAGAGTCATGTGTGTGAATGACCACAGGGGAGTCCAGAAACTGTCTGTTTCCACCACATTTACCTCAGTGGACTTTGAAGAGTCATGGGGGGAATTGGCAATGGTAAAACAGTAAAACCGCTTAATAATCACCATAAATATTAAACATAACAAACCGAGGTCACGCAGAGGTCAGCAGCTACCCTGATACAGACGCAATAGACTTTTCCTACTCTCTGAAACGTTGATTGTTATTCCATATTGTCAAACAAGCTGTTAATAGATTGTGAAAAGATATGCAGCTTTTAAAAATTCAATCTTGGCATGGGCCAAAATGAACAGCGGCAACGGTTAAAGATTAAGAGACAAGCGCACCCCCGCAACACCTACATCTTATTGGATCCTAAATTTGCGTGACTGGCCAGGATGAGATTTTTGCTGAGTTGCCCCACAACAATAGCCTCTGGGAATTCTCTGTGCCCAGCTGCCCCCCCCCATCACACCCCCACGACTCCCCTGCTACTTGCTCCTACTTCCTGTAATCATCCCCACATGTGGCGGTGGCATTTAGCTCCTCTACCATGGCACACATCATTAGGGCCAGCTTTAAGCATGTCTACCATGCTCCAGGCCAAAGTGGCTGGGTGGCTGAGGGGGCTTTCTTTCTGGAGGTGGGAGGTAAGGGGGCGGTCGCTCGCTCGGAGGTGGGCCTTTAATGAACCGGCCACTGAATCGTACCACCTAGAGAGGTTTTGACAAGCTGAGGTGACCGCGGACGGCTGACGCGGCGGCGCCCCGACGCTGCAGCTCCTTGTCCGGCGTTCACGTGAAGGGGAGTGTCTGTAGGAGTGTCGTGGGGGCGGGCACGGGGGCAAGGGTCAATCTGGTGAAAGCTGTAAATCCCAGAAAAAGGGGACCAGCCTAAAGGTCAGCCAGTCATGGTGATTAGAAGAGCCATCTCCAAGATGCGGGAGAGGCGGAGGTGCCACAAAAGAGTCCCCCATGCAAGCCATTGTTTTGCCAAATGCCACTTTTGACGACATGACTTCCGCATAATGGAGAGAACTTCCTCCGAGGAGAAAAGGAGCGTTTAAGCTAACATATGAGAAACATGTGCCTGGTTTGCGGACAGAGAGCCTCAAAAGGGAATCATTATTCCATTCATCCATTTTCTATATTGCTTTGTTTTATCTTAGAACTTACAAATATACATTACAGTATTTGTACTTCCCACCAGGGGTTCAATGTGAGTAAAAACGCTAAATGATTGACTTTAAGTAGAGCGACATGTCGAAGGGGGTTGGGTAGGCTTGGTGCGTTGATTCATATTTGCCATACATTGGTATTTTTCATTATTTTCACCATCACCATGGGCCGTTGGAAAAACGAGGTTGTTATTGATGAATGATTCATGCACGTGGGTGATTCATCACTAATTCCTTTTCATAAGGATAGCGCCATGCATGCTATTCTTGCCATCAACACTGAAGTGTGATCAACCGCGTTGCTCTCAAAGGCCGACGCAACCATTCACTGCATATTACTTTTTACCACTAAAATGAATAACTAATAAAAATGTGTGATAAATTGATTTTACTATCTAAACTACTAAAAAATCATTTGGGGAGAGTTTTCCGAAATTGATTGTGAAATGCTCGTCTTTCATTTGACTCAATTCTCATGAGTATGATTTCATCCAAAGTTTTTATTCGGTAGAAAGCGTACGACACTGTGCAAAACTTTTAAGCTGAATATTTTCACAGCATTTTTAATTACATAGTTCAACAAAAACTAAAAAGACAGACTGAGTTAACAGCATTCCAAACGCAAAATACCTCAACCGAGCGATACCTTTCTTTGCTATCCTTCATGCACCCTTGAGAATTTTCAATAGTGATATTTAATGTTCATTTGTCCATTCCTATCTATATTTAATTCACATTGCTTACTTTTTGTTCAAATATATTTATTCATTTTAAAATGTGTTTTTGTTGATATTTGTGCATGTCTGGAACAGATTAATTACAGTTATTACAGTTTTTGCGCCGCAATTCAGTTTTAGTCAGACATCTGGAAAAAAATGACTTGCTATAAATGGTGCTCCAAAGTGTACTTTTTGACACGAGTGAATACATACCTCACATTAAAAAAAAAATTTTTTTTTTGGGTCAACACTGTGGCAATAGTGACATGGGCTGGACCTGCACGAGTAGAACTATAATTTATTGAGGCAACCATTAATGCCAACATGTACTTTGACATCCTGAAGCAGCGCACAGTCTCCCACTAAAAACTGGGCTGTCAGGCAATTTTCCATGAGGCTAATGATCCCAAACAAACATCCAACATGACCACTTCCTTGCTGAAGCAACTGAGGGTAAAATAGTGCCACTCTTATAGACAAACTCATTTTTGTATATTATGACAATGGAACATTCAAAAAGAATTCATTCCAATTCTGTATTTGTATCTGAATTCTATCATGCAAGACGTCGGTTGGCTTGTTACGCGGAATAAAAGCGTTCGCTTCCATTTTGTACGTGAGCTCAGTGTGTATACATGACCGGGCTTCACACTTCTCCAATGACTTATTTCGACTCCGGACAAGTTGACTGCGCTCCCCCAGCTCAGCCGGCAACCCAACTGGGCAAAGGGTGAGTGATGCGCGCCACTTAAAAGGAGCCGTGGCAAAACAGAGGCGTCGCCAAGGCCTCCCCCGCATTCAAGCAACTAGCCTTAAATGAGGGACAAGTCACTTTGCCTTCCTTCGTCCCTTCTTTGAATTGCAGCAGAAGAAAGAGAAGAATACAATCTGAGCCCGGGCCAAAGCCAAGGGAAGACCTGGATGGGCCTCAAACTCAAGGCCCGGGGGCCAAATACGACCTGCCACATAATTTATGTGGTCCGTAAGGACAAATCAAATTCATGTCAGTACTAAAATTGCAAATTGTCTCCACTTTGAAAAAATACAGATATTGCTATTTTTTCTACCATTCCTCTTTTTAAAATATTTCAACATTTTTACTGGTCTCAGATTTGAAAACTAGTTCTTCATCAATTTGTTGTGTAGTCTACGCTGTATATAATATGAAGCATTCATACATTTATGTTGGTTGATAGTCAGAATGGCCCGCCGAAGAAAATTACGACGACGATGCGGCTCGCAACAAAAACAAGTTGGTTGGACGTTCTTCTTTTAGCAGAGAATGAACAACTTTGACGGGAGTCGCAAGCGCTTTGAAATTCCCATTGAGGATTGCTATCTATATATACGCAAATAAATGAATTAAGATGATCAACAATTTTTGTTGATTTTGTCCCAGGCAGGCAAGTGGAGGGATCACTTCAATCTTTCATGTCGTTGCATAAAAGCGCCGAACGAGATTGGAGGCGTACGAGGGCTGAAAAGGACCGCCCCTGTTTGCTAATGCTTCTCTCTCTATCTTTTCATATGAGCAGAGCTTTCATTCCATCCTTTTTGGCACAAAAGAAGAAGAAGAAAAAAAGTTTGTCAGTCCCCTGTTTCTTTAGTCGTGCGCTTTCTTCTCCATGCTCTTTCTAGTGCCTAATCCCAGCCATGCATGAGCGATCAGTTGTGTCCTGTTGTTTCACTGTTCTGCTAGTTTTCTATCAGTAGGGTTCCTCCTTTGTTCCTTTTCTTCGCCAGACACAGAAAAGGTAAGGAGAGGAACGAGTAATGAAATCTCCTCTGTAGACTTAGGCCTTTGTGTCCCCTTCATCGGGATTTTCACATGTAACTTTGACTGTAATTAAGGCGGATCGTCGCTGTGATGCGTCTCTCGGCTGCCTTTCCTGTTGCCCTATGGAGACTTCCAGGAAGCGACATCAAAAGCTCATATCTGGCATATCTGGAGACCGGTAGCCGTGCTTGTTTTTTTATGTCGGTGTAAAACGAGGCGTGACGGGGCCGAGACGGCATTGTTTTGACACCTACGCACAGAAGTTGGGATGGGCCGTGGTCCTAAATCACTGCGGGGTCATCCAGAAAGGACCTTTCTCGCACTTCAGATGATTTTACTAGGCTATTATTAGCCTTACATGTTGTTGAGCTGTTTCCCTTTCCAATATGCCTTGTGTTTTTAATCCAGAAGGGTGAAATCATTAAGATAAGATAAACAAGACAACTCTTTATAGTTTAGTATTTTAGAGGAACATAGCTTAGCTCAGGAGACCTTCAGCCCCAAGTTTGCCCTTCAAACGAGATTTGCTTCTTATCCAGGTAAGGAGATTGAGAGCCGATTCGCACTGGTAATGGTAGCAGACAGCAGAGTAAATCCAAGCAAAATAAAGGCAACCTGATAGAATTATTTCTTGATGGATGGCCGTTCATATTATCATGTAAACACAACAGAATGCAGGAATCAACAATTTTATAATTATTTTGAAAGTGGGATTGTGACATCTCACTGTTATTAAAAGGAAGACAATTTACAGACACATGATTTGCCTTTGCGGGCAGCATAAAATGATGTGTCGGGCTGTATTCGACCCCCGGGCCTTGGGTTTGACACCTTTGATTTAAGATGATCCTTTAGAACAAGGGCTTCATCAACGTTTTGGAAACTGGGAGCTACTTCTTGGACGGTGCTTAATATGAAGGGCTACCCATTTCATACACTCTTTTGAAGTTAGAAATTTGCTCAGCATACCTTTAGAGATATTCTGGAAATGCTCAAACCCGTCCTGATATTTGACATGTGTGTATCTCGTATCTGGCTGCATCCTCGACAACTTTTTTATGACCAAGGATTTTTGTTAATACAGAACATTTGTGAGGACTGTAGTTTCCCTCTTCGCTGTTTTCTAGTTTCTTTTTTTCATGTTCGGATATAACATAAAGTACTGTGAAAAAAAAGATCTGACAAGGCAGAGACATAACTGTTTTGACGTCTCGGCACAAAGCAATTCACTGAAGTTTGGATGTAGTATCATCATAAACAACTCTAGGCCATGCATAAAAAATCCTTCCGATGAAACCATAACAGTAACAGACTTGTATTTTAGGGGTGTGTGTGGGTGCGTGTGAGGGGGATGACGCAGTTTTTTTTTCTTCATCTTGGTTTGATATTTATAACAAAGCAAGCGTGAAAAAAAAACTTTCTTTTCAGTGTAGTAAGTAGTACTGTCATTAAAAGCCCACGATACCGACAGCCGTTTAAAAGGTTGCTAACTTAACTCATAGGAGTCTTGTTTAATTACAGACACGCATTAAAAAAATAAATAATGGTCTCATAACACGAATAGTTATCAGCGTATTATTGGCTAATTGGTGCTTCTGATAAAATCTCGGCAACAGTTGGTTATAAAAACATGGTGGGCCCAAGAAGATGGGGGGAAAAAAAAAAAAGAGAGAAATGCATTAATTAAAATCATGTCTTTGTGCAACTCCTCCTTGTTTACGTAAATACAGACTTAAAAGACAAATCTTGATCCCAGTACAATCTGATGAATAAGGTGCAGGGTGATCAGTACATGACGGGGCAGTTCCAATTGCGCCCTGTGAACTCTGCCTAGCAACAAGTGATGAGCCAAAAAGAAATGAAATGACCAATTAAAACCTGATCAAACGTTTCCTTGCTTTGGGGAAATTCCAATGTGGAATTCAAATTATTATTGAGTACTGTGGTTTTCCTGTGAAACGTTTTGTTTCATATTAATAAATACATTTGTGCATCAGGCAATCCAGTGAGGGGTGTGGTGTAGGCGGAGGTGATGCTTATTAGCGTGATCATGGCACCGGGCCTTCCATATGGGCTCAGTAGGGCCAGCGGCTGAGGCGTGTTCAAAGGGACACCTCATTGTTACGGGGTGATCTCTAATCTCTGTGGTTGTCCGTCCTAATTAAAAGTCTCGCAAGGCGTCCGGGCCTCCGCTCGGCAGGAAATTATGATCGCAAACGTCTTCCTGTCGCGTCCCGCACTTGGCACTACAAAGTGACGCGGGTTGCCTTTACCTGAATAGGCTGGAATCAGAGCAGACAGCCGCATCATCCCGGCTCTTAGTCTATCAGGGCTGTTCACAAGTGGCCATTGTTGACGCCAAAAACAGGATTAAGGAGGGTCTTCGAGGGAATTGATTTTCATGTGAGAACAATGGGGGAGCGCCGAACACTGGGGCCTGGGTCTGAATCACACGGCCAAAAAGCTTTATGAAAAGGGGTGCGCTGAGATTAAAGCAATCAGGTTCTTTAGCCCCAGTCCCTTTTTAGGGGTTACCCCCACCCCAACCACCAACTCCCTCCACCCTTGTCCCACACAGTCATTTAAACCTGCAGAATAAAGTGGGAGGAGGGTGGAAAAAGGCACAAGTTGTTTACTTTTCTTGCTCTTCACAAAGGTTCAAGAGCAATCAGCGCCATGATGTAGAACATTGCGGACAGCCAAAAGATCGGCTGGGGGGTGGGGGGGGGCTTTTTGGGACGGAGAGAGGGAAGGACGCATTTCTGGGGGCGAACATGACGCGTCATCGCGAGGGGATCAAGGGTTAAGGATGAAAGGGACGGCCGCCTTGTCCTCTGTCTTTGGCCGCCTGCGTGCAGCTGTGGGCGCCATTGTGGACATGCTCATTTGCATACGTTTGGCAGCAGCTCCGGAAGGCGGCGCAGGGGGCCAAGAATGAGCAGCCCCGCTTTAGAAAATGGAGGCAAAAGGGCGGGCAAGTAAACAACCAGCGCACGCAGATACATAGTCACGCATTATCTGCATTTACCAAGAAAACAAACGGGGGGGAAAAAAAGACGGTGGTATTCTAGGGAAGTGTAAATATAAACAGTATGTTTGTCCAGGCCTTGTTGGGATTTTATTCCGCTTTCAGCCCGACACTGATGTAGTTTTAAACTGTTCTTTCCATTCATATTAAGTATAATTAATTTCTAATAAAAATTAAATGTAATATATTCTCAGGGTCACATTTTCCTGAAATTGTTAATTGGGTACTCTTTCCACAGACAGCAGGGGGCGGGGTTATGTTATTTTGGGATTTTTTATTTGGGATTTTTTATTGGAAAGTTGTTTATTTTTCGATTACTTGTAATTTATTTTTTTTACACGCTATTTGTCATATTTCATCAACGCAAACACTTTTTGTTGTTTTGTTCTTTTTCTGTTAACAATAATAACATTGGCAGTGGGAAACTTCCACATATTCCAATGCTGATAATTCTCCTCCACTTTCTCCATTTCGTCAAATCCAAATGGCATCATCCGTTCACGGCGGCGGGCTCAGATGAGGGGTGTGTCTCTCCCAGACTGGAGACAGGTTTATTGGGCCTGATGAGTGTTAAGCTGCTGCGCCGGCCGAGCCACAATGGAGCCTGTGATCTCCTTTTGTGTCTCATTGGGAAGCACTGGTGCGCTCAGCGGCTCCCGCTCTGTCATTAGACAGATTGTGAACAGGCTGCACAAGGCCCCGGCCAGGGATGATGGAGCCACCAGACACTTGATTAAGGGGCATTATGAAGAAAGTCCAGAATTCACGTGTCTGTTCAGTGCTATTGTGCCGCCTTGACATATTGTGCCGGTCACCTGACATTTTTCATGAATCATGAGTGCCCTATATATTTTAATTTTGTTTGCTTTGACTTGCAGCCGCAAACAGATATACAAACACAAAACCTATATATCTGAGTGTACTGTACAAAATAAATTGTCCTTACTCAAAAAAATAGAATATTGCTGGAATCCTTCCACTTCCCAAATGATCTCTTCTGGAGACCCCCAAAACAGCACATTTGTTTACATTTAGCATTGCATTGTCAAATTGAGCAACCCTGTTGTAAACACTTGAGATTTCTTAATAATTTATACAAAGTAACACCCACACATGACCAATAGTACAGATTTGTAAGAAATACAACATTTGCCAAATTGGTACAAAAAATGAAAGCAAATCTTCCAGGTATGATCGTATATTTTTCACCCTTTTATGAAAACTGACAGATTTTACAATTTACAAGATGGTAGAAGAAGACATTCGTTTCTGTCTGCATAACCATACAATACTGCCTCCTGGTGGCCAAAGCAACTACACTAGAAGGAGAAGAACAGTGGAATTGGATTGCAGCACAAAATCACACAGCTCTGTGTCATTCTCCTCATTTGGCAGAAGTATACTGCAGTCAGTCAGTATTTAGTTTGCTTGCAGAATAAGAAGGAATTGGACGTTGGCGCATCTGTTTTGGTTTCTCTCTGTGTCGTCTTTATCCGAGCCCTATCTTTGATGTCCTCCTGTTATTGTAAGGCCCGTCTGTGCCGCCCTCTGCTCTCGGCGCTTTGATTCACTCCGGCGAAGGTTAGGGGTTAGCGTCCAGAGGTCCGTGGGCCAGGCCATCGCCACTTGTGTCTCAGAGAGGGGCTGACCTCTGGACCCGAAGCTTGGTCAGAGGGACTCCGAATCCCGCCTCCTCTCTTTTGACGCGCCCTCTTTCAAAGCGCTTAATTAGCCGGGGTGGCTAAACGTTTAGCCCGGCCGTGAAAGAGTTTGGGAGAGCATGTGTGTCCAAGACATTGCCCACTTTTTTTGTGCGTGTCACAAGGTCTTTTGAAACAATGGGCCACTTGGACAACTTGTTTGCATAGGACGCCCAGTGAATGGCACGGCCCATTCACGGCGGCTCATTCACCGGGAAGAGTTTGGAGAAGGCCTTTCTGCTAATGAAGAGAAGTCCTTGACATGCGCTGGTTTCCTCTAATCAACTCTGTAATTTGCCTTCTCTTTCTCCGTCTTTGTGTGTGATATGTTACAAGCGACTGCGGAAGGGACGCTCTTATCTGACAGGCGGCGTTTGGAGCCCGTGAATAACGGACGGCTCCTCTGCCACGTTCTGCATCTTCCCCTAATCTTGACGCCGTTCTTTATCACGGGGGGCATTAATACACAATTCTCAGAATACGCCTTTTCATCACGTAGCCAGCCAGTGGTCAGGGATTTCATCTCATATCCAATTTTCTCCTCATTCTTCTCAACAAAATCTGCTAGAAGTCATGATGAGCCTGACTGTTCGCCTCAGCTGCGTCACGCAGCATTCATCAGCGGCTAAACATCACATCTCACGTCTGCCGTAATCACGTCCCCGCTTGTGCGCAGCAAAGCGCAAATAAAGCCTGTGGGTTTTTTTTTTTCTTCCAACGGAGGCATTACCGCTCCCGTTTGTGTGCTGCCTTTGGGCGCCATGGAACACAGCCGTGAAGTCAAGGCTGCCTGTCATTGGCCTCAATTAAGGTGCGGCAATACAAACGGGAAAGCGAATGAAACGATTGCATCAAACCCCTCGACTGCCACGAATGCAGCTTTACTTAAAAATGAGTATTTTGCTATGCTTTTCAAGCAGCATTTGTTTGGTCATGTTTAACAGGAGGCTGAACACTTTTGTATTTGAATTATTTGCAGGGAAACTTTCTTGAAAGATTTGCCATTGGTTTCATGCAATTGTAAAGAAAATTTAAACACAAGGATGTATAGGTGTTTCGTCAAAATCGCCAGTCATTGTTTTTCGGATTTTTTTCGTAACAAAAGGTACTCGTGGCATTGGTACTTGGTATCGGTAAAGGAGACTCATCAAGACTTGCTACTCGTACTGGTTGCAATCGGAGAATAATGGTATCAATCATCCCTATTACTTACAGTAGGCCCATTTCCTTCCTTCCTTCCTTCCTTCCTTCCTTCCTTCCTTCCTTCCTTCCTTCCTTCCTTCCTTCCTTCCTTCCTTCCTTCCTTCCTTCCTTCCTTCCTTCCTTCCTTCCTTCCTTCCTTCCTTCCTTCCTTCCTTCCTTCCTTCCTTCCTTCCTTCCTTCCTTCCTTCCTTCCTTCCTTCCTTCCTTCCTTCCTTCCTTCCTTCCTTCCTTCCTTCCTTCCTTCCTTCCTTTCTGCCTCCCCTAACAATTTTATGAACGTAAAGTCAGAATTTAATGAGAAAACATTTTTCTAGCAATACAGAAGGCTATTTGATAATACTCTCATTAAGATGTATAGCAACAAATGTCTAAACACTGAAGTCAATTAATTTTATGACCCATTTGTTTTTTGTGGGTGAGTGTGAGTACTTACTAGAAAAAGTGAATTCACAATATGAACCAACAAAAGGTGAGATTGTGTTCCACTTCTCTTATTGATTTCACCATCATGTGTTTTATTTTCCGTCATCCTTTGTATTAGACACAAGTGAGTCCACGCAGGGTCTCTCTGATATAGGAGCGATATTGATCCACAATTAGGTCTCCATGGCTTCCTTCACCAGGAAGAGAAATCATTATTTAATTCAAAGCCGCATATACGTCTCTTGGCATACACTCACTTAAAAGAGGATATGCCTTTTTTATTTTTATAACATCTACTTGCGTGCGTGCGTACACTATTTTGCACCGTCTATTGATTCCAACATCATCTTAAAGACTCAACTTACGCCTTTTGTCCTAATAAGCATGACAGGATTTAAGGAGATTTACACTCAGCCTGTGATTTAAACATCAAGGCTTAACCTATTTCTTTTTGAATAAAGACTGGCACGAGGTAAAATGATGATTCATTCCTTAGTGAATCAATGGGAAAAATGATCCTCCGTACATTTGTTATTTATTGCACTCACTTGATGGCTTGTCTGCATTAATTAAGCGACTTGGAGCAGCAAACCAGGAATTTGACATTCCATAACGGCAAATTAACATTTCTATTTTCAAATTAAAACATACAACATTGTAGAAGCTATTTTTCATAACTTTTTTTTTTTTTTTTTTACCGGAGTGATTAATATTTACAGGCTGTGCCTGCATTTTGTTCCGTACTCTTTCAGAACTCGGCCACCCGCAGGCTGGGATCGATTGGCTCCCCAACACCAGCAGATTCACTATCCCAAGCCCCCGCACGCCTCCCACCTTCAGTAGCCATCCCATCAGTGGATATATCAAGCACGCCAACAGGATTGCATGCTTCTTAATTTCTGATGTTGGCATGATTACGACACTCGCATCAATTTGATGCTTCATTGCAAACCACACAAACACCTCGATGTAGACAGACGGTAGATCAGGAGTGCCTCGTTTAAAAAAGGAAGAAATACACCTCAGCTCAGAGCACTAATACTTCTCGTGCCCGGTGGATGGGATTGGTAATTATCCTAAAAGTGGGCTTACAAACCAAACTAAATGCAGTCATTCAATGCTATGTAGGCCTAAGCAGAAAATAGTCGTATATCCAAACACAGCTGTAAAAGTTGCGCACTTCACAAAGTAATTAAAAAGAATAAAATAAAATTAGAATGTCATGTTTTCTTTCTTAAGCTGCAGTTTGGCCAGTTTTTTTTTTCCCTCTGAAATAAGAATTGACACACAAGTGCTCTCGTCACAGCAAGCAGCAGTTTGGCACATGGAGTTGGTCTTAAAAAAAAAAAAAAGGCATTTGAGGTTTAACGTAATAAAATGAGCAAATACAGAATTACCTGCTGTGCATTTCCAACAAACACTTTGGATGACACGTCGCTTAATGCCAACACAATGCAAAATGCTTTAGACCTGCTAACGGAACTGGCACCGATGTTGTTGTTGGACGGCCAAGACAATTTTTACTATGAAATTACTTTCAATGGGTGAAGAGGCTAAAAAAAAAGAGAGGTTCGTTTTCTTTTCTGGGGGGTGCCATTGTGGGGATGGCAATCAATTTCGGGGTACGTCAAGCCAGTGATTCTCAACCTATGTTTCACCCAATAGGTCCCAAAACACATTTACCGTAATTTTCGGACTATAAGTCGTGTTTTTTTTTTCATAGTTTGGGTGGGGGGGGGCGACTTATACTCAGGAGCGACTTATATACATATATATGTTTTTTTTTTTCACTTTTTTGGGCATTTTATGGCTGGTGCGACTTATAGTCCGAAAATTACGGTATTTACAAATAAAGTGTCTTTCTTTATCGTTCTATGCCATCGATGTATATAGTGACAGTCTTCTGCCTGCTTTAATCCAAATGATAACCAACTTGTGGGCCAAGTGGCATTTATACAGAACTCTTTGTCCCCCCCACACACACACACCTTGCTGTCAGCTTTTCACTTTTACAAATCCCTGAGGTGATGAAGTATTCTATTATCAAGGACGCTCCCTCAAGGATGAAAATAAACAGCACCGACTGCAAAGTTTGATATTTCCTTGCCCACCCATGGGTGCCGAGGCGCGTGGGGAATAACACATATGGATGATGCTACAGTGGCGGGACGCCACTAGCCAAAGATAAATGCGTTTACAGGGCGTGTGTTTGTGTAAGTTTGTGTGTGCGTGTGAGACAGAGTGTGAGAATGATCTACTTGCTGCCTCAGTCTTTTTTTTCCCCCTCCCCAACCGCCCTGTCTCGGTGGTGATATGTGGAACATATGGGAAATTATTGTGGGGTTATAAAGGGCTGTTGCCTTCAGCAGACATGCAATAAATTAAGCAGTTTGCACAGAGGCGGAAAAACGCCAACTCTTTAGGAACACTTAGTAGAGATTTCCTGCTCGCCGTCTCTCCCCTTTCCGCTCCGACTCCCTCATTCTCCCTCTCCCGCTCTCTCCTGTCATCGTAACACAGGCCACAACACAATCTTTGCCTGTTCTCCCGGTTGGTGGTAGCTCAGTGGGATGTAACCCCACAAATTACACACAAAAACCTTGCAAAAAAAAACAACATGTTTTAATAGTTTCCGCTGCTCTGCACACAGCGAGCATGTGTGGAACTGCTCGGCGGCATTGTTGGTCCAATTAAATGGATGAAGACAACAGTGAACAAGAAGAGGTAGGGAGGGAGGCTGGTAATGGAGGCCCAAAATGGCTGCAAACGTGCTTAAAATAAAATGACATGGGACAAGTTGCAATTTATGGATGGCAAAGGAACAAGAGGGAAGAGGTGGAAGGAAGCGGCGGTGGGCACGAGAGGAATTATTCACAGAATGTTACCGAATCAAAGCAACCTGGAGACGGCGAAATGGAAGAAGTGAGCGACTTCAAAGTCGCAGTGTCATGAGCAACGCACAAGGAGACAGAAAGTGTGCGCGTGGGGAAGAAAGACAGCGTTATGGGATGATGTCAGCAAAGGCAAGCTGCCAATGGAAGAGGTTCGCTTCCTCATGTTAAATAATGCTACTTCACACAGACCAGTAGAAAAAAAAACAATCGCACAATCACAAAAATCAAGCCAAAATTATACCGCAAACATGAAAAGGTAGCATTTAAAACAAAACAAGATCATTTGTGACCTTAATAAAACCGAATAATGATAACTTAATTCAAGTTACGGAAATCCAAACAATGATTCGCCAACCATTCATTCATGTTACGCTGCCGCATGGACACAAAAAGACGACCGGCATTTAATCGGCAAAACTTTGCCCAATTATCGTCTCTCTCAAAAGTCTTAATATCAAGCAGATTAATTGATCAAGCAGATTAATTGATCGCTTCCCAGAAATAATCCTAAAGTGTCTTAATTTGGGCTCAATCTGAAATATTCTGTTGCTGTGGTAACGCGGCAATAAGGACAGCCCTCCTCCCAGCTGTTGGCGGGTTTTGTGGGTGTCGAGTCGAGCGTGTGCGTGTTTGTGTGCGTGCACGCGTGCATTGATGCCGCCGCCGTGCTGTGCGTGCCCTTTCAGTCTTCAGAATAGCGGCTCGCCTAATCTGTGAAAGTTGCGGCGCTCTGAACCGGCCGCCAAGCCTTTTCCCACTGAAGCCACGGCCCGGACTCTGCGTCCAGGCTTCTCACTTGATTGGTCCCTCCCGTGGCAGGACTCTCCTCCCCGCTGGGCCTTCTCCCCCACCCTCGCTGGGCCGTCCTAATCGGCTTCCCCTGCACCGTAATTCAGCAAACACACTATTCAAGTCTGAGTCCCGCAAGTGGGCCTACGTTGAGGCTCCGACTCCTGACTTGTCCACCTGTGGACGTGCAGAGACGGGATGTTAACTGTTGCATGGTGCCGCAGCTTCCAGCAGATGATGTGTTTATTTGGATGAGGCCGTGAGAAGAAGCTGTGAGCAGTAACTATCTTCTCGTTGGCCTTCAACACTGAATCCACCCTGCAGGGACACAGGCCTTTGATATGTGACCATTTCAAACACACAATGAGACCAGTGTGTGTGTGTGTGTGTGTGTGTGTGTGTGTGTGTGTGTGTGTGTGTGTGTGTGTGTGTGTGTGCGTGCGTGCGTGCGCAAATGGAAAAACACGAAGTTGCGCGAAAAATGTGAGAGCAATTTGTTTGGCAGGGTCCAAAACTGAAAGGACACTATATTAGGGACACCAGCACATTTCAATATGATCTTAAGTTTTGATTTGAAGTTTTGCCTTTGCAAAGACACACGAGCTCAAGCCCAATATATCGTATTTTTCGACTGTTACCTTAAAACACCAACCCTACTTGGAAACCATACTTTAAACCCTAACATGATTTTGAAATCCTACTTTGAGACCATAATGAGGTTCCAACATAAAACAAAGACAATCATCAAAGTAATTTACAAATGTTCTAACATAATGCCAAACTCGCCATGCAAAATGCTAACAAAGCTAGCAGTAATCTTTCAGTCGGTAGTGAATATTTGAAAAGAAACTTATCTCAAGGCAGGTCAAAGTCTCCAAATAAAATGTTTACATCACTAAATTGTAACTGTCAAGATCAGAATCTCTGTAACCATTATAGCTCTGAAACAATGTAGAAACGTAAGCAAGCGATAAAAACTCGCCAGCCACAATATGGAATAGAAGGCGAGCTAATGCTAATGCCTTTATGTGTGTGTTTGTTTAACTGTCGGATGGACTGCTGTGAAAATGGTCATTAAAACAACAAAGCTGGCGGTGACTTTTACACTGCACTGTACGTTCTCAGAAAACCCAATCGGAGGAAGCAATAGCTCCACCGTGAGGATAGAAATTCTCATTTTAGCGTTAAGTCCATTCATACAAGAAAGTAACAAATTAGACGTTATTTGTACGCTTCATTGTATTTTGCTTACTTTGTCCAAATAGAGTTGATTTTTTTTTTTTCTAGACTCCACGGATGACGACTGTCGCCTCATCATTCAAACATGAGTCATAACTTTAACATTTAGCAGCTCTTTTTTTTTTTTTACACATCACCCAAATATACCTCACAACATACAAACATTCACCAGGCTGCAAAACTCCACTGAGGGTTTCTTGTGCCAGTGGTGAGGGAGCATATGGGTACGTCCACGCAGGTGAAAGCCGCTGACCTGGCAAAGAGCTCTAAAGGCGGCAACACGTCAGACGGCGCCGGGCGTCCTGGCACAGGCGCTTCCCACAACGCGGATCAGACAGACGCCCGCCACTCGTTAGCTTATTACGCTCTTATTAGGGACATTTTTGCCTCGCGCGGATTGGCAGAGCACCTGCCAGCAACCCTCTTCACATGGCCCGGCCTCTGTCGGAGCTGATCAAAAGACATTTCTTCACATCTCCAAACGGCAGGGAAAGAAGAGAAGAAAAGAGCCAGAGAAGAAAAGAGCCAGAAGGGGGCATACTGCTCTCTCGCTCTCTCTCTTTCGCTCTACTCGGGTTCTTTTTGGTGAATGACTACTTTTTCACAATGCACCAGCTTCCACCCCCTATAATTTTTTTCACTCCTGGCACAAAAACAAACAAAAAAAAGCATAACAGCACGTCCCTTCCGGTTTTGACCGTATCAAAAACAATAATCCTCAGGTGAAGAATGCGCCTGCAGAACAACAACTCTGAGAGAAAGGCAGGCGTTTTTTTTTGGGGGGGGGGGGGGCTGGTTACGAGGTCCTCACAAATGAGACCGGCTTCCCAAAAGCAGGCAGGACCCCCTCGGTAGTGCTAATGAAAAGTGTAACTTTAGCCTCCCAGCTGTACGTCTCAATTCATAATCCTTCCCCAAAATCCTGGCCATAGAGCCGCCTCCCTCTCCCACGGTGCTCCCCATCCTGAGCCGGCCCGGGCCCGATTCAGTTCTGTGTCCACCTCGCAACCTGAGCGCCGTCTCGGGCCGCTTTCCGCAGTTGGGAAACCAGTTTGCAGCCCAGTTGCGTTGACACCCAACTCCCCGTGACCCTGCGTGACTAGAACACGGATATTTTGGCCGAGGCTTGCTTTCTCTCTGTGGATTTGTCCCTGCAGTATGGAGGTTAGTCTGTGGGCTCATATGTGGGTGCATGTGTGTGTGGGGGGGGGGGGAGCAATGTGGGGGCACCAACTTGGGTAACCATGGCAAGCTATCTGGATTGACAACATCTTTCTGACTTTTTGAATGGTGAGAAGTTTCATTCTGTGACAGAAAGTGAAAGGAGAGAAATCTGTAACTCAGTTTTGCTGGGAGACAGCTGAATTACGGATTCGTGCAATGTCGTTTCAGTAGGGCCTATGATGTCACTTTGGCCATTCATGTGCATGAAGTTCCCCATTATGGGTTATCTAGGACTCCAATCTCATTATAATGTCAAGATCCCAATATCTACAATTCCAGTGACACAGATTATCGAGAATGTTCCACGGAAGTTGCAGATATCCTCAATACAGTTGACTTGTCCGACTCCAATTGGAAATATCTCAAAGAAAAGTTACAGACAAATTGCAAATATCTGACATGACAGTTGCAGATAGGACAGATGTGATGTTCTTCTGATTAGGTAAATGTGAACCCCAGATGTGGGCAACACATCCGCAGGTTGCCATAAGTTCCTGAACGTGACAAACTGGTTGTCAGGGTGGCAGGGTAGAAAGTGACAAGCAGCTTGTGAGACGTTGCAAATCACATTGTCAGACCGCATGTGAGCATGTGATTGTCGACTGGTTCGCGGTCACGTGACGTGCTAGTTTATGAAGTCGGAGAAAAAAATAAATAAATAACATCCTGGCATATGCCATCTGTGCAAATGCGATTAAAAATATATCGATTCCCGCTAAATTATTACGGCCATGTGAAAAAGTGCTAACTAATTGATAGCATCAGAGTGAATTTGGACATTTCAAAAAGACCAAAACAATTGAGCCGTCTGGACAAAGGAGGCCCGTCGGGCTCCTACCTGCACGGCGTGACCGAGGAACAAAGCGAGATGACCGGTGGCCCGATAAATTTCAACTGCGGTCGGTTCTCTTTGCGCTCAGGCTCTGACAGCAGCAGCACCGGGTGGTTGACGGGCATATTGAGGAAGGGATCATTCCATTATGGGAGTGTGTACCTCCCCTATAAGACGAGAGAAAAAACAACAACATCTTTTAATCTTCTAGCATCGACTTAGAAGATTGTGTATAATTCAAATAAAAAAATAAAATAAAAAACAAACATACGTCGACCACGATGAAGTCGAAAAATAAGTATTTAAAATGTGGGCTTGAATATCAAGCACAAATTGGACCAATGCAAATGCAGACAAAATGGCCGCTGTTGCTAAGCAAACAGGGAAGAAATGAAGCTGATGCTCTTTGAAGCTTTACACCAAAAGCATCCCACTCCCTGCCCTATGCCGCAAATAAAATAAATTAATAAACAAATCCAAGAGACAAACACACACACACACACAAACGTTTGTGTGAAATCGTCTCAATTATGTCCGCCTCACACTACGGACTTTTGTTGAATTTTCCGGCAGCGTGAATTTAGGAAGCGGGCTTAAATAAAATAACACAAACTTCTCTATTACAATGAGTGATTACATAAATATTTTGAGGCAGAATGTGGTGTTTGGAGATGACTGTGATGTGACAGCTTCATATGAAAGTCTGTTTGAGTCGTCGCAGTTGAAAGCCCTTGCTACTATGACACAAGGAAAGTCTTCAAACGCCCCCCCCCCCCCCCCCCATTCCCCCCTCCCTCCCCATGCGTGAGGTTAACTTTGAGTAATCATAAGAGAGAGAGTTTTCTTTGGAAGCCCTGTAGAAAAGGCGGAGGACTACTAACTTTCCTCCCTCGCTATACTTTGACTTTTTCCTCACATTTCAAGTGTGGATGGAGGTAATTTTTTTTCGAGAGGCTGCGCCGTTTGCTTCAAGTTACAAAGAGAGAAAGACAAGAAAGATGTCACTTTTATTTAGTTGAGCCTTTTGAGATGATTTTAACACAAGCTGATGACAATAAATACTTGGAATTGCTATGATGTGATCTGTTTTTGTATTTTCAATAAATCAGCAACAACAACAACAAAAAAGACAAATGTTTCTTATTTGTTGCACGCTGACTATATGTTGAACAAGTGTGCTAATGAGAAGATGGGAGGGCAAATCAACCAAACAGATGGCGGAAGATTTTTAATTGTTGCAAACTGACAGTACGGTTACATACAATCCGATTGGACTTAATTGTTTGATTTAGTTTGTATTTTATTTATTTTTTGCTTTGATTAGCAACTGCAGCTTGCATTTATGCTTACGTACTAATCATTGTTGATGATGGAAGCGGGCAGACAAGTCTCTTGAAGAAGCAAATGAAAGAATAGTCCACCTTCAACTCGAGAGCTCATGAATTTCTTTGCTTTTGATATAAGTTTTACAAAAAGTAAAAACATATCATTTGAAAACAGATGGCATCTTCAGCAAACTAAGTTTTATTTTAATGTAAACAGGAGAAAGGGTTCATTGAAATAAATGCTACTCAGAAGTCATTTTGGAAAAAAATATATATTTCAAATATCAACTTTTTTGACATAGACTATTTGTTCATTCGAGTTGACCGTCGTTTTGTCTAAATTAAAACAAATATTTGGTTCATGCTGCCTGCTTGGTAGATTCTACATTTATTTAGCTGTTACCGTATTTGATGGAATCGTCACAAAAAATATGCAGTTCGTTTTTTTGTTTGGAATAATGTATTGGATAATTTTACTGCAAAAATTCAAAAAACATTGTAGACAATTTACGGGCTACACTATTTCAATTTTGTTAAAATGTCTTTTGCTTGGCAAAAATGAAATACAAAGATGCAAAATTACTAAACATATTTAGTATTATTAATAGTATAGTATTGATATTTGTTTCAATAACACAAAACACCCTTATTGTCATATATCATTGGTATATGAAATTGCGCGTAAGGAAAAAATGCATAATTTCTTTCTATGACATTTTAATATTAGTGTTTATAATTAGGGGAGAGGGGGGGGGGGATCAACGAGATTGTACGTGCATAATTGAAAAGAGGGGTTTTGTTTTTTGTGTTTATATTTTTGGCTGGTTCTGTACATTCCATTTCAAAATACTCAGATGGAATCACAACAGTTGGAATATCAAAATTGGGAAAAAAAAAGAAAAGTTAATTAGCCTGAAAGCCAAGGTGGAATGAAGGGGTAGAAATCACAGCCTTTTGCAATAAAAGGTTCCCCACAATGGTCCAGCCTGTAATGGCCTCACCTGAATGATTTCAAATTTTGCCTTAATGAGCCCACCACCGTTTCACCTCACTTTTTCTGCGAGGGGAAAAAAAGGGAATAAAAGAAGAAGAAAAAAAAAGAACTGATTCATGAGACAAATGTGAGCTACTGACAAGAGAAAAATAGAAAAAAAAGGTGCTCCAATTTCACACTGTCAAATTAAAGTCTCCTCATATTTCAGGCCTATCCTGATGAAGACTGACTGCACTTTGCTTTCCGGACTTCCTTTCCTTGACATATTTACATAGAATTTAGGTCATCTCAATTTGTCATTTGATTTTCACTTAAGTGATAAGACAGAATTTGTAAATACAATTCACCTACTAATAATTATTAGCACTTCCATGGGGTACTTGGACTTTGTTGACTTATGTTTAGCATAAAAACGCATTTGTCAAGTCAAAACTGAATGCTGAACACATCACAACAGTTGTCTGAACGCTGCTTGCTGTCACGCCACTCGCTCCGACAATGTGTGCTGCTGCACGTCACTCAGCATTTGTTTGGATGACAACAGGACAGGCACACTCGCACAAATGCGTGTGCGCGCCTCCCGGTTGCAGGTGCTCACTTGATAGACATTGACGCATACATTTGCAAAGCAGACAGCTTCGGAGGCTTTTAGCCCAAAGTAAGTTTGCAGAAAAAAGCAAATTAGTTCTTGTTGTGCTCCAACACAAAATTACAGTGGAGGTACTGCGGGTAATTAATATCATTAACAATGTTTAAAAAAAAAAAAAAAAAAAAGTCATTCATGACAAAATAAACAAGGCTTAAGAGCTTTTTAAAAGATCAAATGTAAAAGAATGGAAAGAAAAGTTTGAAACTGGTGATGAATCCTGCTCTACTTTTCGTTTGGTTGCGGATTTATTAACTGACATGTTTTTGTGCAAGATTTGCCTCTGCTTTTTCTATCATTACATTAATTTGTGCAGCGCAAGTATTGGCAGGACATTTTGTACAGCTAAACAGGATTTAATATTTATCATGGGAGTTTAAAAAGTGTACGTAAAGCAAAACATTCCTTTGTAGAAGACCACTGACACACTCGTGCTCATATTGTCATGAAAAGTGAAAAACTAATTTACGCAAGAAACCAAAGCGGGAAAATTCATTTGTGACACTTGGGAATTTTTCTGTGATCTATTTATTTATTTTTTAAATTGTTTTCTAAAAGTGGGAGACATACTGTACACATGCCACGCTACATGTAAACACATGCAGTGATTCATGGAAATAAAAGGTTAATTATTAAGATGTATTTTTTTGCTAGCTGGTTTAAAACCTTGTTGTGATTATTGTAAAATATTTCGCATGAGAAATGTCTTCATAGAAATCAATATAATTAAAGGTGGTTGTAATTTGAGAATTTGAGAAAAGTGTGTATCAAAGTCGTAGCGCTCACTTTCAATAAAAGGTAGTGACACTTGCTATGCTAGGTTACGCTATACGCTAATGCTACAAGCAAATACTTTACGTTCATGCATATGCCGCTGCTGTTCCTAAACAGGGCTAAAAAGTTGCTCTCATTGTAACGGTTGGATTTTAATTGCGAATCACACAAACTGAAAGTAGTTCTCAAGCTTTTTGGACCATGTGAAAAAAATGTTGCTCTTCAAGTACCACCACTGCATTAAAACAAAGTTAGAATTGTGGGGCACTATTTGAACACGTATACTGCATTTAACCAATTTCCTTAATTCATTTAAAATGTATCGTGTATTAAAGGTTCAATGCAAAAGTATGGAATTTCAAAGTCAAACAACTGAATTGACTGTACTTGGGCCATGACTGTTATAAGTTTACTGACTTTTAAAGTCACTGCTTTTAGTACAAAACTCTAGAGTAGTAGAAGTAGTAAGTACTTCTGGAGTTCAATTAACACTGCAAAGACAACCTTTTGCAGCGGGGCAGATAACTGTACCAGACAATTATCCAAACTGGGCCCAGACGCCAAAAAGGAGGCCCGTGCAGAGAAAGTGTTCACTGAAGGAACCAGGTCGATTTGGGTCGTCAGGCAAGGTGCGAAACCTCACCCTGACTTTGTAACGCTTGCGAGTGGAGCACCGCTGCCAAGATAGGACGATATCTCAACCCAATCTGTCACCAAATGGAGTGAAAAAGAAATGGCGTGCCAAGAGCGTAACTCTAAAGTATTCGCTAACACACACACGCACACACACACACACCTCCTTATCTCCATTTCATTACACTTACAAAATGGCTCATAAAAACGCGGATTCATGAAGTTCTCTTCACACATTAACAGAATGGCTCTTAAAAAAAAATAGGTCGCATAAACTCTTTAAAGCAAAGTCTTAGTGCTGTTCTGTTAACCGCCTTATTATTTTCCACTTTGGAGAACTTTTATTGGGATTTATACAGCGCTGCGCTCTCTCGGTTTTTATTTGGATGGCTGCTTTTGGCGAGAGGAGTTGAAGCCTTCGCACGTCTGCCACCCTTTTGCACCGATCTGACAGGGACGGTGACAGACGAGGCAGCTCTGGCATGTCGCTGACATGTTGCTGACATGTTGCTAACATGCTGCATGCAAGGAGGGGTGTGGCGCAAAAAGTTTTTCTGTAAATTTCTTCTGATTATTGTGTGCTTACATACCTGTATTAAAAAATGCTACAAAGTGGGAGTGTTATTGTTCCTGTGACAGTGATGATGAAGTTCTATTCTATTTGATTTAATGAGACAGCATCAAAATTTCATTCTAAGTATCCAATGTACTTGATTAAATGTTTTATGTTTTTTTTTGTGTGTGTGTGTTAATTCTGAATTATCGTTCACTTCATATGTTCAAATGCAACATGATGTTTCTACATTATGTAAACCAATTTGTATTTTTGGAAGGGTAAAACAGCAATTTAAGTTATAAAATCTTTAAAATATGAATTTCTGACATTTATGGCAATCATTTTAGTTAGCACAATAAAACAAGCAAAGTTGTTTGCTCCAAAACAATTAGCTGAGTTGTTTTTCCTCGTATCTTTAGTAAGTTAGGGGGATAATACAAAGGACAATTAGATCTATGAACTCTTATTTTGTATTGAAAATGGGGAAAAGCCAAAATTCCTATTAAATATGGCATCTCAATGCTACCGATATAGTGACATCATCATACACAAGTTCCTCTGTGACAATATTGCTGCACCTGTCGTTAAAATGCGGAACAATATGATGCATGCCTATTTTTAATGACTCGTAAATAAATCAATTTACAATATCTAATCTAACTTTCCCAACACTTGTTGAAAACATGCAATCCTCCACCTGATAAAATACAAATTGCCCTCCCACAACAACACAAATGCAACACTTATTGATATTTAAAAATGGAGTGAATGTGCTGGATTTCAGAGCACATCTGTGACAAACTACCTGCTGTGGGAGATAAAAGTAGCTAAAAAGGGGTGGGGGGGGGATCAGGCTTGGGCGGGAGCGGCTTGGGATCAAGAGGCAGGCTCCTCACTGGGATTCTCAACCCAGTTTAACACCATTTTGGGACATTTGGAATTGGTTGGCTGAAACTTTTGCACACTTGATATTTTCTGGAAGAAACGGTTCTTTTTTGTGTCACAGCATTACTAACCTTGAATGTATTACCACATTTATTTGCTATGGAGCTGCTTTGGTTACTTAGAGAGATTTTGTACATTTATTGGCATGTATTTAGTTGGAAACTGCCATTTTTTTGGATGGGGGTCACAAACAACAAATCTCTTATTATTCCCCAAAATAATGTGATCTAAGCATTTAAGACTCTAAAATTTGTGTGAAAAAGAGCTGTGTATTGGGTTTGTGAATTTTGCAAAATTGTGTGTGCGTTGGGGATTCTTACTAAGATAAAACAGTTGCTAACGTTTGAAAAACATTAGGTACAGATGACAGCTATCAATTTGGGTGCTGCGGAAATGAAACTTTTGCTTAGTTGAGTCTTTCTCCAGTCCTTTTGTGATGATATAATTGAAGCTATCCCAGCGAGGGGATCAGTCGGTCTGACTTCACTTTTACAAAGGGCGGAGGATTTCATTGACTTTCTAGGGTTTGTTTAAATCAGCTCTTTTGCACTACAATGGGACGGACAACCTGCGTCTATTGAGCCGCGTGGATTCCGAGCGCTGACTTAAGCGGCAACCTGAGGCCGCGTTAAGGAGCAGCAAATAAATGCGTCTGCTTGTCTGTTCGGTTTGGAAGAGGAAGAATAATCGTTGGGAAAGGAGAAAGGACGAAAAAAAAAAAGAATTATCCGTGGCCAAATTGAAACTGGCAGAGAACGCGAGGAGTGCATGTGGCAGTGGGCTGCTCTATAAAGACATCTGCTGATTGCACAGTTTGGGGAGAGGACTGCTACAGAGACCAGCCTGGCAGGGAAACGTGCAAAAGAGAGACGGCAGGAACAAGAGACGCTCGCAGTCAGTCACCTTGAACATGAGGACGTATGTACACCCACTGGACACGACATTAGGCAAGCCAGCGCAATCCAACACAAGCTCCGTCCAACATTTTGTCTTGACAAATATAATGTGCAGTTGGAGTGAGAGGTAGTATTTGTAGCTCAGTCATACTGAAAAGTAACAAGCTGGTTAGAAAGATAAAATGTTCAAAAACATTTGTTTACTAGAGCGGCCATACATGCCATCGCAGTTATGGCCGACAACAGTGTGACATTGCAGCAGCCACGGCCATGCAGCACTTCACGTAGATAACACCCACAGCCTTCTGCCACGCTCTTTATACATCTGAATACGTGTTGAATGCACTTGTTTCTATCATGGACCTCCAGAGTTCTAAGAAGAAAATACGAACTCTTATTTTGTCTTGTGTTTATACATGGAAGCAAAAAGAATTAGAATTTGACTGGAAATGTTCTGTGTTATGGAACTTACGTCACAAGCATTTCTGACCCCAAATATTGGGAAAACTTTTTATATACGTAATAAATTATATTGTAGTAACTTGTTTATGCCCATATTTTTGGGTCCCGTCTTCTCTGTGTGCGTAAATGTTTTGGTCTATCAATTTTGAAACTTTTGCACGTTATGTTTAAGGTATATAAAGGCAAAAAGGTATATATTTTAGGTATATATTAGGGGTGTAACGATTCATCGATACACATCGATTAATCGATATAATGCTCTACGATTTGTTGACATCGATGCTAAACGTAAACATCGATCTACATTGCCCGTTTTTGACCTCGGACATTAGACGCGACTTTATTTTGAAATCCAGTTCATTGTTGCTTGCTTCCTCTTTCCGGGAGCAGTGCGCGGCATGTTGTGTTGTGAGCGGAGCAGGCACGTGAAAGGGGAGCCGACAACTACGCGGCTCCTGGGCTGGTGCTATGGCTAGTGTCCAAGAAGACGAGGAAATTTGCTCCCCTTTGGGCTTCAAGTCTTTCGTTTGGAAGCACTTTGTAATTTCCTAAATAAAGAGTTTGCAGTACTTTGTTGATTTTGCGTATGAATTGTTATAAATCAGGATATTGTTCTATATCGATCGTAGAGCACTATATCGTGATGTATCGTGAATGAATCACAGCAGGCTTTAAGATATCGGCAAATATCGTATCGTGGTTCTTTATATCGCTATGTTATCGTATCGTGACAAAACCCACGATTTACACCCCTAGTATATATAGAGAGAGAGAGGTGTATATATCTATCGGTCGATCGATCGATTGATATCTGTGAGTAAGTCGAGTCACTGATGAGTCGACTACTCATTTCAGGCCCCATGAAGAAGTCATAGGTTTTAAGTAATTTTAAATGATATACTGCTACCTTATATCATATTCTTTGAACCAGAAACATATAGACAAACCAAACATCTGTGCTGGATTCCACTAAGCACCTGTCTACCGAATATGTTGGAGTCCAATGTGACTGTGGGCCACTGGTACCGATGGCGGTTGTTGCAGATCAACAGTATTTTTGCACTCTGTCATTCATTAACGTCTAACGTCGCGTGTTGACAGGGCTTATGAAGACATCTCCGGCATCTGGTTCTCCCTCAGCTGAGCCACATGTGCTCCTCTGATCACAACTAGGCACGGCGTTTCTTACGTGTGTTTTCACCAAGTCTGCCCTCTCTCCAACGACCTCTAACCCAGACGCTCTCCTCTGCTTTGTTGTGCAGGTCAGAGTCCAAACAGACGCAGCCAGACGCATGGCCACAGTTTGGTAAGCAGATTCGCAGGCAGGTAGGTCTGGTCCAGGTGCCCGCTGCCCCCGCAACCCTTCCCACAGGGATCCCCCACTGCTCCAAAGCACTCGGGTCAGGGCCGAGGACCCAGTGGGCTCCGAGCGCAGGTCACGAAGGGCTCGGATAGGCCAGAGATGAGACGGCGGACTGGCATGACGACCGGTGTTTGATGTGGTGCCGGACTGGGCTATGTTACCATGTTACTTTGGCTTTAATTAGCTCCTGCCGCTGCTACTTCCTGGTTGACGAGTCTTGGAAAACCGTGGCTCTGTAATCTCTTACAGGTTGGAACTATTTCGTGATCTCTACTTACAGACTATTGTCCATTTTTGATGATTGTCAAAAACACGCAATCACTGAAAACTGTGTTGTCCTCAATAGTGGGAATATAAAGTTGAAACAGAAGGAAAATTAAATCCTTGCAAGATTATGTTCTATGAGTTCCTATTAGTCTAAACATTCTATTGAACATGGATATTGTTTTTGAGTCATAATCATAATCTATTCACCCTCTGCTCTCGTCTGAATGTGACATCAAAGTGCCCTCAGGTCCGCATCGCAAACGTCACGATTGAATCCTTTTCTGGGATTGATCACTTATTCATTGCACCGATCCTTTTTGGGATAAATTTTCTTGCAATGTCATCATAATTCTTGGAGAGCAACAAAAACCATTAATCGTGAAAAGTTATTTTGTAACTTTAGACACTACATATCTCTTTGGCATTAGAGTACACGTCTTCACAACTCATAATTAAATAAAATGTGAGGGCAGTTCCCAATTCTGCATTACTTGTAGTAAATCATTTGCTGACCAATCTAGTGAAATCAGCTAATTTCTCAGGTCACACCTCTCACGGCACACTTTTTGGGAATCGGTTTCGTGCAGATGCCATTGACGAGATCTCCCTTCACAAAGACGTGTTAAGTAACCACCGAGGGGGTAGCAGTGAGAAATTGATCTCAGTTTAGATGAGCGCGAATCATCCGCTCTCCTCCTTTGTCCCCGCCAAGTTGTAGGATCTCGACTTAGAACTCCTTAAAAGGGAGACTTCGCAGCTGGCTAGAGCATACTAATACCCTGGACTCATTAAATTAATGGGAGCCTGATTCCCCTTATACTCTGTGTGCACCGTTGCCCTTTGAGTTTGCCGGGGCTAGAGGCTGTGCAGCACTTTGAAAGCCCTGACCGGCATATTGAGCGTGTTTTAATAGAAGCCTTTGGAGACTCCTGGTAAGATGCGCAGTAACTCTTTGCCTTCAAGTCCCCGCACCTCTCTGTGTGATCTCGTCACATCGCCGCTCTATACTTGGATCGAGGCCCGGAGACAGGAAGGAGACTGCGCGCGGTAAATGAGGCCAGAGGTGTCCATATCTGAGCAGAGGCCATTCTTTCATGGAGATGTGAATCTTTAAGACATGCGCCCGAGTCCGCTTTGATGTAGAAAGGTGCCGGGCATAAGATGGACGTTCGGTGCCGTCGCCTCCAGGGTCGAGAGTTGGGATTCTTGTCCAACGGTCGTTCTTAACGTCGTTGATTTAATTACTCCGCTCGGACACGTTATAGAAGTGCTGTGAAATGAACGGGAGTCCCTTGTAGCGTCATTATGAAAGTCACCGTCTGCCTAATGGGAAGACACGCTGAGAATCGTTCCATAATGCAGACGAGAAACCAAAGATTCGTCGCCATAAGCGGAATTTTGAGGTATGAAGTGCAAAGACGGTGTTTTTTTGTTTTGTTTTTAAATCTCGCTACAGTATTTATAGAAAGGGTTAGGGTTAGGGTTAGGGTTAGGGTTAGAATAAAAAAAGAATATAAGTTCTACATATTTGCCTAACAGCTATAAGATGAGTTGGTAAGACAAGAAGCTCTAGAGAAGACATACTATCCCCGCCCAAAAAAATCCAAGCAGGAATTCATCAGTGTGTTCTCTAATCCCAAATATTAAGATAAACATAATTATCGTGAAATTACGACAATCATATCTCATTTGAAGCACTCTTAGCAATAAACAAACAGAATATATTCAATTTACAGATATAATGTTCTCCTGTGAAGTCATGTCAACTTCTTGGAAATCTATCAAATCAGATTTTTTATATACGTGTTTTTCCAATACTGTAAAACAAAAAGTTAAGATTCTACATAAATGTTCAAAGCAATTGTGATAGCTGTAATTTTTGCCCTACTGGAGGCAAATTATTAGGAACGGACCTCAGTATGATGCAACGCTCACTGGTGCTCAAAGTCCGTCCAGCGGGCCATATGCGGCCCAGCATCAATGTTTCAGCAACCCGCACATTGTTAGCCTGATAACATTAGCGCTAACAGTCAGGATATCAAGGAAAACTACCACAGGCACTGATATTGCTTTCAAACAATCATACCAAAAGTTGAGAAGATTCCCAAAGATAGTCTGCGGTAATATTGCTTCTTTGTGAATCAACGGGCGAAACATGTCTGAGTCAGGAACTCAGTCTTGCATCATGCAAACACTTCCTTATCCTTTACATGCCGAACATCAACAATAAACCTTACAGTACCACGCGGCACTGATTGGATTTCCATCTCCGCCTCTGACAGTAATAATTCCTCGCAGCCTTTGATCGCAGCCTGATATCACCAACATGGCTGCATCCCGTATACGTCTCCTCGCTGATGTTAACAAGCAGTCGGCGTACTTACATGCCTCCCACTCCGGAGCGGCGTAATTTATTCTCATCACTCGGGATGCAACTCGCAGCGACAAGGATCCACCGGTCGCCGTGGTACCTGGCAACAATGCAGGCGGGGGGGGATTTGGTACAATCAAGAGGGGAAGGGCACGGTTACCAGACAGGTTTTAGAGCCACGTGGGCTCCCACTGTGACACTGCACTCATCTTCGCAACATTGGCCCAAACAGAGGGGAACCGCGCTGAGATCTTATCCCACAGAAGCCAATTTCCTCTACCAAAGTTCTTCTTCTCAGAGTGTGGCTCAAGCACTTCAAAGTGGAGAGCCATATAGAGAGCACGATTCATTTGGCAGCAGATGTTGTCCGCCTTCAAAAAAAAAAAAAGCCAAAGCTCGCCGCTAGACGCTCGGCAGGGCTGATTCCGGCTTCAGAGAGGAGAAAGAATTTGGCGGCGGCGGCTTAGGGCGCCCATCCCCAATCCAGAGGTGGGCTCTTTTTCATCTCGGCACAGCCTTAGCGACTGGGTTTGGTGACTAGGCGCTTCACAGGTGGGAGTCGGCCCGGGTCAAAGAAGCGCGCTCACTAAGGACGGGATTTGCCGCTGTTATTTTTCTATTAGGGCAGAATTATGCTAAGCCTTCAGAGGCCATCTTTGTGTTGCTATGGCAGCCCATATTTCCTACCAGGTTGTGACCTTGAATGACTACAGTGCAAAGCCAAGTCGCCCCCGCACCCTTTGAGGATTAGAAGCAGTGTCTCTTAGTTATGCAAAACACCTCTGATATGATTGAGCCTTGAATGGCTGAATGACAAACTTTATTGAGATTGCCGCTCTTTTCATCTGATTATTGTCACTCGATTATTTCCAATCACTTGGCACGGCTTCAAACGACGCTTTGTTAAGGGACCACGCCGAGCTTTTCTTTTCCGTCACCTCAACAAAGCTCATATCGCTGGACAAAACAAGCATGAGTCACTACGGCTGCAGACAACATTTCTCAAACAGAAATAAGATCAAATAAATTACGATTGTGGGTGAAGATAATAAATAAATAAATAAATAAATAAATAAATAAATAAATAAATAAATAAATAAATAAATAAATAAATAAATAAATAAATAAATAAATAAATAAATAAATAAATAAATAAATAAATAAATAAATAAATAAATAAACTTCAGCTAAAAAAAAATACAATCACAATATACACACTACATGGTGATAACGCAGAAAAAGAAAAGTCAGATTTATTTAGGGGAAACAAGTTTTTCCATGAGATTTGGCTTTTGGATTACATAATCTTAAATTTTTTGATTTTTTGGAATGTGTCCAGCCAAACTTGACTTAAAATGATTCCTCTGTCACTTCACTAAGGAGCGCTGGAGTCAAAATAGTAGTTGCGTTACATTTTTCTTAATCGAGACACTCTACTGCTCAAAAGTTTTAGAACACCCCAATATCCCTCCTTTTTTGTTTTATTCAAAGTTAAGCAGTTGAAGTCTAATTAATGAGTTGAAATGGTACAAAAAACAGATAAGGCTGCTCATACGTGAAACTGATGAACATTTCACGATGATACAAAAAGGTTGTGTGCAGATGTAAATCCCATCTGCTCTACCTAAGCTATTAATTGTTCTCTGCTTTCATTTGATTCTACAAAAAAATGTGTTCACTAAATAATCTTGGTTGTAAAGTTAGAGCTAATTAGAGAGGAAAGGCAAAGCAAGAGGAGTTAAGCAGATCCCAAAAAGTGTCCTGTCCAACAATTAATTGAAATTAATTATATGACCGTGTTTAACAAATAGCTTCTACTTTACTGTTGAAATGTTGCCATCATAGAATGAGTGAACATTAAATTGCAAAACCAAACGGCTCATTGAAAGCGGATTCATATGTTGTCAAATTTGGTCTTTTCTACTCAAGCATTTAAGAGATCCAATTGCCTCTTACTAACTTGGGTTGGCGGTCAAGATGGCAACATTTCTAGAAGAACTTGAAAATTGGTTACAGGTTACATTTCAGCTATGTCCAAAATGCATGCAAATAATTTGTCTTGCTTGGATTTTATGTGCCCCAATCTGTCCAGCTGTTTTGAGAGCTGCCATCAAAGCTGCAAGTGGGAGACGCAGGCGAGGCGGCCACTCAGAGCTGCAAACGGAGATGACGCTTTGAAGGTACGAGATTGACACTATTGTGATCACAATGCACAACAGGAGGCGACTTTGAAGGGGAAAAATGCGGTGAGTGTCGGCTTTCGCGTTAGAAACGAAAAACATGCGTGGAATGTACGGAAAACAACAGAGGTACAAACTCGGACTGGCGAAAAAAACATCAATAGGTCAACCTCTCACAATCTCTTGTGATAGATTAGCGATACACTAGCTGTGAATATTGATCGTTTTCATTGACTATGAAAGGAATTCCAATGTTAAAAGGTCATGGCTCTTCCAGATGGTGGCAGCCAGTAATTGGGATGATGTGTCTGGCATGTTTCTGAAAAGTGCTGTTGAATGATGTAAAAAAATCCATCGAGTATGTTTGTTTTATTTTTATTTTTTGTCTTGGTCAGGGTGTTTTCTTGACTACATCCTGTTGACGTCAGAATCCACACAATCAAATGACTCAAGAGTCAGGTTTCCCCACACGTAAAGATTTTTGGTCCTAAATATTAAACGTGTTCAATAATCCAGATTGTTGGCGCAACATATTTCGACCCTGTTTTGTTTTTTTCCCTCATCCAACCAAGGTGGTCAAAGGCAACCTAAGGATAATCTCATGAGACAATCTTAGAAGCAATAAAAGTTGTGCGTTTGACATCCTTGGTTGGGCGGGGGAACAAAGCTAGCCCGATTATCTTGATACGTGTTAGCACACCTGAGGAACCAGCAAGGTCAAGGTCAAAATCTTCACTAAGCTCTTTAGCAGGACTTTACTTCATGGCTGCGCAGTCGTCGTCACTAAATCTTGGCATACAAATTATACCACACACCCAAGCAACCGGGACTTTTTTTTTTTTTTACCCTAACACAAAAAATAAAGCAGTGCCGCCGCGGAATCAGATTGAGGTTGTCAGTTTGGGAATCGATCAGTCTCAGTCCCCGTCAAGCGGCAGATCCACGTCGGATTTTGTGACAGTGACAGCGCTCCAGAGAAGTCCCCATGCAGCACAAGCAAAGTGCTGTCTATCATCGTATTTTTGACAAACCCCTCACGCGTGCCTCTCAATCTAATCGGAATTTGAGGCTCCTGTAAGACAAAGACAGCTCGTCGTCTTCTGCCAATGCGTGCGCGCGTGCGCTCGCCACCCAATACTTCTTTTCAGTCAGTTGTTCAGCCAAGTTTGAAAAACATGACAGTCACATTTTAGCTGCTCTGATGTCACCGCGTATTTTTATTCCGAGCTTGAAAGTTCAATCAATATGAGGTTTGCTTCCACTTTGATGTGAGGTCTCCAGTGAAGTGATTTTTAGCATGCTACCTGCCTCCGCTCTTGCCTGTCACCCACCCACTGCATACCTGCAAAAAAAAGACTGAAGACACAAGGAGCTGCCAAAGCCGCCTGGTGTACGCTTGCCTTTCATTGCTCGTGACTGCAATTTTTTTGAAAGACGCAAGGCCACCGGATTCACGCAGCGACGTGACAAGACAGACCGAGAGAGTGAAATATTCATTAAATAGTGGCGTAATGGAACATGATTCTGAACTAGGATGAGGGGGGAAATATTGTGGTGCAGCTTTCCACCAAGGCCGGACAGAAGGAGGACAAGTATGAAGATTTAAAACAATAATGTGTAAGACATGAAAATAAAGAAAAAAATTAAGCAATGTGAATGTAACTTTATTGCTGTACATGTGTCTGTGTCCAATAAAGGGCCCAGTGAGTGTATTCCTCACAAAATGGCCTTCTTTATAATTCATTTTGTCACTAAGAGGAGGGATGGGCAAGTACCGATACACGGTATCGGTGCCAATAGATCCTAAAATTAAAGGTATCGGTACTCGTGGAGGCTTCCAATACCAGCCACCAATTACTTATGGCAAAGCAGATCAAACTAAGTATTTCGTCATCAGCAGTAGTTGGTGATATACTATGGCAGTTTGACACGTTGGCAAATCAACATCCTTTTCAGAAAGAACGGTTTGCGATGTTTTGTCTTTGTGTTGAATGACATTTTTAATATCAAAACAACTTGAAGTACGAGTGCTTATATTGGTGAGTACACAAAGAGTGGATATGGGTCTGGTTTTAGTCTAAAAAGAAGCAGTATGACATTCCTAATTTAGAGGGGTAAAAAAGTAGACAAATTATTTTAAAAAAATTACATTATTAATAAAAATTAATTCCAGGGCATCGATGGCTTATATCAACTAAATCTTATGAATGGGCTGTATTTGTATAGCGCTTTTCTACCTTTGGTACTGAAAGAGCTTCACACTGCTTGCTCATTCACCTACTGATGACATAAGAAGCAACTGGGGGTTCAGTGACTTAAGCTCAAGAACACTTCAACATGGTCACAAGTTTGTGAGATGACTACCACTAATCCAAACCGCACCCATAATAAACACTCCAAATTGTGTGTTTTTTTCAGGGGGGGGGTGCTTTGTTTAATTGCTGTAAAGCTTCTCATTTGAGTATCTCAAGTGAAAGTAACAAGGTGAGCTTTTCGCATAGAATGAGCAAACACAGTGGATCATCGCTGTCAACAGTCAGGCACAGCAGAGATCATGTAATTGACACTCTTTATAATTGCAATCTGCATCTGCAGATACTGAATCTGCAAATACCGACTGCAAATGGGGGTCCAACGGACATGAAATACAGCCATATGGCACTTGTGCTAATAGCATTGTGACACTAAGCACATGCAGTGATGAAGCAAAATACTTGGAAAATAAACAAACAGCACAACAATAAAAAAAAAGTGCATACATTTTTTTAACCCTACCCAATCATAACTTTAGAAAAGTGGAAAAATAAATGGGAGAACTCACTTTTGGTCTTCTGTTACCAGGAGAGGATCTGATGTCATGTGGATCATGTGACTGGACTATACCATTTTGCTAAGGTGAGTTCAATTGCAAAAAAAAAAATAGAAATTTGTACTTCTTAGTCATCAGTACTGTGCCACATGGCCCCCTCCAAAGCCCCTGCACCATAGATTTGATCTTATTTATTTATTTATTTATTTATTTATTTATTTATTTATTTATTTATTTATTTATTTATTTATTTATTTATTTATTTATTTATTTATTTATTCCAATGTAAACTCCGTCCACTTTGTGCAGCAACATTATGCAACATTGTGATGTTACACGTCTAATCAAGATTAAGTAATCTCGTTTTCTGCCTATGACGAAAACAGGAGATCAGTCCCCCCCATCCCCCCCCCCCCCCCCCCCCCCCCTTGCACAACCACACACGAACACGCACATACCTGACGGAGAGCTCAACCCGCCACGGCGTCAGAGAGCTCGGATTTAAGGAGGATTAAATATTAGATTTCAATTTACCTGCCTGCGACAAAGTAATTACCTCAGCTCCCCTTTTTGGTAGGCAAAAAATGCAATTATGGAAAGAGGGAAGCACACATTCCGACGCGGATAAAGTAAAATATAGCTTGATGGCAAATAAAGCGCAAATCTGGGACTTTAATGAACATCATTATTAGGAGGTGGAGGGAGAATCAAAACGTTGCACTTTCCACATTTCGCAGCCTGGAAAGTCATTCAGAAGCTTATTTGAAAAGAGCATTAAATATTCTTTCATTTGTTGTCGTTTCCTGCCGTCTCAACACACATTTGCAAATACATGATAGGCTCGTGAAATTGGTTTGAAAAGCAATATTATAAAATAATTACTGTTAACAAAGGGAATTTAAAACGTATACAGTATTGGCTTTAACGAAAAGTGCCTGTTTCTGCTCAGGAAAATTACAATATAGAAATAACAAAACAATATTTGAATATCTGTGATGCATTTCTGCATCATATTGGGTGCACTCATGGCCATAGAATTAAGACGATGTAACACTACGTATTATTATTATTATTATTAAATAAAAAAGATAGATTAATAATTAATCTTAACATTATTCATTAATGTTACATTCCAAGAAAGTGTGTGTGTGTGGGTGGGAGGGGGGGGGGGTGTAAATTCAGTAGTGGAGCCCTACGACTATACGAGCCTGCGCTTTGCATATTTTTAGTAAACGAAACCCCGCTGCTTTTTGTCGGCTATCCTGTGTACACATACTGGCACTGACTCGGCTTTGGGCTCCGAACAATTCTGGACAAGTTCACCGTGGTGGGCTCACTGGAGGCCCATAAATACACCACGAGCGATCCGATTGGGCTTCTTCACATGTTGCAAAATGATTACTTTGAGCGGTGCTGCCGACCCAGTAATTAAAAATTCGACATATTTTTTGCTTGGAATGCTGTATTTGAGGCCCACCTTACATTGTCCCTCCAAAATATTGTGCCCGCTCTATGTGGTTTTGTTTAAAAAAAAAAGGAGCTTTCTTGAACACGTCACACCTGCGCAATGTATGCCCCAAAACGCATAGAAACTGCGAAGAAAGTGAATTTAAGGTGTTGGTTGCATGATAAGTAATTGAATAAACATTAGCTGTATATCTGACAAATACGTGATTTATAAATGATATATTAGCCACATGCACACGTGCTTCTCTCTATCATGCAGATTTCACTTGACGTGTTTTTCAAAATTGTGTTTTTTAATATAGATTATTGTTTCCCTCGCGGTCCTTCAAATTCATTTTTTTTCATCTAAATAAGCACATTTAAATGCATTAATCAATAAATATTAATTTATTATTATTAATGTAAGCTTCAAGATGATACATATTGTCTTTAAAGTTCGTTACACTAGAATCAATTTGCTTGGATAATTCAATTTTTGTTTAAGTGGTGGTGGTGGGGGTGGGGGGGCAAGGATTTAAAGGCCGTCAATCAGACACTTTTTAGTCACACCTGCCCTATCCAATTTGATCTAATCCAAAAGCTGTATTAAGAAGAAAAATAATATTTTTACAAAGAAAATACTCAGTCTTGATTGACACTAGATAACCAAAGTATTGGAAATATATTTCAGTATGATGCAGTTCCACTGTACGCCACTAAACAAACTGTAATAAACCTTGGAGCGCAACCAATCAAAAGTGAATATGTAAAATATAGCTTTTTTCTTAAGATGATTAGAACATCTATCTCTGTCATGTCCTCGTACGCATCTATGAGGATTGGATTAGCAAATTTAGTGTGCATTCCATCCTTCATTTCGTTGCTTGTTTTTATTACAAAACTGGATGTTATTTATTCATATCATTCTCTTCTAAATTATTCATAATATGACGTATAACACTCAGGTGACAAGTTGCTTCACTCTATTAGACTTGAATAAAACTTCAATTGTTATCTTCAATGAACCATTTCAATAAATAGCACATAAAAAATGCCCGCAGGCTGGTCCATGCACGTTTGATCATTACGGAAAAAAAAAAAAAAAAAAAAAAAAAAAACAGCACTATTAAACTGCGGATGGGGTCTTAAATATTGTTTTTTAAAAAAATTCCACGCTATCTTCTGACTTTGATTGTGCATTCCAAATGAGTGTTGGAGATTGCGCTCACTTTGAAAGAATCATTTCAACACGCTGGCATAATCTCTTCAAACAGGCGATGATGTCACCGGGTCATCACACGTTCTCATTTCCCATTAAGAGTTTGCCACGAGATAGACACATGAAAAAAATATCATCATGCTTCCTCACACCTCAGCGGGTCACAAACTGGGCCGGGGGCTAATTGTCTCTTAATGGGAAGCGCCACAGGCCAATTGCATGGGGAAAATAAGAAAATAAAGCATTACACTACTGCACAACTTTGTTTTGTCTTTGTCAAAGTGTGAAAACGAGACGGGTAACTAACAGGAAATTCGCTTGTTAACAGCCATCTTCCGCGGAAGTGTTACTGCATGTGTTCTGCTTTTATATTTCATACGCACAGATGGGTTAAAAAAATGTCTTTGTATAACCTAAAAAGTGTGAATTCTACAAAATCCCCTCGGGTGCTTTTTTTACCTGTCCTCAGAGATTAGCTAGTCTCTCCTGTCCAAAAATACAGGAAGAGTCAAAATAATTCCGAAACTACTTCAAAGTGTACGAGCCTCCTGAGTCATCCGGGCGAATGAATAAATAAAAATACATAACTAATTGCATTTTCAAAGCCAAATCTTAATTTATTGGGGGGGGGGGGGGTTATCACATGTGTTTTCATCTTCATCAGGCTCCAGTTTGGATTTTGAATTCACCCCATTTAACTGCAACAATGATGCTCGCAACATAATGATGAAATAAATAAAATCCTCAATTCTATAGATGGAGTTTGCAATCATGAAAAGAAACTTTTGGCATTTTTGTTGAAACTTTCTGGTGACAGCTATAGTACATTATTAAAATGATCTGTAAAAAACAGCTGTGTTTTATGTGTCCCTAACCATATTTTGAATCTTTAAAAATATCTTTTTCTCCGGCACATCAGGTTTTTGAGACATTTTCTTCTTTCTTTCCGAGTTTTTTTTAATTCGACCAATGAAAGCCAAGTCAATGCAAATTTGACAATGTGTTGTCATTTATAGCTATGACGTTTCAGGGAAAAAAATATTTCACCAGGCCTCAGAAGTTTTGCTGAAATTATTCCAGAATATCACCTCAGGAATTGAGAAAAAAAAAAAACCTCTCCAGTGTGACTGCGCGGTTAGTTGGCCTTGGTGTTGGTAATTTTGTACACACAATTACAGGTCGAAGGATCTGCAAGAAGGGGGGCTGCACTGCTGTGGGAGAACCCACAGACGACTTCAATCTTGGCCAGTCAAATACGTTTCAAACATGTTAAACATTTAAAAGTAAAATTAGTGCGAACATCTTTGCAAACCTTTTCCAAACCCTGATAAAAAAAATATATATAATAATAATTTAGATTGCAATATTGAAGGGAGGGGGTAGATTACAGTTACGTTATTTAAAAAAAAAAAAAGATCCAGACAAACCACATTTAAGAGCATCTAATGGTAAATGAGAAATATGTAAGAAAAGTTACTTGGCGTTCAAAAAAGGTCATTATTTTATTATTAATTTATTTTTCTGCTTAGTAAGCCTTGTAAAGTCCACGAATTGCATCACCACCGCATGATGAATTCTTTATTTGGAGTGGAAGGCGGGGTCATTAAAAGCAGACACTGCTGAATAGTCATTTGGACAAGTTTCATTCCGACTCCACTTCTGTCTGGACTGATGTGCGCGTGTGTGTGTGTTGCGGAATGTTGTGCCTTTTGTACCCTCGCAAGTGTGTTTGCTCATATGCGTGCCCGCGTGTGTGTCCATGCGTGTGCGGCCCATTACCGCAGTTTAACCCCCGTGTTCCCCTGAACGCACCATTCTTCCTGCAGCATCCTCCCCTGCCCGCAACCCCCACCCCTTCACTTTTGTCCTAAGAGGGCAATTAAGGAAACAAACGTTTTCTCCAAGATAAGCTGACTGCCAGCTTTGCATACTAATGCTATGCCAAGTGGTTACAAATAATAAGTGCTCTAATTACCAACACCGTTTTCAATCAGAAATTGCTCAATTTCCCAGGATGAGGTCCCCGCAGCTGGATATATAAAAAAAAAAAAAAACGCAAGCTGACAGCGGCAGGAGACAATCATCTCTATGTGCCACGTCCCTGATTTGGCGTGTTGGTGTGCGAACAAACAATCATCTTATGGATCCTGCGTGGTGTGACCCTCTCAATGGTTGGCACGCCTTCCCCCCCTCCATCCCACCAGTCAAGTGAGAGCTCCTGTTGGGGATGCCAATTATCCCCCCTTGTATAACCTGGCCGTATTATTGTGCGGCACGTGAGTAGGTGATGAGCACAATGTGGCGCTTCATCCCCGAGGTGAGCAATTTTGCTGCAATTGTGATCATCAGTGCAAAGCGGGGGCCTGCTCATTTATTAAGCAATTTCCTTGCAAGGAAAGTAGCGGGATGGCGCTTTTAATTTGCCAGGGGACGGTAATATCTCTCAAAAGCAACAGCAATTATAACAGGCATGACACCAAAAATAGGAGGAAGTTTGACATATGAAGACCCATGGGACGAATCGAGTGCAAGGGGCCCGATGAGTTTTGATGGGGGGGAGCGAGGGGCTTTTACGGACCAACACAGGACCGTTTGCATTAGATGCATGTGAAGGAAATCCGGTTATTGGTGAAAGAAGGTCCACTTCCACTACATTTATGCAATATTTAATTAGGAGTTCAACCGATTAATCGACGAACCACTTTTCACGTCTTTGGCATCGCTTTCAAAATCTGTCCCTAAAATCACATCCCCCACAAAGGGTAGTCGGAGGTGGAGGCACAGATTGATGCTAACAGCTAGGTAGCAACAACCTTCAGCTAAACCTGTTACAAAGTCACCATTTTCCTTTATTAAATCACCTTTTATTTGTTTCGGGGGCTAATTGGGGTGACTCGGTTTTGGTTCACTGGTCTGAATATGATGAATTTATTTACGTATCCATGCCAGCAACAACAAAGAAGATATCTTCTGATCTATTCTACAAAATAACAGAATGTACATCCACCTGTTACCGTTCATACGTTTGAATAATTGCAAAGTATTAAACTAAACAGGTAAAGTATATTCAGATAAATGTATTATTTTGAATCACGTGAAAATGTTTTAATATGTGCTTTGATAAAAGTTGAGAAATTCTATATTAGCGTAACAATACCTCAGCAACCCAGTGTCAGTGTCTTTACAGGATGAGCAAACATGATCGCCCTGAGCTGACCTTTAACTTTGGCGGCGGCTGACGGCGGCCTGGCGCCCGATCAGTTAACTGAGTGAGTGGTCTGCCCCGTTCCGCTGAGTGAGCCAGGAAGTTGCGAACCCTGCCAGAAGCATGGACACCAAGCCATGCTGTCCAAACTGACGTTTGCCCATCCCACAGGGTGAAGGTGAGGAAAGGGGGTCGCCTTGCGACGTAGAAAAGGACGGCCAGAACCGAAATTATAGTTCTAAGTTCTTAAGTTCCTAGTTCTATATTGTATGTAGCATATGTACTTATGGATGAAATATTTGAAACACACACAAGTACTTAGTGAGCAAAGCGTCAGCAAATGGCGACGATGAAATGTACACAGTAAAAAAATGATAGATCAATTTCAGCGTATGAAATGCAGAATATTAAATATTTCATATAAAATTTGTTTTATAAAATTTGTACTGGGCTAAGCTAGCATCCACAGTCACAACTAAAACACACACACACACTCTACATTGCAATATTGATTTGAATTCGACTAGTTGTTCAGCTTTAAGTGATAATATGAGGCCAATACTCACTTCGAAGTTTATTAAAAATGGAGAAATATCATGAGAACTGCTTCCTTCCAAAATCTCTATCAATGTTCTTGGAATATGCACTTAAAACATTACCACAGGGTACATACGATGCATGTTGTTGCATTGTTTTATCCCACATGCCTGACGTGATGCTCGGTGGGGTACTTTGCAACCCAGATGGCACGCTGCTGTAAACCTTTCATCACAGCAGCCTTTTTTTGCACACAGAAAAAGAAACAACAGTAAAATCATATTCATGGTGCATTTTAATTGCGTCAACATCAATTCAGATAAAAATATTCCCTCCATATGTGAAGTGAAGAGGGAACGACCAAAAAAAGTCATCCCAAAGCTTTAGCACAGATTGTTCTTTTTATTATCATTAACAGTAATGTGATGCTGAGGCCCCATGTGACCTCCTCACAGCGGCACCTCATTTCCAAAGTCATTCATTAGAACAAACAGAAGGCGGGCAGCGGAAAGACAGCGTGGGGAGTGAGACGAAGAAAGGGAGAGGGAGAGACGAGAGTATAAAACAAATGAGATTGTTCTTATTGGAGGAAACACTTTGAGACTGTAAAAAAAGAGAAAAAAAAAACAGTGTGATATTTGGAGATGTCATGCCGAGCTCGTGATCCAGTTGTTGGTTTTGTGCTACAAAGTGTAATCACAGTTACACTTACTGTCCACTTTAGATTTCGAGGCCCACAGGGAGTCTTGGAAAATGGCTCTGGTTTGTTAGGCTTGAGATTGTCCAAGCAAAAGAAAAAAAAAAGCTTCTTATGCCTTCTTTCCTTGGACAGAACTGTCCCCTCCATGATTTGTCCCAGTTTTTCCAAAATGCTAAAAGGTCATCACGCTCAACTAAGCTCCCCCATTTCCCGTTAGGGGGTTGACATGAGTCCCTGCTGATCTCCAACCTCTGCTGGATCCCATTTCTATATGTGTTCATGTGTACACATACACACGCACAAATCAGTCGAGGTAAAATAGTATGTGGGGATGTAGGTGGGGTGCTGGAAGGGAAAGGGGCCGGGGGGCGGTGTGGATCCATCGGAGTGGTGTGACAGACTCCCCAGCCTCCTGGTAGGATTTGTTGGAATGTGAGAGAGCAGGATTTTAGCACCAGGCGAGCCACGCCAGAGTGCCGCAGACTTCATGCCATCTGTCTCAGCCTCCATCGTCTCCTTGCCAAGACTCGTCGGACCTTTATTTCCTCTCCCTCCGGCTCCTTCTCATCCCTGTTCACAAGAGGAGCGGACATACTGAGATCTGCTAATATACTGGATGGAGGTGGGGGGGGGGGGGTGTCTGGGCTTAGTAAACCGATTTATTTTATTTTTTTTAAATCTACAATTGATCTATGTGGAGTTTATCTTTGGAGGAGCTCATAATAGTTTTCAAAATGTGTAAAGTGCCAGTAGAGAACGAGATGTTATCCACAGCCATAATACACTTTATTAGGTACACACATTTGGTACACACAAACCATCTATTTTGCTGCAGTGCAGAAATTCGGCCAAGTCTACAAAAGACAATAATCAGAGGTGGGTAAAGTAAAATAAATACAACCAAGCAACATTTTCCATTAATCGTAAAAAGTAGTTCTCCAAAAACTACGAAGTAACAACTGCGTTAGTGATAGGGGAGCCACTCATGGTACACAGGCTCCCTCTAGTGGTACTTGAAAGAATCGCTGAATTCACTACAAAGAAAATTTTGTTGAAACACAAAAGTCTTCGATTGCAGTTCTTTTACACTGCATTTTTCAAGTCCTGCATTAGTACTTCATTAGTATTTCATCGTTAACTGTATTCATTAACATTTAAGGTTTAATTTATCGGAGAATGGATGATTATATCGGCTAATGGATGGATGGATGTTTAATTTTGATCAAACCATTTCGGCAGATTTTAATTTACCGTATTTTCCGCAGTATGAGGCGCACTTAAAAACTTAGAATTTACTCAAAAAACCACAGTGCGCCTTATAATGCAGAGCCCCTTATACATGGAAAGTGTGGTGTTAATGTTCCTCCGTTATATTGGTCGTGATTACTACTAGAGTATTTTATGAGGTGGTACAAAAAAAAAATGAATATAGTGGACAACAACTGATAAAAGAGTGAGTCCTCCTTATCACCAGTTGGCGCTAGACTGCGTGTGCCTCGTAACGTTGTTCACAATTACCTACCATTGAGTTCATTGCACAATTATGTATCAAAAAGTATTTCTGGTGTCAGTATTCTGTATTGGTATCGAACACCGCTATTTTAACTCTTTTTTTTCGGAGGTTTTAAGGATAAAATCGTACAAAGTCATCAATGTCTTGGACGTGTTTTAACCACTGCAGCATGTGCATTCTAATGCCGTAGTTCAACCCAAAGCAGATTTTCACATCAAATGCTTCCATGGGAGGTGTTTTCTCCCGGTGTGGGTGTCTGGGGAGGACACTCAAGGAGATCACACGGCCAGGAGCTCCACTCACTCAGCGTCCTTAACCTGCTGTTGGAAGGGCAGCAGGAGGCGGAGGCGGCGGAAGGGAAGGCAAAGCTAACCTCCGCACAAGGAAGCGGAACTCTGGCGGGTAGGAAGTGGGCAGGAGGCCCTTTGAAGCACAAAACCTCTGGCCTCTGAGCTGCGATGGCCTCGGACGGATCTGCAGAGCCTGTCGACTCTGGATTACTTCAGGGACAGGACCAAAAAACTGCCCTTATGCCAGCAACATAGCATAAAAATAGAGATTTTTGTTTATAAACGATAAATGTTTCCCCCTACGCACTCCCAACAGGCCTTACATTCAAAGATGTGAACAAAAACACAGAATGGTGCACATTTTGTTTGGAACTAGTGGATGAATATATTATTTTCCGCCACAAAGTAGATGCACGTAATTGCAAGTTAATTGCTTGTGTTTTTCAGAAATCAAAGCAACCAAAAGTGAGCTGCTTCACTCCGACATACCAGAGTGAGTGAAAAGAATGCAAAATACAAAAAAGTTCCAAAATGGTCATGATATCAGACATCAGGGCAAATAATGAGCCTCTATTGTATCATTTACTTATTTAATTATTTGCAAACATTGAGAAGCTAGAAAAAAAATCACTTCCATTAATTAATTATTTTTTTTATTTTTTTATTTATGTATTTATTTATTTATTTGCAAATATTGAGAAGCTAGAAGGATTTTTCACTTCCTTTCCAGGAAATAAAAGTCAAGTCCGAGGAGGGCTGCTGGAGAAGATGAAGACGTGTCTGATCTCCACGGCAACCAATAGTGAGGCAGCACTCGCCTCTCACCGCCATCTTATTGGCCTTTGGCACACTCTTTCCCCCCCCAGGACATTGCCCTTCCCCTCCCTGGTTTTATCTATGATAATCCCCCCTCCCGTAGACAAACCGGCCAATGCCAAGAGCCATCTCACAGGCCGAGGCGGGATTATAGAAGGAGGGAGCCAGTTCCGGAATACGGTAAAAAGGTGTAGCAGAGAGAATCTGAAGTGGTGATGTTAGGAGAGTCGGGTGTGGCGTTATTAATAAAGCATTAAAAAAAAGCGAGCACATCAAAGCAGACACGGGGACCATGCTATCACACATGAAAGTGGCGCACTATGGCTTAATGTTTCCTAAGGCATGTTATGGTGACGCCGCTTTGATTTGAAATGTGTTGTGTGGAAAATGGATTCACGGGAGCGAGGAGAGGAAGCTCGCCGCCGTGTAAACGCCGTCATTTCAAGCCTGACCTCATGGGCTCTTCAAAGTAGAAATACGGCAAAGCGGCCATTCCCAACTACTGTGGCGCGAAAGATCATCAGGTGTGATATGGAAATGTATGCAATTTCATTTAATTGGGCAAAAAATGATTCGTTAACTACAAATTATGTAGTTGGACTGCATTTGCATGTGTTTGGAATGTTGGAGGAAACCCATGCAGGCATGGGGAGAACATGCAAACTCTCTCTCTCTCTCTCTCTCTCTCTCTCTCTCTCTCTCTCTATACTATATATATATACTATACTATATATATATATATATATTAATATATATATATATATACTTGTGTGCAAACGTTTGGTAAGACTTCAGCATTTCCTTTCTCTGCTACACGATGACTGAATGATTCTGATGAGGACACCAAAGGCATTTCAGAGTGCTAAAGTCCCAGATGGTCGAAGTTACACAATCAACCTGATTGTCCACTTTTTTGTAATATTTTTGTTTGTTGGTCTGCCCTGTGAGGTTTTATTTCTAGTGTAAAATGTGCTTTGGCTCAGTACTGGTTAGGAAATACTGCAGTTAGTAAAGTACAGGTACACGAGGATATATGCATGCATATATGCATTTTGTAGACCTAATATATATATATGAATAAAATTAAGTGGCGATTAGCTCTGAATTTCTATTTGTTGTTTTTTGTTTGCTTAAAGCGGGAGAAACGTATTTTTGTTGCAGGCCATATCATACTCATAGTTTGCCGCACAGGGCCATTAAAATTGTCAACCCAAATAAATGTACGAACGTCTCATATTGTACAAATAGTATCGGCTACACAACAAACTGACGAATCACTAGTTCTCAAAACAGAGACTAATAAAAACTGTTCAAATATTTAAAAAGGAGATATTGAAATCAAATATTTAAAAAATAATAATATTCAAAAAATAATGGAATAAAAATTGCTAACAATATCTCTATTTTTAAAAGTGAAAACAATTTAAAATTATGGAATTGACATGAATTCGACGCACAATTTGTCTTCACGGGCCACCCAAAATGATGTGGCGGGCCGTATCTGGCCCTCTGGCCTTGACTTCGACACCAGTGGCTTAAAGAAACACAAATGGGGAAAGAATGATATCATTAAGTGGAGATGACAATTCACACCATCAAGTGCAGAAGTTCTCTCATGGAAAACATGTTTGAGTGGAAAGTTGCCTGGGTTTGCTCTGTGTGAGTGCGAGCCACATACACATGCGCACCTTGCCTGTTTACAGCAATAACCTAACAACATACAGACGGACTGGGGGTGTGCATTCACTTTCAGATCGTCTTTTTTTTCCCTGACAAATGACACCCTGACAGTTGGAAAATGAATGTTAGGGCCCCTGAACAGATTTCTCAGTTACAGAAATAAAACGTGTTGAGTTAGACAAAGACGAGCTTACTTTTGAACCCCGATGAGCGCACTGACAAATGACACCCCATCACCCCACCCCCTCTCCGTCTGTATATCATGACTATTATGGGCTTTTTTAGGCCTCTCTGCAGAAATGTCATATAGTTAAGAGGTGATAAATCTATACGGCACCAACACAGATTGAGATGTCTTACTGGAAATTGCCAAATGAGCTTTGGGCGCTGTGGCAATATGAAGAGTTCAAATGCAAAGAGAATTTTAGAATTGATTGCGTGTTCTTATTTTTTTATTGAATACTTTGCATTTAGAATATTCAAAGTTAATGTTGCTGGCGTCCATCCATCCATCCGTCCGTCCGTCCGTCCGTCCATCCGTCCGTCCGTCCGTCCATCCATCCATCCATCCATCCATCCATCCATCCATCCATCCATATTTCATGACGTAATTGGAGATTAATTAGAACTTTTTACATGACATAAATCTGAGAGTGACTTCTTAGTGTTGCAGGCACAGCAGCATCAGTGAATCGGACTTCAATGAAGATGTTTTAAATATGCATTTAACACACTCGGCTTCATGAGCTGTTGCGCCTACCAAACCGAATACGATAACACTTGACTCCCAGGGGCTTCTGTTTGCTCTGTGGTGCTACACTACTCTGGAATGCAAGGCTTCATACAGTTTGCAGAAGAAAAAAAATACTAACGAAGGGAAAATATTTTTCCAGCACTTTCCATCTTTGCAATATGCAGTCATATGAAGAAAACAATAAAAGATGTAGTGGGGCTTGACTGATTAATTGGCCAGACGATTTTATAGATCTTTTTTCTTAATCGTCCAACTTTTAACAATGTTTTACTCTGCATTCACACATTATGTACAATATAAGGCAAAGACAACTCAAACATTCACGTTTGTAATGATGAAAATCGGTATGTGCATGTGTCAGTTCCTGAAAACAAAACAATTATTCGCGATGTGTTTTATATAGAAGGTGTTTAGAAATGCAACATCAAATGATGCCGTGATTGCCGGCGTGGCTCTATTTTGTCGGAATAGCGCTCGTCTGCGTTTGTGCTTCAACTCGTCATTTCCCCTCAGAACCTCAGCCAAAAAGTGACAAAAAAAAGTGAGAAATAGATGCGGATTTGTGTGTTGGGGTAATTTGTCGACGTCTCTTGCAAAACAATTCTCTTGCATGGGATTGGAGCAAATCAGAAACATGCTATAAATAAATATGCAAAAAAAGATCGCACTGGCTTTTGAGGAGGGGGAAAGTAAGAATGTCTTCAAGAGACTCTTTTTCCCTGTTCCATCCCAGAAGAACCCTTTTGGAAAAGAAAAGGGAGTTCTTGAAGATGTGGGGTAAAAGGAGAACCCTCAGAAGGCGGTAAAGGCTGCTTCTACTGCCTGAGCTGCTGCAGTACAAAATGGATTTTATCTTGTGGGCTTACTCCATGTCACCATAAGGTGCCTTTGAGACTTATTTTACCCCAAAAGGTTGACATGTATACTTTTTTTTTTTTAACTTCATTGTATTTAGTCGTGGGCGGCTCGGTGGCGCACTTGGGTAGCACGTCCGCCTCACAGTTAGGAGGGTGCGGGTTCGATTCCACCTCCGGGCCTCCCTGTGTGGAGTTTGCATGTTCTCCCCGGGCCCGCGTGGGTTTTCTCCGGGCACTCCGGTTTCCTCCCACATCCCAAAAACATGCTTGGTAGGTCGACTGAAGACTCCAAATTGTCCCTAGGTGTGAGTGCGAGTGCAAATGGGTGTTTGTCTCTGTGTGCCCTGCGATTGGCTGGCAACCGGTTCAGGGTGTCCCCCGCCTACCGCCCGATGACGGCTGGGATAGGCTCCAGCACGCCCGCGACCCCAGTGGGGACTAAGCGGTACAGAAAATGGATGGATGGATGGATGTATTTAGTCGATTTAGCTGTTTCCTGAGTGTTTTTGGACAGACTTGGTGGATGGATTTTTCTGCATTAAGTCGCACTTACTGATGATTATTATCAGCACTTGCCCACCTTCTTTTGTTTATTTCAGTAGTTCTATCCACGTTGACCTTAAGTCACCTTTTTGTTGTTTTCTTACGCATCTCAGGTAGAAATGAATTGACTGCAAGCATGTGCATGAAAACAGCAACAACAAAAAAAGATGCGCTTGTTGACAGATTGGAAAATGACAAGGTGGACATTGTGACTCATGTTAGAATTTCATGGAGATTTTTGAGTACTGTTTAATGTTTTTAATAACTGGGGTTGACTGCTTCAAGTAACAAAGCAATGCTGTTTCAAATATTTACACAGCTTGATTGCAAATGGTCGCTTAATTGACATTCAGCAGGTTTCAGAACAGCGACCAATCACCTTTCACTCCATCACATCATCATCCGGGGGGGGGGTGTCATGCTTCCGAGGTGTCTGTGGATTGTATTTTGGGGGGGGAGGGGCATTTCCGCCGCTGAACACGACCTGGCATTAATATAATAGTTCTACATAGGTGTCTATAATTAATGAATGCATATTGTCAGCACATAAAGACACAACTATAAGACTTTCATTTACGAATGTCAAGGCTCACTATTTGGCAAGCCAAGGCATCAATGGTACTTAATTGTGTGAAGTGGAAGCAATTTTAATCATTTGCATCATTCATTTGTTCCAAATAAGGTCAAAGCAGTGGTGATATATGTAGATTTTATGTAAAAATGGTTTATAAGCCCTTAGCTGCAGCAATTATGAAGTATTATACTAAGGACACACCACTCCACTTTGTTTGTTGTTTTTTGGTCTAAGTATAATCATTCGCACATAAAAATGTACTGCTGAATGTAGTTTAGCCTCTATATCAATATTTCATAAAGATTTCCATCATAATGAGTTTAGTTAAATAGTTTTTGCTGTGCCACACAGTGAAGACTTTCCATAAATGCAAATTAATTCAATATAATTTCCGCTTGCTATTGGTATGAAAAAAGTCTCTTGAAAATGACATTTCCATCCCTCGCAGTATTTATGTTATGTGAGAGCATGCGGAATTATTTGACACAAACCACTCATCCCAGGTAAAGGACAAACTTCTTTTCTGTAATTGGCGCTGCATGGAGGGAAAACTACATCCTCGAAATCGCAAGGTGCGCTCGTGCTTGGCTCAGAACGAAGGAGAGTATGTTAGCCAAACAATGGGGAGCATTAAAACAGGCTGAGTCAATACACCCCACTGGGCCGCGTGTCTTCCCGTAAGCTGCAAGAAGTTGCTCCGGTGGGGCTGTGGCACCAAATAGAAACATCAATTACCGTAAATTACACCAAAACAGTGTGTAACACTTCAATTTGTTTAATCTCTGGTGCTGTCTGAGCTGCTTTGGATAAAAGGCGAGCGGAGCAGTGGCGCAAGATAACATTCAATAGCCCTAAGATACATATCTCTTCTAGCTTGTGGAAAAAAGGGCGGTTATTTATCTCCTGCTTGACTTGGAAAGCATTATTAAAGACTCGGAAATACTTCTTGAAGATGTTTTTTCCCCCCTAAGCACGGCTTATTTCCAACACACATTATTCACATAACAATCGCGGAATGTAACATCAGCGTCACTCTGAACATACTTGTGATGCAATAAGCCCGCCACTGAAAAATACTCACGATATGCTCACTCTAAAATGAAGAAAACGTGTGGAGATAGCGAAGGCTGCGTTAGAAGTGGTTCTTTCAGTAGTTTTTCTTTTTTTTTCTGTTTTAATATCACTTAAAGACGCTGTAAAATGAATGCAGGGATGTGTTTCTAAATATATTACATACGAGTGAAGATAATTGTGGAAAACTTGTGAAGAAAATGTTGGATAACTGCACTGAAAGTGTACTACTTGACGTTTTAAATTGCTTAACTGTTTATTCCCTAGATCACAGGTATCAAAGTCAAGGCCCGGGGGCCAGATACGGCCCACCACATCATTTCATGTGGCCCGCGAAGACAAATTGTGCATCAAATTCGCACAATTGCAAATTGTCTTCACTTTTAATATCTTTTTTTTTTTAAATATTTGACCAGTTTTTACTCGTCTGATTTTGAAAACGAGTTATTTGTCAGTTTGTTTAGTAGCTTTTACTGTATATACGAGGTGCTCATACATTTATTTGGGTTGACAGTCATAATGGTCCTCCGACTACAATGCGGCCCGCGAAAAAAAAAGAGTTTGACACCCCTGCCCTAGATGTACATTTTGCAACTTATTTCCTGCAGATGTAGAGTGGCTCAAACAACCAGTGACAAATTGTGTGTTTTTAAACATACTCAGCCAATCCAAAGGAATCTGATTCTGATTTGCGGGAACTGCACTTGCCGTGCTTGCAAAGGATAAAATAAGACTTCAGTCAATCTTTGTTCAATGATTTGCCTTGCTATGGTTGATTAATTAAGAGTGGTGGTGTTGGTTGCTGGGGACAGATGAAGATTTGTCCATTTCAGGGAACATTTGGGAAGGGGGCGTGTAGAAGTTGGTGGGGGGCCGGGCTGAATGAAAAACAAATGCGAGTAGTGCCCACTCAGCTATTTTCCCAGTCAAGATCAAAGGCGTGCCGGACCGGCCGCTCCACAGGAAACTTGAGATGGGTCTTGCCTTTGTTTGCTGTTGCTAGGCAACCGGCGCCAGACTGAAAGTGTTTGCAATGGGGTACCAACTTCAAAACCATCTCCAATATAAATTTTCCAGACAGTCCTCGGCTCTCAATTTAGCCAGAAAATGAGAAGAAAGTGACGAAGGCGGATCGGCCCATCTTTCAGACATGGAATCGTCAATGGCGCCTATCCAGAACATTTCCTGAACGAGCCACCTCGTGCAAACTAAATACAAGCATCGTGAAACGAGATTAGCACGTTTTCCATCCTCGTGCGACAACAACGAGGAGTGGAAGAAAAAATAAAGCCGGAAACTTAAATATAGCTTGATGTATTTATAAGCTGCGGTTCTGGCTTCCCGGTGAAGCTAATTAGGATGCTGTTATCTATTAATGGGCCTCGTGATAGTAACGGTGGCTAGACATGTGTCACAGAGAGCTCATTACATATCATTAGTTCAACACTCCAATAATGTCTACACCTGCTGAGCATAAGATAATGACTTGGCCCCTTGATATTTGCAGGACGATTGTCTTGCAAGCCAAGCAGCACCAGGAGGGCGGAGAGCTGCGTGAAAACGGATAAAGCTCCACAATGCGAAACACGCCGCCTTCTATTTGCTGCAACTTATGGCGGGGAAAGCAAAACGTGTTTTGGCCCGCTTTGGTCCACGCAAGTCATTAAATAAACCGGCATTACAAGCTTGTGACTAACCAACGCTCATGGCATCTTTTAGGACGGAGAAAAGATACGGGCATTTTTGACGCTAGCTTACTTTCCAACAATAGTCCTGCTATTCCTGTCAGCTTGTTTGTCGCTGCGTAAGTCATCACAAGCACATCTGCAGCCTGTAGAGCTGTATAACATATATTGCCTAGGGATTTGGATGACTAATGTAATTGCGATTTGTTTTTTTACCTTCAATATCGCGATTGTAGTTTAATGTGTGTGTTTGTTTTTGTTTATGTCCTCTTTTCATATTACTTTTAACAAACGCAAGCAATACAATAATCTTTTTTCAGATAAACAGTATCAGATGTATTATTCAACCCCCAAATTTTCTTTACAATAATATGTTGCATGTGCCCCGATTAGTTTAAACACGACATTCTGAATAATATTGCGTTTGTGGAATATGAGTGAAGCAGGGAATTCCACCTGTTTTCATCCATCTCAGAGGGCGGCCATTTTGCCACTTGTTCACAAAAATGACCTCACAGTTGTCATTTCGGGTCACAAACAATCACAGTTTGCCGGTTTTCTAAAGCTGACCTTTGATTGATTTGGACCTGAGACCTGGCAACTGTGATATCATTTTTGTCAATGAGTGACAAAATGGCCGTCTCCTGAGATGGACAAAAAGTTTTTTTGCTTAACTCATATTCCACAACCGCAATATTTATCAGAATGCTGTGGTTAGACTAGAGGTGGCACATTGATACTACTGTAGAAACATTTTTGGGGTTGGTCGCCATTAACATTTGCACTCTAATTGAAGTAGTAGTCAGTAAAAAAATTAATACAGTCTTTGAAACAAAAATAAGAATTATTTTCCAACTTAATTAGAATGTTACTTTTGAATGAGCTGCCTGCCACTGTGTTGTGTATTACATTCAGCCAAAATATGAACCCAAATTAACAGCCTTCTAAAATGCATCATTTTAATAAATAAATGCTGGCTGACAAATGGGCAATTTAAAAATTGAACAATGCTGATGTCCTAATATATTTCAAATGAAATCATTAATTTATGGCTGACATTTTGGGATATTTAAATGTTATTGCCCTACTCCCCCACACCCACACTCCTCCCAGAGCGTGCCTGATTTAAATAGCAGTCATTTTTAGAATGAAGCACATGGCACAGTGACAGAATGTTGACATGCTGGCAGCCGTCAGCGTGTGTACAATGTGTGTACGTTTCTATACATTCCGCGGCGAATATGCCGCCGAGCTGTTGGAACGCTGCAAGTGCAATCGCCACAAAGTGACCTTTGTGTCTGCAACGGCGAAGATTAGAATGGTGCTGTGCCTGCCTTGTGTTTTCACTACTGGAGCCAACTGGCACAGCACGGGCATCCTCTCCCCACAACTCCCAGTCTGCCGTGATGACAATGGCGAGCCCATCTCGCACGGCATGTGAAAAACACAAAAAAGTGCTGGCGGGCCAGGAGAGTTTTCTGCGGAGAACAACACAACTGGTCTGCTGCTCCCTCTAAGGAAAATGATTTTCTAAGAAGCAACTCTGACAGGACTTTTGACTACATGTCAGCTTTTGGCTACAAACTGACTTAGAATGCAAAGAAAAGAATGATGGTGAGGATTCATTCCACATTTCTACCCTCTCAAGCTTTTCTTCTTTTCCTTCAAAATTCAAACAACCCATAATGGCCTACATTTAAGTTTGCCACCAGCCACTCTGCTGCGTCCTCATTTAAACCCTTGGTTTCCTTAGTAGTCAGCTTGCGTGCGTGCTTGCATGCTTGCGTGCGTGCGTGCGTGCGTCTGTATACAGTGTGCGTGTGTGTCTGTGTACAATATGTGTGTGTGTAGGTGTGTAAGATCACCAAAGAATGCATTCCTTGCATGTGGCACACAAGGATGGGTCAAAATAAAATAATTTAAAAAAAGGCAGTGGCACATGTGTGACCACATAAGGTGGCAAGTTGTGTAGGTGTGTGCGTGCATGCGTGCGTGCGTGCTCTACTTTTTGTATTATTCGTTTTTTGTTTAAAGTTACCTTTTTCATTTTTGTATTCTGATTGGTTTATAATGTAATATATTTGTGTTGAAAAAAATATACGGTCCTCTCCATTGTGCTTTTCATTACTATGAGTGTGTGTTTTGGGGCAGGGGGTGGGTGAAGGGGGCTTCTGCACAAGGCGCCATTCAGAACATCCACTGACAGGGCAAGATATTAGAAATGCTGTTTATTGTAAACTCTAACCACACTAGAAGCCATATTATCAAATAATGTCATATTTGTCAAAGGCATTATTATTACTAACACACAATTAAAGGTAATTCGAACAATTTTAGAAGTGCGTATGAAAGTGGCAGGCCTTCGCATTGATCAGTACCCAAGAGTACCTCTTGTTTTCCAAAAGACCAGTGACCTCTGATCTTCACTCAACAATATTATCTTGGTAAAGGCAGAAAACTTGACATTATGATGGTGATGGTGTGCAGATAACATCTCGAACTCGCCACCAACAGGCAATCCCCCCAGATCTGTTTTAAAATGATCAGAAAAAGTGAAATCTATTGTTCTTAGATTCCCTTTCCCCGTAGTGTGATATTATATTTAATAAATCATCAAGAATGGAGCATATGAATAATGCCGCGGCATCATTAAGTGTACATACTGTACCCTGTATAATATGCAATAAATTTCAGTAGGCGAGCTTTAAAAAGAGTCATAAAGAGAAGTGTGTTGCATTTCCTTAGAATAAACGTAACATACTGTACATACGTTTAATAATGTATTATTCATTACGGATTGTTAACAGCGTATTATCAGTCATTTGGCAGTGGAAGAGTTGGATATTTTGGGGTCACTGATTGTGGCAGAAACAAAGCAACCTCTCACCCCAGCAGATGACTGCTGCCTGAACCCCTCAATAGCCCCACTGAGACAATAAAATGGCCGAGCGGCTATTGAACGGAACAAGCAGGGAGAAGGCAGACGCTTTATAGCGAGCCCAGTGTGAAAATGAAGATTTAGGAACAGTAAACATTGGAATTCTCTTGGCCTCGAGGTCAAGCCGCCCAGTTACCTTTCCGGGCCCTCTTGCCCCCCCCCCCCCAACCCTCTAGGGCGCCTGCAGGGGCAGACCCCAAACTGCACAGCACAGTTGTGGCGCTTCAGGTTGAAACAAAGGAGCCGTCATGGTGAATCACAGGCCTCGGACAATAATTACCGACTTGATTTATGCCAGGAATGCCCTTAGTTAAAAAAGAAAATACATATAAAAAATACTGTAGTCTGCCCATTCACTTTGCACTAGTGCTCCACATAATGAATTACATCAAATTAGATTAGGCTAGACAGAGAGAGAGAGAGAGGGGGGGGGGGGGGGGGGGATTTATGTCACTACAGTACTACATGCTGAACTTTCTCAGATTAGTATAAATGTTTAAAGACAGTACAATTTGTCTTGTTAAGACAAGAGAGTGGATGAAGCCAATTAGACAAGATTACATGTTATTTAAAAGTCCGGGCATGACTTTTTTCAAATGCAAACGCATTCTCACGCATAAACTCTCCATTTATCCAACAAGCAAGATAGGCGCCATCTTAAGCGTGATCGGTGCATTATACTACATGACAAGTTTAAAAGTCTTGATCTTTTCACTGTGTTGTAGAAGAGGATTTGCTCGGCCCTTTTCATGTTGGCGGTATTAAAAAGCTGAAAGGAGTGTGGGTAAAGGGTGGGGGGGGGGTTTGTCTCCGAGGGGGGGTGGGGGCAGCGCTGACGTCACGGGCCGGGGAGTCACCCACCGTGCGTTTGGCGTCTCCAAGTAAAGACTTATCCGCAAAGGAGTCGGGACGCACAATGCGTGCGGACAGGGCGTGAAAGTACGATCATCATCAGCTCTGAATGCAAAAAAGAAAACATATCTGCCACAAAAAAGGGAGGCTCATTCCAATTCAGCTGCGTTGTTAGGACAACGAGAACCATCCCTCAGATGATTAGTTCCACTTCAAAAGAATTTACTTTCCGCAGTGGAAACGTCCCCCTTTTGTGTCCTTACACAGGGGTTTATCGAGCCCAAAGACGAATCGTATGTCTAGTCGGCCTGTTTATTATTCCTTCTGTTCACACTACAATTGTATTAAATAAATAGAGGAGCGCTAACAAAGGCCTATTAGCCCATAAACATGTCCTCGCGCACACAAAAAAGAGGCGAAATCACAGTCTGTGCTCAACAATTTAGCTGGCAGTGAATGTGAAGGCGAAATAAAACACACCGCTTAGGCTCAGAATGACCTGACACGGACACCATGACGCAAGCATGTTGTGTTGGGCCCGGTTTTGTCTTACAGTCGTGCGTGCCGAGAAGCGGCAAAGCGAGGGCCTTTTTTTTTTTTGATGCCTTTCACCCTAAAACGATGAATGAAAGCGTCCTTGTTTGTCGAGATACATTATTTGGAGGAGGCTCCATTTGGATGCACAACTCTAAGCGTGGCTGCTTGTTCACAAAACAACATGCGAGGAAAAAGAAAACAGCATTCAAAAGGAGGCAAAGGGAAGGGGGAGCAGGAATCAAAAGCGACTGCTTAAAAGTGACACCTACTTTGCTTTTACTACATGTTTATTTCACGAGCTGAAGCACCAAAATATCTGGGATTATAAATACACACAGGTTTGGGAACTTTAACCTGCTGAGGCATGGGGTGTTAAATGCAACCACTTCTTCTCACTTTTTTTTTTTTTTAATCACCTTGTAATGGATTTCCCGACTGTAATTTGGGGATTTGAGTTGAACTGCATGCTACTGAAAGGCGTTAATGATTTCATCTCAAGCCGATATGGTAAATAGATTCACTTTGCCGGACCAAATAAACCAACACGCACAGCAATTCATAGGAAATGCATGTTGTTGTTTTTTAGCTCAGAAAGTGAGCATATTAATGAACAGTAATAATTTTCATATATTGCAGCTTGCACAAAATGGCACATTAAGAATTTTGAAAATCGGATTCATTCAGCAATAAAAAAGCTTTTTTTTGTAGATTGTTTTGTGTGATATCACCAAAAAGAAATCTGGTTCAGAATCACCTTCAAATGAAAGGGTAAAACTTTATTATTTCACATCTTTCATTTGATGTACTACTCAGGGAACCCCTTTTCCATTCAGCTGATGTGGGTCAGTTAAAAATATTTCTGACGAGTCAAAGTTTTTCAGCGCTGCCACAAAAAAATCAAAATACCGTAATTTTCGGACTATAAATCGCACCGGAGTATAAGTCGCACCAGCCATAAAATGCCCAAAAAAGTGAAAAAAAACATATATGTATATAAGTCACTCCTGAGTATAAGTCGCCCCCCCACCCAAACTATGAAAAAAAACGCGACTTATAGTCCGAAAATTATGGTAGCACAAATGCAACAAGTGCAGTGTGCATATACATTTTTTTATTCGTTAAGAGGCGTTTGAAGGGCACATTCTATGTTTTTTTTTTAATATCACAAAGATGCTGCCATCAACTTGTCACACTGCTAACAAAAAAACATCAAAATATTTTAAAAACATTCAGAAAATGTTTGCAATGATGCACAAATGAGCTGCTTTGCCATCCAATGTCACACCCACAAGAAGATCAGTGAGATGAATGACCAATCTGATTGGTTCATGTGTGAAAAGGGGCGGGTCTTGGGGGGCGTTATTCCCTTAATTTAAAGGTTTCACGTAACTCCTCTGAACAACAACAAAATAAGTGAGTGCTTATGTTCTCCCTAATGAAGTAAGAAGTCAAATCTGATGTTTTTCTGAAAAAACAAAGTTGTTACTTTCAATTTCTAGGAGTACTTATACAGAAGTACAACCTAGCTCAAGCTTGGTTATATTTAGTTACAAAACCTTTATACTGTACTGGGCTATACATACGACAAGGTACAAAACACAAAATAGTCATTTTTGTGTCGAATAGGGTGCTTGCGGGCCTCGAGAAAAAAAAAAGTACCTCAATTTAGCGGACAATAGGCTTTAAAGGGCAGCCCCTCCCCTCGATTAAGCCATTTAATCAAAGTCCCACTTTAGTAGCATTTAGTATTATAGCCCATGAAAAGGCACAGAAACTCACTTGTACTTTCGGCTGTATGGAGCGACAAAAATAAAAAAATATATATATACATTTTTGTACTGCAATTTGGCGCACAGTATAATGTACATCAGTACTCCATAATTAAATTAATAAATTATTCTAGCGGTTATTCCTGATCACCCTCGTCTGTACTTGTCAATCAAATCCACTGTGTACCACACAATGCAGTCAAAGCAAATTCAGGAAAAAGATCCCAGCATGACTAAATGTCACCAAGTGAACGTTTCATGATGTAAATCAGCCTCCTGTTGCCTCTTTTCCAGCGACAGGTGAAGCCGAAACTTTCTTCTTTTCTTCTTTTTATGTGTGACACAACCGCACTAGCTGCGACACTATTTTGTCAGCATTCAAATCCGCACGAGCCTTGGAAACAATCAAACACTCAAGGGCAAATTTTCATGCAGATGATGCTAGATGTCATCATTTGACTCAATTGTTCTTAAAGATCTTAAAATCTGTTGGGGAAAAAAATACAAATTTAAAGACTGAGATTAAACAAAAATGTGACTTATTTCATCTGGCAAATTAAAAGCTGAATTTTTATAACATCCAATGAGCTAATGGGTTGCATTTGCCAAACTATTCCGCCAATTTCTGAACTGACTTAACTTTTCAGTTAGCAATTTTAAGGCAAAATTAAGCCTAATGCAAGAAGTGGAAGTGGAATTTGGTGCTGATATAAATTTGATTGGTTGGCCTTATTGGAATTCCGCAATTCTAAAATTTAGTGTCATTGTAGTTTGGTAGCATTATGAATGAAGACAGTCGCGCAATAAAATGTGGAAATATTAATATTGTTCTATCTGTCTTAAAGTTTTGCTTTTGTATTCAAACATCCGTTCCTTAAAGTCTTAAAATATCGCAACACCATTGTCTTTTTTATTTTTATCTCTTTTCTGTTTTTTTTTTTTTTGTGATGTGAGCTGAGTTCACTGCCCCCGTCCAGTGCTTGTATCTCTAACGTTTGCTCACACATCAAACTAAAAAAACTGGTCATACATATATCTCATATATTGGAAAAACTTTTAAGTCAACTCGTTCATTTCTTAAGGCATCGCTGTATACTTTTTAGCAAACCTTGTTTTGGGTAAACACCTGCGCCTACTACGCTACTGTATTGTCATTGTTGCCCATGATGGTGATACTTGGACGGCCAAGTATTTTCTCAGGTGGTACTCGGTGTAAAAAGTTAGCAAACCGCTGCCTTAAATAAAACACCTTCCAGCTGCTCCTGTTTTTCAATCTGGAGCCACCCGGGCACACGTGTGCGAGCGCGGGTGCAATTGGAGCTGTTAAAACGGTGCTAAAGATCAATAGGATGTTATTGTTAACGGGGGAAACGCGAGTTGAGGTGCCATCGCAGGTTGTCACGTGTGATGCTCGCGCTAAAGAGGCGCCTGTAAACAGTCAGCAGCTGCACACCGGCTGATGAAACGGCTCAGGCCTGCATGAGGTAATAAATCCTTGCCTTACTCAAATGAGATGCGATCCTACTCTGGGAATTCAGCAGCAGCAAAGGGGAGGAGGAGGAGGAGGCAAATGTGCACCTCAAATGGGACTATTAATAGAGGCTCGGCTCTCTTAACTTAGAATCTATATTATTATGCGCTTCAAAAATGAGATCAACTATATGGGTCAGTGGGATTTCTCCGAGAGTGGATGCGGGGAAAAAAGACGGACTACAAGAAACTGGGCCGATTGCTGACAACAGATCTGAAGGAACTGAGCAAGTTATATGAAAATTATTTGGGCAGAGCTTTAATTAACGCCGCCGCTTTTAACTGATTGAAAGGGAGCCCGTGTCCACGCTGACGCTGGTGAGAGGATGGCAGGCCTCATTATTTTGCCCGACTCCTTGATTGTCTAAATAGGCTTCATCGTATAAATAAAAGCACGAGTGACTCGAAATGTTCAAAGGGAAAATTTATTTGGGAACGTTGAAAAATGATCAAAGCGAGTCGTCTCTCGTAACCTCGGCGGTCCGCGAGGGCCCGATACACGGGGACTTCAATCCTTACACACTGGGTTTCATTTTTAACTCCGACAAGCAAACAGCTACTCCACCCTCAACATCTGTCTCTGTCTCTCTCCCGGGGGAGCACAACAGAAACGTATTAACCTCCTCACGGCTCAGGCTGCCCACAAATGACTGCGGTTATTAGCGACGGGGGGAAAAGAGAAAAGCAGCAGTTGTTCAGAAGATATGATCAAATGCAATATAATTACACAACATTAGATACACCTGCATAATCTAATGGAATCTCATACCGGAGCGTGACCAAAATTGAGCCATTAGAAAGATAATTCATACTTTTACTGGGTAATTTTTCCAATTTTTCATATATATTTATATATATATATATATATATATATATATATTATCATGGCCCTCGGTCTAACTAAGATCATGTAGCTTAAGTGTTTTTAAGTCACTAGCTAGCAATCCCGTGTCTAGCTGGTTCGGTCCCATCCAGTGTAAAAGCAGGATTCAATTTTATATTTAAGATCAACCCCTTTTAACACACCTCAGACCACAGGATAGTTGTACAAAGTAATCTTACAAAACGCTATGTTATTTGTCATCCTTGATCAGGAAAGGACAAAAAGCAGATTGTGCATGAAGCAGCAAAGGGTCATAAGTAAGTCTCGACTTTTAAGTTTTAAGCAAGTCCTCAGCTACTATTCAAATCCCCTCCAAATTTCAAGCGAGTTGAGTCATTACTTGGGTTAAGCAAGTCATAAGTCATAAAATGGACTGAAAATACAGCTCAGCATTGAAGTGTAAGCGATGGATTTCCTCATTCGCACCTACGTGCAGGAAAAAATCCATCACCTGGGTTCCTCAAAGCAGCTAATTACTCTCCTCCCCTTGCGTTCCCTTTAGCTGTCGGCTTGCGCTAAAACTATTTGCATCAATAGTTCTTTAACTTGAGACGAATCCTAAAGACACAGCAGTCTACCCGGCTTATACCATCAATGACAATGGGTTAGCGTGAATTTCTCCCCCATTAAAGTCCCTTTGTGGCAGCGCCATGCTCTTTAGGGACAACACCACATTTGTCCTCTTCATTAATGTCACTTCCCTAAAGCAACACATCATCACAGTGTAAAGCTTGGTCAAACTGTAATTGAAAAGGCCCAAGGGGAATTCCTAAGGTTTTGTACCATGGGAAGAGTAAGGGTCGGGGGGGGGTACCCCGCCCCCACTCTCACCCTTGCCACTCTACATCTATCAATGTTGAGTTGGACCCTTGGGGGTCTCTGGGAAATAACACATAGAGAATCATGTCAGGTAGACCCAAATCCGGTGTTGCGGTGAGTTTGATGCGAACACGCTCGGCGAATGGAGCGACTTCAAGAGGGGCCGCGATCAGAAACAGAATCCTTCCTTCAGATGTGGACTTCACAGGCTTGATTACACAGCCGCCTTGCCATGCATACTGCAACAGATAAAATTAAACACTCGCGATTACACACCGCTTTGAAAGCTCCTGGATCATGATCAGTACCTTCCTTTTTCTTCCTCCTCTTTTTTTTTTTCTAAGTGGAACCTCAAACAGGAGAGGTTTGATAAAGTGTGCAAAAAAAAGTATCTTGCAACTAAACCGTCGCTTAATGAAACGTGATAGTTTTGAAAACGCAAAGACAACAGGACCTCTTTGCAATGTATTTTTTTTTTGCCAAATCGGAGACGTCGACGTGCTCCTTAGGTGTGACGATCAAAGCGCCTGACATCCTCGAACAAATGCTTAAAAAAAAGGATTCAGTAAAATGTGAATAATTAAGCAGCGGCATTAAATTGTCTCAGAAGTGTTGAGCGGAAACCTTGAGGAGGGGGGGACATTGAGCTTCAAGAAAGGGGGGGGGGGGGCCTTGGGTTGTGGTCATTCACTCACTATGTTTTCCAACAGGATTATTCGCCAAGAAATGCTAGTAAGGTCGTTCCAGGTGACTTGTTTATTCAAGACTCGACTTCATCGTGGAGTCGCTGAGCCGGAGCTCATAAGAGAGCAGATTTCCCGGAAAGTGTGCCTCATCACCTACTGCCAAGAAGTAGGTGAAGTCGGGCAAAGAAGGAATGATGATGAAGGAGGGGAAGAAAGGGAAAGAAAAAGGGAGTCTTTTCATGAACCGGCCACAGGGGTAAACTGCAATGCTTCAAAAAGACAAACATGCATTAGATATGAGGGGCGGGGCCTTTGCCTGGGAGTCCATCGCTCATTGGCTGTTGTTTTTTTTGGGAGAAGACGCTAGTTGAAGGGGCTTCGAGTACACCTCCATACAGAGGCGTGCTGGGATTTTTGTCATTTTCACGGCGAAAATTGATGGCCGTGTAAACTTCATCCCCGCTGGTTGGCTTTCTTTCCTCACAGTCAAAGGGAACCTAAATATGTCACAACAAACTGTGTGAGCTATCTTTCTTCTCTTAGTGGTCTCAACAATTTGAACGAGAACATTTGCTGGTGAGTGACACAGCAGCATGGAGCAAACTTGACATGAGATCAACAACTAGCCAAATCGTTTATAATCGTTTGCGACAGAAAACTCTGATGATGGTATGACAGGCGATTACAGTTAGCTTGTTTGGCAACAACATTGAGGTTGCAAACTTTAATATACATATGTGGCTAGAGAAGGCCTTGCTGGCTCCAACCGTCCCCGCTACTCCGTTAGATAATGCAATTCTACCGTTCACTGTGTGACAGACATGAAGCAGATTACCTTCGAAAAAGAACAGCCGGTGAGAGCTCTGCGCACGTCGTCCTTTTATTCCAGTCTTTTAGGGATTATTAACAGCTTCATAATTATTTTACAGCAGAATCTTGATGATGCATTGTGCATGGCTCTCAAAACCTGTGACTAAAATGCATTAAAAAAATGTACAGGAAGCTTCATGCGATGAATGGAAGCGGATTAGATCCAAGACAAAAAAAGAAGGGCGAGCACAGGGGGGGGGGAAGTAAAAGACGAAGCAGGTTGGAACACCAATGGCTTGACCTGAGGATGTTGGGGGGTGTCGTGTGGGCATGCAAAAATATAGTCAGCTTGGCCATTACCACCACTTAAAGTCAACGCTAAGGATAGTACCTTCCCAAGCCGGCGCCAAGCGAGCCCTGCAAAACCCCGGAGACGCCGCCCACTGCGCCTAGCGTACGTTACGCAAAACGTCATGCGCCGTTATGATGATGCAGAAAATCCTGCTGTGACAAATGGGTCCACCAGCCCTCTCCCCCGACGCACAGCTGGGGCTCAAACACGCCGCGGGTAGGAAGAAGCGAAGCCTGAATCGAAAATGGCTTTATTTACATTAGCTTGACGTAAAGCCCAAAATGGCTGCCTGTTGCTAGGCAGAGAACGCCCGTGGAAAGATGGCGGGCCCAAACCCAAGTGGCAAACCCGCAGAGCGTAGATCACGCCTGCTGGGAAGAAGGGCGTGGTCCGCTTTGCTGACTTCGGGAAACCCACGCGGCCGGCTTGTGTAAACGAAATGTTTCATACAGTCACGGAGCTTTATAAGCGCGAGCATGACGACGGACTATCCTAAACACGGAGCGAGGTAGGTTTTATTCTCGAATATTTTGACAAACAGTCAACATATGGAGAAGCAAACAAGCACAGTAATAAACATATTGCTAGCCATAATAACATAATTGCCCGAGTTTTAACTTGTATATATATATTTGTTTAAGAATACGGATGTGCTTGCCAAATCGGTGTTTTTCCTTCGTGTGTGCAGATTGCAAAGGTTGAATGGAGCCAACTGGGCAGCTTGTCTGTTGATTTTTTTTTTCTTTGTTTCCAAGGTAAATGTGCTCACAATATATTTCTGGTAATATCACTGCAACAAAACAGATCATTCATACTTTTATATGAAGGCATAATTTTGGGGCGAACAAAAATAACTTCTACTGTATCTCGTTATGAAAGAGCAGGAGGACCCAATAAAGCAACCAAGCACATTTTTCATGTGTGTCAATTTTGAGACAAGACTAATTAACTTTCAATATTCATTTTAAGCTACATAAAAGAGCTCCCAAAAAGGTCCCTGTGGATGTTGTTCCCAAAAGCATTACGCTGCTCAGCTCTCAGCCAATCAGACTGCAGAAACAGTCCCATCACACCTTTTAGAAAGAAACATATTGGATGAACCGTATAAGTTTACTGTGGTGTAGTCAGAAGATTTAATGGAGATTCTTGAATGGAAACTGGAAAACTAACCTAACATACTTTTCCACTTGTCACTCAACAGAATGCTTGAATAATTTCAGGCCACTGTCTGCAAATGCTTCAAAGATATGATCAAATTTGATCACTTTTGACCTGGCATCTTTTTGATGCGGGGCCATATGATGACACGGACGTCATCGGCGTGTTTCATGGCATAAAAAAAAATAAAAATGCTGACATACGGGCAGGTACAAAGTTTGGCTGCTGGCAGTTGACCTCTTTCATCAAATGCGTGGCCTGTGCGACCAACACAAACACAGCCGCAGACACACTGACACACCTGGAAATGTCACATCAGCTCAATGAACTTGCTCTTTCTTTTAAGTTATAGAATTTAACCCACGATGCTCCATTTTGAAATAATGGATCAAAGATGTGGTATTTATGTTATTGTAATGATCATCTTTTTTTTTTTTTTTGACTCGTTCTAATATTTTTATTCAACGGCTTTTGACTCTAATTTTAGTAATAATAACTGATTAATCATTTCAACCATCTTGGTTATCATATGACTAATTTTTACTCCATGTATTTATTAGTGCTTGTGCTGTATACATATAAATAAAATTGAGTTGAGAATATTCTCTATCATCTTATCAGATTTCCACACTGTGGAAGTGACAAAAAAAGAAGCAGAAGATGAGACGTTTGTTATTTTAGATTTGAAAAGAGCAATCGAGACAATGAAGAGCTCAAAGGTTGTTTGTGTGTGGGCGGTTACCAAGTGATCAACTGCAACCAAAATCTGTCAGCTACACAAGACAAAAAAAAATGTAAAAAGTGTGTACATTGAACATGAATGGATGAGTGTGCATGTGTCTATTTATTTAAAAAATCAAAATCAATAATTAATTGGCTCGTGCTAATGGTGGTGGTGGTGATGTCACTACAACATGGCCTCTAATTAAAGGCAAATCTTGACACCCACGTCGCGGCAAACCAACAACAGAGACCGACGCAAGAAATTCATCATTTTTTTCCCCCACACTCAATTGTGAGCACCCCACAGGAGATAAATACCGAAATAAATGAAAGAAGTTGACCACAACTGCATATCTGATCAAACTGGATATATAGACACTTTAATAAAATCTAGAATACATAGTTGACTATACAACAAGCTTATGTACAGTAGAGTACAGTAACAGTGAATGCTAATTAAGACAGCTTTTTATGGGATAATGCTCAAGTGGATGCTCACGTTGCACACAAATGTGGAAATGTACATTTAACACGTATGAGAGTGAAAGCACGTGTGCGGAATGCACAATATAGTGAACTACTGAGCCTCACGCTATTACAGCGCTTTCGGCCTATACGGCAAATAGACACTGTTATATACATAAAAAAAAAAAAGATCTTTCAGATATAGCGATAATTAATGTTTCCGACATCTGGTTTATACATTCAAAGATCCCCCGCGCTGGTAGGGTTTACATTCAAGGATATAAAGGCAGAAGTAGGTTTCATGATTTAAAAAAAAAAAAAAAGCCCACAAATAAAGATGTACAGGATGTATAAATCAACAAAAACAAAACAAAAAATGTATATATATATATATCATCACCCACTGTGGGAGTGGGCGTGTCAAAGCAAACAAAAAAGGTGGGGAGTGGGGGGGCTTATTAGAACACTGTTCACAACTTCTCACTAAATATGTAACACGACAAGCACAAAGGTACACGTAGTGCTCGAGCTGAGAAACACTCACCGGACACTTCATTAGGTACACCTGCAGAGTCTGACAGCTCAAGTACAAGAAGTGGTTCAATAATACTAAATAAGAACAAAAAAATACATTCATTTCATGGGTACATGTAGGTGCTTCAGCGATTCTGTTTCGCATTGCTGGTTTGATACAGCACGGCTGGGCTTCATTATGGCTTCGATATACCACCCATGATTGTAAATGATAAAGCACCAGATAATATCACTAAGAATTGTGTAGGTGGGAAGAAGATGTTGCTCCCCGAAGCCAAACAACCACATTTGGGTAGTACGTAAAAGTTTTTAAGTGAGTAGTAATGAGATGCATTTTTCAAGCTTTATGTGAGAGAGTTGAACTCAACAAAAAAAAAATGAAAAAGCAGGATTTGCACAAAATGTGAAGGGGCCACATCTGGCCCACGGACCTTGAATTTCACAACTGTGGTCTGAATGATTGTGACCACTTTTCATATCTATTTTATATATAAGTGAAAGCTCATCAATTAACTTATTAAATATCATTTTGCAGGTGTAGCTAGTGAAATGTCCACTGATAGTCAGACATACTAGTTAAGAGTCCACACCACTGTGACATGTGTACCACCCGTTGACGAAACCTTTCTGGAAATGTGGGGCCGATGGGAAAGTTCTGCAGGAAGGGCTCTGGTGCTGGTAAGCGTGGGCGGCCTGGTACTGGGCGGACTGGGTTCTGGGGCCACCGAGACTGCTGGTAGTGCTGGTACTATAGGAGCCTCTCTGGAGCAACAAGGCGTCCAGCAGGGGCTGCGACCTGTTGTCGAATCCGAGGGGGAGACGTGACCTCGAGTCGTCCGGACTCCCGGGGGACAAGGAGGTCACGTCGTGGATGGGGCTGAGCAACGGGGACTCGGACTCGCCGGGATGAGAGTCGGCGGAAGCGGCCGAAGCAGAAGCGGTGGTGGTGCCGCTTTGGGCCTCCTTACTGCAGTGCAGCTTCATGTGCTTGCGCAGAGAGCTCGGGTGCGTGTAGCACTTGTCGCAGCCCCTCACTTTGCACATATACGGCTTGTCGCTGGAGTGAACGTGCGAGTGCTTCTTGCGGTCACTGCTGTTGGCGAACCTTCGATCGCACCCGTCGAATTCGCATTTGAAAGGCTTTTCACCTAGACGTGCACATGGAGAGAAAGGGGGGGGTGAGGTTAGGGCGGGGGGGGGGGGGGGGCGAGGTAGGTAATCATTATTGGACTTCCTTCCTCGTGTTAATAGGGCAGAAATATTTTGAGCTCTTAGCTGTTGTTGTTCAATGAATGTCTAAGATATCTACACTCAAACGTGATCACCTTTGCAAATGTTGGGAACGAGCAGGTGGACCTAATAATTTGGCCGATTTGTGCAGCTTATCCTCATGTTACCTTTCACTTACTCACTGCATTTTCCTTTTTTTCTTTTTTTATATTTCAGTCTTGTCACATTCAAGCATCCCCCACAAGATGCTCGCAACAAGTGATGGAGTGACTTTCACTTAAATGTAGGTCAAGTTGCATTGGTGCGTTTGCCTCGCAGTTGCCAGGGAGAATTATTGCAATGTGTTTTTTTTTTATTATTATTATTTTTGTTCTTCCTTCCTTCCTTGCTTGTAGCCATTACACTGCACACATGGGCCAGATAATCATAAATACACATTCGGTTTCATAGACGCTTGTAAGTGAATGACTTTTATTGTAATCATAAAAAAAATGAGACAGTGAATGCAGTTTCCGGATATAAGCATCACAGCATGGGGCAAGTCGTTAATTCCTGCTTTCATTAGGCTCACCATTTACACTGGAAGTACGATGGCATATTTGTTTTACCAACTTGCTTCTTTCATTATCATTATTATTATTTTATGAGGATTATCATTATGATTATATTATGATTATTATTATATTATGATTGGTATTATTATTATGGTTGTTATTATGATTATTATGATTGTTATTATGATTATTATGATTGTTATTATGATTATTATGATTATTATGATGATTATTATTAATATTATTATTGGTGATGTTTTTGTTGTGTTGCCTATATTCACTGCAGTGTGTGATTTTACACCCACGTTGACTTTTATTAAAAACAAACATTTAAAAAAAATGACACGTTATTGAAAATTAGGGGAGTAAAAATGTCTACAGTGTCTATTTAGTTGGAAACAAGAAAAATATAATCGACAATCAGGTGTAAACATATTAATTAATATGAATTCCTTTTCTCTATAGGCCTCTGTTTTGTCTGGTTGCCCACACAGCCAAGATGTCTCCCACACTGATGTGCACGGGAGGGTGGGGATGGTCCCTGGGAGGCACACGCATCGCGCGCGTAACGGCCACGTCACGAGCTCTCCGGTGTCCCGGGATTTATTTAATAATTTTACTTGAATGAAGTGGGAGCGGCCCCCGTGCAGTGCAGCCTACATATACAGCGGTGGCTTCCCCACTGCTTCACTCATTCTTGTATCTCGCCTATAAGGTGCGAGAATTATAATAGCCGACATATTCCATTTTAATAATGATAATAATAATAATAATGATAATAATCATCATCATAATAACGAGAATCAATAATAAACATTTGGGTCACCACGCTGTCCACGCTATAAACATTTATGCTGCACAAGGGGCCATAAAAAGTGCAGCTATAAATGCTTTTGCCATCCACTGACTTTACAGCTTCATAAAAGAATAAATGAGCAGAACCTATGGAGAGTCATACACCAAAGTTTGTTTCCAAAATTCCACATTGTGTGAATGCGTTCCAACGAACCTGTGTGCGTCCTCTTGTGGATTTTGAGGTTTTCCGATCTGGCGAAGACTTTCTCGCAGCCGTGAAAGGGACACGGGAAGGGCTTCTCCCCTGTGTGGACTCTGACGTGGTTGACCAGCTTGTATTTGGCTTTGAAGGGCTTCCTATCTCGGGCGCACCTCTCCCACCAGCACACGTACTCGGCCTGTTCTGCTCCGCCGACGTGCTCCACAGTCACATGGCTGACCAGCTCGTACATGGTCCCGAAGGCTCTGGAGCACGGCGCCGCCTTGCCACCGGGCCCGTCGGACGCGCTCCACTTGCACACCAGCTCGCTCTTGACTTTAGCGCACCTGCGGAGCGTGTCGCCTCCTCCAGCTCGGTGCACGAAGGGCTTGTAAAGTCCCAGGAGCTGAGTGACAAGCTGCCGACCGCCCCCCTTGGGACTTACGGCGCCCCCGTACGGGTGGCTCCTGGTGAGGAGGTCCCCAGGTAGACCCACCATCATCTGACCGGGCTCACCGCCGGAGGCCTGCTCCTGGTAGCTGGCGAAGAACGCGCCTGTTCTGGCGTCCCTGCAGCCAGCGAAGTCGCGGTAGCGCGCCTCCATGCCGCCATGCTGGTTCCCCCGGGACGATGCCAGCTGGTCGGTGCCCGGTGGCATGCCGCCTCCGATGACAAAGCCCCTGGGGCCGCTGTGCTCTATGTAGCCCGGGTCAGCAAAGTGGGGGCGCGAGTGGTCAACGAATGCACTGGACCTCGTCTCGGGGTAGTCTCGCAAAGAGTGCGAGGGGCAGAGTTTTAAGGAAGTGCCAGTGGGGAGTCCCGTGCGCTCCCCTGCCAAAGGCAGCGCCACGCTGGGTTCGCCGCTCCTCTCCCCCGGGTTGAGAGGGCAGCCAGTGAACCGCGCCAGGCTTGTCATGTTTGGGTGTAGAGTTTGCATGCGGCGAATTTGGGAAATTCTTTTGAAGAAAAAAAAAAACCCACACACACACACAACGCGGGACAGGACGTTTCAAAATGTCTGCTCCCAGATTGCTATTTATCATCTGCATGTGAAATTGTTGGCCGTGAACTTCGCTGCAGCTGAAAGACGCACCAGAGTGCTCAAAGTTGCCGCGAGTCCCATCCCGCCTCACTTTTCTTTTGCCCTCTTGATTTGTGGCAATAACCGTGGTAGTAAAAGTGCCCCCGCAAACAGGCCACGGTGCAAAATATAAAAGCACAGCAGGCACAGCGGCTTTTTTAAATGGAAGCTTTGGGATTGGCTGGAATCTGCCGTGATTGACAGCCACTGGGGTCTGTTTTAAGGAGGGGGGGTGCACAACGCGGGCGCTCGCTGCACGACACCCTTTTCAAATCGAGCAGAGAAAATGCTTTGAAAAGTGCCAGCAATACTCCCAAATATTGCTCGGGGCGCTTTTCTTGGCCCACCAAGACAAACCGGCAGTGCACAAGAAGAAAAACGTTCATCACCTGCAAAGTCCGATGATTAAATATGACTGCAGCAAAATACAAGACAATTGCAGTGCCACGTCAGAGTTTTTTTTTTTTTTCCTCAGGAATAATTAACACACCCAAATAAAGAAGAAAAAAAAAGAGAGAAGGGGGCGGGGGAAAGTCACCGTGTGTCCAGAACGATTACTGTCCAATTCCGTTTGGAATTCCAGATTTTCAAAACATGGAAAGTTGTGTAAATATCAGCGAGTTGAATGGTTTCCGCACTCACGTTTGTTTTTACAGAACTGCAAAAACTATGTCAAATATGCAAAATATTTCTCTTTAATGCAACATGTTTGAGCTCTTTGGTGCGCAATTTTAAACTAATTAATAATCATGAAAGGTGCGACTAGGTTCAGCAGCTACGTCATGTAAAAATGCAAATGAGCACACGTGACAAACTAAGGTTCTATTACAATGGCACGAAAAATATATTTATACGCAGAGATTTTTTTTTTTAGATATTTGTTTGAACTATAAAAATGACTTCCTCCATTCCATAGCAGGTGGAGTTGACATGTTTATGGTAAATGCTAATCTTTTATGTGACGTCACCTGCAGCGGTTCCTCGAAAGTGACAAAGCATTAGTCACAAGCAGGCCACAAAATGTGACAGAAGTGATAGGAATGGACCACTAGTGTTAGTCAACCTTTGACCCCGTGTATTTCCGAAAATGAGTCGAGGTTGAAGGTCATTAAAGGGCAATAAAGCTAAAGATTTCAATCGAACTTTCATTGGGTTTAAATAGGCTGGATTAAATAACACTATATAAACAAAACACTGTTCACCTTTTACCCATGAATCCTGTAAAAAATAAATAGATAAAAATTAAATTTATTTCTTAGGATATTTAATAGTATGAATAGCCTTATTGACAATACTACAACAAACAATTTTGTGTAATTGTTTAAACAGCCAGAAAGGTGAATATTAAAACTACAGAAATATAATCCTACATACTTTACAGTTTCGTTTTTTTTTTCTTTAAAGACAAATTATGTGATTTCCATTTTTTTCTGCTAGTTTCTCCATAATTGCGTGACGGGCCACATCTACGTATATTGTGATTTGTACACTGTAAATATGATTCTCACCTATTGTATGTTTAACGGTGTCACATCCTAAGAGAGAAAAAAAAATCAATTTTGGAGCAGTAACACCAATTAGCAGATGACTAAGACACACGCACCAGTGTTTTCGTATTATGTCATGAAAACACACAATTTCTTTTTGCAATATATAATTATCGTCTAATTCATGGGTGGGGTCATTTTATATATATATAGAGAGAGAAAGAGTCCAGTGAGTACCACATTAAATTTCTGAAAAAGACAATCAATCGAATAAATTAACAAAAGATTGAATTTTATGGGCAATTGTTGTCTAAATAGTTCCAGGCTTTTTAAACACCTCCTCAGGTTTTATTTTTGTTTACAATTGCATGACGGCCAGGTCAAATGCTCTCATGGGCCGTATGTGGCCCATGGGTTGCAGGTTCTCACCCCTTCTCTAATGGACCAAAGTATAATATGCATCCATTTTCTATACTAGAAATCATTTTTAGCCAATTTGTTCTCAACCTACACGTGCTTGTGTCTGACATGTTATTATTGTGCCTTCATGCATGTAAGTATTCCAGTGTGTGTGTGTGTGTGCGTGCGTGCGCATGTGTGTGTCTGTCTGTGTAATGTTAACTAACCCCTTGCAAAGAGATGCCTCAAGTAAGGAGCTAAATGTCTCATTCCACCCCATCACTGATTCTTGAACTTTTTTTATTACAAGTACTGGCAAAAAAAATATTTACTTTAGCTCTCCAAGCAATACAGTCATAAAAATACACTGAAGTAGCGTAGTCGGCCTACATGCTCATGATAAAACTAAAAAGTATATTTAATACTCCTGCAACCTTATGCACAGTTTGAACATGAACCCTGCACTTGATAGTCTAATACCTTAATTACCTACGTCATGTTATTTTTAAATTTTCAAGTGTTTGCTAGAAATTATGTTTTTGCTCTATGTCTGTGTATAGATTTGCAGTTATCCAGCTCATGGTAATCCACAAAGGTTGAATCAGGACAACTGGGCTATTCGGGTTGCAATTCATGATTATTATAATAAATCGATGAATATGTAGATTATTAGTTCGGGGAATCGAATTAAATAGACATTTTTTATTTCCTTCCCTAAATTGAAAAAACTGGAAATTATTTCAAATTTATTGAGTGATATTCTAGGTACTGGTCTAATTTGAAACATTTGTCAGTAAACTGTCAAAATGTTTATTATTTTCTAAATTCAAAGCAGGTGTTTACAAATGTCTTGTTTTGAATAAACACAAATATAATGGACTTACCTTTATGGAGGACTGCAAAAGTCAGCCAATATGATTAATTCTGTGAATTTGGAGAATTGGTGAACAATAGTTCTGCATGATTAATCAAATCCCCAAAACGTCATTGCCCGTAAAATAAACGTTTGAAAACAAACACTTCTTAAAGCTCGACTGCAAACGTATCAAAGATTAAAGTTAAATACAGCTGAACTGCACTTGACGTGTAGTGGAAGCCCGCGTGCCACACTTTGCGCATCCCTGCACTTCATTGAATGTAAACACCGTAAAGCAGTCAGTCAAGGAGACCCCATGGAGTGTATGACGACAGCTGTGCGCACATGATAGCATGACTCCTGGACAAATGTGCTAGCATGTATGCAGTGCACAGGCAGTGACAAAGCACATCATGATGCATGCATGGCATACTCCGGTTAAAAAAAAAAAAAAAAGTCCTCATGACAAGCCAGTGTAAGTGTCATTGTCTCTGCACAGCAAACCTGACTCATCAGTCTGCCCTTACAAAAATTAGCTAAAGATGCAAACAGGCTTCATGTATTCTAAGTGACAACCCATGCTGTAAAAAATGGTGAATTTGGCCAAAGCACTACGAGCCCGGGGGGAGGCGAGGGGGGGCTAAGACAGGATGCAAATGTTGCATGTTAATTACTGTACGGGGAATTCAAGTGAGCCGAAATGGCATCATAATTTTGTTAGGATATTGTCGGAAATCTGGCATGCTTTGAAAGACCGTGAAAAGGACAATTCTGTTTTCAATATATAGATGCGAACACAGGCTGGGAGTGAGATTAGGCAGCACTACAAGATGGCATGCATACATTCGACCCAACAATACAAGTAACAGAACATTGCATTCGTTCAAGACTATACTGTACATGGAGTGTCTGCATTGAGATGAATACAAACAGCATGATGCACAGTAACTCACTGAGCTCTTCATTATGGGAAGAGAGCCAATATCAATAAAAAGGACGTTGCTACTCACTGCTACCATCACTGCCAGATAGGTAGAAATATTCAACTATTTGAATATGTATTATGAAGATACCTTACTGCATGCACACACACACACACACACACACACACACGTATATATATATATATATATATATATATATATATATATATATATATATATATATATATATATATATATATATATATATATATATATATACACACACATGTATATATACATATATACATACATATTTATATATTTTTTTAAATTACATTATATACATATATATTATAATTACAAGTCCTTCCTTACAGAGTCAGCCAAGCAGTTTGGTCACGATATGACATAAGAAACACAAAGTTTGCTACCTCAGTTAATTATTAGAAAAATAATGTCCATGTATATCTACTTCCCTTAATGAATCCATTAAAGGTCTACTGCAACCGCAATACAAAACGTGGCTTTATCATTGAATTCCAGGAACATGCATGCATGGTTGGATGGGCCTGCCTGTCCTCTCACGTCAGGTGTGCTCTAAATTATTGCACCACTGCAATATTGTCATAGTTTATTATGGCGCGCATGCTCAGTGGGAAGCAGATTATGTTATAACCAATGAGGCACCCCCACATACGGCTCGTCTATGAGGTAATCCCAAACTAAGATAACAAAATAATCAAATTACACACAGTACACGCATGGTAAGAATGTTATATAATATTACACATGATATAATTAGTACACTTGATGCATGCTGAAATTATGGGAAAGTCTTTTATTCTGGGAAAAGGAATTAAAATATTAAGGGGAGAAAATGGACAGGGAATCAATTAACTGAATAGAGTCAACATGTCAGAGAATCTACATATTGATTTTGCTATATGAAGTTCCACCTTTGCATTTTCTGAGTTCTGAAAAATTAACTTTCATTCTCAAGGGGAAAATAATCACAATTTTAACAAATCTTGAGTCGTCTGGCACCAGTTTCTTTCCCTCCGTCACTCCCAAAAAACTACTTTTTTCCTCACAACATTTCTTTACCCTGCAAGCACGAGCAAGCGTGGCCTCGTGAACGCGCACAGCCAACAAGGCTATAAAATGTGGAAAGACGAGGAGATTAATTTAAACAGTTTGTCAGTCACTCGTCAAGGGTTCAAAAAAGGTCGCCGTAAATCTCGCGCGGCGAACACAACATGTGTGCACGTGCACGCGCGTGAGCGTTCATGAGGAAGCAAATGTTGAGTACGTATGTTTAAGTCTGCGAACGCGCGTGCGTGCAAGTGTGTGTGCGTGTGTGTGTGCGTGTGTGTGCGTGTGCGCGTGTGTGTGTGTGCTCCGTTTTGTGCTCCTTTGCAAAAGCTGCAAAATGCCAACTTGTAGCATAAAAACAACCCCGAACGATGTATGCTCACACACGCCCAAACTAATGTAGGAAAACAAGATCTCACATAATGCCCCGCCCTCAAGACTAAACAACGATACTGTACATCTATCATGCACGCTGCCTTCACTGACATGTAGAAAAGTCAGACAACTCACCTCTCCTGTATGTACTGTGTAAGAGGGGTGTAGGGAAAAGTTGTGGAGAGTGGAAGGATGGATGATGATGGGATGAGGGCACGACGAGAAATGAAGGTGCTGATTTGAAAGACTTTTTGGGGGGAGGTTTGTAAAGAGCGAGCTCCCTTAAAAAATAAAGAATGTGAGGAGTTCCTTCCTGGGACAGATTGTGGGTGTATGTGGGTGTGGGGGGTTGCGGATGGGGGGGGGGGGGGGGGTAATGTGAAAGGCTCGCCGGTTAAAAAGCGCCGCTTGAAGCACTCAGTGCGTCTCTGAACTTGATCAGATTGTATGTGTCCCGCAGAGAGTCTGCTAGTATCCCTCTGAAACACGCTCAATGCTGCACCCCCTTTCTTCCTTTTTTTTTGGCTAAGCCCCCCTAAATAAAATCGCAGTATATTACAATTGCTGCCATCCTCTCTGTCTGTCTTTTACCCCCCCCCCCCCCCCCCCCCACCTACACACACACACACACACACACACACACACACACACGCACGCACACGCCTCCCTCCCTTCAGTCCCCCCCACCCTCAGTCTTTACACCCTATATGGAGATTCTCTGAAAAAAAAACACACCAACCCCCACTCCCAAAACCTCTTAAAATGCCACAATTTGGATTCGTGCCAGAGTTTTATGATAGATAGATGACATCAAATTAGTAAACATATATAAATAATATTATTAATTAATAATATTATTAATAATGTCCCCCGCCTACTGCCCGATGACGGCTGGGATAGGCTCCAGCACGCCCGCGACCCCCGTGGGGAGTAAGCGGTACAGAAAATGGATGGATAATATTATATAAACATTACTTTTTCAATTGTTCTGTAAATGTTTAATATGTCTCAATAAAATCTTGTCAAAAAAGAAAAAGTAAAATGTCATGTCTCGGTCGGTCTAAGTTGGGTCCGGGCTGCGCGTTCCTCGGGCTGCGCGCTCCGAGCTGCAAAGGCTCGTATTTACCTGCAAAATAACGCCGACGAGAGCCAATCAAAATGAGGCGGCAGAGACGAGCTGCCATCTTCAATAGGCAACGCTGCCAATCACTGGAAATCCGGCCAATTAGCAGCCTGGCTGTGGGTCACGTGTTAGGCGGGGAGTCAACCCGCGATTGGCTGTTGTAGCACTGCCTCCCGAGTTCATTTATGTTCTGAGAGTGAGTGATTGACTTTATCAGTCCAAGGACATCATCCGGCTGGAAAGGGGGGGAGTGTGATCCTGGTTCTCACGGAGCGCGCTCGACGGGAGTTTTGCACGTTCCTCCAAACTCTTGAGAAGGATTCGTCCCCGTTTTCGGAGTGCTCATTTTTGGGGGGTTCGTGATATTTAATAATTATTTTCGGTGCAGCAAATCTCGGCGCGGCGCTTGCAGCTTGCGCGCTCCGCTAAACTGGATTTTATATTTCTTTCCTCCTAATTTTTTATTTTTTTTTTTTGCCCCAGTCATAGCTCATGACTATGCTTCTCGATAGCGGTCCGCAATTCGCGTCGCTAGGAGTGGGCGGCTTCGGGGCACCAAGGCACCACGACATCAGCAACAGGGACGCGAGCCTTGGACTCAACCCGTTCAGCGAGTCCTCCCACTCGGCAGCGTTCAAAATCAGCCCCGTGGGCCACGACATCACCTCCGGTCAGACATCAGCTTTCACCCCGCAAGCCGGTGGCTATGCGGCGGCGCTGGGACACGCGCACGGCGGCCAGGTGGGCTCGTACGGCGGGGGGGCGTTCAACTCCACGCGGGACTTTCTCTTTCGGAACCGCAGCGTGGGAGAGTCGGCCGCGCAGAGCGCGCAGCACGGGCTGTTTGCAGCCTCGACCGGGAGCCTCCATGGGCCGCCGGGTATCGCGGACAACCCAGGACATCTGCTCTTCCCCGGACTCCACGAGCAAGGGGTGAGCCACTCGTCGCAGAGTGGACACGTCGTCAACAGCCAGATGCATCTGGGTTTGCGCGGGGACATCTTCGGACGAGCCGACCCTTACCGGCCGGTGGCCAGTCCGCGCGCGGACCCCTACGGTGCGGCGGCGCAGCTGCACAACTACAACCATCCCATCAACATGAACATGGGCATGAACGTGCCCAGCCACCACGGTCCGGGGGCATTCTTCCGCTACATGCGACAGCCCATCAAGCAAGAACTGTCGTGCAAGTGGATAGACGAGCACCAGATGAACAGACCCAAAAAGACGTGCGACAGGACGTTCAGCACCATGCACGAAATGGTCACACACGTTTCCATGGAGCACGTCGGCGGGCCCGAGCAGAGCAACCACATCTGCTTCTGGGAGGACTGCCCTCGGGAGGGAAAGTCTTTTAAGGCCAAGTACAAACTCGTCAACCACATCCGAGTGCACACGGGCGAGAAACCTTTCCCGTGCCCCTTCCCGGGCTGTGGGAAAATCTTCGCTCGCTCGGAGAACTTAAAAATCCACAAAAGAACGCACACGGGTAAGGCACAATAAACAACGCAAGGTGTGTGTTTGTGCTAAGTTGTGCTCGTTGGGAGCGTGTGTTAAATCAAGTGTTAAGGTCCACTCTTCTGAGCGCACAGTTGGAGTGGAGTTGCAAACTGTTGCTCCAGTGTTTACTAAAGTGAGAGTAGACGCGATGAATAAATAAAAGCATGACAGAAGCAGCGCTTAGCCCAGTTGTGAAGCCAAAAAATGTAGGGTACGCTGTTATATAATAATACTGCTCACACATTCTCCGTGGGCGCGCGTGCGCGTGCGTGTGTGTGTGTGTGGGGGGTGTACGTGTGCGCTCAAGCGTGTGTGTGTGTGTGTGTGTGTGCGCGAGCGCGCGCTCGCGGCCGTCTACCGTGTATATATGACGTGCGTGCGCCTTCCCCCGCCAGGTGAGAAGCCGTTCAAGTGCGAATTCGACGGCTGTGACCGACGCTTCGCCAACAGCAGCGACCGGAAGAAGCACATGCACGTGCATACGTCAGACAAGCCGTACATCTGCAAAGTGTGTGACAAGTCCTATACGCACCCCAGCTCTCTCAGGAAACACATGAAGGTAATTAACGTCTTCATTAGACCCATCAGCGATGGCGCGCGCACGCAAAGAAGCGCTTCTTAAATAGCCCACTCCCTTTTTTATGTTTGGTTCGATTTTTTTAATTCTTGGTTTATTCCCTCTCCACGAAAGGTCCACGAGTCCCAAGGGTCCGAATCGTCCCCGGCAGCAAGCTCCGGATACGAATCATCCACACCCCCGGTTCTGGGCTCAGCCTCCAGCGAAGACCCGACAAAAACGCCCCCGTCAGCCGTGCAAAACACATCCGGACACAGCGAGGGGCTGGCGCCGAATTTTAACGAATGGTACGTTTGAGGGCAAGAAGAAGCAAGAGGCCGAACTTCGACAATGTGGATTTTAAAAACAACTGAGACGTTTCCTGATCACGCACAAACACACACACACACACACATCCACACAGACACACGCGCAAGCACGCGCGCGCGCACGAACATAACGGGACATGCAGAAGCAAGCAAGCGGGCCACGTCCGAGCTCAGGATTACTCAAATTGGACTTTTTATTCCGCAGTTTGGAGGGATTCAAATGAAAATGAATGGAAAAGAGAATCCGCAGATTACATCATTGTGTTGTTTTTGTTTCTCTTTTTAGTTGAAAAAAAAAAACATTTCAGGATTTAAAAATGATTTATTTTTCATTTTATGTATTTTCTGAAAATTTTATTTAAAAATAAAAAGAATAAAAAAAGGGAAGATTACTTCACTCTGTTTTATATTATAAAAAGGGTGGCAGACAGCAACTGTTATGTCGCCCCTTCAATTGATTGTTGGAACTTCAGTCTTAAAAAAACGTGCCAAAGTCTTTTTGTCATGAACTTGAACACAGTTTAAAAGATTACAAAACGAAAAAAAAAAATCCTAAATAAATATTATACTCGTGAATGTATTTCCTTGTTTGATGGGGTCAAATCTGTTGTCATCGTCCGTTTTTTCGGGTGGAGAAAAAAATGTGGTATTAGGTTACGATTGTTGCCGTTAAATATAATAACGTTGCCTTTTGTTAATATGCCGTTGTAAATACATATCCATGATGCCATATTTATCGATTTGTAATTTAATTATGGGTATAAGTTCTGGGGGGGAAAATGATATTTATGGAAATGTTTTTTTTTTTCTAACAACTGTACAGTTTGGGCTCAGCTTCACAATTACAACAAAAAAAGCTCCAACATGGCGATTGTATCCTTTTGTCTTTTCCTTTCTGATATTTTGATTTTTTTTTTAACCAGTAGGCCTACACGTGTCTTATTTGCATCGAATAATAAATAGTCTATATGGATGGATAATATGGATTTGTCTATATATGATGCAAAATATTTCCCATATTTTCTTTATGACCATTGACATGTACATGTGTGACCTTGGAGGAGGGAGTTAAGCTGAGAAGCTATAAAACGCTTGTGTTGTAATCTTTATTTGGGGGTGGGCTTGGAATTCAAACTTTGCTTTTGTATATTTTACTTTTATAGAATCAGACATAGATGTCAAATCTGTAGCATTCAAACAAACAAAAAAAACCAGCCTATTGCACACTTTGTATTATAGACAAGCGTGTGCGGATTTCCAAATCAAGATGACAGAATTTTAAAATTGGGTGTCGAGACACGCCAATAATGGCTTTTTTTTTTTTTTTTTAAAGAATAGTTCCAGCAGTGTCTTTGTGCAAGTATGTTTTTAAATGTGTGCATCGGCAACAATGGAACTGTCACAAGAAAGAAAAGAATAATAATATTAATAATAATAATAAAACGTTTTTGTCTGTCAGCCTGCATTGTTTTAAACGTAATTCTTCTGTGGAAACTAAAGCGTGTTCTCTGTTGTGGTGTTTGCATATAGAGCAGTTTGATGATGCCTGTTTTTTTTGTTTTTTTTTATGTGTGAGTAACTTGTCCAGATGGCATTTTTTTGTGTTGGAAAAACAAATCTCGTGGAAGGAATTGTAGATCTATGAGGGACTTTTATTTTTTTTTTGTTTGGGGGTTTCAAAAAGAGTTACAGCATTGCATTGTAACCTATTCTCAAGAATTAAATATTATGCAGACACAAAGTATATTGTGAGAACAATTTCAGACCACCAGCACTAACTTTGAAAATAAAATGTACAAAAAGAAAATCGGTACCTCGTGACAGTGATATATGAAATACGTTTATTTAATTAAATAATTTAAGGAGTATATGTTTTATATGCTATTTTCTATACCTTAATTTAAAATAGAACTACTTTTTCTTATGCTTGCCCCTCATTCACATAGCAAATATTGTCTTTATAAACAAACAAAAACACACGTACACACAAAAGCGAGAATGTGATGTAACACTTTCTGGGAGACAGGGGTCAAATTCTGATGATGAGGAAAAAAATGGTTTTAGTCATGAAATGTGTTACTGTGCCACATTGAGGCAAATGTTACAAGAGCAGGCCCACGTTAATGCCTTAGCCTGAATCAGCTACAGACCATCAGGCACAATGCGCTCCCTTGTTTCTAGAGGCTACTGTGTATTGCTTTCTTTTAAGAAAACAAATGTGATTTTTTTTCTTCTTTTTTTTGGACTGGAATAAAAGCAAAGCATTCTGCAAACGAGCCTTCCAAATGATTTTTTTTTTCCCGTTCATATATGATTAGAAGCATGTTTGTGTGCTTGCTGGGAGTCAGACTGCAAGGAGTCACTTGAACTTGACACCAAGGGAGGCGCCATCTTAGTGTCTTGGCTTGTGTGCGTGCAGTCATCCTGACGTGACTTGACAGACGGTTTATTTCACGTCCAAGTTGCGCACTGCGTGAAAACTTTTTTAGTTTTTTACGAGAATTTCTTTGGACTTGGAAAACGAGACGTCAGGTTAGCAACTGTGCGGAAAGGCGGGCAAGTGAGGACACCGTGTGACAGTCAAATGAAGTGTGTGTTGACAAAAGTCTCCCTCCACACGCACCCAAACGGGTTTCCTCATTTACTCGCTGCGAAATAAGAAATAAAGGAACACGTGCTGATGGGTTTGAAATCAGCAGAGCTTTTTTTTTTTTTTTTTTACTTAAAAAAAAAAAGAAAGATGCATCAACACCAGCATTTGGAGACTGATTCCCATTTTTCTCCCCACTTTTGCGCAAGCGCGATTATTCCTTTGATTTCTTTCCTCAGCCCCCTTTCTCCTCTCTTCTCCCCCTCCTCTCTCCCTCCCTCCCTACACCCCCCCTCCTTCCATCCCTCCACGCTCTGCTCGTCTCGTCATTTTAAGTTCCTCCTCTCAGACACAGTGACGTCAAATAAGACAGACCCGACTTGCAGAGCGAGAGAAGGGGAGGAAAAAAAAGCCGCGAGAATGGATGGATGCGTTTACGCACGCGTCAATGTTGCGTTTGTTTACGCTTTTTACACGCTGCTTGTCATTCCGCGGGATTGGTGACTGCACTCTGACCTGCATTATCATCGCAGACAAATCCGAGCGTAAAGATGCCATTAATGCGTGTTAATTTGAGAGTAATTCCGCTAAGGAAAACAAACACTTGAGCGTTCATCCGTCAACACGCGTGTAGTAAATGATGATATAAATAGACAAGAAAGTGGAGCAGGACGCTCAGTCCAAGAAAGCCGAGAGAGAGAGTGAGAGGGACAGGAAAAATAGAGACTCATAAAATGCTTGAACTTGTGGTTGATTCTCAATAATGGATTAGCAAGCAGTGCGTAGAGACGAAACCAACAATGCTGCCGCATGCATGTGCCGTCTGTCTGTCCTTCCTTGCAAGGTTTTTGTGTGTGCGTGTGAGCGTATGTGTGTGTGTGTGTGGGGGGGGGGGGGGGGCAACCGTGGGATGATGGCAGCTGGCTCTTGGCACCTCCATCCGGGGGAGAAAGGCAGTGAGTGGCGGTCTGCGACGGACTTATACCGGCTGAAGTTTGATATCGGATTGATTGGACAAAATCAAATACATTAAAAAAAAAATAAAAAACACCCCCCCCCCCCTCCAAAACATACTACTACGCCTTCGCCCGCTCCCCCCTCCCTCTCCTCCCAGTGAAGAGTATTTGCTGGCTAAGCAGAAGAGGAGCGCGCTCTATAAGAGGATCACCCGACACAAGCAGGTCCCCAACGTCCTTTGTCACGCAAGCGAAGCTTGCACACGCGCCCCTATATAGCGCTGGGTTATCAATTAATGCTATCACAACATGCATTTAATACGCACTATGCACACTTTTGTCTTTTTTTTTTAAGCGAATGCAAGGGAAGGTTTGTTGTGATTCTTCTGCGAAGCTTATAAAGCTGGCAAGATGCATTTTAACGCTCAAGGGCAGTTAAGCAGTTGATCTCTGAGCGCGTGACATGTGGCCAAACATTCCCGAGAGAGTCGATTTATGATCCCGAGGAACAAGGACCTGCTGCATATTGATTGCTACGAGACACTAATCATTATCACAAGTAATTAATTAAGACGTTTGTTTTTATCATCAATATTTTCATATAATTAGTTTTAAATATAATAATAATTTTAATGGCATGAGAACTTGCATACTGTGAAATCTGAACTAATGAGTGGACAAGTATTTCCTTTTATGACAAAACTTTGTTAAACAACTAAGTATTCAGACCTACTATTTTTTCATATGTTACGTTTTTTTTAAATTATCACATATTTCATTGGCTGCAGATATACTTAAAGCTAAAAAAAAGTGTCAAGTTCCCTGATGTTTTTAAAATTCAGTTCAATCTGCAATTTTGGATCGTCTGAGACGGACCCGAACCCGAGACGCTTCAACCCTTAAACAAGGCTGCACACCGTTATCTGCAACCAGAGTATAATTAGCAATGATTGACATTTACCGGATGGCATTAAACGCACCACGACATTCTAGTGAACAAAATCATCACGAGTTGAAAACATGACTTCATAAAACAGTGGAAATTGCTTGTCAGCTCGGGCGTTTTTGATGCGCTCTGCCAATTCTCGATGCTCTAGCGAGCCGCTTGCACCGCGCGAAACACCTTCAATCCACATGATGCGTCTTCCTGTGCCGAGCGTGGCGTTCTCTTTGTGCGTCCTTTTTGTCATGCAAAACCATTAGCACATCACCACAATGGCTTTGTCTTACACACTCAATTATTGCCCCCCCCCCCCCTTTAATTAAGATGCATTTCCATTGAGGCCGTCACCTAAGCGCATGGCCTGCAGCTATGACGAGTGAAAGTTGACCATTTTTCATACATGACTTTATTTAATTTGAAGCCTTTTGAGATCACGATTGAATGAAATCTTGGCACTTTTTTTCAAGAATTTCTACTTCTAGTAAATACAAAGTGTGGGTGTATCTTTACCACCTCTGGCTGTCACAATATGAACAAAGATAGTCAAACTTAAAGCACATCCGTAGCAATGACATCATCAGTTTGTTGACTAATGAACTTATATATACAGTGGCATAGCGTTAATTCTGGGAGGGTTGGAAGTGCTTGAACAAACGTGATGAATCTCTAAACCCACGCACCCACGCTAATGAGCCCCCAGAGTTGGTGCGTGTGTGTGTTTACATGCACACTCAGCCATGAAGATGTTCTTCTTGTGCATATTTTGAGGAGAGAGATGCAGAGAATGAGAAAGAAAGAGATGCTAAATCACCAATTGACTTTGGGTGCTTTTAATTTCCTCCAGGAAAAGTAAAAATAAAAAAGAGTAAAAGTAGTCTAGGGGGGGGGGCAGACAGACAGACAGACAGCATTTCCATTCATTCCATTGCAAAACGATGATTTAAGATCAACAAGTTTTGCCCGATGATTCGCTTATTGATTTGCTTATTGATTCCTCCACCACACACACAAGAAGCATTTTGGCGTGTTTTGGGCCCGGAGATTGAAATAAAAACATCTACCACAGTCTGTGGCGTGATTGGCTAGTTCTTAAAAGATGTTCTTAAGTTCTTAAAAGATGCTTAAAAGGAATGCTGGTCTCGGTGGTTGGAATGGATTAATGGAAATTCAATTAGTTTCAGCAGAGAAGAAATTGGCTTACAAGCTTGGCCATGGAAGAATTTAATCTATTTAATTTTAATTGTCATAATTAATTTACATTTACGTCAAGATCCAACTTTATAACTAGACCTTCACATGCTTGTGTTCTAATTTAAAATAAAAATGAAAAAAATTCCAAGTGGACTACATAATTATTAATTGCAATTGCAATAGCATACATATGATTGTGTGAGAGTGACAACAGTCACTTGGGGGTAAGGGGATAAAAGACTGGAGCATGAGGTCTAATCAAAAGCCAGGCATCAATAGCCGAATGTTTTTCTCTCCGTAGGTTGTGTTTCGAAAGCTATATGATCAGAGATGATTTTATTTGATTTTTTTTACTGTAATGACTTACTGGAAAAGAAACAACGGCAGCAGCGTGGTTGGTTGCCGGGTGACAGGGCTTCAAATAAAAAAAGCTGCTTCAATACACATTTACTCATTAGAATGTTTTTTTTTTTTTCCAACGTGGATTCTTTGCCTCTCGAAAGCCAGACGGGAGCATGCTTCAACAAGAATAAATATCACAAATTGTGTAAGGGTCCGCAACCCACGGCTCCAGAGCCGCATGTGGCCCTTCCACCCTTCTCCTGTGGCGAGCTATTCGACCCCCATATATATATATATAATGAGGAAGAGGTGTTGTTGTTGTTGGAGGAAAGAACACAGGTAGGAGGGCCAGTTGAGAAGGAGGGGCGGATGGAAAAGCCAGGTGCAGAGCGACCTCATGCCAGGATAATGTATGGGGGCCATGGGTGTCCGTCCGTCCACCAAACCAATCCTGGTCCTTTCACACTGACAGCTTTTCAATGCCACTATGGGACAATAATTGCCTTTTACACTTTAGCTTCTATCTCAGGCCGAGAACAACACAACGGACATTGTCGCTCACAATTGCTATTCAGTGGACCCAGATAGGCTTGGTTATTGTTTTGGAATAAAAAAAAGAAAAAAATAATGTGGGACAGAGGCTGGTGTTAAAGTGTGGACTGGTGTGATTGGCGGGGCAGTCCCTAATAAATCACACATTTTTTAGCAGGCAGAGAAACAGTGGAGGTCGTAACTAAGGTGCTTTGCTCCAACCTATCATCGTCAAATATTTTCATCTACACAGACACTCGATCCGTCCCCTGCTATGATGACCCGTGACACCTTTTTCCTCTTGATGCGAACCTCACTGGGGAAGTTGGGGAGGGGGGGAGGGTAGTAACCCAAAACCTCTCTTTGATGGAAAGCCTCACTTGTTACTCCAATATTCAATAATAGACACTTCTTTAACATGGTCGAAATATTATTTTGGAACATTTTTGTGGATATTGTAGCATTACTGTTTTATAATTGCCACACATGGGGGTCACTGACAGGTAAATACATATTTCTCACTGAAATATCTTGTGCAAATTAAGAGGTAGTATTCAGGCGAGATACAGTAAAAGGCGTGGACGGAAAATTACAAGCAAAATGTGTGAAGATACAAGAAAAGTCTTAAAACCGAGACAGGAGAATGAACAAGGAGGAGTGAGGGGGTCACAATCAAAATAATTGTTTCCCAGAGGAAGTACATCGGTACAAAACTGTCAGTTTTGACAAGGGTCAAACTTTCCACAAAAACAAAGAAAGAGAAACAGGAGAAAGTCTGATTCTTAGATTTGAGAGTGACTTTATAAGAAGTGTCGCTAACTCTTTACATGTGCTTGCATATAGAAGTTAATAATAAATGGAAAAAAATAATAAGACACCAATGTTATAGATAGATCTGAAAATCATGATTATTTTGTTATTCTAATAACCTGTCAATTTTGTTTGATTAATCAGTAAATCTGACGTACATAGTATACAATATATTATATTTCAATTGATATCCTTCAACTCAAAAACTGGATCTTCATTTGATAATCATTTAGTTGTTGATTAACCAATTACTTCTTGCGCCTGAACTCAGAATTTTTAGGAATTTTAAATGAGTGTCCCATGTCACAAATAAACAGTCAGATTTCCAACTGCCAACCTGGAAATCCTCATCTTGATGCAAGTATACACAAAAGCTCATAATAAAAAAGAAAAATGCACTCATCTTTCCTTTCAGTGCGAGCCTAATATCAAAATCAACACACTTGAAAATACTTTTTACTATTTTTCTTTTTCCATTTTGTGCTATTCCATGCCGTACTATAATTCCGAAATCTAGTATTGAATACAAAAGCAGCAGCTCATCTTGAGACATTACATAAGAGCCGTAAGTAGGGACTCTAATACGAGTTTAACAGAGTGAAATGCTACTACGCAGCCACTTTGTTTTCATTCTTGCGATGCTTCAATTATGCATGAACGCTGCCTTGTCTGTTAGCTACATTAAACATGGCGTGCTTCATGCATTAGCCATGAAGGAAGCTGATGTAAAATGTGATAGAAGACGCGACACCGCCAATTGGCGCAAACGTCAATGGAAGGAAAGTCGACCTTTTCGGTGAGACCGTTTCACAATACGTCAAGCGATATTTCCAGCAATAAAATAACACAGGATAAAGTTTATGAGGTCTACGAGGAGCCGGGTTTCATTTCCGCAGTGATGAAGTGCGCAACTTTTACCCAGTTGACCGTTTACGTTTGAAATAGGGGAAGGGGCGCTGGGGCAATTGCGGCCTCCGAATTAGCTTGTCTTGGGGGTGATTTCTCAGTTTTACGTCAATAAGGTGAAATCTGGGGCACGCACACACTCTTGCGCTTGTCGGAATCAGTGGAGTGTAAAATTGCAACACCAGACAGCCGGGATAATAGCTCAGAAGGGGGCTGATGTCCCCCCCGCTACATTCAGAGGACGTTTTTATAATGACTATTAAAAAGAAGAAAATTATAAATTTTTCTTATTGTCTGTTTTGTCAATGCGACACTTTCTATTCTGCAGTACAGGTGTATTTTCAAGGGAGAATTTTAAGACAGAAAACAAGGGGGCTCTTGGTTTTGGTGTGCGTGTGTGTGTGTTGGGGGGGGGGGGGTCCTCACAGCTTGAGCAAAACTCACCGCAAAGCTGATAACTGAAGCACACACGAAGACAAACACACACTTATGTATACACTTAAATTACATGGAGATTACCAAGGTCTGGTTCTGGACCCAAATTGAAGTGATAATACATCTGCTTTTAGATCAAAGCCCCTCCCTCAAATCTCAGAAACTCACCAGTTAACACTCCCATACTGGCACGAAAATCTAATCGTGACTCTGGTTGGGTCAAACTTCTCCAGACGTTTCAAGTCAAACATTCTGCACCTCAAATGATGATTTTGTTTTTTTTTCCCAATCGTCAACACGGATAGAACGAGCTGTCAAGAAAACAATGCAGAACTTGACATCGTAATTTTTTGGAGAGAACAAAAACAAAAGCATGCCAACTACGGAGTTAATCGACCGCTCGATGTAAAGTCGGTAATTTTTTTAAAACCCGTGTTATCGCCGAGCTGTAAAAACATGTCAGCAATAATCCGGGCTTGTTCTCAGTCATAGGACCTCATAAAATCTGTCTAAATAAGTATGTTTTCATGCCCCTGGCAAGCCTATAAACTAAAGCCCAACCTCTTTATTAGGAACATTTTGTGTTTTGGGATTGTTTTGATGTGTTCTCACAGCAGACGGACGATTGGCTAAGCATTGGAAAGAGCAGACAGACAGACAGTCCAAGCCGGTTTAGCCTTGTTTAAAATTATTAATCCACTTCTAATTCCAGCTGGCCCCCTGACGGCCTAGGCCCCTATCAAAAAAATCAGCGCCTCCATTGTGAAGCCTGGCAGAAGGGGGACTGGGTGGATTTTTTCTGCTCCAATCAGTTTCTAGAGGTTGGGCGATTAAAAAAAAAAAAAAAAGACCCCCCCCCCCCCCCCCTTTTACTCGCACAGCAGGGGGATAACGGAATCATTAATTCCCCATTAATTTTGAAAAAAAAAAACTAAACGTCGACCCGATGTAGTGCTTTAGACTTAAGAGAAAGAGAGGAGCGACAAGTGCTTTGGATTGCTAGAAGTATGTCAAAGTGCAACAATGACTGACCAAAACAAGACTAAAATGTGAAATAATGGTTCAGACCTGACATTGGACCCAATTATTTAAAGATGGGGGGTCAGGGGAGGGGCAATCCTGAAGATACGTACATATGGTGACAGCATCTGTAGTATACTGTGTGTGTCCACACTTTGTTATTTGGCAGCAAATAAATATAATCCAAGCCATTCCCATGCAGTTCTGCTATATAAATAACAAAGTCAGATCTCAATCCAGAGCAGAATTTGGCAGAATCCTGGATTCCAAAATGTCTCCTGGTCTGCATAAAAATGAAACGCCACACCCCTCAATCACTGCCTTGATGCATAGGAGTGAAGATCTGTTGACGATGAAAAGAATTAAGAGTAAGACATGACGTCATGGCAACGAGTGTAAAGTTTTCAGGTTGTAGCGGTAATGTTTGATTGACAGTTAGGAGGTGAGTGGGGCCTGGTTTCAATAAATTCTCGATTTTCAAGCATACTTGCTCATTTATTAGATACTTTATACTTGGCTGACTTCTTCTTCTGTCCAATTAACAAGCTATTAATTTTCACTCAACATAGACATTAAGCAACAAAACTAATCTTGGCGGAGATTGCTGATGAAACAATCTGAATTCAAAGCTAACTTGACTTTTGAAACCAATCATAATTAGACCATAATTTTATTTTATTTTTTTAATTAACCAGCTTTGAGCCCACTTTCTGCTCTTGTTCTATGAGGGCTTCAAAGTACACAAAATGATGAACACAAGGATCTTCTAGGCGGCTAACCTCGCAGGTACCCGGGCGGAACCACTGAGGGAAGGGTTGGGAAGGGGAGGGGGGGCTGGAGGGGTGATGTCAACCCTCTAAACGGGACAAAGAGGTGGTTCTGCTCCACCTCTCCCAATGTAAACATCATACCAGCAGCAGTAACATCAGCACTTCGTGAGGACATGGTGGACAGTGCAAACCCCTATCATCATCTCTTTCATGGATATACATATGTAGCACACACACACACAACCACACACACAAAATCAGGAGACCATTATAGCTGTCGGCACTCCGAGTGACGGCCTTTCACGGCGTTGTGTCTTCAAGCCAAGTGTTTATCATGTATGCACCCGACCATTAGGAAATGTCACAGTAACACACGGAGGCTTGATATTCAGGAAAGGATGTCCAATTAGAAATGATCAATGGCTTTGAAGTAAAAAGCATTTCAGGGAGAGAAAAAAAAAAATTCAATGCTTTTTAATTTTTTCACCATTGATTTTCTCTACTATTTCCGTTCTCTCGCTGTCTCTGATCGCTCAGAGATTGATGGCACCACAAGATTGTTGTGGGGGACAGGGGGGATTGCTAATTAATTAATTCTTTATTTATTTTAAAAGTTCCCCCCCCGGGTGGCAACGTGCCCCGTGAATATTACAGCAGACGGAAAATTACAGAGCGGTAGACAGTGAGTGACACGTGAACAGAGGCAGAGTGGGAAGGACCGTAGCGGAGGGTGGGTGGGGGGGCGGCTGGTCAAAGTCAGCGGGCACGGGGGTGTTGGGCGTGCCAGCTAAACATGCCCATGCCCCCTTTTAAAGCCATGGCAACATCGCCCACCCCCGCCACATTCCATTTGAACAAAACCAGCATATTAATAATGCACTCATATGTGTGCGTGATGGGGGATGTGTGTGACTAGTGGTTGGGGGGGGTGCCGATATTGCTCCATTTAAAGTTCCAATTTTCCCAGAAACAATCCTTAAAATGGTGACAAATGACAGCCAATTTATCCCAGCGAGGGGGCCGAGTGTCCACCTCAATGGATGTAAACTGCAAAAATATCTTTCCTACACATAAGCTTTTGTCAAAAATGATGCATGCCCCTCCTACTACAGCCCACTGCCTCCCGTCTCCCAAAACCAATAAGTAGGGCATGCAGAGAGTAGGCCACTAAAGACCGGGTCATTATTGATTTGACAAGTGAGTGAATAATTCATCTCTGGCGGAAGGCATCAGCTGGGGCCGAGCTTGACCGCCCAACTACAGGATCCCAAATTTGACATTCGCTTATCATCTGTTATGTCGTCCAAGGTCCCAATGCTCCACGTCGTTTTATGGGAACCCCTCTCACCGCTCCCAAATGGTTCGCTTTTTTTTTTTTTTAGCCCCAACCACCTCCACCCCCTCCCCCCCTTCCAGATTTTGTATGATTTGCTCAGCCAAGTGCTGCTTAATTTACGATCATTTCCAGCTTCCCTGAAGCACTTGGCCAGCAGGACACAAGGACAGCTTTATGCACGGGTGTAATTCACACACTCATTGGCGCTGGCCCCAGCAACTGCCTCCCTGCACGGGAATACTGATTTACACGCCGCCACCGTGGCCGCCAGAAGAAGGAAGATGTCAGAAAACAGACACTTTTCACAAGACGAGTCGTAATATGCAATTACCGAGTCTGTTTACTCAGTTGCGTTCAGGGTATCTGACAAGGGCACGACCAAAAAGTTTGGGAGTTTCGGAGTGCTCAAATGAAAATGCTGTCGTGAGCATGCCAGGCCAGTAGTTGGCGGTAAAATTAATGAGATGCTAGTATGGACTATGGGCCTCTTCAAATCAGACTACGGGGTACGGGTTATTTATAATATAAACAAATGAGGGGATACATTTGATTGATTTGATTAGAAGGTAACATTTTATAGAATTTTCATATTGTAAAAAATCCCGATTAATCGGCCAGTCGATTATTGATAATCGATAATAGTCAGGACAAATGGTTGTCGTTTGAAGTGATTTCAATTTATTTCATCGATAGATTTGTCTCAGTAAATGTGAAGCACTGACATAGACAAAAGTGAAGCATTCCACATCCAGCTATATCTTTCTTTTTCCAAACCAAAGCTGCACTTGGAGATGATTTGAAAACGAAAGCCACAATACAGCTCGTGCAATAACAACTGGGCAGCCTCAAACCTCCTTCCAGCTGCACACAATAAAAGAGAACTCCTGCAATTTATTTTACAATAAAGGGAAGCGAGCGCCTCTCTCGAATGAATCCCTCACCGCGGCGTCGTGTTTCGCTAGGCCCAGTTACTTTCAATCTGCCCTCGGACTACCTGCTGTGTCGCCAGCAGACGGCTTCTGACTCAGTGTTGAGCGCCCGTCCGCCCGCCTGGCCTCATCGCCGTTTATATTCCACCATGGCGAGAAGGGCAGGACGAAGATACGCCATGAGATTTTCTGACTATGCTCCTCATAACACACTAACTCACTCAATGGATTGCAGTTGGCCGTGATTGATCACAAAGTAGATTTTTGCATCTATAAAGGTTATGTCGAGATTTGATTGACAGTGTCAGATTTTTATTTAAAGTCGTGTCGTGAAAATAGTATTGAGTGATACAGTGCAACAGGGCTGAAAATTCATGAGTATTTATTTATATTGCACATTTCATTCACAAGGTAGTGTAACTCGATGTGCAGTGACAAAACACTTATTGAGAACATTTAAAGGCAAAAATACTTAATACATTTTGAGAAACTAAAGAAATTAAGACATTCAAAAGCAAAGTTAATAAATAAAAGCTAGTTTGCTAAACGAATGTCCGTCGCAAGAATGTGGATTTTTAGCCTAAGCATTTAGGTAGCTAACTTCACTTCTGTTGGCAACTTATTCCATTCGCTAAATGCTCCTTTAAAATCTGGACTCTGCTAAATGACCCGAGTCTGATGACCTCAGAACCCTACTGGGTTTATATTCCATGGACCATTATGTACCACGCTTGTGCAAACTTTCTAGCTTTCTGAAACAATGACATAATGTTTATTTTGAGACATGATGTTCGCACGAGTTTTGTTAGCATGTAGCAATGATTGAATCAACGTTTTTAGCCTTTGAATAGCTTTGCTGCTCGATATCTGCAAACTCGTGGTGCTAATGTAATTTTTTATCTAGTCGTTTAGTAGCAAATGAAATAAAAAATGCTTTCCTCATAGTTTTAATATACATAACGGGCGCTAAACACATTTTCTATTAAAGCAGATTTATCTCATTTTATGTTTTCTTCATTGTAGGGTTAACTCGGAAGCAGCTGTGTGGACGTTTCTTTCGTGCTCGCTTGCTTTCTTCCTACTCTCTCTCTACAAGTACATGCTCACACATTTATACACACGCATGCATGCATGCGCTCACACACTACACACACTACACACACACACACACTGAGCCAGAGGCAACTGCAAGTTTCCATTCATGCTTCTCATTATCGGGCCATGTCGGCGCTTTACGAGGCAGTGTAAAGCGCTGAATAACTGCACTTTAAAATGCTTCCTGACACTATTGCGTGGTCGTGCTGCTGGCGAGGCCTTTCAGCTCCTCGTCCGGGATCTCAAAACGGTCGACGTCGACATCCCGCCGCTCGTTAATTTCGCTTAACTGCCAGATTAGAAAAATATATTTATTATTACGTAGGGTGGAAGGGTCATAAATGGTCAGAGCAAAGGTTGTAAACGATCCAGAGTAGAAGTCGATTAACTACCATCGCTTTACTTTTAAGTGACCTCAACAACACACTTGCACTCCCTTTACCGTTCGATTGAACTAGGTTATGTGGCCACGGTATGTTTAAGTACAAACATAAAGGTGTTATGCCTAGAAAATTTGGGGTTATCAACAGATCGTAAAATATAACAAAATAAAACTATATCAGGCTTCAGTCACATGCAGGTAAAAATGGCATCACAGTGATTAATTCTTGATTTTCTTCCCCCTGACAGAATTTATTAATTACAAGAGCATGTGGAGTTCTCTTTCATGTGTTGATTTCAATTCAATTAGTCGTGTATCATAAGTGATTGCAAAGTGTGTGTATCACCACAAAACAAAACAAAAATAGAGAAAAATAAATGTAATACTTCTCCTAGCCACAATTAAATTCTAATGTTAAAGAGAATACAATTGGTTCAATCAATTTCAATAAATACTACCAAGGCAAACAACTAGCTAACTGGCATGGGTGATATTCCCACTCTGGCATTTGAAAGATATTAAAAAGCAAAGAAAAAGCTACAAATTTTCCTCAGAAATATGTACCGTTGTACTACATTTTTAAATCATCTCGAAAAATGCCATTTTGTGTTTTGTTTTGACGTCAACTACTGTGCCTCTGGAACAATGGAGACAACTTTCAACAGTTGCACCCATGCCTACCTGAAACTTTGGCTCAGGACTGGTGTCTCAGTTCTTGTACTATCTGTAAGGATTAGTACCTGGCCAGTAAGTACATGTGCTGGTCGTGACAGTGAGCCGTGCTCCGACAATGGTGGCAAAACGGTCAAAACAAGGCTCGTTGTGACAGACTGGGCCAAAGTGGCGCTTCAAGAGGTTCTTTTGAGGCGCTCCCTAATGTGGTTTCCTTTGGTTTTACGCAAGCTGTACAGGCAGCAACGCATAAGAATGGAAATACCATAGATCTGGTATTATCCCGAGGACTTGCAACCTCAAATATAGCAGTACTGCCATACACTACTGTTTTGTCTGATCATTACTTAATAAAGTTTGAAATTATAGTTCCTTGTCAAAGACAAGAGAGCAATCAGCATTATAGGAGCCGTCATTTCAACTCTATGACTGCAACTGCGCTATCTGAAATACTGTCGCCGGCAACCACTAATTTTCTCACATACGCCGACTCTATTGATAATCTTACGAATGAATTCAATGCGACATTGTTAAATGCCATTGACTCTGTGGCGCCGTTACGTCTGAAAACTCGCCGTAGAGTGCCTACTCCATGGTTCACAGATGAAACGCGTACGCGTAAGCAATTATGTAGAAAGCATGAGCGCAGATGGCGTCTAACCAAACTTGAGGTTTTCCATCAGGCATGGCAGGATAGCCTCCTGAAATATAAAGATGCGCTTATCTTAGCAAAAACTCGATATTTTTCGCAAGTTATTAATCTCAATAAAAACAATCCGAAACACCTATTTGATACAGTGGCAAAGCTGACTCTGCGCCAGCCGACCTCCGATAGTTCCTTCCACTCAGCTGACGAGTTCATGAAATTTTTTGCTCAAAAGATTGAATCCATTAGGGATGAGATCAAGAATAGCATTCCAATCGCTCGGTCGAGCACGCCGTTTACCAACGCTGATGATCATGCAACAACCCTCTCAACTTTTAAAAGCGTGTCTCTTGAAAGGCTTACACAAATTGTTAGTGCGGCTAAACAAACAACATGTTTACTCGACCCTCTTCCAGCCAAACTACTTAAAGAATTATTTCAAATTTTAGGACCGTCCGTCTTAAATATAATCAATCTGTCTGTCTCCTCTGGGATAGTGCCAACAGCCTTTAAAACCGCTATCATTAAACCGTTACTTAAGCGACCAAATCTTGACCCGGACTGTCTCAGTAATTATAGGCCAGTTTCAAACCTCCCATTCATAGCAAAACTTCTTGAAAAAGTAGTAGCGCAGCAGCTTATTGATTACATGGTCGCCAATAATCGATACGACACTTTTCAGTCTGGTTTTAGAGCTAATCATTCCACTGAGACAGCACTTGCGAAAGTGACTAATGATCTCCTCGTAGCTATGGATTCAAACATTTCGTCTGTACTGTTACTACTCGATCTTAGTGCTGCCTTCGACACTGTAGACTTCGATATTTTATTAGGGCGTCTTAAAAGTTGTGTTGGTATTTCAGGGTCAGCACTAGGCTGGTTCCATTCCTATCTATCAAACAGGACGCACCGAGTGGTCCATGGCAATGCGTCCTCGGAGCTCTATAATGTTACATGTGGTGTCCCACAGGGATCGGTTCTCGGACCAATTCTTTTTAATATTTATATGATTCCGCTTGGGGACATAATACGTAAATATAATATTAGTTTTCAATGCTATGCGGATGACACCCAATTATATATGCCGTTATCGATGACAGATCCGCGGGATTGTTGTAATCTTGAGAAGTGCCTTGCGGAGATCAAGCAATGGATGTCTCTCAACTTCCTTCGTCTTAACCCAGATAAAACTGAGATGTTGATAATTGGTCCAGCTCGTTATCAACACTTATTCAAGGAAACCGCTATAACTATAGATAACCGTACTATCACTCAAAGCGATACTGTAACTAATCTCGGGGTAATATTTGACCAAACTCTCTCCTTTCAAAAGCACATTAAGAATATAACCAGAATTGCGTTTTTTCACCTTCGTAATATTGCAAAGATTCGTCCGATCCTTTCGACCGGTGATGCGGAAACTATTATACATGCGTTCGTCACGTCGCGCCTGGACTACTGTAATGTACTATTTTCGGGTCTTCCTAAGTCCCGCATCAAAAGTCTACAGTTAGTACAAAATGCCGCTGCAAGGCTGCTCTCTCGGACAAGAAAATTTGATCACATTACCCCAATACTAGCCAACTTACATTGGCTTCCGGTCCATTTAAGATGTGACTTCAAGGTTCTTCTATTAACCTATAAATCGCTGCATGGCTTAGCGCCTTCATATCTCGTCGACCTAGTTGTTCCTTATGTTCCGTCTCGTAACCTTCGTTCGCAAAACGCTACCCTTTTAGCGACACCGAGGGCTAAGAAAATGTCTGCAGGCTCTAGAGCATTTTCTATTCGGGCTCCAGAGCTTTGGAATGCCCTACCAATGGATATTAGGACTGCTACCTCAGTAGAAACATTTAAGACACGTTTAAAGACACATTTCTATGACATGGCCTTTAACTAACCTGTAGTGGCCGATTCGGCTGGAGTTTGTTTTCTCTCCCTCTCCACCCCCTCCCTCCCCCCTCCCCGGCCGGGGAGGTGGTTAGGTGGTACCCATGCTGACAGCGGCTATCTGGATTCTCGTGGCCAATTCAGGATAGGGGAACTGCAGCTCAACCTCCTCGAAGAGCACTGCCAGGACAATTGAGGGCTCCTTTCGGCAGCCCTCTGCTGTGACATGGACATCCACTTTTTATTTAATTGATTTTCATGTTGTATCATTTGTGCCCTCTCTGCATCCATTTCAACCTGGTGATCCTGAAAGGGGGATCCTTCCATCTGTGGTCCCTTCTCAAGGTTTCTCATTTTCCCCCTGCTAGGGGTTTTTAAGTTTTTCCTTGCCCTTTTGGGAGCTTAAGATCAGGGGATGCTTTGAGAATAATTGTCAATTTCTGTCTATGTGAAGCCCTTTGAGACTGCTTGTGATTTAGGGCTATACAAATAAACTTGACTTGACTTGACTTGGTGGTTAAGTGATCTCCTCCACAATTGGGACACTCTAAGAGGCCATCCCCGACAAGCGGACCAAAGCAAATTCCCTCCTCTCTCTCTGTCTCTCTCTCTCGCTTTCTCCACCCTTGGGGCTGTCACTTTCCATCTCAGGCTCTTGGCTCAGATTCGGCTAAGCGATACCCAAAACACAAGAGACGTCACCCAAGAGGTGGATCGCCAGACATGTGTGACTTTACTGCCATAAAAAAAAAAAAAAACTTTAGGTGCATTGTGATGACACGCCCCCCCCCCACCTTAAATTAATTACCCCTCCCAGCATCTAAGTGGCTCCTGGGTTTTTTTCTTATTTGCGATGGTGACGTGATCCGACACGGTGACCAAACGTCAGACGGGGGTCGACATGAAAAGCCTGTGACTTTGCGGAGGGAATCCGCGTGAATAAAGCAGCGGGGGCCCAAGGTTGAGAACATGCCAGACAGTGCCCATACATAACACCAAAGCAGCGGCAGAGCCCAGTTGGCCGCGGGACAATTTGGCCGGCAGCACCAGCAGACTTAGCACTCACTCATTTACTTGGGGGGGGAAGCCTCAAACTGCTTTTCTCTTGGTGGCACTCCCTGAGAAAAAAAAAAGTGTTGGCAAATTGATGGCCAACTTTACTATTGCACGATAAGAAAGCTTGATTCAAATAAATGGTGGCCATCAAAAGAAAAGTTTAGCACTAACGCGTTGAAAAGCCTCCATCCAGAGTGGCATTGGGCTCATCTCGAATGAAAAGAAGTTTTGGCGGTGTGGAAGGGTGGGGGCGTCTTTTCTTCTTTTCTCTCTTCAATTCGAACTCTTCCTCCTTTCTCTCTTCTTCTTGTCTGTTGAAACATGTGGTCAGCTGTTATGCTTCCATGTGGTCAGATGATCAAAGACGGAGGAGGGGGCAGTGGATTGGGGGGGTAGCAGCAGTAATTGTCCCCCTGCCGAAGCCTTGCCCTGGCCCGGGATCAGGATCCCAGCAGGTGGGGCTGGGTTTGGGCAACGGGAGGGGGTGGGGTCCATGAGAACGGAGGGAGGGGAGGGTGGAGGAACGCAAGAGGCCCAGCCTGGCAGAAATAAAGACTTCCTAAGGCCTGCCCGCTGACAACAGAGCCCCAAAGGGAGAGTGAAAAATGAAGCCTACATACACACAAACACATACAAATACACACACACGCACACACATGCTAAGGGGGTCTCACTCAGGGAAAGGGGGCCGCCATTGGGGCGAACACTCGGCAAGATGGAAAAGCATAAGAGAATAGGATTATAATATTTGCTCAGCGCAAAGAGAAACAATTGTGCGCCCATTTCACAGTATCTTTACAATTGAGCCTGTGTCGAATCCGAGAAGGGATTTTTCTTCTTTTATTTAGAGGGGGCGGGGTTTACAGGGGGTTCGTTTCATGAAAAATGGATGCTGTTTGCTTCACCTGCTAACCTCAACTTCTCTGATCTAGCATGGGCAGAAATAAACATCCTTGTTTAACATTAACCCACAGATGTGAGGAGAACACTCGAAGCGGCCGACGTTAGCATACACAAACAACAAGGAAGACGCACCCGAGGTAGGTGGTGGTGGTGCTGGGGGGGGGGGGCTCTTGTGCATACCTCAGCCACTCAGTGTTTACCTGAGAGCCCGAGGGAGCCGTGAAAGCTCACAGGTTGGACTACTTTGCATGTATGCGGGAGCACGCAAAACACTCTTCACCGCTGTCCGTCATCTAGATTGCTCAGCAGGACTCCTCAGCCCTGCAACACCCCTCACCCCCACCCCAACACCCCCATCTTTCTACATACATCCTCGACCAGATGGCTTTTTTTTTTTTCGTAACTGTCTGTTTCTCTCTTCTTGCACCTCTGGTCTCCCTAACTAAATCCCTGCGATAGCTTGGTGGAGCCGAGTGGTTTTTTTGTTTTGTTTTGGGGGGTTTTTGAGGGGGGAGTAAGCTGGACAAATGGCTGGAGGTAGCAGAGCAAATAAAATGGATTAAGACAAGGCTTTTCACAGATACTTCAAAACTATTTTGGTGACGAGCGATGCACCCCCTTGCCCAGAAGATGCCGACCTTTATAGAAGAATAAACACCAGGCACGAGAGAAATATTCTGCTGGGTTTTGCTAGCAAACAGTGTTGTGGCCTCCTGTGTGTATTGCACATACAATAATAAAATTCATTTTTGTTTTTGAGTAAAATATGCCCACTTATATACTTGAAAATCCAATTAGATTTAGTAGGAGGAAATAAATCATACGAAAAATCAAATGTCACCTCTTGGCTCCATCCAGCCAAAGGTTAAATTCTTGACTCCCCGCTGTCTGCCGTCATTAGGTTGCCTAGCAACCTGCTGCAAGCTATAATTAGCTTGGCAAAATCAAGATTTCCATTTTGTTAACACAAAAAACACTTTTCTGAAAAGTGTCACATGTTCTTTGAAAGAGACTCTAAAAGGCGTGTTGAAATACGGAAGCTTTTGGCACTTTTACTGTCATCGCTGAGTGAAATGTGCAGCTGTTATAACATATTTTAAGTAATAAAAATCCCAAGATGGCAGGGCAGCATATCAACCTGTGAGCATCCTTCAAATATTATTAGCACGGTTGATGCCAACTTTTCTTTTTTTTTTTTTTTAAAAGCTTGCTTTTTTTTTTCCGCTTCTACGTTTACATCATCATTGCAGGGATGAGATTCCCGAAAGGACTAATAAACAATTTATTTCTGCTGAAAAGTTTGACATCCGTCCACCCACTCTATCATAAAGTCACAGGTCAGTGGGCGCATGAGGGAAATGACATGTAACAATTCTAACTGGACTGACAAAAACTCTCTCAATGCAAATATGATTTTGACTCCCAAACCGAGTCTATAACCTTCCCCTCTACTCACTTGAATGTTTCTCACCATGTTACTCTCCACCCACATGCCATCTTAAACCTAAATTGATTTTTGATTCAAAAAACATAACTCTTTTTGTTTTTGCTCACATTTTTCAGGACCTGAACTCCGGGATTGAAAGATAAGTAAACAAAAAGCCTATTTTAAAACAACAACAAAAAGAGTGTTGGCTTAATTTGATGCTTCAAGACGGATCAAAAAAGTTACAAACGTCGAGAGAAAATTGTACCTTCTTTCTTTCACACGGTCAGCAAACACCTGTTTTTTTTTTACCATGTGAATGAGTCGAAAGATACAAAACATGTTTACGCGGGTAGCAACTAGCAGGAATCATACATTAGCGGATTTGCCGAGTTGGAAAGCCAACTTCGGGAAAAGAAGTGATGACAATTCTGACTCTAAAGTAGAAATTTCAACATTCTTGTGTTACTTGAACGCATCAGTAGTATCAATGAGGTTTTTGTCGACTTATGTAGAGGTGACGTGACTCAACTGTAGCATTTGGAAAGTGCTGTTTTACGATTATATTGCCTGCACAAGGAACCGTAGTATAGCTTATTTAATCTTCCTCCTTGATGAGTCCACATCTCACCTCCAAAATGGAGAGCAGTAGAAACAAAAAGTCTTTTGATCATAGCAGAATGCAAACATGCCTACGCGCACAAGCATGACACTCACTGAAAGTGCAATGAAAAGAAATAAACACTGGAGAAAAAAAAAAAAAAAAGTCAACAGCTCTCCTGAGTCTTTCAAAGGCTGTGAAGGATTTTAGGAAATCACACGCGTACTACTTGCATTGTGGATGCGTGGAAAGTGTTTTCGGCAGCTCTTGAACCCTTAGAGGGGTTTAACAAAGATGAGTAAGATTCTTTAAGCTTCCAGCATGCTTGATGTTTGGGTGCATTTCTGCTCGCTGTCTGTCACTCACTGCACAGGCAGAGGTGTACCATCAAGTGCTTAGAACTTTCTGGAAAACCCACAACAAGAGTGACAATAACAAGGTCTCAAATAGTATCTGCTGCCTGTTGCGAGGGAAAACACACTTTCTATCTCCAGGGTATGAGAGACCTAGAAAGGTCAACCAATTAGGCACGTCATCACTTTTAGTCCAATCATTCGAGTTTCGAAATCTTTGGATACATGAATTTATTTATTTATATATTTATATTATATTTTTTCCAAATAAATACCATGATGTCATATCCAGACTAAAGGGTGTCATGCTCCAAGCAGATCAGGAGAAACTTAGCCATTATATTATATACATTATATTTGCATGGCCTTAGCTTTTGCGTTTGTTTTTAGCGCCTAGAACGTTTCCGAACAACCCCCTTCATTCGCACACAGGTGGGTATCACACATCACTAACGGTCCCCTTTTGGTCCCCCATTAATTGCCCAATGATTATCTTAACACGAAAACGGTTGCACGTCTGTTACAGGTGACGCCGCAAAACAGACAAACTGGCCGCTCGAAAACAAGTTTGCTTGACTTCGGTGTCCTGATGGAGGAGCGGTCAGAAGACAAAGACGGGGACAAAGGGGAGTGTGACACCACTGTCTGTTGACTCTTTGGAGTATTTAATTAGCTGTAATCCAATTGAGGCACACGGCTTTCAGTTAAGAGAGGTGCAAAGGTTTGAAATAAACAGCTTATGATGCTATTAAAGCCCGTACATATAGTCAACAGCCCGGTAGGACGATAAAGCGCTGACCTCACTAATACAAAGAGCATCAGCGTGAAGAAGACAAAGCTGACGTTTTACACTGTACATTGAACTGACCTGAACCAAATTATAAAGTACTTCTTGAATAGGTCAATCAGAAGAAGGCAAGCGGTGGCAGTACGGTAATTTGTTAAAATTGTCGGTCCAGCGGAAGCCTCGTATGAGCCGATATGCCTTTTCTGGCTCTTTTGTCACCTCCAGTTTGAAACTCTCGATTTTATTTTTCGATAATCAGTGGAATCTTTGATATGTTTGAGTGATCCTGTTTTGTTAAAAACGGGCCACCATGTTAGGAGGATGAGCCATTTCAATTGAAGCATCATCTTGCATTAATGCAGCCGTGAGCCAAAGGTGTCAGCTTGCTCGCTGTCTCAGACGCATCCAGACAAGCAGACATGGCCATCTTGGTGAGGAGCAATTCAATTCAATGAGTGATTTAGCAGCCAGTCAGTCTGAGGGGCACAGTTGGGCAACAGTTGGTTGATGCAGAAGGCACAGGCTTCGAACTAAATCTCCCCCCCAAAAAAAATTGAAATTTAAAACAAGGCTGACGACTGCGGCAACACACGTCTGGGTAAACAATTTATGGAAGCCCGGTAAAACCAGCCCAATGTTAATTGCTGCATACCAACACTTTGAAAAGCTAAAACCTCTGTGACATGCTTGGAAACAGATGTGCTCACTCAAAGTTGACCATCGCGGTCAGAACAGACAGTTGCCGGTCGTAACATTTGGTCTACCTGCAAATCAAATGATTTCCAATATTAGATCTGGATCCCTAAGTGTCAAAAAGGAACATTGTCATCTCGGTATCGGACCTCTGGGACGAGTTGTGTCGTGCGAGTAAAGACGTTTCAAGAAAAATCAAGCTTTAACTTCTGGTGGAGCAGTGGTACGAAAACAAAGGCAGGAGCAAAGGGCAGTGCGACACCTCTGTCTGTTGACTGTGGAGTATTTAATTAGCCGTAATCCAATTGAGAGCATACGGCTTCCTGTTAAGAGAGGTGCAAAGAGGTGAAATAAACGGCTTGCCTAAACATACTCAGACACCAACAGATGACCACGGAAAGTAAACAAGAGGAGGAAGATTAGGTCAAGCTACCTTTATGACACCGGGGTCAAACAACAGGAGTGCTTTTCTTTTGGATCTTTTTTTTTTTTGGAGTATGTATGTAATGCAAGCAAACAGAGATGAATGACATTTGAGACTATTCGTAAAGCAAAAACAGCGTTACTCAAGGTCATTTTATATTTTTCATGAATCGAATGATTTGTAAACCGCGGCGTTCGTTAACCAAGGGTGTACTGTATTTGTAAATTTGGTTAGGAATGAACTGCTTTGGCAAAAAAATAAAAAAATATAGCAAACACTAGTATACATAAGCCATAAGCAACGCAAACCATACAAAGCCCCCCGACATTAAACATACCGTGTCCTTCTTTCCCTTCTTCTCTTTGTAGCATCACTATCATTAAGCAAAATAATCGTTTAGGCGAGTCAATGGCGATTGTGACACATGACAAGGTCAAAGGAGCTCAACAGCACATCGTCATCGGTCGTTGCCGAGTTGGCGTTTGCCTTTCCAGATGCCCGCAGACGCACCGCCTGGCCTGAGAGTCACCAAAGCTGCCGAGGCTTCAGACGAGCTCTCTCCATCACCCTGCCTCCGCCTCCTCCCTTGACCATCTGTGAGGCACGCATTAAGAAAACACGGTCCTGCATGGAACTGTCTGCCTTGATAGCAGGCTTGCTAAGACCACTGTGCCAGGTAAGCTCTGATCTGCTTTTAAAGTGACAAGAGTTTATTGAGGAGGGAGGCAGGACTGCTGAGCCAGATGGCTGCAAGCTAAGCTAAGAAGAAGATTGAGACATTCGGCCAGGTGACTTTTTTTTTTCTTTTTGACAGGTGGGCAGCAGAGGAGAGCCGTCTGGGCTTGACAAGCGCTGCCATGGTTTGGATAAGGGAAAGCTGCAGAATCGGGCACAATGAAACACACACACACACACACACACACACACACACAAAATGATAGTGTGACTGCTTTATGTGTGTGAATACTGTATGTAAAATGAGTACTCTAAAGTTCTATAAGTTTTGTAAATATTTATTATAGGTAGCTTTTCTTTTTGTCTACTTGGTATAGTTTTTGTCAATTATTTATTCATTGGGTTTTTTTTGCATTCTGTTAGCATCAAGCCAACATTGGTGCAGGATTTTTATCAATCAAAAGATGGACTGGAATTTATACGCCTCGACAATACAGTGACATTCCATCGTAATTTTATCATGATCATTTTCACTGTTCTTCTCTGAGCTACTGTACACAAATTAAATAGTTCTACTGTCCGCTAAGACTCCTTGACCCATAATGAGTCTGAAAATGTATTTAATGGTGGTCCAAATCATCAAACAGTTTTTGAGCTGGGATGCTGGTGTCAAATCTCCCGTTAATAATTAATTATTAGTCTGGGCGAAGCCAATCCATTCCGTGATCACTTCGGCAAGAGGAGACAGAGCACATTTGTTTACTGCGTACGCTCATGCACAGATGAGCAGTTCAGTCACACATGTACGTGCGTACATGGCTCCAATCTGAAATACATCCAATGTGTGCAGCGTCGGGCCAAAGCTACACGGCAGACACACAGAACCTGTATGCTAGTCTCCATCCAGCCGTCCAATCAGCACCTTGCATGGCGGTTGTGCCAGCACGCCCAATCAAACGGTGAAGATGCAGACCCGATTTCGACACCCCATTAACAGGAACACACACGCAACGATCCAGCTGTGATTCTTGGACCTAATCCAAGCAGCCTGTCACGGCCCAAAACGGAGAGCAGGGTGGCATCTGCTTGTGAGAAAATAAAATCTTCAATCGTTTAGCATCACATTATTGCCTTATGGTTGCCTTCACCTATGAAGGACAGAAAAAAAATATACAAGATAATATATTTATACTATATAAATATAAATATATATAGCAGTGCTTCTCAATTATTTTCTGTTACGCCCCCCCCTAGCAAGAAGAAAACTATTCGCGCCCCCCCTCCCCACCGTGACTATCCTAACTTGTCTTGTAAGTCGTAAAATGTTGCACTGTCGCAAACGTGACAGAAGTAACAATGAGAGCGCCACTGCCCCCTGCTGTAGTAAACGCGCAATTACACTTTATTCTAGTACTGCCAAAAAAAAAGCCTGTTCCCCAGGGTCACACGCGCCCCCCCAGGAATAGCACCGCGCCCCCCAAGGGGGGCGCGCCCCACTATTTGAGAAGCACTGATATATAGACACAACTCAACATGCTCCATGTCCTCCATTGTTGTCCTTTGTTTACCATCTCACAATAAAATTTACTGGCACGTTTGGTAAAGTCTACAATTTATAACGGTTATTTTAAGTTGTGTGCGCAACATGGTGGTTGCAAAACACTGATAAATGGCAATAAACTTACAGCGCCTCTTCTATATCACTTTTTGGTCCAGTGCATTAATTTCGATAACAGTCAGTCTGGTGAGTCAGTAGTTTGTCTATCAAGAACAAGACAACACTCAAAAGAGAGCAAACATGATGTCCTAAGTTGTTTACAGTGTCACGTTCCTCTTTTTGTTAAAATCATTGGTCGGGTACAAAAGGCCCTTTTACACAGCCTGTTCCAGTCGGGTTAAATGGACATTTACTTCACCTCATTGTTCCGTATAAATGCCCGGGACACGCAATGAGGGCGGGGGTGGGGCACAGTCACCCGGTCGATATTCCGTCTCTGGAGGTAATCGCACCAGAGTGCAGACAGACCATACGTATCATTGAGCAACCAGCTAAAATAATGGTACATATCCATTATTAACATCCGAACTGCCCTGTGAGGGACTCCATGGTGCCGCTCCAGAAATCAAACGCTGGCAAATGCAGAACGCAAGATAAAGTAGTAGTAAAATCAAATTGAAGAAGCTAAGCTAACTATTAGAGAGCCTGACCACTACTTAATGGTTTAAAACACTTCTCCTTGTCACTATTTGTGTCTGACAATCAGCCCGTTTTAGGTGTTGGCCATACATTTTGGATTTGTGATCACACAATATCAAACAGGTGTATTATTAATGTTTGTCGTCCCATCCGAGCGGATGAGGGAAGAGAAATCACAGAATAATCATCAGGAAAATGCTCACGTTCGCCAGTCGGACTACCGTTTTTTTCCATGTATAATGCGCCCCCATGTATAATACGCACCCTAAAAATGGCATGTTGATGCTGGAAAAAAGCCTGTACCCATGTATAATACGCACCCAAATTTTGACTCCTACTTAAGTCTGTTAACGTAAAATTATTTCAGAAAAAAGATCTTTGGGAACAACCGGATGTTATTCTGACGGTCAGTATCACTGCATATGCGCTAGCAAACTCGATAGCGCAGAAATGTTTCGGATTTGTGTAGGGTACATTGTGACAGCAAACAAGCAGATGATCGAGCAAGCGTCTGATACGAGAGCATTGTGTTCGTATGGAGCGTGTTTGAAGTGAACAGCAGAGAAGAAAGCGCATCTGTAATGGCGGCCTCCGTATGATATCAGGATTTAAAAAAATAATATATATTTTTTTTGTATCCATGTATAATGCGCACCCCAGATTTTAGGACAATAAATTAGTTAAATTTTGCGCATGAAACATGGAAAAAAGCGGTAATTATCAGTATTTGTTATCCATGCATAAACGATTTTAGGATTTATCCGTCCTTTTGGAAATTTTGCCTGATGTCATTTGTTTAATACAAGCATAACTCAACTTTGTAATATTGCCACCTGCAGGACGCTAAACATATCTGCTATGCCATGAGGAGAATGAATCAGAAAAACAAGATAACACCTATCTTAGAAAATTGATATAAGGAAGTACTGGACACATTCTATGGCGCTGATGGGTCCAAATCGTTAAGGGTCATGATTGAGGCTTGCTGAGTAAATCCCGCTACTAAGCAAACTGACCCCAGCCTCTACACGCAACGGTGGAATCCCACTCAGTCTATTGTTACACTATCACGGCTGACCTGAGCTGACATTGCTGCATTGTACCATTTGATGGAAAACACGACTTTGTAGTGAGACTCGAAGTAAGGCCAAGCGCTGCAGAGAGAGTCGTAGCATCCAAAGTAACACAACCACTCTCACACAGAGATTTGGCCCAGATCAGCCAGAGAGATAAAAGGAGAGGATTACGCTGGCGGAAACACTTGAAAGTCTCCTCTGACTCTCTGCCATTTCTACAAAGTCACCTCGGACAATGAAACCATCTGCTGCTATGCTGACACATCAAAACCACAAGGGGAAAAAGAGCACTAAAGCATTTGGGAAATGTGCTAGGTCGAACATGCGGCGTACATATTTTTATTGACTGAAACGTACTTGTGTCATTGGTGGAGGCTTAGGGGACACCTCTGCGACATCATGCAGGTCAGTACTGAGAATCCCCGGGATGAGTTCTCAACTCACCCGGGCGGGGTAGGTGCCGCTTTGCGCAATAGTGACCATATAAAACAAAATTCTATTTTTGATGTTTGTTATGAAGCCTTGTGCAAAGTAAGTTTGTTGTTTGTTTTTTTATTGTTTTTATTCTTTAAATCATGTTCAAAATAAAGATTAATTCATTAAAAAAATAATAATAATAATTCCACATGTTCGCCACGTATTCTAATATGCTGAAGAAATGAACAGTGAGGCTCTTTTACTGGGTGGCAGATGATTTGACTTCCAACGGAGGTGATGATTTCTAACCTGAAATAGCTTATTGATTTCAGAACATCACTTACAAAGCTGCCTGGCCAAAGGTAATGAAACAAAGTAGTGGAGAGTGGGAACACAAGCAAAGGAAGAAGCCTTTCAATTTAGAGGATTTTTATCCGACTTGTTGAACAAGCCCCAGACCGTATAAAAAGGTCTTTTCATGTGAATACCGGAGGACTTGTGATGTCTGCTGCTTTGCTTTTCGTGATTGATGCTGTTAACATTCAATTTTCACATTTGTGTGTCTGTGCGTGCGTGCGTGCGTGCGGAAAAGTGTTTTATTTTACTCCAAAAAATGTGGAACTGACAATTGCAAGTGTTAAACTTGTTCAATATTTGACGGGGAGCGATGAAGTGCCCCCCAAAATTATTCACCACAGAAAAAAAAAACTGCATTGTAGTCACCACATATGACACTTAGACTATATATATTATTTATTATTTACCTCACTCGCTTCTTCTATATAGTTTGGAAGCTATGTAGCATCAAGTTTCTTTCACTCGCATTTCTTACTTCAATCGCGAATTTCTTTTCTTTCAATTTGGAGACAATTTTACATGCCTGCAACATGTAAACCCTTTCTCAAAAATAAACACTCCTGTTCATGTCATCTTTGTTGTGTAAACAGACCCCAGGAGGAACAAGGTCATGGACCGTGTCAGTGCCATGATGTTACTGATCCACAAGAGGTCAAAGGCATAACGGGTCATAATCTCCTCGAGAGCAAACTACCAACCCAATCACACTGGTACTCCTAACAAAGACTTTGTCCTGAAACCCTCAGCTGCCGCTTCCACCAGCAGACCTCAGACAACCGCTCCTTTGTCATATCCACTTGTTGGACAAATTCACATTTCACATGTCAATTAAATGAGTGTTGCCCCGGTGATTAGAAGATCCAACTAATTGTAGTCGCCCTACACCTCCTCCTCTGCTTCTTGCCTTGCCTCCAGTCCTCCCCAGACATTTTACACATGGAGGAGCAAGGAATGAGAGCTTTGTACCATCAGGCCCCATGACCCCCCCCGCCCCTGGCCAAGCGTCTTTTCATATTCGCTGATCATATGCCACAAACTGGCCCCAGTATCTGAACTGCATTGAAAATTCAGCCTTTACAAATATATAAAAAGCTTCATACAAAGATTTCTAATATTTCAGTTGGGCTTAACTAAAATACTTCTTTAATAATCCCACATTGGGAAATTTGCAGGATGCAGAAGAGTTTTAGACTACTGCCAATAAAAAGCATATTGTTGAAATACATTGCACTGCTTTCCTGCTTGTGACGTATTTTCCCAGGGGTTTATCTGCTTCCCACTTTTCTCCAAGTGCACAATCTCCACCAAATGATTGCCTATTTTGTATCTGATGCAGTCTAAGTAGATAGTGCAGGTGCTGCATGAATGCACCAAAGTCAAATGACTTCCTGCACAGACTTCAATTCACCTCCGCACATATGTGTCACGTAGAGGATGTGCAAACCTCTGGAAAAGCAAACGGGCCCTCGTAGCCTTCCCATTCTTACTCGTGACCATTTTCAACACTTACTAGGACACATTGTAACAAACTCCATCGATGTTGCTTCACAGCAGGCCAACGTGGTCCAGATGGTTTGGTTTGTACTTCGTCAGAGCAACACCTCACGGCGCCACAATTTGCTGCATGCTTCCAACATAAGCTCAATGAAACAAAAGAACGCCTGCCCTCCCTTTTTTTGTGTCAAAGCTGAGGCGATACCACACGCATATGCACACTCGCATATGCACACAAGCAGAGGAGAGGAAGCAAAGGAACTAGCAGAGCACAGAATCCTTCAAATGGTGATCAAAGCATTCAAATCTGAAATGCTTTTGGTACCAGACGGGACCCCTCTTGAGAACTATCGATAGCCCACCCTTCAGGTATTCCACAAATCCTAATTGAAGTGTGCCAAGAGATGGTTATGCAGTACCCTTAAAAACATTTGACAATAGAACTGCCTGGTGAAAAGTGAGCTTAAGAGTACTTGACCTCCAAAGACTGGCTCACAGACATGACAGCGTTTAAAAACGTCTTGGGGATTAATTAAGCGCTTGTCGGGGCAATCAGTCCACTCTCATCTCCATCCCCCTCTTTCTTCGACTACCACCTCAGTGAGCGAGTGCCGAGCGTGAGCCAGTCTGGGCTGGAGTCCTGTTTGTGAATTTGTGCGCTCATGCGAGAGCTCGTGTGAATGGGCGTCTCGTCGTCGGTCGCCGAGAGAAGCGAGAGTCTGCAAAAGACCGAAGAGACGCCGGCTGACTTGACAAGAGAGCCACGTCGGAGCAACACGATGGCGTGTACACGCATTGGTGAGCTTGCAATCATGTACACGCGGGCTAAACGCAACACGGGCCGCTTCGATTATCCTCACAAGGGGGGTAATACCAACGACAAAGTGATGTTTGAAGGATGAAGGCGCCACCATGAAAGCGGCTGAACAAACACGGGCCAGCAGTCACTTTGCATTCCATACATAAAACCTGCCTCATTAACATACAAATCGAGATCAAACAAATTGGAGATCAGTGCATTGTCAGAAAATTCAAGTCGAGCGAGCCCCGTGGACTCCCCTTTCCTGTCCGGAAGAACTGAATTACTCTAGGGTTAGGGTTTCGAGATGAATCTAAGGCACTGTAATCCAAACAGCTGACCTTGATCGGGTCGGATCTTTTTCAAACTTCGAGCTTACAAATAATCATTTTGCTGCGATAACACACGTCGTCAATCACAGTTTTCAAACTCGAAGCGCTGATCGGATGACACAGCGAGGATACGTTGGTTTGTCATATCGTGTGAAGGCCCACCCCACCCTCCTTCATTTTAAGGGTGGCTGCCCTCAAGGTCACAATTAGAAGCGTTTAGAGCAGACTGTTAAGGGCCGAGCGCAGTCGTTGGTGCCTGGCAAAGGTTAAAATGAGCGTGACATTTCAGGTCAGCACCCATTTCCCTCCCCGGCTTTTAAGCTCAACGTGAACGATAACGCCGCCGACCCATCACACTGGAAACTGCACCGACGCATATATATCATAAGCGATATCATCAAAAGCGAACTGATGGTGGTATCACAACAAGATGGAGCGCCTGGGAAGGAAAACATAAAAATGGATAAGTGTGGGACAACAATCATGGGCGGAAAATAGGTTTCTCATATGGGAATCCATTTCCACGCTGTCGCCACTACAGCGTGGCAGACGCTATTTTCTGACAACAATCCTCAATTATTATGTAGCTCAACTATGTCATGGCTCAAGGTTGGTGAACACTGGTTTGTTACACTCACATATGGATCAATTGGATCAATATGGATAAATATAAGAAAAGGGACAGTTATATTTTGTACTAGAGCCCAATGTAATTGTTGGTATTTTTAAAATCATCCAAAATTGGCATACATAATTGGTAATTGGCAACATGAGACAGTGTTCCTTCAAACATCGCCCCCTCTTGCAAAGTTGAATAAATACTTCAGGAGAATTACACAGTAGTCAAATGTTCTGCTTGTAATTCATATCCTTATTGTTGCAAGCATTAAGGGACCAAAAAAAGAAGAATTTTTATTCATTCCATAATTTTTTAAATGAATCGGTTGATTAATCGGTTATTATTCAACCAAATATCGGAGTTGGCATCAGCAACAAAAACCTATTTGGTACTTGAGTGAAGACATCGAATCAGTACTTTCTACGCAAATATCGGTACTTTGCCTCGAGTCCAGCATGTCAGTACTTGTGCCCACCTGTGCCCAACCATCTCTCTCCTTTGAGTCTTTTCCGCTTACTCGCCGAGTCAACCTCGCATTAACAGCCACCTTTCTTTTACGGCGCCCTCACCTCGCTTGTAAATCAATGATTTACACTTGTGTGCTAAAAAACAGCTTGAGACAAACAAACGTATTAAAATCACAAATGCTGAGGTGTTCAAAGTTGCAACAGCGTCGGGGCTTATTTGCTGAGACCACCAAAACCCGCAGGTTAATCACCCATTTGTTTGTTTTGATTATAGCTGGATTACTGTGGGATTGATTGGCATCAAACTTGGTAGTTTTTTGTGTTCATTAAGGTAAAAACATGTCCTTATATTCTTCGACCAATGCCTTTCATTTGTTTGCAATGCCCCCCCTCCCCTCAAAACCCAAAGACCAGCTTTCCAAAACCAATTTACATTGTAAACGCCATGCAAATCATGTTTGCCGTGTTGGGGGTCCGAAGGTTGCATAAGTTGGTAGGGGTCTTCTCCCTTGGACACCACACAAACAAACACGGCACTACACCCTGCTCCCACTGCTGGCACCCCATCCCCCACCCACCTCGGAGGCAGTGCCCACCTCCTTGAACTCCTCCAACTGACTTGTCGAAGGGAATTTAACACGAGGGTTCCAAATTCCTGTGAGGTGATAATTATTGTAGCTGTTGACCAACAGGGGGGGGGCATCCAGCGCAGAGTAAACAAGCAGTGGGTGCCATCCCCAACCCCCACGTCACCCAGACAGTATGCTCAGTCGTGACTTGCGTAAATGATGCCATTAGGACCCGTGTGACAGTGTGTCACCCACGGCACTGACAATTTGGCATGTGGGATCCCAGGTGTCTGTTTAAAATAAAATTAAGAAAAACATTGCAAATTTTGCCTCATAAACAGCAAGGAAATTCCTTATTTTCATCCTTGGATGAATGATCCAAACCACAGGTCAAAACAAGTAACACTTTTTAAAATGCTATGATGTAGAGAGGTCCAAATTTGGCTCGCAGTCTAATTATATTTGGCCCGCCAAGACAAATTCAGCATCGACTGACATCGATGTCAATATTAAGATTACAAAGTGTCTTCATTAACAGCGATGCTGCTAGCAAGTTTTATTACCATTAATCTTTTTAAAAAATGTAGTCTGATTTCAAAACTAGTTTTTCTATCAGTTTGTTGTGTAGACTATACTGTATATAGGGGTGCCCAAGTCCAGTCCTGGATTTAAACCGGACTTGTGCACCCTCACTGTATATAATATACATTCATGCATTTATTTATTATGTCATAATGGCCCTCTGAAGGAAACCATGACTATGATGCGTGCGGGCCGCATCAAAAATGAGTTTGACACCCCTGATGTAGACCGAAACCAGTAACCTCAAGTTTTTTTTAATTAGCATTCAATGTATGTTCGCCATTTATTGTACAGTGAGTTCACAGATCTTATACATCGGTCGTGGTGGTCGGTTTATTAGAGAGGCGGCGCTGGCAGCATGTTATTTCCCTGTCTTTTCCCCACATGTGGTTCGGCCCCTTACCACACTCCCCAACCACACACCAAGACTTGGAGTGGTTATAAAAGTAGAAGGGGGTGATTAAGAGGCAGGAATAACGGCCTCCACAAAACAAGGAATGTGTTTAACTGCCACAATGGCGACGCCACACGTCTTAATCGGACTACCGTGATCAATATCGCAAATCATCTTCTTTATGGCTTGATTCTCAGAGATGGTAAAACATGAGAAGGACGCACTGTAGCTGCATGATTTATGTCTGAGGCTGACCCGAGAGGATTTAGTCTGCAGAGTAGCTAGAGCCGTGCTGACCCGCATATCACTTCTGCATTGTTGAGCCCGAGTAGATCCTTCTAAAACCGGGATTAGAAAAGTTAAATATACAAACACCTTCACCTCTCGCCGCTCTGACACGAGGAAACGTTTGGTCAGTGAGCCGAGCTTCCCTTTTGCTAAGCATGTCCAGAACCTCATCACTTTTGGTCACGCCTTCTTTCCGGGGCTCTGTGTGCCGCACTGCTGTAACAGTCAGCAATCCGGTTGCGAACCCGGATGAAGCCATATTTCTGTGAGGGAGAATATTTTTCAACCTATTTTGGCCTAGACAACTGCAATGAAATTGAATTTGAATGCCAAAAAGGACTTTTAGAAGCATTTTGGGGTATTCATCTCATCTTAACTGATTTCCAAACTGGAAAGAGACTCCACATTTTTGTAAACAAAAGGTACAAGGATACTTACGGGTAATAACAACTGGTGAATTGAAAACAATCTACAAAAATATTGTATTTTAGGTTACGCGTTCATGGCCAATAACGAGTCAGTTTCGGTATTACGAAACTCAAAAAGCATGGCAGGTCACATCATCACTGCCATGATGGACCCGTTCAGCCATACTGCCAGCGTTAGACTTCTTCCTACATGCAAGATTTTGTCGCGTAAACCTCTACGCACTTTACATCCGTTGTGCGTGCATTGTGTGTTTGTCCCTAATTGAGAGGTAAGCAAAGACGCAAACAATTGGCTTTAAAGTCGACCAATAAAGATCCCGCCTGTAATGTTAAACACCTGCCCATAAAGCCCAGAGGAATGCTAAATGAAAGCCAGTTTCAGATCCTGTCTGGGGTCTCACGTCAAGACAGCAGGATTTGTAATGGCTGTAACCGGGATTATTGAGTTCAAGCAGAACAGCCAGGAAGTACAGAGCGAGACGGGAAAAGAAAAGAAAAAAAAAACACTTCACACAGTGACCATTTCTCCGCCCATAACGGACGCTACAATGACTGGTGGATTATTCCCCCGTTTAATTGCACACAAGAATCAATGTGACAACTTTTTAGCATCAAATATGTCACAACCCATCGCGGCGGCATTTCTTCAGCGTTGCTTTTACAGCTCACTGATCAAAGCGTCTCACGGGGGTGCGGTATAATCGTAGCCGACACACACAAAAAGTCTTCTTTGTTGGGGCGTGAGCTAGACGCGCTATGACAGATGACCACTGCCGCTCCAAACGCGCTGATCCTCTGACCGCTTCCCCCCCCCCCCACACACATCCACACGGAAGGCAGCAAGAGGCTAGCGGCCAGCGAGTGACCTCGTAGAATGCGGCCGTGATGTGGCGCGGCCTCATCTCTGGTTTCCATTCCCCCGCCAGCCACTGACACCCGCTCCTCTTTTGCACCTGTCGAGTGCCAATAGACCCCCCGTCTGCCCTCTGTCACCACAGAGGATATACGGCCCTGCTTCGTCGGTCCCGTCTGCCTAATTAGTCCCTAACTGACCTCTTGCTCCTCAGGCACCGCTCGCGAGTGGTTTCCTCACCTCAGTCTCAACGACTGGCCCGATATGACCGAGTGCCCCATTCAACCGAAAGAAATTAGGCGCCGGCGTCTACACGCAAGCCTCGGATAATGAAGCTATCAGTGCGGACGGGCAACTGTCGTGTGAGTTACACGCACGCGCAGTAAATCATGCAACTTGAACACGCACACACATGCCACACAGAGAAAAACACACAAGGGGTTGGGGCTGCTTCATGCATAATTTCACAGGCGGCAACAGTGCGGCGCTCATTCACAACCTGCAAATTGCGGTACATTCAGTAAAGTCAATGTTGTCATCATAGTTGCAGTGGACTGACGAAATAGCAAGTGAGCTAGCCCAGAAGTAGCAAAAAGTGTCTAAAAACATTTTTTGAAAAATAAATCCCTCTACAGTATAATGTTCATAAAATATGAATGATGTCACTAAATAAAGTATTTAGAGATTCAAACTGTTTGTGCATGATCCATTCATTGCAACTTTTGCTGTCCAAAACTCCGTCATCAGGGTCAAAAGAATACAGTCACAAAGAAACAAACAAATACAACTAATATTTACCGGAAATGACTTAGTGAAGGCTTTTCCGCAAAGAAAAAATAAAATAGTATCCCTGTAAGTGTTGCTATATTGTGGGTCTCCAAGTGTTGCTGCACCAATGGTGTTCAAATAGCCATTGCTGTTAAACAAGTTTGTTAGCCACACGACAAATTCTATCGCGATATCGTTTTGTGTTGTAGGTTAGCATTAAGCTAGCAGGAGGCAAAGTTGTGTTATTTTACGACAGGTTCCAAGTAGTAGCCGTGTGAGCCGGCGATATGACGCGACCAGTTTGAAAGTGGAAGCCGTGCCTCCGTAAGGCCATAAATAATAATTGTGAGCAGTTAAATATGACCTCTCCAGTGAGGCCCAAGTGCTGCAGAACAGCAGGTGCTGACGTTCCTCCAAAGTTCTTTCCATTTTGGGGTTATGTGTTCCACTGGGGGCAACTGTTTTATTGACTCGAAAGAGCCTGTTAAAGCATATCGGTTTTATTCAGAAGTGCATATCTATTTATATATGTGGCCTTCTATTATTTGAGGCGGCTGATACAAGACAATGATTTGCTCTACAAACTGCAGTTTGCTTTTAATTCCGGTTAGCCTGTCATGTATGAACACTTATGTCTGAGGTGAAATAAGGTGTGAGATGAAATACAGTGAGTGTACAATATTGGCAAAGAAAAGAAATAGACATTTCTGTCCTTTCCCTCTTACCCTCATTTATTAAGTAATGAATGTGAATGGAGTGACAAAATGCCCACTTAATAGTATCTATGTAATTTTTCGGTTCCTTTGTTTAAAATGGCTGTGAGGAGTGAGGAGCTATGTTTAGCCTGGGTTGTTAGTGGAAGTTAGTCTTCGTCATATTTCTTAATAACCTCAGTACTTTACTTTTGCATTTTTTTCAAAAACAAATAACCTGCAAGACCAATTCATTGTCCAGTCCAAAAGAAAAATTTACTAACACTTTCCAAAATGCATCATACATCTTCCTCCCTCTTTTTTACAGCCCAACAACAAATTCTCTGTGCTGACTGCCATGATCTGAATTTGTATACTTTATAATCCATATGTTCCTCTGGGTAGTTGAAGTGAAGGTGCTGCGTGCTGAGCAGGATACAGACATGAGAGAGCAGACATCACGTGACTGCAGCACTTTCTGTCTGGGTGCACGACAGGGTCTCACTGACTCTTCCTCCCCGGTGAGGAGGAAGGGGAGGAGGCATACGCACACGGCTGGCGAGTAACAACACGCCATCCACATGCATGGGGAGACACGAGCCGGACTGTCATGCAACTCGGATGCTCAGCGTACCAGACGACAGGGGGGGTGGGGGGCATTCAAACGAAACGCGCGTGCAGATTATTCATCACTATCCCGTCTCCTCATCCTCCACTCTCAATCAAAACAAGGATGCTCTTCATCATCAACGCGCATGACAAAATTGGTATTCCCCACGCGGGTTCCCGTCTCGACCGACATGAGATGCGCAAAGTGTCTCATATGGGAAGTTGCATGAATGGATGAAAAACAAGAAGAAAAAAAGCAGCCAGTCAGCGACTCACTCAGTTTCCAGCGCGTGCGTTCATCCGGCTGCTCCACTCCGCGTCATCCTTCATCCAGCATCCAAAACAACATCAAATATCCAGCTCTGGACATCCAACACACGTCGTCCTGCGACTGTTTTTTTTTTTTTTTTTACTTTTTAAGTCCCATTGATGTCACTTCCTGTGAGGATGGTGCCTGAGGATATTGTGGGAAGCGGGCATCCGGAGGTCAAAAGTTCACAATGGAGGAAAGCGGGACTGCAGAGAAGAGGAGAAGAGATTATAAAAGACGGAAAACGAAATAAAAGGATCATCGCGGCCATGCGGGCTGGTTCCAACTGTGCGCTATACGTTTTATATAACACTCGCGTTTGCATCATCCCCACTCCCACCCCCCCTTCCACCTCCGTCATGCGCCTGGGACTTTCTATTCCTGATCGTTATTATGCACTTGTGGATGGCGGAAGCATCACTTTTGGGCAAGTATGATTGACAGTCAGTGCATAACAATGTGGTGGCCCTCAAATCATCTTTCCCCATTAAATCTAATGAAAATGCCATTAACCTGTTCCAGCCTTTCCAAAATAAACAAAAACTTGCTCTGTATCATACTTTTTAAAAACATGCAGTACTGACATGACTAAAAAAAAAAGAGGTCAAGAATTCAACAATTTGTTAAGAATTCAACAATGTGCTGTTCCTCCTCGGGACAGAAATACTGCAATGCAGGCAAACGGATAAATTCATGGAGTCGGAACTCATTAAGCAGCAGTAATGTGAGATGTTTGTACAGAGGATGAAGAATATGAATATATTGTACATCTCCATGTGTTGCACCACTGTTTGTGTCCAAACAACAACAGCAATGCTATTCCTTAGCCCAGTGCTTCTCAATTATTTTCTGTTACGCCCCCCCTAGCAAGAAGAAATCTATTCGCGCCCCCCCTCCCCACCGTGACTATCCTAACTTGTCTTGTCAGTCGTAAAATGTTGCACTGTCGCAAACGTGACAGAAGTAACAATGAGAGCGGCACTGCCGCCTGCTGTAGTAGATGCGCAATTACACTTTATTCTCGTACTGCCAAAAAAAAAAAGCCTGTTCCCCAGGGTCACACGCGCCCCCCCAGGTATAGCACCGCGCCCCCCAAGGGGGGCCCGCCCCACTATTTGAGAAGCACTGCCTTAGCCCATCTATCTAATCAGTCAGACTTCATAAAATTCAATTCGAAATAATTTAAATGAAAACAACCTTCCAACTACAAGGACATAGACACGCCTCTCTGGGGTAAAAAAAAAATCTCCCTCATAAATCAGAAAATTCAGGAACCCCTCTTTTAGCGAAAAATCGATTGAACATTACAATCATAAATTGATTTTTATGATATAAAACTTGTTTGCTTGAACACCATTAGTGGCAATAGGTTAATTATTCTGCGTGTCACTTCTTTGCTGGCCTAAATAGAGATATTGTTTGTTGTGAATGTATAATCATCAGCCAATAAAGAATAACACTGCTCAATGATTTTTTTTTTACCACCCTTTAATTATTTATGCTTGATTAATTTCAGAAAACTGCCCTGATTTTTACACAGTCATTATATTAACAAGAATAGAATACATAATATCGTAAAATATTTAATAATATTTATGGATTAAGGGTTTGTGGATTTTTTTTTCTGAAACGTCACAAATAAGACATCAATCCATCTCTGATTGAAATTTGCTGATGATCAATAATAATTTTCCTTCGCAGTGGTTGAGAATCGCAAATCTAGTGTCCCAGTGACTCGATGGGACGTGATCCCTCACTCTGCCCTCTGCTCTTTTACCTTTGAACCCGCACGCAGCAGCTCATCTCTGATCTACACAGGGTCTCCTCTCACATCTACTCGGTGATGGATGACCACCAGCATGCCAATAGCGCACAATATTTCAATTTCCTTCGTGGAAGAAGGAATTTGGGAGGTTGCCAGAAGTTCACCAGCACAGTATGGTGCCTCCCACTCATTCTCACGACAAGGCCCAGCAATTTACTGAAGAGCTCTGACCAAAACATCGTGTTGGAGAACATTCCACAAAGTCGGGTTCTCCATGTGTTGGGTCAGACCCCCGTTGCCTGATGGACGGCGGCGCCCAAGACTTTGACACCAGAGCGGCTGAGTTCATTGTGGAAATATTGATACTTTTGATGGAGTTGAGGTGCATTCAGGGCTTTGAGGTAAATCGTGGTAACAAACTCGGTAACACACTCACTTTTGTTAGGTGGAATTGGTGTTTTTCTATATTACTATCCCAAAGATTGTATGTATGGAATGATTTGATGATCTTCCTGTATTGTTATGATGTGACACTTGTGTGCAAGATGTGCTATAAAACCAAACTTTCCTTGCCTGCATTCTGTATAGTTCTTATAATTCTGCTGATCTGATGCATTAAAATACATTTAAAAAAATGACAATTATTTTGGGGTTGTCCTTGATTATTATTATTACTATTATATGCCTGCAAATTTGAAGTAAAATCTATCCATGTGTTACAAGCTGATATATTACCGCTTAACATCATTTTTCCACATTTCATCACCTTAAAAAAGAATTTACTGTAGAATTTCAGCTTTTAGGAGCTACTTTAAAACATACAAGTCACAATTAGGTTTCAGGGTTAACAACATTGATGGGGTAAAGAGTCAAGACAAGCCGCATGCCAATATGGAAGAGTTGTATTGATATAAAACGGTAATATTGTGTGATGCAAGCGTGCAAGGCATGCAGATTGAAGTCGATGGCATGTGCACTAGGAAAAGTGCCCATGTGGGAATGTGTGTTGTGTAGTAGATTCTGATTGGTTGTGGCTCTGCTTTAAAGGCCTGTGATTGGTGAGCTGAGCGAGAAGGGTTGCAGCAAGCGTAAAGAGGCGGTGAGGCACACACTGCAACCTAGTGGATGGAAAGGGATGGGGAGGCTGTGTGTGCCTGTGTGTGTGTTGCAGGGATATTATATCACACACAAACCTCAGAAATAAACATACCTTGTATCTTAATCTTCACAGTCTGTGAATCAAAACTATATACAATTTATATTTCACTATACAAAATTATCAGCAGCAAACACACACACACACACACACTTGCTTTGCAGCTTCTAACCCATGTGTTTGATCTTACATCATCAATGCATGGCAAGGTGTTACCAGTGTAGAAAAACACTCACACGCACTTCTTGATAAGACACCCACATGTATTATTGTGCGCTCGCCAATAAGCGTGCAGGCATTTGTTATTCCATCAAAAGTGCTGCTCGTTCGTATATATATATACCCACAACTATTCTGTTTCGCTCACTAATTAGCCACACAAAGGTTTAATAAGGTCAGTTTAGCTTAATGCTAACAAACAATGCAAAACGCTATTGACATGCTGGTGAACAGCATCAATTTCAGGTCATTATAACAGATATTTGAAGACAAACAGTGGAGCATCACATGTAGACAGAAAATACTAGAATACTCACAGATGTATACTTTAACATCACCATTTTTGCATGAATGTTTGGGTGATTGTCATCTGGTTGATGGAAAAAGCATCGCCCAGACCCGCCTCAAAATAAATTCAGATTACCCTCCCCTTCCAGATGTACATCACAGAGGAGATTGGAAGTACTTAAGAGCTGATAAAAGGGGGGGGGGGGGGTTATCAGGGTTGGGGGTGGCAATGCTGCACCAAATTTTAGGAGCAGGTTTTAGTCAAGGCCCAACAGCTCGACAAGAGCCACGGCCCATTTTGCCTTGAAGGGATTAATAATGAATTAAGGCACACATACACACGTAAAGATATTCATGCATGCTAATGCATCCATTATTTATGGTGTGAGAGGCAAGCCATAGTGGTAGCCACATGCAAGTGGGGGCTGGTGTGAGGATCTCTTCGAGGCCTCTGCAAGCACTGGAGTCCAGTTGGGGCCTGAGGCTGCTGTGGGTTGAGATGCCGGTGTAACGGGGGGGTGCGTGCGTGTGGTGAGGGTTTGGGGGGGCGGGGGTCCTTTGCCAGACAGGCAGCTCGAGCATCAGAAAAGGGCCGCCAAGTGTGGTGGGGGGAGGGGTGGATTAAACAAATAAATACATGATAAGAAACAATCATGCCAGGGAGCAGAGTGGAGACAAAGAGCCCAAAAGGGGGAGTGCGGGATCAGAGGTGAGGGCTCACTAAGTCAGGATTTACTGTCTGGGACTAGTCCCTTCTTGACCAAAAAGACAGAACTTTTAGGGATATGAGTGGTTACAGTAAAGAGGTGCCTCGATCTAATCTATTCTAATAAGAAGATCTGGGCAGAGTCTACGATGGTCACGGATTAGGCAACGTGAAGGTGGCTTTGCTTTATGTTTGGTTTAATAGGAAATAAACACTGCGAGTTGCATCCAACAGTTGTTTCTTTTTAAAGAATTGACTTCCTGCCAAACTGCTACTTGTTTTGAAGTGAGTTTAGTTTAGAGGCTCATTCATCAATAAATAATACATTAAATTAATCAGATATTTATGATCAGCGAATAATTGCTTGGAGACCTAAAAATGTCCGAATCTATTTCTATAAATTCAGATTGTTGACAATAAATATTCTCAGATTCCTGTAAGTTTGATAAAAGCAAACTGATTATCTTTGGGTTGAATCAAAATAAAACATTTTGCTTTTACTTTGGAAAACAATTATCAAAGGTTTGACAATACAGAGCAAACCAGCAACCAAAGCATAACCAAATTATGTTAGTGCAGCAATTTGTAACTTTCAGAAAACACCAAATGGAAAACTTGACTTAAACTGCGTTTTTATGCTAAACACACTCTTTTAAAAAAGATTGACAACTCCGCAGCTCAAAGATACAAATGTCACATGTAGAGGTGAAGGGACAGTGGAAATGGTGCGTTCTTTTCATGTGCACAGCATGCCAGGTATGTAGCGGGCCAGGTGGCACTGAGGCACGTCGGCTGATAAGATAAAGAGGTGGCACGAGCCAGATGACTTTCCCAGCCGACTGATCCCCGTATTAGCATAGATATACAGTCATCAACATGCTGCCTCATCTCCATAGATATGACTAGGGCCATGCCACCACCACATCAGGGCTTCTCAAACAGGGGTCTCCGCACCCCTGGTGGTCTACCAGTTGGAGCGTGGGGGTCGCTAAAGTAATTGCTTACATATGGGGGCCGACATGACAATAAAACAAGCATGACAAAGGAATTATTTTCTTCTACATGACCTTTAGACCAATTATAAGCTGTGTTGTGATTGTGGCGTGTTGTGAAATCTTTGTATGTTAACCCCAAAAAAAAAAAAAAAGGACGGGGAGGTAATAAAAGGTTTCTTTTGTATTTGAATTTTATATAGTCCCATTTTTTTTATTACCAAAAGAAATTCAGAAATTATAAAGTGCTGCTGCTTTGAGATGTAAGTGTCCCTAACTTAAGTTTGTCAAGGCACGAGCTGGCGTTTGTTTTTTCATATATTCGTAAGTTTTTCAATATAGTGTATAATGTACGGTATATGTTTGTAATTTAGTTAAAGGTTTCTCTCTCAGGGCCTCAGGACTGAGGATTAAAACTTCTCTCTTGTCCTGCTTAAACTGGAGAAAGGTTTCTGCCAGTCCAGGATTTGATGTCGAGGATTTACTTAAAAAAGAAGAGCATCATCGGACTGTCATCAGCACGAGACACAGATGTACAACTGAATATGCTTAGCTTAGTTGTGGAAACTAACTTCGTGCCTCCTGATGACACTGCCAAGTGGCAGCATATAAAAAATATTTAAATGTCATATATAAACAATAAAGGACCTGAAATTGAACCTTGCGGAACACCATACGTTTATTTATTGAATTCTGAGCAGCTTGTATCTAAATTTACCATAAAACTCTGTCAGTGTGGTCGGAGAAACATTTGCGTTAAGGCTAGCCTAATATTTCAGTCCATTTAAACAAATGGTGTTATCTACCATATCAAAAGCAGCAACTGGATGCGGTTGCACCAACACAATTTTTAAAAGTGCTTCTCAAAACTGGCCATACATTTTCTTGATGTTTATATAGGATCCAGAAAACAAGTATGCTATAAAGGGAAACAACCTTTTAATTTGAAAATATAATCAAATGATTGTAACATCTTCATCATAGGCATCCTAATTGTAGATAATCCTGCCGAGGCTACTCAGGCGCCATTGTTCGCTCCGCTTCCTCCTTGCGTGCATGAATCCACATCTGTCGGAGATATGACCAATATCTGGGCTAAGAGATTATCAGTGTGGCTTTGCAAAAACCAGTTTGACAGGGATTGCCCGCCCATTTCAAAGTGCTGCCCCAGTATTATACCGGCGACATGCCCCAAAATTAAATCCCTTAATATGATGGGGCTATGAGCGGATCACATCATGTTACATGAGCTGCTGGGTTGCAGGTAATAGTCAGCCCCCTCTCCTCCAGACACACACAAACACACACACACATCGAATTTAATGTTTGCCAACAAGTAGCAGGACCTCCCTGAAGGCAACGTTGAACTAAGCATTTTTACATTGTGCAAACACTGCAACCTCCAGCAAATATAACCAAAGGCACTTGTGGGTTTTTTTTGTTTTGTTTTTTATACCTCAAAGTCAACCTCACACAAGACGACCCATAAAGATTGTAATCATGTCAAAACAATATCCATTTTCATTTCACTCCACATGAGTCACCATTTGTCGCGCCCACACGCATTTTACGACAAATACGGCAGCTTAATTATACATGCGACCGCTGCAATAAAAGCGCAAGCATTAACAAGCATCTTGTTAACACACAAGACTTGCTTTGAAAGCATTTTTTTTTTTTTTTAAACACTTTCACTCAGCACTTGTCTGATGTGGCACATTAGCAACAGTTAGAGCAAATTATCAAAAAAAAAAAAAACTACCATTACTAAAATAATGCACTGTAATTAGTAATTGTAATTGTCACAATCCTGTAGAAAGCATGAATTAAAAATTGGAGACACAAAGGTAAATACTTTTATGCCTGGCTTCAAGCACACAGGATAATACGGTTGACCAAATTATAGCAAGTAATACCCCCAAAACTTAATAACAACCCAAAATAGTTATGTCCATCCCACCCAACAATCTAATGGCCTAGCATGTACTGTACATTTTAGGGTTTTCTTTTCCAGTTATTTTCACAGTTTGTTGGAATCCAAGGTAGTTCTGACTATGTATAAACATCAAAATGTTTCTTTTCAATAATTTTCATGTAAAACAAAATTGGGCTATAGATTGCATCCTACAGCCATGAGTGAAAAAGGAAAAGCCTCTCGTCTCCATATTCCTGACCTGCCCCGGTTCATCCAAAGAGGAAACTTTATCCCCGTGACTATGAGTCAACTCCCAACCTCTTTGCGAAGAGTCAAAGGCTTCCTGGTTTTTCATTACTGGCCAAACATAGCGCTGCTATGGTGAACCCTCTGGATGCTGATGGTGTTGTTTAAAAGAAAGAACAAAGTGAAACCATTCGTAAATGTGACAGTCAAAAGTCAGGAGGCTTCCTCAAAGACTGTTTAGGACAGGCAAGGCTGTCCACTTGCAGCCCATCATCCATTTGTTCGTGGCCCGTTAACAATTGACACAGCCTAGTGGTATTTTGATTTACAAGTGCCCCAAATTGTAATTTTTTTTGCTTTGAGTCATTGTAAAATATTTGGATAGGCCATTACACACGTAACTGCTAGATATGAAGCTTGCATAACACTATACACAGGCTAACAACTAGCATCGATAACTGCTACCTTAAAATCGACTAATATTACTGGAACTTAGTTACGGTAGCGTTCGTTGTGTTTAATTACTAATTCGACATGTACACTGCTGCCCCCGGTGGATAATGTGTCCACCGAAATATTGTGGATGGAATTTGTATGAAATGAAACAGTTAAGGTGTTCACATTTTGTTTTATTGTTGTTACTGCATATTTTTATTCAATATTTTCTGTAGGCGAGCCTTAGAAGAACATGTTTGCACGCACAGTCGTGCCAGAGCGGCTAAATATTTCATACTCTTCGTTCTTCAAGACAACCGTGTGAAGGTCGTAGCATTCGTCAATTTTGAGCAATGCGAAGCAAAACCCATAAGGCCCCTTCGCCCCTCGAGGCAATCCCATCAAGCTGCATTCACTGGGGGTCTATGTTAAGCAAATGGCCAGAGAAATGGGTAACCTAGTGAATCCATTACCTCTTCACCGCTGCCCATTGTCTTTGGCGCTGCCTTTTAAAAGACATGCGCTTTGCCTTGGAATGGGCTAACTTAATTATAATAGCAACTGGTAGAATCCCTTAACATGTCAATGGGGCTTGGCCCGCATGCATAATTCTACGGTGTTATTGTGGTGGCCGCAGTGGTTTTCACTGACAAAACCAGGCAAACCACAGGCACGCCACGGCGGCCTATTGTCATGGACGCATCCATCTGGATCAAGGCTATCAGAGGATATTTGCACTTCCTGTATAGCTCCTGGCTCTTGTTTTGTTTTTGTTTTTTTTGACATGCGGCAGAAGGAGCAGGCCTTAGCCACCAGTAGTGGGCCAATTGAGGTGCAGATTGACCAGAGGGACAGTGTGGAAAGGGGCAGCGCTCCTGTCAACGTCGGTGATGGACACCCACGTGGGGGCGGATGGCTGGCTGGCTGGCTGGCCTGCAGTTTCGGGGGAGAAGACTGCAATTGATGGGACGTGGCGAGGCAGGCGCCCTCCTTTGCAATCTTTTGTCCCCAGAGGTGTTGGAGGGTGTATCGCAATGTTGAAGGATCTTTGGTTTCAGCACACTTCTGATGTCAACAACCTGCCACGTACAAGTACAACAAGCCCTCAACTGCTGAAAGTCCACTGACATCACTCTCAAATTAAAGAAATTGACCTTTTTCTAATGTTTGTAAACTCTGACGCAAGGTTTTGACATGTTCAGTGTGAGTAAGTAAAATTACTTAAATCCTTTAGTTAGGGCACTTTTCATTTGTGTGCAGTAATCGTATTTTTTTTCCCACGTTTGAAATAAATGTAACAAAATTGGTATGACAAGCTTGTATTAGCATTTTTAGTCATAAATGTAGGTCAGCGGTACCTAGCTTCTTGAAAAAGTGCCCTTTGAGACTTATCCAATTGAAACACTTGAGCCCCCAACACGTGGGCTGTCAATCCATGTAACGTATACGTTTGCCACTGCATGCTCAGCCCTTGGCCGCTGCCTCGGAATGCTGACAGCGCCCGCCGATATCAGACATGATTTGATTAAGATTGGAAGCCCAAAGCTCCAAGAGCAGATATGTGATGCCGAGGCGGGTGGGTTGACGTGAAGACGCACAGTTTGATGCTCCCCCCTTCAAAAAAAATGAAAGCAAAGGGAGGAGGGTGAGTTACCTGTGGCCCGGGTTCCAACTGGGAGTAATTTGGACCAGACCGCTCTCAACTGCTCCCAATGTGTTCATTAGGTTGCCATTGGACTGTGAGCACAGGTGGGGAGGGCCTGCCCAGCCTGACGCTGAATAGGCCTGATTGTGCCCAGCAAAAAAACGCCATCTGTTTCAATGAGACGCACAGAGCGAGAGATTTGGAGGGAGGAGGGCGCTACCGATGAAGAGTCATGTCTTATGATGTCGGGGGGAATCTTGAAGCGAGGTACACGAATATGAATTTTTTACATCTAAACTAGGGGCAGGCATTGCATGAGCACATACTGCCTGCTATGCTCTTAATGTGGCCCATTAAGATTTTTGATTATCAAGGGTCCTGTATGCAGCACTCTTCATTATCAAAATTCTTGATTAGGAATTAATACTATAAGTAGAAATTTATTTAGCATTTTTTTCCCCCCTAAAAGTGTTGAGAAGGATACTTTAGCCACCTTTTCCCACTTGCTGTCTGAAAATGACATCACATGCTAAGGGGCTCAGGTAACAACCATTCAAGGCTCATGTGGAAGTTAAAAAAAAGTAGAAATTTTTGAAATTATCGTAAACATTACATTTGGGAACCCATTAAGTCATCTCCATTTAATGTAGGCTGCTGACCAGTGTAAGTAAAATCGCATTTACATATTTGTCCCACGATTTTGAGGCTTCAATTTAAAGAATTGATGATTTTAATCATGCAAATTTGGCAGAACTCGTCCATGTGGTGTGACAAATTTGAGGGGGTTTTTTTTTCACTTTAAGAGATCTGATTTTTTTCCAGCGTCCAGGTCATTTTTTTAACTTACTATTTTGCTTTATCTTAAAGTGTGCGTAGATTGTCAGTCATCCAGGTTATGATGATCCACAAAGCTTTCATCACAGCAAATGGCCTCTGAATTTCTTGGGGGGGGGTTTTCTTGTTTTTGAAAACATTAAAAGGGGCTAAGATTGGGCAAGGCAAGGCAGCTTTATTTAAATGGAACGTTTCATACGGTGCTTCACATAGTAGTGGCAAAACAACGTTTAATGGTAAATGAATTAGACATTTCAAAAAACAGTAGCGAAATGAAAAGTTGTTTACTAAAATGTCTACCTGCATTGACAAAATTAAAACATTAACAAAAGACTTTTAAAACATGTAAAGAATTTAAATTAAGATAAAATAAAAGTAGGGTTGTACATTTACTAAGAGCAAATTGAAATTGCTTAAAAATGTTCAATTGTCACACACTTCACTTCTTTTGGCAGCATACCAGCTAAATGCCACTTCACCGTGTTTGCTTTGAATTTTTCCGTGATTTATAAACCAGTCGCACAATTTTAATTTGTATTTTCTTTATATTAGGCTAACAAAATGTTATTTACACACGGTCACGCTTTCTTTCCATGAGAAGTAAAGGCAAAGTAAGGCCACGAACGTCCACTAGGCCGACTTTTGAAGTGTCTTTATCGGGCTTGGCAGCGCGGCCTCAGCGATTGTCAAGCCTTTATGTTCGCCAAGGTGTGTCCAATGCGCTGCCGCTTTGTGCGCCGAGGGTGACGACACATCGCATTCTGTCTTGTGTCTTGAACGAGGGATGACGAAGGGGGGCGGGGGGGGACGCATGGTGGTGGGTTTGTGAGGGATGTACAACAGAGGGCTGTGAAGGGAGGCGGTGGGGGGAGCGCTCCATAAAGGCGGCGGCAGATCTTCAAAGGCGGGTCGCACAAAAGGCTCTTAAAGCGTTACTTCATGCAGAGCTCTGCCAGATGTAATTGCGTGATTCCGGGAGAGCGCTCCACACTCGGACATCGGCGTGGGGACGAGGCCGAGGAGGGAGGACTGCGGAGTTGCCTTCAATAAACAAACAACAGAGGGAAGGCCTCGGAATTTCAAGCTCAATGGCCGCCATTAGAAAGCGTCTTGAATTTATATGAAGACAATTAAATTGAGAGCAGAGCGGATGGAACGCTGTTACAGCATCTTGCAAATGACCTGCTAGTGTGCTGAACTAGTATGAACTTTTCAGTAGAAACGCACAGCGTAGTGGAGTGACTGTCTTACTGCTAGTGTGTCTTCCACTTAAAAACTAATAGGACATACGAAGCACAGGGTAGTAGAATTTTGATAATTTATTCTAGCGACTAGCTATCCGTCACTAGAGGCATGTAACTGTAGTCATTCTACCAGCGCACCCAAATTGTTATTCTATACGCTGAAATATCTTGCTAGACTGAAAAAACGAAAAAAAGTTCACTCCATTTTATTCCGTCAAGTGGTTGCACCAAATAAAATCATCTGGCTCCAGTTCTGCACACCAGTTGGATCTCCCAGTGAAGTTAATTAATAGGATTGTCTCATGAGTAACATGGTTGATCTGTTAATGTACAGAAATGTCACACAGTGGCAAAAACATTTTTAGTTCTTCTATTTGTCTTACTAAGTAGCATGGACAAATCACCGCACTGTTATGATACAAAATACAGTAAATACTGAGATGGCTTCCCATCGGCCGCCATTGCTCCCCTCCTCTAGTCTCATCGACCCAACTAGTACACGGCCCCCCTGTCGAGCCGGGACAGGTGTTGAGTGTGCATTGTTAAATATGTTCTCCAGGCACAAGCGCTTCCTCTGTCGGGTACATTTGCTCAGCCGACTCGGCTTCCCAGCGTGGGACCGTGTTTGCCTCAAAGACGTCGAGCGGCAGTGGAAACGGCGGAAGGGGCGGGGCATCGCTTTGGAGCCCGCAGATGGGAATCCCGCGGGAGGGACACGCCCCGGTGTGTTGCGGGAATGCCGATTGGGGCAAATTGTGGCCTATTTATCTTTGCATCTCGAAGCTGGAACGATCTTTTTGTTTTGACTCGTTTGAGCAGATACACTGGCACTGTTTGGTCAAAGTGAACTCAATGCTAATGCTAAATAGCATTGCTGTTGCAGTGTTTGTAATTTCAGACGGCTTGCATACTTCCTTGACACCAAATGCGATGCTGGACTGATTTAATATTTAGACTACAATTTGGTAAATGTGGATAGTAAACCACAAACACTGTGCTAAAATCTTAAATACTTTAGTAAAACTTTATACTGTAAATTACCGTATTTTCCGGACTATAAGGCGCACTTAAAAAGCTAAAATCTTCTCAAAAACCGACAGTGCGCCTTATAATCCAGTGCCCCTTATATATGGACTAAATTCCTAAATTCAAACTGGCCCGAAGCATTGTGTCATAAAATCAAGCATAAGTGGCCTGCTGAAGACTATGAATCATGAATCAAAAAGACTATGGATCATTATTTTGTGATTATAAAGTCATTTGTTGCATCTGAAGTTGAACTAAAAAAGATAAAATGGAAAATGATTTGATTTGGATTAAAAATCTGACATGATGCAGTAATGCTGCGCCTTATAGTCCGGTGCGCCTTATATAAGGATTAAGTTTTAAAATGGGCCATTCATTGAAGGTGCGCCTTATAGTCCGGTGCGCCTTATAGTCCGGAAAATACGGTAATCAAATATACTGTCATTCATCAGTGCGTCAAATTAAACCAAACTTCAAAATAAGTCAGTTTTCTACAAATTAGACTTAAAAACCATTGAGAACAGAACTTAAGTGTTAAAATGAATAAACAAGATTTTTTAATGGCAAAATAATAGTAATAACAATAAAAATACATAGTATGATGTAAAATCCAATAAAGTACAAATCTTATATTTGCTGGACAAGGTCGCTTAGAGATTTGCGTTTGTTTTTCAGTAATTGATTTTTAGCACAGTTGTCTGTATTTGTTCTCGACTTTCAGAATTAGAATGGCCGCTCATGGCGAAGTGAAACCAGAGCCGCGACCAAAGTGGGGAGGAAAGATTTCTTCTGTGTATCCAAGTGATATAAAATTATATCTTACGCAGCGGGGCCACCAAAGCCTGGCAAATTATTCTTTGCATATCAATAATTAGCCCCATGTGGAACATGGAATAATTCAAAAACCCCGTCTTTGATTATAGATATTATTTTTGATGGGCCAAGTATAGGTTATGCGCGGTTTTAAAATATAGGTAATTAATTAAAAGTACAGAGGACTTTCTATGCATTACATTCTCAGGGGAGCCATTATTGAGGTACCCTGCATACAGTGTAGTATATAAAAGGTCAACACACCCCTTTTCAAAAAAAATATTTGTGACAAAAAAAAAAGATCCATACAGTAGTATATGTAAATATAGACACATACAATATACATGTGCAAATTCAGATCACATGTGTACGGTATGATAGCTACATGTAAGTGGGTACACAGTACAAACACACCGTTTCCCCATCACACCGCAAAGGCCAAGTGAGTGTGGTTGAGGGTACAGGATCCCAAGGGTACCTCGAGTCTCATCGCAACACCTTGAAGAGTTTTCAAAGCCCACCCGCTGCCCAACCCCTAATCAGTGCTCACTGGAAGCGGAAAAGAGTGGTGGATAAAAAGCAATCATGATTGTGTTGACATTATTATTATTGGTAATAGTAGCAATGGTAGTAGTTAACGTAGATTTATAGTGAACATTTTAGTTCACTGCTGATGTGTAAAAATGGTCAAAAGTCTTAGCCCAACAAATGCTTTGACACTTTCATTTATATGACTTCATTAAAATAAGTAGTGTGCTATACACTAATTTTGAATTTGGAGGGATTTTGTGTATAATTTGATTCATCATGATTAATCGCAAACACCTCATGCAACTAATCACGATCTAAAATTTGAAGCGTTGCCCAGCCCTAAAAAACTATAATAACATGAATATATTTGAATCCCTTTCTTCAAACCCTAATTTGAAACCCTAACCCTGGCTAGAAGCCTAAATTTGAAACCCTACTCACCCTGGCAAGAAACTACTTGTAGAACCCCATCATCTGAAAATGGAGCATCATCGTTTTTTCATTTTGGCATATGAATAGACGCACAAGCGACAATGCATGTCATTTGAATTAAAATGATGCTTTTGTGGACTCGTGGTGCTTACGTGAGTTAATGTGAGTGCAGTGGTGGGCCCTCCTTCTGTCCTGTGTTTCATTGTATTGACCAATAGGTGTCAGTGAGTGGCAGGAAATGAGGAATGCTACGCTTGTGTTTGTGTGAGCCAGTTAAATAAGAGCATTTATGCGTCCAGGTCCCTTTGAAGCATGCAACTAGTCCCCATAATAGAGCAGAAGACTCCTTTGTACATGTCATTTGCAATCTGAATCCATCACATCAAAAGCCCTTTTTGATGGACTTGAGATAAAACAACTCATTACAACGTGTAGTTTAGTGATGGCACAACATGTCAATTAGAGTTGGACTGGAAATGATAAATGAATACTGATTAATTCAAACGCTTTGGTTTTCTTGTTTTGTTCGTTTTTTTGGACACGTTTTTATTTATTTTCGTACATTGAATATATCCGATTTGAGTTGTTAGTATGCGCTGTGTGATATTAAAAACCCTTTCCGGGCATGCTTTGAGCTTCAAAGCCACTTTAATTGGAGCACAAAATGGACTAAAAGAGAATAATATCACCCATACTGACAGTACAAATACAAGTATAGACTCGTATAAGCTTTAAAAATGATGCAAATAAGTTTTCTTTCTTACTGGATAATTGGACAGTCAATTAAGATTAAATGCCAATGTGCAGCTAACATAGGTTTAATAAATAAAATGCCTAAAAAAAATCTCTGAGAGAAAAAAAAATAGATATGTAAATAGAAGGGTAATCTCTGCACATATATACTGCAGGTCTGCTTACCTTTTGGCTTTATAATGGTTAGATTTTAAGATTAAAGATGACAGATGACTACTGTTTACATAAATGTACGATTGTCTATGTTTTATTTCAAAAAATGTTGTTCCACTTCTGGAATGACCCATACAGATGTTGCTGTTGTTAAATAATGAGCATAACAAAGAGCAAAATAAACCCTAAGGAGTATGACGTGTCCAATATGAAGTGTCAGACATTGTGTAAAGCGTGCTAGCCCACACCAAAAGGAGGGGGTGGATACTGGATGATGAGGAGGGGGGGGGGGGGGAGTTGGTGACAAATTTCCAACGGGTCCTCGCATCATGCAGGTGTCCTCGCTTGTGGATGTGTGACACCTCGGCGACACGAGCGGACCGTTAAGTCGGCAAAGCGGATCCGATCTTAAATATTTGATGAGGCGTGAAATCCGAAAGAGGAAGGATGTGCTCGTCTGGATGAGAGACCCCCCGCAGCGGTGAAGATGTGCGGCATCTGCTCGCTGCCATCGACCGGAGCTCCGAAATGGAGGCGGGGGGGTTGGAAAGAGGAGATTGTGGAGAGGGGGGTGGGGGGGGCGTAATGATGAGAACCGAGCCACCGAGCCCGAACCGACTCCTCCGCTGTCATTTTTGAGGGGATAAAGACGTCCCTGTTGTCCGCTCCTGTGTTTGTGGTGGAGCGTCCATTGTGGACGTTTACGTGTGCGCCGCTGCTACTGCGGCGGCTGCTGTTGCCGCTGCTGCAGATGTGAGCTACAAGAAGGCCCTTTACATCTGGATGCTGCAACATGGACTCTTGTTACATCAAATGGATGAAGATTGCTGAAGTCAAAGAACATTTTTTTTATACTGCGGGTTCCTGCTGACGGAGAGAAGAGGCGGGATCAGCCTGGGCACGTTATCTGTCAATCACTGGAGTAACGACACACCAAAGTGGAGTTTAAGGCATCAAGTCAAAACATGCAGTTTTAAATATGGACGAAAACCAAGTGAAAATGTTTTCTTTTGTGAATGTCGTTGTGGATATGAGCTACAAAAGGGCCTTGGCATTTGGATGATACACAATGGATTATTTTTTACATCCTAGGGATCGAAATTATTGCCCTGATATTCAAACATCATTTTTTTAATGTTTTTGATTTTGAGTGAGAAAGTGGCGGGATCACCCTGGGCTAATTACCTGTCAATAATCAGAGTGAAGTCCAGATATTCGTATATAAGGGCAGTTTTGAGGACCAAAATGTATTATGTGAACATTTGCTACAATTACTTTTGCATTTGGACCTCATCCTGAGATGATGGACTAATCTCAGTGGCTCAATTTTATTGAACTGCTATTCATACATATTTTTTATACTTAGACGATTCCTGTTTGCTCTCTAAACAGTGTGAAAACGCCAAAATACGAATGCCAGCCCTGCCGGCGATGTGAAGGATCAGAAATCTTATTTTGAATACACAGTCAAATTGGAATGTTCCTGTTTCCAGGATTGTTGTCATGGAAGCCAACAGTCATTTTCTGTGACCTCAATTGAAAAACAAAGTGTCTGGAAGGAGCATTCAGGTCTTCAGTGAACCTATTTTGGCCTGTGAGAGGACGTGTCTGAACATGCAAACGGCGAATCCAAAAAGCTTCGTGGAAACCAAAATCCTTTTACGATTGCCTGGAAGCAAACTGTCTCCCTTGTTAATCACGATGAACTTACTGGGCCTGAGAGGACGCCGCAGGCTGTCAGAGTGAAGCCGATGATGCCGAGCTCTCAGGCACCCGCCCTTGGCCCCAATGTAACCGAGGCCCCCTGGGATTCGGGTTACGACTATCCCGGCGGAGATCCGGTCTGGGGCTCGTTGGCCAACAGCATACTCAAGATCGCGCTCATATCTGTGATCGTGTGCGTGTCCTTGTTTGGGAATGTAGTGGTTCTGCTGGTTTTCCAGAGGAAGCCTCAACTCCTACACGTAGCCAACCGCTTCGTCCTCAACCTCCTGTTGGCCGATCTTCTCCAGACTGTGTTGGTCATGCCCTTTGCCATCGCGGCCACCGTGCCAGGGGTTTGGCCCCTGGATGCCCGACTGTGTCAGGCGCTGGTGGTGCTCATGCATCTCTTTGCGTTTGCTGGCGTCAACACTATCATTGTTGTCTCCGTGGACCGCTACCTGGCCATCATCCATCCTCTGTCCTACCCCACCCGGATGACACCTCATTTGGGCACCAACCTAATCATCTGCACCTGGGTGCTCAGCATCGTGCAGAGCACACCGCCGTTGTACGGCTGGGGCGCCATCGACTTCAACCACCATCACAAGATGTGCTCGGTGGTGTGGTCCTACAGCCTGTCCTACTCGGTGGTTGTAGCCACCTTCTCCTTCTGGCTCCCTGTTCTCGTCATGCTCGGATGCTACTGGATGGTGTTCCGGGCTGCTCGGAGACAGAACGCCCTGGTGCACCCTATACAGACGCGATCCTATTCCCAGCCCTGCCCTCAGGACTTCCCAGGACAGACCGGCTCACCGCCCCAACAGGCCAGTTCACCTGACGGCCCTGCATCAGCCAAGGCGTACCCAACTCGTGTGAGGCACAGACGCTTCCACTACCACTGCAAGGCCGCGCGTGTCGTCTTTGTGATCATGGCGTCTTATATTCTCAGCATGGGCCCCTACAGCGTACTGAACACCATATCCATGAGCGCCAGAGCAGACGTACCCACCTGGCTGTCCTCTTTGGCCTTGGTGCTCTTCTTCCTCCAGTGCTGCCTGCACCCATACATTTATGGATACATGCACCGTAGCGTGAGGAAGGAATTCCTCGCCTTGCTCTGCGGGACGTTCTGCAAGCAGGGAGCGAGCTCGGCCGCTGAGAACTGCCTCACCACGGCGGGGGAGGGCCGCGGCGGGGCGCACCCTCACCTGCCCAGCCTGGCCGCCAGAGTCTTTCCACTGCAGACATGGGAGGAGTGTACCACGTCATCCTCGCCCACCTTTGAGAGAAGGTCAAGGGACAGCCGCAAGGAGACCACCACAACCAGCGTCAGCTCGGATCGGGAGCCCGCCGTCCACCGCGAGCAGAGTACTTAAAGACGGCACATGGGGGCTAGAACTTTAGAACTATACTCAACCCCAAACTTCTCTTTGTAGCAATATGCTCTGCGCAGCCAAACTAGTCAAAACACAGTGTTGTGATCAATGTTGAGATGTAAATTAAACACGGAAAATCTACTTGTTCTTATCCATCTCAAGGGCTCAGCTTTAGAAAACCGGTGAGCCGTGATTGGTTGTGACCTGACATCTGTTAACTGTGATGTTATTTTTTTCAATTGACAGCTAGTGGCAAAATGGCCGCCCGCTGAGATGGATAAAAAATGAGGTGGATTTTTAGGCTCGAACCGGAATTCACAAGCGCAATATTTATCAGAAGGCCGCATTTAGACTAGTGGGGGCACATACAACACATTATTGTAAAGAGAATTTGGGGGTTGATTTCCTATTTAGGGATATTTAGCCTACCGATGAAATTTTAGGTTGAACTTAAAATGGATGACACAAAACACCCCTCTAGCTCGGTTTCGAGGTTCACTACTTTTTTGTACTCTATTTTATTCTGACTCTTGTTTATATTGGGTGCAACTTTATCACTTGATGTCTCTCTATTTATTTATTTTGAGACAATGATAATTCAAAAAATGAAGAACAAAACAGGAAGTATCAGGATAGCCTAGATATTTTGGGGGGAAATTATTTAATGTCAGCCACTGAAATCCTGCTTTTTACCCCTACAGAAATGCAGAAAGTTAATTTTACAATGTACGTCTTTGGGCATGATCCATTCATCCAATTTTTTTTATTTGGCAGAGAAACCCAGACTTCCCTCATCACCCCCATGAGATGATGAATGTGTTTGTTTGGGGAAAAATAAATGTGTTACTTTAAACACTGAGGAACTTGTACACTGGTACATTGTGCAATATTTGTGTGTTTTCCATTGCTCTTGGTCTCTCTTAATATATTAATATATTTCAAAATATGTTTGTGTTGTTTTAAAAGTATGTTTAATGACCTTCGAACAAATGAAGTCCTGTAAATGCTATTATAACAGGCCTAGGATGTATTTAAATAGGGAATTTCTGTCCAAATCTCTGGACATAATGTAAATATGTATGCTGTTGTTTAGTAAATTATATTGGAGGTTTTATATCTTGAGGTCATCCCACTCGTCAATCTGTCGTGGTAAATATTTTAGTGAGAGCGAGCGTTGCCTCCAGTCAGTCTATTCAGGGTGTGTTTTGGATACAGCAATGTCTATCTGTGTTTAGAATAAATCTGGTTGAGCGAGTGAAGAATTTCTCATCATTTCAATACCAACAGAAGGTGTTTCATTGTGCCTATCAATTCACACAAGGGACAATATCTATTAAATGAAGGCTTATCATAATTCATTTTATAACTCTAGCACAAGAGGTTCCTTCCTTATGTGACACATAGAATACTTTTTTAACAAGCCCCAAATTTAAATGTTCTTTTTTTAAAACCATCACGACGAATACATGTTTATGACACTGACACCACTTGCTGTCAATCAACATAATAGTATTGTGTTCCATCTGAGTGCCAGTGAGGTAACAAATGTGACATTTTAAAGATCTCCATCCTTATTTTGAGAATTCAGAAAGCTTATTGAGGTCAACGCATGTTTTGTGCCCTTTATAGCAGTTGATTGTGAATATGTGTCAGTTTGTTAGCTGTCTCCTCTCAACCTGTTGCACTCATACTGACTTCAGTATTAGCAAGCCCAACCTTATTCTTAATGTGAAGGTTGAGCTTGATACATTTTGATTGTTGGGAGACAACCGATGAGCAGTTACTGATACAAGCCTTATTTTTTAGTTAGCTGCTCATTCAGAATTTCATTGTACACTTGTACATTTGATCGACGACATACAGTTGATTTTTAGTGTGATTTAAGAGGTGAAGTCAATCCCATAATTTTCTATTCCGTAATGTTGTGTGGACCTCCATTAGTCTTAACATGGCATTCTGATTAATATTGCATTAGTGGAACATGAGTTACACAGCAAAATTCACCCATTTTTATCCACCTCAGGAGGTGGCCATTTTGTCACTGTCGACTGAAAATGACATCACAGTTGCCATGGCTGCACAGAATATATTACAAAGAAAACTTCAGGATTGACTTCCCTTTTAATCATGTATTTTGTGATTTTGTATTTCTTCTAGTAGGTTATCATCAGAAGGTATGTTGATTTGGTTATATACATGGTTTAGTGATGTGTGGTTTTATATACAAATTAAAAAACTATATATTTCCATGGCCTTATTTCTGAGTAAAGGATATTGTGGAAAACAAAGCACCCGGTTGCATAAATGATTCCTACATTAACTCGAATACTGTAATTGAAGACAAAAAAAATGTCTACAGCAACGGTCCCCAAAATGTGTCACGTGAGAGTATCTGATCCACTTCTCAAAACAAATGCTCAGACTCACTGGTATTAAAAAAATCCCTAATAAATTTAACAATCCACAAATGCTCATAGATGCGGAGTCGTTCGACTATTCGATGTAATTGGGCGAGTTACCAAAGCATGTGAGCAAGAATCGGAGCAGAGCGATGAAAGTTGCCTTCATTTCCAAACCAGAGTGAAAACAATGCATAATCCATGTTTGCGTATACATTCAAGAGGCTTATACAAAGTGTGACATTGTATTAACTATATATTTGCAAAACATATCACCGTGTGTGACAACCCCCCTGCCCACACACACACACACACACGCACACACACGCACACACACATACATCCTTCCTCATTCCTATTGAAGCAAACAGTGTCTGAAACAAAAGCAATTAAATCAGTGAATTCACAGACGCTTTTCATTTAAATGAAATAAAACAATTTGGAATTTTAAAAAAATCCTCCATTTTGGAACATGCTGCTGCCAAAATCTACGACGTCTGGCGCTCTCCGCCTTTTCTTTAACGCAATCGTATAAATACAAGAGAAAAGGATCAGCAACAATGTCAGTGTTTTTATATGCTTTCTCAACTACAATACAGGCTGATATAGTTCAGGATTTAAAGCCCTAAAACAAGAACAGAAAGTCATGAGCATTCTTTCCTTCGTTCTGTCTATACAATATATGTACAAGCATTTTTTTCTGCCATCATTACAGTAAACAACCAAAAAAAAGATCCAAAACATTTAACAGGGGAATAGAAAAAATCAAGACATTTGCATTTTCCTCACAAATCAATGTGTTATTTTTTTTTTTTTTAATCCCACAAAAAAGAAAATACTCACAATGAGATCCCCTGTCCGTTTAAAATGGTGTCGCTCTGAATATTAGCAGTGAAAAAGTGAACGCTGCAAAGCAAACTACAAAAGGGCAGGGGTTTTTAAAGCACAAAAAGAGGACGGACTTGGCTCTCGGGGGTTTTCTTGGTGATGAATGATGGTCTCACTTCTGGTCCGTTCATACATGTTACCGTCACATGGGCAGCCACAACAGTCTCTTACTCTCTTAATTTCCTCCCCCCCCCCCCCCCCCCCCCCTCTGTCCTCTAGTCCACCTTGACCACGCTGTAGATCTTATTTACAAACCAGAAGCAAGCAAAGAAGCCGATTGTTCCTGAGAAAGAAAAACAGCAGCAATGAGCACATCAATTTTAAAGAGTTGAAAATCTGATGGGTTTTTTAGACACTAACAAGCAAAAATAGGTCGGATAAATTTGAGTAGGCCCGTTTACAAAAACAAATTGCCCATTGCAATGCTTTGGTACCCTGAAATTAACATCACAGACATCTTGTGTGTTAATAATTGTCACAAAAATGTGAGGTGTGTACTGTGCAAACTTTGTGAGACGCCGACTATCTAAAACCTTTCCTCCTTTACAGCTAAAAAAGATAACCATGTGACAAATCCACACGACACTATCATTTAAGTCCATTTTTTAGTCTTTCACTAACATTAAGATGCTAGTCCAAACGTGACTTACAGTGAACTCCAACATGAGGACGGGATAAAACCCACCAAAATAGACATTGGAAATGGTGAAGATTAGTATTATTGACTTACAAAGTGGAAGCATGGAGGAAACGCGATAATGTTTTGGCTCGGATTATTCCCCAGCGATAATATTTTGCCATCTTGTCCCCCTTTGCGGCTCTGTCTTAGGATAATGTCAACGGCGATAACTTTTTTTTTTTTTCCTCAATATAAATCTGGCCCGATGGTGACACTAGTGCAGATTGTCTTTCTCCATGTGACATGTTGTGGAGACACATTAAAATGTCATTGTGTTGCAAAGAGGAATGTGCGCAACCGTTATCTATGACTATGTGTGTTCATTTTAGCACAGGAGTTAAATTGTAAACGTGTGTCAATTAGCACACTGACCTGTGTCCCCAGAGTCAAGTAAACAGCACGAATAAGTCACGGGCGTAAACAAGCCCTATTTTGTTATTATCATTATTTCAAGATGAATCCTACAAGACAGGATGTTCTTTGAGAAAAAAACAAGATTGTTTTAGATGACTAGTGGGTTGTAAATGTTAACACATGATCGCAAGTAAGTGAGCTTTTATCAGCAATGGCGCAATAAAGACCAAACAATACATTGCACAAGAGCTCAGACTACTCCTGGTGTTATTTATATTTCTTTATGACCAGGGTGTGTTGAAACCAAATATACTCCCCACTCCCACTTGGGCATTTGACTGTGTGAAATGACATCAGGCATGCCATGAGAAATGATCCCATTTGGCTTAGTAGTGCTAGAACAATAGTTTCCTGTGTGGCAAGACGATAAGTGGCTCACCCGTGAAAAGGAAGAAGATGAGGACCATGATCATGGTGTATCCAAAGTAGAGGAAGGTGCTGGCCGCGCCGATAATTTGAAGCTTGGAGAAGAAATAATGCACGGCGTATATGAACAGATAGACTGCAGTGAAGCCGCTGGTCAGGAAGGAACGCCACCACCAGTGGTAGTCCTGCACACGAGTGACACAAACACGTCAAGTCAGAAAAGCTGAAGATATTGTTTTACACACAGGTTGAGTATTTATGACATGTAATTTTTCCCCCTTACCTGGGTTGATTAAAGTTTATTTTTTTCCCCCTGTCCTTATTTTGTGGATCTCAATGGATTGCCTATCAATGATGCAATTTAAAAAAATGAGTAATTTTAGATTATGTTTTTCAAATTGTTAAATGTTTAATGTATTCGTTGTAAATTATAAAACACAAACGACAATTTTAACATTTAGTATTAGATTATTTTTTACAAATAAGAAAATCAGATTTTTATTTTGCTTAGAATATTTTGTGATGGATGAAATTGGGAAATTAATTATAAACTTGCTTTAAATACAAAATACAAATTAATATTTCATTCGTTAAAAGACACTTAAAATATATTTTTTAAATAAAGCATTGAGTCACAACTGCTCAATAAACTGCATTAATATACGTTTTTCGCAGAGCTTATTGAATATTATATGCCTATTCCAATATCCATTTCTAGAACATCATTGCTGGCTTTGTTAGTACACCTATGGTATTTTGCATGGTTTGTTCGCATTAAGCGAACCAATTTTGGTTTGACAATGTTTTGTGATTCCACTAAACATGAAATTCTTTGTTTTACACAAATTCCAACTGAGCAAAAATAAACAACTTGAAGCCTCTTTTTTGAAGAATTGTTTGCAATCTGCCAAACTGTAGCTGGTTTTGTAGTTTGCTGGCACCATCTAGTGATCGTAAATTACATTTTTCTGCTCGAAGTATAATTGCAAAAACTCTTCAAGCACTGCAACCAAGTCTTAGTTGTATTATTTCACATCCGTTGCGAGGGATAGGGGGGTGGCCCATACAACAAAAACTTATTTTCCAAATAATTCTTGACTCAAATAGAAATGATAACATGTTAACATTGCTTGTACCTCAGCACATAAGTGGAAGTAGCAGAGCAGAATGGTGGCCTCGGAGCATGTGATGAGCAGAATGATGAACACCAGAAACAGGAAGCCGAACATGTAGTACATCTGGTGGGACCTAACCAGAGTGACACATTTCACACCAAGCTCATTTTGCAATGTGGCGAGTTGACTGCAGGTCAGGGTGAGGAATTATGATGTGTACACTTACCAAATGCTATTCAGAATGAAGAAGAGCTGGATGAAGATGCAGCCGAAGGGCAGGATGCCACCCATGACGATGCCTGGGATGGGCTTTGTGAAGAACGACTGCTCAGGAATTTGACGCGGGATTTGATTTGTTCTCACTGGTTGCTCAATTGCCTGTGTAGGTGCCAGAAGATTATATAAAAAAGAATAAAATTAAAAAAAGAGCAGTTAATAAAGATAATTCTGGATATCTGAATGGCATGAAGATTGTAAAATTCAAAATTGGAAGAAAATCCAAGAAACACTGGTAGAGTTCGAGAAAATTTTGGCGGAAGCATCAAAGCTTTTTTTTTTTTTTTCTTGTTATTTGGCAACGCAACAAACGGTATGATCTAGACTCCTCAGCATGTCAAGGTGAGTAATGATCATGCATCCAATTTCTTCACCACTGCAACTTTTTCTGTGCATTCAAGACATGGCATTGTGCCCCAGTGCGCAACAACAACAAACCATATTGTCTGGTTTTCTTCAAACAGGCTTGTCTCGTACTAAGCCTTTCTTTTCATGACAAGTTTCGAAAAAGACATGACTGAGGAGTGGCCAACATATCTTTTACCTGTCACCTAAAGCTGTCATGGGGCTAAGCTCTGGTAGTCCAACTAAAAAAAAAGAAAAGCCCAGGGCAATGACACAGCAAAAAAGGCTGCACTAACATTAAACGAGTACCAATATTGGTTAACTTCGATTTTGAACTCAAATATGATTTATTCTTTTAGTCATCCCCTTCTAAAAGAAATTGAACCGGTGCGCCAAAGTTTGTGTTTGACCCTTAGAGGACCTCTGTATTTGCCGTGATACGTACAGCCTTCTTGAATCCAAAGTAGGCACCGATGAAGGTGAGTGGCACAGAAATTCCAAACCACAGGGCCAGGATGGCCACCAGGGTCCCAAAGGGGATGGCTGCCGAGGAGCCCTCCACCCAGAGAATCAGGTTCATCAGGAAGAAGTCGGCAAACACGATACTATAGAACAGGGGGAGATGAAGGAATGATGATGACACAAGGAAAGAAATGAGTGAAACATAGGAACAATTTTAGGTGCAGGAACGAACCCGGGGCACAGGAGCGCTGTCAACAGGACGTTTGTCTTCCACTTCTCTCCTCCAAATGCTGAAATAACAACAGGACATGGCAATGAAATGGGGCGCAGTTTCACTTGTCAAAAGCTTCTTGTCAGAAGTCTTACTTTTGTAGAGGCGTGCCGAAACGTAGCCAGCGGGGGTACCCAGCAGAACCCAGAGGACCACAGCGCACGTCATGAGTGCGCCCCTGTTGGCTGGGGAGAGGAAGCCCAGGCAGGCCAGGACTACAGAGGAAGAACTATCTGTCAATAGTCTTAATTGCACCATTCAGTCTAATAAGAGCAAGGGGGGGGGGGGGGAACTACACCCCCCTGGCTCAAATGAAATATAATTTCAAAACTTCTTCAGAAGTTCAGAAGTGACCTATAACACGTGCAAGTCCACTATAAGCTGTCTTTGTAAAAGAGAGGAAAGAGTTTTTATTTTGGAACCTGATCTGTTACTCGTTAAAGAACTACTTTTGCACCACCATCATTGTGCCATAGAACTACATTGAAGTGAATTGAGCTAAATTTCGACAAAGTAGCACTTTGCCATGAGTGCTATCTTGGTGACAGGGAACTACAACGCAATGTTTTTAGTGCCTTAATTTATTTTATGTTTTTATACAATAACCACGCAGGTGTTTTAAAACCACAACAATTAGACCACCCAAAATAAAATCGTGCAACCAGCTCACACAGAAAGGTCTCATGTTTGACTTCTGGTTTGCCTTTCTAGTTATACCTGTTTTCCTCATGAAATCATTCCTAATCTTTTGTGTGATCTTACACAGAGTGATGAAAGTCATGATAAAGATCTGTGTGCCCTGTCCGAGGAAAATGGAAAGCAGCATTCCTTTCCTGGGTGGGCGGAAAACATCGCCGTGCACCTGCTTCCAGCCAGACTCCTCCTGCGCGTCTTCCTGTAGAAAAGGAAGTGAGACGGAAAATCAATCGATCACTCCACACACGTGCGCCGGAAAACTGAGTTTAAACAGCCACCACGCAGTGAGTTGTACCTGGCGGCTCAAAGCTTGCCAGCAAAGCCACAAAAAGGTGAACACTGAGCGAGAGCTGTAAAATTTGGTGTGCTTCCACTCCAATCCGTATCATCTTTGTGACTATCCAGTTATATACTCACACCACATTTTACATTCCTCTCTCACATATATGCTTGTGTTTCAATCTAACCCAAACACCTGATTGGAGGACCACAACAACGTTTGCTTTTCAGCAGGCTTACATAAAAGGGAGTGGATTTCGGCTTGGTCGGTAGAAGCTTGACCAAGTCGCCCTGTGAAATGTGACAACACGTTCAGGTCTCAAAACATTACACACTGTACTATTCACTGAGAACCAGGGGAAAAACCTCCACCTTCAAGGATGAGTTGATATAAAATTTTAAATTTCAGGAAACCAATTTAAAGGCTACCGGTGATTTCAAAGGCATTTTAAAATGGTAACGCATCTTTTGCTTTCATAGTTGTTAAAAAAAAAAAAGATCATGACATCACACCTACTAAGAAATAATTTTAATCAAAGTGAAGCCGCCAGAAGATTCCGCCTTTATCCGTACGCCATTTATACCAAAGCCAGCAAATATTGCAGGGCCGTTCGCAGCTACTGCGAGCACTTGTCTAAAGTATGCCTTCAGGAGTCAGCCATTTTGTGTACGCCTCTGTTGAACCTTTTGTAATGACCATGTACATGTAGCGGGTTGATGTTGCCCATACCTGGTCGACCTGGTTGTATCTGGCAATGTCCTTGTGCAGCGTCCTGAGCATGATCATGGCCACCATGCCGGACAGGAAGAGCACAATGACTAAGGAGTTCATGATGCTAATGGCCAACACATACAAATAAGAGGGGGAGTTAGCAACTGCTGACACAATTGCATAAATGTGAATATGAAACTAGCGCTCGTACCTAAACCATTGGATGTTTGTGTGCGGCATAGAAACCAGGATGTAGTCCCACCTGGAAGCCCACTTGATCATGTTGTTTTGCTGTAAAAGGGGGCGAAATATTACATTATAGTTATCGTGTATTATTATACATGTAATATCCACGTTAATACAAAGACTTACCTCAAATGTGACAGAGTAGGTGTAAACGATGGACACGTCATTCTCAAACTGGCTCGGCACCGCCATTGGAGCAGTGCCTTCGCAGTTCGGGTTCTTGGCATCTGCGTGGTTGATACTATTGTGGAAGGGGGGGACGACAAAATGTATCTGAATATATTCCTACTTATCTGTACTATGGTTTACCCATTTGCAATGACCACTAGGAATTTAAAAATATTTAATAACTTGAGTATCAAAATTGTACAATAAATATTATGTGGTGTGGTGGCAATTTTTTTCCTGAAGATTATTTTATATTGTTTCCTAAAGTGTAAATTTCAAAGTTCTGCTTAATTGTTCCAAATGGATTGCACGTGCCCTTTACGGTTCCAGTGTATATCCAGTTTACCTCTTGGGCTCCAGCGTGGCAGCAACGAGCCGAGATCCTGTCCACCCGTCATTAGCTCCGTTGTGGTAAAAGATCTTTATGTCAACGTGGTTGAAAACATAAAATGTCTTTGGCTTGTTGAACTCGGCCTGAAAAAATAACAAAACAAAAAATATATTAAAAGGTTATAAACAATGAAATGCAATTTCTGAATTAGAAATTCCAAAGAACTTTTAAGACACAGCGTCAAAAAATACTCTTTGGTGCCATGTTTGTATAGCCATTGAAACGCAATTTTAGAAATAGTAGTCGCAGCTTACATTAATAACACAAGCATCCTTAGGTCGGCCTTCAGAAGTAACAAGGCAACCAATGGGGAACCCAGGGTTGCAGTATTTTTGGTTGTCTTCGACATCATAGCACCACGTGACAGGCATATTGTCGATGATCCTGAAACAACAGCAAGCGCCACTCAAATACCAAACATAGTTTTTTTTTATCACCTCAAGTATGCAAAAACAATATCCAGATAAGCTCGGCTAAACTGTGACCAAACAAACCAGTGGTGCTGATAGTTGAGCTGCATTCCCATTTTGACAAAATCCAGTCGAGTAGCATCCTCTTGGCTGTCCTTCTTGTACGTTTTGGTGCAAACCGCTTTGCATTTCACATTTTCATTAAATTTAAACTGCAAAAAGAGGGGACGGCAGTCACATTCAATCAACGTTTTTTTTTTTAAATGAGACAAGTAGCAACAAATGTAAGAGACAAAATTACACACATTCTCAGGTGACACTCACCTTGTACGGCGAAGACTCGATACGTTCGCCGAACAACACCTGGCCCAGATTCTCCGAAGGCCTCATTTCCTTATCATCCTTGCAAAAGTCAAATCTTTAACAAACACATCACATATGATTGGGACAGGGGCACTTGGAAAGTGTGCACTCAAAAGTACACAAAGTGTCACTTACACGTCATATTCATAAGGCAGGACGGACTCCACAGAATCCAGGCGATTGACAAACAGCTGTATCTGTGTCTGCAGGCAAAGCAAACATGTGACAATAAGCAATTGTGAAATATCATATTAATGGACAAGATCAGGTTGCTCTTTAAGGGCAGCAGGCCATGCACAGGAGTACTTTCTTCAATTTAAGGAATAGGCGTAAATGTACTCTCACTAGACTATCTCACTGGACTAATTGAACTAGTCAAAGTAATTTTGAAACAATAATTCATTTGTTTTCATTTATTCTTTCTGTATTTGCTTTGTTTTCATCTTAAAAACTCTGTCTCAAAACCTTTTGCCCCACAGACCACCACAAAAAGTATTGAGGTTTTAGTCCTGAAAGGTATATTTAATATTTTCACCCACTGACATTATGTGGCGTTCAATTGCACTTGAATATAGGGTTAAGAATTGAAAAAAATGCATGTATCGAAATACGTTGATGAGAATCACTCAATTGCGTATTACTATGCTCAATTTGAAAGATGAACTGCGATGTATGCTGTGATATTTGTTCCTGACCTCGACATCGTTAGAAATGCCCCAAATAAGACTTTGATATGTAAATAAATAAACGATATATTTAATATAAATTAGAATCGGTTCGATTACTTTTGTAGCTGTTACTGTCAACATTATCAATAAGGTGGCTCTTTAGATGATTTTACATGCGGCTTGTCATCAATTCGGCTTAGGTGCTAACAACTTCAAGGTTTGACAACGTCACTGAAAAGCAGTTGGGGGAAAAGTGCAAAAAAAAAAAAAAAAAGCTAGCACCGAGGGGCACAACAATGCTCATGCTGTTTTCTAACCGATAGTCGGGGCCTTAAAAACTGCTAACGTTAGCTAGCAACGTAAACATTAACACCAATGGAGCTCAAAAGCAGCCGATTCGGCTGAAAATCCACGGCATCGTTAAATAAACGAAAGCATGATCAATTCTTCCTACCTGGCAATCTTCACTTCCTTTACCGTCCTCGCAAAAACTAACTGGAGCTAAACCCGGAAGATAGAACGCCAAAGACGGGCAGAAATCTGAAACTAGAAAAAAAAGCAGCCAATAACCAAACTCTATTCGCAGTCTCATTTTAGGTGCGAGTCGTTCAATTCTACGCTTGTGTCAAATGTGAATGTTTCTTATCCGGGGGAAAAGCTGTGCTCGCGGAACAAGGATAGCTGCTTCTTGATCTAGCTCCGAGTCGAAAAGCAGGAAAGCTAGCAAAGGCTACGTTTCACTTGTCTGTACCACATCGACTCGGGTGATTGGATCGCCAGCGTCTCTTCATGACGTTCACTTATATGATTGGCCGGAAGACAGTATGATGACGTTTTAAGAGTGGTTAGTCTGTCTTGCAAAAATACACGACCGAATTTCGCGAAGTAAACTATTACCAATGATTTCTGACAGCCTGATTTCTAAAATCAATGTACTCTGTTTTGAAAATGCAAACTGCTGAAGAATTATATGCTTTTTTTTTACTTTCAATGACAATATTTTCTATTGTCTATCAAGAAACAAACAAATACACAACAAATAGTGGATTGTACCTTACGATATATGTATGCCATTTAAAAAATAAAACTTGATTATAATAGTCATCTTGACAATGAAACTGCTCCTTTCTAGGTCTTTATTAATTCTAAATCTAACAAATTGGGTTTTTGTGTTTATTTCAAGTTCTCAGTTAGCTCAAATCAAAAACACTAGTATTTAAGCTGAGAGGCATAGCACATATTGCACGAATGGATTCAATATTATTTTATCTTCTGATTGTTGGGGTTGCAAAGTGCGGGTTATGTTGAGGTCTAGTCCGGTAGGTGGCAGTAATGCACACGAACCCGCCAATCAAATAGAAAAAAGGCGAAGAAGAAGAAGAAGAAGAAGAAGCGGTGGCGCTTTGAGCACGCATGTTGATAAGCGCTCCTGTTTTCTATTGTGACAGTCCACGCTTTGTGCAATATTAACATACTGAGAAATCTTTGAGAGTTCTGGCTTCATTTTAAAAACTCTGCAGTGGCAGACGGAAAGTCGTGTTTTTGTTGTTCACGCCACTAATCGATCCCCGCAATATTTCGCGGGTCGAGTAACAAACGCGCTTCAGCTGGGGCCATTCGCCATTTTGCTTAATCAACAACCCAAGCAAGGTAAGTTACGCGACACAACTCAATACTTCCACAATACAACTGCGGCTCTTCTTTTGACTTTCTTTTTCCCTTTTTGTTTTGAGAGGTTGATTTTGTGCAACATGGTGGAAGCAGACCGACCTGGCAAGCTGTTTATTGGGGGCCTGAATACCGAGACTACCGAGAAGGCCTTGGAACAGTACTTCGGAAAATATGGCAGGATTGTTCAAGGTATGAAGTTATAGCATCTCTTCTCGAGAGTCACAATTTTCCATTTGCTATATTAAGGTATACCTCATTTATACGGGGTGAAGTATTGTAAAAGCTTCTCACATGAGACACTGCGCTTATGTTTAGCTTAATTAGTCGAGTTTTAAGATATGAAACTTTGGCCATATGGCAAACGTTCACGGTCAGTATACCTCGCTGACAAAGATGCATGAACAAAGATTATTTGCTGTAAACTAAGTATTTTAGGAGAAATTAGACAAGAAATAATCACTAATCTATTGGTCAAATAATCAATTAGGTACTTGGACTATTCACTCATTCACTGCCAGCTCTGGTAAAATGAATGTTTGGCGTCAATAGCTGTAAATGACAAGGAATGAGTAAATGTTTTCGCTCCAACAATATATACATGTACATGGATTAATTGAAAATTAAGCATAAAAAAAAGGCAAAAGGATCTGGAACATGTATTTTTAATGGAACGTACTGACACCCATCAACAAAGTAAGCAATTATTTGAAAATGATGAAATTCACAATGCACTGCAATTGTGCTGTAATGGTGAGTAATTTCATGCTACAACCGTGTTTGTTGTGTGTGCGTGTCAACTGCATTCCACGTGTTCTCTACCAATTTGCCCATACACGACCCTAGTAAGGACGAGCGATTCAAAATATATACACCGTATTTTCCTGACTATAAATCAGTTTTTTTTTTCATAGTTTGGGGGTGTGCCCTATAATTAGGAGCGACGTATATGTGAAATTATAAACACATTACTTGATCATTAACACATTATTTTCGTACTAGTAGTTTATCACTTCACATGTTTTTTTTTTTCTTTTCAATTCAGCTTATTTTTTTGCCCTGCAATGTCAGTTATATAGTCAACAAAGTAGAGACCATATCATTTGACCAAGTTACCTGTCGGCGGACAATAGTATTGTGCTTACTCCATTTTATTGTGTTTCCAGTTCTTCTGATGAAAGACCGTGAAACAAACAAGTCAAGGGGTTTTGCGTTTGTGACGTACGATAATCCAGCCGACGCAAAAGATGCCGCACGTGAAATGAACGGAAAGGTACGTGTTACTAAATAAAATGAATGACCTACTGATAAATAAAAAAAATGGGGCTCTCCTTTTTGTCTATTGCAGTCTCTTGATGGTAAGGCCATCAAAGTGGAGCAGGCTACCAAGCCTAATTATGACTCGGGGGGCAGACGAGGACCCCCACCCATGTACCCAAACAGTCGCGGCCCACCCAGGGGCCTTCGTGGATCCAGAGGAGGTGGGATGAGAGGCCCATCCAGAGGTAAATCTGAAGTTTAATTTGTGAGTTTGTGAATGAAATTTGATTCATGTATGTCTTGTCTTTTTTGTGTTTTGTGTCGTGCTTGCAGACTACTATGATGATGACAATGAAGAACCCTTCTATAAGGGGATGTCCTCGAGAGGCCCCCCTCCCATGAAAAGAGGACCCCCTATGCGTAATGGAGGCCCCCCGCCGAAGAGATCTGCCCCATCTGGTCCAATGAACAGACGTAAGTTTTGCTCTTTCTTTCAAACAAAGTAGTTTCGAAGGACTGTAACTAATGATTGTTTTTAGATGGTTTTTATTTTTTTGTCAATCATATTTTTTCCTTTTTTAAATCCTGACTCTGTATTAAAAAAACGGTGCATGCTTTCCTGGTTTGTCTGCAACATGTCAGAAAATGAGCAAAACTTTTGTTTTCCAAAGCAAATGATTATAAATGTCCAACTTTCATTAAACGTCAAGAAAATCAGTCTGCTTTCTTGGAAGATGACAGAAATTAGAGAATATTTAGTTTAAATTCCAATGATTTGGACAGTTTAACCAACATTTCTAGTATAAGATTCAAAATGTTTGATCAATTAATTTTTGCACCTATGAAATTTTATTGTGAAGATAAAATGTTCATGCCATAACTTTGCTTTTCAGCCCCAATGTCAAGGGACAGGGACCCCTATGGCCCACCCCATCGCAGAGACTCGATGTCCAGAAGAGATGACTATCCATCCCCCAGAGATGACCATTATTCAAAAGACGGGTAGGCCACTTTAAACCCCCCCCCCCTTTTTTTTTCTTCTTAATTTTTTCAAACAAATACTAGTCATAAATGTATTTGAAACCCCATTTGACCTCTTATGTAGAAAATATAAATGGTTTAAAATGCTCTTGAGTAAAACTTTTAATTTGTTTTGTTTTTGGCAGATACTCCAATCGAGATTATAATTCAAGAGATTCTCGGGACTATGGACCTCCTCCTAGAGATTATTCATACCGTGAATACCCCAGTTCCCGGGATGACTATGGCTCAATGTCAAGGGGTTACAAGTAAGTCTTTCTATAATGTGCTGAGAGTCAAATCGATTAATCTCTGTTGATATTTTTCCAGGACAATGTAGCAGTCACTAATGCCACAGATGACACACACGAGTTAAAAAACAACAACACCTTAAGTATTTTAAGGGAGGGTGGAAATTCTTCTGTAAATTGGCTGATTAGAAGATATGATGCCAAAAAACAGAGACATTATTCTTTAAATGTTGACACACAATAGTAAAATCAACCAACAGGTTCAGCACAAAGTTTGGGTTCATTGCAAAGGATAATTGCCGACAGTCACATGATCACAGAGTAACTTTTTGTACCTATCGCAGTGATCGTGATGGCTATGGTGGAGGGCGGGATTCCAGGAGCTACATGGACCGTCCGAGTGGTGGTGGTGGCGGCGGCGGAGGCTCGTACCGAGACTCGTTTGATGGTTACGGTAAGATATTTCCACACAGGTCTAGGACGAACCAACAGTGGCATGAAGAGGAGCCGCATAGATAACAAAGCCTCATTTCCAAAAAGGGAGCAACCCAAAGGAATCCACAATCAAAATGTTCATATACTTTGCTGCTGCCAACAAATGTTAGTTTTTCAGTCCTGAGTTGATCAAGCATTGACTGGCGTTCCAATTCTACTGCCATTGCAGTCCTCAAAAGATAAACGTACCTCCCACTTTTTGATAATCCCAGAGTTGTCTACCATAAGGAGCCAGAAACTGTCCTTGGAAACCGCAAAACAGAATCTTGCCCATCTCTCCCTCATGGAGTTTCCTTCACAAATAACCATCAGGACTACTCTGAAAACCTGGAGCTCTAGAAAGGAGACGTGGCCTCAGAAATCAATGGCATGTTGAAACAAATAACTCAAGTACTCCATGTGGCTGGATCTCAACTGCCCCCAAATGTCTGCAACAAACGTGGTCAGTTTAGATCTACCATCAACACCGACAGATGGTTCACGTAAATGCAACCATCGGTTCAATTAGTGCATCACTGAATTCCGTGTACTGGCAAAGAAAGAGAACCAAACCTGCAAGAACAACCAAAGAAATGTCAAATGTATCTTGCCAATTACCTGACCCGTTGACCCTGCAGGTAACTCTCGCAGCGCCCCACCTTCACGGGGCCCCCCACCGTCCTTCGGTGGGGGCAGCGGAAGCGGTCGTTACGATGACTATGGCGGCAGCTCCCGGGATGGCTATGGCGGGCGTGACAGTTACAGCAGTCGGAGTGAGCCCTACCCATCTCCCCGTGGCGAGCGCATGGGTAGGCAGGAGAGGGGCCCTCCCCCTGGCGAGAGAGGATACCCTCCTCGCGATTCGTACGGCTCAAGCCGTGGAGGGCCACGCGGGGGCCGTGGAGGCAGTCGACCCGACAGAGGCATGGTTCGCAACAGATACTAGAATGGACATGGAGATCTCTCTGAAGCAGACGTTACTCCTGTTGCAGCATTGAAATCGTTGTGGGAGAAATTTGACACAAAAAAATCCCACCATGTCTAAATCTGTGGATTGAGTTTTAGCTTTAAACTGTGTCTTCACTTTCCCAATTTTTCCGTATGTGTTCACATTTTTTTTTATATATATATAAATCTCTCTTACTCTTGTATCGATACAGCGACAGAGTTTTTTTTTTTTTTTTTTTAATCGTTCAGTGCTGCTGGAACCTGCAATGCCCTATAAGTTTGGCTTTCCTATTCTAATAAAAGCACTAGTTGTACCCTGACCATTGAGCATCAATACTCCAACAAGATCAAAAGCCTGGACATGAATCTGCATCTCGTAGAAAAAGTTCTCTGTCAAGTTTAGTTGGTGAGTCTCTGCTCAGGAACTTGACTCAAAAGACAAATTGGTCACTGTTGTGTTAAAAGGGCTAGGCGAATGTCACTGTCAAAATGTTCCAATGTAGTTCCCTTGGAAATGGATCCATCATCCTAGAGTCATTCGCTGGCCCGCTCCAACAAAACCAAAGGCAAGAGCAACCAAATACCAGCTTCTATCCAACAAGAACCCATAGGCAACTGCTGGTAAGCAAAGCAAACCTCTTCTGTTTCACATCTGTCAATGCCTTTCATTATTCCTGTATTGCAGTCGTCACTCAATTCAAGCCCGTAGTGCTTCAAAGGACTACACAAAAGAATGGATGCCCACTAGAACGTGCCTATTAATTGGAGCAAAATTTGTCAAAACTGCAACGAGCTCCAAGGCAAGCTAAGACCTTTAGTCTCTTGCCTGCAACATTTTTTTTTTTTTTGCCAGCTGCACCCTGCAAAATGGAGATCCTTTGACACCAAGTACTTGTCTAATCAAAGTACTTGTCGAAAGTAAACAAATTTCAATACTCTAGACAAAAGTGTTTCCAAGGCGTTCTTTGTCAATGTAAATAAAATGACAATAAAATGAACATCCATTGTCAGAAACCTTTTCCTCAAACAAAGGAGACCTCTGGAAGAGCACCACCATTGTAACCACCCAACTGGAAACAATCTTTCAAGTGGAAGCCAGTGGAGCCCAGGACTTTTAACATGTTTTATGTTTCATGAATACACCTTAAAGAGACGGACAGAGATTAATTTTGTCATCTCGTTGCAGGATGAACACTCTCCAAGGCAAACTAACCTTGATGGGCACCACAACTCTATCCATGGCTACTCGGACCAGTAGGCCAATGACGTTCATGTTCCAGTTAGTGCAGGTACTGAGATTAATCCATCTCTTAGGGTAGTCCGTACTTGTGAATGTGCGTATTGATGATTTGAATTCTTGTTTTCATTTTAGTGTCTGCCACTGGCCTGAGACAACTGGTTGAAAGATTTCTGGAAAATGACAAGAGGCTGAGTATTGACTCCAAATACTTTAGTAGTTTTGAATAAATGACGAAGGAACAGCTCTGCTGAGTGTGTTGTTGACAAATTAGGAACAAAATGAACTCCAATGTTTTGAATAAACAACTTGATTATTGGCCTGAACTTTAATTACAGTATGAATGCATTCTAGTATCAGCCATTTTGAAATTTAGTCCCAGTTTTAGTCCAGTTTGAATCAAGCTTGTTCTTAGTCATTTTAGTCCAAGAAACAATTTTGTATGTCCGGGTTTAGTCAGCAAAAACTTGTTTTGTCACCCAATAGTTTCAAACCCAGAGTCCTTACAGATGAAGTACTACCGTGCTAAACATACATACAGATCTGGTCTGTAGGCCTCAAGTTTAGTTGGAATATTTAGTGTATTTTTCCCAAATTTGCTGATACATCAAGCTTCACTTCCTGGTCTGACAAGTTGCGAAAACACTGCAGTATAGTGGTGCCTTGACTTGACTTACGAATAACCCCCAACTGGCGTTTCGGTTACAAGTCTTTTTTTTTTTCCCCCCTATGTGTATGAGCCACAATTTGAAATCTCATATTTTTTCAAATAATTCACTTTTGTGTGAAAACTATTTTTATGCATTTCTGTGCCGAAGAGCTGTTAACCATTGGGGCGACGGTGTCTGTTGTCCTGGAATTTAGTGACCGGATGCTATTTGTGGTTGTGCTGGCAGCTAGCCATCCGGCATCAGTCCTTAACACGCATGACCTGCTGCATGCATTGTATGAGTCAAGTCGTTGAACATATGCATGAGGTGTGACAGACTGGTGTGACTTCAAGTGAGTTTTCCCTTTCGGCATGGACCAGTTGATCAGCCAGCTCATCCACAAAAATATTCAGTTACGTTTGCTTAGTTTAGCACAGAAGAGGCAAGAGTTGTTGCCCGGACTGAGCAGATGCTCACAGATGCTGTCTCGAGCATCTGACAGTTCCTGCCTGAGAAGAACATGACCATGCTGGAGACAACGCTCTACTCGCCCAACCTGGTTCAATGAGATGTTCTTCCTAATTTCCAAGTTATGGTGGTCATCAAGGAGACCATTTTTGAAGACCTGGGAAAGAAGATGGCCATGATGATGGAACTGTGGGGATCCTGGAAATATACTTTTTGAGTATTAGGTGAAAGTGTGGCAGGGAAAGGATTTTTTTGAAGACTTAAAGAGAAAGCGAAAAAAAAATCAGGCATTTTGGTTTTATTGCAAATGTAGTCTGCTACAATAATCTCAATACAGAAGACAACACAAAAAGAGTCTGCTCCACCACCAATCTAGTAGAATCCAATGCCATTAAACAAAAAGATAAAAGAGAAATATTTACTGCACTTTTGTTAGCAGGTTGCTAAATCAAAAGGACAATCTCTGACTTGTGACTAGGCCTTGGTCTAACATCCATTAATTACACTAAAAACAAATCTGTATATCACTTATTTAATAAAATAGAGCACTGTTATTAATTTCCATTGATAATTGGCAGTTAAAACAAGCACCACTGTACTTGCAGTGCACTTCTGGTCTATTGTTGAGGTGTCTGCTTACCAGCAGGGGTGATCATCACTTTTGGCATGTAGTAACACAGCCGGCCCCCACCCCCACCTCTCTGACGCCTCTTGCCGAACTTCAAGCAGAAGTGCGGGGTTACGAGGTGCACCACACGCCAAGAAGGAACCAGACCACCGGAGGTGGAGGACGATCGTCGCCAACATAATGCACGTCTGACGGCGCCATGAACCCCGAGGAGCAGACCGTAACGTGGTTGATATCGCTGGGAGTGCTCGACTCCCCCAAGAAGAACATTGCTGACCCGGAGGAATTCTTGAAAGCCTCGCTGAAGGATGGCCTCGTACTTTGCAAGCTGGTCGAGAGGCTTGTACCTGGTTTCACTGCCAAGGTAAAGAAAAAAGGGGGGGGGGGGTAAATTGACATAATGTGATCCGATAGTAGACGAGAAGGGAGGGGTTTTGTATGAACACAGACGTACAGGCCGCCCATATTAAAACTTGCAAGGAACTTTTTGCTTTTAATGACGTCGCTTATGAGTCGAAGCTAATGTGCAACATCTGCTACAATATTGCTAAGAAATACTTTGATGATGTTCCGCATTGTCGACGCCACTTTTTGTGCACGAGTGTGAACAGAAGCCGGAAGAACTTTCTTTTTTTCCCCTAAATATAGTGAAACAACGCCGTATGTATAGTTACTGTGTTTAATTAACAGCGATGTGGGTTTATTTTAAACGTAGAAGGCCAATAGATGGCAAAGTTGATAGTTTGCGGACAAGCTTCGTCACTTCCTCCTTGAAGGTTCTTCCCGGTTGCAACTTCGCACCTCTTGATTGGTAAAGTTGGCGACAAACTGTAATATGGTGTCAAACAGGAAGTGCGTAACAATAATACCGAAACATCGTTTTTATTTATTTATTTATTTACTTATTTATTTATTTATTTATTTATTTATTTATTTATTTATTTTTAAATGTAGGGGAAAAAACGTTGTGTTCAACGGGCAATATGTCAACCCACAGGAAAGTGTTGGGTGGCTTTGCAGGATTAATCAAGCCTCATGCGTCGCTGATAAATAATCCATGGACAATAACGTTTTGTTCCACCGATTATCTTACATCTATCAGTTTTGGCATATTATTTGTGGTATGATTCGCGGCATCTCAGTTTTTGATCAGCAATCAAACTTTACCATATAGTTTATTTTGAAAGTCGTGCAAGTAAGCGGATGTTTACATCTCAGCGTTAGCTTGATGCTGATGTCATCAATGGCAATGTTTCGACGAAGAGGACGCGGATTGACTCCATATTTCATAAATTCGCATTCCTACGACCACTTCTAACTTGACTGTAATGGCATTAGCTTCGAGTCATTTCTGCCAAAAAGTATTGCGTACCCCCCGCGTTCAAACGTGCTGATATTTTCTACCCCGTCTGTTTGTGATCAGTACTGCCCGGATCCGAGAACAGAAGCCGACTGCATAGGCAACATTCGAGAGTTTCTCCGAGGATGCTCATCGTTGAAAGTGGAGGTAAGTTTGCGACGAAACGTTGCCACCGTGTCGGCGTCGACTTATTAGTCTTGTAAGCCTGGTGCATGTTTCCCATGAGTGGACTTATTAGACCCGCTTGCTTGTGTTGTGATCCGCTCAGCCTGCTTGGACTGTATCGGGTTTCTCAGCACGTCCGTCCATGTGGAGCGAGCCATATAAACAGCTGTCTGTGAGGAAGTAACGAAGTCCAAATATTTCGGACTGTATTTTATTCGATTTTTCAGGTATCACTACTTTATTTGGGTGCTAATTTTTTACCTACTTTTTACTTTTACCCCCATTAGGCAAGCACGAATACCACTTTTTTTTTTTTTTTAAGAGCAGAATAGTGTACTTTCTCTTGCGCGATATACCGTCGTTAATTTCCATAATGTATCCATAATATATTAATTATTTTAGTCAATTGTTTAAAAAAAAATGTCTGTCTCCGTTGGAAAATACAAACAAGGTTTATCGTTTCGGTTCCCAGTTGCTAATTTTAGTTCACAGTCTAAAAACTGTCAGCTTCATGTAAAATAAACATACATGAGGAAGATATACGTTTTATATTCATTAGCTAATTTAGCTTTTTTAAATGTGTACTGTGGGAAATTATCTGGTTTCACTGTGTTCTGAAAGTTATGTACATCAACCCTTCATTTTTTTAGTAAATTATTATTTCAGTATGAAGTGTTTCCCTGCCTGTATGGATTGAGCCTTCCCTCAAACTCGCCAATAATTAAAATCTCCCAAAATATTTGTAAATAAGTAAATATTTCCGTTTCATTTTTTGAACGTGTTATTTCCTATGTAAAATGTCTGGCCTGACTTGATAAAGATAAGATAAAATAAGTCGCATTAGATTAAAAGCAAAAAAAAACAAGCAATGGGATGGAAGTAGTTGATGTAAATAATAAGGGCTGTCATACAAGTTGTAATGCAATGAAATGTCCTGGTCTTTCATTGAAGAATGCTTCCATTATCATAGAGGGAATGTGTTGCAGATGTTGGGAGTGTCTTCTCCCCCGCTGTGTGCCACACTGGACACGTCCTCTACAATTTTAAAGCTAATCATGCTCTGGTCTTGAATCACATCATCTGCTTCGTGCCAGCCTTACTCACTTCACAGCGGTGTGGTGAAACGCCCGATGCCCAGCTGGCTTGTTATGTTTGGGAGGTGCCCCTCAGCCCATAATTAGATCTTGTGAAGCCAGCAGCAGCTCATGGCCAACCAGCTTGGGTCCTTCAAGACAGCCCTGCCCTTCTTTTGGTCACTGACGTGATCACTTCTTTTTTTTTTTTGTCTTGCCGCCGCCGCAGCAAATAGTGCCTGTTTATCCATTGCCTGCACAAAGAGGCGAGTCATACTGTTTTCACTTCTGCACTAACACGCCAAAAGAGGAAGCGGCGTGAACTGCTCAAGGCCTCTTGCTCCATTCCTTAGCCGAATGGGATTTATTAGCGTGTATGACTCTGTGGTCATGGCGGGACTTGAATTCTTGTAATGTCCGATAAATTAGGACCCTTGCCGTTTCACATTTGCGCATCATATGATACCCTGCGGATACGTTTGAGAATTTTTTGGACGACCCGCCGTGTTGTGCCGCTTGACTTGCATGAAGGTATCACAAACGCAAACGGAGGTGAGTAAATGCGATGCCATGTTGGATTTTTTGGAGCAAAGGAGGCAAAAAAGTATTCTCACACTTAAGTAAAATAGTTATGTAACAAAGGCTTTTCCATAATTTTCCATTGCACTCAGTGTATGTGTCTGACGATCAATTGGCAGTTGTGAAGTGCCGAATGAATTAGTTTGTTACTGGTTACATTTGTCAACATTACTCAATGTGAGGTAGGGCTTACAGTCAACATGCCAAATGAGTTGGCGTATTTTTCTCGTAAATAATTTCGGTATTGTTTTCATGCGTTAAAGAGGAAGTCAACCTCAAAAGAATTCTTGACAGTATTATGTTGTATGTGCCCCACTCGCCGAAAGACTGCATTGTGATTACCGTATTTTCCAGACTATAAGGCGTACCTAAAAACCTAAAATTTTCTCAAAAGCCGACAGTGCGCCTTATAGTCCGGTGCGCCTTATATATGGACTAAATTCCTAAATCTAAACTGGCCCGAAGCATTGTGTCATGAAATCAATCATAAGTGGCCCGCTGAAGACTATGAATCATGAATCAAAACAACTATGGATCATTATTTTGTGATTATAAATTAATTTGTTGCGTCTGAAGTTGAAAAAGGAATGATAGAGAATGATTTGATTTGGATTAAAAATCTGACATGATGCATTAATGGTGCGCCTTATAGTCAGTCCGGTGCGCCTTATATAAGGAAAACGTTTTAAAATGGGCCATTTATTGAAGGTGCGCCTTATAGTCCGGTGCGCCCTATAGTCCGGAAAATACGGTAATATTGTTTTTGTGGAATATGAGGTAAGCAGCAGAATCCACCCATTTTTAGCCATCTCAGAGGCGACCATTGTGGCTGTCGACTAAAAATTGACAGCAAGCATCTCCAGTTGGTCCAAAATGCTGCTGCTCACCTCTTGATTGGTACTCTTGAGAGAGAGCCCATAACGTCAGTGTACATTTTAGATTTGTTCCCCCCCCCCCCCCCCCCCACAAGATTCTGTTCTCGCTGAGCTGCTTCACCCATCCGCGCCTGCTAGGTGCCAACCAGGCACTATTAGAGAGTTGCGAAGGCTCAGAGGGGATGGCGCTGTTTCAGTTGCCGTTCCCCCTCTTACAGATGCGTTGCGTATGTTTATTATGACCTGAAGAATAGTCGTATCAGAATTTAAGATGTTGCTTTCCTGTTTGTGCGCTTAAGGAATTCTTCTGTGCAGGTTGTGATGATGAAGATGGGATGGCTTTCAGACATGACAAGATTGAAGCGGTGCCACTCTAACGCTATATTTAAGATGTTTTATTTAAAATGTGAAACCCTAGGCTCGGTAGGAAATGAGATAGCTGCCTGAAACGCGGCACTGCGTGTGTGTGTGTGCAGTGAATCGTAATGGTGTCTGGCTGTTTGATAGACTGCTAATTCACAGAATATGGGTCACGCTTCATGTGCCACTGGTTATACGCGTACGGCCGAGACTCATTCAAATCGTGTGCGTGTTCAACTGTGCATCCAATTATTGGAATACAACACCCTGTTTGTAATTGTGACACACATATTTGATTTGTGTTTTTTTTTTTTTGGTCTTGCATCCAGGGCTTTGAGCCAGAGTGCCTTTACAGTGGGGAGAATTTCGGCAAGGTCCTGACCACATTGCTGGCCGTCAACTTTGCCACGCAAGGTAAGAGCTGCCTGCGTCGTCCTTCCGTGACCTTCCAGCATCCCGCTGCTTCGCAAACAAGGCCGCAGTGAATTTACACCATCGATTGCCTCAACTGTTTTTCCACAATTAATCAATTATTCATGTGGGCTGTATAATTGTGACAAAACTAAAATGGCACAAAGGTCACAGTGACTTCTTGCAAGGTGCTGCTGCTTTTTAATGGACTTTCCTTCCTCAAGAAACAATCATTTGTGAATAACGGGACTCACTTTTCGATGACCTTGACTGCTATCCCGCGTCAGGCGTGTGACATAACTATTATGTTAAAATCAATCCAATAAACTTTTTTCAGAGCACACTTTGAAAACATTCAACCATGGTCCATTTTTCAAGCACCTTTCTGTTTGGGTACGCTCTTGGTAGAGTCATCTGCTTATTGGTTAATATAGTTATTGTTTAGGACCAGAAACGCACTGCAATGAACATGAAACCTACCGTATTTTTAGGACTATAGTTTGTTCCGCAGTAAAAGTCGCACCGATCCAAAAATGCATTAAGAAGAAAGAAACCTATAACTCACTTCAGAGTATAGGTGTCATTTTGGGGGGGGAGATGTAGTTGACAAAATAGGCATAGCTACTGTTAATAGGTTTGTGAACATGATAATAACAGTTAAGACTGCCACTTCAATTCATTTCAAATTCTATGGAAGTCAACAGGACTGGCAAGAACACGCTCACACACACTCTGTTTGGCATTCCTCAACTTCGTTGCCCGAATTGGCGGCTTTGGTGACACTGTACTGTGTTGTGTAGCTGACGCAGCCATCATCGCACACTCCACAGGGAAACTCTCGTCATCGCAAGGTTTCAAATTGTACTGCGGCAAACTGTGCCACTTGGCGGGTTAAGAGGCAACAACACAATCTGTGTTGCTCAATTTGTGTCATGCAACATTTGATCAAGCTGATTGGCTTTCCTGGCAGAGGGCAGCTGGTGTGTGTTTGTGTCCTGCTGGGTGCCATATTTGCCTGCTGTGTTTGAAACAAGACTAATATCCTGCTCTGTTCAAATGACGGCTTGGTGTTACACGGAATCAGTAATGTCAAATTTAATAGCGCCTTGTTACAGAGAGAGAGAGGAACACACATTTCCATTCTACTTCAATGGTGCAACTATTTGCTGTGCTTTGGGGCTAATTGCTCCACGAGGTAGAACTGGTCTCTGCTCAATTTCTTTCCTCAGCCTCAATGTTATTTTGTCAGCGCTTTCTTGTCGGAGAAAATGTGCTTCCCATGCACGTTACGGAGGTGCTGCTGCACACTCATACCGTAGCTGAAGGAAAACATTCGTTCAAAGACATACTGTCTGGTTTTCCCTTGATCGGGACACAGTGATAGTGGAGATGCGTTGCAGTATCTGGAGCTTGGCCGGCAGCCTACAGACGGGCTTCAAAGCTACCCATTGTCCACTTGTGACAAAAGTTCGACTTGAAAAGAAACAACCGAAATGCTCGGAGGATACATAAGATACATTTTAATCATTCGTCTTGTAGACTCCGCTAGTTTGGTGTTTTGATTTTTCTGTCACTCTGATTTCTTTTTCATATGTATACCAAATATGTGTTGATAACTTGAAGTGCATCAGTCACAAGATATGTTGGTTGATCCAACAAAAGAAGCCTCTGTCTTGTCTCGTGGGATCATTCTTTTTTCGCCAATACTTACTCGAAACGGCTGCACCATTTCTTTAGGGAAATAGCTTTCAGTTGGCTAACCAGCAAATGTAGGGATAATTAATAGTCTTCACTTAGCCTAGCAGGAATATCTTGGGAATATGGCAGGAAGTCTGAGTACCTGCATTAAACCCACACAAGCACAGGGAGAAGATGCAAATTCCACACAGGATGGCTGGAGCAGGGATTTTTACTGAACTATGTCTCACTGTGAAATGCTCACGCATCTTGGACATCAATTTATCTCATTAGACAGAAAGTCAGACGTCCTGTCAAGACAGTTTGACCCGCACCTCATGCCTAGAGTTTGAATAATACAAGCAAGCAAAAATAACTAGGGCTGCATATTGTGTGTTCACAGACAGTGCTGCAGAGAGGTCATGTCCGCAGCCGGGCACCCAATCACTTAGTCCGACGGCTTCCTCGCACACAATCTCCTCTGCCAAGTCCAAAGGCTCTCTGCGGCGACAATCCAAATCTGCGGTATGTTCTGCATCCTTGTTCTGGATATTTGAATTCCTGTTATAATTTCTGGATGAACCGAAGAGGTAAGTGACTTTCTCCGATATGAAAACACCCACTTGACAGGAGATGTCAGAAAATGGCAGCGGCGGCAACGGGCAGCTGATAGTGAAGGCCCGCTTCAACTTCAAGCAGAACAACGAAGACGAGCTGTCGTTCGGCAAAGGCGACGTCATCGTCGTGACGCGGCAGGAGGAAGGCGGCTGGTGGGAAGGCAACCTCAACGGAAAGACGGGATGGTTCCCAAGCAACTACGTGCGCGAGGTCAAGGCCTGTGGTGAGTCGGAGTGACTCGAGTTTTTATTCTTAGGGGGCGGGTGTGATGACAGTAATTGGGAATGATTGCATTAAGATCATTGTCAATATTTCTCCTGTAGAAAAACCCGTGTCTCCTAAAGGAGCTCAGCTGACCAAAAGCTACTACAGTGTGGTGAGTTTACAGCAAAGATATATTAGATGGCCATTCTTTTTTTTTTTTTAAATGAATGAATCCTAGCAAAAGTCTTTGACCTGGCTGCCCTTAAATTGCACCCATTACTCTGCAAACTTCAGTAAAAATACATTCAATTCAATTAAGCATAGGATGAATTGAAATTATTCCTATAAAATATCAACAATAAAGCATATTTAGGACTAACAAGTTAGTCATGAATGCCCGGCCACCGTGGCTGTTTTGCTTTTTTCAGGTAGTGCAGGACATCTTGGAGCACGAGCGAGAGTTTGTCAAAGAGCTGCAAACGCTGCTGAGTTGTTACCTGCGACCGTTACAAAGCAGCGACAAGTAAGCGAGTTCTCTGAGGCTTGTTCTCACCAGATTAGATTTAGCCAATGAACCTACTTCTGCCAGCTTTTGTCCAGCCTTGTGGAATATTTGGATGCCCCTTCAGTTACGTTACTGTTGATTGACTGTCTACAGGCTGAGTAGTGCAGACAGCACCACCCTGTGTGGAAACCTGGAGGAGATCCTCACCTTCCAGCAGGGCCTGGTCGTCTCTTTGGAGGAATGTATAAAGTAAGTCACCGTTTATTGATACAGTTCATTCCTAATGATGACCTGATTATCACTCTCTACATTCATTTATGACAAAATTCAAAAGACAAACACTTCAAATGCAAGCTTTTTTTTTTTTTAACCGTTTTCTCATTGCCAGAGCTCATCTTTATAGGGAAATAAAACACGGACGTCGCCTTTGGTTTTCCTCTGTTTGTTCTTTTGATTGCTCTCCCTTGTCACGCCACTCGCCTGACCTTGACATTCTCATTGCAGAGTTCCAGAAGGCCAACAGCGGCTGGCTGGCTGCTTCTTGAATGTGATGTGTCAGATCAAGTCTCTTTACCTGGCCTACTGCTCCAGCCACCCTTCAGCCGTCTGCATCCTCACAGATCACAGGTCAGTGATCAATGTATTTTTCTACACTGTACATACGCATTTTCCATGCATTTGCATACATAAACATTTATTCACTGTACCCATCTTGGAAAAAATATTGGAAAATTGAACTTTTTTTCAAAGAATCTGTGGAAGTTCTGATCGAGTACATGGTGTGAGTTCATTTCTAGCAATCTAAAAATAATGTTTATATAAAGCACAATACTGTAGAGCTTTTTTTCTTTCCAAAACAAGCTATCAGGTTTTTGTTGGCGTTTTATGGAAGGCTGAAATACGTAGATTCCCATTGGCATTTCCAATCATTCCAATGGGGAATGATTATTTCTGATCTCAGCATATCTCACTGAGATGCATGGTAGGGACAATACTCGAAACGCCTCGCTATCATGCACTCCAGATCTTCACTGCTGCAAACCATCGCTAACTGAAGGCTTAATTGATGATCTTAAGTGTACTTTATCTCATTAGATATGAACGGTTGCAGTGTGACCTTCGGCCACTAGGTGTCGCGCTTTTATCTTTATGTCTTTGTGACAGATGATTTCATTTCCACTGGTAAAAAGAGATGCTATTTTGAGGAAGTTAAATTGTCTCAACAGCAATTTCTACCCATAAATAATTGAGGAGGGCCCAAAACTAACAACCTGTTTTATATCTAAAAATAAATAAATGAATAACTTAAACTGAACAAGAAAAACAAATTAGAAGATTAAAATATTGCATGTCGGTATTCGAAAAGTATAAAATATAATCTTTGTTATCAGTCATATTTGTGCGATTTGTAAGAAAATGTCGAGGATAACATGTTTGTATGCTAACGTGATGTTATGTCTTTTGAAAGCATAAAGGATTCACTTGTTCTTTTCCGCCACTGTCGTCAACAACAACACTGAAGTTTTTTGATTGTGATTAAGGGATATATAAATACATTTGAGATTGAAATTTTAGTTTTCCACTTTATGTCAAGTGTGGTACTGGGGAGTGTTATCTTGGTTATGCTGTTTAGCCACATCAGAGGTTATGAAGTTGTTCCATAGGCTCAAGTAACCATAAAATGTACATAAGTCACAATGTTTTTCCGTGAAAATGTTTTCAATGAAGGATTTCATGTTACTCGGGTGTTTTGATTCCCACAATTTATGCACATTTTCCTTAGAAAGTGGAAATGCTTTAATTGTTGACATATTGTGAGCTTTGTTTCACAATGTAAAAGTGTTCACAAATGGCTTTATAAGTGCCCTCTGACTTTCTTCGGGCAAAATATACTAATGGAAAAAAATGACAGCACACTTAAAACCCACTTGTCACACTCTGATTCATGTCACAATCACACCTTTTTGGCGCGCCATGCTACTGCCAAGTATTGTTACCATGACAACCAGGTCACAGCTAAGACATACAGAGAAGCTACACACAGCTACTCAATGTTGCCAACTTGGCAACGATGTAGCTAAATTATTTGCTTTTTGACCCTTTTGACAACTATTTTAAAATTTTACAAATATGATGATGTTACTGGAGCCTGGATCAACACTCCACATCCAGACTGCAAACAAATATCCACCACTAGCTAACAAAGCTAGCTGACTAATTTTCAGCAGTTACTGTCCTTTTGTGGCAAAAATATCAGGCTATGAAATAATGAAATGACATGAAGGCTTGTGGGTTCCTCCCCTAGCGAGGACCTTGACAAGTTTATGGAGAGCCAAGGCGCCAGCGCTCCGGGCATTCTGACGCTGACCACCAGCCTCAGCAAGCCCTTCATGAGACTGGACAAGTACCCAACCCTGCTGCAGGAGCTTGAGAGACACGTGGAGGTAGAGATATCCATCGACATAATTATGTCTTCCTGCAAAAATATCAACCTCACGTGTACTTGATCTATGTCCTCACCACAGGAAGCCCACCCAGACTTCCCTGACATTGTAAAGGCCACAGCGGCGTTCAGGTGTTTAGTGGTGAGTGTGTGAGAGCATCTTTTATTTTCTGCATGAAGCTCAAAAGTCACTTCTTGATTTCGCAATGGCAAATCCATTGTGCAGGAAAAGCATTTAGCATTTATTTGAAATTAGATATGGGCTCCAGATTGTGCTAACAACTTCAACTGATTTCAAGTTACAACAATTAATTAATTTCTAAGTGCTTTAAAATAGGGAGTTAGGTTTCAGTTGCTGTTAAAAAGTTTGCCATAAGTTGATTTTTGTTTGGGAAAAGGAAATATTTAGACAATGTTTTTCTTTAAAAATTAAGTACCACCAAATTTTTCATGGTACTGTGGGTTTTATTGATCTATCTATTTTTACTCATCAATTAATTTTTCTATTTAGACGCAGTGCCAGGACCTGCGAAAGCGCAAGAACCTAGAACTGCAAATCTTGTCGGAACAGGTGCGCGGCTGGGATGGAGACAGCATGAAGAGTCTGGGTCACGTGCTCTACACTTCCCAAGTCCACATGAGGACTGGCTCCAGTGAGGTGAGCGTGTGGTTAAAGAGCCGTTAACGATCCCACAGTTTGCTTCAACATCAAGTGCGAAAGCCTCCAAAGAGAACTTTGTGGGTATCTTCACAAAACAGAAGCCCATGAAAGAGCAACCTCGCCTTTCTTGTGGGTTTTATTTGTCAGGGTCTGGTTTTATGAGGGGCTTGGAAGAAGATAGCACAAAATGCACGTTTCAGTGTTTACCATTGCACTAGTCATAATGTTGACGTCCTCCACCGCCCTCAACATATTTCACCTCCCTTTCACATGCAGACCCAGCTAGCAGTAGCTTTTGTGTTAGTTTCATTTATGCACAGTGAGCCCAGTGAGATTAAAAAAATACTAAAATGCCAAAATAAGTACACATAATTAAAATATAAAATACAGTTACAGTGATTGGTATTCTTTGTGCCTATGTGAATGTTCATTTAAGGTTTGCGTCTCTTTCAGGACAAAGATGAGCGCTACCTGATGCTTTTCCCCAACGTGCTAGTGATGCTCTCCACCAGCTCTCGCATGAGTGGCTTCATTTATCAGGTAAAATCTGCTCACACAAAAGTCATCCGCAAAGTTTTCTTTTCGGCGTGCGCGTTTATTTCACTTGCGCAACAGTATTTAGTACAGTGGTGCCTTGGCAGTGAACTTCCCCTATTCGCTTCACAACAAGCAGTACTTGCAGGTAACGGAAATTTCTTCAAGTTTAGGTTTCATGCCAAACCAAACATAAAACAAAAGTGAGTTACACCATTGTGTATTTCAAATGACAATGGACTCATACGTTGAGGCACCACTGTATTTTCAAAACAAGAATTGACTGTTGAATATCAGGTGCTAAAAAACAGAAATAGCCGATGCAAGGCTGAGTTTCCCAGATCAAAAGTTTTAAGCTAGCAAAAGTTGAATGCAGGCAAGTGGATTAGTGGTAGAAAGTGAAACTGAGTATCGATAGCACTCCAATACTACAACACCAGATACCAGCATGTCTTATACTAAAATTTGCATCTGGCTATTATTAGCTGCAAATGCTCATGATCTTATTCAGAGCTTAAAAATCCACAAAATTCAAAACCCGGCGCTTCTTTGGTCATGTCAGTTCATTTTCTAGGTAGTCCCTTTTCTTACTGGGAACGAGAGGACAAATCATGATTTCATGTCTAATACTAATATCTTTCCTCAGGGACGACTGCCACTGCCGGGCACCACTGTAACGAGACACATGGAGGATGCAGACAATGCACACTTTGCCTTTGACATCACAGGTTTGAATGTTGTGAAGCGCCGGAGCTGCACTTCTACAAAAGAGACACGCATTCCTAGAAGTGGATGTGGTCTCGTTCAACTCTTTGTGCTAAAAAAAGCGTGTGTTCTGCAGGAAGCATGATGGAGCGTGTGACGGTGTTTTGTAGTAGTGCCCAAGAGCTGCAAGAGTGGCTGGAGCACCTGCAGCCGTTTAGTAAAGGAGGCAGCCCTGCAGGCACCATCCTGAAGGTTTGAGCTTGAGAAACTGTCAGGCCACCATTTAGATGAACTCATTATCACTATGACCACTTTCTGCATTTTTTTCACCGCAAGCTATTTCAAAACTGATATTCATCAAATTCTGAACTTGGATCAATGTAAATTAATCCGAGTCTTGTCTGTGAGAAATGCAATGTAAATAAAATAGTATTACTTAAAGGTTAGCACATGCATTCAACGTAGCACGAAATAGATCCTACACAAAACCGAAGCATGGTGCATAAATTCTTCATGTACCTTTGGATTTGCTTCCCCCTCGCAGACAGTGGAGGGCAAGCCACTCAGCATGGTGGGTGCCCCCACTCACTTGTCCCACCTTGGCAGCTTCAGCGCCGTCAGCCGCGGGCCCCTGGAACCACCAAAGATGAGCAAGCCCTGGTCACTCAGCTGCCTGCGTCCGGCACCTCCCCTCAAGCCCTCGGCCGCGTTGGGTTACAAAGAGGTAAGAGGTTGCAGAGCAGGGAGGACAGACTTTGGTGCTCACCGGCCGCGTATAAATTTTAAAATCCGACTCAAGGGCCAGGCAATTACAAAAACAAAAAAAGTTGAAATATGTATTTAAAATTTAGAAAGATATTTATATTAATAGTAAGATAATACTGTCCATTTTAATGAATTGATGATATAAATGATGCATTTAATAAATAATTCAACAAATTAAATTGTTTCTTTAAATAACAGTCTTTGCTTTCTTGTTTTAACTCATTTAACCTTTTTTATTAATAAAATAAGTAGCTGCTTATAAATAATATAATTATATCACAAAGTAAAAATGTAGATTTTTTTTTTCTTAATTTGCACCTAATTTACTGGCCTTTAAGCGTATAGACTTCTTTTCTGATAAATAAATTAAAAAAAACTAGCATAAACCTTTTGCAGCATTCACATGAAAAGAATTTCTCTCGCATGTCCTACTTCTCTATTTGCATGACCTCCGTCCGTGATGCAAGCAAACTGAATCAGGTTGAATCCGCAGACGCCATGCTTGAGTCTTACAATGCATTGCCCTTCTCTCCATCTCTTCACCACCATATACAATCGAGCAACGAAAAAGTGGAGGGTGTTTCTGTGGTGTGCAAATGTTTGACTCTATTATCTCTGCATCACACCTTTCTCCCGTCAAATTTTCACACACTTCTTTTCTCTTTCCCCACCGTCTTCTGTAGAGGATGTCTTATATCATGAAGGTAAGGTTAGAGTCCTGTGTGTATGTGATTTGGGGGAAGGGGGGTGGTGTGTAAGCAAGTGTTGCTGAAGTGGCATAACTCCTCCTTCCTTAATGTGGTTTCCTGTGAAAGTCTGCATGTGTGCTGCGCTCTTTATTTTCTGCACTAAACGGCCTTGAAGCAGGCCTAGACAATAATGATGGTAGCCCGAGGAAAGATGATAGAGACCATAGAGAGATGTTCAATCAAAATGGGTCTCCTCATTAGCAAGCGCTACATAAAACCAATCGTTTGGCTGTGTACCACACAAAACATAGTCAAGAAACGAGAGCAGTAGTTTTCTCATTCTAAAAAAAAAAGTAATAAATGTTTTTGTTTTGGTGAGGTTGGAACAGATTATTGCCGTTTCTATTCATTCGGTGCGGAAACATAGTTGTCAGCGGTGTCACGCAACTAACTCAATCGTTGAGTCGGCAAACTTTCTCCAACCAAAACAGTCCAAATGTTTACTCCTGCTTCCTTCCCATTGCTTTGCCAACATGTCCTCCATTGTAAAGCTTTTGTTTTTGTTTTTTTCCCCTGCCCTGACGCCTATGAAATGCCTTTGAGTAATGACACATTGTAGTAAAATCAATCCCACATTTCCTCAAACGCGTTTTAGCCGTAGGGCGCAGGAAAAGGTTTTACCAGGGTGCGTTTACCTGCCCGCTTTGGTCACTGCTGTCGCCATGCACTTGCTGCCTTTTCATCTTTTGTTAAACCTCTGAGAGATTGTGCAATACTGATTTGATTTGCAGTCTTGGCTGCTTTTTGGGGGCGTGTAACACGAGACCCACCGACTGCCTTCCGCTTGCTCCCGCAGGACTCCAGCAAAAGTCCACGGCCCATGAAGAAGTTCCTGCCTGGAAACAGAAAGAAGGAAAGGAAGCCTTCGGATGACGAGGTTCACATGAGAAGAAGTAGGACTAAAGAAAATGACCAAATTTGATATTTTCATGTTTGATGTCGTTGAAGTGGAACACAACCTGTTCCGACAAGTTCACATCACTTTCCATGTTAGAAACAAACAAACAAACATGCTAAATGCGGAGATAATGGGTGAACTGTGTCTAGGCACGGTGGCTCTGGAGGAGGACGCTCAGATCCTCAGGGTGATCGAGGCCTACTGCACAGGGGCCAGCCTGCACTCCACCAGCACACGTTCGTATTCATCTTTTATCGCCCCAGTCTTACCTTCTGCTGCATCAAAGTGTCTGTGTTTGTGTAGCTGTGCGTAAGGACTGCGCGCCTCAGGTGCTCCTTCCCGAGGAAGAGAAGATCATTGTGGAGGAGATGAAGAGCAACGGGCAGACGGTCATTGAGGAAAAGTAAGCGCAAATTTGCATCCTAGCTTCTCCCAGAATTTATGTAAAAACAGCTTTCAGTATAATGCACTGCAATTCTTCCCCACTGCAAAGTCCAACCACCAAAAATATAATATAACATAAGATAATATAAAAGATTTATTTAAGGGTGCATTTTACGCTGGTTTTGCAGATATACCCATTCCCTACTCATAACCGGAGGCTGTAATTTATAATCTTTTTTTTTCTTCCAGGAGTCTGGTTGATGCAATGTATGCTTTAAAGGATGAGGTCCATGAACTGAAAAAGGTATTTGCCACTTTAATTGCCTTGCTTTAACAAAATGATTGTGGTTAGTGGTGGTAGGTGTACTTTTTCTCAACCCACCTTAATTTCAATAAATTTTCCCCAATGGGAAAAATGCTAAATACATTCATGTGATCTAACATGGGATTATAATAATTGTACAGCGCCGCTTTTAAATTTAAGTGACTTAGCCGTTTATGAAAAAATGTGTTTTAACCGGAAAGTAATTTTTTGAGACAGACAGTATCACGATACTCGCAGTCATATATTCTTTATCCTTTGTGAAACATGACTAGTATCATTAAAGCCTGACAGATTAATCATCCCGACAATTTAATGCCATCTGTCATCTCTTGCGTGATGTGGCAGGAGAACAAATGGATAAAGCAGTTTCTGGAGGAGGAGCAGAAGTCTCGCAAAGAGCTGGAGAGGGTGGTGAGGAAGCTGGCCAAGCAGAAGAACGACTGCACGTGGGACGACGGAGGCGGCGGGGGCGCCCACTGAACACGGAACAAGCTACGTGTGTGTATGCATGTGTGTGTGGTTGTCTTATATGCGTGCGTGTCAAAGAATGTCTTCGAAGAGTTGCCCACAAAGCCACAGAATTTCAGAATACATACGTACATATAGCTGTTAACAGTTAATGTTTTCCAATCTTGCTTGAGCCAAGGCACATATATCGGAAATCTCGCGGTACGTCATTAAACAAAAATGCCCCCCCCCCATTTAAATGAAACTCTTCAATTCCTTCAACACCAAGATGGTGGCAGAGCACTGCATATGTCTTAATGAAACTCATCTCCCTTAAAAAATGTCCCCCACCCACAAAAAAAAAAAACAACGTGATTTTTGTAAAGGATGCATTGCATGTCTGCAACCACACACGCACGCACTCGCATTTTCACGCTCATGGCCTGTTTCACCGGACGCTACTGTGAACTTTTTTTAACCAGAAAGTGGAACAAAAAAAAAAAAACAAGGTCACGGCAGCCTCCGCTTATTTTTATTTTTTTTTAATGCTCAAGTCTGAACAGGAAGCTATCGGGTCCGCCGTTGAGTACTCTTTACCATTTCAACTGTTTCTCCCCCTTTGCCATCATTTGTTTGTTGTGCAGCCAGGATGTTGATATATTAAGCTCTGTACTGTACATATAGAGTTTTAAGTCATATCAAAGTTCTCCCACCCCCATCAATGTTACATGTGACTCATAAAAAAGCTGACTATTTGATTTCAAACATTCACATGCAGCTTTTTATGACAGGTCATCTGTAGCATTGTAAATATATTCAAATATTAAATAGGATAACCACATTTATTGATTAATGCTTAACAAGCTGATGTGCATGAAAAAATGCTCATTTCTAAAATATATTTTCATTCATGCATTCATTGTTGTTTGGGTTTTTTAATATTTTATTTATTTATTTGTGGCGTCAATCTCTGAAATATTTTCAAAGAAGCACAAATTAAATTTAATGGCTGAAAGTGTTGTTTTGAATCCAAATTGTAAGTCTTCCTTGTTGATTTGTTAGCCCAACCCTAAAGGTGCCTCCAGATGAGGTTATTTTTTGAACTAAAATCATATTTCTTTTCTGTTAAAAAAAATATATATAAATATATATTCTGATGTCATAATATGACGATGAGAATACAATGAATATATATATATACATATATGAGAATAGAAGAAAGCAATAATGGAGAGTGAATTGCAACTTTAACGTGGCTAACAAAAAAAGGTGTACAGTTTTGCTGTGCGGGTTCCAATTTTCATCTTGTAATAATCATTGTCCTATGGTACAAGGCAGTATGCGTCTTGCTCAAGAGCACTGCGGCAATATAAATGCAACAGACAGGCACTCTGCTTCCTGTATACTGTTTTGAATAGCTTAAAACGTCTGCAGCCTCACTCAGCACTTCACTGCGGCGGGAATTTTCATCTCACGTCAAGTCTGCTTTTAAAGGTTCTATGCAATTATTATAATTATTGTATTGTTGCATTTTTTCTAAGCACTCTGTATTTTATGTTCTCATTAAAACTTTCATATTCCAAGCGTAGTTGGTTTTACAAATGGAAAGTGTTCTTTTTTTGTTTTCCATGTTCATGCAACCTCTAATTCTATACAGGAAAGTCCAAAACATCATGGAAGGTGATGCAAATAGATGACACACGCTAAACATGCATCCTGTGGTATGTGATCACTTTTTCCAAACGGTTCACCAAGTTGTTAAAACAAATTCAATGTAACAATTCACAAAACACCAACCTTTCTAATTGTATATTTATTATTATGCTTGTAGTGGTGGAATTCTTCAATTTGGCATTTTATATAAAAGTAATATGAGCCGTTCCAAATAGCAGTCAGTGTTAGCAAAATAGAAAATTCAGGGTTCTGCTAGAAAGCAAAACAAAACAAAAAGTTCAGGAAACTTATAAAGCAGCTGAATGTATGTGTGGTTTGGCAAATTATATTTTCTGTTGATTATAGAATAAAAACAAAAAAGGTTCATTTATTTGTTCCAGATAGCCAGTAATACCACAAAACCAAAAGGCTTTGTCTACAAAGTAAAACAGGTGTGTTTATAATTTGTTAGTAATTAGAAATTATTTAATGTGGTCTCATTTTTAATCACAAACAAGTGCCACTTTAACAGGAGTGTGTAGACATTTTATAGAGAAACGGATTATTTTGCACTGATCTCTTAATTTTTCCAGAGCAGATTAAAACAATCAAACCAAAAGGTTTTTGTAATGGAATAAATTATGTTTTGTCCTCTCGTCCAAACTATTAAAGTTTGTACATCCCAAAACTGGTAGCCGCCCGGCTGTAGTCCACCAGTGACCGGTCCTCCACCCACAAGCTGAGCTGGTTCCCCCTCTCCAGTGACATCACCTCCCCCATGGATGCGGTGCACAACTGGGGGTTGGACCCGGACCCCGAGGTGTCGAGGCTGCAGTAGGCAACCATGGCCACCGTCTCCTTGGCCGACTCGCCACGCCTCAACTTGACTGCACTGGCTAGCGGCTTCACCGGGTCGGCCTTGGAGAAGGTGACCCTGGAGAAGACCACGTAGTCCCCAGGCTGCAGGGCCGTCAGCCAGCTGTTGTGGTAGTAGTTGATGTTGTTTCGCACCGAGTGTTTCATGTCCCACTGCAGGTTACCTGCTGGGGGAAGACATCAGCAGGTCTTTTAAGTGTCATTCTCAAATTGGATTATGCACTTGGCAACTTTAACATAATAAATGTAAAAGTTTGACTTCCGATTTAGGTCACTGCCAGAGTCCTTTTTGTGTTTTATAAATAAAAATCACTAGTAATATTACTACTGTCTATAACTGGGTCAGAAAAAAAAAGCCTACTATGCTTGGTTTTTAAAAAGATTTAAGATTATGTGGAGGGCTGTATCTGGCCCCCGGGCCTTGACTTTGACACCAGTGCACTTGACTTTAATTTGCTCCCAGTCAAGCAAGTTCAAACAACATAAATAGATGTTGTGGCAGAGTTGACCACAGACACGGTAAGAGAAATAAGATTCAAATTTACAAATATAATTACCGTAAATTCCGGATTATAAGACGCGACTTTTTTCCAAAATTTTGAACCCTGCGGTTTATAGTCAGGTGCGGCTTATATAAGGATTTTTTTCGTGATTTTTGTGATGACTTGATCACTTTTATACACTGCGGTATCTTGAAGAAAAAAACTACAACAAAAATACTATTTTGAAACACTACTATGGCTGCTGCTTATTCTGGCTGTGTTGCTTGTGACTATTATGAGCTTTAGTAGGAATGCACGCTAGGTGACCTGCGTCAAAGGGCTCTAAACCCTTCGTCACAGGCAGTGTTTAGAAAGACATGTTAAAGTATGTTATTAAAACTTTTAAAAGGCTTTCTGTGAACGGTCTTTCCTTGTAAAAAGACGCGTGTGCACGTGCGGCTTATATAAGAAAAAAACTAAAATATCCCCCAATTTTAGCTGGTGCGGCTTATAGTCCGGTGCGGCTTATAGTCCGGAATTTACGGTAATGTTAGGTTTAGTGAGAAGAACACATGTTTATAAAGCATTGTTGCCAAGACTGAACAGCAAATTTTGCCCATTTGTCTTGCTAGCACCGAGTAAGTTAGCAAGGTTGAGCTTTTTTAGCTATATGTTAGCTGCTGAAGTGATAGACAACTAATGGAAGAGAGAGGAAAAAAGAAATATCAATCATTTATTTTAAGACGTGAAAAGGGGTCGAATTAGACCCTGATGATGACAGGAAGGGTAAGTTCCTTACATCTTGATTCCAATGCAGACAGGTCCTTTGGTTTTGCTACAATCATGCGGGCCAAGGTTCTGGACGAATGCTGAGGAGCATCTAGAAGCAACATGAAATATTTAGTAGAGATTATGATTACAAACCACTGTTTGTTGACAAATCCTATCTGTGCAGAACAATGAAATGTTCTACTAGATGGAGGAAGGTACAACAAACCTGTGTATCCATATGTTGCCATTCAACAACACTATAATATCTTTTTTGTTCAACTTAACACATTTCACACTTGATATTTTGAGTCAATTGACATGGTGTAATTGTAGTGAAGTTTTTCAAGACAAACGTACCTCCAGATAATTGTGGCGTCGTTTCCTGTTGGGTTGAAAAGTAGAACGTGAAAGGTCAATTTGTGGTCACATTATGCACAGTTTCTGTTTGAAATGAGCTGCAGCAAAGGGTATTTAAAAAAAATAAATAAAAAATCAGCAATACTACTATGGTTTTGGTTTATGTTAGGAATATATATAAATGTCATTTACCTCTTAAAAGGACCTTTATGGTAAAAATATAATTTATCTTGGCAACAAAGCACAGAAATGCATAGCCTACAGAGTAAAGCTGTCAACTAAAGACCCGGGAGCCACATGCGACCCACCGCATTATTTTATATGGCTCATATACAGTAAAAGTCTCTCCAACAAATTAAAACCAACCAAATGAGTCTTTTACCGTTTTGTTTGTGTAGTATAGGAAGATGAACCCCCCCGACGTCAGCAGAAAATGCAGCACGACGACTCCAAGAAGCGAGCGAAGCAAGGTCTTGCTGCGGCGCGCGGACGAGGCCTGAGGCTCGACGAGCACCTGAGAACGGCGCGGGGGCAACGGAGGAGGGAGCGATGCCATGCTGCTGTGGTACGTGTTGATCATTATTGATCATATCATGAAGAGCAGTGCAAAGTGGCATTTCGGGTGTTTGCCGCTGTGATATGTGGAGCACGGCTGCAGCGTCATTTTCCCTTCACCTCCTCCTCTTTGCTTGTTCATTCGCATTTCCTCTCAAGGTGAGAAATCAAGTTGAAATCTTTCTCTCACGATAGGGTTGACCTCATTAAGGACCGAAGGACTGACTGTGACCTAAAGACAATATAGCTGCCAGGGGTCTTTTCATGTTAGCTACTGGCTTTCTAAATGTCTATTACAGAAGAATATTAGGTTTATTTTGTTTCATTTGCTGCTGTCATACCCGAATTCCCGCTGCAGGGCTGGCTAAAGTTCATCTTATTTCGATCAGTGATTAACAAGGCTCCTGAATGGGAGTTCTTTGTCATCATTTGTAATATCTCGGTGTCAAGGAACAACACTGGTGAGTTTGCCATGATGCTGTGGTGCCAAGGAATTACATTGAAGTCAACTGGGGACCTTCATTTAAACCCAATGTAGTGCTTTTCTGCCATCTTCTGACATCTTTAAAGTGAGTTGATGACTATCTATCTATCTCTATCTATCTCCATCTATCTCCATCTAGCTATCTATCTATCTATCTATCTATCTATCTATCTATCTATCTATCTATCTATCTATCTATCTATCTATCTATCTATCTATCTATCTATCTATCTATCTATCTATCTATCTATCTCTCTCTCTCTCTCTCTATCTATCTCTCTCTCTCTCTCTCTCTCTCTCTCTCTCTCTCTCTCTCTCTCTCTCTCTCTCTCTCTATCTATCTATCTATCTATCTATCTATCTATCTATCTATCTATCTATCTATCTATCTATCTATCTATCTATCTATCTATCTATCTGTCTATCTATCTATCTATCTATCTGTCTATCTATCTATCTCTCTATCGCTCTCTCTCGCTCTCTCTCGCTCTCTCTCGCTCTCTCGCTCTCTCTCGCTCTCTCTCGCTCTCTCTCGCTCTCTCTCGCTCTCTCTCGCTCTCTCTCGCTCTCTCTCGCTCTCTCTCGCTCTCTCTCGCTCTCTCTCGCTCTCTCGCTCTCTCTCGCTCTCTCGCTCTCTCTCTCTCTCTCTCTATCAAGCAACTACGCTGAAGTCAGTTCAGGAACTTCTTTAAGACTGAAAGAGTGTTTTGTTGCCATCTGATGGGATCTTAGGGCTGAGGAGTTATGTTGAAGCAAGTTGATGGAAAAAGTAGCGCTTTGCTGTCATCTTCTGGGATTTAGATATCTAGAAACTATGTTGAAGTGAGCTGAGGAGCTTCTTGGTGCTTTATTGCAATCTTGTGGCATCTTGTTGCCAAGGAGCTGCAGTGACACGAGTTACGGACACTTGACAAACAGTCAAGGTTTTGGGTTCCAGTCTCCCTAACCCCCACAAATGGTGGAGCCCAGCGTGTATTGAAAATGAACTTTGAGACACGTTCTGAAAGAAAGGCACATATTTTGTGCGCAGAAAAGTTTTATTGTTTTAGCTATGAAAATAGGTATATTGTAGCCTGTGTACTTCAGTCAATGAGCACATTTCAGAGTCTGTACTATGATGAGTTCTTGCAACTTCTCACGCCACTGCCTTTGTGCGTGTGGAGAGGATTGGCGTTGTTTGTTCACAAATCTACTGAATGGTCATCTTTCGAGAGTGAGGGGCGGCTGCGGTGTGTAGCGGACAACGAGGGCACGGCGGCTGCCACCCAGGCCGAGGTCGGTGGTGCCGCTGAGCGGGCGACGACGCCGTATACCGGGGAACAAGTCGCATAATCTCTGCGACTTCGGGCTGGGCCGCATCTCTTGGACCGACAGCGGTTGGGCTTTGCACTTCACAAAGTCCACCAGACATCGGGAAAACTGGAACAAATAAGTCACCATCAACTTCATTTACCAGAATCGTCTTTGTCGTCGTCTTCATTGGTCGTGATCATCATCATCAATTGCGCCCCTAGTGGCGGCTCTCACCTGGTTGTTGAAGAAGACGTAGACGATGGGGTTGATGACGGTGCTGAACTTGGCCAGGACGGAGGGCACTACGCTGGTGGAGGGCGTGACCAGCCCCGAGCCGCCGAAGGTGGTCATGAGCGCCACCACGCCGTAGGGCATCCAACACAGAAGATAGCACGACACCAACGTTAACACCATCCTCAGGATACGATGCTCTCGGCGGCCAGCTGTCAGGGGCTTGATCTTCCCTATCTGAAGAACAAGAACGTGTCATACAATAATCAAGGATAATATTCTCCAACTTTTGGGGTTCAAGTTCGTACTCGTGGTTCCGTTTCTTTGTGTCAAACCGGTCAGTGCTCCTTAAATTCCTTAAACAGTTGTAGAATAAAAAAAACTTTTTTTTTTATGAAAGAAAAACCTCGTTAATTATTTGGGAACAATGTTTTTAATAGATATGATCAATATTTGCTATCTTGCTGCAATATATTTTTCCTCCACCTTCAATGTGGCAGCATGTCAACAACTGGCTTTTTCTGTCATCTAGTGGTAGTTGAGTCAAGTATCACGTTACACCTTACTGTGTTCCTTATTAATTTACAATCAGGGTTCCTTTCGATGGAGCAAGGGATTACATTGTCTGAACCACATTGCATCAAATCAAAAGATTATTTCAATTAAATGTTAAAATGATTTATAAACAATTATTTCAATGATCATTATATCCTATGGATTCGGTTTCCAAAAATAATGGGCAGCATTGTTTAGTTGCTTGACCCAGACATTTTTTATATTTTTAACCCCAGGTGTACCTAATAAGTTGTCCAGGTCAGTGGCACGATAGAAAAGCAAACAAGCTCTGATGCCGTTGCGGAAGGAGCCTATCGGAAAGTCTACAGTCTGATTGCCGTGTTTCTAAGAAAAGCCCGAGGCTGAGGACTGAAGCCTCTCGGTGCATAGAAGCCTGAGCCTCCATGCTGTATAGTAATCAAGTCTGCAAAGACCCCCGCCACCTTTTTTCCTGACTCCCTCCGGTGAACACGCTTTTGAAAAATAGATGCGCTTAGATAAGGGCAGGTATCCAATAGTAACCGTCCTAAGAATAGCTCAGGGGTGATTCACTGATGCTGTGCCGATTGACAAGTCTTCATTAGGAACTATTTGGGTGACTGGGGGATTTATGTAAGACGCAAGGAGTCACGCATGAGTCACCACCAAACCAGAGGGGGGTCGCTGACCTTGAAAATGCAGGCAGACGCTGATAAAAGTACTCAAGTACAGTAACCTGGTACTCTTGAATGAGCGTGTCTGACCTCACCCGTCTGATGGTGAGCAGGATGCGTCCGTAAGAGTAGACCATAAGAAGAAGCGGGAGTAGCAGGCAGAAGATAAAGAGGCACAGCACGTAAGAGATGCTGCCGGTTGACTGCAGGTGCCACTGGACCGAACAGGTGGTCCCGGGACCCTCAGGCCCGTAACTGCTCCAGCCTAGTAGCGGAGGCAGCGTCCAGAAGAGGGCATAGAGCCAGCAGCCCCCGACACTCAACCAGGCTTTCCGGAAATCCGATATGTCCGCTTGGGAGGAATGCAGCACCGTGGTGTAGCGCTCGTACGACAGGACGGATAAGGACACCAAGGACACGATCCCTGGAACAGATGAATCATGTGCTTTTAGAAATGCTGCTGTTTTGGTTAGCAATGGAGTCCAAATGGCCTTAGTTGATGACAAAGACAACACTGAGATCATTACACTTCTTGTTGTGAAAAGAAACAAAGCAAAATTCGAACCGGTCACCAGCTCCTGGTTGGGTCCCAGCAACATGCTGGGTCCTGCTGGGTGGCTGTGGCTCACTTCATTATTTAACAAAATTGGTACGAGGAGTCAAAAGATTACTGTGCGTGACTTGTGCAAGTGCATGATTGCAAGAAAGCTAGCTAACGAGGACGTTAATAGAGGTTTCGACTGATGCTTCTATGTTCAGGGCCATTCTTTCACTTTTTAGTATCACTTCATGGTTTACATCAGTCACTACGATAGCTGAAAAACTTAAAAGGAGCAAGGAAAAACGCCCATAGAGCTATGTTGGGTGCCATTTTCAGTGGCCCCCTGGGTGAGGTGAGTCTCAGGGATCTATTCTTGGACCGCTTATCTTCTCGTTATCGTCAGGCTGCTGCTTTAAGACTTTGATGTTGCACTGACGCCAAATATCAAGAATATATCTGAATTAAAGGTCCTGCCACCACAGGTACCTCAGACGAAGCACCAGAAGATCACAAGTTTCTCGTCATAATCACATGACGGTATACTGCAAACAGAACGCGACAAATCAATCACCAAATATTGGGGTGAAAATATATATCTAAAATGTGTAAAACTAGTATTTTGAACAATACATTTATTTCCACTCATTGTAAAATTGTCTTTTATCAGATGAATTTCATTATTTATTAAATAAAATATGTAAGTAGAACATTCTTGTTATATGTAAAATCCGACCTTATTGTATGTCATTTATATTTACAATAAATCAATGGATAATTAAAGGAGATAAAATAATTAGCAAAGCTCGGGTAACACAATAACCAATGAGACGTTTTTGAAACTCAAGATTGAAATTTATTGACAGTGTAACTCCTTCAGTATTCAATATTTCTTACTGAAGGACTTTTGCTAGTCTTTTATTTTCTTCATAAATATCAAAACTTAATATTTGAGTACAGTGCACCGATCGAGTACAATCGACCGAACTCCACGTACTGATTCCCCAAAGTACCTCGTAAAAGTTGCGTGTCGATACTCACCAAAGAAGGAGTTTGCAAACCCGTACCATCTGCACCCGAACTCTCCGATAAGCCAGCGTCCTTGCAAACTGGCGGCGAAGCTGAGCGGGGTTCCGAACACGCACACCAGCACGTCGCTCAAGCTGATGTTGAGCAGAATCACGTTAATGGGCGTCCACAAGCACCTGAACCGGGCGAAAACCAGCAGCGTCAGCGAGTTGTTGACGATGCCCGCCACCAGGATGACGCCCAAGCACACCGCCACCACCGTGTGGCCGCTGCGACTCAAGTTCCCCGAAGCGTCCGGTCCACGCGTAGTGTCGTCCGGAGGACCCGGGGAGAGGCTGCTATCCAAGGTGCTGAAGTTGTTGGAGACGCGGATGTGGACCCCCATGATCGTTGGGTGGGTGGTTGGTTGGATGGGTGGTGGTGGTGGTGGTGGTCCTGCCGGTGTAGCTCAATGCTCACACACTTGAACGTGAAAGAGACGAGTGTCACTTTCAGTTGTGCAGCCAGCCCTGTAATGTTCATGACGCGCACGCACGCACCAGATCCAGCATTGTTCCATGAGTGCATTAAAAAAAATATGCAAGCAAACATTTCTGCAGAAATCTTTGTGAGCTCATTCATAATCTGGATTTTATGATAATATGTGTAATGGAGTGTATATTAAGTAATGATGACAAATTAAGGTTTACTTTTGCAGCAGTTCGATTTTTTCCCTTTTACGTCATGGCTGTAAATTACATTGCATGGTAGAATTTGGAATGGACAAGCTTTTCTAGGTCAAATAAAAATAGGGAAATATCTCAAAAACCTGATATGCTCTGGGGGAAAAAAAGGAAATACATTTTTGAAGTCTGCATCAAAGATCCAGTTTGGGATACCATCTCCTCTTTTTTTTCTTACTACAAATAATAATATACAGTAGTATTAATTTGACTTCAAAGTTTAATTCATAAAAAAAAAATCATGTAATTTACCTGATACTGCCCCCTCCAAAAAAAATAAAAGGTAAAGACTTCTTTGCATTCATACTTTTGAAAATATTCATTTTGTGAACTGTGTAAACATATTTACAGTACAATGGAATAATTCAAAGTTTCAAATCAAACAAAATCTAGTCGCATTTTGTTTGAAAGTTTCTGGTGATCAATTTTTTCTACTTTGTCTCGTTTCATGTTCCGTCATGTTTTCTTCGTGTCTCGTAAATGACGTCACGTTTTCATTTCTACCTGTTCTCGTCAGCCCTGTTCCCTGTGCCAACCAATCAGACCCCTCCAACTACTTTTGCCACCACACCAAACATTTCCAATACAATGAAACAACATTAGCGACGACATCCCAAAATGTGCGGTGAAGTCAACGTTTTATAATATAACCTTTCATAGAAACAATGTATTCAGCCATCATGGTTCTTGCTTGCGTAACGGCATGGCAAGTGGTGTGTAAATGAGACAGATACAGTTTACGTCAAATACTGCTTTTATTTTAACACAACCAAATTTGCCTAAATCACTGACACCTCAGTTAAATGCGGCAGTCGCTAACTATTTTAAGACCTTATAAAACCGAAGTCAAGAGGCAAAAAGGTTCAGACATTGATAGAATCCCCAACGAGTCGGGGGGAAAAAAAGAAAAGAAAATGAGTCCACCGTTATGATGAGCTTCCTCTTTGTCCTCTGTCAAGCAGAAAATAGGTTCGAAGATGATCATGATGAACAGTGTCAAAATAACAGCCCAATTTGAAGCCCATCTCCATCTGTCACTTTGCTGGAGGTGATACAATTGTGGACATTCGGTGAAGCACGATGATGGAGCTATTGATCTCCATGCAGTAGCAGCTGGTTTCCATTCAACTCCACTAATTATTGGATCACACACTACAAGTGTGTAAGTAGCTAGAAAAAAGGCGGGGGATATATTTGTACTGTACCACAGGAAGACAGTGGACCTGGATATATAGTAAGTGTGTGTGTGTGTGTGTGTGTGTGTGTGTGTGTGCGTGCGTGTGTGTGTGTACATATATGTATATATATATATGCATATGTATATACGTATGTATGTGTGTATCTATATATGTATGTGTGTATATATGTAGATAGATAGATAGATAGATAGATAGATAGATAGATAGATAGATAGATAGATAGATAGATAGATAGATAGATAGATAGATAGATAGATAGATAGATAGATAGATAGATAGATAGATAGATAGATAGATAGATAGATAGATAGATAGATAGATAGATAGATAGATAGATAGATAGATAGATAGATAGATAGATAGATAGATAGATAGATAGATAGATAGATAGATAGATAGATAGATAGATATTTTATATTTTCTTAAACAATATAACAAAAAGAAACATTAGTTTGTGGATATCAGATTTATGAGGTAGTCTGTTGATGATTGAGGTCTGCAGGAGTAATTGGTTCACTATGTTTCTTTTATTGCCACATTAGTCCCCATTATGTACTTATTCATAATGACACAGCGTAATTAATGGCAAATTCATTTTCTCACCCCAATGCTAAATCTTATGGACCAGCGGGCACCGGCGGTTCAAGAACAATCGTTTATTAGCACAACAATGATATCATTACTTCGATGATGCTCCTAATTATGTCCACTTTGGAAGGTTTGATAGCCTCCCAGGAAGCCTGACGGCACATGCTGTATTGCATACGAGGGCTTACCAGGCTCAAAGCCTCCAGCGGGCTCCACAGAGTCTCTAAATCCTTGAGGCACCATCCAGTTGGCCAGATGTTCCACCTTGGAGCCGGAGGCCACGCCGGGCCCCATCTCGGATCGGTCGCTGTGCAGGAGGTTGAGCAGCGATGAGGCGTACTGCTGCCCGGTCAAGCTCAGGTCTTCCACCGAATACGCGGCGGATGGCAAGCCAGAGGTCTCCCCGGTCCTGCCGATGAACGGGTGCCAAGACCCTGCGTGGTCGTCGGCGGGGCCGAAAGCCAAGTGGCGGCCTGCTAAAGGCAAAGGCTCGGCCAGGTTGGTGTGGCAGGTGTTGCTCTCTTCTGATGGGAACAAGCCGTCAAAAGGAACATGCTCATCTATCTATGCCAGCAATGTGCAGCGACAAGCAGAGCAAGTAAATGTTTTCCAGCTAGATGGCAAAATTAACCCGTGCATGAACATAGACCATACAGCAGAATAATAGCAAAGCATTCAAATAAACACCCCAGAAGTCAATTTGTGAGGGTCTCTGCCAACTGACCTGACTTGATGTTTTTACGCATTTTCTTGGCCTTGGCAGCCGGCATGTTGTCCTTGGCGTCCTTGCTGAGAGCGCGGCTGAAGTGGGCATCCACCATACTGCCGATGTCGCCCCGGAAGTACCTGAGGATCACGCTGCGGGAGTGGCCCTCCACCTTGACGGCCACCGGACTGTCCATGCCCTCCTCCATGGGTCAGTCGGCACTGAAAACCACACAGGACGAGTGTGCAGGTGAACAATTTAATATTGATTTTGCAATGTCATACTTGCTGCTACTCAACCATAACTTGAGCCAAGGCATATATTTTACATTCAGAACAGTTGTGTGGTAAACCACCAAACCAAAATATAATAAGTAGTTACACATGGTAATTATCTTCTTTAGAGCCTTTAGTTGTTCTACCTGTCAGTAAACATCGCTGGCAATAATAGATACATTATTTGGAGTGAATACATAATTCTCAGAGCAGATGGGTAATTTACAACAAACAGCACACTGGATGTGAACCACTCTTACAAATGATTTGTACGAGGTGAACTGAAACACTGAAAACGAGACGTGGTCACGAAATGGGTGAAGAAGCAACTGCGACCTTTCCAGCGTTTGCTCCAAAGTTGACAGGAATCGGTCACCTGGCTGTTCCCGTAAAAAAAATGGATTTGAAGGATGAACTAGAAATCTACTCGGAATCCATACAGACTTGGTGGTAAACAGACAGCCTTTTAAAGATTGGCGCCCACCAAATTAATTGTCTATGTTAATGGGGCCGGCCTTAAAATTAATAACCCCGCATTTAATAACACCACCAATGCTCATGAGAAATCTTGCAATGATCTTTTTGTTCCATGTACTCTTATTTGTTATTATTGAGTTAAACCAATAACCTCACCAAATCAAAACTTTGACAACTGCATGAATAAAGTTTTACTTTTGAAGGTGGGACGATTGAGTAAACGTGTAGAAACGGTCACCACTGTAGTTTCTAAACCGTACTTTTTCTTGTATTCTATGTATTTATTAGAGAAAAGAAATTTTTGAAGTCGACCTACCTGACCAAAGGCAAATACCAGGTGCGACGTTTACGTTGACTGCGAAGTTGATGTGTGTTACCTTCATGAGCCGCTGCCCAAATGTCAGGGAAAATTCCGTAGCTTGCCTTCCCGTTAACCTATCATTCATTGGGTTAAAAATAACAACATAAGTTTTCTTTTTTTTTTGTGTGTGTTTGGTAGAAGACCAAATAATTCCTTCACCAATGGGATGGGAAATGCAAGCTTGTGAAAGGGTGTGTGAGACTCCTTGTGCATAGCTATGAGCAGAATGTTATCCAGCAAGTTCAGCCAGAATCACAGACTCGATGCAACTGAAGAAAAAAAAAAACCCAGAACTTGTTATGTCTCTGCAAATACCCCTGCTGGAACGTGATTAAAACCAAAAAACCTTAGAGTAATTTTTGAATAAGAAAGGGAAAACTCCTTCAAATCACTCCGTAAACATGATTGAACTCGCTTTTGAGGCCTGCGTGTAACTTGTGTAAATATCGCAGTGTAGTTTGACATCATCTCGTAAATAGCTTGCATTTTTGTCCATTTCTATAAACAGAAGTTGTGAAACAATTGATAGTAAGTTGTTGTTGTTAATGTTCTTGTTTGTTTTTAGAGCGAGCTTGTCAGAGAGTCAAAAACCTAAAAGTTAGTATGCAAAGAAATAATCAAAGTCAACGAATCATGTTAGTCAAGAATCCTGGGGAAAAAAAAGGACGTTATACAAGTACCAGGGTGACATCAGAGGGAGAGAATGTCAGATGAGAGTAGTAGTTATGTTAATCAAGAATAAGGAGGAAATGGCTTTAGATAAGAGTTGCTAGGGGATTGTGATTGTTAGTTAAGATTCAGGTAAAAATGATGTTCGATATGAATCAGGGAACAGTAATTGTGTGAGTCAAGGAAAAAGTATGGCAGAAAGGAATTAAGGAATGCGTTTTGTCATTAATTCAGGGGAAATATATGTCGGATAAGAATCTGATCATTACCGGTAGTCATGTATCTGTCTAGAATATTTTTTTTTTTAGAATAATCAGAGACTAGGTGTGCTAGCCAAGAATAAATGAATTTTTATGACAACATTCAAGAATCAGGGAAAAGTCAGTTCTTCAATTCTTCAAAAAAAGACGATCCAAACAGTTTCCCGGCAATCCCAATTGAAGTTTATAACTACCGTAATTTTCGGACTATAAGTCGCGGGTTTTTTCATAGTTTGGGTGGGGGGGGGGCGACTTATACTCAGGAGCGACTTATATACATATATATATGTTTTTTTCACTTTTTTGGGCATTTTATGGCTGGTGTGACTTATACTCCGGTGCGACTTATAGTCCGAAAATTACGGTAATACAAAATAATAAAAAACACATAAGTTAGCTTTGATGCCTGCTAGCCTAATGCTAATGCTAACACGTCATGAGAAACACTATTGGCAAGCTAAATATTAGCAATGTTCTATCCCTTTAATCATTCGAGTGTTTTAAGTTGAGTGTGTCTGGCGTCAGTGAATATATATTTTTTAAACAATTGGAAATCGAATAATAAGGGATGAGGTCGGCCTGCTTACGACCCTTTGTGGTTTTCTGTGCTAATGTCGGTTTTCGAAGTGTTTGTGAGCGAGGAGGTGTTGACGGAGAAGCTGGAGTTAATGAGATTCCCCTTCCTGCCCGGACCACCTGCTGTCGCGCTCCAGTCTGAACACATAAAACACACCGAGTGAACCTCAATTAGGGCAACCAGGGCGGAAATGATTTCCTCCATGAAAAAGCGAGTACGGACCTGAACGCTTGGTGAATCTTAAAGCGCCGCAGCACAAATACATTCTCCATTGTTTCTGCACGTTTTCTTTCATCAGACAGTGGAAGAGGAAAACAAAGAACCCTGCGGAAGAGAGAAAGAAAACTTTATGAAACATAACACTAAATGCTTTTTTCTGAAGTTGTAGCATGGAGGTCCCCAACAGTGTTGCCACAATTACTTTAAAAAAGTAACTGATGATGACTTGACCGTAAAAGGTTTTGAGCTTTTTTAAAGCAGTCTGTTTTGACTTGACATATTTAACATATTTTATTAATATTCATCCTTTTTCTGGACGAGTCACTGTTTGTGAAGCGAGCTCAAATTGGCCAACAGTCAATTATGAAAAACACAAAAAGTGACAACACTTTGTGGAAACTGTCCTTTGGCATTGTATCAGTCTGTCTTTAAAATGAGTCTGTTTTTGTTTTTTTATCTTTACCCTGCAAAGAGTTGAAGATGGTAAACAGGTACATCATGGTCTCTCTGGCTTGTCCAAAGGGGACTAAGCCTATGACCCAGGTGAGACCCAGCAGAACGGTGAGACTGGCCACTGCCCTCAAGTCCTTCATGGCACTACGACTGCTGGTTGACGACACCCTTTTTTTGGCGGACATCTTCCGGATCTGACGCAGAACCACCACGAAGACGGACACGTTGCACAGCAGGACCAGCAGGATGAACGCCACCACCGTCACGTAGAAGTAGGCGTTGGGCTTCATCCAGCAGCTAGATACAAAATCCCGGCCGGACGTCACGTTCTTTAAGGTGGGAGCATTATGTACAATCGAGAGTACCAAAGACTCAAACCAATGACAAAGAGAGTTTTTTTTTTTCTAAATGTATGAAAGAAAAGAAAATTGGCTGCAGCAAAAAGGGACATTTTGATCCAGAAAAAAAGTGTGGGTGCATGAGCACCAGCTGGTGTGCCTGTCATTAGACACAAAAGTGTTTTGCTATCATTTAATATGTTTGGCAAAAATCATAACTTTATGAAAAAATTGCTGTGTAGGCTGCTATATTACTTACAATTGGTTGTCCGCGGCAGGTGGCTGAATGTTCCCATAGGCGTTTTTATTTATAGCCAACACCAAGCTGACAATGACCAGAGGAACACCTGTAAGACACGGGCACATTTCCTCAACCCTCCCATCTGGGAATGGTTTCATTCAGATGCAAGCTAGTGGACCGATCATCAGACGCTGAATCGGGACATTGTTAAAAGTTTGAATGCCTTGAGGGTATCAAATTGTTCATGGTTGATATTTCTTCGACTTTTCCTTACCCCAGCCGACAGCGCAGAACTTAAGGATGTAGGCAGGCACGTAAGTGTTGAACACCTTGACCAGAGCGAAGTACATATGGACGGCCTCAAGGGCCATCCAGGTGAAGGAGGCCAGCAGGAAGTAGTGTAGCGCCGCAGCGGTGACGATGCACAAGCTGTAGTCGGAAAAGGACGAGAGCCACGAGTCCAGTAGGAAAAGCAAAGTCAGTCCCAGCAAGGCGGCCGACAGGTTGATGAGAATTTTCGACGGGTAGTCACGGCGAAGCTTTCTGAAATGAAGTGAATGTTAAATGCTGGACATTAATGACCTCACTTGGGTTTTGAATTGGGATGACTCACTCAAAAGCAAGGTAAGTGAGGAGAGTGATTCCCAAAAAGATGGCGGATATGCCGCAACCAATGTATGAGATGACGGTTAAAATGTGACTGTCAGCCTCGCTGATAGGAGCTCTGGACACATCCTGGAATCCAGAAGAAATATAATTGATCCGTGTTAACTCCCTGTGTGGCCATAGATGCTTATTTGATCATCCCTGCCAAGAAATGCTTTTTTTCATAAAAACTTCACATCCAGTATGACTCACCAGCAGCAGAGCAAAATGTGTGAGGTGCTCACACAGACATATGGTCTGGTAAGGCGAAAGAGGCCGGGTTTCACAACCCACGTTGCTCCATCCACCCCGCCCACCTGACACACACACAAATATTATCAGCGGGCGGACAAATCCCCGCACTTTGATTTGCTGTTCCACCAGAAAGTTCCATTTATCTCACCGGAAACCTTTGAGACCCAACACAAGCTCACCGTTTTTTTGGAAATCCCAAAACACACACTGCACATTGTCGTCATCCTAAAAAAAAAAAAAAGGATTATTTTAGTCATCCTGAGATTTCTGAAAATCCCAATAGCACAAAGTTTTTCTGAGTAGCGCATACAGTACGGGCTCACCTGTTTGGCTTTGTGATGACGTAGCGTGATGACCACTCTTTCGTCATTGATCAGGTTGCTAACCTGGCTGCCGTTGATGCTCGCGGAAACTATATAAGAGTTCAACATTAAGTTGCTGTGAGAAGTTGCATTGGCTGTTTGGGGGTCCTGTTGATGTTGCAAAAAAAAAAAAAAATCGGTGACTGTTGCAATCTGTTCCTTTAGTGTGTCTAATATGAACCAAAACTCAACTAAAAACCAAGGTACAACTGAACTGTGATTTTTAACATGGCATTTAATCTTATTGTTACAACCTTCGAGCCATAAGGTATCACACAATGGAATGGAATTAAAGTCATATTAAGGTCATTTGTACATAGCACACGAGAGATAAGAGTACAAAGTTCTTTTTTAATGTAGGCTAATGATTGTCTTGAAATTAGGTCAAGCTAGCTTCTTGCTTACTTAGATAGCCTAACTACAAAAGGCTGTCTTGATTATTTCATGGCCATGCAGCAATATTGTGTCATCACAGAATGCTGTAAAGAGAGGCAGGACAAAATCAACTTGGACAAAACAAGATTTCCATAAGCATACCTGGAAGAGATCTTGTGTTCCATAGAATTGAAACTGGACCCGGGTTTTATTTCTCTGTCCAGGTGAAAGGAAGTTGTAAAGAGTAGAGGGCAGTGATATGGTCGCATTTGCCTCGGAAATTGGTTTGCCCTCGTAACTCTGGTTGATGAGTACCTGGAAAAAACAAAAATGATTCCTCATTAAAACTAGACATGTATACATTTGTAGTCGACTGTACCGCATTCTCGGTGTTACATTTGGGTTCTGGATCGAAGACTTGGAGACGACTCTGAAGGTGAGGCCGTTGAATCCCTCGCGATTCACGTCGATCATGGACAGAGCCACTGACGGGGCGGTCAAACTTAGCGATTCATTTGGAAAGTCCATCTTGTTGCCCATTTTATCCGTCAGATTAAGGACACTATTTTGGCAAAGGGATGGATGAAAAAAAATATACCAAGTTGAGCACACAGGTTCACACCGTGCATCTATTCCCTTACCTGACAGCAACCGGGGCCATGTCCGTGCCAGAAATCAAGATGTCGGAGAAAACGTGAACAATGCTGTCGCCGAGTGCCGGCGTTACGGTGGTGACGTTTACCACCTGATTGAGTTTCTCCACCACCGTGTTGAGCTCGGAGGGTGGAAGCTGTGTGGCGTTGCTCAGTGTGGTGTTTACCAGGGCCTGGATTACATCCACGACTTCAGCAGCGTTTTCTAAAAAGTGCAAGTGATTTGACTCCAACTTGAAATTCCCAGTTTGGCCTGTTTGGAATGGAATCGGCGTCTGACATGTAATTGCTCCTCTTACCAGTCGTGACGTTGAGATTTTCAAGGTCAGAAATGGAGCTCAGCGGACTGCAATTTTTCATATCTGGTTGGGCCCAGCTGGTTGTGTCGTTTTCGAGGTGTAATTTGCTGAGAACAAGCAGATGACGGACTTGATTTTTTTTTAGTTACTCGTCCAGGTTTAATATGCCACACTTATTTCACACAGATGAACTACTCAAGCTATACCACAATTGAGGCGTGTGTGCCGAGCAGAAGAACCGTCTCCAGGGAAATATATTCTACTGACCCAGGTTGACGGCGTATGTATGGAGTAAATAGTCCCATACGAAAACAATTCTCGCTTTATTTCAGCATCATCCAAGATAAATGTTGGCAGAGATGACTTAACCCCACGTTGACGCTATAATCCCTGCCATAGTTTTTATTACTCCATTTTCTACATGATGATATATTTATGACTTTTAATATTTACCCAAGCGAAGGTGTATAAATGAAATTCTCAATTGGATGGGAGATCCGCAGAGCTAAAAAAAATTTTTTTTGACTCGAGCAACCAGTTCAGGGTGCACATAGTTCACCCGAAACCATAAAAAGTACAAATAGTATTGACAAAATAAATGACTGAATATTTGTTAAACTAATAGTTGACATGAGGTCTTACCAGAGCCTGGAGGCTCGCTGCGAGCTCGGCTTTTGGCATTCCATAATCTGAGTTTGTTGAGCAGTGCTTTCAGGCCAAAAGTAATTCCCGTAGAGTGTCTTTGTCAAGTCCTCTATACAATTTTGAGGATCTGAAAGAGAAAAAGAACATATTGTTACCATTTTACACAATAACTGCAAGGGAAACCCTTAAAATAAAATACCAACATGTCAACATAATATTGTGAAGGAATAAATCTTGGCATGTACTTTGCTTTTCCTTTGGCTCATTACTGGCAACATTTTATTTATGTTGCTCCTTGGGGTATTTTGTAGAAAGGCGACCGGGAATTGTTTGTAATTGTGAAAAACAAACGGCATGCTAGTATCCCACCTTGGAATAGGTTTTTATAGATAGATTTTTATTTTATAGATTTATTTTATAGATATTTTTATTTATTCACAATGGCAAAAAAGTTTGACCTTTGAGGTTGTAATTGTCACTTTGGGGGACAAAAAAATGTTTGTGTACCTACATATTTGGTTGAGTATCAGAGCTGTAGTTTGAATCACATCAGATCCAGTTTCATTCAAGGGCATCAACGTGGCTATGATGAAAGACTTAATTTCCTCAACGTGGTTTGTGCTGTAATCCTGAACATGGAAGTCACACGTGTACCTGTTGATGAAACACACAACACATCATTTTATATGAGGAAAACAGATTGAGCTGATAAAAGAGTCACCTACTGTCTGAGTCGCTCATGGAAGCGCTACGAGAAAGGAAAGCAGAAATTTGCATTGATCAAAGATGAATATTTGAAAATTACTCTACGATCGTTTATTCACTCTCACCGGTTGAACGTCAACTCTCTTGGCATTCCTGTGGACACACAATCAATTCGGAAAAAAACTTTTTATTCAATCTAAGCTCACGGATGAGTCATCATGACGCACCTCAATGCACCTTCCACGATGACGACATTCCATACGAGCGTAGTTCCTCTGGCTTCCAGCTTTTCTTTTAACTTTTGACACGGGAGAAGTCACTGAGTGCAAATTGCATCCAAATGCATTCCAACAGGTTTCTTTCTGATGTTCTTACCCACTGCTCGATGATTTTCTCTGGTTTTGTGGCGGTCCCGTTGAAATTCAATTTGAGCTTGACCCTGAGATACACATCTGCTTCAACTGAAGGGCCATAAAAAAATAATAACCCTTAGATACATAAGTGGGTCTAAAATGGTTAAAACCCTAACCCGCCATTAAAACCTTAGAAACCCTAACCCTAGTTTGAAGCCCAAACCCTAGTTTTAAACCCTGGTTTGAATCCTTAACCCGAGTATGAAACCCTACTTTGAAACTCGCTTAACCATTGCGCAATACTCTCAAACAGTCCAATGTATGCATCGTTGTGCTGCTCGCTTACCAAATGGGGACACAGTGGTTGGGGCTTGCGTTGTCACAGGTGATGATGACTCTATATAAAAAGATAAAGTGACAGAGTTGGTATATGACAATGTCCACACATTGATGTATTTGAGGTCAATATTCATGAGGTCGAGTCAATATTTGACAGGGACGAATATTAACGCGATACTAAGGGCTGTTTATGACTTTTGACTCACCCACAGGCAGCACACGGATGCTGTTGGGTTCCGCCGTCAGGAGGAACGCGCCATTGGAGAAAGTCCATCTCAGCTTTTTGGAAATGTTAGCCTGAACCACTTGGACACTTGCAGCAGGATCCACCACGATGTTGACTTCTGAGCTAAAACTTAATTTGAAACATGCTCGACATGTTAAAGTGAGAAACATGACACAGTCACTAAGAATATTTCGTTTCAACCGATAGTGGTGTCTTGAGGTACAAGTGCAACGGAGTGAACGCAAACGGTGCAGCAACACGTGTATACATGACAATATAAGAGTACTCATAGTAATTTATTATTTGCCTCACTAAGAATTAGTGGTGAACTGATGAGCTGAGAGGAGCTGAGACATCTCAGTCATGGGGATTTTAATTATGAGTGTCGCCACACAATGAGTTAAACTCGTATCTCAAGGCGCCACTGTATTTGTATTTTGGAAAAGTCAACTCACCATCTGTTGCAAGCAGTGGGTGACACAGTGATGGATTCCTGGAAAAATCAGATATTTATATTTAAAAAAAAAAAAGGTACATTACATTTTCTTCACACAAAATTCTAACATAAATATTAATGGATAATGCTAATTGTAATTGAGGTCCGAGTAGTTCCTTTTTATTTGCGTTTTCACCACTGCCACAACCACAATAGAAGTTGTGCATATTTAAAAAGATAGATAGATGGTCATCAAGATGGTCGCTTCCTAGTACCTACTACTTATTTCTGTACCTGAGGTCGTTGCACGTTGCATGTGGGACTGCTTGGAAACAGAGATGACACGATTAAATTCGGTACCATGTGACTCCCTTTCGGCAAGTCCCGTTCAATCTCAGGGAAAAGTTACCTGCTAGATGAGTCTACAGACACGCCGCGGATGGAAATGCCATGAGGGAAAACACTTTCCAACTGATAAGAGACAGCGGCAAATGTTAATTTGACAGATATTTTCCACATAACGTGACTATTTCCTTCATACCCAATTTCTGGTGATATTCGTTAGCGACCCGGAACAATTTCCTTGCTGCTTTGTCTGGCTGAGGGATGACTGCATTTTGATTTTGAAAAAGGACCATGCTATAAAAAAACAAAATAAGCACTTTAAAATAAAACATTCAGCTTTAAGTTATGCCAATTAGATATTTTTTTCAGGATTTTTTTTTTTTTCTTCATAAACATTTTAATGTGTCTCGGTACCACTGACCCATATGAAACAAATACTGTTGTTTATCTTCTTACCACAGCGCAGGTTGTCATCTTTCTCCGCGGGGCAGTCATGTTTCCACTGGCGCAGGTCCCAGCTCACAACATCTCCATCCGCACACGTCCGCCTCCTCAGCTCCTCCTCGCTCCATTCGCTGGCCCACATCCTGAACTGGCTGATCTCCCCCAAGAGGTTGTTCCTATTCTCTACTTGGACGGCACCACTGGCATCCACATAGTGAGATACCCCCAAAGTCAGGGTGCCGTTCTGAGCCAAATGCTGTTGTGCCTTTTCTAAAAAGGCCTCACTGCGCATGGTTCCGTTCAGAAAAAGGCATAGCCGACTGGACCTCCCGGACCAGGTGAGGCAGACTGAAAACCATTGCTGCACCGGTAATTGTAAATCCAGACTCCATTCTTGTCCGAAGAGCAAAACCACCAGCTGTGACCCGGTGCCCTTCAGGCCCAAATCCACATGTTGACTTCCCGGAGCTTTGTAGACAAAAGCAGTCCATTCTGTGTCATTGGAGCGTCTCAGTAGCATGCATACGCTCAGCTTCTGCAATGGGGGCACCACTGTGTCAGGATGCAGCTGCCACACGCATGGACGATGTCTGAAGTGGACCTTCTTGCCCCACAGGCTGCTGCTATCGGAGGCTGATGCAAACACAGATCGATTTCTAGTCAATTTACAGGCGTACGTTTTCACAACACATCTTGTTAAATGGATGCAAGATCCGCCAAGAATCAAAATGCGTTAAAAAAAAAAAAGCTATTTCAAGAACGACTTACATGAAGCCAGAAGACAAACTGAGAGGAGCAAGCAAGCGGTCAAGGAAGATAAACTTGTCACAGAGTTCATCGCAGCTGAAAATCTGGCACATCCGAAACGATCAAATGATCTGTTACAACACAAAAAAAGTGATAAATTCGCATTCAATTTCTATAATAAACTCAAATTAGTGTTTGGAAGCCTTAGCGTTATTGTACACTTACCACTCCGGGCTTGTTTGAAGTCAAATTTGTTGAACACGTTTTTGAACTTATTGAACCGGTAGATTATCACATGAAGGAGGAGCGTTAGCTGTGCATAAGACGTCACCCCCCGCACCCTCTATTATTGAGCTTCTGGAGTTATTCATTAAACTCCGGCAATAAGCATAACCAGCAAGACGGATAACAGTAAAGCCTGTGGACTTGTTCACTCTGGTCATCATAAAACTTTGCAAACAGCCAATGTAATTTTCTGCTGCCTCGCAGTTATTGTCAAACAATGACTTGTCAAACAAATCTAATCGGGACTGCCTTTTTTGTGACTTTGACTTTACATTGTGTAAAAGTAAAGCAGCATCAACATTGTTCTAATCAATACACTCAAAAGAACTCTATTGCGCTAATGCTAGCTACTGCTCATATAACGTAAATAACAATTTTCGGCCCATACATTATTTTGATTGATGTTAGCGAGGAAGGGATTTCTTATGGCCGCAAGTGTCAGACACATCCTCCCCTCTTCCACTTTTATGGCACACCTGTAGATCAGGAATTGCAGATGGACTGTTTGTGGTACATAAATTAATTTATGCTTGTTTGCTGAGTTGTTTATTCCAAATCCATCTGCGAAAGGTGACCAGGCAGACTGTATCCCCCTGTTGATCATTGTTTTTCTGTGGCTCTTGGGTTTATTCCATTTCCTTGCCGCCCTTGGAATAATGACAATAATGACATTCTGATTCTAAGTAGCCTTTTGTGCTTGAGCTGGGACATTCAGGCATAAAATGGAACTGTTGTACTCTGACGGGGATTTTGGATTTTTTATCTTCTCATGTTCGCTTTGAAGTATTTGCTCTCATCTGACGTGAGTTTTGATTGGCTTATGTTTTGCTTTTCCCTTGACTCACTAGGTTTCTTTTAACTTTTGGATGTGTGTTGCTTAATCAACTCAAGTCAGGGTTCGGATTAGGGTTAGAATTGAGGGGTACTGCTGCACCCTGGTTCAGCTCAAATGACAGTTGCCAGGATACAAACGGTTCATACAAGCGAGTGCTGTTTCTGGTGCACTTTTGTTCACAGATGGATTAAAAAAGGCACACCTATTGCTTTGGAGTTCTATGCTTCGACAAAACCAACTAGAACTAGAGTCCCACATGCGTTTTAGCATCCTGTTTACCGTGTCAAACAGATGAAAATACCCTGTGGCGAAAGCATGTGAGACGGACCAGAACAGAGGCGATAGTGTTCATGGTGAGGCAGCGAAAACATAAGTGCAATGAGATATTGTGATGTTCTCTCATTCCGAGGAGTTCTTCATCGGACAGGGAGCTTTTCTTGTATTCTTAACATCTGCAGATTCTTCAATCCGGGTAAGGTTTCTACTTCTTGTATCGCCTCAATTGATATAGTGTGACAAGTCAGAGGCATTACTTGCTAGTTGTGACTTAATTAAATGCACATAGTTCTATAAAAGTCAGACCTCATCAACTGTTTATATATTTAATACCTTGTTTGATGTTGTACAAATTACCCCTCGCCCTCATTGATAGTCATCGATTTAAGCCTGTGATTTCCAGTGTTGTACTAGTATCACTAGTGTGATGGCACCCTCTCGTGCACAGGTGTCAAACTCAAGGTCCGGGTGCCAGATATGGCCTGCCACAGGGGTTTATGAGGTCCACTCATACTTAGTGCTTTCTTTAAAAAAAAAATAGATTTGTTGTTTTCATTTTGGTAGGCAATCTATATGGAAATCACAAATCTTCTTTACTTCATTTAATCTTGCAAATATTTTTTTCACCAAATGTTTTCTTTTTTCCTTAGCTAAGCATTAGTTGTATTGGATCAAACATTTTCATGACTTTCAAATTCAGTTTATTGTTTGTAGTATAAATGATTAAAAAAACAATTGCAAGGGCATACTGTGACATATTTTTCAGACTTTTTTTTGTACAGTACATTTACATTTAATTTTTAAAAACTGTTTGTTCTTCATATTTGCATTCTAGTACATCTTTATTTGAATTTCATGTGCAATGCATTTTAATGGAATCATCATGTGCATTTCCTTTCCTCCAATTGATGTAATGTCACAGTGATTTACAATACTACGAAATATTTTCAGGTCTTCTTATCGAAATATTGCCTTCTTCGGCCAACTATGTTTTATTGTTGATGGTGTCGATGGTGGTACTTGGAGAATTAAGTAAACCGTTTAGGAAGTAGTGACCCAACATTTACAGTAGGGGGCGCGCTTGACTCTTATGAAAGTTCTGTTACTCTGTCCCGCCCCTCACATGATTGATTATTAGCAGAATGAAAGAATCCAGCTCTATGCGGGTTTCCTGTATAACGATTGTTGAGATTATTTTTGCTTTTTTACTTATTATACTTTTTCCCCCTTCAAAAGTAAATTATTGCCACGAGCGTATTTAATAATCAAACATTTAATCTACTGTGAATACGTGTAGGTTTCATTTGCAGTTGTAACAATACATTGATCCACTTATTGTTGCATTTGTATGTAACTCCGATCTTACTCATATGTATGCAAAAAAAAAAACAAAAACAATATCAATGGAATACAGTAAACATTACTTAAGTACAAATACAAAAACTTTGTAGTACAATACATTTGCATTAAATCTGATAAGAAAGTGCACATAAAAAAACTTTATGAGCAACATTAAAAATGAAAATGAAACAAAGATGGATGAATGGATGGATTCATTATTTAAGCACCGTTTTTATTTTCAAGCAAAGTGGTAGCGTCCAAATTGTGATAAAGTTAGATTAATACATTTGAATATATCACAGAAATAAAACATGTGCCTTTTTTTTAAAGTTCGAGAACCACTTTTCTCGGCTTCTACGAACTTCTTTTTCCCGGAAACGATACTCGGTGTTGCTCTTGATTTAATCGCTGCTCTTTGACGTCCACGTCTCCCTGGTGTCCGGTCCCAGCTTGACGACTGCCTCCCTGCCTGCCAGCTCGCTACCGGTCGGCCGCGATGTGTTGCTCACCCCCGTTCTAGAAAAGAAAGAAGAAACGCACTTGGGAGTAAACTTATAGGAATGGCGGAGGGCACCGTGACTCTAAAAGGCTTGCGGAGTCAAATGGGTGAGGACATGTTAAACGACAATGACTTTGCTCGAGCGGGTTGTTCTTTTTGGCGGTGAATTGAACGGGCTGCAACGCGGTCATCTCCCCCCCACCTCCTTCACCAACCCAGGGCTAGTAACGTTAGCTCTCCTCGCCGTTTTATCGGACTGCAAAATACAACACTTTTCCACCTTAGCAATGCATATGTCATCAATATTACACGACAAAGTTACAGTTTAAGGTCGTATCCCCAAGGGGAACTTAACTCAGCTTAATAGCATTGAGGGCTAATGCTAAACTGAAGTTATAACGTTATCTTCCTCGCCGGACCGGGTTGACGTTTATTCGGCGATTTTTTTTTTTTATCCGTAAACCTTGTTATCATACATTTCGCGATTACTTCTCAACTTTAATCGAGACAAAGTAAGTCAACATGTTATGACTTCCTGGCATTTAGCCGACGTTTTAGCTACGTTAGCGCATCAAGAAGAGTTTAGAGTTACTTGTCATGTGTGCTTTTGGCTTTAAGTTGCTCCTATTTGTAGCTCTTCAAAAAATAATGTCCATTGAAAGAGGGTTAATGACTTGATTCTCTGCTTGTAAGTTTGTTAACTGTGCCCATTTCTCGTCATGCCCTTTGGTGGCAAGTGTATGTTGTTGACATATGGCATAACCCCCCCTCCCTTTATCTCTGCAGGGTTACCATAACAATGTCTGACCTGAATTTTTCAATCAACCATCAGTGCCACACATGCAGACAGTTTGCATGAAGAGCTGATGCCGTGATAAGGGTGTGCGTTGTCAAAATGACTGCATCTGTGGAGTTTCAGTCTGTGCAGGGGCATGAATACACATTTTGTTTTGACTTGGGGGCAGCTGACAGTTTTTTCAGTGTTTTACGCAGACATGAGTGGGAACGGGGGCCGAATGCATACCCGGCGTGGGCGTAGGCGGGTGTTACTCCTGGCAACAAGTGGTCACATTTAGTGCTGATGGTCTTCCTGTTTCCCCCTTCAGTTTTCCATCCAGTGCTTTCATACTGGAATATTTGTCTGCCCAGATTTGTGGTTTCATGAAAATACAGTAAACCCGCTACAAATGGCGACATCCCCAAAATATATACCCTATCATTTCAAACTCTTAAATTCACGAGGGTTGCAATTAACGATTATTTTAACGATTAATTAATTTTTCAATTTTCTAATCACTCGCTGTGGCAACCCTTGAAAGGAAAAGCCCAGTCAAGTTTTAATTCCAAAACAGGATAGATTTTTTTTCCAAATTGAAAGTGCACAAGAATAAATGGATTTGATCATAAACTGATTTTAATAATCAATTTTGTTCTCCAAAAGCAGACTGATTTGACTCGCTTAAAAGCGTTGGACCTTCGAAGTCGCACAGCAATGCCAGGAATCTCGCTCACAAGCATGGCGATTTCCACAAGAATGCAGGCAAGGAGAAAAGCTAGCTGGTGGAAATGATGGGTTCGCACCGCTGCAAGGTTGTCAGGTCCTGCCAAATTATTAAAAGCATGAGAGGCATTTCTTGCAATGGTTGGATTCAACTACCACAGGAGGAGCGGCTTCAGTTTCACTGTGATTTGTTGTCTTTCTCTCCGCTTAGCGCCCTTTCCTTCCTGTGCATTTATGTAAAGTCGCAGGGGAAGGTCACATAAACAATTTGAATAGCAGCACAATGTCTAATGTTCTCAGCCAAGCTTAGGTCGTTATAAAGATTTCCGACTTTTACGTCAAAGTCAGCCTGACAGAAATTGTTCGTCCAGTCTCAATGGGAAACGACAGATAAAGGACTGAGTGAGATTGAATGAGGTCCATCTGGAAGACTCCCCGTGCCAGGACGCACTGCAAATAGCCCGAGCTTATACCTTTGCATGACAAGGTGGAGTAATCCTGTCCAAGATCTGGCAATGTGTTTAAAAGTGGGCATGTGCGCGGCCGCGTGGGACTGCGCAGGCATCAATTGTCGTTAAGCCGGCCATGATGGGATACTGCGAGGCGAAACTTACAATGCTTGGCACATTCTAGGTGACCATCCTCCGGCAAAGTGTCTGTCTTGTCCACAAAATGTATCATTTATACTTGTCGGTGGCTAAACAATAATGCGACTCCTGCTCGAGACATTTAACGTGAAAAGCGGTTTGGGGATGCACCAACCAACGTGGTGTTAGTTTGAGAGGCTGCCCCATCCTGCAATTTAGAGAAGTCGCGCCTGATTAGCGCTAGAATCGGAGCGGTCGTTTTACGCGGGCTGGCCTGCTTCCTCTTCCTCAACTTAATGACAAGCCCCCACGGAGCTGTGCTTGCCATAATTTGCACACAGCTCCCGACCGGACTGATTGGTGGTCAGACAAATGAATGTTGCTCACCTCTTTAAAATGCCCTGTAATACGTTTTAGGCAGGATGTGTTGACACGGGGGCCACTGTTGATTGTTCACATGCAGCAAATCTCCTCAGGGATGTCTCGCTGAGCGCCGTCTGTGATTGGCTCGTCATTTCTATGAGCACACCTGGCTCTCTTGAGACCCTCTTCCGCAGTCTAATCAGAGCACTTCAATTAGCACATGAATGTTGTTTTCACTCCATGGCGACTTTCTCCGCGCTTATATTTTCTTGTTGATTCAGTGTCACGACAGAAGCTGCCCAGGCCAAAGCGAAAACAAAGTTGCTTTGGCGCAGAGAATTTCTTACCGAGTTGAGGGGCTTTGCTTACTGCCGTCGTGCAGCCTGTATTTTTTTTTTTTTTTTGAGGGAGGTCGATTTAAGGTCACCATCCTCACAAGCTACTGTGGCAACTATAACTTTGAGTGTGCTTGGCTTTAGAAGGCGGTGACGCTCTTGGTGAGTGATGTTGGTCTTACTCAGTGGAGAGCGTTGAAATGGGAATAGCAGAAGCTTTCCGCATCTCTGGAAACTGCTTTGTTGTTTCCATTGCAGTGAATGAATAATATAAATAACAAAACAAGTTGCACATCTATGTGCATGTTTGGGAGCGAAACAACTTGTACTCGATGGTCAGTGTAGTTGTAACATTTCAAATACAAGGTGCGTGATCGTAAGGCAACTTGCTCCGTCCATTGTGACGTCTTAATGTAGCCATGATGAGTCACCTTGTCTAAGTCCACATCCTCTTTTCATCCACACTCGGCATATCGCCTGGCAACAGTAGCCTTGCTGTTTAGCATCTATTGATTGATCTTATCTTTATGAATAAAACGAGAATATCTTGAATGAGTCATTATGTGATCTGTGCTCTGTTTTCTCCCTGCAAATGATCTCCTTTAGGACAGTGGGCTGGCTCTTTCAATATGGGCAAGTTCTTGGCTCATGTTTCGCACATCTCTTCAGTGAACATTGCATCATATTGTCCGAAAGAGTCGATCGAGAGTCTTGTTGCTGCATTTATCATGGAAGGTTATCGTAAACAAGTTTTTTGGAACCCATTTTCTGCAATGGACAGGTTTGCCAACTAGAAACCACTGACAAATATATTTGTCAAGTATGTTTGCAATGGGTTGGCATGCCAAGAGGGCCTCGCCCATATTGTGAAATTGTGAGTATGTAACTTTAACTTAAACCACTGCATTAATGAACAGATTCCAGTAGATGGCGGTATTGCATTGTACAGCATTTGAGGTGAAGCTAAAGATTGGGTGAATCTTGGCTTGTCACAATTATGAGAGCGAGAAATGCATTAAGGCACCTCGCACTTGAACAATGTATTTACTAGAGGTGTAACGATTCATTGATACACATCGATTCATCGATATAATGCTCTACGATTTGTTGGCATCCATGCCAAACGTAAACATCGACCCATATCGCCCGTTTTTGACGTCGGACATTAGACGCGACTTTATTTTGAAATCCAGTTCATTGTTGCTTGCTTCCTCTTTCCGGGAGCAGTGCGCGGCACGTTGTGTTGTGAGCGGAGCAGGCACGTGAAAGGGGAGCCGACAACTACGCGGCTCCTGGGCTGGTGCTATGGCTAGTGTCCAAGAAGACGAGGAAATTTGCTTCCCTTTAGGCTTCAAGTCATTCGTTTGGAAGCACTTTGTAATTTCCTAAATAAAGAGTTTGCAGTACCTTGTTGATTTTGCGTATGAATTGTTATAAATCAGGATATTGTTCTATATCGATCGTAGAGCACTATATCGTGATGTATCGTGAATGAATCACAGCAGGCTTTAAGATATCTGCAAATATCGTATCGTGGTTCTTTGTATCGATAGGATATCGTATCGTTACAAAACCTGCGATTTACACCCCTAGTATTTACCAGTATGGTTTTTACAATCTGATTTAAAACTTGATAGTTTGGGAAGCCCTACTTTGACAGCAGCTGCAAGTGAATTAGTTTTGCTGAACTTCTCTAATGCTTTTTCCTCAAGAAATAGAAATTGACTAGTTGAATTTTGTCAGCACAAAATACATCTTAGTCATTGCCACAGTAGAATCTGACTGAATGAATGACCGAATGAGTGAGATTTGATGCAGCCTACTTTTCCTATCACATGACAGAAGGTCTGATTTGCCTACTCGTCAGCAATTCAGTAGTGCTGAGAGCGCACTGCCGAGAAATGCAGTGAGGACCTAGCTGATGCAGCGTGATCATATGCTGTTTCCTTCCTACTACATCTGCTGTGCATCACTTTCTCTTGGTTGATAGGAAAGTGCCATTCAAAATATGAAAAACGGCAGAAAATTGTCGGTCTCAGATGTTTTGCAGCGTCGTCGAATCCCAAGTCATACTCTCAAATTCAAATGCGGCAAATTCTGCAAACAACTTTGACGCCGCGGCTTACGTAAGCCGTCAAATGAGGCGGCGGTCCAATTTTGTGAAATGTTATCTGTAGATTGCACACTTGAACCTCCAATGTTCAGCACAAATCCAGGACTTGATTTCCAGGAAATAATTTCTGTTAGAAATACTGTGACATGAATTGCTTGGTGAAAAAAAGCAGGTAACCATACCGACAAGGCATTTAAAAAGAACATTTCTGACCCTTATTCCAGTGTAAGGGTTAGTCAAATAATCCACATACTCTATTTTGAAGCGTTTGACTATTCAGTTTTTCACCTAAAATGTGACTGTACAAGGTTGTGACTGCAGAGCGCACACATTGGCTCTCATTTGCCAGCGTCTTGCTCACTGAGCGTGTTGAATGCAGTCCGAAGAGTGGGCCATGGGCTGGGTCTGCCGGCTTGAATAGCCGGATTGTTCTGCTTCATAACCAGAGTGGCTCCACACCAGAGACGTCATGACTATGCAAACAAAGCTCAGAGAAAATTGAAAAGACACTCTCATCAGACTTGATTACATCATTTGTCCTTTTTTCTCCTCCAATCGGGGTCTCTCCTCTTACTCGAAAAATACGCAGTTATACCGCCCAGTGCAAATTACGCTCGACAAAATGGAAGGTGCTTGAGTGGATAGTAAGAAATAAAGGGGACTCCAAAAATCTCTGCTGTAAATTGTGTGCTTTCTCCTGTCCAGCTGCAGCTGCGCAGGCCCAAGCCGAGGAGCGGCGCAGCCAGGCCGTGAGTCCAGCACCGTCTGCAAACACAGCAGCCAAACCTCACGGCCCTCGGCCAGGTAACCCACTCCTCACCCAGACACCGCTTTAGCTCAGTGTGAACCGTTAGCCACCAAACTATCCAAACGCCGCCCCCCTGCTCTGCAGGGCTTACTGCAGGGAGCCCCCGAGTCATCACTTTATTATTTGACAATCTCATTAATGACAGCCCCCTACCAGGACTCACACCTTGATGCAAAGCTGTTGCTGTATTATGTCAGCGTAAGCCGCCGCAGCCTCCATCTGCGCACCTCTTTTGACCGCGTTGACGCACGTGTTTGCAGTCCTCGACGGCGCCACCCTTCGAGTGGACGATCGACTGCGGGTAGCAAAGGAGAGACGAGAGGAGGCTGACAGGCAACAAGGCAAGGAGACATTTACTCAGATCTGCTTCATCTTGTGGTAAAATGCAAGCATTTCTGTGCCACTTGCATAAAGTCAAGCCCGCTGCTCTACGAGCGACGCAGTCGACTGGAAAAACGTGGCATGATTGTCAAGAAAGCAGGCGGTGATGCATATTGGCATTGAAGGAGATGTTTTATTTGCACGCCGAATCAGCCAATTACTGACCGGACCTAATGTCCTCCAAGACAAGCGCTAGTTGTTTTTTGTTAGAACATGTTTCCATTCCACAAGAGTCCAGTTGCGCCTTGGCGATGTAACGCTTGCGCGCAGCTGCTTAGACCATGTAAGTCAGACCCTGGACCTCCTGACACACAGACGTTATGCTGATTTTCATACCAGAGGAGGCTCGGAAACCCCTTAGTGACTTTTGCATACTTCTACACAATCACACTGGAGTGGTTGCGGTTACTGAATGGCTGTTCTAGATGATGCTGGACGATTTACAAACTATGGCACTGGATTTGTATATATCTCTACAATACCGATTTTTCTTTTTTAAAGGAAATTGTAAATTTAAAATGCCCCTTTCTCTGTCTGTCTTTGTCATCAGCTTTGCGTGACACTCAGATCATGGAGCGTGAGCGCAAGGCCAAAATGCAAGTGGAGCGTCAGCAGGAGGAACGTCACAAGAAGGCCGCGGAGCAGCGACGGAAAGAGGAGCAGAAGCGTCAGGCCGTGGAGGAGAAGAGGAAGCAGAAACAGGAAGAGGAGAAGGTAGTCAACGGAGGAGGCCTGTGCGCCTAGAATCTCGCTCTTAATAGTGATTATTCCCGTGACCATGAAGCAAATAGAGAAACAACGCCCCCCCTTTTTTTTTTTTTATGAATGCGGCAGGAGCATTATGAGGCAGTGATGAGACGAACGTTAGAGCGAAGCCAGCGGGCCGACCAGAGACAGAAGAGGTGGTCCTGGGGAGGATTGTCAACAGACTCGGATGGACGAGCAGGTAATGGCCGCTTTGTTTGTTTTGGGCCAATCAAACATTATTTATCACATTGATGCCACACCTCCAGCTGTTGTGGCCCGCACACCGGGTCTGGGATTTACTAAGATCCCAAATAGGGAGTCTTGAATCGCGTGTTCACTCACACTCACCGATTGTGCACTCTTAGCATCAGGTGTAAAACTTCTTGCGTCCCTTTCAGTCTCTCTGTGGCAACCTGGTAATGGAGTGACACTCGAGGCTCAGTGGCCATGTTCCTTTGAGAACAAAATGAGTTGGCAAATGTCACCCTGAAATGATTTGAACCACTCAAAAACCTTTTCTGAAATTTGCTGAATGGTAAGTTGCACAAAAAGTGCTACAACATTGAACAACTGGACCCTGAAATTTATCTCCAAACCCTTCATCCCTTGCACTCTGAATGTGTAGCGTCCCATTCTACAAACTAAAACCTGCCTTCACATGATTTTGACTTTATCCCTTCAGTGTTCATATGATGTTCATATTGTGACTTGTGACACCGTCAATGAAAGCCTTGATGGCCGCCGGCCATTCCTCTCCTTGTGCCAAGAAGTGGCGTCAGCACTCCTCACTTCCCCGCTGAGAGCTTTCTCTCCCTACAGGAGACTCGGACGCCGGCGCCTCATCTCCAGTAGCTATAGCAATCTCCCCTGCTTCGCCAGAAAAGCCACCCAGGAACGCTCAAGGTTTTGTTTGTGATTTGCCCGCCAGTTAAAATCTGTAGCATGGGCGGCACATATTGGGTGATAGTGTACGGTACCTTCTCTTCCTCACACATCTTCTTTTGCAGCCTAACACCGACTGTTAAATAGAGGAAACCTCTCTCTGTCTTGGACTCATTCACACTTTGGGGCAGGGCCAGGTCATCGGGGCTACTTTGCATGGAAGCCCAGTCAAATGCAAGGCTGAACTAATAATGTTGGGTTCAGATCACGGCACGCCATGTTGCGGCTATGCGGTTTGCTCTACTCACTTCACCGCATGACGCGAAAGCACATGGTGGTTGTTGCAAAAAGAAAGCATGAAACGGCATCATGTTCATTTGTCTAAAGTGTCAATAGTGCCTTTGAAAATCCCAACTAGGTCATAAGACAGTCAAATGAGATTCTCTACAAGACCTGACCTGTAGCTAAAAGTCTGCCTTTGCGACGATAACAAACTGAACAAAATAACACAAGTGCTTCTCTGTATGCAAACCACACCTGCAAAAATAAACGTATCGTCAAATGAGCGTCTCTAACAATGTCAGTAAGAACTCAACTCGTATGTTTGTAAAGGCAGATGGTTTTGGTTACCAATTTGTACAGGATCTCATTAGCTAGCAGGAGGTGCCTGTGGTGTTATCTGAAACGGGTGTTGTCAAGTATCCCTTTAGTGTCCTTCCACTGTGTGCGCCTCCTTTGGGAGCGTTCTGTAGTGTAATTCCTCCCTTCTTCCTCCTCCCTGACTCGTAGACAAGCGCTCCACATCCATCACCAACCTCAAACAGCCGTCAGAGGCTAGCATCACCAAACGCCTATCCTCGTCCTCTGCCACCCTCGTCAAAACCCCTGACAAAAGTAAGTCACCTCTTGACCCCCACCGCACCCCCACCCTTCTTTCTAACCTCTCCTCCCAGTAGTACTTTGTTTCATGCTACATATATTATTTTTGAATGGTGTCAAACCAGAGGCCGGCGGTCCTATTTCGCCCTGCCATGTCGTTTCATGTGGCCGGCAAAGGCTTGCCACAATTTGTCTTTAATTTTGAATGTGCAAACGTGGCTATCCAACTTCAAATGAAGATAATGAAACGCAGAGGTGGTTGTACATGATGGGGTTATTATTAGGTTTTCTCAACAGAGCATGTTAGAAGACAAGAAGTCTGACTTCCACTTATCTAGTCTGTGAACAAACCGGGCTGCACATCTTCTGGCAAGTAGACGTCATGACCAATCATATGTTTGAACAATCACTCGCTCCCGGGGGTTTGTAATAGTTTGGATTTCAAACTGCAGCCTTCATTTCCCCCCCAAATTGACAGGCTTGATTTATTTCCTTCCCTCATTCCCTAAAAAGAAAAGCTGTTGCTGTTGCATTTTAAATGTCATTATGTCAAAGTTATGTGTAGGCGTAAGAAAGATCAAGTGGTATTTTAGATTTCTTGTTAATGTCCTGAAATCCAAATGGTGATTGAAAATGAAACCCAGGCATCGTCCCAGGTGCCTAGCATGACCCCTGACCTCAGGTCTAGCCTTATCTCGGCCTTTGCACGCAGCCTCACTGGGGCAGACAACGAGATAATTGTTTAATTTAATTACTTGACTTTTCCTTGCTGTCCACACACGTGGTTGGACTTGGGTACCATTCATTAGGTAACGTGGGGTGGAATTCACCATTGTGTTGTCATCACTGTCTCTTAGGTATAAAATCCAGGAGTGTGTCTTGTAACCGTTTGCCTCGGAAAGACAGTGCTGCTAAGGAGGGAGGCAAAAAGCTGCAGGCGGAGTCGACAGGTGCATAGTCGCCGCTCTGTGCAACGGTCCATTTCTCTACTTATCACTGGGCTTGATCAGTTTATTTTATTTCCTGAAGCAGGAGAACAAAACCCAAATATTTTTCATGCTATGTGTTTTAATAGTATCACAAAAAAATGTGTCATTGATTTGCAACAGGGTGTTGATTCTAGAAGAATTCATTCAGTACGATAAAGACTTCTCAAGGATATTAAGCATATTTTTATCGGCAGCTTTGAAAGGCCAAGCTTATCATTTTTTTTTGGCCCCTCCCATGTCTTGGTCTTAGAACGGTTTACAATGGCGCCTATGTGTGCCTCAGCGAACGTCTGACTTTTGATGAAGATCACCAGTTAGGCATCAGCTGCCGTGACGCTTGCCGAATCATTCACAGACCAGAACTGCACATGACCCGTTGGAAAGTCTCTCCGCGGGGATGTTCTTGTTGACTCTCTCCCTGTGTCTCTGGGCCGTGACCCCTGCGCTCCGTAGGTGCTTCCATGAAGACGAGGAGTTCATCCCTCACACGAGTAAGTGTGGGCAGAGCGCAGACTCCTGCCAAGGCTGCTAAGGGGACGTCAGACAATCAAGGTGGCTAGCATGGGATAATCAGTCGATTGTATTTTTTTTTTTTTTTTTTTTTTTTCATGCTTCCATCTGGCCTTTTTTTTTTTTTCCCCCCTCCCGGGGAGTAACTGGCATGTGAGTGACGTTAACAGCTTGCTGGTTCTGAATTTAAGAAATTTTGAGGGGACATATCTTCATCTTATGCATCTTTGAAGTATCTGGTTGTGGGGCCTACATTATTTTCAGCTTGATGTAATCTCATTTCCTTTTCCCCCCCTCAAAGCTCACACACACAATCCTGACTAACATTTTGGGCAACTGCTCAAATTTTCAACACGCTCTTGTCTGTGATTTGCCTCTAACGTTAAATGCTTTCCCTTATAACCAGATTTTTTTTTTTTGCGCTGCGCACACTGGCAACTAACCTTCATTGTCATTTTTGCAATTGTCAAGGCCAGCAATGGTCTTGTTGTATGTTGCCACTAACAGCATGTATTGTTTTTGTTTTGTCACAAAGTGTACATTGTGTTCTCCCTCCCTCACAGATGACATCTTCCTAGCAGGATTTAAGATGCTATGCTTGTGCATCAGTGCCATCCCATCATAGCACCCACAAGAGCACCCAAATCCCTTCAAGAGTGCCAGTGTGCAGTCTGTGTATTAATCACCAAAGCTTCTGTTTGTCCTTTAGACGCCGCAGTCTCCATTGGCGGAACACTCATTTATTCTTTTGATTTGTTTCTTAGCAGGGCTGCTCAAAGTATGCTTTGGATTAGGAATCAGCTTCGTGATCATTAATCAGGCGGATGGTGTCGTCCACGTATCATTGAGGAGGTTAATCCGGGTACACACAGGATGTACGATTTGGTGCTCGATCTAAAATAGGATCACTCGACCTTGACTGCAATCTGCGATTTACTGGAGCGCCACTTCAGTCCTTATCACCGTTCTTCTAGCCTCTTAATACCTTGATGCGTAGTAGCAACCTGCGAGCACTTAAAATGTAAATAGCACACGTCAGTACCAGATGACAGTTTAGTAAGAAACTCGACTGAGACGTGCGAATCCGCCACTCGCGGACCAATGAGGGAGTACGTTAGATGATAACAAACTCACTCTGGCGTGATTTGTACTTTCGTAGCACAGTCAGTGAGAAAGACTTTGGTTCTTAGAGATGCGAGGCCACATTAGTTACCATGCCAAAACGTTTATGTTCAGTGGAGTTGCGGTTAACTCATTCACTGGCTGCTCTTTTCAAAGCAGAGTTCCTCGTATTGCTAGCAGTTTTAGAGCTTTGTGACTGACCTACTAAGAAGGCTCTCTTCTTTCATCAGGGAAACGGTTTTCTTCGTAATTTTATTCTTTAGTTTCATTCTTTGGGTTCACCAAAAACAATGGTTTGTGACCCCAAAACTGAGAAAAGGAGCTAATGTAATTACACCATACTTAAACATACTCCGTTTGAGCTGAGGTGCCGGAACTTGTCAAAGTGACTGTAATTGACATGACAAGCCACCATCTTTAGCGTTTATTCCAAAGCTGTGCTGTTTTCAAATCCAAAGCGAATCAACACTACCCTCAACAGGGATTGCTAAACTTCCATGGCAGTTAACTTAATGGACACTCGAAATATTTTCACAGTCGAAGTTCAAGCACTTATTGGGTCACCTGTAGTCTGCAGTCTTATACACTCCCCCTCTCTCTTGCCTGAAAGAATATTTGTTTGCTGTTCACTAATGGTCCAATGTTTTCTCTTTTCCCATCAGCACACCTCCCACTGCCTTAAGGAACCATTGATTTGACCACATTGTCGAGTGATCCAACTTAGACAATCAGTGGTCTGTCTCAGTACTCTTCCATGGCATAACTTGCCTCGTTATTCTCATGAAATGATTTCATTGACTCCCAGCGGAAGTCAAAAGCTCTGTGAGACTATTGAGACATAACCTATTGCTGCATGTGTTGTTGATTCTCTCCTGATGGTTAAATCACATGGTGGCTTATCTAACTGACGCTTCCCCCCTCCCCCCACTCCCGCTTTACCCCTTTTTTGTCATTCTCTGCTGCTATTCTCGACCTAACCCCCCCCCCCCCCCGTCCTATTTTGTCCTTTTCTCTTCTTTTGGGTTTCATTTTTCGGTGGGCTCGCCACGTAGCTCGCAAGCAACCGACTTGCGCTGCGGATGGAGGGGTCATTAGTCGCCTGCTCACTCCCACCCAGGCCTCACTAGCTAGGAGCAAGAGTGCTGCCGCCCTTTCCCCTGAAGGAACCAATGCTCCAGGTAACCCCCTCTTCTCACATAGCAGTCTGACAGCGGATGGTTTCTAGCTCATCTCTCTTGTGTCTCTTTCCCAATGTAAGGTACAGTAGCTGTAGGGGGCCCCTAGTTCACCATGGCTTTCGTGCTGTGGAAATTCACAATTAGACAAAAACGTATTTTTCCTCTCTGATTTATTCATTGTGTGTACATTGCATATTCAATGCAGCTTGGTTTTCGCGAGACTGTTTAAAATTGGAAAACTGAACATATCCCAGATCAGCGTGTGCGTTTGTTTCACTGAGCCGCTGCGCAACGGAAATGCAGCATTACTCATAGTTACCAATGGTATCGCATTTCAGTGAGACCGACTTTGACACCGTGAACATATATAGCTACAGTTGGCCGCAGTTGTAGTGTGCCATGGCTTTAGCCGATCAGGCATCCCTCCACCGGCTGCATTTCTCGGCATCTGAGGAGCTTCTGGGTCTATCCTGGGAGATTTTCTTTAAGCTGCTTACAGGTTCTTGTTGTGTCAGAATGAAACTGTTGTGCAGGTGTCCTGGCACCATGATCAGAGACGGTGCCAAGTGGCTTTTTACTGTACAATATACTGTCGTTGTAGTAAATGGGGCTCATGCCGATCAGATACCAAGATATACTCTTCTATGTGGCTACCTAAATGCAGCCCGACACTTCAATAATACTCGAAAGTACGATCTATGCAAGAAATTGAAGCTGTGTATCTTTTTGGGTGTGGCGTTTATTGACCAGCCATTAGAAAACCCATTAGCAGCACTTATGGATTGTGCGCTATGTATGGTCCCAGTGGAAACGTGACCCACCCGAAGTAGTGCAGCAGCAGCACAGTGTGCAGGATTTGCATGCTTGTCATAGATACAGAATCACAGAGGACACTTTTGACTGGGCTTTGGCAGCGAGAGTCGTCAAGGTTGCCGGATTATCACGACTAATCTCTCTATCTGACGTAGTAAAGTAGTTAGCCGACAACAAAAAAAACAACAACACTGACTGCAAAAAAATAGTATTGGTGTCTGTTGCCCCCTTCTCAGCATTATACATTTAAACAGAAATGGCGCATCAAAACATGTAGTGAGACAATATAACTCTGTATATATTCATTATCCTATACAAAAAGTGACATTTCGCTGCAGTTTACTCAGTCACTTACAGTAGCTGTGAGGTTTGAGTTTGGAATTTTTTAACCCCCGGTGGCCAAATTGCACACACCAAAAGGAAACACAATGGATTATCCATAATGCCCAAACTTTAGATTCTATTTATTGATTTTATTAATGTCTTGTGTTACATGGTCATTGAATGAAGTAAAGCTGTACGTAGTATTTGATCTTTGAGCTTTTCTCAACACATACCAGATAATTGTGACAGTCAAAAACTGTATCTTTGTTCATTTATTGGACACTAATATTCTAATATTGGAAAGGTTGTGTGTTATTATTTGCCTTCTATTCTAAATTTTGAGTTTGCTTGGTTTTTGAGGTGCGAGGTTTCCCGCGTGAACAAAAATTGAAACTGCTGTTTGCTTCGGTGCTACATCTAACAAAATGAAATGTATTTTTTACCCCCTTAAAAATGATTTCCTGCTTTTGAATCATCCCCTTTCATCCTTTCCCCCTTCTCACTATCTCTCCTTGTATCAAATTTTTCTTCTACCCCATTCCCCCATTTTTTTTTCTTTACACCTTTGTGCTGGCCAACCTGGCCTGCTTATCTCCCTTCCCGCTGGTTGTACTTGCCTGGCCCTGCCGATGATTGTGTCCTTTACCAGAGTGTCACCTGTGTCCTTGCTCAGCCTCCGCCAACCCCATCCACCCGCCCCGCGGGCCACTGCGCAGTCGCAGCATCGACCGACAGAAGAACGGCATGACCACCTCCGTGTCGGCAGACGGAGCCCTCGACCCCTCACTGGTGAGAACATCTGCTAAAAGTCAAACGAAATCTCATTCACCTTTTATTACATATATCCAATCAACCAAGATTTGTATGAAATGGAAGCATTTTTTTTCTAAGATTAGAATAACCGAGGGATGCATATCTGCCTCAAACAATTTGTTTGGGGAATTAAGGGTAGAGAGTCTTTGAATGAGATATGTAGTGCACATGGTAATGAAAGCAGTAATGGCAATACTAATGCATAACCAGCTGTTAATTGACCATAAATCAATTAGTTGTGTGAAATGGACATTTAATCTAGTTAATCAAAATGGAGTACGTTGCTTAGGTGCAACTAGCTTTTCCGCGGGCTAATTACTCAACCAGTTTGCAGCATGAAAAGAATAATATGGTGTTTACCCAGGAGTGTCACAACTTCCCTTTAAAAAAGATTGATACATTTACTGTGAGTCGATTAGTCCGCAACTGTGGAGACAGTAACAGCAGCAACATAGTGTTCATGGGCTTGATAGTGGAAAAGTACTGATTGGGCAGAAAGGAGAAGAGAGCAGGGCATTATGTGAAAATTCTCCAGTATTAGCCTACACAAGATTATCTAACCGATGGTTTACGACGAGCTTGAGCCTGCCGTAGTTTTATGCAAAAGTAAGTAGATAAGACTTTTGCCAGTCAAAGTGCATTAGGTGCATGCAAATGTTTTGTTTCTGCTGGTACTGGCCTGAGCATGATACTATCTACCGGTACTAGGAACCGACGTCTGTCACTCGTTGACCTTTTAGTCGACACTCTGTGAGGCTGTGAAAGGACCCGTTGACATGGCGTGAGACAAACTTGTGGCCTGATTATGGACAGATCGGGTCATGCCAAGCAGACTACAGCCTGAGCCTGGGGCTGCTTGACTTTCCATCTCTTGGTCACTGTGCTGTATGGATAAATCATAAGAATGTTGTGGTTAATACTCCATAATGCTTTAAATGATATTTTTGTGTATTATGTTCAAGCTTCTTTATGTCAGCACATGTCGCGAAGAAAGTTTTTACAAGATTTGAAGGTCATAATTGAGTTTTGAATGGCTTTCCTTTTACAACGGTGTTTTGTCGCAAACTCGGAAACTAATATTTGCCAAGATGGTATCTTATCCAAAGCTTGTAACAAGAGCTTAACACATTTCATTATAAGAGCAGACTAGTTATAAACGCCTTTTGTGACAAATCTAGCTCAATTTTCAGAGTGGCATAAAATGACACCATTCTCGAGTTCAAGTATATGTGGCTGTGTGAAAGTCTTGAGCTGATGTACTGTAATCCATATTGCCATGAATTATTTTTTCTTCTCGGTGTGTGTGTGGGGGAAACAGACCAAGCAGGAAAAAACGTCTACCTCATCCGGGCGACAGCGCCCGCCCTCCCCGTCCATCCCCGTGGGACGCACCCGCTCACCATCCCCCGCCCCAAAACCATCTCCAAAGCGGACTCCTTCTCCAGCAGCTTCAAAGTAAGAAGATAAGCAGATGTTATGTTCACGCCGCCTTTTCCGAGAGACCTTGCAAAATGAATTGACTCTGGAAAATTCGAGTGATATTTGATGGACAGTTGAGCGTGGCGTGCTTTCAGTGTAATTAGCGGACACCACCTGAATGTATGTATAAGTGGAGACAAGAGCTTCAGTGTTGATGTATTTGAAGTCTTGTTTTGTGTACTTGGCCAATTTTTTTTTTTATCATTTAAACCCTGCAGTGTTATTAACAATACTGTAGTGCCAAAGTTTGAAGACATTCATTTTCACTTAACAGAGCATCCAATGAGCATGGTTTCTTCTGACAGGCAAAATTCAAAGGCGCGCCCACCCTCCCCAGCAGCGAAGCAAAGCACCCCATCCCCTCAGCCGTCATCTGCTAAACCCCCTCCAATCCAGAAACCAGCTCTGACCCCGCCAGGGCCCCCTACCCTGCGAAAGAGGGACTCCCGCTCAAAGGACATGTTGCTACCCTTACAGCCTGGCTTGGCACAGTCGTCCGACTCTAGCAAATCCAAAGAGAAAGACGGTGAGCATCCTGGCATCGAGCCCACAGTATAACGCTATTATGTCTGTTTATTGTTATCAAGTTGGAATTCCACTTAAGATAATTCTTAACAAACAGAAGCATAAAACCACGTTTGTATTCATTGCCATTGATTGCCAGCCCATTTCCCGGCCATTGTGTACTTTTGTTTGCGTCTGGTGTACAGTGATGTGGCAGTCAATCTCAGTGGAGCAGCTCCAGCAAATCCCAGCTGCTGTCACTTCCCGTCCCACATTAGAGTTGTTGATGCTGCCGCCATCTGGACAGAGTTGTGCTTTGCAATATACAGGGTCATCATTTCAAATAGCTCTCTGAGTCCTAGGCAAATGAAATTGAATTGGTCTCATGCTGTACAATGAAAGATTTATTTCTCAAAATTCACTCAACAGTCAAACTATGCAAATACATAGAAAAATTCCCGATTGGTTTATTCCATAAGAACAAAAATGTCACTAAAGATAACATGAATAAAATATGCTGCTTCCAAATGAATTTAACCTTTGACTCTGAAGATGTTAACAAAATCCTCAGGTTCCAATGTCACCTTTACTCTAAGGTACAAAGTTATTTTTATTTTATTCAGACCTGGGAAGTTAGATTCATGCTGCTGTAATGTTTGGTTGACTTCTGAACGCTCTTGATTTGAAATCATAGCATCGGAAAGGGGGGGGAAAAAACTTGACATGTGATGACCATAAACTTTGAGAAGTGTGTAATGCATTTAGATCATCTCTGCTAAGCTTTTTATATTATGGATAAGCATTTGCAACATACAAACCAGTGCAATGTCTTTGACAAAGTTCAGCAGAATCATGCCCTGAAATCAGACTCAACTCGATGTGGAATTTAGTAAATTGTGAAAAAGAAATTTGACTTCTATTTACTGTGACATTTTTTGAGGGGACTGTGCTGGGACATTTAGCTAGTGCAAATTGGCTGAATAAAGTGTGGGAAACACTGGACTGCAACTATAATGTTAAAGCAGAAATCATTCACCCTACGTTTTTTGTCTTTCCTCCCTTTCAGATTCTAAGGCTGGAACCAATTCTGCTGCTGAGGCAGCCAAGCTCTTGGCGGAGCACCGCAGACAGATGCGTGAGCAGAAAGAGAAAGATGAGCAGCTCAGAATACAGCGGGAGGAAGAGGAGAAGTGAGCAGTTTTAATATTGCCTCATGTGGAGCATCATCAGTGTCTTCTTTCCTCTTCTCAAATGTAAGTATGAAAGGGAAGGGTAAAGCTCTTTGGTTTGCTCTTGAAGGCTCAGGAAAGAAGAGGAGGAGCGCCTGGCAGAGGAGGCCCGGCTGAAGCGCCAAGAGGAGGAAAAGAAGCTGGCGGAGGAAAGAAAAGTGAAGGAAGAGGAGGAGGCCCTAAGAGCAGAGGAAGAGAGGGAGCGACTGGAGGCCGAGGAGGCTCTGAAGCAGGCGGAACTGCAGAAGGAGCGGGAGGAGGCCGAGGCCAAGGCCCTAGAGGAGGCCGAGAGGGTCCGCCAGGAGCGCGACCGCATCATGCAGCAGAACCAACAAGAGCGGATGGAAAGGAAGAAGGTAATCACTGCAGAACATCATCCACACGGTAGAAATTCCACATGTGATATAAAGAGAAAAAAAACTATCTGGTGTTTCAGAGAATTGAAGAAATAATGAAGAGGACTAGGAAAGGAGATGGAAATGACTTTAAGGTGGGAAATTGATGACACTCTAGTAGGGACCTTGACAAAATAGTCATTTACATGTGTTGTCACTCTTATGCAGAGGGATGACGACAAGGATCAGGATGACAATGAAGATGGAATGGACCCCTTTGATGCAAAGAGTATGTTCTCATTAGTACCACTTTCTGGTGTCCAAAGTCCACCCTGCAGCACGCTAAGTCAATCTTGAAATTGGAAACAATATCACAGTTTATTCATCGCCGTAGTACAAGGTTGAAAACAACCGGAAGCAGATCAATACATTTGGCAGACACATGTTCTTAAGTTCTCCTGCAAAACGTTGTCCGGGCCTCGAGTTAGCAAAACTGTGATGAATTCATTTTATGTTGGACATACAAGAAAACATCCCAAATCTGTATCAGAATAGAAAAGCGACGGGATTATATTTCTAAATAAATGTCACATCAGTTGACTAAAACAGGTGAACATTTGTTTACACATTTGTTTACTATGAATCTGGTGCCTTTCTTTTATAGGTGAAAGCCAAATGGGCGACCTTGCCATGGAGATGCACGGCTGTGGCGATGGAGTGCCACAAAGAGAAGAACCCGTGGGTTGCCTGAACGGAAGAGGGGAAGCGGACGACAAGGAGAACAACAACGCCTCGGACGAGACTCAGGCAGTCAGGTACGACGGCGGCCTTGACACATTCTGATATCCCCACTGAATCACAGCATTGTTGATGTTCGGAACATCTCATGCTCACCAGAACTTTCAGTTAGTTCATTCTCCAACCCTACAAAGCCTTTTTAAATCTGTAACGCTTAACGGCGGATCGATTGGAGCACTCGCTTTCACGTAACCCGTGTAGGCAGTGGATTTAATCATTGGAATGCAAGCAAGCTCCGTTAACTAGCCTAACTCATGACCAAACATTCCACAAGACAGCATTGTTCGTTGTCCACGTCCTGGGTTTGTTTGTTTAGCTCCCTTTTAGTCCATTTAAATTATCATTAACACCGAATTAGAAAGCCTTGATCAATTTATTCACGAATTGACTCGGTTTAAAATGATTAACTTACAGTTAATCACACTGGCCTACCTCTCTCCAGTCTAGTTCAAAAGAGCCGGCTGGCGGAAGGCTCGGAGTTCCTGAACGAGCAGGACTCGGCCAAAGTGGAGCTGGTGCCGGGCCTGGGCGGGAAGTCCAACCAGTGGAGCTTCGAGGAGCTCATGGACCGTAACGCCAAGACTCACGCCCTCATCGGGGCTGAAGATTGTAGCCCGGTCCTGATTAACTGTGATGGGACGGACGGGACCAAAGGAAGCCCCGTGAACTCGCTGCATTCCTCCAGTCAAGCCATAGAGGCTCTTTCAGGTGAGCAGAGTATTCCTGTCTGCTTGATGGAAGTGACTCATCTCAAGCCATCATAGTTCAGTTCCAATAACCCATCGTCTTTCTCGTCATCGTCTAGCTATTTCACCAGTCGCTTATATTTTGTTCACATTGTTCTCTTTGCTCAAGTTTGCTAGTTTTGTCCTCGGAGAACCTTTCAGATGTTGACACCTGGAAGAACTGACGTTATGATCAAGTGTCGAGTCCAAATGATTTTAAACGGCACACTGCTCTCTTCTCATCTATTTTCAGAGATTTGATGCTGCACCCACCTCAAAGCCCCCCCACTGTTACACTCAACTTCCTGAGCTCAGCTGAAAAGTTTCTAAACAGCTTCCCCTTCCAATTTATTCCGGTGGGAGGAGGCCAAGGTGAAATGTAAAGACCTTGCTCGCCCCAAGTGCTTAAGCGTCTCATCGACAAGATGACCAAAGCTTCAGGGAAATTCCACGTTCCTCCTCCTCCTCGTGTCAGGTCTACTTCGTTGTCTTCTTCCTTGTGGTGTCGCAGATGTTTTTAAAGCATTTCTTTGTGTGTCTTTGTCAGGGGTTTGCTGTTGTAATTTATGAATTAATTTTGGCTTCCTTATTATTTGTCGTTTGGAGACGTACGCTTCTTGTACGGGAGCGTTTTCGCTGTGCAATGACGTTAAAGACGTCCTGTCTCTCTGGGATTTTGGCCCGTGGCTCTTCTAAATTTACTTGACCGACTGCTGCTTTTTTGGCAGCGTCTGATAATTATGGCCTTACCCGTGTTTTATTCTTGTTGTTTTTTGTCACAACTATATTTTGGGTGTGGAGTTACAAAAGCGGGATCGCACATGCGCTGTTATGTGGGAAGTATGGAAAGCTGTTTGAACATTTATTGAATACCCTAATCAGCCAACTTAAGGTTCATTTACTTTTGTGCTCCTCTCATACGTACTTGTAAACATTTCTTCCCACTTGTCCTGACAATTTTGATCTACCGATACCCAATTAAACATTATTAGTAAACTGTGCTGCACTCGTAACACTTACCAAGCCCAACTAGTATGACATGTCTTTGTGGAGTATGTTTAGGTTTATGTACTAGTATGTGCCTTGTCCTCAATTGTAAAGACATTTTAGTGCACAAGTAGAAAGACGAGCGAGCGCTCACTCGTCCTCCAAGTGAGTGCTATTGCATTATCAGATAGCCATGATCCATTTACTAGTGTTCTCGTGGTAGAAATAATGTTCAATCAGCTTTCCATACATAAATGGCTGTCATGGCTTTAGACGCCCTGCCTTGCAGTCTGTTTTTGGCCACCAGGGGGCACAGCAGGCATGCGTAAGTTTCTGTAACAACTCGTAACTGTTGCTGTTCAGGACGTAGTTGGCTCGATTGAAAATTGTGTACATTTTTATATGGAGCTTCTGTTTACTAACAAGATGCTTCTAGTTTACGGCAGTCTGTTCATTTCACCCCCAAAAAAGTAACAAATATTCAGGAAGCTTTCCATCTTTTAACTGTCACATTGCTCTGTTCAGTTGTCTTGTTGTCTGCACACGCTAGCTGCTAAACTTTTTTGTGAAATATCGTATTTCAGCTGTTTTTTTTATTTAATGACACCTGGCTGTTTATATATGAATATACAGTTCTGCATATACATATTTAAGTGTTTGTATATGAAGTCAGTGTTAGGCTAATGAAGCCATGATATTGGCCGAGTAGCGACTCTGAAAGCGGCCTCCAACTTTGAGCCTTCAGCCGATTCTGCGGTTAAAATCTTGAATTTGTCGACGGGGGTTGTGTTTGGTGTTCACACCCTCTCACCAACCCAATTTAAGGACCTGAGTGGGCTTTAAGAATCCAATACTTTTGCCATCAAGCCGTCCTCCGTGTTTTTGTCGTCGCTACATTTGTCAGGGCACGTCGCGTGACCTTTTTCATGTTCGGCGCTGCATGACACATCCAGGACGGTCTCTGTTGGCGCCTCTGCTCGTCAGCGCTTCCTGCTGGAGGGAGGCTGACATTGTCTTCCCCTTGATCAGAGAATACATATACATGTGTACATAGTGAGCTGTTTATTTCCATATCCTTGACAATGATATTCTCTTTGACCTTATAACAACACTGGCATACTATTGGGACAAAGTACATGTTCCTACTGAGGAAAAACTAGTAGACATCTGTGTGCTACAACCACCTTTTATTTCATATGCTTGATAAGGAGGCTACTACAGTGCCTTGTAGTGGTGCTTGCAGTCAATAGTTTAAGGTTTAATCATGTACTACTAGGCCAAAAGTAGCATTAGCAGTAGAAAAAATAAAGAAAAAATAGATTATTTGAATTGCTGAGTTGTCTCAATACGTCAGTGAGGTCAAAGAGCAGGCTAGCATCGTAGTGTCTACCTAGTGTCTTACTACTAGTAAAAAAAAAATACTAGTAAGTTACTAGTATTTTTTTTTTTTTTACCTTTCCTCATGACGGTACAACATTTTCACACACCAGTAGCACAGTTTTGCCAGACTAGTACTAATAGTGAATGTTAAGAAGGTAGCACGGGTAGCACACACTTGTCAACTAGTGTACGGTTTAGCTTCACTTGTTACTTGGAGTTGACTTACTAGTAAGGACCAAGAGCGCACTAATACATTGTTTCAGGATGTGGAATAAATACTCAAATGGCTTTCCGTTTAGTTTCTAGATAGCACTGTGCCTTAGAGGTTTAGAATTTTTAATGTTGCTGTTAACTGTTTTTTTTTTAAGTTTGTCTTTACCTTGGCCTCTGACAATCAAGTCCTTTGTGAATAAAAAAAGCCCACCCAGCAGTTACTATCAGCCTGCCCCTAAGTAACATTTGTACTGTAAATATATTTGTGTTCTGAGATGTGATATAAACTGTTAATAAAGTCTCGCAAAACTAGACTTGAGATTGCAATTGTCTTTATTCACGTTTAAGCATTTTATTTTCCAACTTCACAACTCTTGAATACATGGGCTGCAAATCAGATTTCAACTTTTGAAACTACTCGCCAAACAGAGAAAAAAGCACTACAAAAAGAGACTGTGTATGCATATTCAAACTGATTATTGATTAATTGATTGGGCATTATTGCGGTGTCAACTATACGAGAGTTACATCTCTGACTTCTTGTTAATCTTTTTCAGAGGGAGTCAGATGCCATTTCTTTATGGTCGTGACCACTTGGAAAGCCATCTCACACCTTAGCACAGTTGGGGCAGTAGATGTTGTCCCCGGTGAGGACAAAGCGCTTGCTGGCCAAGGACAGGCAGCACTTCTTGCAGTTGAAGCAATACTCGTGCCAGGAGAACTTCTCGTAGTTCACCACGTTGGTGCCGCGTCCGAACCCTGCGGACATGTGTTGACGTCAGATAACGTTAAAAAAATATTTACCAAGATTACAATGATTGCTTGAATTGTACAAGTCAGGGACAATCACGTTTTATTAATCACATTGTACTGTGGTTGTAAAAGATATTTCTAATCGGAGCATTTGTTTTTGGGCAGGATGCAATTGTTTACAGGAGCACATGTTCGAGAAGACCACCCGTTTGTGACCCCGCTCGCACGGAATGTGATGTTTGGCAATTCATGTTAAATTGGAATCGGTGAGCATGAAATATGACCGGCCACTGATGTCACTATTGGACAATAAGGTGACAACTCTATTCAATTAAATTTCCACTTCTACTCCATTTGAAACATGTAGACTGTGCTGAACAATAACCCCTTTTAAATCTTAGTTCCTATTAGATTATTTTCCGTTACTCGTTAGCGCCGCCTGCTGGAGGAAGGCTGCCAGCGCTGACCGCTAGATCGGGTAGTTTGACCCACTAAAATACTCCAATAGCTTCCCTAGCTTGTACCGTTCAATTACCAGATAGCACAGTGCCTTAGATGGTTTACAGTTTTTAATGTGCCCTTCTTTCGGTCTGATAATCACATCGTCTGTGAATAAAACAAAAAATCCCACCCGGCAACTATTACCAATCTGTCGCCAAATAACATTTGGACTATAAATATATCTTCAAGTGTTCTGAGATGATATATCACCTGTTAATGAAGTCTTGCAAAACTAGACTTGAGATTGCAACCGTCTTTATTCATGTTTATTTTCCAATCTCACAACTCTTGAATACATGAGCTGCTTAAATTTCAGCTTTAAGCGCTACAATTGAAACCACTCACCAAGCAAAGAAAGAAAAGCACTGCATGCCAAAAAGACTGGATGCCTGCATGCAGGGATGGACAGCATACTACGCTATTTCGCCTTTTGAAAACAGGAGCCATCCTGATTTAAAATGCTATTTCCATTTTACTGTCGATAGAAAACTTACATGCAAGACCTTCATTCAAATTTGGTCATTCCTTTTTCCAATTCTGATTGTTCTATCGATAAATTGAATAATTGCAGTTACACCCCAAAACGTTTTGTACCCTCTGACTCCATTTTTTGTGATCATCTTTTTTAGGAGTCAGATGCAATTTCTTTCGGAGTGTAACCGCTTTGAAAGCCATTCAAACTTTAGCACAGAGCAGGCAGTACATGTTGTCCCCGGTTTGGACAAAGCGCTTGTTGGCCAAGGACTTGTGGCACTTCTTGCAGGTGAAGCAAGACGAGTGCCAGGAGAAGTTCTCGTGGTTCACCACGCTGCTGCTGCCCAACCCTGTGCCTGCGGAGACGCGTTGACGTCAGACAACGTTGACAAATGCTTACCATTAACCAAGGTTACAATGATTGATTGAATTATACAAGTCAGGGACAATCACAAGTTTTGTTGATGGTTATAAAAGAGATTGGGATCGGAGCATCTGTTTTGGGGAAAGAATACGATTGTTTGCAGGAGCACCCACTAAAGAAGGCCAGCCATTTGGGATCTATTGATACGGGATGCGATGACATCACCCGTAGACGGCGGCAAAGGAAACAAAGTAAAACAGAACATCCAGTTTTAGAATAATAATCTTTCCCATGACTCTGACCTGCTGGAGATTGCAGCTTTTGAGCATTTGCCCTCCCTTTGTGACAGTTTTGGCACTTTAATTAATCGAGAACATCTGACCGGCTTCTGAAGTTGTTTTTTTGTTGGCCCTACTGACAAACGGCTGTTATTAGCCAACCACTCTATTCCATTAAAGACTAACGTAATTTCTCCGTTATGGTGCCTTTTTTTGCACTAGAAAAAAAGGAAAATTGCCAAATCGCTCCTCTAATTGATTTTTGGGTTTTTTCCCCTCCCCCCATATTACGCAAGTACAAAACATCATCGCTGTTGTCCTGTGATGTTGCAGAAACGAAGAAAAAAGAAAGAATCGCCGACTATCTCTGATGTTTACCGAATGTGTCAACGTAGTGAAATGGCGCCCTGGGAACTTTGGAAACTATCTCTTGCCATCTGGGGAACCCACTCAACATGACATGAGGTAAGCCATGTTTGATTTTATTCACATCCGTTTCCTTGTTCTTTGCTTAGGTGAACAAATTAAAGAATTGATTAACAAAACAAATGAAATCATTTCCCCAGCAGTGATCTGGCTTTCATTGTCTGACCTGTGATGGGGTTCTTGCATCCGTGGCACTTCTTGGCCACGTCGCTCTTGTAGCATTGCACGCAGTAGAAGGCGTCCTCGTGGGGGGTGAAGCGAGTGCCAGTGAGAGGCTTGCGGCAGGTGGTGCACACAAAACACTCGGAGTGCCAGGGATGTTCCTGGTAGCTGATGCCTCCAGAGGTGATGGGCTGGGAAGGAAACAATCACGTTAGACAAAATGGTCAGTATTTTTCAGTGCACCATTTTGATTTCACTTCATTATTGTTAAGACAATTTTGCCGGTCACATAAAATAACGTGTCGGTCCGCATTTGGCACTCTGGCCTTGAATTTGACGCCCCTTTTCTTCCCACCCCCCCAGGAAATATTGGCTGTACCTCCTTGCAGTGGAAGCACATCTTGGCAAACTTCTTTTCATGGCAGGCGGTGCAGAAGATATCGTCACCCTTGCTCAGGAAGCTCTGCGTGCGGATTGGCTGCTTGCACTCAAAGCAGGTAAAGCACTCCTCATGCCACACCTTTTTCTTGTACTCCACATTCTTCGCGCCTGCCACACACACACAGTGTCCAAAAATGGGCATTCCTTCAAAGTCTTATTAACTTCTTATTAAATTCAGATGTATCTGACTGTGAGTCAGGGATGACCAGCGCTAATATAGAAATTGGGCGTGTCCTACCCGGCAGGACCACCTTGTAGCATCCCTGGCAGCGGTTGCCATCCGTGCAGGAGCTGCACTTGCCGCACATGATCTTGCCGTCGTCGCGGGCGCAGAACTCCTCACCGGCCAGCCCCTTGTAACACTTGGCGCAGCGGAAGCATTCCTCGTGCCAGTGGCGGTTCTTGAGGTGAAGCTCCTGAATGGGAGGGAACCGAGGTGTCGGTTAAGGCTGTGCAATATGCAGTAGTGACATGGAGACAGCGGTGCTAAAGTACATTTTAACAAAATCTCGACTTGAATATTTTTTCTAATTAAATTTGTTACCACTGCCTCTCATATAGTACCTTTCACACTCTGAACAAAAAAAACCTCACTTCTAGCAAAAACACCCCGCTCACACAAATATCTCACTCACAAAATAGCCTCTTGCAATTACCAGTTAAACCTCTTATACTTAAAATTATTTACTTCACATTCCCCAAAAACCTGCATACACCTCACCCAGAAAAAAACTCATGCGCACACCACAAAATGTACCGTAATTTTCGGACTATAAGTCACGTTTTTTTTCATAGCTTGGGTGGGGGGGCGACTTATACTCAGGAGCGACTTATATACATATATATGGGTTTTTTTTCACTTTTTTGGGCATTTTATGGCTGGTGCAACTTATACTCCGGTGCGACTTATAGTCCGAAAATTACGGTACTCATTTCAAAAAATTCTATTCACTCAAATACTCTCACACTTACCCAAAAAACAAGCATAAAAAAAAATCACATTATCCCCCCAAAAGGTTCACACTGGAAAAAAATGGTATGGTTCACCCCATAAAAACTCTCAGAAACACACCAAAAACCCAAAACCTCTCGCTCGTCAAAAGAAACCTTCCATTCAGCAGTTCTACTTTCAAACGTTTGTGTCTGTGCGTGTTTTTCTTTCTAACCTTGGAGTCTGCGCCAATGGGTCTCCTGCACTCAGCGCAGGTGTTGGCACAGACTTTGTTGAAGCACTTGGTGCACACGTGCTTGTCGTCTTTCATGACATACTTCTTGCCGTGCAGGTTGTCGCGGCAGTAGAAACAGTCGAAGCGATCCGTCATGGTGGAGGTCAGGTAGCTCCTGGGGCCTCCTGTAAAAAAAAAACGACGCAACATCACTTCTACATACATGGGAGTCGCTCACATCACCTACGTGTCTTTGTAGTCGGAGGTTGAGAGAAGCTCTGTGATACTTAAAGGGGAGGTCAACCCCAACATTTTCTTTGTGAAAATATGTTTTGTGCAGTCCACATGGCGGCCATTTTTGCCACTTGCTGTGGACTGAAAATGACGTTACAGTCGCCAGATCACGACCAATCATGACTCACCATTTTTCAAATCTGAGCCACGGTTGGTTGTAACCCATCCAAAATACCCTTGTGATTCAGTGATATCAATCTCAAGCTGGCAAAACCAAAAGTCTCAGTGCCAAAATTCCATTGGTGCCCCCCGGGGTCGACTGCATCGTTATTGCCGATCCATTTTGGTTATCGGCCTTTCCATCGCAGGAATGCAGTCAGACATGTATGGAAAACATTTAGTCCATGCTGGCTTATTGGAGAAAAAGAGATTGATGTTGGGACTTCATTTCTTTTAAACCACTACAGCTGGAGCTTAGCGCCAAGGGTCAGAGGCTGTGACATTTGGGCTTGGTAAGCATGGTGACATAAATATTTGGGAGCCATAACCACAGGCAACTCTGTGTGTGTGTTTGTGTGTGTGTGTGTATCTGGCAAATGCTATCAATGCGCAGCTGTGTCTAGGGGATAAAGTGGGTGACCTGAGGATGGAGTCAGAGGCCCTGACTCAGTAGTTAGCGTCATCATGCAACAAATCACAGTGGCTCTTTTCGAAAATACAACTTCTATTTGGGGCCCACTAAGCCTCCTCTGGTTATTGTGCTTCCACTGGGGACAAGCGCGACAGCTGACTGTCGTAGTTATGTATCTGACAGAAGAGGAGCCACACTGGGGTGAACGTGGGGGTCAAACCACTTTGGGGTGTGACTCACACCAACACAATGTTGGGCATTCTTTGTGTGTGTAAGTGTGTGTGTTCGCATTGGTGTGTTTGTGTTCATGCACGCGTGTGTTTCCATGCGGATCTTTCATCTAACGTGGACCTCACCCATCATCCAAAATGGTCTGGACTAAGATGGATGGTCTGTGTCTACATCTGCTGTAAACTGAAGCTATTCTATTTCCCCACTGTGTTCCCACTTGAGGCTGATGGAGCCGGAATGTTCCACTGCAGGGGAGTTGACCTTTTGAGTTTTTTGGAATGCCACTGCTTCCCTTCCATCATTGGATCCTTTTTTTATTTGTGCGAAACGTTGATACCATCCTGGGCCAAATATTTCTTTTGAAAGGTCACCCCAAGCCGCTCACCCCTCAGTCCGAGCAGACGGCATTTCCTCTACAACATGCTGGTCATATTTTTAACACCAAAGATGACGTAGTTTCACAAATATGCAGAGGCGACTTGACTCGAGTCAGACTCAAGTCATCAATTTTAGGGCTTGACAAAAAAAAAAAAATCATAATACAAAAAGCACATGCTCACGAGAAGAAAACCATTACCCGTTAGTGCTGCAACGGCACTCAACTCATTTTTGGGGATACAAATTAGCATACTGTAGATGTGAGGGCTTTTTTCCATTCACGTTAACTTTGAATCATGCACTTTCTCAACACTGAATATTCATGCTCACAAGAATAGAAATCATCTACCTGTTCATGCTTTAATGCGCTTCTCTCTGAATTAATAGTTATTAAGTCCACCAAATACTCAAAATAGACAGGTAGATAGTCACAATGCTTTTCACTCAACATATGCTGTAAAGTCACATGCTCACGTTGCAAAAATCATAACGTGCAAGTGAATCCCGGTGTACCCCAAGGCTCAATTATAGGTCCACTTTCTTTGTGTGTATTGTATTTTAGCCATTAAATCATAAATGGCAGAAAACAATTTGTAGGTCAATTTAGAGAAAAACGTAGTACTTATCCTTCCTGAAGCACAAAATAATTTTAATCTAGAAACAATAAAACTGAAACCAGTTCAAGTCAAACCTAGCCTCCAAACCGTGCATTAAGAAAAGCTTTTCACTTCTTAAAACATGGCCAAAGTGTCTCCCTTACTCTTTAAGTCAACACAGACGCGGTAATTGATGTTTACATTACTTCTTGAACTGAGTGTAATTGAAATTGTAATTATGGCAATCAATATAAATACAAAGATCATGAATGCTTGTCTGGGCATCCGCGCAAAATCCTGTAAATGTTGTTAACGCACATTAACACTTGTTTGTATGCTTGTCTCTCGGCATGAACACAAACTGTAACTAAATAATCTGGCTTCAAAATAGCGTAGGGAGTGATGGATTCAAACAGCGTGATGATGATGAGCATGGTGGGAATGCCTATCTCTCAGCATATATCTATTGTTACATGCCATTTAAAATGAGACGAGGTTAACATCAACTTTAAACCAATCGGATTCTTCTTCTTATTACCTTATTATACCAATTTACAAGTTAGCATACCTGAGTGCCTCTGAAAAGTCATGTTGCTTGTATTCAGGAGCAACAGGCGATGTCAAAACAAAAGATGGAGGCAGCAGTAGCAAGAGAGGTTGTCACCCACATGTGCTTACGTTCCGGGGTCCGTATATACACCCCTGCAAACACCCACCCGAGACCACCCCGATCCCGCTACAGCGTCCAAATCCAACCTTCATCTCCTTTTTAGGCCTTGGAGAATAGACAGGATAGATTAGGTGATAGAGATTGGATTCCGCTGCTGTTCAATCAGAAGGTTAAAAATAGGATTTAAAAAAGAGGTTTTGAATGATGGCGCCCCTCGCAAGGACAACAGATACTCCCAAAGCCCCCCTACTCCTCCCGTCAAATGTTTTGTCTCAGTCGTCTGGACCGGGTCAACATCGCAATTTGTCCTGGTGACTCACAAGGGAATAATTCGAGCACTGGCGTTTGAAGTTTATTTTGGTTTATGCCAACTTTTTTTTAGGTGGGAAGATGGCAAACACACATGTTGGCTTCATGATTGGCAGATATGCTCAACTTTTGTTTGAATAATTGGGTCGTTATAAATTTCATCATCCAAAGAGGTGCCTATTGTTTTATTCTATATTCTGAACAACGCTTTACGTTTTAATATTTAAGAGGTGTTGGATGACCTTTGACCTGTGTCTCTCTGGTCAAACATTTTTTTGCTTGCTTCGTGATGCAATCAGTGCGAAAGAGGTGTAAGGTTTTTTCAAACGAAACCAGACGACTTCCTCCAATTGTTGGGTTTCAATTGATTTGGACGTAAACACAAATCAATGCACTGAGCTTGTGTTTGCAAATGTGTGTGTGTGTTTGAAGAATCATCTGGATTGAATCTAACAGGACCGAAAATTCTTTGTCCCTTCTCATAACCCACTTGAATTGTAATCGACGGCTTGATTACAAATGGTTTGTTTTTCAATAACTCCCCGAATACGTAGGAGAACATTTTATTAGATGTTTGCACTGCTTATCAAAAGCAATCAATCACTTTCTTCTTTTAGTCGTTTCTCCTTTTTCAGTATTGCTGCGTTCACAACTGCTTTTGAAATGTGGTTGACATGAAATACCAAACTGATGACTGCGGAGAATTGAATCAAATTAAAAGCAAATGTTTATTCATGATTTCTTTTTCGTACACTGAGTCACATGTTTGATATCATGGCAATGAAGCCACATATATGAAAGCTTGACTTATTCTTATGTAAGGGTCATTAAATTGACAGTAGTCTAGAAAAACAAAATATACAGTATTTGGTATTTCTTTGTGCTACATTCAAATACTTGGGACCAATAAATGTATTCATTAATTTCTTTCAAATGCTGACATTTTTCATATTGTAATGACCTGCCTCCTTCCCAATTTTTCAGCTTTTCTATTTGGTTGGTCAAAGTCTCATTACTTTCTTTATACATTTTCTAATAATCTTTGGCCAGTAAACTCATTTCATGTGTTGTACTGGAATACAGAAGTGGCACATATACGCAAAAGCAGGAAATCTGGCCAATCTTTGTTTGACATTACCCTACCCGAGAAAATTGTGAGTCTGCGTCCTCGATATTGAGTTAGGGTGCGGACAGAGCAGTGGCAGACTGCGCTGCATTATCACTGGCATGGTGGCAATGAGTCACACATGCACACACACACACGCTTGGAGCAGTTAAGGTCAAATGCAGGATACGGTATGTGCACACTAAAGGCCATCAGGGCAACTGTCTTTCAAAACACACACAAGCACACATGCAGATAAAAACACTCGAGCTCTAATTTAGTCGCTTATGCTATGAGCATCTGGAGGCGTGACTATACTCGTTGATGTGATTTTATTTCACATTCATACAGTCAAATGAGCTGTGGCGTATTTAAAGTTGCTTAAGAGTGCTCAACTCCTTTTCATCGCAAGTCATATCACAACTAAGGTTGCTCTCTCGGGGGCAGTTGTAATGGTGAGAACTCATCGCATGTATAATCTGATCTCTGTTAAAGTGAGTCAAGGAGATTAATTTAGACAAAATCCGTGCTTTGACGCCGTATTGTGGCATCTTGATGCTGCAGAACTCGGTTGTAGCAAGTCAAGGAGCTTGATTTAGACAAAAGTAATGCTTTGGTGCCTTCTTGTGAGATCTTGATGCCAGAGAACTCGGTTGAAGCAAGTCGAGGTGCATAATTTAGACAACAGTAGTCATTTGACACCAACTTGTGGCATCTTGGAGTCTAGAAACTATGTTGATGTGTATTGAGAGTTAAAGTTTTGCTTCTCCACCATCTTGCGGCATCTTGGCACAACTGAATGGAGTGGAAATGAGTTGAGAAGCTTCAACATGACAAAATCTTGATGCCAAAGATCTATCTTGAAGTGATTCATTGTGACCAAGCTAGTGTTTACATAGGTGGAACCTAGCAAAAGTGGCATCTCTTCTTTTACTAAGTAAAAGTAAAAAGTAGGTTGCCTTACAACTACTCAAATATTGTAAATAATTCCAAAAATTTCTTAGGGATTAAATTTTGACATTCACTCTGTAACTGATTAAATCCTGCACATGACTGCTGCTTTTGTGCTGACCTTTTTTAAAAGACGCAGAAAGCGGCGCCGACACATTTGAGAACGTCTGAGAAATGTTTTACGGGTTCGAAAAGGCGGATGATGTCATCGTAGAGAGGAAACAGTGGCTCTCACTAACGATGACATCATATGTTTGGTTAGGAAGCGGCCCGCAAGCTGAAGGGCGGTAACCCTGTAACAAACCACTTAGCAAGGTCACATAATAGCGGAACTAAAATACAATGCAGCACAGCACACTATTTTCTGATCTACCATCTTGAACTGATTCAACTTGCATGAAAAACAAATGTATTTTTCATCAAAAATCTCCCATGGTAGATTGATCCAGAGGGCTAAACTGACCAACTCAGCACAGAAAGGTCAAGGACATAGAGCAAGAACAAGAAGCACACTAGGAAAAAGTCTTACCATGCAACATTCAAAAGATGATCATACAAATGTATTATATGCATTCATTGTACCATCGAATAAAATGAGATGAAATAGATAAATCTAACCTTTTTCAACACAGTGCCACCTGCTGGATCTGACCTGAATATTTTCCTTAATGCAAAATTGTACTGTACAATATGGTGCTATCTCATGCTTAATTGTTGAAGTTACTTAATTAATAACTTTTAGGATACAAATAATATATTACAAACATGACAGAGAAACATGTAACTTTTTTTTTTTTCCTTCCCGTTTTGATTGAACGTACGGAGACATGATGAATCTTACGGAAATAGCCCAGTTTATGTGTTCCCCACACCCATTTTTGATTGTCTATTTTTCAAAATATATATTTTATTTTGTAGATTTTAAAACAAATTCAAAATGGAAACATAACCCTGCATCACTGTTCCGCATAATTGTGCACAATAACTACATTGAAAAAAAGTTAAGCAATACTATTATTTTAGTTGATATAAAATACAATTATGTAGCAAATAGACAAAACATTATTATAAAACTCAACTTTTTATTTCAATTTTTGCCTAAAACATATATGCAGGATATTTTTTCTCCACATCTTTCTAAATGTGTTTTCATCTGAGTACCATTTTGTTTAATTTGGGGTGCACAAAGACTGACTGCTTACAATTTAATTACTTTAGATTGTCATAGTTTATCATCCATTTTAGTCACATCTACATATTATAACATTAATAGACGAGCTCCATAGAACTGTAAATGATGAGCAACAGACGATTCTTCAACTGACAGTATATGAACAAGGCTATAAACACACATCTATAAAAGATTGATATTTCAACAGATTGTTTTCAAAGTGCATCACGTGTTACACAAGACAAACAATAATAACTCCAGAAAGAGCTTAACAGAAGGTCAGTTGTTATGTCATTGAGACGTATTTAGCATAAATAACAGAACTCACCTACTTAAAGAATGTGAGTGCGGGTGTCTGGTTGGCTGGCTTGTTGGCCGAGCTGGGAAATGCGCTCGCCTCTTAAAAGCCGCTGGTAAGTCAAGAGGGAGGAACAAGCAAAAAAAAAAAAAAAGTGTAGGACAGACATAAGCCAAACCTTCGTAAGCGCTCACAAACAATGACCTCAACCAGGAATTTGGAAACTGGTGCAGAGGCCAATGAGGAAAATTAAGACCAAGTCTCACCAAGGTGCTGAAAACACTGCTTTCATTGTATTCCGATCATTTCATTTGTGTACTTCAAACTTTATAAGATATCCAGTTAAAATTAGGAAACCTTATCAAATCAATTTCTAATTTACAGTGCTAATTTCTAAATGAGGATGTCAAATACCAGGCAATTACAATCGGCCTACCTAAAAAAAACGTTTTAAATGCGTTCACATTCATTTTCACTAACATCATAAAATACAATTAGAAAGGTTTTCTTACCTTGTTCCTGCTTCGGCCAAATTTGACTTATTTTTACATTTGACAGCAATTAAAAATGCCTAAATGTCATTCTTTCACTCTGTGATGATTTTTTCGAAAGTAACACGAAAATACACAAAAATGAAAATATTTGAAAATGTCTCCCCGTCGCACAGGTTTATGTGGGCTCCAATTTAACCCATGTCTACTTCTAAAATTTACTCGGGAAACAATGTGAATCTTGTAATCTGTCTTTATAATCAACACCATTGCTTGGGTTCTCACAAAAACATGCACCTAGAAAAAAAATACTGTGAACACACTCTCTCCTGTCCTTCTTTGGTCATAAACACGAAGAGCGACATGAAGATGACTCATTCTCTGAGAAAAGTATGCGCACATCTGTCTGCTTTCACCTCCATGCTGCCAAAAAAGCAAAACAGTTTGAGCATCAGTGACAATCACTCACACACTCTTGAATTCCTGAGTGGATAAGTTTTCTCAGTCATGAGGTCATGTCTGATGCGAGATTGCAAGACTCGGGACAATGCTGGATAAATATTACAATTAGCACAATCGTGAGTAAACAGGTAAAATTACTAAGAAGGAAATCAAATGGCCTATATTTCCTGATCAAGATGGCTAAGAATGATAAGTTAATGAAAAGGTTTGGGCAGAAACTTAAACTAGAGTCTGATCGAATAATTGACTCTGCAGCACAAAAAAAAAAAAAGAAATTTAGCAGATTTTTGTTGTTGCAAAGTTAAAGTCAAATGTTTGCATTATATATTTTTACATATCGGTGAATGTAGGCAGTATTGGAACCCCCTGTAAAAAAGTCGTGTTCGATTTTTCCAATTTATCGGCCCATTAATCGGTTAAGGGAATTTTACTCAGCCAAATCTGCCTCAAAAGTCCAACTCACAATTATGGTGTAATAAAAAATTATTGAGAAAATAGCACTCCAATAACATCCTTTATAAAAACATATTAATATGAATGAAATTGAGTTTAAAGAAATAACCACTGTGTCATAATAAGGCAATTTATGATTTTTTTTTCTTTCAGTTTTGGATTACCCGACACATAAAACTATGTCCTCGGGTCATACCTTGCCTAAATGAACCTGGAGAGAAGTGGGCCAGAGATCACCCAGGCCCTAGTCGGTGAGTGTCCGTTCGCTGCTGAATGTGTTTCCCATTTGAAAGTTGTTACCCAACAAAGCAGACATAATAAACACATCATCAACAACTCTTTTCATTCAAAGCTTGGCTCCTGTTTATTTCTTCTGATCCTTTTGCACACTCAGGTGAGATATTATTTACACTAATGTGAACAGTATGTCTGCAAACACACAATGCATGAGTCATTCACACGTACGCAAACACCGGTAGGCACGCAAAAACAGAACTCGCCGCAGAGAGTGGACACAGCAAGCCTTTATAGTCGGTGTCATCCACAGAAAAACACTCGGCGTCTTTATTATATTTCTTACATTTTGTTTTTGTCTCGCCCTCAGAGTCCAGCACGTGGCTGATTGCATGCTTGCATTGTCGTATCCATGGCAACAGCATACAAATGCACACAGTAAGTACCTGAATTCTACGGATGGATTGAATACAGTAAGCAATGTAGATGTTCATTCATTTGGACGAGCTGAACTTTTCATTCATTACATTTTATATTTTTTGGGTCACCTCTCACACGCACACAACATAAAAGCAGTCACAGATTATTTAATGAGTGCAAATGTAAGGTTTCATTTTTGTTCTTGATTTGAAAACTGAAAATAGTAAAAATGGCAGAAAGAAATATTCTAGGGATGTCTTCAAAAAGGCATAAAATCAAAAAAAAAAAAAAACTTTCAATGAATTTCAAGTTCCTGCACAGCAGAAGATAACAAGTTGAAGAAGACCTTCCTCTTCCTTCCGCGTCCATATCATCACCAACACACGCACCTCTCCATCACATATGCACAAACACATTCAAGCACACAAACTTATACACAGGTACAATGCTCTTTCAACAAACACACACACGCAATACTGCTCTGTTCTACATAGGCATGCAAACACACTCTGGCTGTGGTTGACGACAACACAGCGGTTGCCATGGCGCCGTCATATCAACACTTCCTGTCTGTACTAGACAGCCGCTGCTCACAAGCTCGCCTCCCGAAATATCCTCTCAAGGCCCTTTGTGGTCAATGCGACACATCTGGATATCGTTTACAGATATTATTATTATCGACATCATCGTTATCGGCGCTAAGCTCTACAAAATTCTGGGTTTGGGGAGGAACTTTTCAAGGCCCCTTAAAATCTATTCCGGTGTTGTACAGTGACATGCAGAACAGTTAAATGTTCTTCCACGGAATGGTAGAAAGTCTAATTAACTTGTGTATTGACGGCAGTCGTACAACAGTCATGATAACTGTGTTGGAGTCAGTTGCGGAGCTTCATTTGGACAAAACTAGTGCTTTGGCGCCATCTTGGTGTTGGGAAACTATGTTGGTGGCAGTAGATGAGCTAAATTTAGACAAAGGTAGTGCTTTGCTGCCATGTAATTATATTGGCATGAATAGAGGAGCTTCATTTAACCAAAAGTAGTGCTTTGTTGCTATCTTTCATATTGGTGCCAAAGACTATGCTGAGTTAAGGTTTGCTTTGTCACCATCTTGTAACATTGAGAGAAAATTTTAGTCACCCACAATTACTCGTGAATTTTTCCAATGGTTGCAGGCCTCAGTCCGTATTGCCCACAAATATTGTCCTGAAATAATCAACTTTTACGACATTCTCTTTTATTGTAGCTCCTCCTCCTATGAATGGGTGAATCTCTATGACGAAATCCCAGAAGTGCTGATAGTTTACTTTCGTGGAGATCTGAGCATCCTGACAGATCAAAGCTAAGTGCAGTGATGTGGAAAAAAATGTACAGAGAAAAAAAAAAAAAACATTTAGGTTGCCCATCACTGTGCAAACACACACCCACACGCACGCGGTAGTTAGTCAGGGGCTCCGAACCCGACTTTTATCCCCCTGACGTGGCACATATTGCTACCTCGCGCACCCTCCTCGCCAGAACGTCAACTGGGTTGAGAGATCGCCTCCCAGGCACTTGATTGACAGCGCGTGTACTGTTAAGTGGCGACCAATCGCCATCCGGCTCCAAAGAAAAAGTCATTGTGAACCCTCAGCATGCAAACCAAGCTGATGAGCACAGCTGGACTGCTATATTGTCACAACTGTGGAAAGCCGTTCCAGCGTTTATTCCATTTCCTACTCGTGCGCTGAATTGTCCACACTGGAGGACGTGCAGTAGCAGGATGTGGAATATGAACGCTCAAACGGCTCACCGTGGAGAACACATGCTGTGCGTTGCTACAATAAGGTGACTCAAAAGCCCAACTGAAATGGACAAATAAATAAGACTACATTACAGTGATGGCGGACGAGATGGGCAGGCGTGACCAAGTAGCGGGAGAAGCCAAAAGGAAGCGGGCCGCCGCACCCTCACAAGCGGCAGCGGGGGTCTGTGAAAGGCGGCTCAGAGTCGTCCATGGGCAGCACCAGACGCGTGCCCCTCATCACCAGCTCGTGGTCGCCGTACGACAGCTCCCGGTCGGGGTCATCGGCGGTCACGCCGCGCGCGCCGTCGGTGCTGACGGTGATGTCGCCGTAGTTTAGGTTGACGTCACCGTCGGTCAGGATGAGGTCGGAGTCGTCATCCTTGATCTGACACTCGTTCTGCAGAGGGAGAGGAAAGGCTCAAATGTGAGTAATACAATTACTTTTCACATTACACTCCCAGTCAAGGGTCACTGACTAAGTTTTCAAAATCCGATCATTAAACGCGGTCTTACTTCTAAAGCCTGCGGGCTTGTGAGGAAGCGTGCCAGGGGGCCGCAGCAGGCGGGCAGTGTGGCTGTGAGCGGGGGGCCGCTGTGCGTCAGGATGGGCTTCATGTAGCTGGTAGCTCCAGTCAAAGAAAAGTAACGTCACAAATTCAACACAATAAATATGACGCGGCAGCACCCCCTGCCGGCCAAACCATGATTAAGCCTCAAATCACAACATACGCATAATTCTCAAGGATACTTGTGATCAAAGTTGTACCAAATTCGGAAAGGCCAGGCACTTTCCTGTTTGGTGCTTCGTCGCTCGGAACCTTCGCCGATGCTCGTCTGTGTAAATGCAGTCAATGTAAATTTGTATTGTTTTATATTTATTTTACGTAGCGTCACACTCACAGAGTTTTCTTGGTCGGAGTCCACCCCAACCCTGTTAAAGAAAAAGGAAAGAAATGTAAGTAAGTTTGAAAGCTAACTTGTGCCGCTAACTCAATAGTCAAGTCATAATTACAGTCCCGTGAATTAATGAGTCAATTATGAGCTATGTCTCAATCCTTTTGTACTCAAAACAATAGAAGGGGAGGGTTACCGTATGCGCTGGCACGACAACATCTGCGTCGTGCCGCCGCCACAGAACCACACGGTGAAAAAGACCACAAGCAGCGTGGTGGAGAACATCATCTGCCGCGCGTACGTGGCCGTGTCCCGGATGGACAGGGCAAACGTCATGGCGCCCCGCAGTCCTGTTGAACAAAAGTCAGGCAGGGGACTTGAGTCACATGACTTGAATTGAAACACGTGTCAAGCACGTGACTAACCCGCAAACATCATCATGTGCTGGAAATTGGATCGGATCTTGTTGCGTCGGCCCAGATTGAGCAGGAAGGAGAGCGGGTAGATGTTGGCCGCTCTGCCCAGGAACACTGCCACCTATAGGCAGGACCTTGGTGAAGGAGGACAACAGGTCCAATACATTGAACCGCATTATATTTGGAGTTTGCAAATTCTCTGGACAAAACCACAATCACATGCTCCGGCCAAAGTCATTTTCTGCCAACTCGTGGCATCCGTAAGCATTTCCAATTCATTTCACAAAAGGATACAAAAGCCCCGACAATAAACATGGGGTTAAAAATGTGGTTCTGGAAGGTAAAGAGGGCCAGACCCATGTAGGAGAAGATGAAGTTCTCCGCCAGGAAGTTCAGCAACTCAAACAGCTGCAATGGGAGACATGAATATTTATTAGGCCCTCTCAACCAAAAGTAAACAATTGTCATTTTCATTATTATTTGACCTGTTTGGTCCGCTCTTGGGACTCAGGAGACAGATTGTTGAAGGTGTAGTGCGCCTGAGTGATTCCACAGAACAACACTGCCACCACGCCTACGGCACAACAATATGCAAATACTGAATTAGAATGCGTGTGCGTGCTTTTGTGCGAGCGTGTGTCTGCAGGTGAGACCTGTGAAGCCGCATGCCTCAGCCAAGAGGAAGGTGCTCCACGACATGAGGAAGAACAAGGCGGTCTCCAGCAGCTGGAAATCTCTCAACTTTGTAAACTTGGTCACGTGCAAGTTGTCAAGAAGTTCAACCAGGCGGAAAACAATCTATACAATCGTTGAAAGTATTGACTTGGCGCCATCTTGCGGCACTTTGAGCCAAGGAACTCTGTTGACATGACTATAAGGCACTTGCCGAAAACCAAAGTAGTGCTTTTTTCATTTGTTCTGTGTACAGAATAAGAACGAGCGGAAAATGAAAAGGATATGAGCGCTGTGACGACGCCGATGGCACCACCGAGAGCGAAGGAGCCGCTGAAGACACCGAGGAACATGCCGAAGGACTTGAACATGGCCACCACCTCGAAGGTATGGCTGTTGTCACCCTCCGGCTGGTAAGCCACGATGGATCTGACCGCAACATCCGCAACACGTCACTTCATAGCAAAACCTCCTGGACACGCTGCATTTACTCGAGCTGTCACTATGGAATACTTTTTGAATGCAAACTTTCACAAAGGGACTTTGTTTGACCTTCTCTGAGCCGCCGTAATTTTCTGCAGTGAAGTATTTTGCTTTTAACGTGATGAACTTGGCATGCATTTTTTCGCCGAGTCTACTTTGCAGTGGCGCTGCAAGCGAGTACGAGCCATGCTGTCGGTTTTCTTTTCGTTCCTCTTCTCCACACTCACAACGGGACAATTCACCACGACTCTCCTCATCTCTGCGCAAACAATAACAACAATGAAAAGTGTATCTTGTTTGATGACTCATATTCTAAATATAGCACACTTGACTGGTGATTTATTATTTTTTTAATCCTAAAATATTCCCTTGACGAAGTTGTACTGCATACGTTCATCGTCTCGCTGCAAAACTCTTCACAGGGCTTACTAAACCCGATGTAGTGTCAGCTGTGCATTTTCCATCTATTGAAATAACGAGACGATAAAGGCGGGTGAACTCTTTCGCCAGACTTACGAGGAGAGAATGACGGCCACGGCGTCGTTGAGCACGCTCTCGCCGAACAGCAACGCGTACAAGTCCACGTCCACTTGCAGCTCGTTGAAGATGGCCAGCACCGTCACTACGGCAACAGAAGACAACAATCAGTTCTAAGCATGAGGTGGGTATTCACGAAGGCTTCGATTTGGAGCCGGTTGCAGTTTGAATAGAAGTCAACAATGGAGGCGCACCAGGGTCGGTAGCGGACACGATGGCGCCGAAGAACAGGCAATCCGTGAAGAAGAATTCTCCACCCAGTTGCCCCATATGCTTCATTAGCATCACACAGCCATACATGAACAACCTGGCAATAAAAAAGAAAAGACGACAGTAATAAATCACAACAAAAGTGCAAAAAGTGACAATCTTACCCGATGACAAAACAGGAAACTACTGTCCCCAAGAAGGCGTAGGCCAGGATGGAGCCCATATTCCGGAAAAAGTGTCTCTGGAAACAAGTCAGACGCCATCGAAAACGTAACTCTCCTTCCTCCTGACAGCACATTGATGATGTCATCAAGAGGAGACCCAAAAAGATTTTGCTTACCCTCTTCAGGCTGTAGCCAGCGTGAAAGATGATAGGCGGAAGGAGGATGTTAAAGAAGACTTCAGGGTCAAAAGTCACCTGGGTTGGATACAAGACAAAAAGTCTATTGAAAAAGAAGTAGAAAATGCAATTTCTGTCGAAAATGTGCTAAAGTGCTGACCCTGAACTGAAAGTGCTATGGAATTGGAAAATGCAAAAACTTGTGCAGGTGTACTGACTAAGCTGAACAGTTTCTAGTTAATGTAGTTTGATTTATTCAGACCTTGCGAAGCATCTCGTTGTCCTGCACGTCATCCACCTCGCTGGCACTGATTTCACCCTTCAGCGTGTACTCATAGAACTTTCCCTTGGAGTGGACGAGCAGTGTGGCGGGGCTGGCGTTAACGTGGCAGCTCAGCGTCACGTTGCTGACGTCGCGTGGGACGTGGATCCCGTAGCGCAACACTACGCCCATCAGTAAACCTGGGCACAAGGCAAGAAAAGAAAACAAATTTCTTATGTAGTGACTCGACTCGGGAGCTTTGAAATTGAGCGCATATTAAGGTTAATTGAGACTGCTTACATGCTGCTGTTTTGGTTAGCAAAGGAGTCCTCCAGAAAGCCCCCCCCCCCCATACCTACTTTTGCACCCGGAAGTACATAACACGTCACAGTAAAAACGTCTTTTACAAGGTCTAGTTTGGGTTTAAAATGAATGTGCAGCGGTAGAAGTTTACCATAAATCATCGCCAATCCAGTTTCGTGCAAGAAGCGGAACCGGCGGTGTTTGAACAGCCAAATGGTGAGGATGGTGAGGGTGAGGAGCAGGATGAAGATGAGCAGGTCGGCGCTGTCCTGCCGGTGGCTCTCTTCAGCCCTTTTCTCCGTGACGATGTTCTCCATGGCACTGTCCTCCTCCTCCTGCTGCTGTTGCAGCTCTCGAGGCGACGAGGATGCTCGGCACACGCACACCGACAGGCTCGCCGCCAGCAGCGGCAGCAAGAACCGCCACAGCGGTCCCGTCGCCGCGCGGTTTCGGCTGACAGTCCAGTGAAGCGACATGGCCTGATGTTTGGCAGCTAAACGCTGCAGCGTCGACGTTGCTGAACTCAAAACCTTTGACAATATCAAACACGACTGGCACAGGAGATGTAAACGACAGCAACAGAGAAATTGATTCCGACCCGGAAATGAAAAGTCGGACTTTTTTTTTTTCTTTTTCCCCAGAACGCGTATGGTGGCTTCAGCTTAAAAGTTCCACGAGAAAAGACTGCACAATAAAATAATACCAAAGATACACTGTTAGTTTTAGTTCATTCAAAACATTTATTTACTCTTTGTTTCACATTTCATTTGAATATAAATGTAGAAAACCGAATTTTCCGCACCAAAAAATTAAATGTTGTTTATTTTGAAGTCCTGTATTCATTCTCAACAGGAAGCGAGTTCCGTGGCGCTACGCGTTACAGGTTAAACATTTTTTATTTGTCCGTTTTTTAATCAAAATTAAAAGGGGGCTCAAAGTAACAACGGCAAATCAACAAAATACAACATTTTTGTAGAAAAAAAACAGGAACACACCAACCAAATCAAATGATATAAAGAACGCTATAACACAAATGTCCGATTCTTATCTTATATCCGTCAAATATATTTTTTTGCAGTTCAACCGTTATTTGTGACAAAAAGATTTCTAGATTTGCACCAAAATGTTCTTTGTATTTTGTTGATTCTCCGCTTTCCAGACAGTCTTCCCAGACCACGGTGATGCCAAAACAGGTGACGTCATTGTGTCCTGCTGGTTTTATGTATCTAAATAAAGTATACGGACATTTTGTATGACATTATAATCTATAACGCCGCCACTGATAAATTATTCCTATTAGTAGTTTAGTGTTAAAATACTTCGTCTTCAAAAAGTGTGAATGTGTGTAAATGTAACGATTGTTACTTTTCCTAGGAGCACTTGAATGCACCACGTGACCCCCCATTGGTTTCGACATGATTTTGTTCGGCTAGTAAAACTGCTCTCCGATTTAAAACACTCTCGACATCATTTTCTATAGTTCGAATGCTTGGGTCGTAGTCTCCGATCTTCTTGTTCTATGGTGTCGTGGAAATTACCAAAACGAATATGACCTCGAAACAGAAAGGTAGGTCCATTGCCCATCTCATTTGATTAGCTTACTATGCTAATGTTATCCCGGCTAGTTTCCCTTCAGCAATGTAAACATAAACATCATGCACATGAAAATATATTCAGCACAATTGTATTTGGTGGTGGCAGCTACATAGATAAATAGCTACAAACTAGTAATAACAATAGAAAAAACTGCACTACCTTAATAACGAGTATTTGTAACCTTTTGGGCTAGATTAGTCTAATTATAGTATTAGTGAATGTATGTCACTTTTGCAACGTACTCTGCTTATGTAACGTTATCAGCAGTTGTGATAAAGTGTCGCAGTTGTTGATGTCACAGTACAAAAGAGTAGTTAGTAAAATTATAGTTTATGAATTACTCGGCAAGGCAAGTTTGTTTGTACCGCACACTTCAGTCACAAGTTTAGTCCACGGTGCATTACAGTAAATTGTAACAAAGTAAAGCTTAACTAGTCGTTGCAGTTTATAGCAACTCGGATAAGAGGCGAAATGCCTAAACAGCAGTAGCAAAGCAAGCTGTCAAGTTGCAATCGATTCACTGCACTGAGAAAGAAATGACCTGCATGAATGAGAACATCCACATAGTGGTTGTAATTTAAATAAAAACTCTGGATGTGCTGTGGTTACGTACATGCAAGTTAACGTTCTTTTTGGCCTTCCAGCTGGTAAAGTTGGCTCCAAGAGTAAGGAGGACGCTCCATATGAGTTGGAGAATCAGTTCGTTCTGCGGCTGCCAACAGTAAGCATCTGCACGTTTTTTTTACTTTCTTCATCTATAAAATGCACTAATTTCTACAAACGTTTTGAATTTTGCAAGGAGTATGCATCTACCGTAAGGAGGATTGCCCAGTCTAGTAGTATGAATATGAAGGACAGACTCACCATTGAGTTGCACCGTGAGTCACATCTTTGTAAGGAATTTGAAAGTTTTAGAAGCCATTCTTTCTTAATATTAAATATGAATTCACAGCTGATGGTCGCCATGGCATCGTGAGGGTGGACCGTGTCCCTCTGGCATGCAAGCTGGTGGATCTGCCCTGCATCATTGAGTCTCTCAAAACAGTGGACAAGAAGACTTTTTATAAGACAGCTGATGTCTGCCAGGTAGAGCAGCACCAAAGTATCGTATTAAGGAACTAAAAAAAAAAAAAAGCCCTCCTTTATGTCATTCTGTTAAATCACAAAGTATGGTGGGTGTGTTTTCCTTTTTATGCTGGTTTCATTTTGCGTGTGTATTATATGCACTTCCTTTATTGCCAATTATTTGTCATTGGAATGTGTTATATCCTTACTTTGTGTGGTTAGATGCTGGTGTGTACACTAGATGGAGACCTGTACCCTCCTTTAGAGGAGCCAACTGGCACCGATCCCAAGACCAAGAAGAAGGACAAAGACAAGGACAAGAAGTTCATTTGGAACCACGGCAGTAAGAAGTCAAATGTGCACCCGTTTAAATGCTACACATTAGAATCGTCACTGCATTAATGATTTTCTCCCCTCTCCTCCCCAGTCACTTGTCCCCTCAAGAACACACGCAAGAGGAGATTTCGCAAAACGGCAAAAAAGAAGGTTTGCGCTACTCTTTTTTTCGCCTCCCATTTTTCTTCTCGCCTCTCATCAGTCTTTTTAGCATCCATCTCCTCCTTTGACTTTTTCTTCCAACAGCACCTCTAGTGAGCCTTAGATTTACATATAAATAAAGACCCTCCATCTTTGTTTGTCCTGAAGGCAAAGAAACAAACAAAAAAGCTATTTCACTGGCGCTTTTTTTCATAGTGAAGGAGCATTTGCTCGAGCTTCAACCTCGTCTCTTTGAATCAATCTTCCCGAAGGTGCAGAGTTGAGTCGCATCGATTTAGCTGCCTTCTGTTTTCTAATCGCTAATGTTCTCGCTGGCAGCGGGCCAACTGCTGTAACCCGCACTCCGTCTCTCTCTACCTTGCAGTACATCGAATCTCCAGATGTGGAAAAGGAGGTGAAGCGCCTGCTGAGCACAGACGCCGACGCTGTCAGCGTTCGTATCCTTCCACCGTGGCACACGGCAAGGACAACATTGATTTTGTGTCATGTCACGCAGCATCACGTCTTAGCTGACATCGGGCCGCGCAAAACTACCATAGCCAAAACAGGTCATGTGAGCGGCGACATTGTCAACTGCAGGGGTGGCTAAACCTTCTTGCCTGTCATCAGTTTAGTCCACACTGACAAATAGAACACTGAATGCAATTAACCTAGCAACACCTTAATACTGCTAATCAAAATGTAACATAGTTTAAAGGTCACAGGTCAAAGGTCACTGTGGGATGTGGCCCGATGAGTTCTGTGTTATTCTGCTCCATGCTTCTCGCAAATTTCATATTGTAGGCCAGTGCTGAGATTCAAACCAGGTTGGTCACTTGTTGGAGAAATCACAAAGGGGTGCGTTGGCCTTGACCTGTGATGTTCAGGATGGGAAGTCATAGCAGAGGACGACATGAAGGACGGCGACCAGCATGGCTCACTGGCCAACCTGGACTCGTCACCCGGCACATCGGGACACAAGATGGGTCACGGATCATCAAGTAAGTCATATATACGTACACAGAGACATAACAACAGCTTGGGTAAAATTCAAATGTGTCGTACAGTTTGGCATAGTAGCAACATTTTCTGAGAAATGTGCTTCAAACGTTTAGCAAAAAACACAGATGTCGACAACCTAACAGCAAATCCAATGATAAACTGCCTTTAATGCAAATGTTACAACTGTACAATGTTACATTGGCCTCCAATAATCTACTTTTTGAAGACTAAATGTCAAGTTTTGTCTTATTTTCGAAAACACAAAACTTGGATTTGCACCCCAAATCTGTTTCATCAGCACCATAAAAAAACGACAATAAAGGATTTCTATTCTATTAGATTCTATTCCAATGGAGCAGCCCAGCAGATTAAAAGCAATCTGAGGCTCATTATGAGCCGAAATGCCAGATGTTCCAAATAATTTTCAATATGACATGAATAATAACCTTGACAACAGCTGACACGGACAGAATCCAATGTGCGACTCGACAACCTCAGTTAACGACCGATAACTTTTTTACTCGGGCCAGCCCAGCGTGACGAACTGCGGGAGATGTTCAACGACATCAGCAGCTCCAGCGAAGACGAGGAAGACGACGTGGACCGCCACGAAGATGAGGACCTGAACATTGTGGACACGGAGGACGACCTGGTTCAAGACAAGCTGGACGAGTCCGACCCTGCGCAACGAGAGTCGGATACAAACAACCAAATAGGTGAGAGACGACTTTTCTCTGTCGAGAGCAATTTTGGTGTCTGGAACAAGTCATGTCAAATTTATGTGATGTCATATCTGAGCTATTAATCAGCCTGAAGCTAAGCTAGGGATTGCTACGGTAAGTTGGAGAAGCACGGGTCGAGACATTTGTGGGTCAGCAATATTAGCCGCCAGCCTTTCCTCAGAAGTCCATTTTGGACTCACACTGTCAGGTCGCGCGAGCCTTGCACAACAACACCGTTGTGATCAAACAGATTTCCGTTACTACAAGAATAATTATTTGTATTGTATTTGAATATGAGTAGAATAAACAAAGAATAAGGTTGTGAGTAGTCGGGTTGATTTGTAATGACGTTAAAAGTCATGATATAAGAAGAATTCATTTTCCTTCTATATTCAGGTGAAAGGTTCTCATTGTTACTTCTCAGTGCTGTCCTGACACTGTAGGAACAACGTCACAAGCTTAGTTGTGAAGGGAGCTCCAGTTTTAGTTGATTTGAGGTAGCAGGCCGCCACTTTAGAGTAATTGAACGGCCGCTCTGTGTGCAGGATCATTTAGAGGTCCTTTGAGTGCTTTGCGGTCCTTTTTTCTAATGGATGTGTTGTACCCATTAAACACAATTTGTGACATCCTGGCGAGCCAGGACGAGCGGAGCCTGACTGTCAGCCGTGTGAAAATGACCATCATGGTTTCTTTGGCTCCCTCACAAGTACACACAGCCTTGTTTAAATGACAGAAACACACTAGTTGGGTAAAAAGTACACGTAACTGATATTTGCCGTATTTTAAGCAGAATGAATCGACCGAAGAGTTATGTACGAATACTGAAGTCAATAATTAAGATCAGAATGACAGATCAGAAAGATTTCAACAGTTTTTTTTTTTTTTTTTTTTTAAAGTACCGTATTTTCCGGACTATAAGGCGCACCGGACTATAATGCGCACCTTCAATGAATGGCCCATTTTAAAACTTTGTCCTTATATAAGGCGCACTGGACTATAAGGCGCACCCTTAATACATCATGTCAGATTTTTAATCCAAATCAAATCATTTTCCATTTTATCTTTTTTATTTCAACTTCAGATGCAACAAATGACTTTATAGTCACAAAATAATGATCCATAGTCTTTTTGATTCATAATTCATAGTCTTCAGCGGGCCACTCATGATTGATTTCATGACACAATGCTTCGGGCCAGTTTAAATTTAGGAATTTGGTCCATATATAAGGCGCACTGGATTATAAAGCGCATTGTCGGCTTTTCAGAAAATTTTAGGTTTTTAGGTGCGCATTATAGTCTGAAAAAGACGGTATACTTTTTGTTTTAACTTGACTTAAATGCCCTTCTGCCGTTGCAGTGATGGAATACCAGGTGCAGATCAGCGGCATCAAAGCCAAGCTTCAGGAAACGCGAGCCCGCAAGAAGCAACAGGAGGAGCTGATCATGAAAGTGGAAAACCAGGCCCTAAAAGTGAGCCCATACACACTGACACGACATATATTAATAGAGGATTTGGAAAACAAGAGCTCAGAGGCAGAAATTAATTATAAAAGTTTATTGATTTTAGTGTTAGTCGTCAAAAAGTCAAAAGTGTGTATTATATAGTCATGGGAAGGCTATTTTCTGCTCATGTCTATAGCACTCATTTGAATTGTTTCTTACTTAATAGTGACATTTTCTTCTAATGACGTTTTTCAATAGTTGTAATCGATACTCGATACACTTTTTCATATACTGACCAAAATAAATGATACTTTTTATCCGAATGAGGTCAGACTATGAATAAGATGACAGTGGGACCTTACTGGGTAGTCATATTTGCATCATTACGTCTGGGTTCTAATTGCAAATTGGGGCAAATTGCATTCACCCTAATACTCGAGCTGGCGGGACAGCGAGCAGACACGACTGCAATTTAGCACTCCCGCTGTCCGTCGTTTTGGGGCCGCCGTCTGCAATCGTTACCGTCACGGTCGCCACGCCAAAAGGTCAGCCGTCTCTGACTGACATTCCCTGTGGCCTTTCTGTCAGAGCCCAGATAGTCACGCATGCACACGTACGCACACAGACACACACGCGCACACATAGGCACACGCACGTTTGAAGCCATCAAAATTAAAGGAGGTGCTAGATGGCAATTCCAAACAAATGTCCCATTTCTCTCCTCCCAGAACCGATTCCAAGCCTGTTTGGATGAGATTATTCAGCAGGAGGAGCGCGAGATGGAGCAGGTAAGGCTGCCATGCTTTCCCCTTGGTGCAAAGGAACTATGTTGACGTGAGTCGACACCTCAATGGCATCAATAGGCTTTTTCGAGTGGCCGGCAACATTTCAGAGAAGTCATTTTTACTCAATGATGTCTTTGGTTATGACATGAAAGCCTCTCCTGTTTGTGCTGCTCCGACAGTTGGCCTCGCTTCAGGAGCAGCTGGACTCGCTGATCGAGAAGTGAGCACCAGGGGGCGCCCTCATGGCATCCTCAGCACCATACGTGAAAGTGAATGATGAAGAGAACCAGGAGGAGGAGGAAGATGTGAGCCTTGACAGACAGACTTGCTGTGTCATTCCTTTTTAGTTGGATATTTTTACCCAGCCCTCGGAGAGCACGGCAATTTGCATATTAGCTCAAATCACGTTGTTTGGAGCCGTCTCATTAAAGTGTTTTGTTCAAACAGAGACTTTTTGTTTTGTTTATCTGGTCGGCCATCAATGCCGTTTTGATGGCTTCCTGTTACGCACGCATTCAGGCAGGAAGTTTATTTGGCCTTTTTACCATTTATAAACTCTGGCAAATTGTTTTTTTACCCCCATTATTTGGAATTAATTCAAGGTGAGTTGAATCACTGTGCAAATATATTCCTTATGTTTCCTCCCAAAGGTCTTTCACTAACCAAATAAAAACATTTTTATAGTTTAGCAGGTTTTACTCCAAGTTTAATTATTTATGTAATTTTATGAGAAAAGGGTTTCACAATAGTAGTTGTGCATTTTACAAGAATACTTTTTTTATGAGAAAAAAAAGTTGTACTTTTTATGATATTGGTCATATTTAAAGAAAGAAGTGATAATGAGAACGTTTTATTACATCAACAATAAAAAAAAAACATTGAAAATTGCCTCTCAATAGGGATCTTGGTCCTGTTTTGGGAGAATTAATATTTAAAACATGGCAAAATATAGTATGCAATTTTTTAACAATGTTTTTGATTTGACTATAGTTGTTATATTATGAGATTAAGCATGTTACCAACATTGCACGTTTTACGAAAGACTATCCAAAATATTTTAGTGCTTTGAGTGACTAAAGCCAGCACGTGTGTTGTGACCTGTTCCTTTCCCTTCATTGGGATTACGTTCCTTTCTCGAAGGATCTCTGGCTTTGTGGAGGTCACCCGAATTCATTTTTACTCCTTCTCCGGCCCCTTCCTGCAGGGATGTACCCGCCAATTGTAGCAGCCAGCCAGGGATTAGCTCCTCAGATTAAAGTGGCCAGATCGCCCGTCTCAACCTAATCCCGCCATCTGTCAGAGAGCAAGCGACCAGGCGCCTCTCTCATCTCAGGGCCAAGAAGAAGAAAGAAGCAGCAGCACCATGGACGAAACGTACCTCCTCAAGCATCCCGGCGTGAAGAAGAAGATTCTAGCTGGAGGAACTGGCCCGCTGCCTCACTTCCCACCTGGGACCAAGGTACTGGTCACACGACGTGACCCATTTTATAATGGGTGTTCTCAAATTTGGGGGGGGGGTCAGGTTTTTTTCCGGTATGTCCACATAATCCTCACATTAAATTAAATTTAACTACCTACATAAATCTTCATGATCTGTTTGTAATTTAATACGTATACTTTTATGGGCACCATTACTACTTTACCTATTAGCCAGGGCTTTAGCGTCAACGTGTGTTAAAGCATCACAGCAACAGCACAAAAATAAATATATCCATTTGTAGTAGTTGAATGAAATTTTGGTGTGAACCAAAGCTAAAGTCGAGAGTGTTCTATTGTGTCAGTCTCGATATGGATAATGTGCACTTAAAAAAATACATTATAATGGACCTCTAAATTTTGACTCACACCCCCCCACAATGTCCAATGACCCCAGTTTGAGAACCACAGCTTTGTGTTATTGTGCTGTGTCACATTTATTTGCCGTTCATTAGATGGTGTTGAATTATTCTCAACATGAGGGAATTGTTTGTTATTTGCCACAGACACACACACACTCACGCAAACAGTTGGTCAAGCAAATTGCTACATGTTTGATGGCAGCGGCTCTATGTTTCTCTGAGTGTGTGCGTGTGGGTTTCTTTTTTTTTTTTTAGTAGCAAAGCCCGGATACACTGACAAACATTTTTTATGACAGTACCAGGATGGATATCCCCTCTTGTGCATCAACATTACTTACATATATGACATCACCATAATCATCAATGTATAGTTAAAAATGTGACGATTAAGCATAATTGGGATTTTGTGCGTGTGTGTTTGCAGCTGGTTTTCCATTTCCAGACACTGCTGGACAACTTTGAGCGTACAGTGGTGGATGACAGTCGACTGGCTAGCCGGCCTGCAGAGATCTTTGTGGGCAAGATGTTCAAGTTGGAGGTGTGGGAGACGCTGCTCACATCCATGCGGGTCGGAGAGGTGGCTGAGTTCTGGTGTGATGCCGTTGTAAGTTGGATAACACACACAAAAACACACACGTATGAAGCCCACGATTGGCAGCAGGGATAAGGACCAAGGCCTGCCCACCAATTTGCAAGTAATCAACCCGGCAAAAGGTTTTTATTGACTACAAATGCCACAAGATGGCAGCAAAGCACTACTTGAGTCAGAATGAGACTCCTCAACTCACTTCAACACAATAGATAGAGCCAAAGGATAGCCCCTGCACCCCGCATCACCTCATGGAAGCGCCAGTATTGTTTTTCCTGGAGCGCCGCACTGACTGAAGCTTCTTTTTGTTTCCGTGCAGCACACAGGTTTGTACCCCATTGTGTCAAAGGGGATGCGGCTGATTGCTCAAGGCAAAGACCCCCTGGAGGGCCAGAGGCACATGTGCGGCATGGGGAACCTCTTCCACTATCATTCCACTGGCTTCCCGGAGCTGGATGAGCTCATGAGAACGCCGCAGTCGCTTATCTTCATCATGGAGCTGCTACAGGTAAGAAAATTTCATGACAGGAAAACACACAACGCATCTCTACTGAAAAAAAAAAACCAACCCAGATTACATACACAGATAAAGAATAAATGGGGAGTGAAATCAAATGAATTTACAATAATTTATTTAATATAGTTTAATATATTTAATTTATGAATTTATGAATCCGGTGGTTTAATTACATTAAGTCCAATAAAACACAATAGATAAAGTAAAACAGTAACAATATCAACACAGTAAAACAAAATAGTAAACACATTTTGACAAAAAAAAAATAGTAACGCTTTCAATGAAGTGAAATAGTAAAAATTCTAATAAAATATAAGCATAAAAATATCAACTGGAAAATAATTCAATAATTCACACTTCCCATTAAAGCAGGGTCTAAAGTGAGAGTAGGAAAGTGCTTTCAATATTTTTCGGGGTTAGGAAAACAACCCAGCAATATTTAATGTGCAAGCAACGTGTACCTAATGATGAGACTTAGACATCAGCCGGCGTACTCACGACGGCACACAAGACACGATGTTCCTCAACAATCATTGACAGCGGTGACAAAAAGTGAAGCCCCCCCACCCACAACCCACTACCGCCACTCCTCCTGCAAACAATGTGCTTTGAAGTCAACCCACCAGGGGGTCCAACAACAGCAAAATCCAAACAAAAGTTTGACAATGCTTATCATGTTGGAGCAGACAATTGTGTGTTTCGATTTAGCATTGTCTTGCATTCGCTCCTGGTGTTTTATTCAGCGGTTTCTTTATCTGGGAGAAAAATAAATCTTGCTTGATGCCATACCTAGAGAACAGCACTTATCAGAAAACAAACAGCATTAGCTATCTATTTTAAAATGTTACAATTGAAATGAGAATAGCACTCAACTAAGAATCAAAGTGTTTTTTCACGGTTGGCTCCTTCCCGATTTCTGAATGAGTGGGGAATTTTACAATATAATCCAAGATCCATCAATGCCTCTGACCTTTCCAGGTGGGCGATCCCATGTCCTACCACAGAGAGTCGTGGATGATGGAGAAGGACGAGAAGCTGAGCACGGTTCCCCTCCTCCACATGAGGGGCAACGCCATGGTCAAGCAGCGGCAGTTCCGGGAAGCGGCCAGCGAGTACAAGGAGGCCGTGCTGCTGCTTAAAACGGTCCAGTCCAGGGTGAGAGACTGCATTATGGCGACCCGATGGGATGGCCACTCCAGATGGACTCGACTCGACAAAATGACTCCCTTGTTATTTGAACGAGTGACTTGATCCCATCCCTGTATTTCCCCTTGACGCTGGATTGATTGATTGGATTGCAAACGGGGGCAAAAAGGTGATCATGTATGGAAGTGCAGCTTTGATGGATGCACAAGCTCCGCCTTACAGGAAGCATTCTATCAGTGTTATGCTCATATCCTATCCAAATATCTGATTCTCCTTTCTTCCACGCGTGCATGCAGGAGATGCCGGGTGACGTGGATTACATGAACTTGGCGCGTATGATCATCCCCCTGGAGTTGAACTACTGCCAGTGTATGCTGGAACTGCACGAGTACTACCAGGTGATCGAGCACACCAATGAGCTGCTGGACAAACACAAAGGTGGGTGATGCACAACCTTCCGTCGTGTTATCAAACATCAAACCGGCAAACATTTGTTTGTGACCTTTTAGCCACGTTCATAAAAATGTAGAATTAATTGTATTTGATTCACTAACAACCAGGTCGCCTTTATCTTCATATTTGCAGACTGCGTGAAAGGTTATTATAAGCGAGCCAAGGCCCACGCGGCCGTGTGGAACGAGAAGGAAGCACGCCGCGATTTCAACATGGTAGCCCACCTGGACCCCACGCTGGCCTCGCTGGTCCACCGAGAGCTCAACGCCTTGTCGGAGTGCATGAAGGAAAAGTACTGGGAGGAGAAGGACGCCTACTGGAATAAGCTAGAAGCCAAAGACGAAAAAGAGGAGGAGGAAAAGGTGGATGAGGAAGAAGAGAATAAGGATGCTCAGGATGGAGATGAAGGCGGGAAGGACGACAGAGATGATAAGCCGGAGGGGAAGGACTGGCAGCAGATGTTACGTCTGGTGATGCTGCTGCAGGAGCAAGGAAAGGTTCTGATGAAAGGAAAAGTTTTCCAAGAAGCAGCTTCAAAGTTCAAGGAGGCCTTAGATTATGTGGACTTCCTTCAAAATAAGGTTGGTGTGACAGTAAGACTCCCAATTTACTTCCCACCAGCAACCTTTCTGTCCGTTAGGCCCTCGTTCTCCTGCTCTTACTCATTTTGTAACGCCAAGCATGCCATCCAATCTCATCCGAAATCCAGCGCAGCTGTTTTTTACTTTAGTTTCACCTCTTTCCTGATCATTTCTTCTTGGTCCAATGTTCTCAGCAGGTGCATCGAGGTGATGAAGACTGGGAATCTTTGGAGAAAGTGCGCCTGCCTCTCACTCTCAACCTGAGCCAGTGCATGCTGGAGCTCCAACACTACCAGCAAGCGGTGCAGCTCAATGACAAGTTGCTGGAAAGCCATCAAGGTAATATCAAAGATGATGTTTGTGTCGGGGCGCACAGTCGTGGTGGTGTAGAAATGGAATTTTTTTTTTTTTTTTTTTTTTTTAAACAAATCCGTAGTTGCCTTCTGACACACTTTTTGGAGTCGAATCATGACAATTTCTTAGTCAGCCCGCAGCGACGTGTTTGCCTTCATGCAGCTGCAACGCTTGATCTCGCTGTTTACAAGATGTGTCACTCGTGCCTGCATTGGCAACCACCGGAGGGCATCGCATTAAAAAACTATTTCTATTTGGGGTCACGTCAAAATATTCTTACTTTTTTAAAAAAAAAAAAAGATGGTGTTTATATCCCCTGAACCGAAAATAAAATAATTTAACACTTCATAATTTCATATGTACCTGTGGCACCTCACAACAATAATTCCCCATACAAACATGAAGTTTTTCTGTTCTGTCAATCATCAGGCACTGACTAATTTGTCACCGACGTCCCTCTGTCCTCATCCATCTTCTCTTCAGGTCATTTCAAGGCGCTCTATCAACGCGCTCGGGCGCACGCCGCCTTGTGCAACAACGAGGAAGCTCGGCGGGACCTGGCCGCCGTGGAGAAGCTGGACCCCCAGTTCAAGCCGTTTGTCCGCCAGGAGCTGAAGAAGCTGGGTGAGAACCTCCGCAGCATGCACGCTCAACAGAAGAGGACGTACTGGGACGCCACACGTGAGAAGTGGGGGCCTGGACAGGCCCGACAGAAGAGCGTCACGCGGGGTAGTGGCGATAGCGAGGAGCAAGCGGACGACATCAACCAAAGCTGTCAAACCAAGAAGGAAGAGGAATCCGCCGAGGTTACGGAAGATAACGGCGGTCCTGATGAAGACGGCTGCACTCTGACCACCACCGCTGCTGTTAGCGATAGCGTAGCCAGCGGGAGATTGGCTTGAGATAAAAGCACTGAGATGGTCAAACGCCAACCAAGAGTGATGGAACAAAAGCGTCCAATGTGATAGAACAGGAAAGGCGTGTCAGTCAATCAGAAGAGGAAACAGGGAGCAATAAAACAGAAACTACACATGGAAAAAGTATTGATTTAGCCACAACCTAATCTAAAGCTAAACACAAAGAGCAGAACTTGTACTTATGAAGCTCTGTGAAGTTATCCTCCTGCTCACACACTCACATGCACACACATACATGAATGAAGAGTTCAAGGACTTTTTCACACAGGGCCGGGTCGATTTTGAATAGCTTTTCCCCCTGAATAAATAAAATCAGCATTCCAAAACTGCATTTTCTGTTTACTTGGCTTATGCTTGTCTGATATTCCCATTTGTTTGATGATGTATCCCTAAAATGGCAAAAACTAGGGTTAGGATTTTGCAGTAAGGCTAGGGTTTTGAAGTAGGGTTTCGAACTAGGGTTAGTGTTTCGTAGTAGGGTTTCAAATTAGAGTTTCACACTAGGGTTAGGATTTCGCCCCAGCGTTAGGGTTTTGAAGTAGGGTTTCGAATTTGGGTTAGGGTTTCATGCAGGCTTTTTAAGTAGGCTTTGAAATTTGGGTGAGGCTTCCAAAGTCTGATTAGGGTTTTGAAGTAAGGTTACAAATTATGGTTAGGGTTTCAAACTAGGGTTAAGGTTTCACATTAGTTTTAGGGTTTTGAAGTAGGGTTTCAAATTTGGGTTAGAGTTTCAATTTAGGGCGAGAATTTCAAACTAGGGTTAGGTTTTTAACACTAGGTTTAAGATTTCAAAGTATGTTTCCACATTAGGGTTTCAAACTAGGGTTAGGGTTTCTCACTAGGGTTAGGGTTTTTAAGTAGGGTTTCAAACTTGGCTCAGGTTTTAAATTAGCGTTAGGGTTTGAAGTACGGTTGCAAATTAGGGTTAGGGTTTCAAACTAGGGTTAGAGTTTAACAATTGGGTTAGGGCTTTGAACTAGGGTTTTGAATTAGGGTTAGGATTTCGAACTAGGGTCTTGAATTAGGGTTAGGATTTCAAACTAGGGTTAGGGTAGCAGTAATTAAACTAGCAGTAATTGTTGTAATACTATAATAAATGGCTTACAGGTTATTTTAAGATACTAGGGTTAAGGTTAGGGTTATAAATAGGACACACACAGGAAGGCAAATAGAAACGTTTTATTTCTGTACTCAAAGAGTAGAAAGCATCCAGTAAGCCGGTGCTTTTCTTTACAGTACAAAGTGTCTGTACACACTCCCAAAAGATTGTTAAACCCATTAAACAAATACATTGAAATGATTAATGAGGTAAATCCATGGTGATGTAACAATTGCAACACATTATTAGTGTAAACTAGTGTGTTAAGGTAGAACAGATGATTGACTGATTCAATTTGGACTCACAACAACAGACATGAGGCAGAATATAATGACAAGTGTATGCAGTATGCATGCATATTGTCACTAAAATTTTGCAAGATTTCCAAAACAAACTGTGCTTTTCCTAAATGAGTCATTGCATGAGAAATAGCAGTATTGGTTTTCAATTAATGTTAATGAAAATAATGTGTTCTACCAGCAGTATTATGGCAAAAAAAAAAAAGCAATTTGGTTTTTGTTTTCATCACAGCATGGCCACCAGATTTTGTGTAGCGTGTTCTTTACCCCCACGAATACAGACGCACGCAGTGGTAAGTGTTGCTAAAAAAAAATCTTTGCTCCCATAAAGATTACAACTTGTTTTATCAAATGATATTTAATTCCTGTGCAATACAAAAATAAAACAAACTCATCTTGTGTTTTCAAGGCAAGATTAGGAATGAATGACAACATTAATGATTACGATAATCCTCGGCAGCAAAACAGCTGCAGGCCTGGCAGGTGGAGAGAGTCGGCCTTTAGCGCAGCCCCGTTACGACTATTAGCATTTGTATGAGGAGCGCGTCACCTTTGTGTGCAGCTGCATCCTTGTGGGCTGTTCCCTAGCAACCTCATCACAACGAACATGTCGGTGTCAAAGAATGACGTAAACAAGCAAGGTCACAGTCTACGTTTTAAGGGTCGAAACAGCATTTTATTTTTCCCACACTTGCATCAGTGGATTGTGTTGTGACAAGCCTATGAAAGAGCATGAGTGAGGGATTTTTTTTTCCTCCAAGCTTTTTCTTGCTTGTCTGTCAGATCTGCACAAGAGGAGCTCCCCGAGCATCACGGCTTCATGCATATTTTTACAGTACATAAACGATTGTGATGTAATCTTCTTTCCCCGATGGTCAAAAGATGGCAAACGATCAACATGGATGGATTCAATGTGTCAGCCGTCATCATATTAGTCAAGCTTCTCATAATGATATCACAAGCACATATGTACACAAACTGATTCTCAATTAACTTCAATTGATTTTTGAAGGATCCACACACGGGCTGGGTGATATGGCCCAAAAATAAAATCTTGATGTCATTCTAGACGATTATGATTTTAATCGATATAGTAAACCCAACAAAAAATTATTTGAGAAGGGTTAGTGGGTTTGTTGCGCATTGTTTACTTTAAAATCGGGTGCAAACTAAATTTTTGACTTTATTTTTGGAAAGTTTGGGGCTTTTTTTCTTGATAAAATACAACTTTATTCTTGTAAACAGTCCACTTTATTTCATCTGAAAATATATAATATCATATTAATTTACGTATATTGTTTTAAAAAGGTCTCATATCAGCTCATATTAGTATCCATCCACCGATTCATTGGTTAGGCCCTAGCTATGATGGTGGTACTTGGAAGAACATTTTTTTAGGGGGCACTCGCCATAAAAATTTTGAGAACCACTGACTTGGACAATTTTACAAGAATAACCGCTGCCTCTGTAAAAGTGACTTCAATAAAATGTAAAGCAATGTGAAACCACATTTAACAGGGGACATTTGTATCTCGGGTGAAGCGGCGCCTCGCCATCGATCGTATGAAAGGATGCTGCAAATTGGCGGGTACGGGATGACCGGAAAGACAGTGACAAGATTGGAGAGGATTAGAGCGATGGTGTGTGCAAACACAGGCGTAGGGCTCACGGGCACTTTGGCATAAATAAATCATGGATTGAACTGATGACGTGTCACTCGCACAGTGTAAACAAGATGCCGGCGGGCACAGTGGGCAGCCGCATTAAGCAACCGCAGCACGCTTCGCCAGGAAAACATGACAGGGCAACCTCGCTTTTTGGATTTCTCACACAAGGCGAGTTATCGTAAAGGGTCTCAAACCTTTGAGGTCCACACACGACTGATCGTGAGGACATTTTTTGAAAGGCCGCCACACAATCAAAACAAAGGAAACCACGTGAAACCCTAAATGACATTGGATTGAAGTTGCCCGTTATTGGGGAAAATAATTCAGGAAAAAAAAAACCTGAAATAAATTGTTCGGGATAATCAATTCAGATTGTTGGAGTGAAAGAATATTGTAATGTTATGAGAATTAAGTCATTCTCTAAAAAATTAATAGGTAGTTTAGTCGCATTTTATCAAGAACAATAAATCGTAATCTTCAGAAAAATAGTAGCAGAGAAAAATTAATATTTTCTCCCCAAAAAGTCAATAAAGTTGTATTTTCTCAAGAAACGAAATGTAATTTTCACAATAGTTCGCAAAGAGGAAAAGTCCTAATCTTTCTGAGAAGAAGTCAAAGTCAGCTTTATTGTCAATCTCTTGTCAGACACACAAAGAAAAAAAGGGTCGTACGCTTCAGTAGTACAAAGTCGTTTTAAGTTGTATTTTCTCAAGGAAAAAAAAAATATTCTTGTGTCTTCTTAAGAAAATAAAACTCAATATACTGTAGATAAACAGGTATTTTCTGGGGGAAAAACATTTATTTTCTTAACAATTTATTATTTATTTTGTTGGGATCAAAACTCATAATCCTATAAAAATTAAACAACATATTTGCAAAATAAGTGTGTATTATGACAAAGTCAAAGGTGAACAAGGAATGTCATTTTTTGTCAAATGAAAATCAAGTTGCATATTTTATTCTGCAAACATACCTTTATCCTCTAAAAATAAAACAACTACATTGTTAAAAAATATGCCCTTTGTTCTTGGGAAAAAAAAATCACTTTAATTCATATGCCTTTCCCTCTAATCATAGGGGAATACAATGATGATGACACGCATGATCGTCTGCAAACTATTGTGTATGTCCCAAGCTATAACTCGTGTACCCCAGGAGGGTCAGAGCACCCCAGTTTGAGAACCACTGGGAAAACCTTTCCCACCTTGAAACATCTGTGCAGATGCACACACACACACATACACAGCATCCTCCACTTGGCTAACTCCCTGACGCTGGTTTACCTTTGGCCGACCGACGCGGCTTCAAGCTGCAGGCTACGGAGGAGCTTAGCCAACTAGCCGGCCGGCCAACCAGCGAGCGCCGCTTGGGCCCAACAGACATCAGCCTTGTGCAGTTTGCATGATAAAAAGGCTTGTTAGTGCACAGGGGTCCAGTTAAGGGTTTAGCTACCACAGCGGTCACCGTGGACGCTGGAGCGGGACCCGAACCGGGCCAGGCGGAGCTCCTGCTGCCCGAGGGCCGTGTGAGTGTCCGTTCAGGCTGTGTTTAGATGTGTGACGTGGTGCCTGAAATGAAAGGGGGGCACAGAAGCTACAGTGAGAATTTAAAGAAGATTTAAGTATGCAAGCAGAATGTTCATTTTCATTTTGAGATGGATCAAGAAAAAGATTCCCCTTCAAAATTCAAAGAGGCTTTCAAAGGATTTTGTTCCCTTAATATACCCAAATGTCAAGCAAACTGTCACCTTAAATTTGGAGATTTTTTTTTTTTTTAAATTGATCCTATTTTGGAACAAGGCTGTCATACAGAAGTTTACAAAAAGCGCAATGAATACTTCACAATTCCTCACTTTGAGAATCTTTGCAAAATTTGAGGAAAAAATGAACTCATTCCATGTTGGAATAAGGCTGTAACGTGACGTAAAGTATGAACAAGTGAAGGAGTGTAAGTTGTCACTAAGCAGGCTGTGATTATGGTAATCCCTTTCTTTGTGGCGGCCCACCAAATTGCCTTTTTAAATGGCACTTTGCAAAGAGCCTGACACTCGTGCTGAGTACGCAAGTATGCCCTCATTTCACTCCCCTTCATCGCCTTTCTCAACCTCCGACTGGGGTGCAAATCATGTGTATCACATAGTATATAAGTTGTGATTTTGATTTTTTTTTTTTAGAGAAGACACATTACTTTCCATAGTTAAAATTGGCTGCATTTCTTCCATTAAAGCTCAGTGCTGCCCGCGGTGGCAAAACGTGGTACGACACTCAAGGTGCGCAAATTTGAGGTTTTAACTGTTAACTGTAGAAACCATTAAAAAAAAAAAAAAAAGCTGTAATACAGCGAGGGGTTTGCTCTTTCTGCCATATTCAACTTGTACTGTGTGTATGTGTGCTGCCGTTTACCTCACCCGGTTCGGAGGGGAAGACGTTTCTCAGTTGCTCGATGACCTCCTGGAGCTGCAGCACTGTGTCCTGCTCGTGCTCTATGTCATCACCTGACACACACGCACACACACACTTAGAGCGTGAGGGGGAAGGAGGGAGGGTGGTTGGGGTACATGGGTGTTTTCACCAACCTGCGGCTTCCGTGTCAGTGGTCTCCCTGCTGGCCGCACCCCCGTGGTGTCCCCCTCCAGACACGGGCGAGGATAAAGTCGACGGTTCTGACCCGTTGGCTTCGGAATCTTCTTTGGGCTGTTAGCACAAGCACCACATACACACACACGCATTATTATCCTAATTATAAAAATGAGAAGGGCACTCAGTTGAGCAGGGACATCTGCGATAATATGCTGCTACAAAGACTGGTTAAAAATTAAGGGGTCAGTGTCGGCAACATGCCCCTCCCTCCCCTCAATGAGTTTCTGTCCCTCCTGCTGCGCCAGCCTTCAAAACACCAACAAAAATGTCATTTGTTTTTTTTAAAAAAAAAAAACAGCACTCTAGCTGCTTTATAAAAACATACAATAAAAATAAAATAAAGTAGAATGTTGAGAATTGAATAATTTGTCCAACGTGATAACATGCTTCCATTGTAATTCTTTGTGCTGCTCGTTCTGTCGGCCAACACCCTTGCAGATAGCAACTAGCTATAACGCCAATGAGCAGTTCCCATGAAAAACTTGACTTGGCTTTGACAAAAGAAAAAAAACAATATTTTGATATTTACTAAATAAATATAAATAAATCTGCAAATGGGTGAACCCACAAGTGGCCTTCGTGTGTATGCAGGGGTCCATTCATTATGTATGCCTGTGAGTATTTTAAAATTGCCTGACTACATGTGTTGCTACACCATTTGTATTATACTATCTCATAGATGCTATTCAGCATTGTATGTTAATCATAAATTCGATATTGCTTAAAAATTAAGTAGTAATGAATAGAATCATTCATTATCTACAAAATACATTTTTGAATACTGTTGTGAACAAAGGTGAGTGAGCAAGGTCACAGAGTAGATAGAGTGCTCAGACCATTACACACAAAAGCCTATTTTCCCTGATCCCATTTCTCGAGGAAATGGAAGTGCAATCCCGGTCCAGGGAGAAAAGGATTATATGAATTTGAAGACTTTTTTGAAATGCTTGTGTTCCTTCACTGCTTCTTTTATGCGTCTATTTTTGGAAACTGCTACTTCCCGACTAATCGAGCCACCTGTGTCATTTTGTGCGGCGTGCCGCACACAACATGTTTTCCTCTTATTACAACTATGATTGACAGCTCCCACTTACAGCTTAATTCCTTAGATAATATTCTCCCGCAGCTTATCCTCTCCTCCTGTATAGCGTATCATTGACTTCCACTCCCACTGCCGGCGCTGCATTTCGCTCCTAACAATGTATTTTTACTCATAGATTTTAATCTTGCGCCCACTTTTACATATTCTTTATCATCAAAAGCATGCACAAGGAACCGTAATACCTGCCGAGCGCATACAAATGCGGGGAAAGCTATTCAAATTGTCTGCGGGTGTTTTCAAATCAAACCTGCAGTCACACGCAAACGTCGCATATTTTTGTATAACGGTGGAAGGAAGGAAATGATTGCTTCACTGAAAAATAGACCAATTTTGGAAATAAACAGCTTGTAAGTCTTCTATTCATGTAAATATTCAGTAGAGGTTCTCATTCACTTCAAGGAGACCAATTCAACATTTTTTTCAACACAATTTAAAAGCGTCCCCTGGTTTCTGAATAGAATGATGGTAGGAAGCTTTTCATCAAAATAGTCCAATTAAAACACTTTAGGACAGAAGAGGGTATTCTTTTAAGAAAGAACAGATGGGACATGTTATTTGGAGATGAAATATATGTTTCAGGGATGTGGGAGGAAACCGGAGTGCCTGGAAAAATCCCATGCAGGCACGGCGAGAACATGCAAACTCTACACGGGGAGGGCCGGAGGTGGAATCGAACCCGCACCCTCCGAACTGTGAGGCGGACGTGCTAACCAGGGCACCAGCAACCCATATGTTATGAAAAATAAATGTATTACCATTTATTAAAAAAATGCAAAAATACATAATACACACATATATATATATAATAAAGTTTTGTAAATTACTGAAACAAAAACATGAATACAAAGTTAAGCCATTCCCAAGGGGCATGGAGCTTAACGCATGCCAGTTAATCATTACGGGAGGCGTTTGTTTACCTGAAGAAGCAGCTCTCGCAGCCTGCGCAGCTGCGACTCCAGCTGCTTGTTGTGGTCCTCCAAGATCTGCATGCGTGTCTCTAGACGCGACTTGTGCTGCCGCAGGACACGCGCCTCGGCCAGGAGCTCTTCGTCCTGCTGGCCGCCCGCCACCGGCGAGCCCGGCACGCCCTCGCCGGCCTCCGTCAGCATGGGAAGCGATGCTGCCTCCTCGTGCTTCCACTTGAGGCGCCGGTACTCGCTTTGAAGTACCCTGACCAGAGAGAAGTGGTATGAGATATTCATAGGGCTTCCTGTGGAGCCGCTAAAGGGAAAAACTGGGGACACTCTTATAATACAAATACATTTAAGCATGTAGTATGATATATTTAGACTAAAAGCATTGGACACCAAAAACTATTGCACCGTGTTATGGTGTACGGATCCCAATGTTGTTGTTTTTTCCCCAAACTAATAAATCTTATAATCTCATAATATACTATACATCAATAGTTTGGCCCAAAGATGTAACTTATTAATTCAACCTCCAGCCGGCACGTTCTGTTGGAATAAAAAAATTAATTGAAGGTATTTTTTCATCCAATATTCTTCAGCAAAAAGCTAACTGGGCGGAAATACTTCCTTCAAATTTGTGTCTGGTGGTTGACAGAGAAATTACACCCAAAATAAAAGGGAGGCAGAACGAAATATGCATAACGTGTTAAATAAAAAAAAGGAACTTGCGATGGAGAAGCTCACTGCAGTATGTTTTAATTGGATGGTAGAAATCCTCTAAAAATTGTAAACTTCCGTCTTAATACTTTTGTAGTGTATATATGTACTATATATGTTATGTGAGTAATGCTGCCTGGTAACTGATGTTCTGTTAGCCTTCTTTGGCCAGCAAATTATTTGCAAGTGAATGGCCAGTGGCTCTGCCAAATAGTGCACTCATTCCATTATGCCTCCAAATCAGCCTTGTGCATTGTACATCTTTCTTATCCTCCATGTGGGAGACCTGCTAGACTGGAACTAAAGGATTGCTTCGAAAGACTTTCAATGAAATCACACTAACGGTGTTACTATCCTTATACGTGCATAAAAAACATCATACACGTCATGTTCAATAGGATTTGGAGTGGTAAAGTGTTTGTTCACTGCAGGAGGTCTGCAAGGAGGAAGAGAGACACTCAGAATAAGCATCACCAAATGCAAACACACACACACAATTGTGTTACTCAAGTTGGACGCATCAGTGATTCCAAAACCCTTTTGGAACATTTTCCAACACAATTCAATGATTATTCCAAGTGCTTTCAAAATATTTGAATGCTGTAAAGGGCTCAAGTGATGCCTACATATTAGGAAGGAGCCCAGCTTTGTCATTTTTCCCTCAGCCGCTCACCTGTTTTCATTCTCCAGGCGGGCCAGGGTACACTGGAGCTGCTCCTTGTCCTGGTGCTCCAGGTGAGACAGCAGCATGAGCTGCCCGCAGGGCGAGTCGTGGTCCAAGGCTGGGCTGGGGTGACGCAGGAGGTACTGATCTTCATCTCTGAGTCGGCCCGCACAGAAAAAAGCACACTGAGCCATAGGCAGAACCAAGCCGATCCATGACAGCACCACAGAAGGCACAAGGCAGCAACAACAACAAAAAGGCAACAGGCAGGCCAGCCATGAGCACCAGAGCTTGTACCGTGGGGTGTCCAGACTTTTTCTTCCAAAGCTTGCAGAAAGAAAAAAGATTCATGACCTTTAACTTATTTAACACCCAGAAACCATTAAAGTATCACTGGCATTAAAAAATGATGGTAGTTGTGACGAGGAGGTTACTGATAGACTCCGCCGTCGGAATGGAACTCGAGTTAAATCCAAGACAATCGAGAGCCATGCTTTAAAAAAAAAAAAAAAAAAGACATGCTTGAAGCAGCCTCAAGAGGTTTAACAAGCACGTGCACAGTAAAGGTTTCCTTGTTGAGAGCAATCACGCTGAATTCATATTACATCATGATACAATGAAATTACACTTTGCAGCAGTGTAGTTACTGCAAATTGTATCATAACAAAAAATATTGGACACGGCTCCAAGTATAATAACCACAATTGTAAACATCATGTTAATGCAATGCCACTCTGACAGTTTCAATCAACGCAGCACAATTGTCTTTGTCAAGACAGACATAGATTACAACATTTGTTTGGATCTCGTTAGAAAGCGCACATTTCTCCGGCTCATGTCACAATGCGAGTACATCAACTTGATTTTAATGAAACGCTGATGAGAACACCTCGGCAGACAGATGCCCTGAGGTCATGGCGTCATTTACACATTTCTGTGCGGCAAACAGCCCACACAAGGAAAATAATAGACATAGTTGACAGCCCACACGTACAAACATAAACAATAATCCCGAAAGAAATATAGAAAGTAAAGTCGTTTTTCTTTTTCTTTCTGAAAAACCCCAAAATGCTACTTTAGCAATGCAGTATTAATTTTTCCAAGGAAGTACATAATTACATAATAACTGCTGAATTCAGTCATAGTCAATACAAAAATAGTTGATTGAAAAAAAATGACAACATTTACTTTAGTATTAGTTTAGTGGACTACTATTTGATCAAAAGTGGCACTAGTGGTGGAAAAAACGCTCCTCAGCTTGTTGTGCCCATGTGCTGAATTGCCTTCGCTTGTCATGGCAAACATGGTACTAGTACACGGACCTTGATATGGACATCAAGGCTATCCATCAGAGCCGACATGCACATGCACGCAATGGCGTGTTTATATTGTGGAAATGGCAATATACTCACAGACTTTCATCAGGCGAAAGGCTGTCTGTGAAGAAGGAACAATTCTGGTTCTCCATCTCCGCCAATCTACCAACACACACATTTACCCACAGAGTTACAAAAAAGAGGGTAGAGAAAGTGTCACATCAAATAAAAGCCACATCAACATCGACACATTTGATATGCTCCCATACTGGAGAGCTCCATTACCCCCCCCAAACACAGTGATATTTCGAAAGCACTGTGGCGAGCTTTGACTCATGTGGACTGCAAGTAAACAAAAAAGCTGCCTGTAAACTTCTAAGTGACAAAACTGCAGAGTGGCAGGAAGAGAAAAAAAAAGTCTGCCTGAGAGAAGAAGATCAATAAAAATGTCAACAAGAAAAAAACAAGTTAAAATATATATTTTTAAAAAGTGTATGCTTTCCACCAGCAGGGAGGCAATAAAACAAGCTAGCAAGGGAGGAGTGGGCATCAGGACCATGGACAGCGACCGTCAATTCACGAGATGAAGACAACGGAACAAGGGCGCTCATAACTGCTGCGTAAAGACAATTACAAGAACGAGTAACTGGCATCTGACTGTTTGCTTGTGCAACACGCTGAACTAATTTGGGGCAGTGGGCATAAGAATTCTGTCAGTTCTTATCAGCCATCTTTGCGTCCAAATGACAAATATGCCGCAAACACTGTCATTGAAGTCAATTTGAGTCGAAACCTTCCGGCTTCTCTGGTAGAAAGCAAGATAAATGTCAGGAGAAGCCTACTAGAACCACTGAACTGTATTTGGGGATGATCAAAGCATCTTGAATCTTGTTTCCATTATCAGTTTAATTGTGATTGTTTAATTCTGAAGGCTATGGACACTTGACACATATTCTTTTTTTTATTCTTTTTTTTTTTTTTTACATATGTTTTTAAAAAGATCTTTTTTTAAATCACTTGATTTGTTCAGGGTTTAGGTCCGTTATTTTTTTTTAATGAGCTTAGACTCACTTTTGAAGATAAACACCTAGCCTTTGAACATGGGTGTGTAGACTTTTGTCCTATCCGCTGAATTTGATCATCGAAGTCTCACCCCTATTTTACTGACAAGCAATCAAAACAAAAGTTTCTTTTCTTTAGTATGATGAAAGTACATCTGCATTTCTAAGGTGAAGAATCGTCTTTATCACAAGATTAAATGACAATCTTAACAAAATAACTGAAACAAAAACTGAAAAGAAAAAAAAGAAAAACGAGAGTCCTTTTGCGAAAACCATTAACTGAAACTACCTTTAAATACTCGTTTAGGAATTATGTTTCGAAATGACATCACGCAAGGTTTGCAACTCAAATAAAAAAAAAAAAAAGAAATACTTCATTTAATTTCATCCGTCGCTGCAATAGCCACTTTAGAGTGCCTCATTGTTGGATGTGAAGTGTGTGCGTGTCACAAAGAAAATGTAGTTAAACATTTTTCATGAACACTTGACCTAACCTGTTGTGGCACTCATTACGAGGCTTATATACGTATCTTTTAAGGAGCTACTTAGTGTAAAGGTTTACCGACTTTCCTTCCAAGCAGAAGAATGCCATTATATCCTTATTGTTGCATCATCAATACTGTCTTAAAAAATGGTTGAACACTAACGCTGAGGATTTGAAGGCCCAAAGCAATTCAAAAGAAGACAACAAGCAGAGTGCATTGCTTTTTTTGTCTACAAATATAATTGGACGTGAAAGGAAATGGGAGAAATGGTGACAACCCGCAGCGTTCTGAGCAGCAAATTTTCTTCACATCTAGCCTTTAAAAAAAGGTTGCATTGTATAAGAGCTGATGATGAAAGACATGTACTTGTGTGGCTTGCTGTGACACGAGGAGGCGGAAGGAAGAAAGAAAGTCTGGGGCTAGATTTGTAAAAACATTGTGTCTTTTAACAACTATTTCAATCACTCACTGGCCAGAAAATTACAAGAATCATATGGAATACATTTAATTTATAATTAAATTAAAAATGAAAAATCTTGGCACGGGAGAACAAAAAATAGATAAATAAATAAAAAATAAAAATGTCTTCTTGGAGCATTTTATGAGACAGCCTTTCAGAGATCCCCATTACATCCCCCATATTTTATTTCTTTAAAACAGTTGTGAGCAAACATCAATAATTAAGTCATCTATGGTCTTAAAAATTGATTACATGCTTTCTCAGATGTGCCGATTGGTTGAGTAGGTAATTAGCCACATAGATGACTGGTGGAGGCAAAGTGAAATCTCAGCACACGGTGGAGGGAGTCAATAAGCTGTCGAATCCTATTATGATGGTGTTCAGATCACACTGGAAGTTCCGCTCCTTTTTTTGGTCAAGTTGCGTGATCCTGTTACAAACCAGTGCGCATGTTTGACAGCATATTGTGCAAGAAAAGGAGAAGTAGCATTGAAATTAATCATGGAGTCAAAGAAATGAGTTCTGAAATGCAACATGCTGAGATGCAGAGCAAACACAAGATGGAGGCAACATATTTAATCATGTCTCCTCTTTTGGGAATTTTAAAGAGTTACTGTAACCTGTTGGTTTGGTTTGGGTGAGTGTTGGAAGTAGTGGAGGCAAACATTGACCTTTATAAACTGTTCTGGTCAAATCTGACCTACTTTGACAATTGATTGCAACAAAACCAGTGTGAAAGTCTTTTTTTTTTAAAAAAATGACCCAAAACTTACAAAAATCATAAAACATCACCTATATATTTGCAGATGTATTTTTTGGAAGTTTTCCACCATCATTAGTAAAATGACTTGTAGTGTGGCAAAAAAAAGTTACAAAAAAATGGAAAAAGGTAATGTAATGGAAAAAGTAGGTTATTTCATCACTTGCTACATTGCTTAAAACTCATCCAATCATAAATAATAAAAAGAATGGAATTGAGCATGAAGGATGGTAATGCAACAAATTTGATATGGATCACAATGTGTGCATGGAATACAAGCAATATAAAAGTGTTAGGACCTGTTCTTGATACAATTATCACCAAATTACCAGTAAATCAAATAATAGTGCAATATGGAGGATTTAAAAATAGTAGACATTCAACATCCTCACAGGAACAATATACAACAGCTCACTTTGCACCACATATACTCTGGCCGGATTCATGTGTGAGTGTGTGTGCGTGAGTGTGTGTGTGTTTAGCCTTCAGGGGTGCAGCAAGTCCTGTTTCTAATCTGTCAAAGTGACACTGATCCTTGAGGACGGCTCCCAGGTGACCAGTGGGCTCAGCAGCCTGGCCACTAACAAGCCACTGGGCAGACTGGACCTCGCTGACCTCCAACCGACCCCCCCCCCCCCCCCCAATACCACACCCACCCACACTACATAACACATATGCTGTATATACACTAATAACACAACAAGCTGTTTGAAATCATCTAATGTTTGTACTGAAGGCAAGACTCGCTGGGGTTCTAAAAAACTGCATTCTGTATGTAAACCGGGAAGGCTGGCAGTGACATGACGTTAGCCTAAAAAAAATCAATGACTTTTAATCTCAACAAAATCCATTTTTGCTCTTGTAGATATTATAGTCTTCTTCTCGAAAAAAAAAAAAACTTGAATTACAACTTCTTTCTTCCCTCCATAGAAAAAAAATATTATTGAACCATTGCAAGACTAAGTAGTATCTTGAAGCACAAGCTGGATCAATATTTCAATCGGAGCCTAGCAGGGATCAGGAAAAAGCAAAGGCGGCAAAAATGTGGAAGCGGGGGAGTTGGATTAAGAGAGCAGAAAGCGAGGTTGAGGAAATATGAAAACGGCGGCGCAGCTAGAGATGTACCTGCTGGCATAATGCTCAATCCTGCTGTGCATGTCTGCATGGGGCAGCTTAGGGGACGAGCAAGGCCTGGGAACAACAATGACAGTGTAAATACATCATCACAAGTACATATAGGTTGGTACAATGAAAAATTAATCCACACCAGGATCATCCGGAATAAACAAGTCTAGAGGTTAATACTGTAGTGATCAATTTTTCTTTATTAATCTGGCAGGACGTTGTTGAAGGGGTTCAAGCAACATTACCCCATTAAAGATGGGTGGAGTTTAAGTATCTTTTTCAAAATAGTTTTTTTCGGACTTGTGTTGGAATTTGAAACTTGGTTCCACCTTTTCTGTTTTGAGTCTCTCTATCCTCTGCCCAGGTGCGGTTCTAATGGGGCAAAGGGAAACCCCTTTTGTCTTTGGCCACCCCAATGTCTTCGTAAGGTTTCAGTTCCATTGTGTCATTGCCATGCGTGTATCATATGCTGACGTAATATACTGTGACAACATAGAGGACCATGGTCCATATTTTTGGACTATAAATCAGACTTTTTTTTTCATAGTGTGACACATTGCTAGTTTTGCATGACAAGGATTTACTATTTACAGCACTAAGAGGCGCACTAACCAGGTTCCTACCAATGTGATGCTGGATTCTAATTTAGTGAAGCATTTTTTTTAACTAAAAACAAGAATTGTGATGATGATGGTCTGGTTTTCCTCAATCATCTCATAGGCACTTTTGTGCTTGATTACATTATCAGACGTTTACAGTTTGTTCCCTTTACTGAAAACCCCCCTGTTTATTTTAAGTAGCCTTTAAATAAAGGATCCAAATAGCCAAGTTCAAACGAGGTCAAAGAGACTGATGATATTACATCACATTCACAAGCTGCCAGCGTGCCGGCCCATAAACACGCTAAAGTGGGCACACGGACCGCCTGCAGCTCTGCTTCCTGATGACTTCACGGATTTTAGTCTCATTGCTCTTGTTTTTCTCCCTTTGGCTCAAATGAGCATTGTGTGTGAGTGGGATAGCATTATGGAGATGTCGAGCGCTTCCTTTCAGCCAAATAGTCGGAGCATGATAATCAGCCTCCGACCGCATGCGTGTGTGTGCGTGTGTGTGCGTGCGTGCGTGTGTGCGTGTGTGTTACACATGCAACTATTTTCATGATATCAACCCTTTGCTTATTTTTTTATTGTCCAAAATCATTATCATCATCTCTGCATTGTCTATTAATTGTATTGAATCATATAATTTGTGTAAAAATTGTTTTCATTTGAACAGGACAACAGGTTTTTATGGCATCTTTAACCAAACATTGGGCAAGCGTTAAAGGCACCTGGGATCCCTTTGATTCCCGGGGCCGTCCATTGGAATGTAACGGGGTGCCATTACAAAGAGAAATTGACCAACTATTGGGCAGGATCAAAATAAAATTTGAACGTAGAGCAAATTACACAGACATTGGCCGAACCAAACAAAAAGAAGATGAGTTGTTTGAAGACTTTAGGCACAGACTCGAGAGAGCAGTTTTAGTGTTCTACATTAATGATTACATCATTAATTAATTTTTGACTTTCTGCACTCCAATTGGGGGATATGAATGACAATTCTTAACTGGAAAAAAAAACCTACATAATTTGATAAGTGGAATCTCCCAAGCAATAGAAGAAAAAACTAATAGTGAGAATTGCACAATATTTAAAATATTTCATTATTTCAATGACAACAACTGACGTTGGTACAAACTTTATGCTGAAAAAGACTGATACAGATAAAATAATAATAATAAATAAGTAAATAAAATCAATAACAGCCCGAGGCTTCGGAGCTTGTTGTATTTTACTTGTACCCAATTTAATTCATTTTGGTACTGTTTGTTTTGAACACTGTTTCTAATTAATTGACCACAATCTCTTTTTTTATTGCTGGTCAAGACATGAGATGGAAGTCAGCCATTGGTATATATTTAAAATCAAATTTCTTTGGAAAAAAGTTGGACTCACGTCTCTGAGCTGTCAGCCTCCAGCACAGACTGAACAGGCAGGTAACCTCTCTGAGGGTGTTTAGTGAAGTACTGCTTTGATCTGAATTTGTTCTTCAGAGTCTTGGCAAAGTCCCTCATCTTCTCTCCCGAAGTCGTCTGGAGTTGGATGAAGGCGGAGAGCGGCGGAAGGACGGCGAGTGCAGTGGATGGCGGGAGAAGCAGGGTTAGAAACGGATTCAAGAAATTTTATTCCTTTTACGCGTTGAAAATAACTCCACAGATAGAAATTGGATGTTACGGACAATAAATAAAGACAATACTTTCAATTTTAGCCTCCAGCATTCAACCTATTGGATTGGAAGCCCTGTAAAGTGAGCCCTTTTTCATCTATAATATAGGATGTTAAGTCATTCGTGTAAGCAGCTACTAAATAAAAATATTGATTCGTGAATAAAAGAAGTTAGTATACCATATTTCATACGTCAGACTGAATATCAATGCCTTGTCTTCTCCTCTTGTATTAAACTGGAGCTGCAAGTACAATGTTGTTGAACACTGGCGTAGGTAGATGAACAAACGGAAAGATCTTGCAGTGGATAACTAATCTTTGGACCAATTAAGTGAAATTCTCAAAGCACATTTCTCACTGCACAGTGGTTGGGACTCACTGGCTGACATAATATATGCTCAAAGAAGCACAAGCCGAATGTGGCATGTGTTCAAAGTAAAAACTGGCAGATGTGGATATAATTGCGGCGATCAAAGTCTGATCAAACGGCGACGTGTAAACATTTGTCTTACTGGGGTGTAGTACTCCATGATGGGGTAGTGCAGCTTCTTGCCTTTGGTAGTGCGTCCGGTTAGGAAACACGTCTGGCAGATGTCCACGTTGAACTGCTTTAAACTGCGATATCTGCCAAGAGCAATAAAACACGTGAGCTCGCAGTGTGAAAGCTTGACGCTGAGATTTGGTTCCGTTCATGCCTAATTATTCCGTTACGGCCACTTGTTGACCTGAAATTTCCGAAATGTTTTTGCCACTAATGATTTAACATTTAGATCTGGTGACATTTCCACCTGCCTGAAACCCTTGATGGGACATTGTTTGCAGATGTAACATTTGGCCTGGTGCTTGGTGGACTCGGCCGCAGTCACCCGGTGGAGTACGGGTAGCCAAACTAACGACTGTGGCTCCAGGCTCATCCACTCCAGGAAGTGAGCCACCTCAATGGCAGGTTTTCCTGAGGCCTGCACACACACAAGTGAAGAGTGGGGATGTGGCAGAGTGTATAGAATCCAAATATAGGGCAGGAGGCGGGCAGGTACATGACGTTATGAGGAGAGAAGGTGCGTTCGAGGCAGTTCAAAGAAGAACACGGGTGGTGAAATGACTGTGTACAGAAAATCAGAGCACAAAGACATGGTTGGCTTCTGGGAGTGATGGAGATGTATAAATAGAGAATTAAAAATGACGTTACAATTCGGAAGGCTTTTTTAGTGTGTCTGAGAGGAAAAAAATGCTAGTAGCAAAAGTTGTTTCACAACTGACCAAGAACATTTCCACTTCAGAGTCTAAGCATCTGAAGTACAACACGCGAGTGTGTCTGAGCGATTGCGTCACTCTCGGCGAGACGCCTTTTTGAAAATTGCAAGATGGGATCAAAGTGAAGATATCCTCACAAAGCAGCAACTTGCTAAGCGCTGAAAATCGTCGGTGTGCTAAATTCTCATTAAGTCAGCATCTGAGATGCATTAAGAGGTTGATTTCCCCCGGGAGCTTCCTCCGCTGCTCAAGTAGAGCTGCATCATAAATACATGCATGTGTGTGCGCGCGTGTGTGTGTGCTGATCGCACAGACGATGAGTTTTAAAGAAAGTGAAGCCTCTCCTGGGATAAAAAAATGCTTCTCTAACATACCCTTTTCTTCACTGCAAGAGGTCAAATAAAGTTACATTTCTGTAAGGTTCTGCTTGTCCCTATAGCGTGTGCTAAAAATGAACTTTGATCTAAAATGAAATATCTATGAATAATCTCGTCTAATGATCCTTGTTGCAGCGCTTCTACTCGGTTTTAAAAACAGCATGATTACAAAGTGCGGCCAAAGGAAAAACAATCAATTACAACATATCTTGACGATGAACTTGTCATGTACAACGCGGCCCAATCATATTTTATCTCAGGCTATTCGATCTAGTTGCTCTTAAGCTCATAATGTACAATCATTTGTCTCCGTCAGACCTTCTTTAATGTATTTCCCTAATACTTAATGAGGCTCATCACAGTTCAGTAATTGAAATTGTCATCTCCAGTCCTTGGGCCTTTTTCGACGTGCCCGCGTAATTGCCTTAATTAATTGTACCTGAGCAGGTTCATGAGGTGATTATATTTAAGATTACAATCTCAGATTTACACGTCTCCGTTTACATCCCACTTGTTACAATTCGAAGATTACCGTTTTTTTCCGTGTATAATGCGCAAAATCTAACTAATTTATTGTCCTAAAATCTGGCGTGCGCATTATACAAGGGTACAATTTTTTTTTAATCCGGATATGATACGGAGGCCGCCATTACAGATGCGCTTTCTTCTCTGCTGTTCACTTCAAACACGCTCCATACGAACACAATGCTCTCGTATCAGACGCTTGCTCGATCACCTGCTCGTTTGCTGTCACAATGTACCCTACACAAATCCAAAACATTTCTTCGCTATTGAGTTTGCTAGCGCATGCGCAGTGATACTGACCGGCAGAATAACATCCGGTTGTTCCCAAAGATGATCTTTTTTCTGAAATAATTTTACGTTTACGGAATTAAGTAGGAGTCAAAATGTGGGTGCGTATTATACATGGGTACAGGCTTTTTTCCAGCATCAACATGCCATTTTTAGGGTGCGTATTATACATGGGGGCGCATTATACATGGAAAAAAAACGGTATGCTAATGCCGGACTTCATCAATATGAGCAAAGTGAGTTGAGAAATCATACATTGATGTGTTGCAACTGTCGTACACATACCAGAGGAGAAACCTTTAGCGATTGTTATGAGCAGGCCCTTCGACAATTAATTCTCGATTACATTATAATATTTAGTGGAGTGCCTCACGGTTATGTACTCGAACCACAGTTTTTCTACCTCCAAAAAATTGTGAGAACTCAAAATTTTAAGGCAACAAACTTGGACACAATATGAGGGAGTTCCTCAAGGGTCCGTCTTTGAACCAGTTTGTCTTTTTTTCTTCTTTTATTTTAATTGTATTGTCTTTTACAATATTTTCTGAGTAGAGCCAGAGTTTTATAACAATGCTTCTTCGTCACTATTTAATTGTCTTGTTTCATTTTTTCTTTTAATGAGGCATTTAAATAGATTAAATAATGAATTGTATACTGCATGTGAATAGAGTCTCACAATGATTATAACCGCAATTATGCATTGTCTGAGACTCTGTTGAACAAAAGCCACCTTATTTGAAACTTTCAATGTGCTTACTTTTGCCCAAGGATATTTGTGAGTTTTCGCTGTTCTCAAATGAATTTGAAAGTAATATGAAGTGCACGGATTTACAAAAGGTCAGGGGGAGGGGGGGGAAAGATCAGGCCACCTTGAAATCATGAATTTGAGCCTCGTGACTATTCCAGCGCTGCTTCTATATTTGAAGCCTTTCATAAACTTGATCAATACTCTACATACATAAATGTGGGTTGAACTCTTCTGTGCTCATCGGCACACGGATTTGTGATAGATGGTAAAACTCATCCCATAATTTCCATTAGAGTGAAATTTAATCTCCAACTAAACGACATAGAGCAAACGGCAAGAGGAATTGATTTTTAATCAGCCATGGCTAATAGGACAAGCATAGAACAGAATAGACTGTGCATAATTAGGATCAGTGTCGAATATCAGGTAGTTAAAATTCACCGGATCTCGGGTTGACTATTTAATTCTTGTTGAAAAATGATGCAGAATGTCGTGAGGTAAAGTTCACGCAACCCACTTTGGATGTCATGCAGACAAATGATACATCAACAATCTCTCAATGACTTGTATCTTCAATGATGGTTTTCTGAAAATAATTGGCCTTCTTATGGGTTTATATTTGTGATCAGCGTCCCACTGGTCTCACCATGCGGAAGCAGCTGCGGACGCTTGGCTCCACATTGCTGCCCCCAAAAGCGGCCACTTCGCCCAGCTGGCGAGGAATTTGGATGGCCTCGTGGAGAAGCAGGCTGAGGTGACGCTGGTCTGTCAAACCTCCGTTGCAGGACACTTGACGGAATAAATCTGCCACCGTACGAAAAAAATTGAAATGTTATTGATATTACTCGTTACTTTTTTTTTTATAATGAAATAAAACAATTATCTACCGCAAATAGCCTACATTTCAAAAAGTTTGATACGTAGTATTTTCTCAGAATTCACAACATCCTAAAAATGCTGACGGAAGCATTCTAAAGCCAACCTTAGCGTTCTTCATACAGCAGGCTTTAAAACCTCCATGTTGAACACACTCCTACCCATAAACAGGAGCAAGCATTTTAAGACGTTTGAGATATGATGACAAGTTTTACAGCAGTACACACACTTATTTCACCACTGTCCTGTAACAGATGCTGCCTCCACTAAAATTACAATGTTTGGAAAATCCACACAACTGTCTGAGAAAGGTGCTGACTACTAAATTGTAGTGCTGGCTTGAATTGTCAGCCATCATTTTCTTGTTGTTTTATGTGAGCTAACATTGCTCATCGTGTATGCACATAGACTAAAGTATGCTAATTTGTGTTTATGTCAATTCATTGGATTGTCAAGTACTTTTGAGGTGGTGTAATAAGTGCCACAACCTCTTCTAATAAATTCCTTGTTTTCTCTGAGTATCTACTTTGCGTGTTTGCATGAGTGAGAGTGGACTTGGATATTAATTCGACAATTGCAGCGGCGGCGTTACGAGAGGATTAAAAGGCAGCATCTGTGTTTATGGCTATCTGAGGCAAACGCTTAACATCTCAGTGTGATTTTTTTTTTTCTTAAGAGCGACATCTGGAGCTCGG